>NC_066287.1:12400000-13660086 GCF_905404315.1 Leptidea sinapis | reverse complement strand
CATCCAAAGTCTTACCGTCCGATTGGACTTTTGTCAGTCCACGGTAAGACTTTGGAAAAGATGATGGTACGTCGGATTAAGTGGCACGTACTGCCGACGCTAAATCCGGCCCAATTCGGATTTATGCCACAGCGAAGCACTGAAGATGCCCTCTTTGCCTTGGTCGAGCACATTAGAGCTGAAGTCAGGGCAAAGAGGGTAGTTTTGATGGTGTCTCTAGACATAGAGGGGGCATTCGACAGCGCCTGGTGGCCAGCTATTAAACACCAGCTGGCCGCCAGGAAGTGCCCGGGGAACCTATACTCCACCGTGTGCAGCTACCTCAACGACCGGGAGGTCATTATTCGATACGCGGGCGCCGAATGCGTATGGCCCACGACCAAAGGGTACGTTCAGGGATCGATTGGGGGGCCCATATTCTGGAACCTCCTGATCGATCCGTTGCTGGGCGCCCTCGAGGAAGAGGGCCTGCGCGTGCAAGCCTTCGCCGACGACGTAGTGCTCGTCTTCTCGGGCTCCTCTCCGGAGACTATCGCGCGGACCGCTAACTCCGTCCTCCGGCGGGTCTACGACTGGGGCTTGGACAACAAGCTGCGATTTGCTCCACACAAAACCAACGCCATGGTGATCACCAAAAAACTGAAACTAACACCAATTCAGATCACCATGGGCGGCGAAAGCATAAAGATGGTCACTGAAACCAAGATCCTGGGTCTTATAATTGACCACAGGTTGTCTTTTAAGCCGCACGTCATTGACGTTTGCCGAAAGGCAACGGCCATCTATGGCCAATTGTCAAGGGCGGCTAAGACAACCTGGGGTCTGAACCCAGAGGTGGTCAGGACCATCTACATCGCCGCTGTGGAGCCAATCGTACTATACGCTTCAAGCGTCTGGGTCCCAGCCGTAGATCAAGTCGGAGTGCGGAAGTTGCTGGACGCAGTTCAGCGCGGGTTCGCGCGGAAGATCAGCCGGGCCTACAAAACCGCCAGTTTGAGTGCGACGCTGATCCTGTCAGGTATCTTGCCACTCGACCTGAGAATCCGAGAGGCAGCAGAACTGTACCGCTATTAAAGGGGCGAGGACATTGATGGTATGGCAGACAGGAAGGCTGAACAGCGGGTTAGCTTCCTGGATGCTCCCCATCCAGCCCTCGCTCCTGAGGTAGAATTCTGTTGCCTCGAGGAGACACAGGCCGAAACCGGCGTGGTAGAAGTGCAGGATGACCAAGGAGAAGGAGAGGGTTATCTGCAGGTATACACCGACGGCAGCAAGATACAGGGCAGGGTTGGAGCCGGAATTTCATACAGGCGGCGAGGCCTGGAAGTCGGAGCAAGAAAACTCAAATTAGAGAATTATTGCTCTGTCTTCCAAGCCGAAATGTGCGCTATTTCGAAGGCTATCGAGGACATCTTGAAGATGCCCGATATGAAGGTCGAGATCCTTAGTGACTCCAGGTCGTCGCTGGAGCTGCTAAGGGATCGATCTTCGTTCCACCCGATAGCCTTCGAAATTAAAAACCTTATCCAGCGGGCCCGAAATATGGGTAAAACCATTCGGTTCCGCTGGGTTCGGGCGCATGTAGGTATTGAGGGGAACGAGAGGGCTGACCACTTGGCGAAGGACGCGGCGCTCCGTTCGAAGTTGAGGTCTGCATACGATGGAGTGCCGGTTTCCACTCTTCGCCGCAACATCCGGGGCAGGACCCTTGAGGTCTGGCAGGAGCGCTACACCGCGGGTCAAACTGCAAGTGTTACAAAAGCGTTCCTGCCAGACGTCAAGGTGTCTTATAAGCTGATACGGGAGGAGCCCTTCTCCGCTTTTATGGCCCAGGTCATCACGGGCCACGGCGGTTTCGCAGCGTATCTCCACCGGTTTGGCCTGAAGGATAGCCCAGTGTGTATATGCGACGGTCAAACGGACGAAAGCGCATTGCACCTGGTGCTCGACTGCCCTAGGTTTGGCCGGTGGAGGTTCGACTTGGAACTGCAGAGCGGAGTGGCTTTACTAGAGGCAAACCTACCCCACCTTATAACGCGACCCACTAGGCAGCTGTTCGAGTCGTTCTGCTATAAAATCCTAGCGGATGTGCTGCCTAGGAACGGCAGCAATATTAATATTAAGCAGCTTAAATTATAATTATATTAGTTTCGTGTTTTGTCTTATATTTATAATTAGTATGGAATAGGCTGTATAGCGTAAATAATGTATACATTGTACAAAAGCCACAATATAGTGTTAGGTCAATTTATGTAATTTTATTATTAGAAGTAGCATTAATTGTATAAAACGGTTCCCTATGCATAAGCATAGGGGCTGTTATACAACCTTAGCCTTTAAGTAGACGTGCCTAGAATAAGATAGTATTAAGTAATTAAAACTGTAAATATTTCATGTAATAGCAGATATGTATTAGATTCATAAGTGATAATGAAGGAATATGTTGAGTAGGTAAACTCGTAGCTGTAAGATCATATGTTTAGTAAATAAGGAAAAATTTAAAAAATAATATTGTTAGTTTGTAAGCGATAAAATAAATAAAAACTTAATAAATTAGTAACCCACCCATAACCCCTACCGATCAATGGGAGGGAGAAAGTAGAGTCTTAGTTGTTCCTCGGCCCTGGAGCGAAAGCTGCCAGGGAGGTAGGCCTACTAGGAAAAAAAAAAAAAAAACCTAACCTAACCTACCATCTCGGATTTAAAAATGATCCCAAAATTGTTTTCTGCACCCTCGAGAACCTTTGACACGATATCCATATTGCTGAAAACATAATTTTGTGCGGCAGCCATCTTGGATTTGAAAAATGATCACAAAATTGTTCTCAGCTTCCTCGAGAACCTGGGATACGATATCCATATTGCTGAAATTATAGTTATGTGCGGCGGCCATCTTGTATTTGAAAAATGATCACCAAATCGTTCTCTGCACCCTCGAGAACCTCGGGTACGATATCCATATTGCTGAAATAAAAATTTTGTGCGGGGGCCATCTTGGATTTGAAAAATGATCACCAAATCGTTCTCTGCATCCTGGAGAACCTTGGGTACGATATCCATATTGCTGAAATCATGATTTTGTGCGGCGGCCATCTTGGATTAGAAAAATGATCACAAAATCGTTCTCAGCACCCTCGAGAACCTGGGATACGATTCCCATAATCTAGTTATCATACTTTTGAGCGGCGGCCATCTCGGATTTAAAAATGATCCCAAAATAGTTTTCTGCACCCTCGAGAACCTTTGACACGAAATCCATATTGCTGAAAACACAATTTTGTGCGGCAGCCATCTTGGATTTGAAAAATGATCACAAAATCGTTCTCAGCACCCTCGAGAACCTGGGATACGATACCCATAATGTAGTTATCATACTTTTGAGCGGCGGCCATCTTGGATTTGAAAATGATCCCAAAATTGTTTTCTGCACTCTCGAGAACCTAGGATACGATATCCATATTGCTGAAAACATAATTTTGTGCGGCAGCAATCTTGGATTTGAAAAATGATCACCAAATCTTTCTCTGCACCCTCGAGAACCTAGGATACGATTCCCAAAATCTAGTTATCATACTTTTGTGCGGCGGCCATCTCCGATTTAAAAATGATCCCAAAAGTGTTTTCTGCACCTTCGAGAACCTCGGACACGATATCCTCATTGGTGAAAATATAATTTTGTGCGGCGGCCATCTTGGATTAGAAAAATGATCACAAAATCGTTCTCAGCACCCTCGAGAACCTCGGATACGATACCCATGATGTAGTTATCATACTTTTGAGCGGCGGCCATCTTGTATTAGCAAACTGATCACATAATCTTTCTCTGCACCCTCGAGAACCTAGGATATGATACCCATAATCTAGTTATCATACTTTTGAGCGGCGGCCATCTCGGATTTAAAAATGATCCCAAAATTGTTTTCTGCACTCTCGAGAACCTAGGATACGATATCCATATTGCTGAAATCATACTTTTGAGCGGCGGCCATCTTGGATTTGAAAAATGATCACCAAATCTTTCTCTGCACCCTCGAGAACCTAGGATACGATTCCCATAATCTAGTTATCATACTTTTGAGCGGCGGCCATCTCCGATTTAAAAATGATCCCAAAAGTGTTTTCTGCACCTTCGAGAACCTCGGACACGATATCCACATTGGTGAAAATATAATTTTGTGCGGCGGCCATCTTGGATTAGAAAAATGATCACAAAATCGTTCTCAGCACCCTCGAGAACCTCGGATACGATACCCATGATGTAGTTGTCATACTTTTGAGCGGCGGCCATCTTGTATTAGCAAACTGATCACAAAATCTTTCTCTGGACCCTCGAGAACCTAGTATACGATACCCATAATCTAGTTATCATACTTTTGAGCGGCGGCCATCTCGGATTTAAAAATGATCCCAAAATTGTTTTCTGCACTCTCGAGAACCTAGGATACGATATCCATATTGCTGAAATCATACTTTTGAGCGGCGGCCATCTTGGATTTGAAAAATGATCACCAAATCTTTCTCTGCACCCTCGAGAACCTAGGATACGATTCGCATAATCTAGTTATCATACTTTTGAGCGGCGGCCATCTCCGATTTAAAAATGATCCCAAAATTGTTTTCTGCACCTTCGAGAACCTCGGACACGATATCCACATTGGTGAAAATATAATTTTGTGCGGCGGCCATCTTGGATTTGAAAAATGATCACAAAATTGTTCTCAGCACCCTCGAGAACCTGGGTTACGATACCCATAATGTAGTTGTCATTCTTTTGAGCGGCGGCCATCTTGGATTTGAAAACTGACCACAAAATCTTTCTCTGCACCCTCGAGAACCTTGGGTACGATATCCATATTGCTGAAATCATAATTTTGTGCGGCGGCAATCTAGGATTTGAATAATGATCACAAAATCGTTCACAGCACCCTCGAGAACCTCTGATACGATACCCATAATCTAGTCATCATACTTTTGAGCGGCGGCCATCTCGGATTTAAAAATGATCCCAAAATTATTTTCTTCACCCTCGAGAACCTCGGACACGATATCCATATTGCTTAATACATATTTTTGTGCGGCGGCCATCTTGGATTTGAAAAATTATAACAAAATTGTTTTCAGCACCCTCGAGAACCTGGGTTACGATACCCATAATGTAGTTATCATACTTTTGAGCGGCGGCCATATTTGATTGGAAAAATGATCACAAAATCGTTCTCAGCACCCTCGAAAACCTGGGATACGATACCCATAATGTAGTTATCTTACTTTTGAGCGGCGACCATCTTGGATTGGAAAAATCACAAAATCGATCTCAGCACCCTCGAGAACCTGGGATACGATACCCATAATGCAGTTATCATACTTTTGAGCGGCGGCCATCTTGGATTTGAAAATGATCCCAAAATTGTTTTCTGCACTCTCGAGAACCTAGGATACGATATCCATATTGCTGAAATCATAATTTTGTGCGACAGCCATCTTGGATTTGAAAAATGATTACCAAATCTTTCTCTGCACCCTCGAGAACCTAGGATACGATTCCCATAATGTAGTTATCATACTTTTGCGCGGCGGCCATCTTGGATTTGAAAATGATCCCAAAATTGTTTTCTGAACTCTCGAGAACCTAGGATACGATATCCATATTGCTGAAATCATAATTTTGTGCGGCAGCCATCTTGGATTTGAAAAATGATCACCAAATCTTTCTCTGCACCCTCGAGAACCTAGGATACGATTCCCATAATCTAGTTATTATTTTTTTGAGCGGCGGCCATCTCCGATTTAAAAATGATATCAAAATTGTTTTCTGCACCTTCGAGAACCATGGACACGATATCCACATTGGTGAAAATGTAATTTTGTGCGGCAGCCATCTTGGATTTGAAAAATGATCACAAAATCGTTCTCAGCACCCTCGAGAACCTCGGATACGATACCCATGATGTAGTTATCATACTTTTGAGCGGCGGCCATCTTGTATTAGCAAACTGATCACAAAATCTTTCTCTGCACCTAGGATATGATACCCATAATCTATCATACTTTTGAGCGGCGGCCATCTCGGATTTAAAAATGATCCCAAAATTGTTTTCTGCACTCTCGAGAACCTATGATACGATATCTATATTGCTGAAATCATACTTTTGAGTGGCGGCCATCTTGGATTTGAAAAATGATCACCAAATCTTTCTCTGCACCCTCGAGAACCTAGGATACGATTCCCATAATCTAGTTATCATACTTTTGAGCGGCGGCCATCTCCGATTTAAAAATGATCCCAAAATTGTTTTCTGCATCTTCGAGAACCTCGGACACGATATCCACATTGGTGAAAATATAATTTTGTGCGGCGGCCATCTTGGATTTGAAAAATGATCACAAAATTGTTCTCAGCACCCTCGAGAACCTGGGTTACGATACCCATAAGGTAGTTGTCATTCTTTTGAGCGGCGGCCATCTTGGATTTGAAAATTGACCACAAAATCATTCTCTGCACCCTCGAGAACCTCGGGTACGATATCCATATTGCTGAAATCATAATTTTGTGCGGCAGCCATCTTGGATTTGAAAAATTATTACCAAATCTTTCTCTGCACCCTCGAGAACCTGGGATACGAAACCCATAATCTAGTCATCATACTTTTGAGCGGCGGCCATCTCGGATTTAAAAATGATCCCAAAATTATTTTCTTCACCCTCGAGAACCTCGGACACGATATCCATATTGCTTAATACATATTTTTGTGCGGCGGCCATCTTGGATTTGAAAAATTATAACAAAATTGTTTTCAGCACCCTCGGGAACCTGGGTTACGATACCCATAATGTAGTTATCATACTTTTGAGCGGCGGCCATCTTGGATTGGAAAAATGATCACAAAATCGTTCTCAGCACCCTCGAAAACCTGGGATACGATACCCATAATGTAGTTATCATACTTTTGAGCGGCGACCATCTTGGATTGGAAAAATGATCACAAAATCGTTCTCAGCACCCTCGAGAACCTGGGATACGATACCCATAATGCAGTTATCATACTTTTGAGCGGCGGCCATCTTGGATTTGAAAATGATCCCAAAATTGTTTTCTGCACTCTCGAGAACCTAGGATACGATATCCATATTGCTGAAATCATAATTTTGTGCGGCAGCCATCTTGGATTTGAAAAATTATTACCAAATCTTTCTCTGCACCCTCGAGAACCTGGGATACGATTCCCATAATCTAGTTATCATACTTTTAAGCGGCGGCCATCTCCGATTTAAAAATGATCCCAAACTTGTTTTCTGCACCTTCTAGAACCTCGGACACGATATCCACATTGGTGAAAATATAATTTTGTGCGGCGGCCATCTTGGATTAGAAATATGATCACAAAATCGTTCTCAGCACCCTCGGGAACCTCGGATACGATACCCATGATGTAGTTATCATACTTTTGAGCGGCGGCCATCTTGTATTAGCAAACTGATCACAAAATCTTTCTCTGCACCCTCGAGAACCTAGGATACGATACCCATAATCTAGTTATCATACTTTTGAGCGGCGGCCATCTCGGATTAAAAATGATCCCAAAATTGTTTTCTGCACTCTCGAGAACCTCGGATACTATACCCATAATGTAGTTATCATACTTTTGAGCGGCGGCCATCTTGGATTTGAAAACTGTCCACAAAATATTTCTCTGCACCCTCGAGAACCTCGGGTACGATATCCATATTGCTGAAATCATAGTTTTGTGCGGCGGCCATCTTGGATTTGAAAAATGATCACAAAATTGTTCTCAGCTTCCTCGAGAACCTGGAATACGATACCAATAATGTAGTTATCATACTTTTGAGCGGCGGCCATCTTGGATTGGAAAAATGATCACAAAATCGTTCTCAGCACCCTCGAGAACCTGGGATACGATACCCATAATGTAGTTATCATACTTTTGAGCGGTGGCCATCTTGGATTTGAAAACTGTCCAAAAAATCTTTCTCTGCACCCTCGAGAACCTCGGGTACGATATCCATATTGCTGAAATCATAATTTTGTGCGGCGGCCATCTTGGATTTGAATAATGATCTCAAAATCGTTCTCAGCACCCTCGAGAACCTCTGATACGATACCCATAATCTAGTGATCATACTTTTGAGCGGCGGCCATCTCGGATTTAAAAATGATCCCAAAATTGATTTCTTCACCCTCGAGAACCTCGGACACTTAATCAATATTGCTGAATACATATTTTTGTGCGGCGGCCATCTTGGATTTGAAAAATGATCACAAAATTGTTCTCAGCTTCCTCGAGAACCTGGGATACGATACCCATAATGTAGTTATCATACTTTTGAGCGGCGGCCATCTTGGATTGGAAAAATGATCACAAAATCGTTCTCAGCACCCTCGAGAACCTGGGATACGATACCCATAATGTAGTTATCATACTTTTGAGCGGCGGCCATATTTGATTGGAAAAATGATCACAAAATCGTTCTCAGCACCCTCGAAAACCTGGGATACGATACCCATAATGTAGTTATCATACTTTTGAGCGGCGGCTATCTTGGATTGGAAAAATGATCACAAAATCGTTCTCAGCACCCTCGAGAACCTGGGATACGATACCCATAATGTAGTTATCATACTTTTGAGCGGCGGCCATCTGGGATTTGAAAACTGTCCAAAAAATCTTTCTCTGCACCCTCGAGAACCTCGGGTACGATATCCATATTGCTGAAATCATAATTTTGTGCGGCGGCCATCTTGGATTTGAATAATGATCTCAAAATCTTTCTCAGCACCCTCGAGAACCTCTGATACGATACCCATAATCTAGTGATCATACTTTTGAGCGGCGGCCATCTCGGATTTAAAAATGATCCCAAAATTGATTTCTTCACCCTCGAGAACCTCGGACACGATATCAATATTGCTGAATACATATTTTTGTGCGGCGGCCATCTTGGATTTGAAAAATTATCACAAAATTGTTCTCTGCACCCTCGAGAACCTGGGATACGATTCCCATAATCTAGTTATCATACTTTTAAGCGGCGGCCATCTCCGATTTAAAAATGATCCCAAACTTGTTTTCTGCACCTTCTAGAACCTCGGACACGATATCCACATTGGTGAAAATATAATTTTGTGCGGCGGCCATCTTGGATTAGAAATATGATCACAAAATCGTTCTCAGCACCCTCGGGAACCTCGGATACGATACCCATGATGTAGTTATCATACTTTTGAGCGGCGGCCATCTTGTATTAGCAAACTGATCACAAAATCTTTCTCTGCACCCTCGAGAACCTAGGATACGATACCCATAATCTAGTTATCATACTTTTGAGCGGCGGCCATCTCGGATTAAAAATGATCCCAAAATTGTTTTCTGCACTCTCGAGAACCTCGGATACTATACCCATAATGTAGTTATCATACTTTTGAGCGGCGGCCATCTTGGATTTGAAAACTGTCCACAAAATATTTCTCTGCACCCTCGAGAACCTCGGGTACGATATCCATATTGCTGAAATCATAGTTTTGTGCGGCGGCCATCTTGGATTTGAAAAATGATCACAAAATTGTTCTCAGCTTCCTCGAGAACCTGGGATACGATACCAATAATGTAGTTATCATACTTTTGAGCGGCGGCCATCTTGGATTGGAAAAATGATCACAAAATCGTTCTCAGCACCCTCGAGAACCTGGGATACGATACCCATAATGTAGTTATCATACTTTTGAGCGGTGGCCATCTTGGATTTGAAAACTGTCCAAAAAATCTTTCTCTGCACCCTCGAGAACCTCGGGTACGATATCCATATTGCTGAAATCATAATTTTGTGCGGCGGCCATCTTGGATTTGAATAATGATCTCAAAATCGTTCTCAGCACCCTCGAGAACCTCTGATACGATACCCATAATCTAGTGATCATACTTTTGAGCGGCGGCCATCTCGGATTTAAAAAATGATTACCAAATCTTTCTCTGCACCCTCGAGAACCTAGGATACGATTCCCATAATGTAGTTATCATACTTTTGAGCGGCGGCCATCTCGGATTTAAAAATGATCCCAAAATTGTTTTCTGCACTCTCGAGAACCTAGGATACGATATCCATATTGCTGAAATCATACTTTTGAGCGGCGGCCATCTTGGATTTGAAAAATGATCACCAAATCTTTCTCTGCACCCTCGAGAACCTAGGATACGATTCCCATAATCTAGTTATCATACTTTTGAGCGGCGGCCATCTCCGATTTAAAAATGATCCCAAAAGTGTTTTCTGCACCTTCGAGAACCTCGTACACGATATCCTCATTGGTGAAAATATAATTTTGTGCGGCGGCCATCTTGGATTAGAAAAATGATCACAAAATCGTTCTCAGCACCCTCGAGAACCTCGGATACGATACCCATGATGTAGTTATCATACTTTTGAGCGGCGGCCATCTTGTATTAGCAAACTGATCACAAAATCTTTCTCTGCACCCTCGAGAACCTAGTATACGATACCCATAATCTAGTTATCATACTTTTGAGCGGCCGCCATCTCGGATTTAAAAATGATCCCAAAATTGTTTTCTGCACTCTCGAGAACCTAGGATACGATATCCATATTGCTGAAATCATACTTTTGAGCGGCGGCCATCTTGGATTTGAAAAATGATCACCAAATCTTTCTCTGCACCCTCGAGAACCTAGGATACGATTCCCATAATCTAGTTATCATACTTTTGAGCGGCGGCCATCTCCGATTTAAAAATGATCCCAAAATTGTTTTCTGCACCTTCGAGAACCTCGGACACGATATCCACATTGGTGAAAATATAATTTTGTGCGGCGGCCATCTTGGATTTGAAAAATGATCACAAAATTGTTCTCAGCACACTCGAGAACCTGGGTTACGATACCCATAATGTAGTTGTCATTCTTTTGAGCGGCGGCCATCTTGGATTTGAAAACTGACCACAAAATCTTTCTCTGCACCCTCGAGAACCTCGGGTACGATATCCATATTGCTGAAATCATAATTTTGTGCGGCGGCAATCTAGGATTTGAATAATGATCACAAAATCGTTCACAGCACCCTCGAGAACCTCTGATACGATACCCATAATCTAGTCATCATACTTTTGAGCGGCGGCCATCTCGGATTTAAAAATGATCCCAAAATTATTTTCTTCACCCTCGAGAACCTCGGACACGATATCCATATTGCTTAATACATATTTTTGTGCGGCGGCCATCTTGGATTTGAAAAATTATAACAAAATTGTTTTCAGCACCCTCGAGAACCTGGGTTACGATACCCATAATGTAGTTATCATACTTTTGAGCGGCGGCCATATTTGATTGGAAAAATGATCACAAAATCGTTCTCAGCACCCTCGAAAACCTGGGATACGATACCCATAATGTAGTTATCTTACTTTTGAGCGGCGACCATCTTGGATTGGAAAAATCACAAAATCGATCTCAGCACCCTCGAGAACCTGGGATACGATACCCATAATGCAGTTATCATACTTTTGAGCGGCGGCCATCTTGGATTTGAAAATGATCCCAAAATTGTTTTCTGCACTCTCGAGAACCTAGGATACGATATCCATATTGCTGAAATCATAATTTTGTGCGACAGCCATCTTGGATTTGAAAAATGATTACCAAATCTTTCTCTGCACCCTCGAGAACCTAGGATACGATTCCCATAATGTAGTTATCATACTTTTGCGCGGCGGCCATCTTGGATTTGAAAATGATCCCAAAATTGTTTTCTGAACTCTCGAGAACCTAGGATACGATATCCATATTGCTGAAATCATAATTTTGTGCGGCAGCCATCTTGGATTTGAAAAATGATCACCAAATCTTTCTCTGCACCCTCGAGAACCTAGGATACGATTCCCATAATCTAGTTATTATTCTTTTGAGCGGCGGCCATCTCCGATTTAAAAATGATATCAAAATTGTTTTCTGCACCTTCGAGAACCATGGACACGATATCCACATTGGTGAAAATGTAATTTTGTGCGGCAGCCATCTTGGATTTGAAAAATGATCACAAAATCGTTCTCAGCACCCTCGAGAACCTCGGATACGATACCCATGATGTAGTTATCATACTTTTGAGCGGCGGCCATCTTGTATTAGCAAACTGATCACAAAATCTTTCTCTGCACCTAGGATATGATACCCATAATCTATCATACTTTTGAGCGGCGGCCATCTCGGATTTAAAAATGATCCCAAAATTGTTTTCTGCACTCTCGAGAACCTATGATACGATATCTATATTGCTGAAATCATACTTTTGAGTGGCGGCCATCTTGGATTTGAAAAATGATCACCAAATCTTTCTCTGCACCCTCGAGAACCTAGGATACGATTCCCATAATCTAGTTATCATACTTTTGAGCGGCGGCCATCTCCGATTTAAAAATGATCCCAAAATTGTTTTCTGCATCTTCGAGAACCTCGGACACGATATCCACATTGGTGAAAATATAATTTTGTGCGGCGGCCATCTTGGATTTGAAAAATGATCACAAAATTGTTCTCAGCACCCTCGAGAACCTGGGTTACGATACCCATAATGTAGTTGTCATTCTTTTGAGCGGCGGCCATCTTGGATTTGAAAATTGACCACAAAATCATTCTCTGCACCCTCGAGAACCTCGGGTACGATATCCATATTGCTGAAATCATAATTTTGTGCGGCAGCCATCTTGGATTTGAAAAATTATTACCAAATCTTTCTCTGCACCCTCGAGAACCTGGGATACGAAACCCATAATCTAGTCATCATACTTTTGAGCGGCGGCCATCTCGGATTTAAAAATGATCCCAAAATTATTTTCTTCACCCTCGAGAACCTCGGACACGATATCCATATTGCTTAATACATATTTTTGTGCGGCGGCCATCTTGGATTTGAAAAATTATAACAAAATTGTTTTCAGCACCCTCGGGAACCTGGGTTACGATACCCATAATGTAGTTATCATACTTTTGAGCGGCGGCCATCTTGGATTGGAAAAATGATCACAAAATCGTTCTCAGCACCCTCGAAAACCTGGGATACGATACCCATAATGTAGTTATCATACTTTTGAGCGGCGACCATCTTGGATTGGAAAAATGATCACAAAATCGTTCTCAGCACCCTCGAGAACCTGGGATACGATACCCATAATGCAGTTATCATACTTTTGAGCGGCGGCCATCTTGGATTTGAAAATGATCCCAAAATTGTTTTCTGCACTCTCGAGAACCTAGGATACGATATCCATATTGCTGAAATCATAATTTTGTGCGGCAGCCATCTTGGATTTGAAAAATTATTACCAAATCTTTCTCTGCACCCTCGAGAACCTGGGATACGATTCCCATAATCTAGTTATCATACTTTTAAGCGGCGGCCATCTCCGATTTAAAAATGAACCCAAACTTGTTTTCTGCACCTTCTAGAACCTCGGACACGATATCCACATTGGTGAAAATATAATTTTGTGCGGCGGCCATCTTGGATTAGAAATATGATCACAAAATCGTTCTCAGCACCCTCGGGAACCTCGGATACGATACCCATGATGTAGTTATCATACTTTTGAGCGGCGGCCATCTTGTATTAGCAAACTGATCACAAAATCTTTCTCTGCACCCTCGAGAACCTAGGATACGATACCCATAATCTAGTTATCATACTTTTGAGCGGCGGCCATCTCGGATTAAAAATGATCCCAAAATTGTTTTCTGCACTCTCGAGAACCTCGGATACTATACCCATAATGTAGTTATCATACTTTTGAGCGGCGGCCATCTTGGATTTGAAAACTGTCCACAAAATATTTCTCTGCACCCTCGAGAACCTCGGGTACGATATCCATATTGCTGAAATCATAGTTTTGTGCGGCGGCCATCTTGGATTTGAAAAATGATCACAAAATTGTTCTCAGCTTCCTCGAGAACCTGGAATACGATACCAATAATGTAGTTATCATACTTTTGAGCGGCGGCCATCTTGGATTGGAAAAATGATCACAAAATCGTTCTCAGCACCCTCGAGAACCTGGGATACGATACCCATAATGTAGTTATCATACTTTTGAGCGGTGGCCATCTTGGATTTGAAAACTGTCCAAAAAATCTTTCTCTGCACCCTCGAGAACCTCGGGTACGATATCCATATTGCTGAAATCATAATTTTGTGCGGCGGCCATCTTGGATTTGAATAATGATCTCAAAATCGTTCTCAGCACCCTCGAGAACCTCTGATACGATACCCATAATCTAGTGATCATACTTTTGAGCGGCGGCCATCTCGGATTTAAAAATGATCCCAAAATTGATTTCTTCACCCTCGAGAACCTCGGACACTTAATCAATATTGCTGAATACATATTTTTGTGCGGCGGCCATCTTGGATTTGAAAAATGATCACAAAATTGTTCTCAGCTTCCTCGAGAACCTGGGATACGATACCCATAATGTAGTTATCATACTTTTGAGCGGCGGCCATCTTGGATTTGAAAAATGATCACAAAATCGTTCTCTGCACCCTCGAGAACCTAGGATACGATACCCATAATCTAGTTATCATACTTTTGAGCGGCGGCCATATTTGATTGGAAAAATGATCACAAAATCGTTCTCAGCACCCTCGAGAACCTCTGATACGATACCCATAATGTAGTTATCATACTTTTGAGCGGCGGCTATCTTGGATTGGAAAAATGATCACAAAATCGTTCTCAGCACCCTCGAGAACCTGGGATACGATACCCATAATGTAGTTATCATACTTTTGAGCGGCGGCCATCTGGGATTTGAAAACTGTCCAAAAAATCTTTCTCTGCACCCTCGAGAACCTCGGGTACGATATCCATATTGCTGAAATCATAATTTTGTGCGGCGGCCATCTTGGATTTGAATAATGATCTCAAAATCTTTCTCAGCACCCTCGAGAACCTCTGATACGATACCCATAATCTAGTGATCATACTTTTGAGCGGCGGCCATCTCGGATTTAAAAATGATCCCAAAATTGATTTCTTCACCCTCGAGAACCTCGGACACGATATCAATATTACTGAATACATATTTTTGTGCGGCGGCCATCTTGGATTTGAAAAATTATCACAAAATTGTTCTCTGCACCCTCGAGAACCTGGGATACGATTCCCATAATCTAGTTATCATACTTTTAAGCGGCGGCCATCTCCGATTTAAAAATGATCCCAAACTTGTTTTCTGCACCTTCTAGAACCTCGGACACGATATCCACATTGGTGAAAATATAATTTTGTGCGGCGGCCATCTTGGATTAGAAATATGATCACAAAATCGTTCTCAGCACCCTCGGGAACCTCGGATACGATACCCATGATGTAGTTATCATACTTTTGAGCGGCGGCCATCTTGTATTAGCAAACTGATCACAAAATCTTTCTCTGCACCCTCGAGAACCTAGGATACGATACCCATAATCTAGTTATCATACTTTTGAGCGGCGGCCATCTCGGATTAAAAATGATCCCAAAATTGTTTTCTGCACTCTCGAGAACCTCGGATACTATACCCATAATGTAGTTATCATACTTTTGAGCGGCGGCCATCTTGGATTTGAAAACTGTCCACAAAATATTTCTCTGCACCCTCGAGAACCTCGGGTACGATATCCATATTGCTGAAATCATAGTTTTGTGCGGCGGCCATCTTGGATTTGAAAAATGATCACAAAATTGTTCTCAGCTTCCTCGAGAACCTGGGATACGATACCAATAATGTAGTTATCATACTTTTGAGCGGCGGCCATCTTGGATTGGAAAAATGATCACAAAATCGTTCTCAGCACCCTCGAGAACCTGGGATACGATACCCATAATGTAGTTATCATACTTTTGAGCGGTGGCCATCTTGGATTTGAAAACTGTCCAAAAAATCTTTCTCTGCACCCTCGAGAACCTCGGGTACGATATCCATATTGCTGAAATCATAATTTTGTGCGGAGGCCATCTTGGATTTGAATAATGATCTCAAAATCGTTCTCAGCACCCTCGAGAACCTCTGATACGATACCCATAATCTAGTGATCATACTTTTGAGCGGCGGCCATCTCGGATTTAAAAAATGATTACCAAATCTTTCTCTGCACCCTCGAGAACCTAGGATACGATTCCCATAATGTAGTTATCATACTTTTGCGCGGCGGCCATCTTGGATTTGAAAATGATCCCAAAATTGTTTTCTGAACTCTCGAGAACCTAGGATACGATATCCATATTGCTGAAATCATAATTTTGTGCGGCAGCCATCTTGGATTTGAAAAATGATCACCAAATCTTTCTCTGCACCCTCGAGAACCTAGGATACGATTCCCATAATCTAGTTATTATTCTTTTGAGCGGCGGCCATCTCCGATTTAAAAATGATATCAAAATTGTTTTCTGCACCTTCGAGAACCATGGACACGATATCCACATTGGTGAAAATATAATTTTGTGCGGCAGCCATCTTGGATTTGAAAAATGATCACAAAATCGTTCTCAGCACCCTCGAGAACCTCGGATACGATACCCATGATGTAGTTATCATACTTTTGAGCGGCGGCCATCTTGTATTAGCAAACTGATCACAAAATCTTTCTCTGCACCTAGGATATGATACCCATAATCTATCATACTTTTGAGCGGCGGCCATCTCGGATTTAAAAATGATCCCAAAATAGTTTTCTGCACCCTCGAGAACCTTTGACACGATATCCATATTGCTGAAAACACAATTTTGTGCGGCAGCCATCTTGGATTTGAAAAATGATCACAAAATCGTTCTCAGCACCCTCGAGAACCTGGGATACGATACCCATAATGTAGTTAACATACTTTTGAGCGGCGGCCATCTTGGATTTGAAAATGATCCCAAAATTGTTTTCTGCACTCTCGAGAACCTAGGATACGATATCCATATTGCTGAAAACATAATTTTGTACGGCAGCAATCTTGGATTTGAAAAATGATCACCAAATCTTTCTCTGCACCCTCGAGAACCTAGGATACGATTCCCAAAATCTAGTTATCATACTTTTGTGCGGCGGCCATCTCCGATTTAAAAATGATCCCAAAAGTGTTTTCTGCACCTTCGAGAACCTCGGACACGATATCCTCATTGGTGAAAATATAATTTTGTGCGGCGGCCATCTTGGATTAGAAAAATGATCACAAAATCGTTCTCAGCACCCTCGAGAACCTCGGATACGATACCCATGATGTAGTTATCATACTTTTGAGCGGCGGCCATCTTGTATTAGCAAACTGATCACATAATCTTTCTCTGCACCCTCGAGAACCTAGGATATGATACCCATAATCTAGTTATCATACTTTTGAGCGGCGGCCATCTCGGATTTAAAAATGATCCCAAAATTGTTTTCTGCACTCTCGAGAACCTAGGATACGATATCCATATTGCTGAAATCATACTTTTGAGCGGCGGCCATCTTGGATTTGAAAAATGATCACCAAATCTTTCTCTGCACCCTCGAGAACCTAGGATACGATTCCCATGATGTAGTTATCATACTTTTGAGCGGCGGCCATCTCCGATTTAAAAATGATCCCAAAATTGTTTTCTGCACCTTCGAGAACCTCGGACACGATATCCTCATTGGTGAAAATATAATTTTGTGCGGCGGCCATCTTGGATTAGAAAAATGATCACAAAATCGTTCTCAGCACCCTCGAGAACCTCGGATACGATACCCATGATGTAGTTATCATACTTTTGAGCGGCGGCCATCTTGTATTAGCAAACTGATCACAAAATCTTTCTCTGCACCCTCGAGAACCTAGGATACGATACCCATAATCTAGTTATCATACTTTTGAGCGGCGGCCATCTCGGATTTAAAAATGATCCCAAAATTGTTTTCTGCACTCTCGAGAACCTAGGATACGATATCCATATTGCTGAAATCATACTTTTGAGCGGCGGCCATCTTGGATTTGAAAAATGATCACCAAATCTTTCTCTGCACCCTCGAGAACCTAGGATACGATTCCCATAATCTAGTTATCATACTTTTGAGCGGCGGCCATCTCCGATTTAAAAATGATCCCAAAATTGTTTTCTGCACCTTCCAGAACCTCGAACACGATATCCACATTGGTGAAAATATAATTTTGTGCGGCGGCCATCTTGGATTTGAAAAATGATCACAAAATTGTTCTCAGAACCCTCGAGAACCTGGGTTACGATACCCATAATGTCGTTATCATACTTTTGAGCGGTGGCCATCTTGGATTTGAAAACTGACCACAAAATATTTCTCTGCACCCTCGAGAACCTCGGGTACGATATCCATATTGCTGAAATCATAATTTTGTGCGACGGCAATCTAGGATTTGAATAATGATCACAAAATCGTTCACAGCACCCTCGAGAACCTCTGATACGATACCCATAATCTAGTCATCATACTTTTGAGCGGCGGCCATCTCGGATTTAAAAATGATCCCAAAATTATTTTCTTCACCCTCGAGAACCTCGGACACGATATCCATATTGCTTAATACATATTTTTGTGCGGCGGCCATCTTGGATTTGAAAAATTATAACAAAATTGTTTTCAGCACCCTCGAGAACCTGGGTTACGATACCCATAATGTAGTTATCATACTTTTGAGCGGCGGCCATATTTGATTGGAAAAATGATCACAAAATCGTTCTCAGCACCCTCGAAAACCTGGGATACGATACCCATAATGTAGTTATCTTACTTTTGAGCGGCGACCATCTTGGATTGGAAAAATGATCACAAAATCGTTCTCAGCAACCTCGAGAACCTGGGATACGATACCCATAATGCAGTTATCATACTTTTGAGCGGCGGCCATCTTGGATTTGAAAATGATCCCAAAATTGTTTTCTGCACTCTCGAGAACCTAGGATACGATATCCATATTGCTGAAATCATAATTTTGTGCGGCAGCCATCTTGGATTTGAAAAATGATTACCAAATCTTTCTCTGCACCCTCGAGAACCTAGGATACGATTCCCATAATGTAGTTATCATACTTTTGCGCGGCGGCCATCTTGGATTTGAAAATGATCCCAAAATTGTTTTCTGAACTCTCGAGAACCTAGGATACGATATCCATATTGCTGAAATCATAATTTTGTGCGGCAGCCATCTTGGATTTGAAAAATGATCACCAAATCTTTCTCAACACCCTCGAGAACCTAGGATACGATTCCCATAATCTAGTTATTATTCTTTTGAGCGGCGGCCATCTCCGATTTAAAAATGATATCAAAATTGTTTTCTGCACCTTCGAGAACCATGGACACGATATCCACATTGGTGAAAATATAATTTTGTGCGGCAGCCATCTTGGATTTGAAAAATGATCACAAAATCGTTCTCAGCACCCTCGAGAACCTCGGATACGATACCCATGATGTAGTTATCATACTTTTGAGCGGCGGCCATCTTGGATTTGAAAATGATCCCAAAATTGTTTTCTGCACTCTCGAGAACCTAGGATACGATATCCATATTGCTGAAAACATAATTTTGTGCGGCAGCAATCTTGGATTTGAAAAATGATCACCAAATCTTTCTCTGCACCCTCGAGAACCTAGGATACGATTCCCAAAATCTAGTTATCATACTTTTGTGCGGCGGCCATCTCCGATTTAAAAATGATCCCAAAAGTGTTTTCTGCACCTTCGAGAACCTCGGACACGATATCCTCATTGGTGAAAATATAATTTTGTGCGGCGGCCATCTTGGATTAGAAAAATGATCACAAAATCGTTCTCAGCACCCTCGAGAACCTCGGATACGATACCCATGATGTAGTTATCATACTTTTGAGCGGCGGCCATCTTGTATTAGCAAACTGATCACATAATCTTTCTCTGCACCCTCGAGAACCTAGGATATGATACCCATAATCTAGTTATCATACTTTTGAGCGGCGGCCATCTCGGATTTAAAAATGATCCCAAAATTGTTTTCTGCACTCTCGAGAACCTAGGATACGATATCCATATTGCTGAAATCATACTTTTGAGCGGCGGCCATCTTGGATTTGAAAAATGATCACCAAATCTTTCTCTGCACCCTCGAGAACCTAGGATACGATTCCCATAATCTAGTTATCATACTTTTGAGCGGCGGCCATCTCCGATTTAAAAATGATCCCAAAAGTGTTTTCTGCACCTTCGAGAACCTCGGACACGATATCCTCATTGGTGAAAATATAATTTTGTGCGGCGGCCATCTTGGATTAGAAAAATGATCACAAAATCGTTCTCAGCACCCTCGAGAACCTCGGATACGATACCCATGATGTAGTTATCATACTTTTGAGCGGCGGCCATCTTGTATTAGCAAACTGATCACAAAATCTTTCTCTGCACCCTCGAGAACCTAGGATATGATACCCATAATCTAGTTATCATACTTTTGAGCGGCGGCCATCTCGGATTTAAAAATGATCCCAAAATTGTTTTCTGCACTCTCGAGAACCTAGGATACGATATCCATATTGCTGAAATCATACTTTTGAGCGGCGGCCATCTTGGATTTGAAAAATGATCACCAAATCTTTCTCTGCACCCTCGAGAACCTAGGATATGATACCCATAATCTAGTTATCATACTTTTGAGCGGCGGCCATCTCGGATTTAAAAATGATCCCAAAATTGTTTTCTGCACTCTCGAGAACCTAGGATACGATATCCATATTGCTGAAATCATACTTTTGAGCGGCGGCCATCTTGGATTTGAAAATGATCCCAAAATTGTTTTCTGCACTCTCGAGAACCTAGGATACGATATCCATATTGCTGAAATCATAATTTTGTGCGACAGCCATCTTGGATTTGAAAAATGATCACCAAATCTTTCTCTGCACCCTCGAGAACCTAGGATACGATTCCCATAATGTAGTTATCATACTTTTGAGCGGCGGCCATCTTGGATTTGAAAATGATCCCAAAATTGTTTTCTGAACTCTCGAGAACCTAGGATACGATATCCATATTGCTGAAATCATAATTTTGTGCGGCAGCCATCTTGGATTTGAAAAATGATCACCAAATCTTTCTCTGCACCCTCGAGAACCTAGGATACGATTCCCATAATCTAGTTATTATTCTTTTGAGCGGCGGCCATCTCCGATTTAAAAATGATATCAAAATTGTTTTCTGCACCTTCGAGAACCATGGACACGATATCCACATTGGTGAAAATGTAATTTTGTGCGGCAGCCATCTTGGATTTGAAAAATGATCACAAAATCGTTCTCAGCACCCTCGAGAACCTCGGATACGATACCCATGATGTAGTTATCATACTTTTGAGCGGCGGCCATCTTGTATTAGCAAACTGATCACAAAATCTTTCTCTGCACCTAGGATATGATACCCATAATCTATCATACTTTTGAGCGGCGGCCATCTCGGATTTAAAAATGATCCCAAAATTGTTTTCTGCACTCTCGAGAACCTATGATACGATATCTATATTGCTGAAATCATACTTTTGAGTGGCGGCCATCTTGGATTTGAAAAATGATCACCAAATCTTTCTCTGCACCCTCGAGAACCTAGGATACGATTCCCATAATCTAGTTATCATACTTTTGAGCGGCGGCCATCTCCGATTTAAAAATGATCCCAAAATTGTTTTCTGCATCTTCGAGAACCTCGGACACGATATCCACATTGGTGAAAATATAATTTTGTGCGGCGGCCATCTTGGATTTGAAAAATGATCACAAAATTGTTCTCAGCACCCTCGAGAACCTGGGTTACGATACCCATAATGTAGTTGTCATTCTTTTGAGCGGCGGCCATCTTGGATTTGAAAATTGACCACAAAATCATTCTCTGCACCCTCGAGAACCTCGGGTACGATATCCATATTGCTGAAATCATAATTTTGTGCGGCAGCCATCTTGGATTTGAAAAATTATTACCAAATCTTTCTCTGCACCCTCGAGAACCTGGGATACGATACCCATAATCTAGTTATCATACTTTTGAGCGGCGGCCATCTCGGATTTAAAAATGATCCCAAAATTATTTTCTTCACCCTCGAGAACCTCGGACACGATATCCATATTGCTTAATACATATTTTTGTGCGGCGGCCATCTTGGATTTGAAAAATTATAACAAAATTGTTTTCAGCACCCTCGGGAACCTGGGTTACGATACCCATAATGTAGTTATCATACTTTTGAGCGGCGGCCATCTTGGATTGGAAAAATGATCACAAAATCGTTCTCAGCACCCTCGAAAACCTGGGATACGATACCCATAATGTAGTTATCATACTTTTGAGCGGCGACCATCTTGGATTGGAAAAATGATCACAAAATCGTTCTCAGCACCCTCGAGAACCTGGGATACGATACCCATAATGCAGTTATCATACTTTTGAGCGGCGGCCATCTTGGATTTGAAAATGATCCCAAAATTGTTTTCTGCACTCTCGAGAACCTAGGATACGATATCCATATTGCTGAAATCATAATTTTGTGCGGCAGCCATCTTGGATTTGAAAAATTATTACCAAATCTTTCTCTGCACCCTCGAGAACCTGGGATACGATTCCCATAATCTAGTTATCATACTTTTAAGCGGCGGCCATCTCCGATTTAAAAATGAACCCAAACTTGTTTTCTGCACCTTCTAGAACCTCGGACACGATATCCACATTGGTGAAAATATAATTTTGTGCGGCGGCCATCTTGGATTAGAAATATGATCACAAAATCGTTCTCAGCACCCTCGGGAACCTCGGATACGATACCCATGATGTAGTTATCATACTTTTGAGCGGCGGCCATCTTGTATTAGCAAACTGATCACAAAATCTTTCTCTGCACCCTCGAGAACCTAGGATACGATACCCATAATCTAGTTATCATACTTTTGAGCGGCGGCCATCTCGGATTAAAAATGATCCCAAAATTGTTTTCTGCACTCTCGAGAACCTCGGATACTATACCCATAATGTAGTTATCATACTTTTGAGCGGCGGCCATCTTGGATTTGAAAACTGTCCACAAAATCTTTCTCTGCACCCTCGAAAACCTCGGGTACGATATCCATATTGCTGAAATCATAGTTTTGTGCGGCGGCCATCTTGGATTTGAAAAATGATCACAAAATTGTTCTCAGCTTCCTCGAGAACCTGGAATACGATACCAATAATGTAGTTATCATACTTTTGAGCGGCGGCCATCTTGGATTGGAAAAATGATCACAAAATCGTTCTCAGCACCCTCGAGAACCTGGGATACGATACCCATAATGTAGTTATCATACTTTTGAGCGGTGGCCATCTTGGATTTGAAAACTGTCCAAAAAATCTTTCTCTGCACCCTCGAGAACCTCGGGTACGATATCCATATTGCTGAAATCATAATTTTGTGCGGCGGCCATCTTGGATTTGAATAATGATCTCAAAATCGTTCTCAGCACCCTCGAGAACCTCTGATACGATACCCATAATCTAGTGATCATACTTTTGAGCGGCGGCCATCTCGGATTTAAAAATGATCCCAAAATTGATTTCTTCACCCTCGAGAACCTCGGACACTTAATCAATATTGCTGAATACATATTTTTGTGCGGCGGCCATCTTGGATTTGAAAAATGATCACAAAATTGTTCTCAGCTTCCTCGAGAACCTGGGATACGATACCCATAATGTAGTTATCATACTTTTGAGCGGCGGCCATCTTGGATTGGAAAAATGATCACAAAATCGTTCTCAGCACCCTCGAGAACCTGGGATACGATACCCATAATGTAGTTATCATACTTTTGAGCGGCGGCCATATTTGATTGGAAAAATGATCACAAAATCGTTCTCAGCACCCTCGAAAACCTGGGATACGATACCCATAATGTAGTTATCATACTTTTGAGCGGCGGCTATCTTGGATTGGAAAAATGATCACAAAATCGTTCTCAGCACCCTCGAGAACCTGGGATACGATACCCATAATGTAGTTATCATACTTTTGAGCGGCGGCCATCTGGGATTTGAAAACTGTCCAAAAAATCTTTCTCTGCACCCTCGAGAACCTCGGGTACGATATCCATATTGCTGAAATCATAATTTTGTGCGGCGGCCATCTTGGATTTGAATAATGATCTCAAAATCTTTCTCAGCACCCTCGAGAACCTCTGATACGATACCCATAATCTAGTGATCATACTTTTGAGCGGCGGCCATCTCGGATTTAAAAATGATCCCAAAATTGATTTCTTCACCCTCGAGAACCTCGGACACGATATCAATATTACTGAATACATATTTTTGTGCGGCGGCCATCTTGGATTTGAAAAATTATCACAAAATTGTTCTCTGCACCCTCGAGAACCTGGGATACGATACCCATAATCTAGTTATCATACTTTTAAGCGGCGGCCATCTCCGATTTAAAAATGATCCCAAACTTGTTTTCTGCACCTTCTAGAACCTCGGACACGATATCCACATTGGTGAAAATATAATTTTGTGCGGCGGCCATCTTGGATTAGAAATATGATCACAAAATCGTTCTCAGCACCCTCGGGAACCTCGGATACGATACCCATGATGTAGTTATCATACTTTTGAGCGGCGGCCATCTTGTATTAGCAAACTGATCACAAAATCTTTCTCTGCACCCTCGAGAACCTAGGATACGATACCCATAATCTAGTTATCATACTTTTGAGCGGCGGCCATCTCGGATTAAAAATGATCCCAAAATTGTTTTCTGCACTCTCGAGAACCTCGGATACTATACCCATAATGTAGTTATCATACTTTTGAGCGGCGGCCATCTTGGATTTGAAAACTGTCCACAAAATATTTCTCTGCACCCTCGAGAACCTCGGGTACGATATCCATATTGCTGAAATCATAGTTTTGTGCGGCGGCCATCTTGGATTTGAAAAATGATCACAAAATTGTTCTCAGCTTCCTCGAGAACCTGGGATACGATACCAATAATGTAGTTATCATACTTTTGAGCGGCGGCCATCTTGGATTGGAAAAATGATCACAAAATCGTTCTCAGCACCCTCGAGAACCTGGGATACGATACCCATAATGTAGTTATCATACTTTTGAGCGGTGGCCATCTTGGATTTGAAAACTGTCCAAAAAATCTTTCTCTGCACCCTCGAGAACCTCGGGTACGATATCCATATTGCTGAAATCATAATTTTGTGCGGCGGCCATCTTGGATTTGAATAATGATCTCAAAATCGTTCTCAGCACCCTCGAGAACCTCTGATACGATACCCATAATCTAGTGATCATACTTTTGAGCGGCGGCCATCTCGGATTTAAAAATGATCACCAAATCTTTCTCTGCACCCTCGAGAACCTAGGATACGATTCCCATAATGTAGTTATCATACTTTTGCGCGGCGGCCATCTTGGATTTGAAAATGATCCCAAAATTGTTTTCTGAACTCTCGAGAACCTAGGATACGATATCCATATTGCTGAAATCATAATTTTGTGCGGCAGCCATCTTGGATTTGAAAAATGATCACCAAATCTTTCTCTGCACCCTCGAGAACCTAGGATACGATTCCCATAATCTAGTTATTATTCTTTTGAGCGGCGGCCATCTCCGATTTAAAAATGATATCAAAATTGTTTTCTGCACCTTCGAGAACCATGGACACGATATCCACATTGGTGAAAATATAATTTTGTGCGGCAGCCATCTTGGATTTGAAAAATGATCACAAAATCGTTCTCAGCACCCTCGAGAACCTCGGATACGATACCCATGATGTAGTTATCATACTTTTGAGCGGCGGCCATCTTGTATTAGCAAACTGATCACAAAATCTTTCTCTGCACCTAGGATATGATACCCATAATCTATCATACTTTTGAGCGGCGGCCATCTCGGATTTAAAAATGATCCCAAAATAGTTTTCTGCACCCTCGAGAACCTTTGACACGATATCCATATTGCTGAAAACACAATTTTGTGCGGCAGCCATCTTGGATTTGAAAAATGATCACAAAATCGTTCTCAGCACCCTCGAGAACCTGGGATACGATACCCATAATGTAGTTAACATACTTTTGAGCGGCGGCCATCTTGGATTTGAAAATGATCCCAAAATTGTTTTCTGCACTCTCGAGAACCTAGGATACGATATCCATATTGCTGAAAACATAATTTTGTACGGCAGCAATCTTGGATTTGAAAAATGATCACCAAATCTTTCTCTGCACCCTCGAGAACCTAGGATACGATTCCCAAAATCTAGTTATCATACTTTTGTGCGGCGGCCATCTCCGATTTAAAAATGATCCCAAAAGTGTTTTCTGCACCTTCGAGAACCTCGGACACGATATCCTCATTGGTGAAAATATAATTTTGTGCGGCGGCCATCTTGGATTAGAAAAATGATCACAAAATCGTTCTCAGCACCCTCGAGAACCTCGGATACGATACCCATGATGTAGTTATCATACTTTTGAGCGGCGGCCATCTTGTATTAGCAAACTGATCACATAATCTTTCTCTGCACCCTCGAGAACCTAGGATATGATACCCATAATCTAGTTATCATACTTTTGAGCGGCGGCCATCTCGGATTTAAAAATGATCCCAAAATTGTTTTCTGCACTCTCGAGAACCTAGGATACGATATCCATATTGCTGAAATCATACTTTTGAGCGGCGGCCATCTTGGATTTGAAAAATGATCACCAAATCTTTCTCTGCACCCTCGAGAACCTGGGATACGATACCCATAATCTAGTTATCATACTTTTGAGCGGCGGCCATCTCCGATTTAAAAATGATCCCAAAAGTGTTTTCTGCACCTTCGAGAACCTCGGACACGATATCCTCATTGGTGAAAATATAATTTTGTGCGGCGGCCATCTTGGATTAGAAAAATGATCACAAAATCGTTCTCAGCACCCTCGAGAACCTCGGATACGATACCCATGATGTAGTTATCATACTTTTGAGCGGCGGCCATCTTGTATTAGCAAACTGATCACAAAATCTTTCTCTGCACCCTCGAGAACCTAGGATATGATACCCATAATCTAGTTATCATACTTTTGAGCGGCGGCCATCTCGGATTTAAAAATGATCCCAAAATTGTTTTCTGCACTCTCGAGAACCTAGGATACGATATCCATATTGCTGAAATCATACTTTTGAGCGGCGGCCATCTTGGATTTGAAAAATGATCACCAAATCTTTCTCTGCACCCTCGAGAACCTAGGATACGATTCCCATAATCTAGTTATCATACTTTTGAGCGGCGGCCATCTCCGATTTAAAAATGATCCCAAAATTGTTTTCTGCACCTTCCAGAACCTCGAACACGATATCCACATTGGTGAAAATATAATTTTGTGCGGCGGCCATCTTGGATTTGAAAAATGATCACAAAATTGTTCTCAGAACCCTCGAGAACCTGGGTTACGATACCCATAATGTAGTTGTCATTCTTTTGAGCGGCGGCCATCTTGGATTTGAAAACTGACCACAAAATATTTCTCTGCACCCTCGAGAACCTCGGGTACGATATCCATATTGCTGAAATCATAATTTTGTGCGACGGCAATCTAGGATTTGAATAATGATCACAAAATCGTTCACAGCACCCTCGAGAACCTCTGATACGATACCCATAATCTAGTCATCATACTTTTGAGCGGCGGCCATCTCGGATTTAAAAATGATCCCAAAATTATTTTCTTCACCCTCGAGAACCTCGGACACGATATCCATATTGCTTAATACATATTTTTGTGCGGCGGCCATCTTGGATTTGAAAAATTATAACAAAATTGTTTTCAGCACCCTCGAGAACCTGGGTTACGATACCCATAATGTAGTTATCATACTTTTGAGCGGCGGCCATATTTGATTGGAAAAATGATCACAAAATCGTTCTCAGCACCCTCGAAAACCTGGGATACGATACCCATAATGTAGTTATCTTACTTTTGAGCGGCGACCATCTTGGATTGGAAAAATGATCACAAAATCGTTCTCAGCAACCTCGAGAACCTGGGATACGATACCCATAATGCAGTTATCATACTTTTGAGCGGCGGCCATCTTGGATTTGAAAATGATCCCAAAATTGTTTTCTGCACTCTCGAGAACCTAGGATACGATATCCATATTGCTGAAATCATAATTTTGTGCGGCAGCCATCTTGGATTTGAAAAATGATTACCAAATCTTTCTCTGCACCCTCGAGAACCTAGGATACGATTCCCATAATGTAGTTATCATACTTTTGAGCGGCGGCCATCTTGGATTTGAAAATGATCCCAAAATTGTTTTCTGAACTCTCGAGAACCTAGGATACGATATCCATATTGCTGAAATCATAATTTTGTGCGGCAGCCATCTTGGATTTGAAAAATGATCACCAAATCTTTCTCAACACCCTCGAGAACCTAGGATACGATTCCCATAATCTAGTTATTATTCTTTTGAGCGGCGGCCATCTCCGATTTAAAAATGATATCAAAATTGTTTTCTGCACCTTCGAGAACCATGGACACGATATCCACATTGGTGAAAATATAATTTTGTGCGGCAGCCATCTTGGATTTGAAAAATGATCACAAAATCGTTCTCAGCACCCTCGAGAACCTCGGATACGATACCCATGATGTAGTTATCATACTTTTGAGCGGCGGCCATCTTGGATTTGAAAATGATCCCAAAATTGTTTTCTGCACTCTCGAGAACCTAGGATACGATATCCATATTGCTGAAAACATAATTTTGTGCGGCAGCCATCTTGGATTTGAAAAATGATCACCAAATCTTTCTCTGCACCCTCGAGAACCTAGGATACGATTCCCAAAATCTAGTTATCATACTTTTGTGCGGCGGCCATCTCCGATTTAAAAATGATCCCAAAAGTGTTTTCTGCACCTTCGAGAACCTCGGACACGATATCCTCATTGGTGAAAATATAATTTTGTGCGGCGGCCATCTTGGATTAGAAAAATGATCACAAAATCGTTCTCAGCACCCTCGAGAACCTCGGATACGATACCCATGATGTAGTTATCATACTTTTGAGCGGCGGCCATCTTGTATTAGCAAACTGATCACATAATCTTTCTCTGCACCCTCGAGAACCTAGGATATGATACCCATAATCTAGTTATCATACTTTTGAGCGGCGGCCATCTCGGATTTAAAAATGATCCCAAAATTGTTTTCTGCACTCTCGAGAACCTAGGATACGATATCCATATTGCTGAAATCATACTTTTGAGCGGCGGCCATCTTGGATTTGAAAAATGATCACCAAATCTTTCTCTGCACCCTCGAGAACCTAGGATACGATTCCCATAATCTAGTTATCATACTTTTGAGCGGCGGCCATCTCCGATTTAAAAATGATCCCAAAAGTGTTTTCTGCACCTTCGAGAACCTCGGACACGATATCCACATTGGTGAAAATATAATTTTGTGCGGCGGCCATCTTGGATTAGAAAAATGATCACAAAATCGTTCTCAGCACCCTCGAGAACCTCGGATACGATACCCATGATGTAGTTATCATACTTTTGAGCGGCGGCCATCTTGTATTAGCAAACTGATCACAAAATCTTTCTCTGCACCCTCGAGAACCTAGGATATGATACCCATAATCTAGTTATCATACTTTTGAGCGGCGGCCATCTCGGATTTAAAAATGATCCCAAAATTGTTTTCTGCACTCTCGAGAACCTAGGATACGATATCCATATTGCTGAAATCATACTTTTGAGCGGCGGCCATCTTGGATTTGAAAAATGATCACCAAATCTTTCTCTGCACCCTCGAGAACCTAGGATATGATACCCATAATCTAGTTATCATACTTTTGAGCGGCGGCCATCTCGGATTTAAAAATGATCCCAAAATTGTTTTCTGCACTCTCGAGAACCTAGGATACGATATCCATATTGCTGAAATCATACTTTTGAGCGGCGGCCATCTTGGATTTGAAAATGATCCCAAAATTGTTTTCTGCACTCTCGAGAACCTAGGATACGATATCCATATTGCTGAAATCATAATTTTGTGCGGCAGCCATCTTGGATTTGAAAAATGATTACCAAATCTTTCTCTGCACCCTCGAGAACCTAGGATACGATTCCCATAATGTAGTTATCATACTTTTGCGCGGCGGCCATCTTGGATTTGAAAATGATCCCAAAATTGTTTTCTGAACTCTCGAGAACCTAGGATACGATATCCATATTGCTGAAATCATAATTTTGTGCGGCAGCCATCTTGGATTTGAAAAATGATCACCAAATCTTTCTCTGCACCCTCGAGAACCTAGGATACGATTCCCATAATCTAGTTATTATTCTTTTGAGCGGCGGCCATCTCCGATTTAAAAATGATATCAAAATTGTTTTCTGCACCTTCGAGAACCATGGACACGATATCCACATTGGTGAAAATGTAATTTTGTGCGGCAGCCATCTTGGATTTGAAAAATGATCACAAAATCGTTCTCAGCACCCTCGAGAACCTCGGATACGATACCCATGATGTAGTTATCATACTTTTGAGCGGCGGCCATCTTGTATTAGCAAACTGATCACAAAATCTTTCTCTGCACCTAGGATATGATACCCATAATCTATCATACTTTTGAGCGGCGGCCATCTCGGATTTAAAAATGATCCCAAAATTGTTTTCTGCACTCTCGAGAACCTATGATACGATATCTATATTGCTGAAATCATACTTTTGAGTGGCGGCCATCTTGGATTTGAAAAATGATCACCAAATCTTTCTCTGCACCCTCGAGAACCTAGGATACGATTCCCATAATCTAGTTATCATACTTTTGAGCGGCGGCCATCTCCGATTTAAAAATGATCCCAAAATTGTTTTCTGCATCTTCGAGAACCTCGGACACGATATCCACATTGGTGAAAATATAATTTTGTGCGGCGGCCATCTTGGATTTGAAAAATGATCACAAAATTGTTCTCAGCACCCTCGAGAACCTGGGTTACGATACCCATAATGTAGTTGTCATTCTTTTGAGCGGCGGCCATCTTGGATTTGAAAATTGACCACAAAATCATTCTCTGCACCCTCGAGAACCTCGGGTACGATATCCATATTGCTGAAATCATAATTTTGTGCGGCAGCCATCTTGGATTTGAAAAATTATTACCAAATCTTTCTCTGCACCCTCGAGAACCTGGGATACGAAACCCATAATCTAGTCATCATACTTTTGAGCGGCGGCCATCTCGGATTTAAAAATGATCCCAAAATTATTTTCTTCACCCTCGAGAACCTCGGACACGATATCCATATTGCTTAATACATATTTTTGTGCGGCGGCCATCTTGGATTTGAAAAATTATAACAAAATTGTTTTCAGCACCCTCGGGAACCTGGGTTACGATACCCATAATGTAGTTATCATACTTTTGAGCGGCGGCCATCTTGGATTGGAAAAATGATCACAAAATCGTTCTCAGCACCCTCGAAAACCTGGGATACGATACCCATAATGTAGTTATCATACTTTTGAGCGGCGACCATCTTGGATTGGAAAAATGATCACAAAATCGTTCTCAGCACCCTCGAGAACCTGGGATACGATACCCATAATGTAGTTATCATACTTTTGAGCGGCGGCCATCTTGGATTTGAAAATGATCCCAAAATTGTTTTCTGCACTCTCGAGAACCTAGGATACGATATCCATATTGCTGAAATCATAATTTTGTGCGGCAGCCATCTTGGATTTGAAAAATTATTACCAAATCTTTCTCTGCACCCTCGAGAACCTGGGATACGATTCCCATAATCTAGTTATCATACTTTTAAGCGGCGGCCATCTCCGATTTAAAAATGAACCCAAACTTGTTTTCTGCACCTTCTAGAACCTCGGACACGATATCCACATTGGTGAAAATATAATTTTGTGCGGCGGCCATCTTGGATTAGAAATATGATCACAAAATCGTTCTCAGCACCCTCGGGAACCTCGGATACGATACCCATGATGTAGTTATCATACTTTTGAGCGGCGGCCATCTTGTATTAGCAAACTGATCACAAAATCTTTCTCTGCACCCTCGAGAACCTAGGATACGATACCCATAATCTAGTTATCATACTTTTGAGCGGCGGCCATCTCGGATTAAAAATGATCCCAAAATTGTTTTCTGCACTCTCGAGAACCTCGGATACTATACCCATAATGTAGTTATCATACTTTTGAGCGGCGGCCATCTTGGATTTGAAAACTGTCCACAAAATATTTCTCTGCACCCTCGAGAACCTCGGGTACGATATCCATATTGCTGAAATCATAGTTTTGTGCGGCGGCCATCTTGGATTTGAAAAATGATCACAAAATTGTTCTCAGCTTCCTCGAGAACCTGGAATACGATACCAATAATGTAGTTATCATACTTTTGAGCGGCGGCCATCTTGGATTTGAAAAATGATCACAAAATCGTTCTCAGCACCCTCGAGAACCTGGGATACGATACCCATAATGTAGTTATCATACTTTTGAGCGGTGGCCATCTTGGATTTGAAAACTGTCCAAAAAATCTTTCTCTGCACCCTCGAGAACCTCGGGTACGATATCCATATTGCTGAAATCATAATTTTGTGCGGCGGCCATCTTGGATTTGAATAATGATCTCAAAATCTTTCTCAGCACCCTCGAGAACCTCTGATACGATACCCATAATCTAGTGATCATACTTTTGAGCGGCGGCCATCTCGGATTTAAAAATGATCCCAAAATTGATTTCTTCACCCTCGAGAACCTCGGACACTTAATCAATATTGCTGAATACATATTTTTGTGCGGCGGCCATCTTGGATTTGAAAAATGATCACAAAATTGTTCTCAGCTTCCTCGAGAACCTGGGATACGATACCCATAATGTAGTTATCATACTTTTGAGCGGCGGCCATCTTGGATTGGAAAAATGATCACAAAATCGTTCTCAGCACCCTCGAGAACCTGGGATACGATACCCATAATGTAGTTATCATACTTTTGAGCGGCGGCCATATTTGATTGGAAAAATGATCACAAAATCGTTCTCAGCACCCTCGAAAACCTGGGATACGATACCCATAATGTAGTTATCATACTTTTGAGCGGCGGCTATCTTGGATTGGAAAAATGATCACAAAATCGTTCTCAGCACCCTCGAGAACCTGGGATACGATACCCATAATGTAGTTATCATACTTTTGAGCGGCGGCCATCTGGGATTTGAAAACTGTCCAAAAAATCTTTCTCTGCACCCTCGAGAACCTCGGGTACGATATCCATATTGCTGAAATCATAATTTTGTGCGGCGGCCATCTTGGATTTGAATAATGATCTCAAAATCTTTCTCAGCACCCTCGAGAACCTCTGATACGATACCCATAATCTAGTGATCATACTTTTGAGCGGCGGCCATCTCGGATTTAAAAATGATCCCAAAATTGATTTCTTCACCCTCGAGAACCTCGGACACGATATCAATATTACTGAATACATATTTTTGTGCGGCGGCCATCTTGGATTTGAAAAAATATCACAAAATTGTTCTAAGCACCCTCGAGAACCTGGGATACGATTCCCATAATCTAGTTATCATACTTTTAAGCGGCGGCCATCTCCGATTTAAAAATGATCCCAAACTTGTTTTCTGCACCCTCGAGAACCTCGGACACGATATCCACATTGGTGAAAATATAATTTTGTGCGGCGGCCATCTTGGATTAGAAATATGATCACAAAATCGTTCTCAGCACCCTCGGGAACCTCGGATACGATACCCATGATGTAGTTATCATACTTTTGAGCGGCGGCCATCTTGTATTAGCAAACTGATCACAAAATCTTTCTCTGCACCCTCGAGAACCTAGGATACGATACCCATAATCTAGTTATCATACTTTTGAGCGGCGGCCATCTCGGATTAAAAATGATCCCAAAATTGTTTTCTGCACTCTCGAGAACCTCGGATACTATACCCATAATGTAGTTATCATACTTTTGAGCGGCGGCCATCTTGGATTTGAAAACTGTCCACAAAATATTTCTCTGCACCCTCGAGAACCTCGGGTACGATATCCATATTGCTGAAATCATAGTTTTGTGCGGCGGCCATCTTGGATTTGAAAAATGATCACAAAATTGTTCTCAGCTTCCTCGAGAACCTGGGATACGATACCAATAATGTAGTTATCATACTTTTGAGCGGCGGCCATCTTGGATTGGAAAAATGATCACAAAATCGTTCTCAGCACCCTCGAGAACCTGGGATACGATACCCATAATGTAGTTATCATACTTTTGAGCGGTGGCCATCTTGGATTTGAAAACTGTCCAAAAAATCTTTCTCTGCACCCTCGAGAACCTCGGGTACGATATCCATATTGCTGAAATCATAATTTTGTGCGGCGGCCATCTTGGATTTGAATAATGATCTCAAAATCGTTCTCAGCACCCTCGAGAACCTCTGATACGATACCCATAATCTAGTGATCATACTTTTGAGCGGCGGCCATCTCGGATTTAAAAAATGATTACCAAATCTTTCTCTGCACCCTCGAGAACCTAGGATACGATTCCCATAATGTAGTTATCATACTTTTGCGCGGCGGCCATCTTGGATTTGAAAATGATCCCAAAATTGTTTTCTGAACTCTCGAGAACCTAGGATACGATATCCATATTGCTGAAATCATAATTTTGTGCGGCAGCCATCTTGGATTTGAAAAATGATCACCAAATCTTTCTCTGCACCCTCGAGAACCTAGGATACGATTCCCATAATCTAGTTATTATTCTTTTGAGCGGCGGCCATCTCCGATTTAAAAATGATATCAAAATTGTTTTCTGCACCTTCGAGAACCATGGACACGATATCCACATTGGTGAAAATATAATTTTGTGCGGCAGCCATCTTGGATTTGAAAAATGATCACAAAATCGTTCTCAGCACCCTCGAGAACCTCGGATACGATACCCATGATGTAGTTATCATACTTTTGAGCGGCGGCCATCTTGTATTAGCAAACTGATCACAAAATCTTTCTCTGCACCTAGGATATGATACCCATAATCTATCATACTTTTGAGCGGCGGCCATCTCGGATTTAAAAATGATCCCAAAATAGTTTTCTGCACCCTCGAGAACCTTTGACACGATATCCATATTGCTGAAAACACAATTTTGTGCGGCAGCCATCTTGGATTTGAAAAATGATCACAAAATCGTTCTCAGCACCCTCGAGAACCTGGGATACGATACCCATAATGTAGTTAACATACTTTTGAGCGGCGGCCATCTTGGATTTGAAAATGATCCCAAAATTGTTTTCTGCACTCTCGAGAACCTAGGATACGATATCCATATTGCTGAAAACATAATTTTGTACGGCAGCAATCTTGGATTTGAAAAATGATCACCAAATCTTTCTCTGCACCCTCGAGAACCTAGGATACGATTCCCAAAATCTAGTTATCATACTTTTGTGCGGCGGCCATCTCCGATTTAAAAATGATCCCAAAAGTGTTTTCTGCACCTTCGAGAACCTCGGACACGATATCCTCATTGGTGAAAATATAATTTTGTGCGGCGGCCATCTTGGATTAGAAAAATGATCACAAAATCGTTCTCAGCACCCTCGAGAACCTCGGATACGATACCCATGATGTAGTTATCATACTTTTGAGCGGCGGCCATCTTGTATTAGCAAACTGATCACAAAATCTTTCTCTGCACCCTCGAGAACCTAGGATATGATACCCATAATCTAGTTATCATACTTTTGAGCGGCGGCCATCTCGGATTTAAAAATGATCCCAAAATTGTTTTCTGCACTCTCGAGAACCTAGGATACGATATCCATATTGCTGAAATCATACTTTTGAGCGGCGGCCATCTTGGATTTGAAAAATGATCACCAAATCTTTCTCTGCACCCTCGAGAACCTAGGATACGATTCCCATAATCTAGTTATCATACTTTTGAGCGGCGGCCATCTCCGATTTAAAAATGATCCCAAAAGTGTTTTCTGCACCTTCGAGAACCTCGGACACGATATCCACATTGGTGAAAATATAATTTTGTGCGGCGGCCATCTTGGATTAGAAAAATGATCACAAAATCGTTCTCAGCACCCTCGAGAACCTCGGATACGATACCCATGATGTAGTTATCATACTTTTGAGCGGCGGCCATCTTGTATTAGCAAACTGATCACAAAATCTTTCTCTGGACCCTCGAGAACCTAGTATACGATACCCATAATCTAGTTATCATACTTTTGAGCGGCGGCCATCTCGGATTTAAAAATGATCCCAAAATTGTTTTCTGCACTCTCGAGAACCTAGGATACGATATCCATATTGCTGAAATCATACTTTTGAGCGGCGGCCATCTTGGATTTGAAAAATGATCACAAAATCTTTCTCAGCACCCTCGAGAACCTAGGATACGATTCCCATAATCTAGTTATCATACTTTTGAGCGGCGGCCATCTCCGATTTAAAAATGATCCCAAAATTGTTTTCTGCACCTTCCAGAACCTCGAACACGATATCCACATTGGTGAAAATATAATTTTGTGCGGCGGCCATCTTGGATTTGAAAAATGATCACAAAATTGTTCTCAGAACCCTCGAGAACCTGGGTTACGATACCCATAATGTAGTTGTCATTCTTTTGAGCGGCGGCCATCTTGGATTTGAAAACTGACCACAAAATATTTCTCTGCACCCTCGAGAACCTCGGGTACGATATCCATATTGCTGAAATCATAATTTTGTGCGACGGCAATCTAGGATTTGAATAATGATCACAAAATCGTTCACAGCACCCTCGAGAACCTCTGATACGATACCCATAATCTAGTCATCATACTTTTGAGCGGCGGCCATCTCGGATTTAAAAATGATCCCAAAATTATTTTCTTCACCCTCGAGAACCTCGGACACGATATCCATATTGCTTAATACATATTTTTGTGCGGCGGCCATCTTGGATTTGAAAAATTATAACAAAATTGTTTTCAGCACCCTCGAGAACCTGGGTTACGATACCCATAATGTAGTTATCATACTTTTGAGCGGCGGCCATATTTGATTGGAAAAATGATCACAAAATCGTTCTCAGCACCCTCGAAAACCTGGGATACGATACCCATAATGTAGTTATCTTACTTTTGAGCGGCGACCATCTTGGATTGGAAAAATGATCACAAAATCGTTCTCAGCAACCTCGAGAACCTGGGATACGATACCCATAATGCAGTTATCATACTTTTGAGCGGCGGCCATCTTGGATTTGAAAATGATCCCAAAATTGTTTTCTGCACTCTCGAGAACCTAGGATACGATATCCATATTGCTGAAATCATAATTTTGTGCGGCAGCCATCTTGGATTTGAAAAATGATTACCAAATCTTTCTCTGCACCCTCGAGAACCTAGGATACGATTCCCATAATGTAGTTATCATACTTTTGCGCGGCGGCCATCTTGGATTTGAAAATGATCCCAAAATTGTTTTCTGAACTCTCGAGAACCTAGGATACGATATCCATATTGCTGAAATCATAATTTTGTGCGGCAGCCATCTTGGATTTGAAAAATGATCACCAAATCTTTCTCAACACCCTCGAGAACCTAGGATACGATTCCCATAATCTAGTTATTATTCTTTTGAGCGGCGGCCATCTCCGATTTAAAAATGATATCAAAATTGTTTTCTGCACCTTCGAGAACCATGGACACGATATCCACATTGGTGAAAATATAATTTTGTGCGGCAGCCATCTTGGATTTGAAAAATGATCACAAAATCGTTCTCAGCACCCTCGAGAGCCTCGGATACGATACCCATGATGTAGTTATCATACTTTTGAGCGGCGGCCATCTTGGATTTGAAAATGATCCCAAAATTGTTTTCTGCACTCTCGAGAACCTAGGATACGATATCCATATTGCTGAAAACATAATTTTGTGCGGCAGCAATCTTGGATTTGAAAAATGATCACCAAATCTTTCTCTGCACCCTCGAGAACCTAGGATACGATTCCCATAATCTAGTTATCATACTTTTGTGCGGCGGCCATCTCCGATTTAAAAATGATCCCAAAAGTGTTTTCTGCACCTTCGAGAACCTCGGACACGATATCCTCATTGGTGAAAATATAATTTTGTGCGGCGGCCATCTTGGATTAGAAAAATGATCACAAAATCGTTCTCAGCACCCTCGAGAACCTCGGATACGATACCCATGATGTAGTTATCATACTTTTGAGCGGCGGCCATCTTGTATTAGCAAACTGATCACATAATCTTTCTCTGCACCCTCGAGAACCTAGGATATGATACCCATAATCTAGTTATCATACTTTTGAGCGGCGGCCATCTCGGATTTAAAAATGATCCCAAAATTGTTTTCTGCACTCTCGAGAACCTAGGATACGATATCCATATTGCTGAAATCATACTTTTGAGCGGCGGCCATCTTGGATTTGAAAAATGATCACCAAATCTTTCTCTGCACCCTCGAGAACCTAGGATACGATTCCCATAATCTAGTTATCATACTTTTGAGCGGCGGCCATCTCCGATTTAAAAATGATCCCAAAAGTGTTTTCTGCACCTTCGAGAACCTCGGACACGATATCCTCATTGGTGAAAATATAATTTTGTGCGGCGGCCATCTTGGATTAGAAAAATGATCACAAAATCGTTCTCAGCACCCTCGAGAACCTCGGATACGATACCCATGATGTAGTTATCATACTTTTGAGCGGCGGCCATCTTGTATTAGCAAACTGATCACAAAATCTTTCTCTGCACCCTCGAGAACCTAGGATATGATACCCATAATCTAGTTATCATACTTTTGAGCGGCGGCCATCTCGGATTTAAAAATGATCCCAAAATTGTTTTCTGCACTCTCGAGAACCTAGGATACGATATCCATATTGCTGAAATCATACTTTTGAGCGGCGGCCATCTTGGATTTGAAAAATGATCACCAAATCTTTCTCTGCACCCTCGAGAACCTAGGATACGATTCGCATAATCTAGTTATCATACTTTTGAGCGGCGGCCATCTCCGATTTAAAAATGATCCCAAAATTGTTTTCTGCACCTTCGAGAACCTCGGACACGATATCCACATTGGTGAAAATATAATTTTGGGCGGCGGCCATCTTGGATTTGAAAAATGATCACAAAATTGTTCTAAGCACCCTCGAGAACCTGGGTTACGATACCCATAATGTAGTTGTCATTCTTTTGAGCGGCGGCCATCTTGGATTTGAAAACTGACCACAAAATCTTTCTCTGCACCCTCGAGAACCTCGGGTACGATATCCATATTGCTGAAATCATAATTTTGTGCGGCGGCAATCTAGGATTTGAATAATGATCACAAAATCGTTCACAGCACCCTCGAGAACCTCTGATACGATACCCATAATCTAGTCATCATACTTTTGAGCGGCGGCCATCTCGGATTTAAAAATGATCCCAAAATTATTTTCTTCACCCTGAGAACCTCGGACACGATATCCATATTGCTTAATACATATTTTTGTGCGGCGGCCATCTTGGATTTGAAAAATTATAACAAAATTGTTTTCAGCACCCTCGAGAACCTGGGTTACGATACCCATAATGTAGTTATCATACTTTTGAGCGGCGGCCATATTTGATTGGAAAAATGATCACAAAATCGTTCTCAGCACCCTCGAAAACCTGGGATACGATACCCATAATGTAGTTATCTTACTTTTGAGCGGCGACCATCTTGGATTGGAAAAATGATCACAAAATCGTTCTCAGCACCCTCGAGAACCTGGGATACGATACCCATAATGCAGTTATCATACTTTTGAGCGGCGGCCATCTTGGATTTGAAAATGATCCCAAAATTGTTTTCTGCACTCTCGAGAACCTAGGATACGATATCCATATTGCTGAAATCATAATTTTGTGCGACAGCCATCTTGGATTTGAAAAATGATTACCAAATCTTTCTCTGCACCCTCGAGAACCTAGGATACGATTCCCATAATGTAGTTATCATACTTTTGCGCGGCGGCCATCTTGGATTTGAAAATGATCCCAAAATTGTTTTCTGAACTCTCGAGAACCTAGGATACGATATCCATATTGCTGAAATCATAATTTTGTGCGGCAGCCATCTTGGATTTGAAAAATGATCACCAAATCTTTCTCTGCACCCTCGAGAACCTAGGATACGATTCCCATAATCTAGTTATTATTCTTTTGAGCGGCGGCCATCTCCGATTTAAAAATGATATCAAAATTATTTTCTGCACCTTCGAGAACCATGGACACGATATCCACATTGGTGAAAATGTAATTTTGTGCGGCAGCCATCTTGGATTTGAAAAATGATCACAAAATCGTTCTCAGCACCCTCGAGAACCTCGGATACGATACCCATGATGTAGTTATCATACTTTTGAGCGGCGGCCATCTTGTATTAGCAAACTGATCACAAAATCTTTCTCTGCACCTAGGATAAGATACCCATAATCTATCATACTTTTGAGCGGCGGCCATCTCGGATTTAAAAATGATCCCAAAATTGTTTTCTGCACTCTCGAGAACCTATGATACGATATCCATATTGCTGAAATCATACTTTTGAGTGGCGGCCATCTTGGATTTGAAAAATGATCACCAAATCTTTCTCTGCACCCTCGAGAACCTAGGATACGATTCCCATAATCTAGTTATCATACTTTTGAGCGGCGGCCATCTCCGATTTAAAAATGATCCCAAAATTGTTTTCTGCATCTTCGAGAACCTCGGACACGATATCCACATTGGTGAAAATATAATTTTGTGCGGCGGCCATCTTGGATTTGAAAAATGATCACAAAATTGTTCTCAGCACCCTCGAGAACCTGGGTTACGATACCCATAATGTAGTTGTCATTCTTTTGAGCGGCGGCCATCTTGGATTTGAAAATTGACCACAAAATCTTTCTCTGCACCCTCGAGAACCTCGGGTACGATATCCATATTGCTGAAATCATAATTTTGTGCGGCGGCAATCTAGGATTTGAATAATGATCACAAAATCGTTCACAGCACCCTCGAGAACCTCTGATACGATACCCATAATCTAGTCATCATACTTTTGAGCGGCGGCCATCTCGGATTTAAAAATGATCCCAAAATTATTTTCTTCACCCTCGAGAACCTCGGACACGATATCCATATTGCTTAATACATATTTTTGTGCGGCGGCCATCTTGGATTTGAAAAATTATAACAAAATTGTTTTCAGCACCCTCGGGAACCTGGGTTACGATACCCGTAATGTAGTTATCATACTTTTGAGCGGCGGCCATCTTGGATTGGAAAAATGATCACAAAATCGTTCTCAGCACCCTCGAAAACCTGGGATACGATACCCATAATGTAGTTATCATACTTTTGAGCGGCGGCCATCATGGATTGGAAAAATGATCACAAAATCGTTCTCAGCACCCTCGAGAACCTCGGATACGATACCCATAATGCAGTTATCATACTTTTGAGCGGCGGCCATCTTGGATTTGAAAATGATCCCAAAATTGTTTTCTGCACTCTCGAGAACCTAGGATACGATATCCATATTGCTGAAATCATAATTTTGTGCGGCAGCCATCTTGGATTTGAAAAATTATTACCAAATCTTTCTCTGCACCCTCGAGAACCTGGGATACGATTCCCATAATCTAGTTATCATACTTTTAAGCGGCGGCCATCTCCGATTTAAAAATGATCCCAAACTTGTTTTCTGCACCTTCTAGAACCTCGGACACGATATCCAAATTGGTGAAAATATAATTTTGTGCGGCGGCCATCTTGGATTAGAAATATGATCACAAAATCGTTCTCTGCACCCTCGAGAACCTAGGATACGATACCCATAATCTAGTTATCATACTTTTGAGCGGCGGCCATCTCGGATTAAAAATGATCCCAAAATTGTTTTCTGCACTCTCGAGAACCTCGGATACTATACCCATAATGTAGTTATCATACTTTTGAGCGGCGGCCATCTTGGATTTGAAAACTGTCCACAAAATATTTCTCTGCACCCTCGAGAACCTCGGGTACGATATCCATATTGCTGAAATCATAGTTTTGTGCGGCGGCCATCTTGGATTTGAAAAATGATCACAAAATTGTTCTCAGCTTCCTCGAGAACCTGGGATACGATACCAATAATGTAGTTATCATACTTTTGAGCGGCGGCCATCTTGGATTGGAAAAATGATCACAAAATCGTTCTCAGCACCCTCGAGAACCTGGGATACGATACCCATAATGTAGTTATCATACTTTTGAGCGGTGGCCATCTTGGATTTGAAAACTGTCCAAAAAATCTTTCTCTGCACCCTCGAGAACCTCGGGTACGATATCCATATTGCTGAAATCATAATTTTGTGCGGCGGCCATCTTGGATTTGAATAATGATCTCAAAATCGTTCTCAGCACCCTCGAGAACCTCTGATACGATACCCATAATCTAGTGATCATACTTTTGAGCGGCGGCCATCTCGGATTTAAAAATGATCCCAAAATTGATTTCTTCACCCTCGAGAACCTCGGACACTTAATCAATATTGCTGAATACATATTTTTGTGCGGCGGCCATCTTGGATTTGAAAAATGATCACAAAATTGTTCTCAGCTCCCTCGAGAACCTGGGATACGATACCCATAATGTAGTTATCATACTTTTGAGCGGCGGCTATCTTGGATTGGAAAAATGATCACAAAATCGTTCTCAGCACCCTCGAGAACCTGGGATACGATACCCATAATGTAGTTATCATACTTTTGAGCGGCGGCCATCTGGGATTTGAAAACTGTCCAAAAAATCTTTCTCTGCACCCTCGAGAACCTCGGGTACGATATCCATATTGCTGAAATCATAATTTTGTGCGGCGGCCATCTTGGATTTGAATAATGATCTCAAAATCTTTCTCAGCACCCTCGAGAACCTCTGATACGATACCCATAATCTAGTGATCATACTTTTGAGCGGCGGCCATCTCGGATTTAAAAATGATCCCAAAATTGATTTCTTCACCCTCGAGAACCTCGGACACGATATCAATATTGCTGAATACATATTTTTGTGCGGCGGCCATCTTGGATTTGAAAAATTATCACAAAATTGTTCTCTGCACCCTCGAGAACCTGGGATACGATTCCCATAATCTAGTTATCATACTTTTAAGCGGCGGCCATCTCCGATTTAAAAATGATCCCAAACTTGTTTTCTGCACCTTCTAGAACCTCGGACACGATATCCACATTGGTGAAAATATAATTTTGTGCGGCGGCCATCTTGGATTAGAAATATGATCACAAAATCGTTCTCAGCACCCTCGGGAACCTCGGATACGATACCCATGATGTAGTTATCATACTTTTGAGCGGCGGCCATCTTGTATTAGCAAACTGATCACAAAATCTTTCTCTGCACCCTCGAGAACCTAGGATACGATACCCATAATCTAGTTATCATACTTTTGAGCGGCGGCCATCTCGGATTAAAAATGATCCCAAAATTGTTTTCTGCACTCTCGAGAACCTCGGATACTATACCCATAATGTAGTTATCATACTTTTGAGCGGCGGCCATCTTGGATTTGAAAACTGTCCACAAAATATTTCTCTGCACCCTCGAGAACCTCGGGTACGATATCCATATTGCTGAAATCATAGTTTTGTGCGGCGGCCATCTTGGATTTGAAAAATGATCACAAAATTGTTCTCAGCTTCCTCGAGAACCTGGGATACGATACCAATAATGTAGTTATCATACTTTTGAGCGGCGGCCATCTTGGATTGGAAAAATGATCACAAAATCGTTCTCAGCACCCTCGAGAACCTGGGATACGATACCCATAATGTAGTTATCATACTTTTGAGCGGTGGCCATCTTGGATTTGAAAACTGTCCAAAAAATCTTTCTCTGCACCCTCGAGAACCTCGGGTACGATATCCATATTGCTGAAATCATAATTTTGTGCGGCGGCCATCTTGGATTTGAATAATGATCTCAAAATCGTTCTCAGCACCCTCGAGAACCTCTGATACGATACCCATAATCTAGTGATCATACTTTTGAGCGGCGGCCATCTCGGATTTGAAAAATGATTACCAAATCTTTCTCTGCACCCTCGAGAACCTAGGATACGATTCCCATAATGTAGTTATCATACTTTTGCGCGGCGGCCATCTTGGATTTGAAAATGATCCCAAAATTGTTTTCTGAACTCTCGAGAACCTAGGATACGATATCCATATTGCTGAAATCATAATTTTGTGCGGCAGCCATCTTGGATTTGAAAAATGATCACCAAATCTTTCTCTGCACCCTCGAGAACCTAGGATACGATTCCCATAATCTAGTTATTATTCTTTTGAGCGGCGGCCATCTCCGATTTAAAAATGATATCAAAATTGTTTTCTGCACCTTCGAGAACCATGGACACGATATCCACATTGGTGAAAATGTAATTTTGTGCGGCAGCCATCTTGGATTTGAAAAATGATCACAAAATCGTTCTCAGCACCCTCGAGAACCTCGGATACGATACCCATGATGTAGTTATCATACTTTTGAGCGGCGGCCATCTTGTATTAGCAAACTGATCACAAAATCTTTCTCTGCACCTAGGATATGATACCCATAATCTATCATACTTTTGAGCGGCGGCCATCTCGGATTTAAAAATGATCCCAAAATAGTTTTCTGCACCCTCGAGAACCTTTGACACGATATCCATATTGCTGAAAACACAATTTTGTGCGGCGGCCATCTTGGATTTGAAAAATGATCACAAAATCGTTCTCAGCACCCTCGAGAACCTGGGATACGATAGCCATAATGTAGTTATCATACTTTTGAGCGGCGGCCATCTTGGATTTGAAAATGATCCCAAAATTGTTTTCTGCACTCTCGAGAACCTAGGATACGATATCCATATTGCTGAAAACATAATTTTGTGCGGCAGCAATCTTGGATTTGAAAAATGATCACCAAATCTTTCTCTGCACCCTCGAGAACCTAGGATACGATTCCCAAAATCTAGTTATCATACTTTTGTGCGGCGGCCATCTCCGATTTAAAAATGATCCCAAAAGTGTTTTCTGCACCTTCGAGAACCTCGGACACGATATCCTCATTGGTGAAAATATAATTTTGTGCGGCGGCCATCTTGGATTAGAAAAATGATCACAAAATCGTTCTCAGCACCCTCGAGAACCTCGGATACGATACCCATGATGTAGTTATCATACTTTTGAGCGGCGGCCATCTTGTATTAGCAAACTGATCACATAATCTTTCTCTGCACCCTCGAGAACCTAGGATATGATACCCATAATCTAGTTATCATACTTTTGAGCGGCGGCCATCTCGGATTTAAAAATGATCCCAAAATTGTTTTCTGCACTCTCGAGAACCTAGGATACGATATCCATATTGCTGAAATCATACTTTTGAGCGGCGGCCATCTTGGATTTGAAAAATGATCACCAAATCTTTCTCTGCACCCTCGAGAACCTAGGATACGATTCCCATAATGTAGTTATCATACTTTTGAGCGGCGGCCATCTCCGATTTAAAAATGATCCCAAAAGTGTTTTCTGCACCTTCGAGAACCTCGGACACGATATCCTCATTGGTGAAAATATAATTTTGTGCGGCGGCCATCTTGGATTAGAAAAATGATCACAAAATCGTTCTCAGCACCCTCGAGAACCTCGGATACGATACCCATGATGTAGTTATCATACTTTTGAGCGGCGGCCATCTTGTATTAGCAAACTGATCACAAAATCTTTCTCTGCACCCTCGAGAACCTAGGATACGATATCCATATTGCTGAAATCATACTTTTGAGCGGCGGCCATCTTGGATTTGAAAAATGATCACCAAATCTTTCTCTGCACCCTCGAGAACCTAGGATACGATTCCCATAATCTAGTTATCATACTTTTGAGCGGCGGCCATCTCCGATTTAAAAATGATCCCAAAATTGTTTTCTGCACCTTCCAGAACCTCGAACACGATATCCACATTGGTGAAAATATAATTTTGTGCGGCGGCCATCTTGGATTTGAAAAATGATCACAAAATTGTTCTCAGCACCCTCGAGAACCTGGGTTACGATACCCATAATGTAGTTGTCATTCTTTTGAGCGGCGGCCATCTTGGATTTGAAAACTGACCACAAAATATTTCTCTGCACCCTCGAGAACCTCGGGTACGATATCCATATTGCTGAAATCATAATTTTGTGCGACGGCAATCTAGGATTTGAATAATGATCACAAAATCGTTCACAGCACCCTCGAGAACCTCTGATACGATACCCATAATCTAGTCATCATACTTTTGAGCGGCGGCCATCTTGGATTTAAAAATGATCCCAAAATTATTTTCTTCACCCTCGAGAACCTCGGACACGATATCCATATTGCTTAATACATATTTTTGTGCGGCGGCCATCTTGGATTTGAAAAATTATAACAAAATTGTTTTCAGCACCCTCGAGAACCTGGGTTACGATACCCATAATGTAGTTATCATACTTTTGAGCGGCGGCCATATTTGATTGGAAAAATGATCACAAAATCGTTCTCAGCACCCTCGAAAACCTGGGATACGATACCCATAATGTAGTTATCTTACTTTTGAGCGGCGGCCATCTTGGATTGGAAAAATGATCACAAAATCGTTCTCAGCCCCCTCGAGAACCTGGGATACGATACCCATAATGTAGTTATCATACTTTTGAGCGGCGGCCATCTTGGATTTGAAAATGATCCCAAAATTGTTTTCTGCACTCTCGAGAACCTAGGATACGATATCCATATTGCTGAAATCATAATTTTGTGCGGCAGCCATCTTGGATTTGAAAAATGATTACCAAATCTTTCTCTGCACCCTCGAGAACCTAGGATACGATTCCCATAATGTAGTTATCATACTTTTGCGCGGCGGCCATCTTGGATTTGAAAATGATCCCAAAATTGTTTTCTGAACTCTCGAGAACCTAGGATACGATATCCATATTGCTGAAATCATAATTTTGTGCGGCAGCCATCTTGGATTTGAAAAATGATCACCAAATCTTTCTCAACACCCTCGAGAACCTAGGATACGATTCCCATAATCTAGTTATTATTCTTTTGAGCGGCGGCCATCTCCGATTTAAAAATGATATCAAAATTGTTTTCTGCACCTTCGAGAACCATGGACACGATATCCACATTGGTGAAAATATAATTTTGTGCGGCAGCCATCTTGGATTTGAAAAATGATCACAAAATCGTTCTCAGCACCCTCGAGAACCTCGGATACGATACCCATGATGTAGTTATCATACTTTTGAGCGGCGGCCATCTTGTATTAGCAAACTGATCACAAAATCTTTCTCTGCACCTAGGATATGATACCCATAATCTATCATACTTTTGAGCGGCGGCCATCTCGGATTTAAAAATGATCCCAAAATAGTTTTCTGCACCCTCGAGAACCTTTGACACGATATCCATATTGCTGAAAACACAATTTTGTGCGGCAGCCATCTTGGATTTGAAAAATGATCACAAAATCGTTCTCAGCACCCTCGAGAACCTGGGATACGATACCCATAATGTAGTTATCATACTTTTGAGCGGCGGCCATCTTGGATTTGAAAATGATCCCAAAATTGTTTTATGCACTCTCGAGAACCTAGGATACGATATCCATATTGCTGAAAACATAATTTTGTGCGGCAGCAATCTTGGATTTGAAAAATGATCACCAAATCTTTCTCTGCACCCTCGAGAACCTAGGATACGATTCCCAAAATCTAGTTATCATACTTTTGTGCGGCGGCCATCTCCGATTTAAAAATGATCCCAAAAGTGTTTTCTGCACCTTCGAGAACCTCGGACACGATATCCTCATTGGTGAAAATATAATTTTGTGCGGCGGCCATCTTGGATTAGAAAAATGATCACAAAATCGTTCTCAGCACCCTCGAGAACCTCGGATACGATACCCATGATGTAGTTATCATACTTTTGAGCGGCGGCCATCTTGTATTAGCAAACTGATCACATAATCTTTCTCTGCACCCTCGAGAACCTAGGATATGATACCCATAATCTAGTTATCATACTTTTGAGCGGCGGCCATCTCGGATTTAAAAATGATCCCAAAATTGTTTTCTGCACTCTCGAGAACCTAGGATACGATATCCATATTGCTGAAATCATACTTTTGAGCGGCGGCCATCTTGGATTTGAAAAATTATCACCAAATCTTTCTCTGCACCCTCGAGAACCTAGGATACGATTCCCATAATCTAGTTATCATACTTTTGAGCGGCGGCCATCTCCGATTTAAAAATGATCCCAAAAGTGTTTTCTGCACCTTCGAGAACCTCGGACACGATATCCTCATTGGTGAAAATATAATTTTGTGCGGCGGCCATCTTGGATTAGAAAAATGATCACAAAATCGTTCTCAGCACCCTCGAGAACCTCGGATACGATACCCATGATGTAGTTATCATACTTTTGAGCGGCGGCCATCTTGTATTAGCAAACTGATCACAAAATCTTTCTCTGCACCCTCGAGAACCTAGGATATGATACCCATAATCTAGTTATCATACTTTTGAGCGGCGGCCATCTCGGATTTAAAAATGATCCCAAAATTGTTTTCTGCACTCTCGAGAACCTAGGATACGATATCCATATTGCTGAAATCATACTTTTGAGCGGCGGCCATCTTGGATTTGAAAAATGATCACCAAATCTTTCTCTGCACCCTCGAGAACCTAGGATACGATTCGCATAATCTAGTTATCATACTTTTGAGCGGCGGCCATCTCCGATTTAAAAATGATCCCAAAATTGTTTTCTGCACCTTCGAGAACCTCGGACACGATATCCACATTGGTGAAAATATAATTTTGTGCGGCGGCCATCTTGGATTTGAAAAATGATCACAAAATTGTTCTCAGCACCCTCGAGAACCTGGGTTACGATACCCATAATGTAGTTGTCATTCTTTTGAGCGGCGGCCATCTTGGATTTGAAAACTGACCACAAAATCTTTCTCTGCACCCTCGAGAACCTCGGGTACGATATCCATATTGCTGAAATCATAATTTTGTGCGGCGGCAATCTAGGATTTGAATAATGATCACAAAATCGTTCACAGCACCCTCGAGAACCTCTGATACGATACCCATAATCTAGTCATCATACTTTTGAGCGGCGGCCATCTCGGATTTAAAAATGATCCCAAAATTATTTTCTTCACCCTGAGAACCTCGGACACGATATCCATATTGCTTAATACATATTTTTGTGCGGCGGCCATCTTGGATTTGAAAAATTATAACAAAATTGTTTTCAGCACCCTCGAGAACCTGGGTTACGATACCCATAATGTAGTTATCATACTTTTGAGCGGCGGCCATATTTGATTGGAAAAATGATCACAAAATCGTTCTCAGCACCCTCGAAAACCTGGGATACGATACCCATAATGTAGTTATCTTACTTTTGAGCGGCGACCATCTTGGATTGGAAAAATCACAAAATCGATCTCAGCACCCTCGAGAACCTGGGATACGATACCCATAATGCAGTTATCATACTTTTGAGCGGCGGCCATCTTGGATTTGAAAATGATCCCAAAATTGTTTTCTGCACTCTCGAGAACCTAGGATACGATATCCATATTGCTGAAATCATAATTTTGTGCGACAGCCATCTTGGATTTGAAAAATGATTACCAAATCTTTCTCTGCACCCTCGAGAACCTAGGATACGATTCCCATAATGTAGTTATCATACTTTTGCGCGGCGGCCATCTTGGATTTGAAAATGATCCCAAAATTGTTTTCTGAACTCTCGAGAACCTAGGATACGATATCCATATTGCTGAAATCATAATTTTGTGCGGCAGCCATCTTGGATTTGAAAAATGATCACCAAATCTTTCTCTGCACCCTCGAGAACCTAGGATACGATTCCCATAATCTAGTTATTATTCTTTTGAGCGGCGGCCATCTCGGATTTAAAAATGATATCAAAATTGTTTTCTGCACCTTCGAGAACCATGGACACGATATCCACATTGGTGAAAATGTAATTTTGTGCGGCAGCCATCTTGGATTTGAAAAATGATCACAAAATCGTTCTCAGCACCCTCGAGAACCTCGGATACGATACCCATGATGTAGTTATCATACTTTTGAGCGGCGGCCATCTTGTATTAGCAAACTGATCACAAAATCTTTCTCTGCACCTAGGATAAGATACCCATAATCTATCATACTTTTGAGCGGCGGCCATCTCGGATTTAAAAATGATCCCAAAATTGTTTTCTGCACTCTCGAGAACCTATGATACGATATCCATATTGCTGAAATCATACTTTTGAGTGGCGGCCATCTTGGATTTGAAAAATGATCACCAAATCTTTCTCTGCACCCTCGAGAACCTAGGATACGATTCCCATAATCTAGTTATCATACTTTTGAGCGGCGGCCATCTCCGATTTAAAAATGATCCCAAAATTGTTTTCTGCATCTTCGAGAACCTCGGACACGATATCCACATTGGTGAAAATATAATTTTGTGCGGCGGCCATCTTGGATTTGAAAAATGATCACAAAATTGTTCTCAGCACCCTCGAGAACCTGGGTTACGATACCCATAATGTAGTTGTCATTCTTTTGAGCGGCGGCCATCTTGGATTTGAAAATTGACCACAAAATCTTTCTCTGCACCCTCGAGAACCTCGGGTACGATATCCATATTGCTGAAATCATAATTTTGTGCGGCGGCAATCTAGGATTTGAATAATGATCACAAAATCGTTCACAGCACCCTCGAGAACCTCTGATACGATACCCATAATCTAGTCATCATACTTTTGAGCGGCGGCCATCTCGGATTTAAAAATGATCCCAAAATTATTTTCTTCACCCTCGAGAACCTCGGACACGATATCCATATTGCTTAATACATATTTTTGTGCGGCGGCCATCTTGGATTTGAAAAATTATAACAAAATTGTTTTCAGCACCCTCGGGAACCTGGGTTACGATACCCGTAATGTAGTTATCATACTTTTGAGCGGCGGCCATCTTGGATTGGAAAAATGATCACAAAATCGTTCTCAGCACCCTCGAAAACCTGGGATACGATACCCATAATGTAGTTATCATACTTTTGAGCGGCGACCATCATGGATTGGAAAAATGATCACAAAATCGTTCTCAGCACCCTCGAGAACCTGGGATACGATACCCATAATGCAGTTATCATACTTTTGAGCGGCGGCCATCTTGGATTTGAAAATGATCCCAAAATTGTTTTCTGCACTCTCGAGAACCTAGGATACGATATCCATATTGCTGAAATCATAATTTTGTGCGGCAGCCATCTTGGATTTGAAAAATTATTACCAAATCTTTCTCTGCACCCTCGAGAACCTGGGATACGATTCCCATAATCTAGTTATCATACTTTTAAGCGGCGGCCATCTCCGATTTAAAAATGATCCCAAACTTGTTTTCTGCACCTTCTAGAACCTCGGACACGATATCCAAATTGGTGAAAATATAATTTTGTGCGGCGGCCATCTTGGATTAGAAATATGATCACAAAATCGTTCTCAGCACCCTCGGGAACCTCGGATACGATACCCATGATGTAGTTATCATACTTTTGAGCGGCGGCCATCTTGTATTAGCAAACTGATCACAAAATCTTTCTCTGCACCCTCGAGAACCTAGGATACGATACCCATAATCTAGTTATCATACTTTTGAGCGGCGGCCATCTCGGATTAAAAATGATCCCAAAATTGTTTTCTGCACTCTCGAGAACCTCGGATACTATACCCATAATGTAGTTATCATACTTTTGAGCGGCGGCCATCTTGGATTTGAAAACTGTCCACAAAATATTTCTCTGCACCCTCGAGAACCTCGGGTACGATATCCATATTGCTGAAATCATAGTTTTGTGCGGCGGCCATCTTGGATTTGAAAAATGATCACAAAATTGTTCTCAGCTTCCTCGAGAACCTGGGATACGATACCAATAATGTAGTTATCATACTTTTGAGCGGCGGCCATCTTGGATTGGAAAAATGATCACAAAATCGTTCTCAGCACCCTCGAGAACCTGGGATACGATACCCATAATGTAGTTATCATACTTTTGAGCGGTGGCCATCTTGGATTTGAAAACTGTCCAAAAAATCTTTCTCTGCACCCTCGAGAACCTCGGGTACGATATCCATATTGCTGAAATCATAATTTTGTGCGGCGGCCATCTTGGATTTGAATAATGATCTCAAAATCGTTCTCAGCACCCTCGAGAACCTCTGATACGATACCCATAATCTAGTGATCATACTTTTGAGCGGCGGCCATCTCGGATTTAAAAATGATCCCAAAATTGATTTCTTCACCCTCGAGAACCTCGGACACTTAATCAATATTGCTGAATACATATTTTTGTGCGGCGGCCATCTTGGATTTGAAAAATGATCACAAAATTGTTCTCAGCTTCCTCGAGAACCTGGGATACGATACCCATAATGTAGTTATCATACTTTTGAGCGGCGGCCATCTTGTATTAGCAAACTGATCACATAATCTTTCTCTGCACCCTCGAGAACCTAGGATATGATACCCATAATCTAGTTATCATACTTTTGAGCGGCGGCCATCTCGGATTTAAAAATGATCCCAAAATTGTTTTCTGCACTCTCGAGAACCTAGGATACGATATCCATATTGCTGAAATCATACTTTTGAGCGGCGGCCATCTTGGATTTGAAAAATGATCACCAAATCTTTCTCTGCACCCTCGAGAACCTAGGATACGATTCCCATAATCTAGTTATCATACTTTTGAGCGGCGGCCATCTCCGATTTAAAAATGATCCCAAAAGTGTTTTCTGCACCTTCGAGAACCTCGGACACGATATCCTCATTGGTGAAAATATAATTTTGTGCGGCGGCCATCTTGGATTAGAAAAATGATCACAAAATCGTTCTCAGCACCCTCGAGAACCTCGGATACGATACCCATGATGTAGTTATCATACTTTTGAGCGGCGGCCATCTTGTATTAGCAAACTGATCACAAAATCTTTCTCTGCACCCTCGAGAACCTAGGATACGATATCCATATTGCTGAAATCATACTTTTGAGCGGCGGCCATCTTGGATTTGAAAAATGATCACCAAATCTTTCTCTGCACCCTCGAGAACCTAGGATACGATTCCCATAATCTAGTTATCATACTTTTGAGCGGCGGCCATCTCCGATTTAAAAATGATCCCAAAATTGTTTTCTGCACCTTCCAGAACCTCGAACACGATATCCACATTGGTGAAAATATAATTTTGTGCGGCGGCCATCTTGGATTTGAAAAATGATCACAAAATTGTTCTCAGCACCCTCGAGAACCTGGGTTACGATACCCATAATGTAGTTGTCATTCTTTTGAGCGGCGGCCATCTTGGATTTGAAAACTGACCACAAAATATTTCTCTGCACCCTCGAGAACCTCGGGTACGATATCCATATTGCTGAAATCATAATTTTGTGCGACGGCAATCTAGGATTTGAATAATGATCACAAAATCGTTCACAGCACCCTCGAGAACCTCTGATACGATACCCATAATCTAGTCATCATACTTTTGAGCGGCGGCCATCTCGGATTTAAAAATGATCCCAAAATTATTTTCTTCACCCTCGAGAACCTCGGACACGATATCCATATTGCTTAATACATATTTTTGTGCGGCGGCCATCTTGGATTTGAAAAATTATAACAAAATTGTTTTCAGCACCCTCGAGAACCTGGGTTACGATACCCATAATGTAGTTATCATACTTTTGAGCGGCGGCCATATTTGATTGGAAAAATGATCACAAAATCGTTCTCAGCACCCTCGAAAACCTGGGATACGATACCCATAATGTAGTTATCTTACTTTTGAGCGGCGACCATCTTGGATTGGAAAAATGATCACAAAATCGTTCTCAGCACCCTCGAGAACCTGGGATACGATACCCATAATGCAGTTATCATACTTTTGAGCGGCGGCCATCTTGGATTTGAAAATGATCCCAAAATTGTTTTCTGCACTCTCGAGAACCTAGGATACGATATCCATATTGCTGAAATCATAATTTTGTGCGGCAGCCATCTTGGATTTGAAAAATGATTACCAAATCTTTCTCTGCACCCTCGAGAACCTAGGATACGATTCCCATAATGTAGTTATCATACTTTTGCGCGGCGGCCATCTTGGATTTGAAAATGATCCCAAAATTGTTTTCTGAACTCTCGAGAACCTAGGATACGATATCCATATTGCTGAAATCATAATTTTGTGCGGCAGCCATCTTGGATTTGAAAAATGATCACCAAATCTTTCTCAACACCCTCGAGAACCTAGGATACGATTCCCATAATCTAGTTATTATTCTTTTGAGCGGCGGCCATCTCCGATTTTAAAATGATATCAAAATTGTTTTCTGCACCTTCGAGAACCATGGACACGATATCCACATTGGTGAAAATATAATTTTGTGCGGCAGCCATCTTGGATTTGAAAAATGATCACAAAATCGTTCTCAGCACCCTCGAGAACCTCGGATACGATACCCATGATGTAGTTATCATACTTTTGAGCGGCGGCCATCTTGTATTAGCAAACTGATCACAAAATCTTTCTCTGCACCTAGGATATGATACCCATAATCTATCATACTTTTGAGCGGCGGCCATCTCGGATTTAAAAATGATCCCAAAATAGTTTTCTGCACCCTCGAGAACCTTTGACACGATATCCATATTGCTGAAAACACAATTTTGTGCGGCAGCCATCTTGGATTTGAAAAGTGATCACAAAATCGTTCTCAGCACCCTCGAGAACCTGGGATACGATACCCATAATGTAGTTATCATACTTTTGAGCGGCGGCCATCTTGGATTTGAAAATGATCCCAAAATTGTTTTCTGCACTCTCGAGAACCTAGGATACGATATCCATATTGCTGAAAACATAATTTTGTGCGGCAGCAATCTTGGATTTGAAAAATGATCACCAAATCTTTCTCTGCACCCTCGAGAACCTAGGATACGATTCCCAAAATCTAGTTATCATACTTTTGTGCGGCGGCCATCTCCGATTTAAAAATGATCCCAAAAGTGTTTTCTGCACCTTCGAGAACCTCGGACACGATATCCTCATTGGTGAAAATATAATTTTGTGCGGCGGCCATCTTGGATTAGAAAAATGATCACAAAATCGTTCTCAGCACCCTCGAGAACCTCGGATACGATACCCATGATGTAGTTATCATACTTTTGAGCGGCGGCCATCTTGTATTAGCAAACTGATCACATAATCTTTCTCTGCACCCTCGAGAACCTAGGATATGATACCCATAATCTAGTTATCATACTTTTGAGCGGCGGCCATCTCGGATTTAAAAATGATCCCAAAATTGTTTTCTGCACTCTCGAGAACCTAGGATACGATATCCATATTGCTGAAATCATACTTTTGAGCGGCGGCCATCTTGGATTTGAAAAATGATCACCAAATCTTTCTCTGCACCCTCGAGAACCTAGGATACGATTCCCATAATCTAGTTATCATACTTTTGAGCGGCGGCCATCTCCGATTTAAAAATGATCCCAAAAGTGTTTTCTGCACCTTCGAGAACCTCGGACACGATATCCTCATTGGTGAAAATATAATTTTGTGCGGCGGCCATCTTGGATTAGAAAAATGATCACAAAATCGTTCTCAGCACCCTCGAGAACCTCGGATACGATACCCATGATGTAGTTATCATACTTTTGAGCGGCGGCCATCTTGTATTAGCAAACTGATCACAAAATCTTTCTCTGCACCCTCGAGAACCTAGGATATGATACCCATAATCTAGTTATCATACTTTTGAGCGGCGGCCATCTCGGATTTAAAAATGATCCCAAAATTGTTTTCTGCACTCTCGAGAACCTAGGATACGATATCCATATTGCTGAAATCATACTTTTGAGCGGCGGCCATCTTGGATTTGAAAAATGATCACCAAATCTTTCTCTGCACCCTCGAGAACCTAGGATACGATTCGCATAATCTAGTTATCATACTTTTGAGCGGCGGCCATCTCCGATTTAAAAATGATCCCAAAATTGTTTTCTGCACCTTCGAGAACCTCGGACACGATATCCACATTGGTGAAAATATAATTTTGTGCGGCGGCCATCTTGGATTTGAAAAATGATCACAAAATTGTTCTCAGCACCCTCGAGAACCTGGGTTACGATACCCATAATGTAGTTGTCATTCTTTTGAGCGGCGGCCATCTTGGATTTGAAAACTGACCACAAAATCTTTCTCTGCACCCTCGAGAACCTCGGGTACGATATCCATATTGCTGAAATCATAATTTTGTGCGGCGGCAATCTAGGATTTGAATAATGATCACAAAATCGTTCACAGCACCCTCGAGAACCTCTGATACGATACCCATAATCTAGTCATCATACTTTTGAGCGGCGGCCATCTCGGATTTAAAAATGATCCCAAAATTATTTTCTTCACCCTGAGAACCTCGGACACGATATCCATATTGCTTAATACATATTTTTGTGCGGCGGCCATCTTGGATTTGAAAAATTATAACAAAATTGTTTTCAGCACCCTCGAGAACCTGGGTTACGATACCCATAATGTAGTTATCATACTTTTGAGCGGCGGCCATATTTGATTGGAAAAATGATCACAAAATCGTTCTCAGCACCCTCGAAAACCTGGGATACGATACCCATAATGTAGTTATCTTACTTTTGAGCGGCGACCATCTTGGATTGGAAAAATCACAAAATCGATCTCAGCACCCTCGAGAACCTGGGATACGATACCCATAATGCAGTTATCATACTTTTGAGCGGCGGCCATCTTGGATTTGAAAATGATCCCAAAATTGTTTTCTGCACTCTCGAGAACCTAGGATACGATATCCATATTGCTGAAATCATAATTTTGTGCGACAGCCATCTTGGATTTGAAAAATGATTACCAAATCTTTCTCTGCACCCTCGAGAACCTAGGATACGATTCCCATAATGTAGTTATCATACTTTTGCGCGGCGGCCATCTTGGATTTGAAAATGATCCCAAAATTGTTTTCTGAACTCTCGAGAACCTAGGATACGATATCCATATTGCTGAAATCATAATTTTGTGCGGCAGCCATCTTGGATTTGAAAAATGATCACCAAATCTTTCTCTGCACCCTCGAGAACCTAGGATACGATTCCCATAATCTAGTTATTATTCTTTTGAGCGGCGGCCATCTCCGATTTAAAAATGATATCAAAATTGTTTTCTGCACCTTCGAGAACCATGGACACGATATCCACATTGGTGAAAATGTAATTTTGTGCGGCAGCCATCTTGGATTTGAAAAATGATCACAAAATCGTTCTCAGCACCCTCGAGAACCTCGGATACGATACCCATGATGTAGTTATCATACTTTTGAGCGGCGGCCATCTTGTATTAGCAAACTGATCACAAAATCTTTCTCTGCACCTAGGATAAGATACCCATAATCTATCATACTTTTGAGCGGCGGCCATCTCGGATTTAAAAATGATCCCAAAATTGTTTTCTGCACTCTCGAGAACCTATGATACGATATCCATATTGCTGAAATCATACTTTTGAGTGGCGGCCATCTTGGATTTGAAAAATGATCACCAAATCTTTCTCTGCACCCTCGAGAACCTAGGATACGATTCCCATAATCTAGTTATCATACTTTTGAGCGGCGGCCATCTCCGATTTAAAAATGATCCCAAAATTGTTTTCTGCATCTTCGAGAACCTCGGACACGATATCCACATTGGTGAAAATATAATTTTGTGCGGCGGCCATCTTGGATTTGAAAAATGATCACAAAATTGTTCTCAGCACCCTCGAGAACCTGGGTTACGATACCCATAATGTAGTTGTCATTCTTTTGAGCGGCGGCCATCTTGGATTTGAAAATTGACCACAAAATCTTTCTCTGCACCCTCGAGAACCTCGGGTACGATATCCATATTGCTGAAATCATAATTTTGTGCGGCGGCAATCTAGGATTTGAATAATGATCACAAAATCGTTCACAGCACCCTCGAGAACCTCTGATACGATACCCATAATCTAGTCATCATACTTTTGAGCGGCGGCCATCTCGGATTTAAAAATGATCCCAAAATTATTTTCTTCACCCTCGAGAACCTCGGACACGATATCCATATTGCTTAATACATATTTTTGTGCGGCGGCCATCTTGGATTTGAAAAATTATAACAAAATTGTTTTCAGCACCCTCGGGAACCTGGGTTACGATACCCGTAATGTAGTTATCATACTTTTGAGCGGCGGCCATCTTGGATTGGAAAAATGATCACAAAATCGTTCTCAGCACCCTCGAAAACCTGGGATACGATACCCATAATGTAGTTATCATACTTTTGAGCGGCGACCATCATGGATTGGAAAAATGATCACAAAATCGTTCTCAGCACCCTCGAGAACCTGGGATACGATACCCATAATGCAGTTATCATACTTTTGAGCGGCGGCCATCTTGGATTTGAAAATGATCCCAAAATTGTTTTCTGCACTCTCGAGAACCTAGGATACGATATCCATATTGCTGAAATCATAATTTTGTGCGGCAGCCAACTTGGATTTGAAAAATTATTACCAAATCTTTCTCTGCACCCTCGAGAACCTGGGATACGATTCCCATAATCTAGTTATCATACTTTTAAGCGGCGGCAATCTCCGATTTAAAAATGATCCCAAACTTGTTTTCTGCACCTTCTAGAACCTCGGACACGATATCCAAATTGGTGAAAATATAATTTTGTGCGGCGGCCATCTTGGATTAGAAATATGATCACAAAATCGTTCTCAGCACCCTCGGGAACCTCGGATACGATACCCATGATGTAGTTATCATACTTTTGAGCGGCGGCCATCTTGTATTAGCAAACTGATCACAAAATCTTTCTCTGCACCCTCGAGAACCTAGGATACGATACCCATAATCTAGTTATCATACTTTTGAGCGGCGGCCATCTCGGATTAAAAATGATCCCAAAATTGTTTTCTGCACTCTCGAGAACCTCGGATACTATACCCATAATGTAGTTATCATACTTTTGAGCGGCGGCCATCTTGGATTTGAAAACTGTCCACAAAATATTTCTCTGCACCCTCGAGAACCTCGGGTACGATATCCATATTGCTGAAATCATAGTTTTGTGCGGCGGCCATCTTGGATTTGAAAAATGATCACAAAATTGTTCTCAGCTTCCTCGAGAACCTGGGATACGATACCAATAATGTAGTTATCATACTTTTGAGCGGCGGCCATCTTGGATTGGAAAAATGATCACAAAATCGTTCTCAGCACCCTCGAGAACCTGGGATACGATACCCATAATGTAGTTATCATACTTTTGAGCGGTGGCCATCTTGGATTTGAAAACTGTCCAAAAAATCTTTCTCTGCACCCTCGAGAACCTCGGGTACGATATCCATATTGCTGAAATCATAATTTTGTGCGGCGGCCATCTTGGATTTGAATAATGATCTCAAAATCGTTCTCAGCACCCTCGAGAACCTCTGATACGATACCCATAATCTAGTGATCATACTTTTGAGCGGCGGCCATCTCGGATTTAAAAATGATCCCAAAATTGATTTCTTCACCCTCGAGAACCTCGGACACTTAATCAATATTAATGAATACATATTTTTGTGCGGCGGCCATCTTGGATTTGAAAAATGATCACAAAATTGTTCTCAGCTTCCTCGAGAACCTGGGATACGATACCCATAATGTAGTTATCATACTTTTGAGCGGCGGCTATCTTGGATTGGAAAAATGATCACAAAATCGTTCTCAGCACCCTCGAGAACCTGGGATACGATACCCATAATGTAGTTATCATACTTTTGAGCGGCGGCCATCTGGGATTTGAAAACTGTCCAAAAAATCTTTCTCTGCACCCTCGAGAACCTCGGGTACGATATCCATATTGCTGAAATCATAATTTTGTGCGGCGGCCATCTTGGATTTGAATAATGATCTCAAAATCTTTCTCAGCACCCTCGAGAACCTCTGATACGATACCCATAATCTAGTGATCATACTTTTGAGCGGCAGCCATCTCGGATTTAAAAATGATCCCAAAATTGATTTCTTCACCCTCGAGAACCTCGGACACGATATCAATATTGCTGAATACATATTTTTGTGCGGCGGCCATCTTGGATTTGAAAAATTATCACAAAATTGTTCTCTGCACCCTCGAGAACCTGGGATACGATTCCCATAATCTAGTTATCATACTTTTAAGCGGCGGCCATCTCCGATTTAAAAATGATCCCAAACTTGTTTTCTGCACCTTCTAGAACCTCGGACACGATATCCACATTGGTGAAAATATAATTTTGTGCGGCGGCCATCTTGGATTAGAAATATGATCACAAAATCGTTCTCAGCACCCTCGGGAACCTCGGATACGATACCCATGATGTAGTTATCATACTTTTGAGCGGCGGCCATCTTGTATTAGCAAACTGATCACAAAATCTTTCTCTGCACCCTCGAGAACCTAGGATACGATACCCATAATCTAGTTATCATACTTTTGAGCGGCGGCCATCTCGGATTAAAAATGATCCCAAAATTGTTTTCTGCACTCTCGAGAACCTCGGATACTATACCCATAATGTAGTTATCATACTTTTGAGCGGCGGCCATCTTGGAATTGAAAACTGTCCACAAAACATTTCTCTGCACCCTCGAGAACCTCGGGTACGATATCCATATTGCTGAAATCATAGTTTTGTGCGGCGGCCATCTTGGATTTGAAAAATGATCACAAAATTGTTCTCAGCTTCCTCGAGAACCTGGGATACGATACCAATAATGTAGTTATCATACTTTTGAGCGGCGGCCATCTTGGATTGGAAAAATGATCACAAAATCGTTCTCAGCACCCTCGAGAACCTGGGATACGATACCCATAATGTAGTTATCATACTTTTGAGCGGTGGCCATCTTGGATTTGAAAACTGTCCAAAAAATCTTTCTCTGCACCCTCGAGAACCTCGGGTACGATATCCATATTGCTGAAATCATAATTTTGTGCGGCGGCCATCTTGGATTTGAATAATGATCTCAAAATCGTTCTCAGCACCCTCGAGAACCTCTGATACGATACCCATAATCTAGTGATCATACTTTTGAGCGGCGGCCATCTCGGATTTAAAAATGATCCCAAAATTGATTTCTTCACCCTCGAGAACCTCGGACACTTAATCAATATTGCTGAATACATATTTTTGTGCGGCGGCCATCTTGGATTTGAAAAATGATCACAAAATTGTTCTCAGCTTCCTCGAGAACCTGGGATACGATACCCATAATGTAGTTATCATACTTTTGAGCGGCGGCTATCTTGGATTGGAAAAATGATCACAAAATCGTTCTCAGCACCCTCGAGAACCTGGGATACGATACCCATAATGTAGTTATCATACTTTTGAGCGGCGGCCATCTGGGATTTGAAAACTGTCCAAAAAATCTTTCTCTGCACCCTCGAGAACCTCGGGTACGATATCCATATTGCTGAAATCATAATTTTGTGCGGCGGCCATCTTGGATTTGAATAATGATCTCAAAATCGTTCTCAGCACCCTCGAGAACCTCTGATACGATACCCATAATCTAGTGATCATACTTTTGAGCGGCGGCCATCTCGGATTTAAAAATGATCCCAAAATTGATTTCTTCACCCTCGAGAACCTCGGACACTTAATCAATATTGCTGAATACATATTTTTGTGCGGCGGCCATCTTGGATTTGAAAAATGATCACAAAATTGTTCTCAGCTTCCTCGAGAACCTGGGTTACGATACCCATAATGTAGTTATCATACTTTTGAGCGGCGGCCATATTTGATTGGAAAAATGATCACAAAATCGTTCTCAGCACCCTCGAAAACCTGGGATACGATACCCATAATGTAGTTATCTTACTTTTGAGCGGCGACCATCTTGGATTGGAAAAATGATCACAAAATCGTTCTCAGCACCCTCGAGAACCTGGGATACGATACCCATAATGCAGTTATCATACTTTTGAGCGGCGGCCATCTTGGATTTGAAAATGATCCCAAAATTGTTTTCTGCACTCTCGAGAACCTAGGATACGATATCCATATTGCTGAAATCATAATTTTGTGCGGCAGCCATCTTGGATTTGAAAAATGATTACCAAATCTTTCTCTGCACCCTCGAGAACCTAGGATACGATTCCCATAATGTAGTTATCATACTTTTGCGCGGCGGCCATCTTGGATTTGAAAATGATCCCAAAATTGTTTTCTGAACTCTCGAGAACCTAGGATACGATATCCATATTGCTGAAATCATAATTTTGTGCGGCAGCCATCTTGGATTTGAAAAATGATCACCAAATCTTTCTCTGCACCCTCGAGAACCTAGGATACGATTCCCATAATCTAGTTATTATTCTTTTGAGCGGCGGCCATCTCCGATTTAAAAATGATATCAAAATTGTTTTCTGCACCTTCGAGAACCATGGACACGATATCCACATTGGTGAAAATATAATTTTGTGCGGCAGCCATCTTGGATTTGAAAAATGATCACAAAATCGTTCTCAGCACCCTCGAGAACCTCGGATACGATACCCATGATGTAGTTATCATACTTTTGAGCGGCGGCCATCTTGTATTAGCAAACTGATCACAAAATCTTTCTCTGCACCTAGGATATGATACCCATAATCTATCATACTTTTGAGCGGCGGCCATCTCGGATTTAAAAATGATCCCAAAATAGTTTTCTGCACCCTCGAGAACCTTGGACACGATATCCATATTGCTGAAAACACAATTTTGTGCGGCAGCCATCTTGGATTTGAAAAATGATCACAAAATCGTTCTCAGCACCCTCGAGAACCTGGGATACGATACCCATAATGTAGTTATCATACTTTTGAGCGGCGGCCATCTTGGATTTGAAAATGATCCCAAAATTGTTTTCTGCACTCTCGAGAACCTAGGATACGATATCCATATTGCTGAAAACATAATTTTGTGCGGCAGCCATCTTGGATTTGAAAAATGATCACCAAATCTTTCTCTGCACCCTCGAGAACCTAGGATACGATTCCCAAAATCTAGTTATCATACTTTTGTGCGGCGGCCATCTCCGATTTAAAAATGATCCCAAAAGTGTTTTCTGCACCTTCGAGAACCTCGGACACGATATCCTCATTGGTGAAAATATAATTTTGTGCGGCGGCCATCTTGGATTAGAAAAATGATCACAAAATCGTTCTCAGCACCCTCGAGAACCTCGGATACGATACCCATGATGTAGTTATCATACTTTTGAGCGGCGGCCATCTTGTATTAGCAAACTGATCACATAATCTTTCTCTGCACCCTCGAGAACCTAGGATATGATACCCATAATCTAGTTATCATACTTTTGAGCGGCGCCCATCTCGGATTTAAAAATGATCCCAAAATTGTTTTCTGCACTCTCGAGAACCTAGGATACGATATCCATATTGCTGAAATCATACTTTTGAGCGGCGGCCATCTTGGATTTGAAAAATGATCACCAAATCTTTCTCTGCACCCTCGAGAACCTAGGATACGATTCCCATAATCTAGTTATCATACTTTTGAGCGGCGGCCATCTCCGATTTAAAAATGATCCCAAAAGTGTTTTCTGCACCTTCGAGAACCTCGGACACGATATCCTCATTGGTGAAAATATAATTTTGTGCGGCGGCCATCTTGGATTAGAAAAATGATAACAAAATCGTTCTCAGCACCCTCGAGAACCTCGGATACGATACCCATGATGTAGTTATCATACTTTTGAGCGGCGGCCATCTTGTATTAGCAAACTGATCACAAAATCTTTCTCTGCACCCTCGAGAATCTAGGATATGATACCCATAATCTAGTTATCATACTTTTGAGCGGCGGCCATCTCGGATTTAAAAATGATCCCAAAATTGTTTTCTGCACTCTCGAGAACCTAGGATACGATATCCATATTGCTGAAATCATACTTTTGAGCGGCGGCCATCTTGGATTTGAAAAATGATCACCAAATCTTTCTCTGCACCCTCGAGAACCTAGGATACGATTCGCATAATCTAGTTATCATACTTTTGAGCGGCGGCCATCTCCGATTTAAAAATGATCCCAAAATTGTTTTCTGCACCTTCGAGAACCTCGGACACGATATCCACATTGGTGAAAATATAATTTTGTGCGGCGGCCATCTTGGATTTGAAAAATGATCACAAAATTGTTCTCAGCACCCTCGAGAACCTGGGTTACGATACCCATAATGTAGTTGTCATTCTTTTGAGCGGCGGCCATCTTGGATTTGAAAACTGACCACAAAATCTTTCTCTGCACCCTCGAGAACCTCGGGTACGATATCCATATTGCTGAAATCATAATTTTGTGCGGCGGCAATCTAGGATTTGAATAATGATCACAAAATCGTTCACAGCACCCTCGAGAACCTCTGATACGATACCCATAATCTAGTCATCATACTTTTGAGCGGCGGCCATCTCGGATTTAAAAATGATCCCAAAATTATTTTCTTCACCCTCGAGAACCTCGGACACGATATCCATATTGCTTAATACATATTTTTGTGCGGCGGCCATCTTGGATTTGAAAAATTATAACAAAATTGTTTTCAGCACCCTCGAGAACCTGGGTTACGATACCCATAATGTAGTTATCATACTTTTGAGCTGCGGCCATATTTGATTGGAAAAATGATCACAAAATCGTTCTCAGCACCCTCGAAAACCTGGGATACGATACCCATAATGTAGTTATCTTACTTTTGAGCGGCGACCATCTTGGATTGGAAAAATGATCACAAAATCGTTCTCAGCACCCTCGAGAACCTGGGATACGATACCCATAATGCAGTTATCATACTTTTGAGCGGCGGCCATCTTGGATTTGAAAATGATCCCAAAATTGTTTTCTGCACTCTCGAGAACCTAGGATACGATATCCATATTGCTGAAATCATAATTTTGTGCGACAGCCATCTTGGATTTGAAAAATGATTACCAAATCTTTCTCTGCACCCTCGAGAACCTAGGATACGATTCCCATAATGTAGTTATCATACTTTTGCGCGGCGGCCATCTTGGATTTGAAAATGATCCCAAAATTGTTTTCTGAACTCTCGAGAACCTAGGATACGATATCCATATTGCTGAAATCATAATTTTGTGCGGCAGCCATCTTGGATTTGAAAAATGATCACCAAATCTTTCTCTGCACCCTCGAGAACCTAGGATACGATTCCCATAATCTAGTTATTATTCTTTTGAGCGGCGGCCATCTCCGATTTAAAAATGATATCAAAATTGTTTTCTGCACCTTCGAGAACCATGGACACGATATCCACATTGGTGAAAATGTAATTTTGTGCGGCAGCCATCTTGGATTTGAAAAATGATCACAAAATCGTTCTCAGCACCCTCGAGAACCTCGGATACGATACCCATGATGTAGTTATCATACTTTTGAGCGGCGGCCATCTTGTATTAGCAAACTGATCACAAAATCTTTCTCTGCACCTAGGATAAGATACCCATAATCTATCATACTTTTGAGCGGCGGCCATCTCGGATTTAAAAATGATCCCAAAATTGTTTTCTGCTCTCTCGAGAACCTATGATACGATATCCATATTGCTGAAATCATACTTTTGAGTGGCGGCCATCTTGGATTTGAAAAATGATCACCAAATCTTTCTCTGCACCCTCGAGAACCTAGGATACGATTCCCATAATCTAGTTATCATACTTTAGAGCGGCGGCCATCTCCGATTTAAAAATGATCCCAAAATTGTTTTCTGCATCTTCGAGAACCTCGGACACGATATCCACATTGGTGAAAATATAATTTTGTGCGGCGGCCATCTTGGATTTGAAAAATGATCACAAAATTGTTCTCAGCACCCTCGAGAACCTGGGTTACGATACCCATAATGTAGTTGTCATTCTTTTGAGCGGCGGCCATCTTGGATTTGAAAATTGACCACAAAATCTTTCTCTGCACCCTCGAGAACCTCGGGTACGATATCCATATTGCTGAAATCATAATTTTGTGCGGCGGCAATCTAGGATTTGAATAATGATCACAAAATCGTTCACAGCACCCTCGAGAACCTCTGATACGATACCCATAATCTAGTCATCATACTTTTGAGCGGCGGCCATCTTGGATTTGAAAACTGTCCACAAAATATTTCTCTGCACCCTCGAGAACCTCGGGTACGATATCCATATTGCTGAAATCATAGTTTTGTGCGGCGGCCATCTTGGATTTGAAAAATGATCACAAAATTGTTCTCAGCTTCCTCGAGAACCTGGGATACGATACCAATAATGTAGTTATCATACTTTTGAGCGGCGGCCATCTTGGATTGGAAAAATGATCACAAAATCGTTCTCAGCACCCTCGAGAACCTGGGATACGATACCCATAATGCAGTTATCATACTTTTGAGCGGCGGCCATCTTGGATTTGAAAATGATCCCAAAATTGTTTTCTGCACCCTCGAGAACCTCGGACACGATATCCATATTGCTTAATACATATTTTTGTGCGGCGGCCATCTTGGATTTGAAAAATTATAACAAAATTGTTTTCAGCACCCTCGGGAACCTGGGTTACGATACCCGTAATGTAGTTATCATTCTTTTGAGCGGCGGCCATCTTGGATTGGAAAAATGATCACAAAATCGTTCTCAGCACCCTCGAAAACCTGGGATACGATACCCATAATGTAGTTATCATACTTTTGAGCGGCGACCTTCATGGATTGGAAAAATGATCACAAAATCGTTCTCAGCACCCTCGAGAACCTGGGATACGATACCCATAATGCAGTTATCATACTTTTGAGCGGCGGCCATCTTGGATTTGAAAATGATCCCAAAATTGTTTTCTGCACTCTCGAGAACCTAGGATACGATATCCATATTGCTGAAATCATAATTTTGTGCGGCAGCCATCTTGGATTTGAAAAATTATTACCAAATCTTTCTCTGCACCCTCGAGAACCTGGGATACGATTCCCATAATCTAGTTATCATACTTTTAAGCGGCGGCCATCTCCGATTTAAAAATGATCCCAAACTTGTTTTCTGCACCTTTTAGAACCTCGGACACGATATCCACATTGGTGAAAATATAATTTTGTGCGGCGGCCATCTTGGATTAGAAATATGATCACAAAATCGTTCTCAGCACCCTCGGGAACCTCGGATACGATACCCATGATGTAGTTATCATACTTTGAGCGGCGGCCATCTTGTATTAGCAAACTGATCACAAAATCTTTCTCTGCACCCTCGAGAACCTAGGATACGATACCCATAATCTAGTTATCATACTTTTGAGCGGCGGCCATCTCGGATTAAAAATGATCCCAAAATTGTTTTCTGCACTCTCGAGAACCTCGGATACTATACCCATAATGTAGTTATCATACTTTTGAGCGGCGGCCATCTTGGATTTGAAAACTGTCCACAAAATATTTCTCTGCACCCTCGAGAACCTCGGGTACGATATCCATATTGCTGAAATCATAGTTTTGTGCGGCGGCCATCTTGGATTTGAAAAATGATCACAAAATTGTTCTCAGCTTCCTCGAGAACCTGGGATACGATACCAATAATGTAGTTATCATACTTTTGAGCGGCGGCCATCTTGGATTGGAAAAATGATCACAAAATCGTTCTCAGCACCCTCGAGAACCTGGGATACGATACCCATAATGTAGTTATCATACTTTTGAGCGGTGGCCATCTTGGATTTGAAAACTGTCCAAAAAATCTTTCTCTGCACCCTCGAGAACCTCGGGTACGATATCCATATTGCTGAAATCATAATTTTGTGCGGCGGCCATCTTGGATTTGAATAATGTTCTCAAAATCGTTCTCAGCACCCTCGAGAACCTCTGATACGATACCCATAATCTAGTGATCATACTTTTGAGCGGCGGCCATCTCGGATTTAAAAATGATCCCAAAATTGATTTCTTCACCCTCGAGAACCTCGGACACTTAATCAATATTGCTGAATACATATTTTTGTGCGGCGGCCATCTTGGATTTGAAAAATGATCACAAAATTGTTCTCAGCTTCCTCGAGAACCTGGGATACGATACCCATAATGTAGTTATCATACTTTTGAGCGGCGGCTATCTTGGATTGGAAAAATGATCACAAAATCGTTCTCAGCACCCTCGAGAACCTGGGATACGATACCCATAATGTAGTTATCATACTTTTGAGCGGCGGCCATCTTGGATTTGAAAACTGTCCAAAAATTCTTTCTCTGCACCCTCGAGAACCTCGGGTACGATATCCATATTGCTGAAATCATAATTTTGTGCGGCGGCCATCTTGGATTTGAATAATGATCTCAAAATCTTTCTCAGCACCCTCGAGAACCTCTGATACGATACCCATAATCTAGTGATCATACTTTTGAGCGGCGGCCATCTCGGATTTAAAAATGATCCCAAAATTGATTTCTTCACCCTCGAGAACCTCGGACACGATATCAATATTGCTGAATACATATTTTTGTGCGGCGGCCATCTTGGATTTGAAAAATTATCACAAAATTGTTCTCTGCACCCTCGAGAACCTGGGATACGATTCCCATAATCTAGTTATCATACTTTTAAGCGGCGGCCATCTCCGATTTAAAAATGATCCCAAACTGGTTTTCTGCACCTTCTAGAACCTCGGACACGATATCCACATTGGTGAAAATATAATTTTGTGCGGCGGCCATCTTGGATTAGAAATATGATCACAAAATCGTTCTCAGCACCCTCGGGAACCTCGGATACGATACCCATGATGTAGTTATCATACTTTTGAGCGGCGGCCATCTTGTATTAGCAAACTGATCACAAAATCTTTCTCTGCACCCTCGAGAACCTAGGATACGATACCCATAATCTAGTTATCATACTTTTGAGCGGCGGCCATCTCGGATTAAAAATGATCCCAAAATTGTTTTCTGCACTCTCGAGAACCTCGGATACTATACCCATAATGTAGTTATCATACTTTTGAGCGGCGGCCATCTTGGATTTGAAAACTGTCCACAAAATATTTCTCTGCACCCTCGAGAACCTCGGGTACGATATCCATATTGCTGAAATCATAGTTTTGTGCGGCGGCCATCTTGGATTTGAAAAATGATCACAAAATTGTTCTCAGCTTCCTCGAGAACCTGGGATACGATACCAATAATGTAGTTATCATACTTTTGAGCGGCGGCCATCTTGGATTGGAAAAATGATCACAAAATCGTTCTCAGCACCCTCGAGAACCTGGGATACGATACCCATAATGTAGTTATCATACTTTTGAGCGGCGGCCATCTTGGATTTGAAAACTGTCCAAAAAATCTTTCTCTGCACCCTCGAGAACCTCGGGTACGATATCCATATTGCTGAAATCATAATTTTGTGCGGCGGCCATCTTGGATTTGAATAATGATCTCAAAATCGTTCTCAGCACCCTCGAGAACCTCTGATACGATACCCATAATCTAGTGATCATACTTTTGAGCGGCGGCCATCTCGGATTTAAAAATGATCCCAAAATTGATTTCTTCACCCTCGAGAACCTCGGACACTTAATCAATATTGCTGAATACATATTTTTGTGCGGCGGCCATCTTGGATTTGAAAAATGATCACAAAATTGTTCTCAGCTTCCTCGAGAACCTGGGATACGATACCCATAATGTAGTTATCATACTTTTGAGCGGCGGCTATCTTGGATTGGAAAAATGATCACAAAATCGTTCTCAGCACCCTCGAGAACCTGGGATACGATACCCATAATGTAGTTATCATACTTTTGAGCGGCGGCCATCTGGGATTTGAAAACTGTCCAAAAAATCTTTCTCTGCACCCTCGAGAACCTCGGGTACGATATCCATATTGCTGAAATCATAATTTTGTGCGGCGGCCATCTTGGATTTGAATAATGATCTCAAAATCTTTCTCAGCACCCTCGAGAACCTCTGATACGATACCCATAATCTAGTGATCATACTTTTGAGCGGCGGCCATCTCCGATTTAAAAATGATCCCAAAATTGATTTCTTCACCCTCGAGAACCTCGGACACGATATCAATATTGCTGAATACATATTTTTGTGCGGCGGCCATCTTGGATTTGAAAAATTATCACAAAATTGTTCTCAGCACCCTCGAGAACCTGGGATACGATACCCATAATGTAGTTATCATACTTTTGAGCGGCGGCCATCCTGGATTGGAAAAATGATAACAAAATTGTTCTCAGCACCCCCGAGAACCTCGGATACGATACCCATGATGTAGTTATCATACTTTTGAGCGGCGGCCATCTTGTATTAGCAAACTGATCACATAATCTTACTCTGCACCCTTGAGAACCTAGGATATGATACCCATAATCTAGTTATCATACTTTTGAGCGGCGGCCATCTCGGATTTAAAAATGATCCCAAAATTGTTTTCTGCACTCTCGAGAACCTAGGATACGATATCCATATTGCTGAAATCATACTTTTGAGCGGCGGCCATCTTGGATTTGAAAAATGATCACCAAATCTTTCTCTGCACCCTCGAGAACCTAGGATACGATTCCCATAATCTAGTTATCATACTTTTGAGCGGCGGCCATCTCCGATTTAAAAATGATCCCAAAATTGTTTTCTGCACCTTCGAGAACCTCGGACACGATATCCTCATTGGTGAAAATATAATTTTGTGCGGCGGCCATCTTGGATTAGAAAAATGATCACAAAATCGTTCTCAGCACCCTCGAGAACCTCGGATACGATACCCATGATGTAGTTATCATACTTTTGAGCGGCGGCCATCTTGTATTAGCAAACTGATCACAAAATCTTTCTCTGCACCCTCGAGAACCTAGGATATAATACCCATAATCTAGTTATCATACTTTTGAGCGGCGGCCATCTCGGATTTAAAAATGATCCCAAAATTGTTTTCTGCACTCTCGAGAACCTAGGATACGATATCCATATTGCTGAAATCATACTTTTGAGCGGCGGCCATCTTGGATTTGAAAAATGATCACCAAATCTTTCTCTGCACCCTCGAGAACCTAGGATACGATTCCCATAATCTAGTTATCATACTTTTGAGCGGCGGCCATCTCCGATTTAAAAATGATCCCAAAATTGTTTTCTGCACCTTCGAGAACCTCGGACACGATATCCACATTGGTGAAAATATAATTTTGTGCGGCGGCCATCTTGGATTTGAAAAATGATCACAAAATTGTTCTCAGCACCCTCGAGAACCTGGGTTACGATACCCATAATGTAGTTGTCATTCTTTTGAGCGGCGGCCATCTTGGATTTGAAAACTGACCACAAAATCTTTCTCTGCACCCTCGAGAACCTCGGGTACGATATCCATATTGCTGAAATCATAATTTTGTGCGGCGGCAATCTAGGATTTGATTAATGATCACAAAATCGTTCACAGCACCCTCGAGAACCTCTGATACGATACCCATAATCTAGTCATCATACTTTTGAGCGGCGGCCATCTCGGATTTAAAAATGATCCCAAAATTATTTTCTTCACCCTCGAGAACCTCGGACACGATATCCATATTGCTTAATACATATTTTTGTGCGGCGGCCAACTTGGATTTGAAAAATTATAACAAAATTGTTTTCAGCACCCTCGAGAACCTGGGTTACGATACCCATAATGTAGTTATCATACTTTTGAGCGGCGGCCATATTTGATTGGAAAAATGATCACAAAATCGTTCTCAGCACCCTCGAAAACCTGGGATACGATACCCATAATGTAGTTATCTTACTTTTGAGCGGCGACCATCTTGGATTGGAAAAATGATCACAAAATCGTTCTCAGCACCCTCGAGAACCTGGGATACGATACCCATAATGCAGTTATCATACTTTTGAGCGGCGGCCATCTTGGATTTGAAAATGATCCCAAAATTGTTTTCTGCACTCTCGAGAACCTAGGATACGATATCCATATTGCTGAAATCATAATTTTGTGCGGCAGCCATCTTGGATTTGAAAAATGATCACCAAATCTTTTTCTGCACCCTCGAGAACCTAGGATACGATTCCCATAATCTAGTTATTATTCTTTTGAGCGGCGGCCATCTCCGATTTAAAAATGATATCAAAATTGTTTTCTGCACCTTCGAGAACCATGGACACGATATCCACATTGGTGAAAATATAATTTTGTGCGGCAGCCATCTTGGATTTGAAAAATGATCATAAAATCGTTCTCAGCACCCTCGAGAACCTCGGATACGATACCCATGATGTAGTTATCATACTTTTGAGCGGTGGCCATCTTGTTTTAGCAAACTGATCACAAAATCTTTCTCTGCACCTAGGATATGATACCCATAATCTATCATACTTTTGAGCGGCGGCCATCTCGGATTTAAAAATGATCCCAAAATTGTTTTCTGCACTCTCGAGAACCTATGATACGATATCCATATTGCTGAAATCATACTTTTGAGTGGCGGCCATCTTGGATTTGAAAAATGATCACCAAATCTTTCTCTGCACCCTCGAGAATCTAGGATACGATTCCCATAATCTAGTTATCATACTTTTGAGCGGCGGCCATCTCCGATTTAAAAATGATCCCAAAATTGTTTTCTGCATCTTCGAGAACCTCGGACACGATATCCACATTGGTGAAAATATAATTTTGTGCGGCGGCCATCTTGGATTTGAAAAATGATCACAAAATTGTTCTCAGCACCCTCGAGAACCTGGGTTACGATACCCATAATGTAGTTGTCATTCTTTTGAGCGGCGGCCATCTTGGATTTGAAAATTGACCACAAAATCTTTCTCTGCACCCTCGAGAACCTCGGGTACGATATCCATATTGCTGAAATCATAATTTTGTGCGGCGGCAATCTAGGATTTGAATAATGATCACAAAATCGTTCACAGCACCCTCGAGAACCTCTGATACGATACCCATAATCTAGTCATCATACTTTTGAGCGGCGGCCATCTCGGATTTAAAAATGATCCCAAAATTATTTTCTTCACCCTCGAGAACCTCGGACACGATATCCATATTGCTTAATACATATTTTTGTGCGGCGGCCATCTTGGATTTGAAAAATTATAACAAAATTGTTGCCGCCGCACAAAATTATGATTTCAGCAAAATGGATATCGTACCCGAGGTTCTCGAGGGTGCAGAGAACGATTTGGTGATCATTTTTCAAATCCAAGATGGCCGCCGCACAAAATTATCATTTCAGCAATTTGGATATCGTACCCGAGATTCTCGAGGGTGCAGAGAACGATTTTGTGGACAGTTTTCAAATCCAAGATGGCCGCCGCTCAAAAGTATGATAACTACATTATGGGTATCGTATCCCAGGTTCTCGAGGGTGCTGAGAACGATTTTGAGATCATTTTTCTAATCCTAGATGGCCGCCGCTCAAAAGTATGATAACTACATTATGGGTATCGAAACCCAGGTTCACGAGGGTGCTGAGAACAATTTTGTGATAATTTTTCAAATCCAAGATGGCAGCCGCACAAAAATATGATTTCAGCAATATGGATATCGTGTCCGAGGTTCTCGAGGGTGAAGAAAACAATTTTGTGATCATTTTTAAATCCAAGATGGCCGCCTTTCAAAAGTATGATAACTAGATTATGGGTATCGTATCAGAGGTTCTCGAGGGTGCTGAGAACGATTTTGTGATCATTATTCAAATCCTAGATTGCCGCCGCACAAAATTATGATTTCAGCAATATGGATATCGTACCCGAGGTTGTCGAGGGTGCAGAGAAAGATTTTGTGGTCAGTTTTCAAATCAAAGATGGCCGCCGCTATAAAGAATGACAACTACATTATGGGTATCGTAACCCAGGTTCTCGAGGGTGCTGAGAACAATTTTGTGATCATTTTTCAAATCCAAGATGGCCGCCGCACAAAATTATATTTTCACCAATGTGGATATCGTGTCCGAGGTTCTCGAAGGTGCAGAAAACAATTTTGGGATCATTTTTAAATCGGAGATGGCCGCCGCTCAAAAGTATGATAACTAGATTATGGGAATCGTATCCTAGGTTCTCGAGGGTGCAGAGAAAGAATTGGTGATCATTTTTCAAATCCAAGATGGCCGCCGCTCAAAAGTATGATTTCAGCAATATGGATATCGTATCCTAGGTTCTCGAGAGTGCAGAAAACAATTTTGGGATCATTTTTAAATCTGAGATGGCCGCCGCTCAAAAGTATGATAACTAGATTATGGGTATCATATCCTAGGTTCTCGAGGGTGCAGAGAAAGATTTTGTGATCAGTTTGCTAATACAAGATGGCCGCCGCTCAAAAGTATGATAAATACATCATGGGTATCGTATCCGAGGTTCTCGAGGGTGCTGAGAACGATTTTGTGATCATTTTTCTAATCCAAGATGGCCGCCGCACAAAATTATATTTTCACCAATGAGGATATCGTGTCCGAGGTTCTCGAAGGTGCAGAAAACACTTTTGGGATCATTTTTAAATCGGAGATGGCCGCCGCACAAAAGTATGATAACTAGATTATGGGAATCGTATCCTAGGTTCTCGAGGGTGCAGAGAAAGATTTGGTGATCATTTTTCAAATCCAAGATTGCTGCCGCACAAAATTTTGTTTTCAGCAATATGGATATCGTATCCTAGGTTCTCGAGAGTGCAGAAAACAATTTTGGGATCATTTTCAAATCCAAGATGGCCGCCGCTCAAAAGTATGATAACTACATTATGGATATCGTATCCTAGGTTCTCGAGAGTGCTGAGAACGATTTTGTGATCATTTTTCCAATCCAAGATGGCCGCCGCTCAAAAAGTATGATAACTACATTATGGGTATCGTATCCCAGGTTCTCGAGGGTGCTGAGAACGATTTTGTGATCATTTTTCCAATCCAAGATGGCCGCCGCTCAAAAAGTATGATAACTACATTATGGGTATCGTATCCCAGGTTCTCGAGGGTGCTGAGAACGATTTTGTGATCATTTTTCCAATCCAAGATGGCCGCCGCTCAAAAGTATGATAACTACATTATGGGTATCGTTACCCAGGTTCTCGAGGGTGAAGAAAACAATTTTGGGATCATTTTTAAATCCGAGATGGCTGCCGCTCAAAAGTATGATGACTAGATAATGGGTATCGTATCCTCGGTTCTCGAGGGTGCAGAGAAGGATTCTGTGATCAGTTTTCAAATCCAAGATGGCCGCCGCTCAAAAGTATGATAACTACATTATGGATATCGTATCAGACATTCTCGAGGGTGCTGAGAACGATTTTGTGATAATTTTTCAAATCCAAGATGGCTGCCGCACAAAATTATGTTTTCAGCAATATGGATATCGTGTCAAAGGTTCTCGAGGGTGCAGAAAACAATTTTGGGATCATTTTTAAATCCGAGATGGCCGCCGCTCAAAAGTATGATAACTAGATTATGGGAATCGTATCCCAGGTTCTCGAGGGTGCTGAGAACGATTTTGTGATCATTTTTCTAATCCAAGATGGCCGCCGCACAAAACTATGATTTCAGCAATATGGATATCGTACCCAAGGTTCTCCAGGGTGCAGAGAACGATTTGGTGATCATTTTTCAAATACAAGATGGCCGCCGCACAAAATTTTGATTTCAGCAATATGGATATCGTGTCTGAGGTTCTCGAGGATGCAGAGAACGATTTGGTGATCATTTTTCAAATACAAGATGGCCGCCGCACAAAACTATAATTTCAGCAATATGGATATCGTATCCCAGGTTCTCGAGGAAGCTGAGAACAATTTTGTGATCATTTTCAAATCCAAGATGGCCGCCGCACAAAATTATGATTTCAGCAATATGGATATCGTACCCGAGGTTCTCGAGGGTGCAGAGAACGATTTTGTGATAATTTTTCAAATCCAAGATGGCCGCCGCTCAAAAGTATGATAACTACATTATGGGTATAGTATCCGTGGTTCTCGATAGAGCAGAAAACAATTTTGGGATCATTTTTAAATCCGAGATGGCCGCCGCTCAAAAGTATGATAACTAGATTATGGGTATCGTATCCTAGGTTCTCGAGGGTGCTGAGAACGCTTTTGTGATCATTTTTCAAATCCAAGATAGCCGCCGCACAAAATTATGTTTTCAGCAATATGAATATCGTGTCCGAGGTTCTCGAGGAAGCTGAGAACAATTTTGTGATCATTTTTCAAATCCAAGATGGCCGCCGCACAAAATTATGATTTCAGCAATATGGATATCGTACCCGAGGTTATCGAGGGTGCAGAGAACGATTTTGTGATCATTTTTCCAATCCAAGATGGCCGCCGCTCAAAAGTATGATAACTACATTATGGGTATCGTATCCCAGGTTCTCGAGGGTGCTGAGAACGATTTTGTGATCATTTTTCCAATCCAAGATGGCCGCCGCTCAAAACTATGATAACTACATTATGGGTATCGTAACCCAGGTTCTCGAGGGTGAAGAAAACAATTTTGGGATCATTTTTAAATCCGAGATGGCCGCCGCTCAAAAGTATGATGACTAGATATTGATATCCTAGGTTCTCGAGGGTGCAGAGAACGATTTTGTGATCATTTTTCAAATCCAAGATGGCTGCCGCACAAAATTATGTTTTCAGCAATATGGATATCGTGTCAAAGGTTCTCGAGGGTGCAGAAAACAATTTTGGGATCATTTTTAAATCCGAGATGGCCGCCGCTCAAAAGTATGATAACTAGATTATGGGAATCGTATCCCAGGTTCTCGAGGCTGCTGAGAACGATTTTGTGATCATTTTTCTAATCCAAGATGGCCGCCGCACAAAATTATGATTTCAGCAATATGGATATCGTACCCAAGGTTCTCCAGGGTGCAGAGAACGATTTGGTGATCATTTTTCAAATCCAAGATGGCTGCCGCACAAAATTATGTTTTCAGCAATATGGATATCGTGTCAAAGGTTCTCGAGGGTGCAGAAAACAATTTTGGGATCATTTTTAAATCCGAGATGGCCGCCGCTCAAAAGTATGATAACTAGATTATGGGTATCGTATCAGAGGTTCTCGAGGGTGCTGAGAACGATTTTGTGATCATTATTCAAATCCAAGATGGCCGCCGCACAAAATTATGATTTCAGCAATATGGATATCGTACCTGAGGTTCTCTAGGGTGCAGAGAAAGATTTTGTGGATAGTTTTCAAATCCAAGATGGCCGCCGCTCAAAATTATGTTTTCACCAATGTGGATATCTTGTCCGAGGTTCTCGAGGGTGCAGAAAACAATTTTGGGATCAGTTTTAAATCCGAGATGGCCACCGCTCAAAAGTATGATTACTAGATTATGGGTATCGTATCCTAGGTTCTCGAGGGTGCAGAGAAAGATTATGTGATCAGTTTGCAAATCCAAGATAGCTGCCGCTCAAAAGTATGATATATTCATTATGGATATCGTATCAAAGGTTCTCGAGGGTGCTGAGAACGATTTTGTGATTATTTTTCAAATCCAAGATGGCCGCCGCACAAAATTATGATTTCAGCAATATGGATATCGTACCCGAGGTTCTCGAGGGTGCAGAGAACGATTTGGTGATCATTTTTCAAATCCAAGATGGCCGCCGCTCAAAAGTATGATAACTACATTATGGGTATAGTACCCGTGGTTCTCGATAGAGCAGAAAACAATTTTGGGATCATTTTTAAATCCGAGATGGCCGCCGCTCAAAAGTATGATAACTAGATTATGGGTATCGTATCCTAGGTTCTCGAGGGTGCTGAGAACGCTTTTGTGATCATTTTTCAAATCCAAGATAGCCGCCGCACAAAATTATGTTTTCAGCAATATGAATATCGTGTCCGAGGTTCTCGAGGAAGCTGAGAACAATTTTGTGATCATTTTTCAAATCCAAGATGGCCGCCGCACAAAATTATGATTTCAGCAATATGGATATCGTACCCGAGGTTATCGAGGGTACAGAGAACGATTTTGTGATCATTTTTCCAATCCAAGATGGCCGCCGCTCAAAAGTATGATAAATACATTATGGGTATCGTATCCCAGGTTCTCGAGGCTGCTGAGAACGATTTTGTGATCATTTTTCTAATCCAAGATGGCCGCCGCTCAAAAGTATGATAACTACATTATGGGTATAGTATCCGTGGTTCTCGAGAGTGCAGAAAACAATTTTGGGATCATTTTTAAATCCGAGATGGCCGCCGCTCAAAAGTATGATAACTAGATTATGGGTATCGTATCCTAGGTTCTCGAGGGTGCTGAGAACGCTTTTGTGATCATTTTTCAAATCCAAGATAGCCGCCGCACAAAATTATGTTTTCAGCAATATGAATATCGTGTCCGAGGTTCTCGAGGAAGCTGAGAACAATTTTGTGATCATTTTTCAAATCCAAGATGGCCGCCGCACAAAATTATGATTTCAGCAATATGGATATCGTACCCGAGGTTCTCGAGGGTGCAGAGAACGATTTTGTGATCATTTTTCCAATCCAAGATGGCCGCCGCTCAAAAGTATGATAACTACATTATGGGTATCGTATCCCAGGTTCTCGAGGGTGCTGAGAACGATTTTGTGATCATTTTTCCAATCCAAGATGGCCGCCGCTCAAAAGTATGATAACTACATTATGGGTATCGTAACCCAGGTTCTCGAGGGTGAAGAAAACAATTTTGGGATCATTTTTAAATCCGAGATGGCCGCCGCTCAAAAGTATGATGACTAGATAGTGGGTATCGTATCCTCGGTTCTCGAGGGTGCAGAGAACGATTTTGTGATCATTTTTCCAATCCAAGATGGCCGCCGCTCAAAAGTATGATAAATACATTATGGGTATCGTATCCCAGGTTCTCGAGGGTGCTGAGAACGATTTTGAGATCATTTTTCCAATCCAAGATGGCCGCCGCTAGTGGGTATCGTATCCTCGGTTCTCGAGGGTGCAGAGAAGGATTTTGTGATCATTTTTCAAATCCAAGATGGCTGCCGCACAAAATTATGTTTTCAGCAATATGGATATCGTGTCAAAGGTTCTCGAGGGTGCAGAAAACAATTTTGGGATCATTTTTAAATCCGAGATGGCCGCCGCTCAAAAGTATGATAACTAGATTATGGGAATCGTATCCCAGGTTCTCGAGGGTGCTGAGAACGATTTTGTGATCATTTTTCTAATCCAAGATGGCCACCGCATAAAATTATGATTTCAGCAATATGGATATCGTACCCAAGGTTCTCCAGGGTGCAGAGAACGATTTGGTGATCATTTTTCAAATCCAAGATGGCTGCCGCACAAAATTATGTGCTCAGCAATATGGATATCGTGTCAAAGGTTCTCGAGGGTGCAGAAAACAATTTTGGGATCATTTTTAAATCCGAGATGGCCGCCGCTCAAAAGTATGATAACTAGATTATGGGTATCGTATCAGAGGTTCTCGAAGGTGCTGAGAACGATTTTGTGATCATTATTCAAATCCAAGATGGCCGCCGCACAAAATTATGATTTCAGCAATATGGATATCGTACCTGAGGTTCTCTAGGGTGCAGAGAAAGATTTTGTGGATAGTTTTCAAATCCAAGATGGCCGCCGCTCAAAATTATGTTTTCACCAATGTGGATATCTTGTCCGAGGTTCTCGAGGGTGCAGAAAACAATTTTGGGATCAGTTTTAAATCCGAGATGGCCACCGCTCAAAAGTATGATTACTAGATTATGGGTATCGTATCCTAGGTTCTCGAGGGTGCAGAGAAAGATTATGTGATCAGTTTGCAAATCCAAGATAGCTGCCGCTCAAAAGTATGATATATTCATTATGGATATCGTATCAAAGGTTCTCGAGGGTGCTGAGAACGATTTTGTGATTATTTTTCAAATCCAAGATGGCCGCCGCACAAAATTATGATTTCAGCAATATGGATATCGTACCCGAGGTTCTCGAGGGTGCAGAGAACGATTTGGTGATCATTTTTCAAATCCAAGATGGCCGCCGCTCAAAAGTATGATAACTACATTATGGGTATAGTACCCGTGGTTCTCGATAGAGCAGAAAACAATTTTGGGATCATTTTTAAATCCGAGATGGCCGCCGCTCAAAAGTATGATAACTAGATTATGGGTATCGTATCCTAGGTTCTCGAGGGTGCTGAGAACGCTTTTGTGATCATTTTTCAAATCCAAGATAGCCGCCGCACAAAATTATGTTTTCAGCAATATGAATATCGTGTCCGAGGTTCTCGAGGAAGCTGAGAACAATTTTGTGATCATTTTTCAAATCCAAGATGGCCGCCGCACAAAATTATGATTTCAGCAATATGGATATCGTACCCGAGGTTATCGAGGGTACAGAGAACGATTTTGTGATCATTTTTCCAATCCAAGATGGCCGCCGCTCAAAAGTATGATAAATACATTATGGGTATCGTATCCCAGGTTCTCGAGGGTGCTGAGAACGATTTTGTGATCATTTTTCCAATCCAAGATGGCCGCCGCTCAAAAGTATGATAACTACATTATTGGTATCGTATCCCAGGTTCTCGAGGAAGCTGAGAACAATTTTGTGATCATTTTTCAAATCCAAGATGGCCGCCGCACAAAACTATGATTTCAGCAATATGGATATCGTACCCGAGGTTCTCGAGGGTGCAGAGAAATATTTTGTGGACAGCTTTCAAATCCAAGATGGCCGCCGCACAAAATTATGATTTCAGCAATATGGATATCGTACCCGAGGTTATCGAGGGTACAGAGAACGATTTTGTGATCATTTTTCCAATCCAAGATGGCCGCCGCTCAAAAGTATGATAACTACATTATGGGTATCGTAACCCAGGTTCTCGAGGGTGAAGAAAACAATTTTGGGATCATTTTTAAATCCGAGATGGCCGCCGCTCAAAAGTATGATGACTAGATAGTGGGTATCGTATCCTCGGTTCTCGAGGGTGCAGAGAAGGATTTTGTGATCATTTTTCAAATCCAAGATGGCTGCCGCACAAAATTATGTTTTCAGCAATATGGATATCGTGTCAAAGGTTCTCGAGGGTGAAGAAAACAATTTTGGGATCATTTTTAAATCCGAGATGGCCGCCGCTCAAAAGTATGATAACTAGATTATGGGAATCGTATCCCAGGTTCTCGAGGGTGCTGAGAACGATTTTGTGATCATTTTTCTAATCCAAGATGGCCACCGCACAAAATTATGATTTCAGCAATATGGATATCGTACCCAAGGTTCTCCAGGGTGCAGAGAACGATTTGGTGATCATTTTTCAAATCCAAGATGGCTGCCGCACAAAATTATGTTTTCAGCAATATGGATATCGTGTCAAAGGTTCTCGAGGGTGCAGAAAACAATTTTGGGATCATTTTTAAATCCGAGATGGCCGCCGCTCAAAAGTATGATAACTAGATTATGGGTATCGTATCAGAGGTTCTCGAAGGTGCTGAGAACGATTTTGTGATCATTATTCAAATCCAAGATGGCCGCCGCACAAAATAATGATTTCAGCAATATGGATATCGTATCCCAGGTTCTCGAGGAAGCTGAGAACAATTTTGTGATCATTTTCAAATCCAAGATGGCCGCCGCACAAAATTATGATTTCAGCAATATGGATATCGTACCCGAGGTTCTCGAGGGTGCAGAGAACGATTTTGTGATCATTTTTCAAATCCAAGATGGCCGCCGCTCAAAAGTATGACAACTACATTATGGGTATAGTATCCGTGGTTCTCGATAGAGCAGAAAACAATTTTGGGATCATTTTTAAATCCGAGATGGCCGCCGCTCAAAAGTATGATAACTAGATTATGGGTATCGTATCCTAGGTTCTCGAGGGTGCTGAGAACGCTTTTGTGATCATTTTTCAAATCCAAGATAGCCGCCACACAAAATTATGTTTTCAGCAATATGAATATCGTGTCCGAGGTTCTCGAGGAAGCTGAGAACAATTTTGTGATCATTTTTCAAATCCAAGATGGCCGCCGCACAAAATTATGATTTCAGCAATATGGATATCGTACCCGAGGTTATCGAGGGTGCAGAGAACGATTTTGTGATCATTTTTCCAATCCAAGATGGCCGCCGCTCAAAAGTATGATAACTACATTATGGGTATCGTATCCCAGGTTCTCGAGGGTGCTGAGAACGATTTTGTGATCATTTTTCCAATCCAAGATGGCCGCCGCTCAAAAGTATGATAACTATATTATGGGTATCGTAACCCAGGTTCTCGAGGGTGAAGAAAACAATTTTGGGATCATTTTTAAATCCGAGATGGCCGCCGCTCAAAAGTATGATGACTAGATTATGGGTATCGTATCAGAGGTTCTCGAAGGTGCAGAAAACAATTTTGGGGTCATTTTTAAATCCGAGATGGCCGCCGCTCAAAAGTATGATAACTAGATTATGGGTATCGTATCAGAGGTTCTCGAAGGTGCTGAGAACGATTTTGTGATCATTATTCAAATCCAAGATGGCCGCCGCACAAAATTATGATTTCAGCAATATGGATATCGTACCCGAGGTTCTCGAGGGTGCAGAGAAAGATTTTGTGGATAGTTTTCAAATCCAAGATGGCCGCCGCTCAAAATTATGTTTTCACCAATGTGGATATCTTGTCCGAGGTTCTCGAGGGTGCAGAAAACAATTTTGGGATCAGTTTTAAATCCGAGATGGCCACCGCTCAAAAGTATGATTACTAGATTATGGGTATCGTATCCTAGGTTCTCGAGGGTGCAGAGAAAGATTATGTGATCAGTTTGCAAATCCAAGATAGCTGCCGCTCAAAAGTATGATATATTCATTATGGATATCGTATCAAAGGTTCTCGAGGGTGCTGAGAACGATTTTGTGATTATTTTTCAAATCCAAGATGGCCGCCGCACAAAATTATGATTTCAGCAATATGGATATCGTACCCGAGGTTCTCGAGGGTGCAGAGAACGATTTGGTGATCATTTTTCAAATCCAAGATGGCCGCCGCACAAAATTATCATTTCAGCAATTTGGATATCGTACCCGAGATTCTCGAGGGTGCAGAGAACGATTTTGTGGACAGTTTTCAAATCCAAGATGGCCGCCGCTCAAAAGTATGATAACTACATTATTGGTATCGTATCCCAGGTTCTCGAGGGTGCTGAGAACGATTTTGTGATCATTTTTCCAGTCCTAGATGGCCGCCGCTCAAAAGTATGATAACTACATTATGGGTATCGAAACCCAGGTTCACGAGGGTGCTGAGAACAATTTTGTGATAATTTTTCAAATCCAAGATGGCCGCCGCACAAAAATATGATTTCAGCAATATGGATATCGTGTCCGAGGTTCTCGAGGGTGAAGAAAACAATTTTGGGATCATTTTTAAATCCGAGATGGCCGCCGCTCAAAAGAATGACAACTACATTATGGGTATCGTAACCCAGGTTCTCGAGGGTGCTGAGAACAATTTTGTGATCATTTTTCAAATCCAAGATGGCCGCCGCACAAAATTATATTTTCACCAATGTGGATATCGTGTCCGAGGTTCTCGAAGGTGCAGAAAACAATTTTGGGATCATTTTTAAATCGGAGATGGCCGCCGCTCAAAAGTATGATAACTAGATTATGGGAATCGTATCCTAGGTTCTCGAGGGTGCAGAAAAAGATTTTGTGATCATTTTTCAAATCCAAGATGGCCGCCGCTCAAAAGTATGATTTCAGCAATATGGATATCGTATCCTAGGTTCTCGAGAGTGCAGAAAACAATTTTGGGATCATTTTTAAATCCGAGATGGCCGCCGCTCAAAAGTATGATAACTAGATTATGGGTATCATATCCTAGGTTCTCGAGGGTGCAGAGAAAGATTTTGTGATCAGTTTGCTAATACAAGATGGCCGCCGCTCAAAAGTATGATAACTACATCATGGGTATCGTATCCGAGGTTCTCGAGGGTGCTGAGAACGATTTTGTGATCATTTTTCTAATCCAAGATGGCCGCCGCACAAAATTATATTTTCACCAATGAGGATATCGTGTCCGAGGTTCTCGAAGGTGCAGAAAACACTTTTGGGATCATTTTTAAATCGGAGATGGCCGCCGCACAAAAGTATGATAACTAGATTATGGGAATCGTATCCTAGGTTCTCGAGGGTGCAGAGAAAGATTTGGTGATCATTTTTCAAATCCATGATTGCTGCCGCACAAAATTATGTTTTCAGCAATATGGATATCGTATCCTAGGTTCTCGAGAGTGCAGAAAACAATTTTGGGATCATTTTCAAATCCAAGATGGCCGCCGCTCAAAAGTATGATAACTACATTATGGGTATCGTATCCCAGGTTCTCGAGGGTGCTGAGAACGATTTTGTGATCATTTTTCCAATCCAAGATGGCCGCCGCTCAAAAAGTATGATAACTACATTATGGGTATCGTATCCCAGGTTCTCGAGGGTGCTGAGAACGATTTTGTGATCATTTTTCCAATCCAAGATGGCCGCCGCTCAAAAAGTATGATAACTACATTATGGGTATCGTATCCCAGGTTCTCGAGGGTGCTGAGAACGATTTTGTGATCATTTTTCCAATCCAAGATGGCCGCCGCTCAAAAGTATGATAACTACATTATGGGTATCTATAACCCAGGTTCTCGAGGGTGAAGAAAACAATTTTGGGATCATTTTTAAATCCGAGATGGCTGCCGCTCAAAAGTATGATGACTAGATAATGGGTATCGTATCCTCGGTTCTCGAGGGTGCAGAGAAGGATTCTGTGATCAGTTTTCAAATCCAAGATGGCCGCCGCTCAAAAAAATGATAACTACATTATGGATATCGTATCAGACATTCTCGAGGGTGCTGAGAACGATTTTGTGATAATTTTTCAAATCCAAGATGGCTGCCGCACAAAATTATGTTTTCAGCAATATGGATATCGTGTCAAAGGTTCTCGAGGGTGCTGAGAACAATTTTGTGATCATTTTTCAAATCCAAGATGGCCGCCGCACAAAATTATATTTTCACCAATGTGGATATCGTGTCCGAGGTTCTCGAAGGTGCAGAAAACAATTTTGGGATCATTTTTAAATCGGAGATGGCCGCCGCTCAAAAGTATGATAACTAGATTATGGGAATCGTATCCTAGGTTCTCGAGGGTGCAGAAAAAGATTTGGTGATCATTTTTCAAATCCAAGATGGCCGCCGCTCAAAAGTATGATTTCAGCAATATGGATATCGTATCCTAGGTTCTCGAGAGTGCAGAAAACAATTTTGGGATCATTTTTAAATCCGAGATGGCCGCCGCTCAAAAGTATGATAACTAGATTATGGGTATCATATCCTAGGTTCTCGAGGGTGCAGAGAAAGATTTTGTGATCAGTTTGCTAATACAAGATGGCCGCCGCTCAAAAGTATGATAACTACATCATGGGTATCGTATCCGAGGTTCTCGAGGGTGCTGAGAACGATTTTGTGATCATTTTTCTAATCCAAGATGGCCGCCGCACAAAATTATATTTTCACCAATGAGGATATCGTGTCCGAGGTTCTCGAAGGTGCAGAAAACACTTTTGGGATCATTTTTAAATCGGAGATGGCCGCCGCACAAAAGTATGATAACTAGATTATGGGAATCGTATCCTAGGTTCTCGAGGGTGCAGAGAAAGATTTGGTGATCATTTTTCAAATCCAAGATTGCTGCCGCACAAAATTATGTTTTCAGCAATATGGATATCGTATCCTAGGTTCTCGAGAGTGCAGAAAACAATTTTGGGATCATTTTCAAATCCAAGATGGCCGCCGCTCAAAAGTATGATAACTACATTATGGGTATCGTATCCCAGGTTCTCGAGGGTGCTGAGAACGATTTTGTGATCATTTTTCCAATCCAAGATGGCCGCCGCTCAAAAAGTATGATAACTACATTATGGGTATCGTATCCCAGGTTCTCGAGGGTGCTGAGAACGATTTTGTGATCATTTTTCCAATCCAAGATGGCCGCCGCTCAAAAAGTATGATAACTACATTATGGGTATCGTATCCCAGGTTCTCGAGGGTGCTGAGAACGATTTTGTGATCATTTTTCCAATCCAAGATGGCCGCCGCTCAAAAGTATGATAACTACATTATGGGTATCTATAACCCAGGTTCTCGAGGGTGAAGAAAACAATTTTGGGATCATTTTTAAATCCGAGATGGCTGCCGCTCAAAAGTATGATGACTAGATAATGGGTATCGTATCCTCGGTTCTCGAGGGTGCAGAGAAGGATTCTGTGATCAGTTTTCAAATCCAAGATGGCCGCCGCTCAAAAAAATGATAACTACATTATGGATATCGTATCAGACATTCTCGAGGGTGCTGAGAACGATTTTGTGATAATTTTTCAAATCCAAGATGGCTGCCGCACAAAATTATGTTTTCAGCAATATGGATATCGTGTCAAAGGTTCTCGAGGGTGCAGAAAACAATTTTGGGATCATTTTTAAATCCGAGATGGCCGCCGCTCAAAAGTATGATAACTAGATTATGGGAATCGTATCCCAGGTTCTCGAGGGTGCTGAGAACGATTTTGTGATCATTTTTCTAATCCAAGATGGCCGCCGCACAAAACTATGATTTCAGCAATATGGATATCGTACCCAAGGTTCTCCAGGGTGCAGAGAACGATTTGGTGATCATTTTTCAAATACAAGATGGCCGCCGCACAAAATTTTGATTTCAGCAATATGGATATCGTACCCGAGGTTCTCGAGGATGCAGAGAACGATTTGGTGATCATTTTTCAAATACAAGATGGCCGCCGCACAAAACTATAATTTCAGCAATATGGATATCGTATCCCAGGTTCTCGAGGAAGCTGAGAACAATTTTGTGATCATTTTCAAATCCAAGATGGCCGCCGCACAAAATTATGATTTCAGCAATATGGATATCGTACCCGAGGTTCTCGAGGGTGCAGAGAACGATTTTGTGATCATTTTTCAAATCCAAGATGGCCGCCGCTCAAAAGTATGATAACTACATTATGGGTATAGTATCCGTGGTTCTCGATAGAGCAGAAAACAATTTTGGGATCATTTTTAAATCCGAGATGGCCGCCGCTCAAAAGTATGATAACTAGATTATGGGTATCGTATCCTAGGTTCTCGAGGGTGCTGAGAACGCTTTTGTGATCATTTTTCAAATCCAAGATAGCCGCCGCACAAAATTATGTTTTCAGCAATATGAATATCGTGTCCGAGGTTCTCGAGGAAGCTGAGAACAATTTTGTGATCATTTTTCAAATCCAAGATGGCCGCCGCACAAAATTATGATTTCAGCAATATGGATATCGTACCCGAGGTTATCGAGGGTTCAGAGAACGATTTTGTGATCATTTTTCCAATCCAAGATGGCCGCCGCTCAAAAGTATGATAACTACATTATGGGTATCGTATCCCAGGTTCTCGAGGGTGCTGAGAACGATTTTGTGATCATTTTTCCAATCCAAGATGGCCGCCGCTCAAAAGTATGATAACTACATTATGGATATCGTATCAGACATTCTCGAGGGTGCTGAGAACGATTTTGTGATCATTTTTCAAATCCAAGATGGCTGCCGCACAAAATTATGTTTTCTGCAATATGGATATCGTGTCAAAGGTTCTCGAGGGTGCAGAAAACAATTTTGGGATCATTTTTAAATCCGAGATGGCCGCCGCTCAAAAGTATGATAACTAGATTATGGGAATCGTATCCCAGGTTCTCGAGGGTGCTGAGAACGATTTTGTGATCATTTTTCTAATCCAAGATGGCCGCCGCACAAAACTATGATTTCAGCAATATGGATATCGTACCCAAGGTTCTCCAGGGTGCAGATAACGATTTGGTGATCATTTTTCAAATACAAGATGGCCGCCGCACAAAATTTTGATTTCAGCAATATGGATATCGTACCCGAGGTTCTCAAGGGTGCAGAGAACGATTTGGTGATCATTTTTCAAATCCAAGATGGCCGCCGCACAAAATTATCATTTCAGCAATTTGGATATCGTACCCGAGATTCTCGAGGGTGCAGAGAACGATTTTGTGGACAGTTTTCAAATCCAAGATGGCCGCCGCTCAAAAGTATGATAACTACATTATGGGTATCGTATCCCAGGTTCTCGAGGGTGCTGAGAACGATTTTGTGATCATTTTTCCAATCCTAGATGGCCGCCGCTCAAAAGTATGATAACTACATTATGGGTATCGAAACCCAGGTTCACGAGGGTGCTGAGAACAATTTTGTGATAATTTTTCAAATCCAAGATGGCCGCCGCACAAAAATATGATTTCAGCAATATGGATATCGTGTCCGAGGTTCTCGAGGGTGAAGAAAACAATTTTGGGATCATTTTTAAATCCGAGATGGCCGCCGCTCAAAAGTATGATAACTAGATTATGGGTATCGTATCAGAGGTTCTCGAGGGTGCTGAGAACGATTTTGTGATCATTATTCAAATCCAAGATGGCCGCCGCACAAAATTGTGATTTCAGCAATATGGATATCGTACCCGAGGTTCTCGAGGGTGCAGAGAAAGATTTTGTGGACAGTTTTCAAATCCAAGATGGCCGCCGCTCAAAAGTATGATAAATACATTATGGGTATCGTATCCCAGGTTCTCGAGGGTGCTGAGAACAATTTTGTGATCATTTTTCTAATCCAAGATGGCCGCCGCACAAAATTATGATTTCAGCAATATGGATATCGTACCCGAGGTTCTCGAGGGTGCAGAGAACGATTTGGTGAACATTTTTCAAATCCAAGATGGCCGCCGCACAAATATATGTTTTCAGCAATATGGATATCGTACCCGAGGTTCTCGAGGGTGCAGAGAACGATTTTGTGATCATTTTTCAAATCCAAGATGGCCGCCGCTCAAACATGTGATAACTACATTATGGGTATCGTATCCGAGGTTCTCGAGAGTGCACAGTACGATTTTGTTATCATTTTTGAAATCCAAGATGGCCGCCGCTCAAAAGAATGATAACTACATTATGGCTATCGTATCCCAGGTTCTCGAGGGTGCTGAGAACAATTTTGTGATCAATTTTCAAATCCAGGATGGCCGCCGCACAAAATTATGATTTCAGCATTATGGATATCGTACCCGAGGTTCTCGAGGGTGCAGAGAACGATTTTGTGATCATTTTTCAAATCCAAGATGGCCGCCACTCAATAGTATGATAACTACATTATGGGTATCGTATCCGAGGTTCTCGAGAGTGCAGAAAACAATTTTGGGATCATTTTTAAATCCGAGATGGCCGCCGCTCAAAAGTATGATAACTAGATTGTGGGTATCATATCCTAGCTTCTCGAGGGTGCAGAGAAAGATTTTGTGATCAGTTTTCAAATACAAGATGGCCGCCGCTCAAAAGTATGATAACTACATTATCGGTCTCGTATCCGAGGTTCTCGAGGGTGCTGAGATCGATTTTGTGATCAATTTTCTAATCCAAGATGGCCGCCGCACAAAATTATGTTTTCACCAATGTGGTTATCGTGTCCGAGGTTCTCGAGGGTGCAGAGAAAGATTATGTAATCAGTTTTCAAATCCAAGATGGCCGCCGCTCAAAAGTATGATATCTTCATTATGGATATCGTATCAGAGGTTCTCGAGGGTGCTGAGAACGATTTTGTGATTATTTTTCAAATCCAAGATGGCCGCCGCACAAAATTATGATTTCAGGAATATGGATATCGTACCCGAGGTTCTCGAGGGTGCAGAGAACGATTTGGTGATCATTTTTAAAATCCAAGATGGCCGCCGCACAAAATTATCATTTCAGCAATTTGGATCTCGTACCCGAGATTCTCGAGGGTGCAGAGAACGATTTTGTGGACAGTTTTCAAATGCAAGATGGCCGCCGCTCAAAAGTATCATAACTACATTATCGGTCTCGTATCCGAGGTTCTCGAGGGTGCTGAGATCGATTTTGTGATCAATTTTCTAATCCAAGATGGCCGCCGCACAAAATTATGTTTTCACCAATGTGGTTATCGTGTCCGAGGTTCTCGAGGGTGCAGAGAAAGATTATGTAATCAGTTTTCAAATCCAAGATGGCCGCCTCTCAAAAGTATGATAACTACATTATGGGTATCGTATCCCAGGTTCTCGAGGGTGCTGAGAACGATTTTGTGATCATTTTTCCAATCCACGATGGCCGCCGCTCAAAAGTATGATAACTACATTATGGGTATCGTAACCCAGGTTCTCGAGGGTGCTGAGAACAATTTTGTGATAATTTTTCAAATCCAAGATGGCCGCCGCACATAAATATGTATTCAGCAATATGGATATCGTGTCCGAGGTTCTCGAGGGTGAAGAAAACAATTTTGGGATCATTTTTAAATCCGAGATGGCCGCCGCTCAAAAGTATGATAACTAGATTATGGGTATCGTATCCTAGGTTCTCGAGGGTGCAGAGAAAGATTTTGTGATCAGTTTTCAAATCCAAGATGGCCGCCGCTCAAAAGTATGATAACTAGATTAAGGGTATCGTATCCTAGGTTCTGGAGGGTGCAGAGAAAGATTTTGTAATCAGTTTTCAAATACAAGATGGCCGCCGCTCAAAAGTATGATAACTACATCATTGGTATCGTATCCGAGGTTCTCGAGGGTGCTGAGAACGATTTTGTGATCATTTTTCTAATCCAAGATGGCCGCCGCACAAAATTATGTTTTCACCAATGTGGATATCGTGTCCGAGGTTCTTGAGGGTGCAGAAAACAATTTTGGGATCATTTTTAAATCCGAGATGGCCGCCGCTCAAAAGTATGATAACTAGATTATGGGTATTGTATCCTAGGTTCTCGAGGGTGCAAAGAAAGATTATGTGATCAGTTTTCAAATCCAAGATGGCCGGCGCTCAAAAGTATGATAACTACATAATGGATATCGTACCAGAGGTTCTCGAGGGTGCTGAGAACTATTTTGTGATCATTTTTCAAATCCAAGATGGCCGCCGCACAAAATTATGATTTCAGCAATATGGATATCGTACCCGAGGTTCTCGAGGGTGCAGAGAACGATTTTGTGATCATTTTTAAAATCCAAGATGGCCGCCGCTCAAAATTATGATAACTAGATTATGGGTATCGTATCCGAGGTTCTCGAGAGTGCAGAGAAAGATTTTGTGATCAGTTTTCAAATACAAGATGGCCGCCGCACAAAATTATGATTTCAGTAATATGGATATCGTACCCGAGGTTCTCGAGGGTGCAGAGAACGATTTTGTGATCATTTTTCAAATCCAAGATGGCCGCCGCTCAAAAGTATGATAACTACATAATGGATATCGTATCAGAGGTTCTCGAGGGTGCTGAGAACGATTTTGTGATCATTTTTCAAATCCAAGATGGCCGCCGCACCAAATTATGATTTCAGCAATATGGATATCGTACCCGAGGTTCTCGAGGGTGCTGAGAACAAATTTGAGATAATTTTTCTAATCCAAGATGGCCGCCGCACAAAATTATGTTTTCACCAATGTGGATATCGTGTCCGAAGTTCTCGAAGATGCAGAAAACAAGTTTTGGGATCATTTTAAAATCGGAGATGGCCGCCGCTCAAAAGTATGATAACTAGATTATGGGAATCGTATCCTAGGTTCTCGAGGGTGCAGAGAAAGATTTGGTGATCATTTTTCAAATCCAAGATGGCCGCCGCTCAAAAGTATGATTTCAGCAATATGGATATCGTATCCTAGGTTCTCGAAAGTGCAGAAAACAATTTTGGGATCATTTTTAAATCCGAGATGGCCGCCGCTCAAAAGTATGATAGATTATGGGTATCGTATCCTAGGTTCTCGAGGGTGCAGAGAAAGATTTTGTGATCAGTTTGCTAATACAAGATGGCCGCCGCTCAAAAGTATGATAACTACATCATGGGTATCGTATCCGAGGTTCTCGAGGGTGCTGAGAACGATTTTGTGATAATTTTTCAAATCCAAGATGGCTGCCGCACAAAATTATATTTTCACCAATGTGGAAATCGTGTCCATGGTTCTCGAAGGTGCAGAAAACAATTTTGATATCATTTTTAAATCGGAGATGGCCGCCGCTCAAAAGAATAATAACTAGATTATGGGAATCGTATCCTAGGTTCTCGAGGGTGCAGAGAAAGATTTGGTGATCATTTTTCAAATCCAAGATGGCTGCCGCACAAAATTATGATTTCAGCAATATGGATATCGTATCCTAGGTTCTCGAGAGTGCAGAAAACAATTTTGGGATCATTTTCAAATCCAAGATGGCCGCCGCTCAAAAGTATGATAACTGCATTATGGGTATCGTATCCCAGGTTCTCGAGGGTGCTGAGAACGATTTTGTGATCATTTTTCCAATCCAAGATGGTCGCCGCTCAAAAGTAAGATAACTACATTATCGGTATCGTATCCCAGGTTTTCGAGGGTGCTGAGAACGATTTTGTGATCATTTTTCCAATCAAAGATGGCCGCCGCTCAAAAGTATGATAACTACATTATGGGTATCGTAACCCAGGTTCTCGAGGGTGCTGAAAACAATTTTGTTATAATTTTTCAAATCCAAGATGGCCGCCGCACAAAAATATGTATTAAGCAATATGGATATCGTGTCCGAGGTTCTCGAGGGTGAAGAAAATAATTTTGGGATCATTTTTAAATCCGAGATGGCCGCCGCTCAAAAGTATGATGACTAGATTATGGGTATCGTATCAGAGGTTCTCGAGGGTGCTGTGAACGATTTTGTGATCATTATTCAAATCCTAGATTGCCGCCGCACAAAATTATGATTTCAGCAATATGGATATCGTACCCGAGGTTCTCGAGGGTGCAGAGAAAGATTTTGTGGTGAGTTTTCAAATCCAAGATGGCCGCCGCTCAAAAGAATGACAACAACATTATGGGTATCGTAACCCAGGTTCTCGAGGGTGCTGAGAACAATTTTGTGATCATTTTTCAAATCCAAGATGGCCGCCGCACAAAATGATATTTTACCAATGTGGATATCGTGTCCGAGGTTCTCGAAGGTGCAGAAAACAATTTTGGGATCATTTTTAAATCGGAGATGGCCGCCGCTCAAAAGTATGATAACTAGATTATGGGAATCGTATCCTAGGTTCTCGAGGGTGCAGAGAAAGATTTGGTGATCATTTTTCAAATCCAAGATTGCTGCCGCACAAACTTATGTTTTCAGCAATATGGATATCGTATCCTAGGTTCTCGAGAGTGCAGAAAACAATTTTAGGATCATTTTCAAATCCAAGATGGCTGCCGCTCAAAAGTATGATAACTACATTATGGGTATCGTATCCCAGGTTCTCGAGGGTGCTGAGAACGATTTTGTGATCATTTTTCCAATCCAAGATGGCCGCCGCTCAAAAAGTATGATAACTACATTATGGGTATCGTATCCCAGGTTCTCGAGGGTGCTGAGAACGATTTTGTGATCATTTTTCCAATCCAAGATGGCCGCCGCTCAAAAGTATGATAACTACATTATGGGTATCGTAACCCAGGTTCTCGAGGGTGAAGAAAACAATTTTGGGATCATTTTATAATCCGAGATGGCTGCCGCTCAAAAGTATGATGACTAGATAATGGGTATTGTATCCTCGGTTCTCGAGGGTGCAGAGAAGGATTCTGTGATCAGTTTTCAAATCCAAGATGGCCGCCGCTCAAAAGTATGATAAATACATTAAGGGTATCGTATCCCAGGTTCTCGAGGGTGCTGAGAACAATTTTGTGATCATTTTTCTAATCCAAGATGGCCGCCGCACAAAATTATGATTTCAGCAATATGGATATCGTACCCGAGGTTCTCGAGGGTGCAGAGAACGATTTGGTGAACATTTTTCAAATCCAAGATGTCCGCCGCACAAATATATGTTTTCAGTAATATGGATATCGTACCCGAGGTTCTCGAGGGTGCAGAGAAAGATTTTGTGGACAGTTTTCAAATCCAAGATGGCCGCCGCTCAAAAGTATGATAAATACATTATGGGTATCGTATCCCAGGTTCTCGAGGTTGCTGAGAACGATTTTGTGATCATTTTTCTAATCCAAGATGGCCGCCGCACAAAATTATGATTTCAGCAATATGGATATCGTACCCGAGCTTCTCGAGGGTGCAAAGAACGATTTTGTGGACAGTTTTCAAATCCAAGATGGCCGCCGCTCAAAAGTATGATAACTACATTATGAGTATCGTTTCCCAGGTTCTCGAGGTTGCTGAGAACGATTTTGTAATCATTTTTCAAATCCAAGATGCACGCCGCACAAAATTATGATTTCAGCAATATGGATGTCGTGTCCGAGATTCTCAAGGGTGCCGAGAACAATTCTGTGATCATTTTTGACATCCAAGAGGGCTGCCGCAAACAATAATGTTTTCAGCAATATGGATATCGTGTCTGAGATTCTCGAGGGTGCAGAAAATAATTTTGGGATGATTTTTAAGTCCGAGATGGCCGCTGCTCAAAAATATGATGACTAGATTATGGGTATCGTATCCCAGGTTCTCGAGGGTGCTGAGAACAATTTTGTGATCATTTTTCAAAAACAAGATGGCCGCCGCACAAAATTATGATTTCAGCAATATGGATATCGTACCCGAGGTTCTCGAGGGTGCAGAGAACGATTTTGTGATCATTTTTCAAATCCAAGATGGCCGCCGCTCAAACATGTGATAACTACATTATGGGTATCGTATCCGAGGTTCTCGAGAGTGCACAGTACGATTTTGTTATCATTTTTGAAATCCAAGATGGCCGCCGCTCAAAAGAATGATAACTACATTATGGGTATCGTATCCCAGGTTCTCGAGGGTGCTGAGAACAATTTTGTGATCAATTTTCAAATCCAGGATGGCCGCCGCACAAAATTATGATTTCAGCATTATGTATATCGTACCCGAGGTTCTCGAGGATGCAGAGAACGATTTTGTGATCATTTTTCAAATCCAAGATGGCCGCCGCTCAAAAGTATGATAACTACATTATGGGTATCGTATCCGAGGTTCTCGAGAGTGCAGAAAACAATTTTGGGATCATTTTTAAATCCGAGATGGCCGCCGCTCAAAAGTATGATAACTAGATTATGGGTATCATATCCTAGGTTCTCGAGGGTGCAGAGAAAGATTTTGTGATCAGTTTTCAAATACAAGATGGCCGCCGCTCAAAAGTATGATAACTACATTATCGGTCTCGTATCCGAAGTTCTCGAGGGTGCTGAGATTGATTTTGTGATCAATTTTCTAATCCAAGATGGCCGCCGCACAAAATTATGTTTTCACCAATGTGGATATCGTGTCCGAGGTTCTCGAGGGTGCAGAGAAAGATTATGTAATCAGTTTTCAAATCCAAGATGGCCGCCGCACAAAATTATCATTTCAGCAATTTGGATCTCGTACCCGAGATTCTCGAGGGTGCAGAGAACGATTTTGTGGACAGTTTTCAAATCCAAGATGGCCGCCTCTCAAAAGTATGATAACTACATTATGGGTATCGTATCCCAGGTTCTCGAGGGTGCTGAGAACGATTTTGTGATCATTTTTCCAATCCACGATGGCCGCCGCTCAAAAGTATGATAACTACATTATGGGTATCGTAACCCAGGTTGTCGAGGGTGCTGAGAACAATTTTGTGATAATATTTCAAATCCAAGATGGCCGCCGCACATAAATATGTATTCAGCAATATGGATATCGTGTCCGAGGTTCTCGAGGGTGAAGAAAACAATTTTGGGATCATTTTTAAATCCGAGATGGCCGCCGCTCAAAAGTATGATAACTAGATTATGGGTATCGTATCCTAGGTTCTCGAGGGTGCAGAGAAAGATTTTGTGATCAGTTTTCAAATCCAAGATGGCCGCCGCTCAAAAGTATGATAACTAGATTAAGGGTATCGTATCCTAGGTTCTGGAGGGTGCAGAGAAAGATTTTGTGATCAGTTTTCAAATACAAGATGGCCGCCGCTCAAAATTATGATAACTAGATAATGGGTATCGTATCCGAGGTTCTCGAGAGTGCAGAGAAAGATTTTGTGATCAGTTTTCAAATACAAGATGGCCGCCGCTCAAAATTATGATAACTAGATAATGGGTATCGTATCCGAGGTTCTCGAGAGTGCAGAGAAAGATTTTGTGATCAGTTTTCAAATACAAGATGGCCGCCGCACAAAATTATGATTTCAGCAATATGGATATCGTACCCGAGGTTCTTGAGGGTGCAGAAAACAATTTTGGGATCATTTTTAAATCCGAGATGGCCGCCGCTCAAAAGTATGATAACTAGATTATGGGTATTGTATCCTAGGTTCTCGAGGGTGCAAAGATAGATTATGTGATCAGTTTTCAAATCCAAGATGGCCGCCGCTCGTAACCCAGGTTGTCGAGGGTGCTGAGAACAATTTTGTGATAATATTTCAAATCCAAGATGGCCGCCGCACATAAATATGTATTCAGCAATATGGATATCGTGTCCGAGGTTCTCGAGGGTGAAGAAAACAATTTTGGGATCATTTTTAAATCCGAGATGGCCGCCGCTCAAAAGTATGATAACTAGATTATGGGTATCGTATCCTAGGTTCTCGAGGGTGCAGAGAAAGATTTTGTGATCAGTTTTCAAATCCAAGATGGCCGCCGCTCAAAAGTATGATAACTAGATTAAGGGTATCGTATCCTAGGTTCTCGAGGGTGCAGAGAAAGATTTTGTGATCAGTTTTCAAATACAAGATGGCCGCCGCTCAAAATTATGATAACTAGATAATGGGTATCGTATCCGAGGTTCTCGAGAGTGCAGAGAAAGATTTTGTGATCAGTTTTCAAATACAAGATGGCCGCCGCACAAAATTATGATTTCAGCAATATGGATATCGTACCCGAGGTTCTTGAGGGTGCAGAAAACAATTTTGGGATCATTTTTAAATCCGAGATGGCCGCCGCTCAAAAGTATGATAACTAGATTATGGGTATCGTATCCTAGGTTCTCGAGGGTGCAAAGAAAGATTATGTGATCAGTTTTCAAATCCAAGATGGCCGCCGCTCAAAAGTATGATTTCAGCAATATGGATATCGTACCCGAGGTTCTCGATGGTGCAGAGAACGATTTTGTGATCATTTTTCAAATCCAAGATGGCCGCCGCTCAAAATTATGATAACTAGATAATGGGTATCGTATCCGAGGTTCTCGAGAGTGCAGAGAAAGATTTTGTGATCAGTTTTCAAATACAAGATGGCCGCCGCACAAAATTATGATTTCAGCAATATGGATATCGTACCCGAGGTTCTCGAGGGTGCTGAGAACAATTTTGAGATCATTTTTCTAATCCAAGATGGCTGCCGCACAAAATTATATTTTCACCAATGTGGATATCGTGTCCATGGTTCTCGAAGGTGCAGAAAACAATTTTGATATCATTTTTAAATCGGAGATGGCCGCCGCTCAAAAGTATGATAACTAGATTATGGGAATCGTATCCTAGGTTCTCGAGAGTGCAGAAAACAATTTTGGGATCATTTTTAAATCCGAGATGGCCGCCGCTCAAAAGTATGATATATTATGGGTATCATATCTTAGGTTCTCGAGGGTGCAGAGAAAGATTTTGTGATCAGTTTGCTAATACAAGATGGCCGCCGCTCAAAAGTATGATAACTACATCATGGGTATCGTATCCGAGGTTCTCGAGGGTGCTGAGAACGATTTTGTGATCATTTTTCAAATCCAAGATGGCTGCCGCACAAAATTATATTTTCACCAATGTGGATATCGTGTCCATGGTTCTCGAAGGTGCAGAAAACAATTTTGATATCATTTTTAAATCGGAGATGGCCGCCGCTCAAAAGAATAATAACTAGATTATGGGAATCGTATCCTAGGTTCTCGAGGGTGCAGAGAAAGATTTGGTGATCATTTTTCAAATCCAATATGGCTGCCGCACAAAATTATGATTTCAGCAATATGGATATCGTATCCTAGGTTCTCGAGAGTGCAGAAAACAATTTTGGGATCATTTTCAAATCCAAGATGGCCGCCGCTCAAAAGTATGATAACTGCATTATGGGTATCGTATCCCAGGTTCTCGAGGGTGCTGAGAACGATTTTGTGATCATTTTTCCAATCCAAGATGGTCGCCGCTCAAAAGTAAGTTAACTACATTATGGGTATCGTATCCCAGGTTTTCGAGGGTGCTGAGAACGATTTTGTGATCATTTTTCCAATCAAAGATGGCCGCCGCTCAAAAGTATGATAACTACATTATGGGTATCGTAACCCAGGTTCTCGAGGGTGCTGAAAACAATTTTGTTATAATTTTTCAAATCCAAGATGGCCGCCGCACAAAAATATGTATTAAGCAATATGGATATCGTGTCCGAGGTTCTCGAGGGTGAAGAAAATAATTTTGGGATCATTTTTAAATCCGAGATGGCCGCCGCTCAAAAGTATGATGACTAGATTATGGGTATCGTATCAGAGGTTCTCTAGGGTGCTGTGAACGATTTTGTGATCATTATTCAAATCCTAGATTGCCGCCGCACAAAATTATGATTTCAGCAATATGGATATCGTACCCGAGGTTCTCGAGGGTGCAGAGAAAGATTTTGTGGTCAGTTTTCAAATCCAAGATGGCCGCCGCTCAAAAGAATGACAACTACATTATGGGTATCGTAACCCAGGTTCTCGAGGGTGCTGAGAACAATTTTGTGATCATTTTTCAAATCCAAGATGGCCGCCGCACAAAATTATATTTTCACCAATGTGGATATCGTGTCCGAGGTTCTCGAAGGTGCAGAAAACAATTTTGGGATCATTTTTAAATCGGAGATGGCCGCCGCTCAAAAGTATGATAACTAGATTATGGGAATCGTATCCTAGGTTCTCGAGGGCGCAGAGAAAGATTTGGTGATCATTTTTCAAATCCAAGATGGCCGCCGCTCAAAAGTATGATTTCAGCAATATGGATATCGTATCCTAGGTTCTCGAGAGTGCAGAAAACAATTTTGGGATCATTTTTAAATCCGAGATGGCCGCCGCTCAAAAGTATGATAAATACATTATGGGTCTCTTGGATGTAAAAAATGATAACAGAATTGTTCTCTGCACCCTCGAGAACCTCGGACACGATATCCATATTGCTAAAATCATAATTTTGTGCGGCGGCCATCTTGAATTTGAAAAATGATCACCGAATCGTTCTCTGCACCCTAGAGAATCTTGAACACGATATCCATATTGCTGAGATCATAATTTTGTGCGGCGGCCATCTTGGATTTGAAAAATAATCACAAAATTGTTCTCAGTACCCTCGAGAACCTCGGATACGATACCCATAATGTAGTTATCATACTTTTGAGCGGCGGCCATCTTGGATTTGAAAACTGATCTAAAAATCATTCTCTGCACCCTTGAGAATCTCGGATACGATACCCATAATCTAGTTATCATACTTTTGAGCGGCGGCCATCTCGGATTTAAAAATGATCCCAAAATTGTTTTCTGCACCCTCGAGAACCTCGGACACGATATCCATATTGCTGAAAACATAATTGTTTGCGGCAGCTCTCTTGGATGTAAAAAATGATAACAGAATTGTTCTCTGCACCCTCGAGAACCTCGGACACGATATCCATATTGCTAAAATCATAATTTTGTGCGGCGGCCATCTTGGATTTGAAAAATGATCACAAAATCTTTCTCAGCACCCTCGAGAACCTCGGATACGATACCCATAATGTAGTTATCATACTTTTGAGCGGCGGCCATCTCGGATTTGAAAACTGATCTAAAAATCATTCTCTGCACCCTTGAGAATCTCGGATACGATACCCATAATCTAGTTATCATACTTTTGAGCGGCGGCCATCTCGGATTTAAAAATGATCCCAAAATTGTTTTCTGCACCCTCGAGAACCTCGGACACGATATCCATATTGCTGAAAACATAATTGTTTGCGGCAGCTCACTTGGATGTAAAAAATTATAACAGAATTGTTCTCTGCACCCTCGAGAACCTCGGACACGATATCCATATTGCTAAAATCATAATTTTGTGCGGCGGCCATCTTGGATTTGAAAAATGATAACCAAATTGTTCTCTGAACCCTCGAGAATCTTGGGCACGATATCCATATTGCTGAGATCATAATTTTGTGCGGCGGACATCTTGGATTTGAAAAATGATCACAAAATCGTTCTCAGCACCCTCGAGAAACTCGGATACGATACCCATAATTTATTTATCATACTTTTGAGCGGCGGCCATCTTGGATTTGAAAACTGATCACAAAATCGTTCTATGCACCCTTGAGAACCTCGGATACGATACCCATAATCTAGTTATCATACTTTTGAGCGGCGGCCATCTTGGATTTGAAAAATGATCACAAAATCGTTCTCAGCACCCTCGAGAAACTCGGATACGATACCCATAATGTAGTAATCATACTTTTGAGCGGCGGCCCTCTTGGATTTGAAAACTGATCACAAAATCGTTATCTGCACCCTCGAGAACCTCTGGTACGATAACCATAATGTAGTTATCATACTTTTGATCCGCGGCCATCTTGGATTTGAAAAATGGTCACAAAATCGTTCTCAGCACCCTCGAGAACCTCGGATACGATACCCATAATGTAGTTATCATAATTTTGAGCGGCGGCCTTTTTGGATTTGAAAACTGATCACAAAATCGTTCTCAGCACCCTCGAGAACCTCGGATACGATACCCATATGTTTATGATCATAATCTTGCACGGCGGCCATCTTGGATTTGAAAAATGATCACAAAATCGTTCTGTGCACCCTCGAGAACCTCGGATACGATACCCATAATGTAGTTATCATTATTTTGAGCGGCGGCCATCTTGGATTTGAAAAATGATCACAAAATCGTTCTCAGCACCCTCGAGAACCTCGGATACGATACCCTTAATGTAGTTATCATAATTTTGAGCGGCGGCCATCTCGGATTTAAAAATGATCACAAAATCATTGTCTGCACCCTCGAGAACCTCGGATACGACACCCATATTTTTATGATCATAATCTTGCAAGGCGGCCATCTTGGATTTGAAAAATGATCACAAAATCGTTCTCTGCACCCTCGAGAACCTCGGACACGATATCCATATTGCCAAAATCATAATTTTGTGCGGCGGCCATCTTGGATTTGAAAAATGATCACCAAATCGTTCTCTGCACCCTCGAGAATCTTGGACACGATATTCATATTGCTGAGATCATAATTTTGTGCGGCGGCCATGTTGGATTTGAAAAATGATCTCAAAATCATGCTCTGCACCCTTGAGATTCTCGGATACGATACCCATAATCTAGTTATCATACTTTTGAAAGGCGGCTATCTCGGATTTAAAAATGATCCCAAAATTGTTTTCTGCACCCTTGAGAACCTCGGACACGATATCCATATTGCTGAAAACATAATTGTTTGCGGCAGCTCTCTTGGATGTAAAAAATGATAACAGAATTGTTCTCTGCACCCTCGAGAACCTCGGACACGATATCCATATTGCTAAAATCATAATTTTGTGCGGCGGCCGTCTTGGATTTGAAAAATGATCACCAAATCGTTCTCTGCACCCTCGAGAATCTTGGACACGATATCCATATTGCTGAGATCATAATTTTGTGCGGCGGCCATCTTGGATTTGAAAAATGATCACAAAATCGTTCTCTGCACCCTCGAGAACCTCGGATACGATACCCATAATGTAGTTATCAATATTTTGAGCTGCGACCATCTTGGATTTCAAAAATGATCACAAAATCGTTCTCAGCACCCTCGAGAACCTCTGGTACGATACCCATAATGTAGTTATCATACTTTTGATCCGCGGCCATCTTGGATTTGAAAAATGATCACAAAATCGTTCTCAGCACCCTCGAGAACCTCGGATACGATACCCATAATGTAGTTATCATAATTTTGAGCGGCGGCCATCTTGGATTTCAAAAATGATCACAAAATCATTCTCTGCACCCTCGAGAACCTCAGATACGATACCCATAATGTAGTTGTCATAATTTTGAGCGGCGGTCATCTTGGATTTGAAAAATGATCACAAAATCGTTCTCAGCACCCTCGAGAACTTCGGATACGATACCAATATTTTTATGATCATAATCTTGCTCGGTGGCCATCTTGGATTTGAAAAATGATCACAAAATCATTCTCTGCACCCTTGAGAACCTCGGATACGATACCCATAATCTAGTTATCATACTTTTGAGCGGCGGCCATCTCGGATTTAAAAATGATCACAAAATCATTGTCTGCACCCTCGAGAACCTCGGATACGACACCCATATTTTTATGATCATAATCTTGCACGGCGGCCATCTTGGATTTGAAAAATGATCACAAAATCGTTCTCAGCACCCTCGAGAAACTCGGATACGATACCCATAATTTAGTTATCATACTTTTGAGCGGCGGCCATCTCGGATTTAAAAATGATCACAAAATCATTGTCTGCACCCTCGAGAACCTCGGATACGACACCCATATTTTTATGATCATAATCTTGCACGGCGGCCATCTTGGATTTGAAAAATGATCACAAAATCGTTCTCAGCACCCTCGAGAAACTCAGATACGATACCCATAATTTATTTATCATACTTTTGAGCGGCGGCCATCTTGGATTTGAAAACTGATCACAAAATCGTTCTCTGCACCCTTGAGAACCTCGGATACGATACCCATAATCTAGTTATCATACTTTTGAGCGGCGGCTATCTCGGATTTAAAAATGATCACAAAATCATTGTCTGCACCCTCGAGAACCTCGGATACGACACCCATATTTTTATGATCATAATCTTGCACGGCGGCCATCTTGGATTTGAAAAATGATCACAAAATCGTTCTCAGCACCCTCGAGAAACTCGGATACGATACCCATAATTTAGTTATCATACTTTTGAGCGGCGGCCATCTTGGATTTGAAAACTGATCACAAAATTGTTCTCTGCACCCTTGAGAACCTCGGATACGATACCCATAATCTAGTTATCAAACTTTTGAGCGACGGCCATCTCGGATTTAAAAATGATCCCAAAATTGTTTTCTGCACCCTCGAGAACCTCGGACACGATATCCATATTGCTGAAAACATAATTGTTTGCGGCAGCTCTCTTGGATGTAAAAAATTATAACAGAATTGTTCTCTGCACCCTCGAGAACCTCGGACACGATATCCATATTGCTAAAATCATAATTTTGTGCGGCGGCCATCTTGTATTTGAAAAATGATAACCAAATTGTTCTCTGAACCCTCGAGAATCTTGGGCACGATATCCATATTGCTGAGATCATAATTTTGTGCGGCGGACATCTTGGATTTGAAAAATGATCACAAAATCGTTCTCAGCACCCTCGAGAACCTCGGATACGATACCCATAATGTAGTTATCATACTTTTGAGCGGCGGCCATCTTGGATTTGAAAACTGATCTAAAAATCATTCTCTGCACCCTTGAGAATCTCGGATACGATACCCATAATCTAGTTATCATACTTTTGAGCGGCGGCCATCTCGGATTTAAAAATGATCCCAAAATTGTTTTCTGCACCCTCGGGAACCTCGGACACGATATCCATATTGCTGAAAACATAATTGTTTGCGGCAGCTCACTTGGATGTAAAAAATTATAACAGAATTGTTCTCTGCACCCTCGAGAACCTCGGACACGATATCCATATTGCTAAAATCATAATTTTGTGCGGCGGCCATCTTGGATTTGAAAAATGATAACCAAATTGTTCTCTGAACCCTCGAGAATCTTGGGCACGATATCCATATTGCTGATATCATAATTTTGTGCGGCGGACATCTTGGATTTGAAAAATGATCACAAAATCGTTCTCAGCACCCTCGAGAAACTCGGATACGATACCCATAATTTATTTATCATACTTTTGAGCGGCGGCCATCTTGGATTTGAAAACTGATCACAAAATCGTTCTCTGCACCCTTGAGAACCTCGGATACGATACCCATAATCTAGTTATCATACTTTTGAGCGGCGGCCATCTTGGATTTGAAAAATGATCACAAAATCGTTCTCAGCACCCTCGAGAAACTCGGATACGATACCCATAATGTAGTTATCATACTTTTGAGCGGCGGCCCTCTTGGATTTGAAAACTGATCACAAAATCGTTATCTGCACCCTCGAGAACCTCTGGTACGATAACCATAATGTAGTTATCATACTTTTGATCCGCGGCCATCTTGGATTTGAAAAATGATCACAAAATCGTTCTCAGCACCCTCGAGAACCTCGGATACGATACCCATAATGTAGTTATCATAATTTTGAGCGGCGGCCTTCTTGGATTTGAAAACTGATCACAAAATCGTTCTCAGCACCCTCGAGAACCTCGGATACGATACCCATATGTTTATGATCATAATCTTGCACGGCGGCCATCTTGGATTTGAAAAATGATCACAAAATCGTTCTCTGCGCCCTCGAGAACCTCGGAGACGATACCCATAATGTAGTTATCATTATTTTTAGCGGCGGCCATCTTGGATTTGAAAAATGATCACAAAATCGTTCTCAGCACCCTCGAGAACCTCGGATACGATACCCTTAATGTAGTTATCATAATTTTGAGCGGCGGCCATCTCGGATTTAAAAATGATCACAAAATCATTGTCTGCACCCTCGAGAACCTCGGATACGATACCCATATTTTTATGATCATAATCTTAAACGGCGGCTATCTTGGATTTGAAAACTGATTACAAAATCGTTCTCTGCACCCTTGAGAACCTCGGATACGATACCCATAATCTAGTTATCATACTTTTGAGCGGCGGCCATCTCGGATTTAAAAATGATCCCAAAATTGTTTTCTGCACCCTCGAGAACCTCGGACACGATATCCATATTGCTGAAAACATAATTAGTTGCGGCAGATCTCTTGGATGTAAAAAATGATAACAGAATTGTTCTCTGCACCCTCGAGAACCTCGGACACGATATCCATATTACTAAAATCATAATTTTGTGCGGCGACCATCTTGGATTTGAAAAATGATCACCAAATCGTTCTCTGCACCCTCGAGAATCTTGGACACGATATCCATATTGCTGAGATCATAATTTTGTACGGCGGCCATCTTGGATTTGAAAAATGATCACAAAATCGTTCTCAGCACCCTCGAGAAACTCGGATACGATACCCATAATTTATTTATCATACTTTTGAGCGGCGGCCATCTTTGATTTGAAAACTGATCACAAAATCGTTCTCAGCACCCTTGAGAACCTCGGATACGATACCCATAATCTAGTTATCATACTTTTGAGCGGCGGCTATCTCGGATTTAAAAATGATCACAAAATCATTGTCTGCACCCTCGAGAACCTCGGATACGACACCCATATTTTTATGATCATAATCTTGCACGGCGGCCATCTTGGATTTGAAAAATGATCACAAAATCGTTCTCTGCACCCTCGAGAACCTCGGACACGATATCCATATTGCCAAAATCATAATTTTGTGCGGCGGCCATCTTGGATTTGAAAAATGATCACCAAATCGTTCTCTGCACCCTCGAGAATCTTGGACACGATATCCATATTGCTGAGATCATAATTTTGTGCGGCGGCCATCTTGGATTTGAAAAATGATCTCAAAATCATGCTCTGCACCCTTGAGAATCTCGGATACGATACCCATAATCTTGTTATCATACTTTTGAAAGGCGGCTATCTCGGATTTAAAAATGATCCCAAAATTGTTTTCTGCACCCTTGAGAAACTCGGGTACGATGTCCATATTGCTGAAATCATAATTTTGTGCGGCAGCCATCTTGGATTTGAAAAATGATCACCAAATCGTTCTCAGCACCCTCGAGAAACTCGGATACGATACCCATAACTTATTTATCATACTTTTGAGCGGCGGCCATCTTGGATTTGAAAACTGATCACAAAATCGTTCTCTGCACCCTTGAGAACCTCGGATACGATACCCATAATCTAGTTATCATACTTTTGAGCGGCGGCTTTCTCGGATTTAAAAATGATCACAAAATCATTGTCTGCACCCTCGAGAACCTCGGATACGACACCCATATTTTTATGATCATAATCTTGCAAGGCGGCCATCTTGGATTTGAAAAATGATCACAAAATCGTTCTCTGCACCCTCGAGAGCCTCGGACACGATATCCATATTGCCAAAATCATAATTTTGTGCGGCGGCCATCTTGGATTTGAAAAATGATCACCAAATCGTTCTCTGCACCCTCGAGAATCTTGGACACGATATTCATATTGCTGAGATCATAATTTTGTGCGGCGGCCATCTTGGATTTGAAAAATGATCTCAAAATCATGCTCTGCACCCTTGAGATTCTCGGATACGATACCCATAATCTAGTTATCATACTTTTGAAAGGCGGCTATCTCGGATTTAAAAATGATCCCAAAATTGTTTTCTGCACCCTTGAGAACCTCGGACACGATATCCATATTGCTGAAAACATAATTGTTTGCGGCACCTCTCTTGGATGTAAAAAATGATAACAGAATTGTTCTCTGCACCCTCGAGAACCTCGGACACGATATCCATATTGCTCAAATCATAATTTTGTGCGGCGGACGTCTTGGATTTGAATAATGATCACCAAATCGTTCTCTGCACCCTCGAGAATCTTGGACACGATATCCATATTGCTGAGATCATAATTTTGTGCGGCGGCCATCTTGGATTTGAAAAATGATCACAAAATCGTTCTCAGCACCCTCGAGAACCTCGGATACGATACCCATAATGTAGTTATCATAATTTTGAGCGGCGACCATCTTGGATTTGAAAAATGATCACAAAATCGTTCTCAGCACCCTCGAGAACCTCTGGTACGATACCCATAATGTAGTTATCATACTTTTGATCCGCGGCCATCTTGGATTTGAAAAATGATCACAAAATCGTTCTCAGCACCCTCGAGAACCTCGGATACGATACCCATAATGTAGTTATCATAATTTTGAGCGGCGGCCATCTTGGATTTCAAAAATGATCACAAAATCATTCTCTGCACCCTCGAGAACCTCAGATACGATACCCATAATGTAGTTATCATAATTTTGAGCGGCGGTCATCTTGGATTTGAAAAATGATCACAAAATCGTTCTCAGCACCCTCGAGAACTTCGGATACGATACCAATATTTTTATGATCATAATCTTGCTCGGCGGCCATCTTGGATTTGAAAAATGATCACAAAATCGTTCTCTGCACCCTTGAGAACCTCGGATACGATACCCATAATCTAGTTATCATACTTTTGAGCGGCGGCCATCTCGGATTTAAAAATGATCACAAAATCATTGTCTGCACCCTCGAGAACCTCGGATACGACACCCATATTTTTATGATCATAATCTTGCACGGCGGCCATCTTGGATTTGAAAAATGATCACAAAATCGTTCTCAGCACCCTCGAGAAACTCGGATACGATACCCATAATTTAGTTATCATACTTTTGAGCGGCGGCCATCTCGGATTTAAAAATGATCACAAAATCATTGTCTGCACCCTCGAGAACCTCGGATACGACACCCATATTTTTATGATCATAATCTTGCACGGCGGCCATCTTGGATTTGAAAAATGATCACAAAATCGTTCTCAGCACCCTCGAGAAACTCGGATACGATACCCATAATTTATTTATCATACTTTTGAGCGGCGGCCATCTTGGATTTGAAAACTGATCACAAAATCGTTCTCTGCACCCTTGAGAACCTCGGATACGATACCCATAATCTAGTTATCATACTTTTGAGCGACGGCTATCTCGGATTTAAAAATGATCACAAAATCATTGTCTGCACCCTCGAGAACCTCGGATACGACACCCATATTTTTATGATCATAATCTTGCACGGCGGCCATCTTGGATTTGAAAAATGATCACAAAATCGTTCTCAGCACCCTCGAGAAACTCGGATACGATACCCATAATTTAGTTATCATACTTTTGAGCGGCGGCCATCTTGGATTTGAAAACTGATCACAAAATTGTTCTCTGCACCCTTGAGAACCTCGGATACGATACCCATAATCTAGTTATCAAACTTTTGAGCGACGGCCATCTCGGATTTAAAAATGATCCCAAAATTGTTTTCTGCACCCTCGAGAACCTCGGACACGATATCCATATTGCTGAAAACATAATTGTTTGCGGCAGCTCTCTTGGATGTAAAAAATGATAACAGAATTGTTCTCTGCACCCTCGAGAACCTCGGACACGATATCCATATAGCCAAAATCATAATTTTGTGCGGCGGCCATCTTGGATTTGAAAAATGATCACCAAATCGTTCTCTGCACCCTCGAGAATCTTGGACACGATATCCATATTGCTGAGATCATAATTTTGTGCGGCGGCCATCTTGGATTTGAAAAATGATCACAAAATCGTTCTCAGCACCATCGATAACCTCGGATACGATACCCATAATGTAGTTATCATACTTTTGTGCGGCAGCCATCTTCGATTTGAAAAATGATCACAAAATCGTTCTCTGCACCCTCGAGAACCTCGGATACGATACCCATAATGTAGTTATCATAATTTTGAGCGGCGACCATCTTGGATTTGAAAAATGATCACAAAATCGTTCTCAGCACCCTCGAGAACCTCTGGTACGATACCCATAATGTATTTATCATACTTTTGAGCGGCGGCCATCTTGGATTTGAAAACTGATCTCAAAATCATTCTCAGCACCTTCGAGAACCTCGGAAACGATACCCATAATGTAGGTATCATTATTTTGACAGGCGGCCATCTTGGATTTCAAAAATGATCACAAAATCATTCTCTGCACCCTCGAGAACCTCGGATACGATACCCATATTTTTATGATCAAGATCTTGCACGGCGGCCATCTTGGATTTGAAAAATGATCACAAAATCGTTCTCTGCACCCTCGAGAACCTCGGAGATGATACCCATAATGTAGTTATCATTATTTTGAGCGGCGGCCATCTTGGATTTGAAAACTGATCACAAAATCGTTCTCTGCACCCTTGAGAACCTCGGATACGATACCCATAATCTAGTTATCATACTTTTGAGCGGCGGCCATCTCGGATTTAAAAATGATCACAAAATCATTGTCTGCACCCTCGAGAACCTCGGATACGACACCCAAATTTTTATGATCATAATCTTGCACGGCGGCCATCTTGGATTTTAAAAAATGATCACAAAATCGTTCTCTGCACCCTTGAGAACCTCGGATACGATACCCATAATCTAGTTATCATACTTTTGAGCGGCGGCCATCTCGGATTTAAAAATGATCAAAAAATCATTGTCTGCACCCTCGAGAACCTCGGATACGACACCCATATTTTTATGATCATAATCTTGCACGGCGGCCATCTTGGATTTGAAAAATTATCACAAAATCGTTCTCAGCACCCTCGAGAACCTCGGATACGACACACATATTTTTATGATCATAATCTTGCACGGCGGCCATCTTGGATTTGAAAAATTATCACAAAATCGTTCTCAGCACCCTCGAGAAACTCGGATACGATACCCATTATGTAGTTATCATACTTTTGAGCGGCGGCCATCTTGGATTTGAAAACTGATTACAAAATCGTTCTCTGCACCCTTGAGAACCTCTGGTACGATACCTTTAATGTAGTTATCATACTTTTGATCCGCGGCCATCTTGGATTTGAAAAATGATCACAAAATCGTTCTCAGCACCCTCGAGAACCTCGGATACGATACCCATATTGTAGTTATCATAATTTTGAGCGGCGGCCATCTTGGATTTCAAAAATGATCACAAAATCATTCTCTGCACCCTCGAGAACCTCGGATACGACACCCAAATTTTTATGATCATAATCTTGCACGGCGGCCATCTTGGATTTGAAAAATGATCACAAAATCGTTCTCTGCACCCTTGAGAACCTCGGATACGATACCCATAATGAAGTTATCATAATTTTGAGCGGCGGCCATCTTGGATTTCAAAAATGATCACAAAATCATTCTCTGCACCCTCGAGAACCTCGGATACGACACCCAAATTTTTATGATCATAATCTTGCACGGCGGCCATCTTGGATTTGAAAACTGATCACAAAATCGTTCTCTGCACCCTCGAGAACCTCGGAGACGATACCCATAATGTAGTTATCATTATTTTGAGCGGCGGCCATCTTGGATTTGAAAACTGATCACAAAATCGTTCTCTGCACCCTTGAGAACCTCGGATACGATACCCATAATGAAGTTATCATAATTTTGAGCGGCGGCCATCTTGGATTTCAAAAATGATCACAAAATCATTCTCTGCACCCTCGAGAACCTCGGATACGACACCCAAATTTTTATGATCATAATCTTGCACGGCGGCCATCTTGGATTTGAAAAATGATCACAAAATCGTTCTCTGCACCCTCGAGAACCTCGGAGACGATACCCATAATGTAGTTATCATTATTTTGAGCGGCGGCCATCTCGGATTTGAAAACTGATCACAAAATCGTTCTCTGCACCCTTGAGAACCTCGGATACGATACCCATAATCTAGTTATCATACTTTTGAGCGGCGGCCATCTCGGATTTAAAAATGATCACAAAATCATTGTCTGCACCCTCGAGAAACTCGGATACGACACCCATATTTTTATGATCATAATCTTGCACGGCGGCCATCTTGGATTTGAAAAATTATCACAAAATCGTTCTCAGCACCCTCGAGAACCTCGGATACGACACCCATATTTTTATGATCATAATCTTGCACGGCGGCCATCTTGGATTTGAAAAATTATCACAAAATCGTTCTCAGCACCCTCGAGAAACTCGGATACGATACCCATTATGTAGTTATCATACTTTTGAGCGGCGGCCATCTTGGATTTGAAAACTGATTACAAAATCGTTCTCTGCACCCTTGAGAACCTCTGGTACGATACCTATAATGTAGTTATCATACTTTTGATCCGCGGCCATCTTGGATTTGAAAAATGATCACAAAATCGTTCTCAGCACCCTCGAGAACCTCGGATACGATACCCATATTGTAGTTATCATAATTTTGAGCGGCGGCCATCTTGGATTTCAAAAATGATCACAAAATCATTCTCTGCACCCTCGAGAACCTCGGATACGACACCCAAATTTTTATGATCATAATCTTGCACGGCGGCCATCTTGGATTTGAAAACTGATCACAAAATCGTTCTCTGCACCCTTGAGAACCTCGGACACGATATCCATATTGCTGAAAACATAATTGTTTGCGGCAGCTCTATTGGATGTAAAAAATGATAACAGAATTGTTCTCTGCACCCTCGAGAACCTGGGACACGATATCCATATTCCTAAAATCATAATTTTGTGCGGCGGCCATCTCGGATTTGAAAAATGATCACAAAATCGTTCACTGCACCCTCGAGAACCTCGGATACGATACTCATATTTTTATGATCATAATCTTGCACGGCGGCCATCTTGGATTTGAAAAATGATCACAAAATCGTTCTCAGCACCCTCGAGAAACTCGGATACGATACCCATAATGTAGTTATCATACTTTTGAGCGGCGGCCATCTTGGATTTGAAAATTGATCACAAAATCGTTCTCTGCACCCTTGAGAACCTCGGATACGATACCCATAATCTAGTTATCATACTTTTGAGCGGCGGCCATCTCGGATTTAAAAATGATCCCAAAGTTGTTATCTGCACCCTCAAGAACCTCGGACACGATATCCATATTGCTGAAAACATAATTGTTTGCGGCAGCTCTCTTGGATGTAAAAAATGATAACAGAATTGTTCTCTGCACCCTCGAGAACCTCGGACACGATATCCATATTGCTGAAAACATAATTTTGTGCGGCGGCTATCTTGGATTAGAAAAATGATCACAAAATCGTTCTCAGCACCCTCGAGAACCTCGGATACGATGCCCATAATATAGTTATCATACTTTTGAGCGGCGGCCTTGGATTTGAAAAATGATCACAAATTCGTTCTCTGAACCCTCGAGAACCTCGGATACGATACCCATAATGTAGTTATCATACTTTTGAGCGGCAGCCATCTTCGATTTGAAAAATGATCACAAAATCGTTCTCTGCACTCTCGAGAACCTCGGATACGATACCCATAATGTAGTTATCATAATTTTGAGCGGCGACCATCTTGGTTTTGAAAAATGATCACAAAGTCGTTCTCAGCACCCTCGAGAACCTCTGGTACGATACCCATAATGTAGTTATCATACTTTTGATCCGCGGCCATCTTGGATTTGAAAAATGATCACAAAATCGTTCTCAGCACCCTCGAGAACCTCGGATACGATACCCATAATGTAGTTATCATAATTTTGAGCGGTGGCCATCTTGGACTTCAAAAATGATCACTTAATCATTCTCTGCACCCTCGAGAACCTCGGATACGACACCCATATTTTTATGATCATAATCTTGCACGGCGGCCATCTTGGATTTGAAAAATGATCACAAAATCGTTCTCAGCACCCTCGAGAAACTCGGATACGATACCCATAATGTAGTTATCATACTTTTGAGCGGCGGCCCTCTTGGATTTGAAAACTGATCACAAAATAGTTATCTGCACCCTTGAGAATCTCGGATACAATACCCATAATCTAGTTATCATACTTTTGAGCGGCGGCCATCTAGGTTTTAAAAATGATCCCAAAATTGTTTTCTGCACCCTCGAGAACCTCGGACACGATATCCATATTGCTGAAAACATAATTGTTTGCGGCAGCTCTCTTGGATGTAAAAAATGATAACAGAATTGTTCTCTGCACCCTCGAGAACCTCGGACACGATATCCATATAGCCAAAATCATAATTTTGTGCGGCGGCCATCTTGGATTTGAAAAATGATCACCAAATCGTTCTCTGCACCCTCGAGAATCTTGAACACGATATCCATATTGCTGAGATCATAATTTTGTGCGGCGGCCATCTTGGATTTGAAAAATGATCACAAAATCGTTCTCAGCACCATCGATAACCTCGGATACGATACCCATAATGTAGTTATCATACTTTTGTGCGGCAGCCATCTTCGATTTGAAAAAATCATCACAAAATCGTTCTCTGCACCCTCGAGAACCTCGGATACGATACCCATAATGTAGTTATCATAATTTTGAGCGGCGACCATCTTGGATTTGAAAAATGATCACAAAATCGTTCTCAGCACCCTCGAGAACCTCTGGTACGATACCCATAATGTATTTATCATACTTTTGAGCGGCGACCATCTTTGATTTGAAAAATGATCACAAAATCATTCTCAGCACCCTCGAGAACCTCGGAAACGATACCCATAATGTAGGTATCATTATTTTGACAGGCGGCCATCTTGGATTTCAAAAATGATCACAAAATCATTCTCTGCACCCTCGAGAACCTCGGATACGATACCCATAATGTAGTTATCATACTTTTGAGCGGCGGTCATCTTGGATTTGAAAACTGATCTCAAAATCATTCTCTGCACCCTTGAGAATCTCGGATACGATACCCATATTCTAGTTATCATACTTTTGAGCGGCGGCCATCTTGGATTTGAAAACTGATCTCAAAATCATTCTCTGCACCCTTGAGAATCTCGGATACGATACCCATATTCTAGTTATCATACTTTTGAGCGGCGGCCATCTCGGATTTAAAAATGATCCCAAAATTGTTTTCTGCACCCTCGAGAACTTCGGACACGATATCCATATTGCTGAAAACATAATTGTTTGCGGCAGCTCTCTTGGATGTAAAAAATGATAACAGAATTGTTCTCTGCACCCTCGAGAACCTCGGACACGATATCCATATTGCTAAAATCTTAATTTTGTGCGGCGGCCATCTTGGATTTGAAAAATGATCACCAAATCGTTCTCTGAACCCTCGAGAATCTTGGGCACGATATCCATATTGCTGAGATCATACTTTTGATCCGCGTCCATCTTGGATTTGAAAAATGATCACAAAATCGTTCTCAGCACCCTCGAGAACCTGGGATACGATACCCATATTTTTATGATCAAGATCTTGCACGGCGGCCATCTTGGATTTGAAAAATGATCACAAAATCGTTCTCTGCACCCTCGAGAACCTCGGAGACGATACCCATAATGTAGTTATCATTATTTTGAGCGGCGGCCATCTTGGATTTGAAAACTGATCACAAAATCGTTCTCTGCACCCTTGAGAACCTCGGATACGATACCCATAATCTAGTTATCATACTTTTGAGCGGCGGCCATCTCGGATTTAAAGATGATCACAAAATCATTGTCTGCACCCTCGAGAACCTCGGATACGACACCCATATTTTTATGATCATAATCTTGCACGGCGGCCATCTTGGATTTGAAAAATTATCACAAAATCGTTCTCAGCACCCTCGAGAAACTCGGATACGATACCCATTATGTAGTTATCATACTTTTGAGCGGCGGCCATCTTGGATTTGAAAACTGATTACAAAATCGTTCTCTGCACCCTTGAGAACCTCTGATACGATACCTATAATGTAGTTATCATACTTTTGATCGGCGGCCATCTTGGATTTGAAAAATGATCACAAAATCGTTCTCAGCACCCTCGAGAACCTCGGATACGATACCCATAATGTAGTTATCATAATTTTGAGCGGCGGCCATCTTGGATTTCAAAACTGATCACAAAATCATTCTCTGCACCCTCGAGAACCTCGGATACGACACCCAAATTTTTATGATCATAATCTTGCACGGCGGCCATCTTGGATTTGAAAAATGATCACAAAATCGTTCTCTGCACCCTTGAGAACCTCGGATACGATACCCATAATCTAGTTATCATACTTTTGAGCGGCGGCCATCTCGGATTTAAAATTGATCACAAAATCATTGTCTGCACCCTCGAGAACCTCGGATACGACACCCATATTTTTATGATCATAATCTTGCACGGCGGCCATCTTGGATTTGAAAAATGATCACAAAATCGTTCTCAGCACCCTCGAGAACCTCGGATACGACACCCATATTTTTATGATCATAATCTTGCACGGCGGCCATCTTGGATTTGAAAAATTATCACAAAATCGTTCTCAGCACCCTCGAGAAACTCGGATACGATACCCATTATGTAGTTATCATACTTTTGAGCGGCGGCCATCTTGGATTTGAAAACTGATTACAAAATCGTTCTCTGCACCCTTGAGAACCTCTGGTACGATACCTATAATGTAGTTATCATACTTTTGATCCGCGGCCATCTTGGATTTGAAAAATGATCACAAAATCGTTCTCAGCACCCTCGAGAACCTCGGATACGATACCCATATTGTAGTTATCATAATTTTGAGCGGCGGCCATCTTGGATTTCAAAAATGATCACAAAATCATTCTCTGCACCCTCGAGAACCTCGGATACGACACCCAAATTTTTATGATCATAATCTTGCACGGCGGCCATCTTGGATTTGAAAAATGATCACAAAATCGTTCTCTGCACCCTCGAGAACCTCGGATACGATACCCATAATGAAGTTATCATAATTTTGAGCGGCGGCCATCTTGGATTTCAAAAATGATCACAAAATCATTCTCTGCACCCTCGAGAACCTCGGATACGACACCCAAATTTTTATGATCATAATCTTGCACGGCGGCCATCTTGGATTTGAAAACTGATCACAAAATCGTTCTCTGCAACCTCGAGAACCTCGGAGACGATACCCATAATGTAGTTATCATTATTTTGAGCGGCGGCCATCTTGGATTTGAAAACTGATCACAAAATCGTTCTCTGCAACCTCGAGAACCTCGGAGACGATACCCATAATGTAGTTATCATTATTTTGAGCGGCGGCCATCTCGGATTTGAAAACTGATCACAAAATCGTTCTCTGCACCCTTGAGAACCTCGGATACGATACCCATAATCTAGTTATCATACTTTTGAGCGGCGGCCATCTTGGATTTCAAAAATGATCACAAAATCGTTCTCTGCACCCTCGAGAACCTCGGATACGACACCCAAATTTTTATGATCATAATCTTGCACGGCGGCCATCTTGGATTTGAAAAATGATCACAAAATCGTTCTCTGCACCCTCGAGAACCTCGGAGACGATACCCATAATGTAGTTATCATTATTTTGAGCGGCGGCCATCTCGGATTTGAAAACTGATCACAAAATCGTTCTCTGCACCCTTGAGAACCTCGGATACGATACCCATAATCTAGTTATCATACTTTTGAGCGGCGGCCATCTCGGATTTAAAAATGATCACAAAATCATTGTCTGCACCCTCGAGAACCTCGGATACGACACCCATATTTTAATGATCATAATCTTGCACGGCGGCCATCTTGGATTTGAAAAATTATCACAAAATCGTTCTCAGCACCCTCGAGAACCTCGGATACGACACCCATATTTTTATGATCATAATCTTGCACGGCGGCCATATTGGATTTGAAAAATTATCACAAAATCGTTCTCAGCACCCTCGAGAAACTCGGATACGATACCCATTATGTAGTTATCATACTTTTGAGCGGCGGCCATCTTGGATTTGAAAACTGATTACAAAATCGTTCTCTGCACCCTTGAGAACCTCTGGTACGTTACCTATAATGTAGTTATCATACTTTTGATCCGCGGCCATCTTGGATTTGAAAAATGATCACAAAATCGTTCTCAGCACCCTCGAGAACCTCGGATACGATACCCATATTGTAGTTATCATAATTTTGAGCGGCGGCCATCTTGGATTTCAAAAATGATCACAAAATCATTCTCTGCACCCTCGAGAACCTCGGATACGACACCCAAATTTTTATGATCATAATCTTGCACGGCGGCCATCTTGGATTTGAAAAATGATCACAAAATCGTTCTCTGCACCCTCGAGAACCTCGGATACGATACCCATAATGAAGTTATCATAATTTTGAGCGGCGGCCATCTTGGATTTCAAAAATGATCACAAAATCGTTCTCTGCACTCTCGAGAAACTCGGATACGATACCCATTATGTAGTTATCATACTTTTGAGCGGCGGCCATCTTGGATTTGAAAACTGATTACAAAATCGTTCTCTGCACCCTTGAGAACCTCTGATACGATACCTATAATGTAGTTATCATACTTTTGATCGGCGGCCATCTTGGATTTGAAAAATGATCACAAAATCGTTCTCAGCACCCTCGAGAACCTCGGATACGATACCCATATTGTAGTTATCATAATTTTGAGCGGCGGCCATCTTGGATTTCAAAAATGATCACAAAATCATTCTCTGCACCCTCGAGAACCTCGGATACGACACCCAAATTTTTATGATCATAATCTTGCACGGCGGCCATCTTGGATTTGAAAAATGATCACAAAATCGTTCTCTGCACCCTTGAGAACCTCGGATACGATACCCATAATCTAGTTATCATACTTTTGAGCGGCGGCCATCTCGGATTTAAAATTGATCACAAAATCATTGTCTGCACCCTCGAGAACCTCGGATACGACACCCATATTTTTATGATCATAATCTTGCACGGCGGCCATCTTGGATTTGAAAAATTATCACAAAATCGTTCTCAGCACCCTCGAGAACCTCGGATACGACACCCATATTTTTATGATCATAATCTTGCACGGCGGCCATCTTGGATTTGAAAAATTATCACAAAATCGTTCTCAGCACCCTCGAGAAACTCGGATACGATACCCATTATGTAGTTATCATACTTTTGAGCGGCGGCCATCTTGGATTTGAAAACTGATTACAAAATCGTTCTCTGCACCCTTGAGAACCTCTGGTACGATACCTATAATGTAGTTATCATACTTTTGATCCGCGGCCATCTTGGATTTGAAAAATGATCACAAAATCGTTCTCAGCACCCTCGAGAACCTCGGATACGATACCCATATTGTAGTTATCATAATTTTGAGCGGCGGCCATCTTGGATTTCAAAAATGATCACAAAATCATTCTCTGCACCCTCGAGAACCTCGGATACGACACCCAAATTTTTATGATCATAATCTTGCACGGCGGCCATCTTGGATTTGAAAAATGATCACAAAATCGTTCTCTGCACCCTCGAGAACCTCGGATACGATACCCATAATGAAGTTATCATAATTTTGAGCGGCGGCCATCTTGGATTTCAAAAATGATCACAAAATCATTCTCTGCACCCTCGAGAACCTCGGATACGACACCCAAATTTTTATGATCATAATCTTGCACGGCGGCCATCTTGGATTTGAAAACTGATCACAAAATCGTTCTCTGCAACCTCGAGAACCTCGGAGACGATACCCATAATGTAGTTATCATTATTTTGAGCGGCGGCCATCTTGGATTTGAAAACTGATCACAAAATCGTTCTCTGCAACCTCGAGAACCTCGGAGACGATACCCATAATGTAGTTATCATTATTTTGAGCGGCGGCCATCTCGGATTTGAAAACTGATCACAAAATCGTTCTCTGCACCCTTGAGAACCTCGGATACGATACCCATAATCTAGTTATCATACTTTTGAGCGGCGGCCATCTTGGATTTCAAAAATGATCACAAAATCATTCTCTGCACCCTCGAGAACCTCGGATACGACACCCAAATTTTTATGATCATAATCTTGCACGGCGGCCATCTTGGATTTGAAAAATGATCACAAAATCGTTCTCTGCACCCTCGAGAACCTCGGAGACGATACCCATAATGTAGTTATCATTATTTTGAGCGGCGGCCATCTCGGATTTGAAAACTGATCACAAAATCGTTCTCTGCACCCTTGAGAACCTCGGATACGATACCCATAATCTAGTTATCATACTTTTGAGCGGCGGCCATCTCGGATTTAAAAATGATCACAAAATCATTGTCTGCACCCTCGAGAACCTCGGATACGACACCCATATTTTAATGATCATAATCTTGCACGGCGGCCATCTTGGATTTGAAAAATTATCACAAAATCGTTCTCAGCACCCTCGAGAACCTCGGATACGACACCCATATTTTTATGATCATAATCTTGCACGGCGGCCATATTGGATTTGAAAAATTATCACAAAATCGTTCTCAGCACCCTCGAGAAACTCGGATACGATACCCATTATGTAGTTATCATACTTTTGAGCGGCGGCCATCTTGGATTTGAAAACTGATTACAAAATCGTTCTCTGCACCCTTGAGAACCTCTGGTACGTTACCTATAATGTAGTTATCATACTTTTGATCCGCGGCCATCTTGGATTTGAAAAATGATCACAAAATCGTTCTCAGCACCCTCGAGAACCTCGGATACGATACCCATATTGTAGTTATCATAATTTTGAGCGGCGGCCATCTTGGATTTCAAAAATGATCACAAAATCATTCTCTGCACCCTCGAGAACCTCGGATACGACACCCAAATTTTTATGATCATAATCTTGCACGGCGGCCATCTTGGATTTGAAAAATGATCACAAAATCGTTCTCTGCACCCTCGAGAACCTCGGATACGATACCCATAATGAAGTTATCATAATTTTGAGCGGCGGCCATCTTGGATTTCAAAAATGATCACAAAATCGTTCTCTGCACTCTCGAGAACCTCGGATACGATACCCATAATGTAGTTATCATAATTTTGAGCGGCGACCATCTTGGTTTTGAAAAATGATCACAAAGTCGTTCTCAGCACCCTCGAGAACCTCTGGTACGATACCCATAATGTAGTTATCATACTTTTGATCCGCGGCCATCTTGGATTTGAAAAATGATCACAAAATCGTTCTCAGCACCCTCGAGAACCTCGGATACGATACCCATAATGTAGTTATCATAATTTTGAGCGGTGGCCATCTTGGACTTCAAAAATGATCACTTAATCATTCTCTGCACCCTCGAGAACCTCGGATACGACACCCATATTTTTATGATCATAATCTTGCACGGCGGCCATCTTGGATTTGAAAAATTTTTCACAAAATCGTTCTCAGCACCCTCGAGAAACTCGGATACGATACCCATAATGTAGTTATCATACTTTTGAGCGGCGGCCCTCTTGGATTTGAAAACTGATCACAAAATAGTTATCTGCACCCTTGAGAATCTCGGATACAATACCCATAATCTAGGTATCATACTTTTGAGCGGCGGCCATCTAGGTTTTAAAAATGATCCCAAAATTGTTTTCTGCACCCTCGAGAACCTCGGACACGATATCCATATTGCTGAAAACATAATTGTTTGCGGCAGCTCTCTTGGATGTAAAAAATGATAACAGAATTGTTCTCTGCACCCTCGAGAACCTCGGACACGATATCCATATAGCCAAAATCATAATTTTGTGTGGCGGCCATCTTGGATTTGAAAAATGATCACCAAATCGTTCTCTGCACCCTCGAGAATCTTGGACACGATATCCATATTGCTGAGATCATAATTTTGTGCGGCGGCCATCTTGGATTTGAAAAATGATCACAAAATCGTTCTCAGCACCATCGATAACCTCGGATACGATACCCATAATGTAGTTATCATACTTTTGTGCGGCAGCCATCTTCGATTTGAAAAATGATCACAAAATCGTTCTCTGCACCCTCGAGAACCTCGGATACGATACCCATAATGTAGTTATCATAATTTTGAGCGGCGACCATCTTGGATTTGAAAAATGATCACAAAATCGTTCTCAGCACCCTCGAGAACCTCTGGTACGATACCCATAATGTATTTATCATACTTTTGAGCGGCGACCATCTTTGATTTGAAAAATGATCACAAAATCATTCTCAGCACCCTCGAGAACCTCGGAAACGATACCCATAATGTAGGTATCATTATTTTGACAGGCGGCCATCTTGGATTTCAAAAATGATCACAAAATCGTTCTCTGCACCCTCGAGAACCTCGGATACGATACCCATAATGTAGTTATCATACTTTTGAGCGGCGGCCATCTTGGATTTGAAAACTGATCTCAAAATCATTCTCTGCACCCTCGAGAATCTCGGATACGATACCCATATTCTAGTTATCATACTTTTGAGCGGCGGCCATCTTGGATTTGAAAACTGATCTCAAAATCATTCTCTGCACCCTTGAGAATCTCGGATACGATACCCATATTCTAGTTATCATACTTTTGAGCGGCGGCCATCTCGGATTTAAAAATGATCCCAAAATTGTTTTCTGCACCCTCGAGAACTTCGGACACGATATCCATATTGCTGAAAACATAATTGTTTGCGGCAGCTCTCTTGGATGTAAAAAATGATAAAAGAATTGTTCTCTGCACCCTCGAGAACCTCGGACACGATATCCATATTGCTAAAATCTTAATTTTGTGCGGCGGCCATCTTGGATTTGAAAAATGATCACCAAATCGTTCTCTGAACCCTCGAGAATCTTGGGCACGATATCCATATTGCTGAGATCATACTTTTGATCCGCGTCCATCTTGGATTTGAAAAATGATCACAAAATCGTTCTCAGCACCCTCGAGAACCTCGGATACGATACCCATATTTTTATGATCAAGATCTTGCACGGCGGCCATCTTGGATTTGAAAAATGATCACAAAATCGTTCTCTGCACCCTCGAGAACCTCGGAGACGATACCCATAATGTAGTTATCATTATTTTGAGCGGCGGCCATCTTGGATTTGAAAACTGATCACAAAATCGTTCTCTGCACCCTTGACAACCTCGGATACGATACCCATAATCTAGTTATCATACTTTTGAGCGGCGGCCATCTCGGATTTAAAAATGATCACAAAATCATTGTCTGCACCCTCGAGAACCTCGGATACGACACCCATATTTTTATGATCATAATCTTGCACGGCGGCCATCTTGGATTTGAAAAATTATCACAAAATCGTTCTCAGCACCCTCGAGAAACTCGGATACGATACCCATTATGTAGTTATCATACTTTTGAGCGGCGGCCATCTTGGATTTGAAAACTGATTACAAAATCGTTCTCTGCACCCTTGAGAACCTCTGATACGATACCTATAATGTAGTTATCATACTTTTGATCCGCGGCCATCTTGGATTTGAAAAATGATCACAAAATCGTTCTCAGCACCCTCGAGAACCTCGGATACGATACCCATATTGTAGTTATCATAATTTTGAGCGGCGGCCATCTTGGATTTCAAAAATGATCACAAAATCATTCTCTGCACCCTCGAGAACCTCGGATACGACACCCAAATTTTTATGATCATAATCTTGCACGGCGGCCATCTTGGATTTGAAAAATGATCACAAAATCGTTCTCTGCACCCTCGAGAACCTCGGAGACGATACCCATAATGTAGTTATCATTATTTTGAGCGGCGGCCATCTCGGATTTGAAAACTGATCACAAAATCGTTCTCTGCACCCTTGAGAACCTCGGATACGATACCCATAATCTAGTTATCATACTTTTGAGCGGCGGCCATCTCGGATTTAAAAATGATCACAAAATCATTGTCTGCACCCTCGAGAACCTCGGATACGACACCCATATTTTTATGATCATAATCTTGCACGGCGGCCATCTTGGATTTGAAAAATTATCACAAAATCGTTCTCAGCACCCTCGAGAACCTCGGATACGACACCCATATTTTTATGATCATAATCTTGCACGGCGGCCATCTTGGATTTGAAAAATTATCACAAAATCGTTCTCAGCACCCTCGAGAAACTCGGATACGATACCCATTATGTAGTTATCATACTTTTGAGCGGCGGCCATCTTGGATTTGAAAACTGATTACAAAATCGTTCTCTGCACCCTTGAGAACCTCTGGTACGATACCTATAATGTAGTTATCATACTTTTGATCCGCGGCCATCTTGGATTTGAAAAATGATCACAAAATCGTTCTCAGCACCCTCGAGAACCTCGGATACGATACCCATACTGAAGTTATCATACTTTTGAGCGGCGGCCATCTTGGATTTCAAAAATGATCACAAAATCGTTCTATGCACACTCGAGAACCTCGGATACGACACCCAAATTTTTATGATCATAATCTTGCACGGCGGCCATCTTGGATTTGAAAACTGATCACAAAATCGTTCTCTGCACCCTCGAGAACCTCGGAGACGATACCCATTATGTAGTTATCATACTTTTGAGCGGCGGCCATCTTGGATTTGAAAACTGATTACAAAATCGTTCTCTGCACCCTTGAGAACCTCTGGTACGATACCTATAATGTAGTTATCATACTTTTGATCCGCGGCCATCTTGGATTTGAAAAATGATCACAAAATCGTTCTCAGCACCCTCGAGAACCTCGGATACGATACCCATATTGTAGTTATCATAATTTTGAGCGGCGGCCATCTTGGATTTCAAAAATGATCACAAAATCATTCTCTGCACCCTCGAGAACCTCGGATACGACACCCAAATTTTTATGATCATAATCTTGCACGGCGGCCATCTTGGATTTGAAAAATGATCACAAAATCGTTCTCTGCACCCTCGAGAACCTCGGATACGATACCCATAATGAAGTTATCATAATTTTGAGCGGCGGCCATCTTGGATTTGAAAAATGATCACAAAATCGTTCTCAGCACCATCGATAACCTCGGATACGATACCCATAATGTAGTTATCATACTTTTGTGCGGCAGCCATCTTCGATTTGAAAAATGATCACAAAATCGTTCTCTGCACCCTCGAGAACCTCGGATACGATACCCATAATGTAGTTATCATAATTTTGAGCGGCGACCATCTTGGATTTGAAAAATGATCACAAAATCGTTCTCAGCACCCTCGAGAACCTCTGGTACGATACCCATAATGTATTTATCATACTTTTGAGCGGCGACCATCTTTGATTTGAAAAATGATCACAAAATCATTCTCAGCACCCTCGAGAACCTCGGAAACGATACCCATAATGTAGGTATCATTATTTTGACCGGCGGCCATCTTGGATTTCAAAAATGATCACAAAATCATTCTCTGCACCCTCGAGAACCTCGGATACGATACCCATAATGTAGTTATCATACTTTTGAGCGGCGGCCATCTTGGATTTGAAAACTGATCTCAAAATCATTCTCTGCACCCTTGAGAATCTCGGATACGATACCCATATTCTAGTTATCATACTTTTGAGCGGCGGCCATCTTGGATTTGAAAACTGATCTCAAAATCATTCTCTGCACCCTTGAGAATCTCGGATACGATACCCATATTCTAGTTATCATACTTTTGAGCGGCGGCCATCTCGGATTTAAAAATGATCCCAAAATTGTTTTCTGCACCCTCGAGAACTTCGGACACGATATCCATATTGCTGAAAACATAATTGTTTGCGGCAGCTCTCTTGGATGTAAAAAATGATAACAGAATTGTTCTCTGCACCCTCGAGAACCTCGGACACGATATCCATATTGCTAAAATCTTAATTTTGTGCGGCGGCCATCTTGGATTTGAAAAATGATCACCAAATCGTTCTCTGAACCCTTGAGAATCTTGGGCACGATATCCATATTGCTGAGATCATACTTTTGATCCGCGTCCATCTTGGATTTGAAAAATGATCACAAAATCGTTCTCAGCACCCTCGAGAACCTCGGATACGATACCCATATTTTTATGATCAAGATCTTGCACGGCGGCCATCTTGGATTTGAAAAATGATCACAAAATCGTTCTCTGCACCCTCGAGAACCTCGGAGACGATACCCATAATGTAGTTATCATTATTTTGAGCGGCGGCCATCTTGGATTTGAAAACTGATCACAAAATCGTTCTCTGCACCCTTGACAACCTCGGATACGATACCCATAATCTAGTTATCATACTTTTGAGCGGCGGCCATCTCGGATTTAAAAATGATCACAAAATCATTGTCTGCACCCTCGAGAACCTCGGATACGACACCCATATTTTTATGATCATAATCTTGCACGGCGGCCATCTTGGATTTGAAAAATTATCACAAAATCGTTCTCAGCACCCTCGAGAAACTCGGATACGATACCCATTATGTAGTTATCATACTTTTGAGCGGCGGCCATCTTGGATTTGAAAACTGATTACAAAATCGTTCTCTGCACCCTTGAGAACCTCTGATACGATACCTATAATGTAGTTATCATACTTTTGATCCGCGGCCATCTTGGATTTGAAAAATGATCACAAAATCGTTCTCAGCACCCTCGAGAACCTCGGATACGATACCCATATTGTAGTTATCATAATTTTGAGCGGCGGCCATCTTGGATTTCAAAAATGATCACAAAATCATTCTCTGCACCCTCGAGAACCTCGGATACGACACCCAAATTTTTATGATCATAATCTTGCACGGCGGCCATCTTGGATTTGAAAAATGATCACAAAATCGTTCTCTGCACCCTTGAGAACCTCGGATACGATACCCATAATCTAGTTATCATACTTTTGAGCGGCGGCCATCTCGGATTTAAAAATGATCACAAAATCATTGTCTGCACCCTCGAGAACCTCGGATACGACACCCATATTTTTATGATCATAATCTTGCACGGCGGCCATCTTGGATTTGAAAAATTATCACAAAATCGTTCTCAGCACCCTCGAGAACCTCGGATACGACACCCATATTTTTAAGATCATAATCTTGCACGGCGGCCATCTTGGATTTGAAAAATTATCACAAAATCGTTCTCAGCACCCTCGAGAAACTCGGATACGATACCCATTATGTAGTTATCATACTTTTGAGCGGCGGCCATCTTGGATTTGAAAACTGATTACAAAATCGTTCTCTGCACCCTTGAGAACCTCTGGTACGATACCTATAATGTAGTAATCATACTTTTGATCCGCAGCCATCTTGGATTTGAAAAATGATCACAAAATCGTTCTCAGCACCCTCGAGAACCTCGGATACGATACCCATATTGTAGTTATCATAATTTTGAGCGGCGGCCATCTTGGATTTCAAAAATGATCACAAAATCATTCTCTGCACCCTCGAAAACCTCGGATACGACACCCAAATTTTTATGATCATAATCTTGCACGGCGGCCATCTTGGATTTGAAAAATGATCACAAAATCGTTCTCTGCACCCTCGAGAACCTCGGATACGATACCCATAATGAAGTTATCATAATTTTGAGCGGCGGCCATCTTGGATTTCAAAAATGATCACAAAATCATTCTCTGCACCCTCGAGAACCTCGGATACGACACCCAAATTTTTATGATCATAATCTTGCACGGCGGCCATCTTGGATTTGAAAACTGATCACAAAATCGTTCTCTGCACCCTCGAGAACCTCGGAGACGATACCCATAATGTAGTTATCATTATTTTGAGCGGCGGCCATCTTGGATTTGAAAACTGATCACAAAATCGTTCTCTGCACCCTTGAGAACCTCGGATACGATACCCATAATGAAGTTATCATAATTTTGAGCGGCGGCGATCACAAAATCATTCTCTGCACCCTCGAGAACCTCGGATACGACACCCAAATTTTTATGATCATAATCTTGCACGGCGGCCATCTTGGATTTGAAAAATGATCACAAAATCGTTCTCTGCACCCTCGAGAACCTCGGAGACGATACCCATAATGTAGTTATCATTATTTTGAGCGGCGGCCATCTCGGATTTGAAAACTGATCACAAAATCGTTCTCTGCACCCTTGAGAACCTCGGATACGATACCCATAATCTAGTTATCATACTTTTGAGCGGCGGCCATCTCGGATTTAAAAATGATCACAAAATCATTGTCTGCACCCTCGAGAACCTCGGATACGACACCCATATTTTTATGATCATAATCTTGCACGGCGGCCATCTTGGATTTGAAAAATTATCACAAAATCGTTCTCAGCACCCTCGAGAACCTCGGATACGACACCCATATTTTTATGATCATAATCTTGCACGGCGGCCATCTTGGATTTGAAAAATTATCACAAAATCGTTCTCAGCACCCTCGAGAAACTCGGATACGATACCCATTATGTAGTTATCATACTTTTGAGCGGCGGCCATCTTGGATTTGAAAACTGATTACAAAATCGTTCTCTGCACCCTTGAGAACCTCTGGTACGATACCTATAATGTAGTTATCATACTTTTGATCCGCGGCCATCTTGGATTTGAAAAATGATCACAAAATCGTTCTCAGCACCCTCGAGAACCTCGGATACGATACCCATAATGAAGTTATCATACTTTTGAGCGGCGGCCATCTTGGATTTCAAAAATGATCACAAAATCGTTCTATGCACACTCGAGAACCTCGGATACGACACCCAAATTTTTATGATCATAATCTTGCACGGCGGCCATCTTGGATTTGAAAACTGATCACAAAATCGTTCTCTGCACCCTCGAGAACCTCGGAGACGATACCCATAATGTAGTTATCATACTTTTGAGCGGCGGCCATCTTGGATTTGAAAACTGATTACAAAATCGTTCTCTGCACCCTTGAGAACCTCTGGTACGATACCTATAATGTAGTTATCATACTTTTGATCCGCGGCCATCTTGGATTTGAAAAATGATCACAAAATCGTTCTCAGCACCCTCGAGAACCTCGGATACGATACCCATATTGTAGTTATCATAATTTTGAGCGGCGGCCATCTTGGATTTCAAAAATGATCACAAAATCATTCTCTGCACCCTCGAGAACCTCGGATACGACACCCAAATTTTTATGATCATAATCTTGCACGGCGGCCATCTTGAATTTGAAAAATGATCACAAAATCGTTCTCTGCACCCTCGAGAACCTCGGATACGATACCCATAATGAAGTTATCATAATTTTGAGCGGCGGCCATCTTGTATTTCAAAAATGATCACAAAATCATTCTCTGCACCCTCGAGAACCTCGGATACGACACCCAAATTTTTATGATCATAATCTTGCACGGCGGCCATCTTGGATTTGAAAACTGATCACAAAATCGTTCTCTGCACCCTCGAGAACCTCGGAGACGATACCCATAATGTAGTTATCATTATTTTGAGCGGCGGCCATCTTGGATTTGAAAACTGATCACAAAATCGTTCTCTGCACCCTTGAGAACCTCGGATACGATACCCATAATGAAGTTATCATAATTTTGAGCGGCGGCGATCACAAAATCATTCTCTGCACCCTCGAGAACCTCGGATACGACACCCAAATTTTTATGATCATAATCTTGCACGGCGGCCATCTTGGATTTGAAAAATGATCACAAAATCGTTCTCTGCACCCTCGAGAACCTCGGAGACGATACCCATAATGTAGTTATCATTATTTTGAGCGGCGGCCATCTCGGATTTGAAAACTGATCACAAAATCGTTCTCTGCACCCTTGAGAACCTCGGATACGATACCCATAATCTAGTTATCATACTTTTGAGCGGCGGCCATCTCGGATTTAAAAATGATCACAAAATCATTGTCTGCACCCTCGAGAACCTCGGATACGACACCCATATTTTTATGATCATAATCTTGCACGGCGGCCATCTTGGATTTGAAAAATTATCACAAAATCGTTCTCAGCACCCTCGAGAACCTCGGATACGACACCCATATTTTTATGATCATAATCTTGTACGGCGGCCATCTTGGATTTGAAAAATTATCACAAAATCGTTCTCAGCACCCTCGAGAAACTCGGATACGATACCCATTATGTAGTTATCATACTTTTGAGCGGCGGCCATCTTGGATTTGAAAACTGATTACAAAATCGTTCTCTGCACCCTTGAGAACCTCTGGTACGATACCTATAATGTAGTTATCATACTTTTGATCCGCGGCCATCTTGGATTTGAAAAATGATCACAAAATCGTTCTCAGCACCCTCGAGAACCTCGGATACGATACCCATATTGTAGTTATCATAATTTTGAGCGGCGGCCATCTTGGATTTCAAAAATGATCACAAAATCATTCTCTGCACCCTCGAGAACCTCGGATACGACACCCAAATTTTTATGATCATAATCTTGCACGGCGGCCATCTTGAATTTGAAAAATGATCACAAAATCGTTCTCTGCACCCTCGAGAACCTCGGATACGATACCCATAATGAAGTTATCATAATTTTGAGCGGCGGCCATCTTGGATTTCAAAAATGATCACAAAATCATTCTCTGCACCCTCGAGAACCTCGGATACGACACCCAAATTTTTATGATCATAATCTTGCACGGCGGCCATCTTGGATTTGAAAACTGATCACAAAATCGTTCTCTGCACCCTTGAGAACCTCGGACACGATATCCATATTGCTGAAAACATAATTGTTTGCGGCAGCTCTATTGGATGTAAAAAATGATAACAGAATTGTTCTCTGCACCCTCGAGAACCTGGGACACGATATCCATATTCCTAAAATCATAATTTTGTGCGGCGGCCATCTCGGATTTGAAAAATGATCACAAAATCGTTCACTGCACCCTCGAGAACCTCGGATACGATACTCATATTTTTATGATCATAATATTGCACGGCGGCCATCTTGGATTTGAAAAATGATCACAAAATCGTTCTCAGCACCCTCGAGAAACTCGGATACGATACCCATAATGTAGTTATCATACTTTTGAGCGGCGGCCATCTTGGATTTGAAAACTGATCACAAAATCGTTCTCTGCACCCTTGAGAACCTCGGATACGATACCCATAATCTAGTTATCATACTTTTGAGCGGCGGCCATCTCGGATTTAAAAATGATCCCAAAATTGTTATCTGCACCCTCAAGAACCTCGGACACGATATCCATATTGCTGAAAACATAATTGTTTGCGGCAGCTCTCTTGGATGTAAAAAATGATAACAGAATTGTTCTCTGCACCCTCGAGAACCTCGGACACGATATCCATATTGCTGGAAACATAATTTTGTGCGGCGGCTATCTTGGATTAGAAAAATGATCACAAAATCGTTCTCAGCACCCTCGAGAACCTCGGATACGATGCCCATAATATAGTTATCATACTTTTGAGCGGCGGCCTTGGATTTGAAAAATGATCACAAATTCGTTCTCTGAACCCTCGAGAACCTCGGATACGATAACCATAATGTAGTTATCATACTTTTGAGCGGCAGCCATCTTCGATTTGAAAAATGATCACAAAATCGTTCTCTGCACTTTCGAGAACCTCGGATACGATACCCATAATGTAGTTATTATAATTTTGAGCGGCGACCATCTTGGTTTTGAAAAATGATCACAAAGTCGTTCTCAGCACCCTCGAGAACCTCTGGTACGATACCCATAATGTAGTTATCATACTTTTGATCCGCGGCCATCTTGGATTTGAAAAATGATCACAAAATCGTTCTCAGCACCCTCGAGAACCTCGGATACGATACTCATATTTTTATGATCATAATCTTGCACGGCGGCCATCTTGGATTTGAAAAATGATCACAAAATCGTTCTCAGCACCCTCGAGAAACTCGGATACGATACCCATAATGTAGTTATCATACTTTTGAGCGGCGGCCATCTTGGATTTGAAAACTGATCACAAAATCGTTCTCTGCACCCTTGAGAACCTCGGATACGATACCCATAATCTAGTTATCATACTTTTGAGCGGCGGCCATCTCGGATTTAAAAATGATCCCAAAATTGTTATCTGCACCCTCAAGAACCTCGGACACGATATCCATATTGCTGAAAACATAATTGTTTGCGGCAGCTCTCTTGGATGTAAAAAATGATAACAGAATTGTTCTCTGCACCCTCGAGAACCTCGGACACGATATCCATATTGCTGAAAACATAATTTTGTGCGGCGGCTATCTTGGATTAGAAAAATGATCACAAAATCGTTCTCAGCACCCTCGAGAACCTCGGATACGATGCCCATAATATAGTTATCATACTTTTGAGCGGCGGCCTTGGATTTGAAAAATGATCACAAATTCGTTCTCTGAACCCTCGAGAACCTCGGATACGATAACCATAATGTAGTTATCATACTTTTGAGCGGCAGCCATCTTCGATTTGAAAAATGATCACAAAATCGTTCTCTGCACTCTCGAGAACCTCGGATACGATACCCATAATGTAGTTATCATAATTTTGAGCGGCGACCATCTTGGTTTTGAAAAATGATCACAAAGTCGTTCTCAGCACCCTCGAGAACCTCTGGTACGATACCCATAATGTAGTTATCATACTTTTGATCCGCGGCCATCTTGGATTTGAAAAATGATCACAAAATCGTTCTCAGCACCCTCGAGAACCTCGGATACGATACCCATAATGTAGTTATCATAATTTTGAGCGGTGACCATCTTGGACTTCAAAAATGATCACTAAATCATTCTCTGCACCCTCAAGAACCTCGGATACGACACCCATATTTTTATGATCATAATCTTGCACGGCGGCCATCTTGGATTTGAAAAATGATCACAAAATCGTTCTCAGCACCCTCGAGAAACTCGGATACGATACCCATAATGTAGTTATCATACTTTTGAGCGGCGGCCCTCTTGGATTTGAAAACTGATCACAAAATAGTTATCTGCACCCTTGAGAATCTCGGATACAATACCCATAATCTAGTTATCATACTTTTGAGCGGCGGCCATCTCGGTTTTAAAAATGATCCCAAAATTGTTTTCTGCACCCTCGAGAACCTCGGACACGATATCCATATTGCTGAAAACATAATTGTTTGCGGCAGCTATCTTGGATGTAAAAAATGATCACAAAATCGTTCTCAGCACACTCGAGAACTTCGGATACGATACCAATATTTTTATGATCATAATCTTGCTCGGCGGCCATCTTGGATTTGAAAAATGATCACAAAATCGTTCTCTGCACCCTTGAGAACCTCGGATACGATACCCATAATCTAGTTATCATACTTTTGAGCGGCGGCCATCTCGGATTTAAAAATGATCACAAAATCATTGTCTGCACCCTCGAGAACCTCGGATACGACACCCATATTTTTATGATCATAATCTTGCACGGCGGCCATCTTGGATTTAAAAATGATCACAAAATCGTTCTCAGCACCCTCGAGAAACTCGGATACGGAACCCATAATTTAGTTATCATACTTTTGAGCGGCGGCCATCTCGGATTTAAAAATGATCACAAAATCATTGTCTGCACCCTCGAGAACCTCGGATACGACACCCATATTTTTATGATCATAATCTTGCACGGCGGCCATCTTGGATTTGAAAAATGATCACAAAATCGTTCTCAGCACCCTCGAGAAACTCGGATACGATACCCATAATTTATTTATCATACTTTTGAGCGGCGGCCATCTTGGATTTAAAAACTGATCACAAAATCGTTCTCTGCACCCTTGAGAACCTCGGATACGATACCCATAATCTAGTTATCATACTTTTGAGCGGCGGCTATCTCGGATTTAAAAATGATCACAAAATCATTGTCTGCACCCTCGAGAACCTCGGATACGACACCCATATTTTTATGATCATAATCTTGCACGGCGGCCATCTTGGATTTGAAAAATGATCACAAAATCGTTCTCAGCACCCTCGAGAACCTCGGATACGATACCCATAATTTAGTTATCATACTTTTGAGCGGCGGCCATCTTGGATTTGAAAACTGATCACAAAATTGTTCTCTGCACCCTTGAGAACCTCGGATACGATACCCATAATCTAGTTATCAAACTTTTGAGCGACGGCCATCTCGGATTTAAAAATGATCCCAAAATTGTTTTCTGCACCCTCGAGAACCTCGGACACGATATCCATATTGCTGAAAACATAATTGTTTGCGGCAGCTCTCTTGGATGTAAAAAATTATAACAGAATTGTTCTCTGCACCCTCGAGAACCTCGGACACGATATCCATATTGCTAAAATCATAATTTTGTGCGGCGGCCATCTTGGATCTGAAAAATGATAACCAAATTGTTCTCTGAACCCTCGAGAATCTTGGGCACGATATCCATATTGCTGAGATCATAATTTTGTGCGGCGGACATCTTGGATTTGAAAAATGATCACAAAATCGTTCTCAGCACCCTCAAGAACCTCGGATACGATACCCATAATGTAGTTATCATACTTTTGAGCGGCGGCCATCTTGGATTTGAAAACTGATCTAAAAATCATTCTCTGCACCCTTGAGAATCTCGGATACGATACCCATAATCTAGTTATCATACTTTTGAGCGGCGGCCATCTCGGATTTAAAAATGATCCCAAAATTGTTTTCTGCACCCTCGAGAACCTCGGACACGATATCCATATTGCTGAAAACATAATTGTTTGCGGCAGCTCACTTGGATGTAAAAAATTATAACAGAATTGTTCTCTGCACCCTCGAGAACCTCGGACACGATATCCATATTGCTAAAATCATAATTTTGTGCGGCGGCCATCTTGGATTTGAAAAATGATAACCAAATTGTTCTCTGAACCCTCGAGAATCTTGGGCACGATATCCATATTGCTGAGATCATAATTTTGTGCGGCGGACATCTTGGATTTGAAAAATGATCACAAAATCGTTCTCAGCACCCTCGAGAAACTCGGATACGATACCCATAATTTATTTATCATACTTTTGAGCGGCGGCCATCTTGGATTTGAAAACTGATCACAAAATCGTTCTCTGCACCCTTGAGAACCTCGGATACGATACCCATAATCTAGTTATCATACTTTTGAGCGGCGGCCATCTTGGATTTGAAAAATGATCACAAAATCGTTCTCAGCACCCTCGAGAAACTCGGATACGATACCCATAATGTAGTTATCATACTTTTGAGCGGCGGCCCTCTTGGATTTGAAAACTGATCACAAAATCGTTATCTGCACCCTCGAGAACCTCTGGTACGATAACCATAATGTAGTTATCATACTTTTGATCCGCGGCCATTTTGGATTTGAAAAATGATCACAAAATCGTTCTCAGCACCCTCGAGAACCTCGGATACGATACCCATAATGTAGTTATCATAATTTTGAGCGGCGGCCTTCTTGGATTTGAAAACTGATCACAAAATCGTTCTCAGCACCCTCGAGAACCTCGGATACGATACCCATATGTTTATGATCATAATCTTGCACGGCGGCCATCTTGGATTTGAAAAATGATCACAAAATCGTTCTCTGCACCCTCGAGAACCTCGGAGACGATACCCATAATGTAGTTATCATTATTTTGAGCGGCGGCCATCTTGGATTTGAAAAATGATCACAAAATCGTTCTCAGCACCCTCGAGAACCTCGGATACGATACCCTTAATGTAGTTATCATAATTTTGAGCGGCGGCCATCTCGGATTTAAAAATGATCACAAAATCATTGTCTGCACCCTCGAGAACCTCGGATACGATACCCATATTTTTCTGATCATAATCTTAAACGGCGGCTATCTTGGATTTGAAAACTGATTACAAAATCGTTCTCTGCACCCTTGAGAACCTCGGATACGATACCCATAATCTAGTTATCATACTTTTGAGCGGCGGCCATCTCGGATTTAAAAATGATCCCAAAATTGTTTTCTGCACCCTCGAGAACCTCGGACACGATATCCATATTGCTGAAAACATAATTAGTTGCAGCAGATCTCTTGGATGTAAAAAATGATAACAGAATTGTTCTCTGCACCCTCGAGAACCTCGGACACGATATCCATATTGCTAAAATCATAATTTTGTGCGGCGACCATCTTGGATTTGAAAAATGATCACCAAATCGTTCTCTGCACCCTCGAGAATCTTGGACACGATATCCATATTGCAGAGATCATAATTTTGTACGGCGGCCATCTTGGATTTGAAAAATGATCACAAAATCGTTCTCAGCACCCTCGAGAAACTCGGATACGATACCCATAATTTATTTATCATACTTTTGAGCGGCGGCCATCTTTGATTTGAAAACTGATCACAAAATCGTTCTCAGCACCCTTGAGAACCTCGGATACGATACCCATAATCTAGTTATCATACTTTTGAGCGGCGGCTATCTCGGATTTAAAAATGATCACAAAATCATTGTATGCACCCTCGAGAACCTCGGATACGACACCCATATTTTTATGATCATAATCTTGCACGGCGGCCATCTTGGATTTGGAAAATGATCACAAAATCGTTCTCTGCACCCTCGAGAACCTCGGACACGATATCCATATTGCCAAAATCATAATTTTGTGCGGCGGCCATCTTGGATTTGAAAAATGATCACCAAATCGTTCTCTGCACCCTCGAGAATCTTGGACACGATATCCATATTGCTGAGATCATAATTTTGTGCGGCGGCCATCTTGGATTTGAAAAATGATCTCAAAATCATGCTCTGCACCCTTGAGAATCTCGGATACGATACCCATAATCTAGTTATCATACTTTTGAAAGGCGGCTATCTCGGATTTAAAAATGATCCCAAAATTGTTTTCTGCACCCTTGAGAAACTCGGGTACGATGTCCATATTGCTGAAATCATAATTTTGTGCGGCGGCCATCTTGGATTTGAAAAATGATCACCAAATCGTTCTCAGCACCCTCGAGAAACTCGGATACGATACCCATAACTTATTTATCATACTTTTGAGCGGCGGCCATCTTGGATTTGAAAACTGATCACAAAATCGTTCTCTGCACCCTTGAGAACCTCGGATACGATACCCATAATCTAGTTATCATACTTTTGAGCGGCGGCTTTCTCGGATTTAAAAATGATCACAAAATCATTGTCTGCACCCTCGAGAACCTCGGATACGACACCCATATTTTTATGATCATAATCTTGCAAGGCGGCCATCTTGGATTTGAAAAATGATCACAAAATCGTTCTCTGCACCCTCGAGAACCTCGGACACGATATCCATATTGCCAAAATCATAATTTTGTGCGGCGGCCATCTTGGATTTGAAAAATGATCACCAAATCGTTCTCTGCACCCTCGAGAATCTTGGACACGATATTCATATTGCTGAGATCATAATTTTGTGCGGCGGCCATCTTGGATTTGAAAAATGATCTCAAAATCATGCTCTGCACCCTTGAGATTCTCGGATACGATACCCATAATCTAGTTATCATACTTTTGAAAGGCGGCTATCTCGGATTTAAAAATGATCCCAAAATTGTTTTCTGCACCCTTGAGAACCTCGGACACGATATCCATATTGCTGAAAACATAATTGTTTGCGGCACCTCTCTTGGATGTAAAAAATGATAACAGAATTGTTCTCTGCACCCTCGAGAACCTTGGACACGATATCCATATTGCTAAAATCATAATTTTGTGCGGCAGCCATCTTGGATTTGAAAAATGATCACAAAATCGTTCTCAGCACCCTCGAGAACCTCGGATACGACACCCAAATTTTTATGATCATAATCTTGCACGGCGGCCATCTTGGATTTGAAAAATGATCACAAAATCGTTCTCTGCACCCTCGAGAACCTCGGATACGATACCCATAATGAAGTTATCATAATTTTGAGCGGCGGCCATCTTGGATTTCAAAAATGATCACAAAATCATTCTCTGCACCCTCGAGAACCTCGGATACGACACCCAAATTTTTATGATCATAATCTTGCACGGCGGCCATCTTGGATTTGAAAACTGATCACAAAATCGTTCTCTGCACCCTTGAGAACCTCGGACACGATATCCATATTGCTGAAAACATAATTGTTTGCGGCAGCTCTATTGGATGTAAAAAATGATAACAGAATTGTTCTCTGCACCCTCGAGAACCTGGGACACGATATCCATATTCCTAAAATCATAATTTTGTGCGGCGGCCGTCTTGGATTTGAAAAATGATCACAAAATCGTTCACTGCACCCTCGAGAACCTCGGATACGATACTCATATTTTTGTGATCATAATCTTGCACGGCGGCCATCTTGGATTTGAAAAATGATCACAAAATCGTTCTCAGCACCCTCGAGAAACTCGGATACGATACCCATAATGTAGTTATCATACTTTTGAGCGGCGGCCATCTTGGATTTGAAAATTGATCACAAAATCGTTCTCTGCACTCTAGAGAACCTCGGATACGATACCCATAATCTAGTTATCATACTTTTGAGCGGCGGCCATCTCGGATTTAAAAATGATCCCAAAGTTGTTATCTGCACCCTCAAGAACCTCGGACACGATATCCATATTGCTGAAAACATAATTGTTTGCGGCAGCTCTCTTGGATGTAAAAAATGATAACAGAATTGTTCTCTGCACCCTCGAGAACCTCGGACACGATATCCATATTGCTGAAAACATAATTTTGTGCGGCGGCTATCTTGGATTAGAAAAATGATCACAAAATCGTTCTCAGCACCCTCGAGAACCTCGGATACGATGCCCATAATATAGTTATCATACTTTTGAGCGGCGGCCTTGGATTTGAAAAATGATCACAAATTCGTTCTCTGAACCCTCGAGAACCTCGGATACGATACCCATAATGTAGTTATCATACTTTTGAGCGGCAGCCATCTTCGATTTGAAAAATGATCACAAAATCGTTCTCTGCACTCTCGAGAACCTCGGATACGATACCCATAATGTAGTTATCATAATTTTGAGCGGCGACCATCTTGGTTTTGAAAAATGATCACAAAGTCGTTCTCAGCACCCTCGAGAACCTCTGGTACGATACCCATAATGTAGTTATCATACTTTTGATCCGCGGCCATCTTGGATTTGAAAAATGATCACAAAATCGTTCTCAGCACCCTCGAGAACCTCGGATACGATACCCATAATGTAGTTATCATAATTTTGAGCGGTGGCCATCTTGGACTTCAAAAATGATCACTTAATCATTCTCTGCACCCTCGAGAACCTCGGATACGACACCCATATTTTTATGATCATAATCTTGCACGGCGGCCATCTTGGATTTGAAAAATGATCACAAAATCGTTCTCAGCACCCTCGAGAACCTCGGATACGATACCCATAATGTAGTTATCATACTTTTGAGCGGCGGCCCTCTTGGATTTGAAAACTGATCACAAAATAGTTATCTGCACCCTTGAGAATCTCGGATACAATACCCATAATCTAGTTATCATACTTTTGAGCGGCGGCCATCTAGGTTTTAAAAATGATCCCAAAATTGTTTTCTGCACCCTCGAGAACCTCGGACACGATATCCATATTGCTGAAAACATAATTGTTTGCGGCAGCTCTCTTGGATGTAAAAAATGATAACAGAATTGTTCTCTGCACCCTCGAGAACCTCGGACACGATATCCATATAGCCAAAATCATAATTTTGTGCGGCGGCCATCTTGGATTTGAAAAATGATCACCAAATCGTTCTCTGCACCCTCGAGAATCTTGAACACGATATCCATATTGCTGAGATCATAATTTTGTGCGGCGGCCATCTTGGATTTGAAAAATGATCACAAAATCGTTCTCAGCACCATCGATAACCTCGGATACGATACCCATAATGTAGTTATCATACTTTTGTGCGGCAGCCATCTTCGATTTGAAAAATGATCACAAAATCGTTCTCTGCACCCTCGAGAACCTCGGATACGATACCCATAATGTAGTTATCATAATTTTGAGCGGCGACCATCTTGGATTTGAAAAATGATCACAAAATCGTTCTCAGCACCCTCGAGAACCTCTGGTACGATACCCATAATGTATTTATCATACTTTTGAGCGGCGACCATCTTTGATTTGAAAAATGATCACAAAATCATTCTCAGCACCCTCGAGAACCTCGGAAACGATACCCATAATGTAGGTATCATTATTTTGACAGGCGGCCATCTTGGATTTCAAAAATGATCACAAAATCATTCTCTGCACCCTCGAGAACCTCGGATACGATACCCATAATGTAGTTATCATACTTTTGAGCGGCGGTCATCTTGGATTTGAAAACTGATCTCAAAATCATTCTCTGCACCCTTGAGAATCTCGGATACGATACCCATATTCTAGTTATCATACTTTTGAGCGGCGGCCATCTTGGATTTGAAAACTGATCTCAAAATCATTCTCTGCACCCTTGAGATTCTCGGATACGATACCCATATTCTAGTTATCATACTTTTGAGCGGCGGCCATCTCGGATTTAAAAATGATCCCAAAATTGTTTTCTGCACCCTCGAGAACTTCGGACACGATATCCATATTGCTGAAAACATAATTGTTTGCGGCAGCTCTCTTGGATGTAAAAAATGATAACAGAATTGTTCTCTGCACCCTCGAGAACCTCGGACACGATATCCATATTGCTAAAATCTTAATTTTGTGCGGCGGCCATCTTGGATTTGAAAAATGATCACCAAATCGTTCTCTGAACCCTCGAGAATCTTGGGCACGATATCCATATTGCTGAGATCATACTTTTGATCCGCGTCCATCTTGGATTTGAAAAATGATCACAAAATCGTTCTCAGCACCCTCGAGAACCTCGGATACGATACCCATATTTTTATGATCAAGATCTTGCACGGCGGCCATCTTGGATTTGAAAAATGATCACAAAATCGTTCTCTGCACCCTCGAGAACCTCGGAGACTATACCCATAATGTAGTTATCATTATTTTGAGCGGCGGCCATCTTGGATTTGAAAACTGATCACAAAATCGTTCTCTGCACCCTTGAGAACCTCGGATACGATACCCATAATCTAGTTATCATACTTTTGAGCGGCGGCCATCTCGGATTTAAAAATGATCACAAAATCATTGTCTGCACCCTCGAGAACCTCGGATACGACACCCATATTTTTATGATCATAATCTTGCACGGCGGCCATCTTGGATTTGAAAAATTATCACAAAATCGTTCTCAGCACCCTCGAGAAACTCGGATACGATACCCATTATGTAGTTATCATACTTTTGAGCGGCGGCCATCTTGGATTTGAAAACTGATTACAAAATCGTTCTCTGCACCCTTGAGAACCTCTGATACGATACCCATAATGTAGTTATCATACTTTTGAGCGGCGGCCATCTTGGATTTGAAAAATGATCACAAAATCGTTCTCAGCACCCTCGAGAACCTCGGATACGATACCCATATTGTAGTTATCATAATTTTGAGCGGCGGCCATCTTGGATTTCAAAAATGATCACAAAATCATTCTCTGCACCCTCGAGAACCTCGGATACGACACCCAAATTTTTATGATCATAATCTTGCACGGCGGCCATCTTGGATTTGAAAAATGATCACAAAATCGTTCTCTGCACCCTTGAGAACCTCGGATACGATACCCATAATCTAGTTATCATACTTTTGAGCGGCGGCCATCTCGGATTTAAAATTGATCACAAAATCATTGTCTGCACCCTCGAGAACCTCGGATACGACACCCATATTTTTATGATCATAATCTTGCACGGCGGCCATCTTGGATTTGAAAAATTATCACAAAATCGTTCTCAGCACCCTCGAGAACCTCGGATACGACACCCATATTTTTATGATCATAATCTTGCACGGCGGCCATCTTGGATTTGAAAAATTATCACAAAATCGTTCTCAGCACCCTCGAGAAACTCGGATACGATACCCATTATGTAGTTATCATACTTTTGAGCGGCGGCCATCTTGGATTTGAAAACTGATTACAAAATCGTTCTCTGCACCCTTGAGAACCTCTGGTACGATACCTATAATGTAGTTATCATACTTTTGATCCGCGGCCATCTTGGATTTGAAAAATGATCACAAAATCGTTCTCAGCACCCTCGAGAACCTCGGATACGATACCCATATTGTAGTTATCATAATTTTGAGCGGCGGCCATCTTGGATTTCAAAAATGATCACAAAATCATTCTCTGCACCCTCGAGAACCTCGGATACGACACCCAAATTTTTATGATCATAATCTTGCACGGCGGCCATCTTGGATTTGAAAAATGATCACAAAATCGTCCTCTGCACCCTCGAGAACCTCGGATACGATACCCATAATGAAGTTATCATAATTTTGAGCGGCGGCCATCTTGGATTTCAAAAATGATCACAAAATCATTCTCTGCACCCTCGAGAACCTCGGATACGACACCCAAATTTTTATGATCATAATCTTGCACGGCGGCCATCTTGGATTTGAAAACTGATCACAAAATCGTTCTCTGCACCCTCGAGAACCTCGGAGACGATACCCATAATGTAGTTATCATTATTTTGAGCGGCGGCCATCTTGGATTTGAAAACTGATCACAAAATCGTTCTCTGCACCCTTGAGAACCTCGGATACGATACCCATAATGAAGTTATCATAATTTTGAGCGGCGGCCATCTTGGATTTCAAAAATGATCACAAAATCATTCTCTGCACCCTCGAGAACCTCGGATACGACACCCAAATTTTTATGATCATAATCTTGCACGGCGGCCATCTTGGATTTGAAAAATGATCACAAAATCGTTCTCTGCACCCTCGAGAACCTCGGATACGATACCCATAATGTAGTTATCATTATTTTGAGCGGCGGCCATCTCGGATTTGAAAACTGATCACAAAATCGTTCTCTGCACCCTTGAGAACCTCGGATACGATACCCATAATCTAGTTATCATACTTTTGAGCGGCGGCCATCTCGGATTTAAAAATGATCACAAAATCATTGTCTGCACCCTCGAGAACCTCGGATACGACACCCATATTTTAATGATCATAATCTTGCACGGCGGCCATCTTGGATTTGAAAAATTATCACAAAATCGTTCTCAGCACCCTCGAGAACCTCGGATACGACACCCATATTTTTATGATCATAATCTTGCACGGCGGCCATATTGGATTTGAAAAATTATCACAAAATCGTTCTCAGCACCCTCGAGAAACTCGGATACGATACCCATTATGTAGTTATCATACTTTTGAGCGGCGGCCATCTTGGATTTGAAAACTGATTACAAAATCGTTCTCTGCACCCTTGAGAACCTCTGGTACGTTACCTATAATGTAGTTATCATACTTTTGATCCGCGGCCATCTTGGATTTGAAAAATGATCACAAAATCGTTCTCAGCACCCTCGAGAACCTCGGATACGATACCCATATTGTAGTTATCATAATTTTGAGCGGCGGCCATCTTGGATTTCAAAAATGATCACAAAATCATTCTCTGCACCCTCGAGAACCTCGGATACGACACCCAAATTTTTATGATCATAATCTTGCACGGCGGCCATCTTGGATTTGAAAAATGATCACAAAATCGTTCTCTGCACCCTCGAGAACCTCGGATACGATACCCATAATGAAGTTATCATAATTTTGAGCGGCGGCCATCTTGGATTTCAAAAATGATCACAAAATCGTTCTCTGCACTCTCGAGAACCTCGGATACGATACCCATAATGTAGTTATAATAATTTTGAGCGGCGACCATCTTGGTTTTGAAAAATGATCACAAAGTCGTTCTCAGCACCCTCGAGAACCTCTGGTACGATACCCATAATGTAGTTATCATACTTTTGATCCGCGGCCATCTTGGATTTGAAAAATGATCACAAAATCGTTCTCAGCACCCTCGAGAACCTCGGATACGATACCCATAATGTAGTTATCATAATTTTGAGCGGTGGCCATCTTGGACTTCAAAAATGATCACTTAATCATTCTCTGCACCCTCGAGAACCTCGGATACGACACCCATATTTTTATGATCATAATCTTGCACGGCGGCCATCTTGGATTTGAAAAATGATCACAAAATCGTTCTCAGCACCCTCGAGAAACTCGGATACGATACCCATAATGTAGTTATCATACTTTTGAGCGGCGGCCCTCTTGGATTTGAAAACTGATCACAAAATAGTTATCTGCACCCTTGAGAATCTCGGATACAATACCCATAATCTAGTTATCATACTTTTGAGCGGCGGCCATCTAGGTTTTAAAAATGATCCCAAAATTGTTTTCTGCACCCTCGAGAACCTCGGACACGATATCCATATTGCTGAAAACATAATTGTTTGCGGCAGCTCTCTTGGATGTAAAAAATGATAACAGAATTGTTCTCTGCACCCTCGAGAACCTCGGACACGATATCCATATAGCCAAAATCATAATTTTGTGTGGCGGCCATCTTGGATTTGAAAAATGATCACCAAATCGTTCTCTGCACCCTCGAGAATCTTGGACACGATATCCATATTGCTGAGATCATAATTTTGTGCGGCGGCCATCTTGGATTTGAAAAATGATCACAAAATCGTTCTCAGCACCATCGATAACCTCGGATACGATACCCATAATGTAGTTATCATACTTTTGTGCGGCAGCCATCTTCGATTTGAAAAATGATCACAAAATCGTTCTCTGCACCCTCGAGAACCTCGGATACGATACCCATAATGTAGTTATCATAATTTTGAGCGGCGACCATCTTGGATTTGAAAAATGATCACAAAATCGTTCTCAGCACCCTCGAGAACCTCTGGTACGATACCCATAATGTATTTATCATACTTTTGAGCGGCGACCATCTTTGATTTGAAAAATGATCACAAAATCATTCTCAGCACCCTCGAGAACCTCGGAAACGATACCCATAATGTAGGTATCATTATTTTGACAGGCGGCCATCTTGGATTTCAAAAATGATCACAAAATCATTCTCTGCACCCTCGAGAACCTCGGATACGATACCCATAATGTAGTTATCATACTTTTGAGCGGCGGCCATCTTGGATTTGAAAACCGATCTCAAAATCATTCTCTGCACCCTTGAGAATCTCGGATACGATACCCATATTCTAGTTATCATACTTTTGAGCGGCGGCCATCTTGGATTTGAAAACTGATCTCAAAATCATTCTCTGCACCCTTGAGAATCTCGGATACGATACCCATATTCTAGTTATCATACTTTTGAGCGGCGGCCATCTCGGATTTAAAAATGATCCCAAAATTGTTTTCTGCACCCTCGAGAACTTCGGACACGATATCCATATTGCTGAAAACATAATTGTTTGCGGCAGCTCTCTTGGATGTAAAAAATGATAACAGAATTGTTCTCTGCACCCTCGAGAACCTCGGACACGATATCCATATTGCTAAAATCTTAATTTTGTGCGGCGGCCATCTTGGATTTGAATAATGATCACCAAATCGTTCTCTGAACCCTCGAGAATCTTGGGCACGATATCCATATTGCTGAGATCATACTTTTGATCCGCGTCCATCTTGGATTTGAAAAATGATCACAAAATCGTTCTCAGCACCCTCGAGAACCTCGGATACGATACCCATATTTTTATGATCAAGATCTTGCACGGCGGCCATCTTGGATTTGAAAAATTATCACAAAATCGTTCTCTGCACCCTCGAGAACCTCGGAGACGATACCCATAATGTAGTTATCATTATTTTGAGCGGCGGCCATCTTGGATTTGAAAACTGATCACAAAATCGTTCTCTGCACCCTTGACAACCTCGGATACGATACCCATAATCTAGTTATCATACTTTTGAGCGGCGGCCATCTCGGATTTAAAAATGATCACAAAATCATTGTCTGCACCCTCGAGAACCTCGGATACGACACCCATATTTTTATGATCATAATCTTGCACGGCGGCCATCTTGGATTTGAAAAATTATCACAAAATCGTTCTCAGCACCCTCGAGAAACTCGGATACGATACCCATTATGTAGTTATCATACTTTTGAGCGGCGGCCATCTTGGATTTGAAAACTGATTACAAAATCGTTCTCTGCACCCTTGAGAACCTCTGATACGATACCTATAATGTAGTTATCATACTTTTGATCCGCGGCCATCTTGGATTTGAAAAATGATCACAAAATCGTTCTCAGCACCCTCGAGAACCTCGGATACGATACCCATATTGTAGTTATCATAATTTTGAGCGGCGGCCATCTTGGATTTCAAAAATGATCACAAAATCATTCTCTGCACCCTCGAGAACCTCGGATACGACACCCAAATTTTTATGATCATAATCTTGCACGGCGGCCATCTTGGATTTGAAAAATGATCACAAAATCGTTCTCTGCACCCTCGAGAACCTCGGATACGATACCCATAATCTAGTTATCATACTTTTGAGCGGCGGCCATCTCGGATTTAAAAATGATCACAAAATCATTGTCTGCACCCTCGAGAACCTCGGATACGACACCCATATTTTTATGATCATAATCTTGCACGGCGGCCATCTTGGATTTGAAAAATTATCACAAAATCGTTCTCAGCACCCTCGAGAACCTCGGATACGACACCCATATTTTTATGATCATAATCTTGCACGGCGGCCATCTTGGATTTGAAAAATTATCACAAAATCGTTCTCAGCACCCTCGAGAAACTCGGATACGATACCCATTATGTAGTTATCATACTTTTGAGCGGCGGCCATCTTGGATTTGAAAACTGATTACAAAATCGTTCTCTGCACCCTTGAGAACCTCTGGTACGATACCTATAATGTAGTTATCATACTTTTGATCCGCAGCCATCTTGGATTTGAAAAATGATCACAAAATCGTTCTCAGCACCCTCGAGAACCTCGGATACGATACCCATATTGTAGTTATCATAATTTTGAGCGGCGGCCATCTTGGATTTCAAAAATGATCACAAAATCATTCTCTGCACCCTCGAGAACCTCGGATACGACACCCAAATTTTTATGATCATAATCTTGCACGGCGGCCATCTTGGATTTGAAAAATGATCACAAAATCGTTCTCTGCACCCTCGAGAACCTCGGATACGATACCCATAATGAAGTTATCATAATTTTGAGCGGCGGCCATCTTGGATTTCAAAAATGATCACAAAATCATTCTCTGCACCCTCGAGAACCTCGGATACGACACCCAAATTTTTATGATCATAATCTTGCACGGCGGCCATCTTGGATTTGAAAACTGATCACAAAATCGTTCTCTGCACCCTCGAGAACCTCGGAGACGATACCCATAATGTAGTTATCATTATTTTGAGCGGCGGCCATCTTGGATTTGAAAAATGATCACAAAATCGTTCTCTGCACCCTTGAGAACCTCGGATACGATACCCATAATGAAGTTATCATAATTTTGAGCGGCGGCGATCACAAAATCATTCTCTGCACCCTCGAGAACCTCGGATACGACACCCAAATTTTTATGATCATAATCTTGCACGGCGGCCATCTTGGATTTGAAAAATGATCACAAAATCGTTCTCTGCACCCTCGAGAACCTCGGAGACGATACCCATAATGTAGTTATCATTATTTTGAGCGGCGGCCATCTCGGATTTGAAAACTGATCACAAAATCGTTCTCTGCACCCTTGAGAACCTCGGATACGATACCCATAATCTAGTTATCATACTTTTGAGCGGCGGCCATCTCGGATTTAAAAATGATCACAAAATCATTGTCTGCACCCTCGAGAACCTCGGATACGACACCCATATTTTTATGATCATAATCTTGCACGGCGGCCATCTTGGATTTGAAAAATGATCACAAAATCGTTCTCAGCACCCTCGAGAACCTCGGATACGACACCCATATTTTTATGATCATAATCTTGCACGGCGGCCATCTTGGATTTGAAAAATGATCACAAAATCGTTCTCAGCACCCTCGAGAAACTCGGATACGATACCCATTATGTAGTTATCATACTTTTGAGCGGCGGCCATCTTGGATTTGAAAACTGATTACAAAATCGTTCTCTGCACCCTTGAGAACCTCTGGTACGATACCTATAATGTAGTTATCATACTTTTGATCCGCGGCCATCTTGGATTTGAAAAATGATCACAAAATCGTTCTCAGCACCCTCGAGAACCTCGGATACGATACCCATAATGAAGTTATCATACTTTTGAGCGGCGGCCATCTTGGATTTCAAAAATGATCACAAAATCGTTCTATGCACACTCGAGAACCTCGGATACGACACCCAAATTTTTATGATCATAATCTTGCACGGCGGCCATCTTGGATTTGAAAACTGATCACAAAATCGTTCTCTGCACCCTCGAGAACCTCGGAGACGATACCCATTATGTAGTTATCATACTTTTGAGCGGCGGCCATCTTGGATTTGAAAACTGATTACAAAATCGTTCTCTGCACCCTTGAGAACCTCTGGTACGATACCTATAATGTAGTTATCATACTTTTGATCCGCGGCCATCTTGGATTTGAAAAATGATCACAAAATCGTTCTCTGCACCCTCGAGAACCTCGGATACGATACCCATATTGTAGTTATCATAATTTTGAGCGGCGGCCATCTTGGATTTCAAAAATGATCACAAAATCATTCTCTGCACCCTCGAGAACCTCGGATACGACACCCAAATTTTTATGATCATAATCTTGCACGGCGGCCATCTTGGATTTGAAAAATGATCACAAAATCGTTCTCTGCACCCTCGAGAACCTCGGATACGATACCCATAATGAAGTTATCATAATTTTGAGCGGCGGCCATCTTGGATTTGAAAAATGATCACAAAATCGTTCTCAGCACCATCGATAACCTCGGATACGATACCCATAATGTAGTTATCATACTTTTGTGCGGCAGCCATCTTCGATTTGAAAAATGATCACAAAATCGTTCTCTGCACCCTCGAGAACCTCGGATACGACACCCATAATGTAGTTATCATAATTTTGAGCGGCGACCATCTTGGATTTGAAAAATGATCACAAAATCGTTCTCAGCACCCTCGAGAACCTCTGGTACGATACCCATAATGTATTTATCATACTTTTGAGCGGCGACCATCTTTTATTTGAAAAATGATCACAAAATCATTCTCAGCACCCTCGAGAACCTCGGAAACGATACCCATAATGTAGGTATCATTATTTTGACAGGCGGCCATCTTGGATTTCAAAAATGATCACAAAATCATTCTCTGCACCCTCGAGAACCTCGGATACGATACCCATAATGTAGTTATCATACTTTTGAGCGGCGGCCATCTTGGATTTGAAAACTGATCTCAAAATCATTCTCTGCACCCTTGAGAATCTCGGATACGATACCCATATTCTAGTTATCATACTTTTGAGCGGCGGCCATCTTGGATTTGAAAACTGATCTCAAAATCATTCTCTGCACCCTTGAGAATCTCGGATACGATACCCATATTCTAGTTATCATACTTTTGAGCGGCGGCCATCTCGGATTTAAAAATGATCCCAAAATTGTTTTCTGCACCCTCGAGAACTTCGGACACGATATCCATATTGCTGAAAACATAATTGTTTGCGGCAGCTCTCTTGGATGTAAAAAATGATAACAGAATTGTTCTCTGCACCCTCGAGAACCTCGGACACGATATCCATATTGCTAAAATCTTAATTTTGTGCGGCGGCCATCTTGGATTTGAAAAATGATCACCAAATCGTTCTCTGAACCTTCGAGAATCTTGGGCACGATATCCATATTGCTGAGATCATACTTTTGATCCGCGTCCATCTTGGATTTGAAAAATGATCACAAAATCGTTCTCAGCACCCTCGAGAACCTCGGATACGATACCCATATTTTTATGATCAAGATCTTGCACGGCGGCCATCTTGGATTTGAAAAATGATCACAAAATCGTTCTCTGCACCCTCGAGAACCTCGGAGACGATACCCATAATGTAGTTATCATTATTTTGAGCGGCGGCCATCTTGGATTTGAAAACTGATCACAAAATCGTTCTCTGCACCCTTGACAACCTCGGATACGATACCCATAATCTAGTTATCATACTTTTGAGCGGCGGCCATCTCGGATTTAAAAATGATCACAAAATCATTGTCTGCACCCTCGAGAACCTCGGATACGACACCCATATTTTTATGATCATAATCTTGCACGGCGGCCATCTTGGATTTGAAAAATTATCACAAAATCGTTCTCAGCACCCTCGAGAAACTCGGATACGATACCCATTATGTAGTTATCATACTTTTGAGCGGCGGCCATCTTGGATTTGAAAACTGATTACAAAATCGTTCTCTGCACCCTTGAGAACCTCTGATACGATACCTATAATGTAGTTATCATACTTTTGATCCGCGGCCATCTTGGATTTGAAAAATGATCACAAAATCGTTCTCAGCACCCTCGAGAACCTCGGATACGATACCCATATTGTAGTTATCATAATTTTGAGCGGCGGCCATCTTGGATTTCAAAAATGATCACAAAATCATTCTCTGCACCCTCGAGAACCTCGGATACGACACCCAAATTTTTATGATCATAATCTTGCACGGCGGCCATCTTGGATTTGAAAAATGATCACAAAATCGTTCTCTGCACCCTTGAGAACCTCGGATACGATACCCATAATCTAGTTATCATACTTTTGAGCGGCGGCCATCTCGGATTTAAAAATGATCACAAAATCATTGTCTGCACCCTCGAGAACCTCGGATACGACACCCATATTTTTATGATCATAATCTTGCACGGCGGCCATCTTGGATTTGAAAAATTATCACAAAATCGTTCTCAGCACCCTCGAGAACCTCGGATACGACCCCATATTTTTATGATCATAATCTTGCACGGCGGCCATCTTGGATTTGAAAAATTATCACAAAATCGTTCTCAGCACCCTCGAGAAACTCGGATACGATACCCATTATGTAGTTATCATACTTTTGAGCGGCGGCCATCTTGGATTTGAAAACTGATTACAAAATCGTTCTCTGCACCCTTGAGAACCTCTGGTACGATACCTATAATGTAGTTATCATACTTTTGATCCGCAGCCATCTTGGATTTGAAAAATGATCACAAAATCGTTCTCAGCACCCTCGAGAACCTCGGATACGATACCCATATTGTAGTTATCATAATTTTGAGCGGCGGCCATCTTGGATTTCAAAAATGATCACAAAATCATTCTCTGCACCCTCGAGAACCTCGGATACGACACCCAAATTTTTATGATCATAATCTTGCACGGCGGCCATCTTGGATTTGAAAAATGATCACTAAATCGTTCTCTGCACCCTCGAGAACCTCGGATACGATACCCATAATGAAGTTATCATAATTTTGAGCGGCGGCCATCTTGGATTTCAAAAATGATCACAAAATCATTCTCTGCACCCTCGAGAACCTCGGATACGACACCCAAATTTTTATGATCATAATCTTGCACGGCGGCCATCTTGGATTTGAAAACTGATCACAAAATCGTTCTCTGCACCCTCGAGAACCTCGGAGACGATACCCATAATGTAGTTATCATTATTTTGAGCGGCGGCCATCTTGGATTTGAAAACTGATCACAAAATCGTTCTCTGCACCCTTGAGAACCTCGGATACGATACCCATAATGAAGTTATCATAATTTTGAGCGGCGGCGATCACAAAATCATTCTCTGCACCCTCGAGAACCTCGGATACGACACCCAAATTTTTATGATCATAATCTTGCACGGCGGCCATCTTGGATTTGAAAAATGATCACAAAATCGTTCTCTGCACCCTCGAGAACCTCGGAGACGATACCCATAATGTAGTTATCATTATTTTGAGCGGCGGCCATCTCGGATTTGAAAACTGATCACAAAATCGTTCTCTGCACCCTTGAGAACCTCGGATACGATACCCATAATCTAGTTATCATACTTTTGAGCGGCGGCCATCTCGGATTTAAAAATGATCACAAAATCATTGTCTGCACCCTCGAGAACCTCGGATACGACACCCATATTTTTATGATCATAATCTTGCACGGCGGCCATCTTGGATTTGAAAAATTATCACAAAATCGTTCTCAGCACCCTCGAGAACCTCGGATACGACACCCATATTTTTATGATCATAATCTTGCACGGCGGCCATCTTGGATTTGAAAAATTATCACAAAATCGTTCTCAGCACCCTCGAGAAACTCGGATACGATACCCATTATGTAGTTATCATACTTTTGAGCGGCGGCCATCTTGGATTTGAAAACTGATTACAAAATCGTTCTCTGCACCCTTGAGAACCTCTGGTACGATACCTATAATGTAGTTATCATACTTTTGATCCGCGGCCATCTTGGATTTGAAAAATGATCACAAAATCGTTCTCAGCACCCTCGAGAACCTCGGATACGATACCCATAATGAAGTTATCATACTTTTGAGCGGCGGCCATCTTGGATTTCAAAAATGATCACAAAATCGTTCTATGCACACTCGAGAACATCGGATACGACACCCAAATTTTTATGATCATAATCTTGCACGGCGGCCATCTTGGATTTGAAAACTGATCACAAAATCGTTCTCTGCACCCTCGAGAACCTCGGAGACGATACCCATTATGTAGTTATCATACTTTTGAGCGGCGGCCATCTTGGATTTGAAAACTGATTACAAAATCGTTCTCTGCACCCTTGAGAACCTCTGGTACGATACCTATAATGTAGTTATCATACTTTTGATCCGCGGCCATCTTGGATTTGAAAAATGATCACAAAATCGTTCTCAGCACCCTCGAGAACCTCGGATACGATACCCATATTGTAGTTATCATAATTTTGAGCGGCGGCCATCTTGGATTTGAAAAATGATCACAAAATCGTTCTCTGCACCCTCGAGAACCTCGGATACGACACCCAAATTTTTATGATCATAATCTTGCACGGCGGCCATCTTGGATTTGAAAAATGATCACAAAATCGTTCTCTGCACCCTCGAGAACCTCGGATACGATACCCATAATGAAGTTATCATAATTTTGAGCGGCGGCCATCTTGGATTTCAAAAATGATCACAAAATCATTCTCTGCACCCTCGAGAACCTCGGATACGACACCCAAATTTTTATGATCATAATCTTGCACGGCGGCCATCTTGGATTTGAAAACTGATCACAAAATCGTTCTCTGCACCCTCGAGAACCTCGGAGACGATACCCATAATGTAGTTGTCATTATTTTGAGCGGCGGCCATCTTGGATTTGAAAACTGATCACAAAATCGTTCTCTGCACCCTTGAGAACCTCGGATACGATACCCATAATGAAGTTATCATAATTTTGAGCGGCGGCGATCACAAAATCATTCTCTGCACCCTCGAGAACCTCGGATACGACACCCAAATTTTTATGATCATAATCTTGCACGGCGGCCATCTTGGATTTGAAAAATGATCACAAAATCGTTCTCTGCACCCTCGAGAACCTCGGATACGATACCCATAATGTAGTTATCATTATTTTGAGCGGCGGCCATCTCGGATTTGAAAACTGATCACAAAATCGTTCTCTGCACCCTCGAGAACCTCGGATACGATACCCATAATCTAGTTATCATACTTTTGAGCGGCGGCCATCTCGGATTTAAAAATGATCACAAAATCATTGTCTGCACCCTCGAGAACCTCGGATACGACACCCATATTTTTGTGATCATAATCTTGCACGGCGGCCATCTTGGATTTGAAAAATTATCACAAAATCGTTCTCAGCACCCTCGAGAACCTCGGATACGATACCCATATTTTTATGATCATAATCTTGCACGGCGGCCATCTTGGATTTGAAAAATTATCACAAAATCGTTCTCAGCACCCTCGAGAAACTCGGATACGATACCCATTATGTAGTTATCATACTTTTGAGCGGCGGCCATCTTGGATTTGAAAACTGATTACAAAATCGTTCTCTGCACCCTTGAGAACCTCTGGTACGATACCTATAATGTAGTTATCATACTTTTGATCCGCGGCCATCTTGGATTTGAAAAATGATCACAAAATCGTTCTCAGCACCCTCGAGAACCTCGGATACGATACCCATATTGTAGTTATCATAATTTTGAGCGGCGGCCATCTTGGATTTCAAAAATGATCACAAAATCGTTCTCTGCACCCTCGAGAACCTCGGATACGACACCCATATTTTTATGATCATAATCTTGCACGGCGGCCATCTTGGATTTGAAAAATGATCACAAAATCGTTCTCTGCACCCTCGAGAACCTCGGATACGATACCCATAATGAAGTTATCATAATTTTGAGCGGCGGCCATCTTGGATTTCAAAAATGATCACAAAATCATTCTCTGCACCCTCGAGAACCTCGGATACGACACCCAAATTTTTATCATCATAATCTTGCACGGCGGCCATCTTGGATTTGAAAACTGATCACAAAATCGTTCTCTGCACCCTTGAGAACCTCGGACACGATATCCATATTGCTGAAAACATAATTGTTTGCGGCAGCTCTATTGGATGTAAAAAATGATAACAGAATTGTTCTCTGCACCCTCGAGAACCTGGGACACGATATCCATATTCCTAAAATCATAATTTTGTGCGGCGGCCATCTCGGATTTGAAAAATGATCACAAAATCGTTCACTGCACCCTCGAGAACCTCGGATACGATACTCATATTTTTATGATCATAATATTGCACGGCGGCCATCTTGGATTTGAAAAATGATCACAAAATCGTTCTCAGCACCCTCGAGAAACTCGGATACGATACCCATAATGTAGTTATCATACTTTTGAGCGGCGGCCATCTTGGATTTGAAAACTGATCACAAAATCGTTCTCTGCACCCTTGAGAACCTCGGATACGATACCCATAATCTAGTTATCATACTTTTGAGCGGCGGCCATCTCGGATTTAAAAATGATCCCAAAATTGTTATCTGCACCCTCAAGAACCTCGGACACGATATCCATATTGCTGAAAACATAATTGTTTGCGGCAGCTCTCTTGGATGTAAAAAATGATAACAGAATTGTTCTCTGCACCCTCGAGAACCTCGGACACGATATCCATATTGCTGAAAACATAATTTTGTGCGGCGGCTATCTTGGATTAGAAAAATGATCACAAAATCGTTCTCAGCACCCTCGAGAACCTCGGATACGATGCCCATAATATAGTTATCATACTTTTGAGCGGCGGCCTTGGATTTGAAAAATGATCACAAATTCGTTCTCTGAACCCTCGAGAACCTCGGATACGATAACCATAATGTAGTTATCATACTTTTGAGCGGCAGCCATCTTCGATTTGAAAAATGATCACAAAATCGTTCTCTGCACTTTCGAGAACCTCGGATACGATACCCATAATGTAGTTATTATAATTTTGAGCGGCGACCATCTTGGTTTTGAAAAATGATCACAAAGTCGTTCTCAGCACCCTCGAGAACCTCTGGTACGATACCCATAATGTAGTTATCATACTTTTGATCCGCGGCCATCTTGGATTTGAAAAATGATCACAAAATCGTTCTCAGCACCCTCGAGAACCTCGGATACGATACTCATATTTTTATGATCATAATCTTGCACGGCGGCCATCTTGGATTTGAAAAATGATCACAAAATCGTTCTCAGCACCCTCGAGAAACTCGGATACGATACCCATAATGTAGTTATCATACTTTTGAGCGGCGGCCATCTTGGATTTGAAAACTGATCACAAAATCGTTCTCTGCACCCTTGAGAACCTCGGATACGATACCCATAATCTAGTTATCATACTTTTGAGCGGCGGCCATCTCGGATTTAAAAATGATCCCAAAATTGTTATCTGCACCCTCAAGAACCTCGGACACGATATCCATATTGCTGAAAACATAATTGTTTGCGGCAGCTCTCTTGGATGTAAAAAATGATAACAGAATTGTTCTCTGCACCCTCGAGAACCTCGGACACGATATCCATATTGCTGAAAACATAATTTTGTGCGGCGGCTATCTTGGATTAGAAAAATGATCACAAAATCGTTCTCAGCACCCTCGAGAACCTCGGATACGATGCCCATAATATAGTTATCATACTTTTGAGCGGCGGCCTTGGATTTGAAAAATGATCACAAATTCGTTCTCTGAACCCTCGAGAACCTCGGATACGATAACCATAATGTAGTTATCATACTTTTGAGCGGCAGCCATCTTCGATTTGAAAAATGATCACAAAATCGTTCTCTGCACTCTCGAGAACCTCGGATACGATACCCATAATGTAGTTATCATAATTTTGAGCGGCGACCATCTTGGTTTTGAAAAATGATCACAAAGTCGTTCTCAGCACCCTCGAGAACCTCTGGTACGATACCCATAATGTAGTTATCATACTTTTGATCCGCGGCCATCTTGGATTTGAAAAATGATCACAAAATCGTTCTCAGCACCCTCGAGAACCTCGGATACGATACCCATAATGTAGTTATCATAATTTTGAGCGGTGGCCATCTTGGACTTCAAAAATGATCACTAAATCATTCTCTGCACCCTCAAGAACCTCGGATACGACACCCATATTTTTATGATCATAATCTTGCACGGCGGCCATCTTGGATTTGAAAAATGATCACAAAATCGTTCTCAGCACCCTCGAGAAACTCGGATACGATACCCATAATGTAGTTATCATACTTTTGAGCGGCGGCCCTCTTGGATTTGAAAACTGATCACAAAATAGTTATCTGCACCCTTGAGAATCTCGGATACAATACCCATAATCTAGTTATCATACTTTTGAGCGGCGGCCATCTCGGTTTTAAAAATGATCCCAAAATTGTTTTCTGCACCCTCGAGAACCTCGGACACGATATCCATATTGCTGAAAACATAATTGTTTGCGGCAGCTATCTTGGATGTAAAAAATGATCACAAAATCGTTCTCAGCACACTCGAGAACTTCGGATACGATACCAATATTTTTATGATCATAATCTTGCTCGGCGGCCATCTTGGATTTGAAAAATGATCACAAAATCGTTCTCTGCACCCTTGAGAACCTCGGATACGATACCCATAATCTAGTTATCATACTTTTGAGCGGCGGCCATCTCGGATTTAAAAATGATCACAAAATCATTGTCTGCACCCTCGAGAACCTCGGATACGACACCCATATTTTTATGATCATAATCTTGCACGGCGGCCATCTTGGATTTAAAAATGATCACAAAATCGTTTTCAGCACCCTCGAGAAACTCGGATACGGAACCCATAATTTAGTTATCATACTTTTGAGCGGCGGCCATCTCGGATTTAAAAATGATCACAAAATCATTGTCTGCACCCTCGAGAACCTCGGATACGACACCCATATTTTTATGATCATAATCTTGCACGGCGGCCATCTTGGATTTGAAAAATGATCACAAAATCGTTCTCAGCACCCTCGAGAAACTCGGATACGATACCCATAATTTATTTATCATACTTTTGAGCGGCGGCCATCTTGGATTTGAAAACTGATCACAAAATCGTTCTCTGCACCCTTGAGAACCTCGGATACGATACCCATAATCTAGTTATCATACTTTTGAGCGGCGGCTATCTCGGATTTAAAAATGATCACAAAATCATTGTCTGCACCCTCGAGAACCTCGGATACGACACCCATATTTTTATGATCATAATCTTGCACGGCGGCTATCTTGGATTTGAAAAATGATCACAAAATCGTTCTCAGCACCCTCGAGAACCTCGGATACGATACCCATAATTTAGTTATCATACTTTTGAGCGGCGGCCATCTTGGATTTGAAAACTGATCACAAAATTGTTCTCTGCACCCTTGAGAACCTCGGATACGATACCCATAATCTAGTTATCAAACTTTTGAGCGACGGCCATCTCGGATTTAAAAATGATCCCAAAATTGTTTTCTGCACCCTCGAGAACCTCGGACACGATATCCATATTGCTGAAAACATAATTGTTTGCGGCAGCTCTCTTGGATGTAAAAAATTATAACAGAATTGTTCTCTGCACCCTCGAGAACCTCGGACACGATATCCATATTGCTAAAATCATAATTTTGTGCGGCGGCCATCTTGGATCTGAAAAATGATAACCAAATTGTTCTCTGAACCCTCGAGAATCTTGGGCACGATATCCATATTGCTGAGATCATAATTTTGTGCGGCGGACATCTTGGATTTGAAAAATGATCACAAAATCGTTCTCAGCACCCTCAAGAACCTCGGATACGATACCCATAATGTAGTTATCATACTTTTGAGCGGCGGCCATCTTGGATTTGAAAACTGATCTAAAAATCATTCTCTGCACCCTTGAGAATCTCGGATACGATACCCATAATCTAGTTATCATACTTTTGAGCGGTGGCCATCTCGGATTTAAAAATGATCCCAAAATTGTTTTCTGCACCCTCGAGAACCTCGGACACGATATCCATATTGCTGAAAACATAATTGTTTGCGGCAGCTCACTTGGATGTAAAAAATTATAACAGAATTGTTCTCTGCACCCTCGAGAACCTCGGACACGATATCCATATTGCTAAAATCATAATTTTGTGCGGCGGCCATCTTGGATCTGAAAAATGATAACCAAATTGTTCTCTGAACCCTCGAGAATCTTGGGCACGATATCCATATTGCTGAGATCATAATTTTGTGCGGCGGACATCTTGGATTTGAAAAATGATCACAAAATCGTTCTCAGCACCCTCAAGAACCTCGGATACGATACCCATAATGTAGTTATCATACTTTTGAGCGGCGGCCATCTTGGATTTGAAAACTGATCTAAAAATCATTCTCTGCACCCTTGAGAATCTCGGATACGATACCCATAATCTAGTTATCATACTTTTGAGCGGCGGCCATCTCGGATTTAAAAATGATCCCAAAATTGTTTTCTGCACCCTCGAGAACCTCGGACACGATATCCATATTGCTGAAAACATAATTGTTTGCGGCAGCTCACTTGGATGTAAAAAATTATAACAGAATTGTTCTCTGCACCCTCGAGAACCTCGGACACGATATCCATATTGCTAAAATCATAATTTTGTGCGGCGGCCATCTTGGATTTGAAAAATGATAACCAAATTGTTCTCTGAACCCTCGAGAATCTTGGGCACGATATCCATATTGCTGAGATCATAATTTTGTGCGGCGGACATCTTGGATTTGAAAAATGATCACAAAATCGTTCTCAGCACCCTCGAGAAACTCGGATACGATACCCATAATTTATTTATCATACTTTTGAGCGGCGGCCATCTTGGATTTGAAAACTGATCACAAAATCGTTCTCTGCACCCTTGAGAACCTCGGATACGATACCCATAATCTAGTTATCATACTTTTGAGCGGCGGCCATCTTGGATTTGAAAAATGATCACAAAATCGTTCTCAGCACCCTCGAGAAACTCGGATACGATACCCATAATGTAGTTATCATACTTTTGAGCGGCGGCCCTCTTGGATTTGAAAACTGATCACAAAATCGTTATCTGCACCCTCGAGAACCTCTGGTACGATAACCATAATGTAGTTATCATACTTTTGATCCGCGGCCATTTTGGATTTGAAAAATGATCACAAAATCGTTCTCAGCACCCTCGACAACCTCGGATACGATACCCATAATGTAGTTATCATAATTTTGAGCGGCGGCCTTCTTGGATTTGAAAACTGATCACAAAATCGTTCTCAGCACCCTCGAGAACCTCGGATACGATACCCATATGTTTATGATCATAATCTTGCACGGCGGCCATCTTGGATTTGAAAAATGATCACAAAATCGTTCTCTGCACCCTCGAGAACCTCGGAGACGATACCCATAATGTAGTTATCATTATTTTGATCGGCGGCCATCTTGGATTTGAAAAATGATCACAAAATCGTTCTCAGCACCCTCGAGAACCTCGGATACGATACCCTTAATGTAGTTATCATAATTTTGAGCGGCGGCCATCTCGGATTTAAAAATGATCACAAAATCATTGTCTGCACCCTCGAGAACCTCGGATACGATACCCATATTTTTCTGATCATAATCTTAAACGGCGGCTATCTTGGATTTGAAAACTGATTACAAAATCGTTCTCTGCACCCTTGAGAACCTCGGATACGATACCCATAATCTAGTTATCATACTTTTGAGCGGCGGCCATCTCGGATTTAAAAATGATCCCAAAATTGTTTTCTGCACCCTCGAGAACCTCGGACACGATATCCATATTGCTGAAAACATAATTAGTTGCAGCAGATCTCTTGGATGTAAAAAATGATAACAGAATTGTTCTCTGCACCCTCGAGAACCTCGGACACGATATCCATATTGCTAAAATCATAATTTTGTGCGGCGACCATCTTGGATTTGAAAAATGATCACCAAATCGTTCTCTGCACCCTCGAGAATCTTGGACACGATATCCATATTGCAGAGATCATAATTTTGTACGGCGGCCATCTTGGATTTGAAAAATGATCACAAAATCGTTCTCAGCACCCTCGAGAAACTCGGATACGATACCCATAATTTATTTATCATACTTTTGAGCGGCGGCCATCTTTGATTTGAAAACTGATCACAAAATCGTTCTCAGCACCCTTGAGAACCTCGGATACGATACCCATAATCTAGTTATCATACTTTTGAGCGGCGGCTATCTCGGATTTAAAAATGATCACAAAATCATTGTCTGCACCCTCGAGAACCTCGGATACGACACCCATATTTTTATGATCATAATTTTGCACGGCGGCCATCTTGGATTTGAAAAATGATCACAAAATCGTTCTCTGCACCCTCGAGAATCTTGGACACGATATCCATATTGCCAAAATCATAATTTTGTGCGGCGGCCATCTTGGATTTGAAAAATGATCACCAAATCGTTCTCTGCACCCTCGAGAATCTTGGACACGATATCCATATTGCTGAGATCATAATTTTGTGCGGCGGCCATCTTGGATTTGAAAAATGATCTCAAAATCATGCTCTGCACCCTTGAGAATCTCGGATACGATACCCATAATCTAGTTATCATACTTTTGAAAGGCGGCTATCTCGGATTTAAAAATGATCCCAAAATTGTTTTCTGCACCCTTGAGAAACTCGGGTACGATGTCCATATTGCTGAAATCATAATTTTGTGCGGCGGCCATCTTGGATTTGAAAAATGATCACCAAATCGTTCTCAGCACCCTCGAGAAACTCGGATACGATACCCATAACTTATTTATCATACTTTTGAGCGGCGGCCATCTTGGATTTGAAAACTGATCACAAAATCGTTCTCTGCACCCTTGAGAACCTCGGATACGATACCCATAATCTAGTTATCATACTTTTGAGCGGCGGCTTTCTCGGATTTAAAAATGATCACAAAATCATTGTCTGCACCCTCGAGAACCTCGGATACGACACCCATATTTTTATGATCATAATCTTGCAAGGCGGCCATCTTGGATTTGAAAAATGATCACAAAATCGTTCTCTGCACCCTCGAGAACCTCGGACACGATATCCATATTGCCAAAATCATAATTTTGTGCGGCGGCCATCTTGGATTTCAAAAATGATCACCAAATCGTTCTCTGCACCCTCGAGAATCTTGGACACGATATTCATATTGCTGAGATCATAATTTTGTGCGGCGGCCATCTTGGATTTGAAAAATGATCTCAAAATCATGCTCTGCACCCTTGAGATTCTCGGATACGATACCCATAATCTAGTTATCATACTTTTGAAAGGCGGCTATCTCGGATTTAAAAATGATCCCAAAATTGTTTTCTGCACCCTTGAGAACCTCGGACACGATATCCATATTGCTGAAAACATAATTGTTTGCGGCACCTCTCTTGGATGTAAAAAATGATAACAGAATTGTTCTCTGCACCCTCGAGAACCTCGGACACGATATCCATATTGCTAAAATCATAATTTTGTGCGGCGGCCATCTTGGATTTGAAAAATGATCACAAAATCTTTCTCAGCACCCTCGAGAACCTCGGATACGATACCCATAATGTAGTTATCATACTTTTGAGCGGCGGCCATCTCGGATTTGAAAACTGATCACAAAATCTTTCTCAGCACCCTCGAGAACCTCGGATACGATACCCATAATCTAGTTATCATACTTTTGAGCGGCGGCCATCTCGGATTTAAAAATGATCCCAAAATTGTTATCTGCACCCTCAAGAACCTCGGACACGATATCCATATTGCTGAAAACATAATTGTTTGCGGCAGCTCTCTTGGATGTAAAAAATGATAACAGAATTGTTCTCTGCACCCTCGAGAACCTCGGACACGATATCCATATTGCTGAAAACATAATTTTGTGCGGCGGCTATCTTGGATTAGAAAAATGATCACAAAATCGTTCTCAGCACCCTCGAGAACCTCGGATACGATGCCCATAATATAGTTATCATACTTTTGAGCGGCGGCCTTGGATTTGAAAAATGATCACAAATTCGTTCTCTGAACCCTCGAGAACCTCGGATACGATAACCATAATGTAGTTATCATACTTTTGAGCGGCAGCCATCTTCGATTTGAAAAATGATCACAAAATCGTTCTCTGCACTCTCGAGAACCTCGGATACGATACCCATAATGTAGTTATCATAATTTTGAGCGGCGGCCATCTTGGATTTGAAAAATGATCACAAAGTCGTTCTCAGCACCCTCGAGAACCTCTGGTACGATACCCATAATGTAGTTATCATACTTTTGATCCGCGGCCATCTTGGATTTGAAAAATGATCACAAAATCGTTCTCAGCACCCTCGAGAACCTCGGATACGATACCCATAATGTAGTTATCATAATTTTGAGCGGTGGCCATCTTGGACTTCAAAAATGATCACTAAATCATTCTCTGCACCCTCAAGAACCTCGGATACGACACCCATATTTTTATGATCATAATCTTGCACGGCGGCCATCTTGGATTTGAAAAATGATCACAAAATCGTTCTCAGCACCCTCGAGAAACTCGGATACGATACCCATAATGTAGTTATCATACTTTTGAGCGGCGGCCCTCTTGGATTTGAAAACTGATCACAAAATAGTTATCTGCACCCTTGAGAATCTCGGATACAATACCCATAATCTAGTTATCATACTTTTGAGCGGCGGCCATCTCGGTTTTAAAAATGATCCCAAAATTGTTTTCTGCACCCTCGAGAACCTCGGACACGATATCCATATTGCTGAAAACATAATTGTTTGCGGCAGCTATCTTGGATGTAAAAAATGATCACAAAATCGTTCTCAGCACCCTCGAGAACTTCGGATACGATACCAATATTTTTATGATCATAATCTTGCTCGGCGGCCATCTTGGATTTGAAAAATGATCACAAAATCGTTCTCTGCACCCTTGAGAACCTCGGATACGATACCCATAATCTAGTTATCATACTTTTGAGCGGCGGCCATCTCGGATTTAAAAATGATCACAAAATCATTGTCTGCACCCTCGAGAACCTCGGATACGACACCCATATTTTTATGATCATAATCTTGCACGGCGGCCATCTTGGATTTAAAAATGATCACAAAATCGTTCTCAGCACCCTCGAGAAACTCGGATACGGAACCCATAATTTAGTTATCATACTTTTGAGCGGCGGCCATCTCGGATTTAAAAATGATCACAAAATCATTGTCTGCACCCTCGAGAACCTCGGATACGACACCCATATTTTTATGATCATAATCTTGCACGGCGGCCATCTTGGATTTGAAAAATGATCACAAAATCGTTCTCAGCACCCTCGAGAAACTCGGATACGATACCCATAATTTATTTATCATACTTTTGAGCGGCGGCCATCTTGGATTTGAAAACTGATCACAAAATCGTTCTCTGCACCCTTGAGAACCTCGGATACGATACCCATAATCTAGTTATCATACTTTTGAGCGGCGGCTATCTCGGATTTAAAAATGATCACAAAATCATTGTCTGCACCCTCGAGAACCTCGGATACGACACCCATATTTTTATGATCATAATCTTGCACGGCGGCTATCTTGGATTTGAAAAATGATCACAAAATCGTTCTCAGCACCCTCGAGAAACTCGGATACGATACCCATAATTTAGTTATCATACTTTTGAGCGGCGGCCATCTTGGATTTGAAAACTGATCACAAAATTGTTCTCTGCACCCTTGAGAACCTCGGATACGATACCCATAATCTAGTTATCAAACTTTTGAGCGACGGCCATCTCGGATTTAAAAATGATCCCAAAATTGTTTTCTGCACCCTCGAGAACCTCGGACACGATATCCATATTGCTGAAAACATAATTGTTTGCGGCAGCTCTCTTGGATGTAAAAAATTATAACAGAATTGTTCTCTGCACCCTCGAGAACCTCGGACACGATATCCATATTGCTAAAATCATAATTTTGTGCGGCGGCCATCTTGGATCTGAAAAATGATAACCAAATTGTTCTCTGAACCCTCGAGAATCTTGGGCACGATATCCATATTGCTGAGATCATAATTTTGTGCGGCGGACATCTTGGATTTGAAAAATGATCACAAAATCGTTCTCAGCACCCTCAAGAACCTCGGATACGATACCCATAATGTAGTTATCATACTTTTGAGCGGCGGCCATCTTGGATTTGAAAACTGATCTAATAATCATTCTCTGCACCCTTGAGAATCTCGGATACGATACCCATAATCTAGTTATCATACTTTTGAGCGGCGGCCATCTCGGATTTAAAAATGATCCCAAAATTGTTTTCTGCACCCTCGAGAACCTCGGACACGATATCCATATTGCTGAAAACATAATTGTTTGCGGCAGCTCACTTGGATGTAAAAAATTATAACAGAATTGTTCTCTGCACCCTCGAGAACCTCGGACACGATATCCATATTGCTAAAATCATAATTTTGTGCGGCGGCCATCTTGGATCTGAAAAATGATAACCAAATTGTTCTCTGAACCCTCGAGAATCTTGGGCACGATATCCATATTGCTGAGATCATAATTTTGTGCGGCGGACATCTTGGATTTGAAAAATGATCACAAAATCGTTCTCAGCACCCTCAAGAACCTCGGATACGATACCCATAATGTAGTTATCATACTTTTGAGCGGCGGCCATCTTGGATTTGAAAACTGATCTAAAAATCATTCTCTGCACCCTTGAGAATCTCGGATACGATACCCATAATCTAGTTATCATACTTTTGAGCGGCGGCCATCTCGGATTTAAAAATGATCCCAAAATTGTTTTCTGCACCCTCGAGAACCTCGGACACGATATCCATATTGCTGAAAACATAATTGTTTGCGGCAGCTCACTTGGATGTAAAAAATTATAACAGAATTGTTCTCTGCACCCTCGAGAACCTCGGACACGATATCCATATTGCTAAAATCATAATTTTGTGCGGCGGCCATCTTGGATTTGAAAAATGATAACCAAATTGTTCTCTGAACCCTCGAGAATCTTGGGCACGATATCCATATTGCTGAGATCATAATTTTGTGCGGCGGACATCTTGGATTTGAAAAATGATCACAAAATCGTTCTCAGCACCCTCGAGAAACTCGGATACGATACCCATAATTTATTTATCATACTTTTGAGCGGCGGCCATCTTGGATTTGAAAACTGATCACAAAATCGTTCTCTGCACCCTTGAGAACCTCGGATACGATACCCATAATCTAGTTATCATACTTTTGAGCGGCGGCCATCTTGGATTTGAAAAATGATCACAAAATCGTTCTCAGCACCCTCGAGAACCTCGGATACGATACCCATAATGTAGTTATCATACTTTTGAGCGGCGGCCCTCTTGGATTTGAAAACTGATCACAAAATCGTTATCTGCACCCTCGAGAACCTCTGGTACGATAACCATAATGTAGTTATCATACTTTTGATCCGCGGCCATTTTGGATTTGAAAAATGATCACAAAATCGTTCTCAGCACCCTCGAGAACCTCGGATACGATACCCATAATGTAGTTATCATAATTTTGAGCGGCGGCCTTCTTGGATTTGAAAACTGATCACAAAATCGTTCTCAGCACCCTCGAGAACCTCGGATACGATACCCATATGTTTATGATCATAATCTTGCACGGCGGCCATCTTGGATTTGAAAAATGATCACAAAATCGTTCTCTGCACCCTCGAGAACCTCGGAGACGATACCCATAATGTAGTTATCATTATTTTGATCGGCGGCCATCTTGGATTTGAAAAATGATCACAAAATCGTTCTCAGCACCCTCGAGAACCTCGGATACGATACCCTTAATGTAGTTATCATAATTTTGAGCGGCGGCCATCTCGGATTTAAAAATGATCACAAAATCATTGTCTGCACCCTCGAGAACCTCGGATACGATACCCATATTTTTCTGATCATAATCTTAAACGGCGGCTATCTTGGATTTGAAAACTGATTACAAAATCGTTCTCTGCACCCTTGAGAACCTCGGATACGATACCCATAATCTAGTTATCATACTTTTGAGCGGCGGCCATCTCGGATTTAAAAATGATCCCAAAATTGTTTTCTGCACCCTCGAGAACCTCGGACACGATATCCATATTGCTGAAAACATAATTAGTTGCAGCAGATCTCTTGGATGTAAAAAATGATAACAGAATTGTTCTCTGCACCCTCGAGAACCTCGGACACGATATCCATATTGCTAAAATCATAATTTTGTGCGGCGACCATCTTGGATTTGAAAAATGATCACCAAATCGTTCTCTGCACCCTCGAGAATCTTGGACACGATATCCATATTGCAGAGATCATAATTTTGTACGGCGGCCATCTTGGATTTGAAAAATGATCACAAAATCGTTCTCAGCACCCTCGAGAAACTCGGATACGATACCCATAATTTATTTATCATACTTTTGAGCGGCGGCCATCTTTGATTTGAAAACTGATCACAAAATCGTTCTCAGCACCCTTGAGAACCTCGGATACGATACCCATAATCTAGTTATCATACTTTTGAGCGGCGGCTATCTCGGATTTAAAAATGATCACAAAATCATTGTCTGCACCCTCGAGAACCTCGGATACGACACCCATATTTTTATGATCATAATCTTGCACGGCGGCCATCTTGGATTTGAAAAATGATCACAAAATCGTTCTCTGCACCCTCGAGAACCTCGGACACGATATCCATATTGCTAAAATCATAATTTTGTGCGGCGGCCATCTTGGATTTGAAAAATGATCACCAAATCGTTCTCTGCACCCTCGAGAATCTTGGACACGATATCCATATTGCTGAGATCATAATTTTGTGCGGCGGCCATCTTGGATTTGAAAAATGATCTCAAAATCATGCTCTGCACCCTTGAGAATCTCGGATACGATACCCATAATCTAGTTATCATACTTTTGAAAGGCGGCTATCTCGGATTTAAAAATGATCCCAAAATTGTTTTCTGCACCCTTGAGAAACTCGGGTACGATGTCCATATTGCTGAAATCATAATTTTGTGCGGCGGCCATCTTGGATTTGAAAAATGATCACCAAATCGTTCTCAGCACCCTCGAGAAACTCGGATACGATACCCATAACTTATTTATCATACTTTTGAGCGGCGGCCATCTTGGATTTGAAAACTGATCACAAAATCGTTCTCTGCACCCTTGAGAACCTCGGATACGATACCCATAATCTAGTTATCATACTTTTGAGCGGCGGCTATCTCGGATTTAAAAATGATCACAAAATCATTGTCTGCACCCTCGAGAACCTCGGATACGACACCCATATTTTTATGATCATAATCTTGCAAGGCGGCCATCTTGGATTTGAAAAATGATCACAAAATCGTTCTCTGCACCCTCGAGAACCTCGGACATGATATCCATATTGCCAAAATCATAATTTTGTGCGGCGGCCATCTTGGATTTGAAAAATGATCACCAAATCGTTCTCTGCACCCTCGAGAATCTTGGACACGATATTCATATTGCTGAGATCATAATTTTGTGCGGCGGCCATCTTGGATTTGAAAAATGATCTCAAAATCATGCTCTGCACCCTTGAGATTCTCGGATACGATAACCATAATCTAGTTATCATACTTTTGAAAGGCGGCTATCTCGGATTTAAAAATGATCCCAAAATTGTTTTCTGCACCCTTGAGAACCTCGGACACGATATCCATATTGCTGAAAACATAATTGTTTGCGGCACCTCTCTTGGATGTAAAAAATGATAACAGAATTGTTCTCTGCACCCTCGAGAACCTCGGACACGATATCCATATTGCTAAAATCATAATTTTGTGCGGCGGCCGTCTTGGATTTGAAAAATGATCACCAAATAGTTCTCTGCACCCTCGAGAATCTTGGACACGATATCCATATTGCTGAGATCATAATTTTGTGCGGCAGCCATCTTGGATTTGAAAAATGATCACAAAATCGTTCTCAGCACCCTCGAGAACCTCGGATACGATACCCATAATGTAGTTATCATAATTTTGAGCGGCGACCATCTTGGATTTGAAAAATGATCACAATTTCGTTCTCAGCACCCTCGAGAACCTCTGGTACGATACCCATAATGTAGTTATCATACTTTTGATCCGCGGCCATCTTGGATTTGAAAAATGATCACAAAATCGTTCTCAGCACCCTCGAGAACCTCGGATACGATACCCATAATGTAGTTATCATAATTTTGAGCGGCGGCCATCTTGGATTTCAAAAATGATCACAAAATCGTTCTCAGCACCCTCGAGAACTTCGGATACGATACCAATATTTTTATGATCATAATCTTGCTCGGCGGCCATCTTGGATTTGAAAAATGATCACAAAATCGTTCTCTGCACCCTTGAGAACCTCGGATACGATACCCATAATCTAGTTATCATACTTTTGAGCGGCGGCTATCTCGGATTTAAAAATGATCACAAAATCATTGTCTGCACCCTCGAGAACCTCGGATACGACACCCATATTTTTATGATCATAATCTTGCACGGCGGCCATCTTGGATTTGAAAAATGATCACAAAATCGTTCTCAGCACCCTCGAGAAACTCGGATACGATACCCATAATTTAGTTATCATACTTTTGAGCGGCGGCCATTTTGGATTTGAAAACTGATCACAAAATTGTTCTCTGCACCCTTGAGAACCTCGGATACGATACCCATAATCTAGTTATCAAACTTTTGAGCGACGGCCATCTCGGATTTAAAAATGATCCCAAAATTGTTTTCTGCACCCTCGAGAACCTCGGACACGATATCCATATTGCTGAAAACATAATTGTTTGCGGCAGCTCTCTTGGATGTAAAAAATTATAACAGAATTGTTCTCTGCACCCTCGAGAACCTCGGACACGATATCCATATTGCTAAAATCATAATTTTGTGCGGCGGCCATCTTGGATTTGAAAAATGATAACCAAATTGTTCTCTGAACCCTCGAGAATCTTGGGCACGATATCCATATTGCTGAGATCATAATTTTGTGCGGCGGACATCTTGGATTTGAAAAATGATCACAAAATCGTTCTCAGCACCCTCGAGAACCTCGGATACGATACCCATAATGTAGTTATCATACTTTTGAGCGGCGGCCATCTTGGATTTGAAAACTGATCTAAAAATCATTCTCTGCACCCTTGAGAATCTCGGATACGATACCCATAATCTAGTTATCATACTTTTGAGCGGCGGCCATCTCGGATATAAAAATGATCCCAAAATTGTTTTCTGCACCCTCGAGAACCTCGGACACGATATCCATATTGCTGAAAACATAATTGTTTGCGGCAGCTCACTTGGATGTAAAAAATTATAACAGAATTGTTCTCTGCACCCTCGAGAACCTCGGACACGATATCCATATTGCTAAAATCATAATTTTGTGCGGCGGCCATCTTGGATTTGAAAAATGATAACCAAATTGTTCTCTGAACCCTCGAGAATCTTGGGCACGATATCCATATTGCTGAGATCATAATTTTGTGCGGCGGACATCTTGGATTTGAAAAATGATCACAAAATCGTTCTCAGCACCCTCGAGAAACTCGGATACGATACCCATAATTTATTTATCATACTTTTGAGCGGCGGCCACCTTGGATTTGAAAACTGATCACAAAATCGTTCTCTGCACCCTTGAGAACCTCGGATACGATACCCATAATCTAGTTATCATACTTTTGAGCGGCGGCCATCTTGGATTTGAAAAATGATCACAAAATCGTTCTCAGCACCCTCGAGAAACTCGGATACGATACCCATAATGTAGTTATCATACTTTTGAGCGGCGGCCCTCTTGGATTTGAAAACTGATCACAAAATCATTATCTGCACCCTCGAGAACCTCTGGTACGATAACCATAATGTAGTTATCATAATTTTGAGCGGCGGTCATCTTGGATTTGAAAAATGATCACAAAATCGTTCTCAGCACCCTCGAGAACCTCGGATACGATACCCATAATGTAGTTATCATAATTTTGAGCGGCGGCCTTCTTGGATTTGAAAACTGATCACAAAATCGTTCTCAGCACCCTCGAGAACCTCGGATACGATACCCATATGTTTATGATCATAATCTTGCACGGCGGCCATCTTGGATTTGAAAAATGCTCACAAAATCGTTCTCTGCACCCTCGAGAACCTCGGAGACGATACCCATAATGTAGTTATCATTATTTTGAGCGGCGGCCATCTTGGATTTGAAAAATGATCACAAAATCGTTCTCAGCACCCTCGAGAACCTCGGATACGATACCCTTAATGTAGTTATCATAATTTTGAGCGGCGGCCATCTCGGATTTAAAAATGATCACAAAATCATTGTCTGCACCCTCGAGAACCTCGGATACGATACCCATATTTTTATGATCATAATCTTAAACGGCGGCTATCTTGGATTTGAAAATTGATTACAAAATCGTTCTCTGCACCCTTGAGAACCTCGGATACGATACCCATAATCTAGTTATCATACTTTTGAGCGGGGGCCATCTCGGATTTAAAAATGATCCCAAAATTGTTTTCTGCACCCTCGAGAACCTCGGACACGATATCCATATTGCTGAAAACATAATTAGTTGCGGCAGATCTCTTGGATGTAAAAAATGATAACAGAATTGTTCTCTGCACCCTCGAGAACCTCGGACACGATATCCATATTGCTAAAATCATAATTTTGTGCGGCGACCATCTTGGATTTGAAAAATGATCACCAAATCGTTCTCTGCACCCTCGAGAATCTTGGACACGATATCCATATTGCTGAGATCATAATTTTGTACGGCGGCCATCTTGGATTTGAAAAATGATCACAAAATCGTTCTCAGCACCCTCGAGAAACTCGGATACGATACCCATAATTTATTTATCATACTTTTGAGCGGCGGCCATCTTTGATTTGAAAACTGATCACAAAATCGTTCTCAGCACCCTTGAGAACCTCGGATACGATTTCCATAATCTAGTTATCATACTTTTGAGCGGCGGCTATCTCGGATTTAAAAATGATCACAAAATCATTGTCTGCACCCTCGAGAACCTCGGATACGACACCCATATTTTTATGATCATAATCTTGCACGGCGGCCATCTTGGATTTGAAAAATGATCACAAAATCGTTCTCTGCACCCTCGAGAACCTCGGACACGATATCCATATTGCCAAAATCATAATTTTGTGCGGCGGCCATCTTGGATTTGAAAAATGATCACAAAATCGTTCTCTGCACCCTCGAGAATCTTGGACACGATATCCATATTGCTGAGATCATAATTTTGTGCGGCGGCCATCTTGGATTTGAAAAATGATCTCAAAATCATGCTCTGCACCCTTGAGAATCTCGGATACGATACCCATAATCTAGTTATCATACTTTTGAAAGGCGGCTATCTCGGATTTAAAAATGATCCCAAAATTGTTTTCTGCACCCTTGAGAATCTCGGGTACGATGTCCATATTGCTGAAATCATAATTTTGTGCGGCGGCCATCTTGGATTTGAAAAATGATCACCAAATCGTTCTCAGCACCCTCGAGAAACTCGGATACGATACCCATAACTTATTTATCATACTTTTGAGCGGCGGCCATCTTGGATTTGAAAACTGATCACAAAATCGTTCTCTGCACCCTTGAGAACCTCGGATACGATACCCATAATCTAGTTATCATACTTTTGAGCGGCGGCTTTCTCGGATTTAAAAATGATCACAAAATCATTGTCTGCACCCTCGAGAACCTCGGATACGACACCCATATTTTTATGATCATAATCTTGCAAGGCGGCCATCTTGGATTTGAAAAATGATCACAAAATCGTTCTCTGCACCCTCGAGAACCTCGGACACGATATCCATATTGCCAAAATCATAATTTTGTGCGGCGGCCATCTTGGATTTGAAAACTGATCTCAAAATCATGCTCTGCACCCTTGAGATTCTCGGATACGATACCCATAATCTAGTTATCATACTTTTGATAGGCGGCTATCTCGGATTTAAAAATGATCCCAAAATTGTTTTCTGCACCCTTGAGAACCTCGGACACGATATCCATATTGCTGAAAACATTATTGTTTGCGGCACCTCTCTTGGATGTAAAAAATGATAACAGAATTGTTCTCTGCACCCTCGAGAACCTCGGACACGATATCCATATTGCTAAAATCATAATTTTGTGCGGCGGCCGTCTTGGATTTGAAAAATGATCACCAAATCGTTCTCTGCACCCTCGAGAATCTTGGACACGATATCCATATTGCTGAGATCATAATTTTGTGCGGCAGCCATCTTGGATTTGAAAAATGATCACAAAATCGTTCTCAGCACCCTCGAGAACCTCGGATACGATACCCATAATGTAGTTATCATAATTTTGAGCGGCGACCATCTTGGATTTGAAAAATGATCACAAAATCGTTCTCAGCACCCTCGAGAACCTCTGGTACGATACCCATAATGTAGTTATCATACTTTTGATCCGCGGCCATCTTGGATTTGAAAAATGATCACAAAATCGTTCTCAGCACCCTCGAGAACCTCGGATACGATCCCCATAATGTAGTTATCATAATTTTGAGCGGCGGCCATCTTGGATTTCAAAAATGATCACAAAATCATTCTCTGCACCCTCGAGAACCTCAGATACGATACCCATAATGTAGTTATCATAATTTTGAGCGGCGGTCATCTTGGATTTGAAAAATGATCACAAAATCGTTCTCAGCACCCTCGAGAACTTCGGATACGATACCAATATTTTTATGATCATAATCTTGCTCGGCGGCCATCTTGGATTTGAAAAATGATCACAAAATCGTTCTCTGCACCCTTGAGAACCTCGGATACGATACCCATAATCTAGTTATCATACTTTTGAGCGGCGGCCATCTCGGATTTAAAAATGATCACAAAATCATTGTCTGCACCCTCAAGAACCTCGGATACGACACCCATATTTTTATGATCATAATCTTGCACGGCGGCCATCTTGGATTTGGAAAATGATCACAAAATCGTTCTCAGCACCCTCGAGAAACTCGGATACGATACCCATAATTTAGTTATCATACTTTTGAGCGGCGGCCATCTCGGATTTAAAAATGATCACAAAATCATTGTCTGCACACTCGAGAACCTCGGATACGACACCCATATTTTTATGATCATAATCTTGCACGGCGGCCACCTTGGATTTGAAAAATGATCACAAAATCGTTCTCAGCACCCTCGAGAAACTCGGATACGATACCCATAATTTATTTATCATACTTTTGAGCGGCGGCCATCTTGGATTTGAAAACTGATCACAAAATCGTTCTCTGCACCCTTGAGAACCTCGGATACGATACCCATAATCTAGTTATCATACTTTTGAGCGGCGGCTATCTCGGATTTAAAAATGATCACAAAATCATTGTCTGCACCCTCGAGAACCTCGGATACGACACCCATATTTTTATGATCATAATCTTGCACGGCGGCCATCTTGGATTTGAAAAATGATCACAAAATCGTTCTCAGCACCCTCGAGAAACTCGGATACGATACCCATAATTTAGTTATCATACTTTTGAGCGGCGGCCATCTTGGATTTGAAAACTGATCACAAAATTGTTCTCTGCACCCTTGAGAACCTCGGATACGATACCCATAATCTAGTTATCAAACTTTTTAGCGACGGCCATCTCGGATTTAAAAATGATCCCAAAATTGTTTTCTGCACCCTCGAGAACCTCGGACACGATATCCATATTGCTGAAAACATAATTGTTTGCGGCAGCTCTCTTGGATGTAAAAAATGATAACAGAATTGTTCTCTGCACCCTCGAGAACCTCGGACACGATATCCATATAGCCAAAATCATAATTTTGTGCGGCGGCCATCTTGGATTTGAAAAATGATCACCAAATCGTTCTCTGCACCCTCGAGAATCTTGGACACGATATCCATATTGCTGAGATCATAATTTTGTGCGGCGACCATCTTGGATTTGAAAAATTATCACAAAATCGTTCTCAGCACCATCGATAACCTCGGATACGATACCCATAATGTAGTTATCATACTTTTGTGCGGCAGCCATCTTCGATTTGAAAAATGATCACAAAATCGTTCTCTGCACCCTCGAGAACCTCGGATACGATACCCATAATGTAGTTATCATAATTTTGAGCGGCGACCATCTTGGATTTGAAAAATGATCACAAAATCGTTCTCAGCACCCTCGAGAACCTCTGGTACGATACCCATAATGTATTTATCATACTTTTGATCCACGGCCATCTTTGATTTGAAAAATGATCACAAAATCATTCTCAGCACCCTCGAGAACCTCGGAAACGATACCCATAATGTAGGTATCATTATTTTGACAGGCGGCCATCTTGGATTTCAAAAATGATCACAAAATCATTCTCTGCACCCTCGAGAACCTCGGATACGATACCCATAATGTAGTTATCATACTTTTGAGCGGCGGCCATCTTGGATTTGAAAAATGATCACAAAATAGTTCTCAGCACCCTCGAGAACCTCTGATACGATATCCATAATGTAGTTATCATACTTTTGAGCGGCGGCCATCTTGGATTTGAAAAATGATCACAAAATTGTTCTCAGCACCCTCGAGAACCTGGGTTACGATACCCATAATGTAGTTATCATACTTTTGAGCGGCGGCAATCTTGGATTTGAAAAATGATCACAAAATCGTTCTCAGCACCCTCGAGAACCTCTGATACGATATCCATAATGTAGTTATCATACTTTTGAGCGGCGGCCATCTTGGATTTGAAAAATGATCACCAAATCGTTCTCTGCACCCTCGAGAATCTTGGACACGATATCCATATTGCTGAGATCATAATTTTGTGCGGCAGCCATCTTGGATTTGAAAAATGATCACAAAATCGTTCTCAGCACCCTCGAGAACCTCGGATACGATACCCATAATGTAGTTATCATAATTTTGAGCGGCGACCATCTTGGATTTGAAAAATGATCACAAAATCGTTCTCAGCACCCTCGAGAACCTCTGGTACGATACCCATAATGTAGTTATCATACTTTTGATCCGCGGCCATCTTGGATTTGAAAAATGATCACAAAATCGTTCTCAGCACCCTCGAGAACCTCGGATACGATACCCATAATGTAGTTATCATAATTTTGAGCGGCGGCCGTCTTGGATTTCAAAAATGATTACAAAATCATTCTCTGCACCCTCGAGAACCTCAGATACGATACCCATAATGTAGTTATCATAATTTTGAGCGGCGGTCATCTTGGATTTGAAAAATGATCACAAAATCGTTCTCAGCACCCTCGAGAACTTCGGATACGATACCAATATTTTTATGATCATAATCTTGCTCGGCGGCAATCTTGGATTTGAAAAATGATCACAAAATCGTTCTCTGCACCCTTGAGAACCTCGGATACGATACCCATAATCTAGTTATCATACTTTTGAGCGGCGGCCATCTCGGATTTAAAAATGATCACAAAATCATTGTCTGCACCCTCGAGAACCTCGGATACGACACCCATATTTTTATGATCATAATCTTGCACGGCGGCCATCTTGGATTTGAAAAATGATCACAAAATCGTTCTCAGCACCCTCGAGAAACTCGGATACGATACCCATAATTTAGTTATCATACTTTTGAGCGGCGGCCATCTCGGATTTAAAAATGATCACAAAATCATTGTCTGCACACTCGAGAACCTCGGATACGACACCCATATTTTTATGATCATAATCTTGCACGGCGGCCACCTTGGATTTGAAAAATGATCACAAAATCGTTCTCAGCACCCTCGAGAAACTCGGATACGATACCCATAATTTATTTATCATACTTTTGAGCGGCGGCCATCTTGGATTTGAAAACTGATCACAAAATCGTTCTCTGCACCCTTGAGAACCTCGGATACGATACCCATAATCTAGTTATCATACTTTTGAGCGGCGGCTATCTCGGATTTAAAAATGATCACAAAATCATTGTCTGCACCCTCGAGAACCTCGGATACGACACCCATATTTTATGATCATAATCTTGCACGGCGGCCATCTTGGATTTGAAAAATGATCACAAAATCGTTCTCAGCACCCTCGAGAAACTCGGATACGATACCCATAATTTAGTTATCATACTTTTGAGCGGCGGCCATCTTGGATTTGAAAACTGATCACAAAATTGTTCTCTGCACCCTTGAGAACCTCGGATACGATACCCATAATCTAGTTATCAAACTTTTGAGCGACGGCCATCTCGGATTTAAAAATGATCCCAAAATTGTTTTCTGCACCCTCGAGAACCTCGGACACGATATCCATATTGCTGAAAACATAATTGTTTGCGGCAGCTCTCTTGGATGTAAAAAATGATAACAGAATTGTTCTCTGCACCCTCGAGAACCTCGGACACGATATCCATATAGCCAAAATCATAATTTTGTGCGGCGGCCAACTTGGATTTGAAAAATGATCACCAAATCGTTCTCTGCACCCTCGAGAATCTTGGACACGATATCCATATTGCTGAGATCATAATTTTGTGCGGCGGCCATCTCGGATTTAAAAATGATCACAAAATCATTGTCTGCACCCTCGAGAACCTCGGATACGACACCCATATTTTTATGATCATAATCTTGCACGGCGGCCATCTTGGATTTGAAAAATTATCACAAAATCGTTCTCAGCACCCTCGAGAAACTCGGATACGATACCCATTATGTAGTTATCATACTTTTGAGCGGCGGCCATCTTGGATTTGAAAAATGATCACAAAATCGTTCTCAGCACCCTCGAGAACCTCTGATACGATATCCATAATGTAGTTATCATACTTTTGAGCGGCGGCCATCTTGGATTTGAAAAATGATCACAAAATTGTTCTCAGCACCCTCGAGAACCTGGGTTACGATACCCATAATGTAGTTATCATACTTTTGAGCGGCGGCAATCTTGGATTTGAAAAATGATCACAAAATCGTTCTCTGCACCCTTGAGAACCTCGGATACGAAACCCATAATCTAGTTATCATACTTTTGAGTGGCGGCCATCTCGGATTTAAAAATGATCCCAAAATTGTTTTCTGCACCCTCGAGAACCTCGGACACGATATTCATATTGCTGAAAACATAATTGTTTGCGGCAGCTCTCTTGGATGTAAAAAATGATAACAGAATTGTTCTCTGCACCCTCGAGAACCTCGGACACGATATCCATATTGCTAAAATCAAAATTTTGGGCGGCGGCCGTCTTGGATTTGAAAAATGATCACCAAATCGTTCTCTGCACCCTCGAGAACCTCGGACACGATATCCATATTGCTAAAATCATAATTTTGTGCGGCGGCCATCTTGGATTTGAAAAATTATCACCAAATCGTTCTCTGCACCCTCGAGAATCTTGGACACGATATCCATATTGCTGAGATCATAATTTTGTGCGGCGGCCATCTTGGATTTGAAAAATGATCACAAAATCGTTCTCAGCATCCTCGAGAACCTCGGATACGATACCCATAACGTAGTTATCATACTTTTGAGTGGCGGCCATCTTGGATTTGAAAACTGATCTCAAAATCATGCTCTGCACCCTTAAGAATCTCGGATACGATACCCATAATCTAGTTATCATACTTTTGAGCGGCGGCTATCTCGGATATAAAAATGATCCCAAAATTGTTTTCTGCACCCTCGAGAACCTCGGACACGATATCCATATTGCTGAAAACATAATTGTTTGCGGCAGCTCTCTTGGATGTAAAAAATGATAACAGAAATGTTCTCTGCACCCTCGAGAACCTCGGACACGATATCCATATTGCTAAAATCATAATTTTGTGCGGCGGCCGTCTTGGATTTGAAAAATGATCACCAAATCGTTCTTTGCACCCTCGAGAATCTTGGACACGATATCCATATTGCTGAGATCATAATTTTGTGCGGCGGCCTTCTTGGATTTGAAAAATGATCACAAAATCGTTCTCAGCACCCTCGAGAACCTCAGATACGATACCCATAATGTAGTTATCATAATTTTGAGCGGCGACCATCTTGGATTTGAAAAATGATCACAAAATCGTTCTCAGCACCCTCGAGAACCTCTGGTACGATACCCATAATGTAGTTATCATACTTTTGATCCGCGGCCATCTTGGATTTGAAAAATGATCACAAAATCGTTCTCAGCACCCTCGAGAACCTCGGATACGATACCCATATTTTTATGATCATAATCTTTCACGGCGGCCATCTTGGATTTGAAAAATGATCACAAAATCTTTCTCTGCACCCTTGAGAACCTCGGATACGATACCCATTATCTAGTTATCATACTTTTGAGCGGCGGCCATCTCGGATTTAAAAATGATCACAAAATCATTGTCCGCACCCTCGAGAACCTCGGATACGATACCCATATTTTTATGATCATAATCTTGCACGGCGGCCATCTTGGATTTGAAAAATGATCACAAAATCGTTCTCAGCACCCTCGAGAAACTCGGATACGATACCCATAATTTAGTTATCATACTTTTGAGCGGCGGCCATCTCGGATTTAAAAATGATCACAAAATCATTGTCTGCACCCTCGAGAACCTCGGATACGACACCCATATTTTTATGATCATAATCTTGCACGGCGGCCATCTTGGATTTGAAAAATGATCACAAAATCGTTCTCAGCACCCTCGAGAAACTCGGATACGATACCCATAATTTATTTATCATACTTTTGAGCGGCGGCCATCTTGGATTTGAAAACTGATCACAAAATCGTTCTCTGCACCCTTGAGAACCTCGGATACGATACCCATAATCTAGTTATCATACTTTTGAGCGGCGGCTATCTCGGATTTAAAAATGATCACAAAATCATTGTCTGCACCCTCGAGAACCTCGGATACGACACCCATATTTTTATGATCATAATCTTGCACGGCGGCCATCTTGGATTTGAAAAATGATCACAAAATCGTTCTCAGCACCCTCGAGAAACTCGGATACGATACCCATAATTTAGTTATCATACTTTTGAGCGGCGGCCATCTTGGATTTGAAAACTGATAACAAAATCGTTCTCTGCACCCTTGAGAACCTCGGATACGATACCCATAATCTAGTTATCATACTTTTGAGCGGTGGCCATCTCGGATTTAAATTGATCCCAAAATTGTTTTCTGCACCCTCGAGAACCTCGGACACGATATCCATATTGCTGAAAACATAATTGTTTGCGGCAGCTCTCTTGGATGTAAAAAATGATAAAAGAATTGTTCTCTGCACCCTCGAGAACCTCGGACACGATATCCATATTGCCAAAACCATAATTTTGTGCGGCGGCCATCTTGGATTTGAAAAATGATCACCAAATCGTTCTCTGCACCCTCGAGAATCTTGGACACGATATCCATATTGCTGAGATCATAATTTTGTGCGGCGGCCATCTTGGATTTGAAAAATGATCACAAAATCGTTCTCTGCACCCTCGAGAAGTTATCATAATTTTGACCGGCGGCCATCTTGGATTTCAAAAATGATCACAAAATCGTTCTCAGCACCCTCGAGAACCTCGGATACGATACCCATAATGTAGTTATCATACTTTTGAGCGGCGGACATCTGCGATTTGAAAAATGATCACAAAATCGTTTTCTGCACCCTCGAGAACCTCGGATACGATACCCAAAATGTAGTTATCATAATCTTGCACGGCGGCCATCTTGGATTTGAAAACTGATCACAAAATCGTTCTGTGCACCCTTGAGAACCTCGGATACGATACCCATAATCTAGTTATCATACTTTTGAGCGGCGGCCATCTCGGATTTAAAAATAATCCCATAATTGTTTTCTGCACCCTCGAGAACCTCGGACACGATATCCAAATTGCTGAAAACATAATTGTTTGCGGCAGCTCTCTTGGATGTAAAAAATGATAACAGAATTGTTCTCTGCACCCTCGAGAACCTCGGACACTATATCCATATTGCTGAAAACATAATTTTGTGCGGCGGCCATCTTGGATTAGAAAAATGATCAAAAAATCGTTCTCAGCACCCTCGAGAACCTCGGATACGATACCCATAATATAGTTATCATACTTTTGAGCGGCGGCCATCTTGGATTTGAAAACTGATCACAAAATCGTTCTCTGCACCCTTGAGAACCTCGGATACGATACCCATAATCTAGTTATCATACTTTTGAGCGGCGGCTATCTCGGATTTAAAAATGATCACAAAATCATTGTCTGCACCCTCGAGAACCTCGGATACGACACCCATATTTTTATGATCATAATCTTGCACGGCGGCCATCTTGGATTTGAAAAATTATCACAAAATCGTTCTCAGCACCTTCGAGAACCTCGGATACGATACCCATAATGTAGTTATCATACTTTTGAGCGGCGGCCATCTTCGATTTGAAAAATGAACCTAAAATCGTTCTGAGCACCCTCGAGAACCTCTGGTACGATACTCATAATGTTTTTATCATACTTTTGATCCGCGGCCATCTTGGATTTGAAAAACGATCACAAAATCGTTCTCAGCACCCTCGAGAACCTCGGATACGATACCCATAATGTAGTTATCATAATTTTGAACGGCGGCCATCTTGGATTTCAAAAATGATCACAAAATCGTTCTCTGCACCCTCGAGAACCTCGGATACGATACCCATATTTTTATGATCATAATCTTGCACGGCGGCCATCTTGGATTTGAAAAATGATCACAAAATCGTTCTCAGCACCCTCGAGAAACTCGGATACGATACCCATAATGTAGTTATCATAATTTTGAGCGGCGGCCATCTCGGTTTTAAAAATGATCCAAAAATTGTTCTCAGCACCCTCGAGAACCTCTGGTACGATACACATAATGTTTTTATCATACTTTTGATCCGCGGCCATCTTCGATTTGAAAAATGATCACAAAATCGTTCTCAGCACCCTCGAGAACCTCGGATACGATACCCATAATGTAGTTATCATACTTTTGAGCGGCGGCCATCTTGGATTTGAAAATGATCACAAAATTGTTTTCTGCACCCTCGAGAATCTCGGACACGATATCCATATTGCTGAAAACATAATTGTTTGCGGCAGCCCTCTTGGATTTCAAAAATGATCGGCCACCCTCGAGAACCTCGGACACGATATCTATATTGCTAAAATCATAATTTTGTGCGGCGGCCATCTTGGATTTGAAAAATGATCATCAAATCGTTCTCTGCACCCTCGAGAGCCTAGGATACGATACCCATATTTTTATGATCATAATCTTGCACGGCGGCCATCTTGGATTTGAAAAATGATCACAAAATCGTTCTCAGCACCCTCGAGAACCTCGGACACGATATCCGTATTGCTGAAAACATAATTTTGTGCGGTGGCCATCTTAGATTTGAAAAATGATCACCAAATCGTTCTCTGCAATCTCGAGAACTTAGGATACGATACCCATATTTTTATGATCATAATCTTGCACGGCGGCCATCTTGGATTTGAAAAATGATCACAAAATCGTTCTCAGCACTCTCGAGAAACTCGGATACGATACCCATAATGTAGTTATCATACTTTTGAGCGGCGGCCATCTTGGATTTGAAAACTGATCACAAAATCGTTCTCTGCACCCTTGAGAACCTCGGATACGATACCCATAATCTAGTTATCATACTTTTTTTTAAATCGCGGAGCTCAACCTGATACCCGACATAAAGTTCGGAATCAGAACCGCTCACTCTTGTCCCCAGCAGGCTCACCGACTCACCGAGTACATTCTCGTACGGCGTCAACTTCACGCTACCACGGCAGCCGTGTTTTTCGATGTCGCGAAGGCATTCGACAAGGTATGGCACAACGGCTTAGTATTCAAGCTGTATCAACTGGGAGTGCCAGACAGGCTAGTGCGCATCATACGAGCCTACCTTACTGATCGCTCCTTCCGATATCGAGTAGAGGGCACCCTATCCTCACCCAGACCCATCAGGTCTGACGTGCCACAGGGTTCAGTCCTCTTTCCCACTCTTTTCTCGCTCTTCACGAGCGACATTCCCAAGTTTCCGAATGTCCAGCTCGCTCAGTACGCTGACGATACGGCACTCTACTTTGGTTCCGCTCTATTGAACCGCTCAACCTTGAGCAGGAACATTAAAGTGCTTCAAGCCGCCGTCGATGAACTAAGCAACTGGTTCAGAAAATGGCGAATTGAAGTAAACCCCACCAAGAGTGCAGCGGTACTCTTCGGTAACGCGAATAGCATTCGCGCTAAAAAACGACCGACCGACGTCATTAAATTGTATGAAACACCCATACCGTGGGTGAAGGATTACAAATACTTAGGAGTCACGTTCAACAGCAATATGAACTTCAAGAAACATATTTATACGGTATGCAATAGAGCCCGATTTGTCCTCAGTCGCCTTTATCCACTTGTGTGTGGGCGAAGCAAACTTCCGCTCAAACACAAAGTGACGCTGTACAAAACCATCGTACGGCCCATACTGTCATACGCAAGCGTCGTTTTCGCGCACACCCGACCGAGCTACTTACGTCGTTTGCAAGTAGTTCAAAATAAATTCACGCGCATGGCAACCGGAGCCCCGTGGTTCATCCGAAACGTTGACCTTCACCGCGACCTAGAGCTTCCGACGATAGCTCAACACTTTAAAGAGATCTCGCGACGCTTCTTTGACAAGGCGCCTAACCATCCCAACATCTTGGTAAGGAAGGCATGCGGGTACACCCCCCTTCACCATAGTCTCAACCCAATAAGACGTCGCAGACACGTAACGGTAGACCCGGATGACGACATCACCATCGCGAACGCGACACCCACACAAACACCGACACAGACACGCACACACCGCCTTCGCAGGCGCAGGCACGGTCAACCACCGCAAACCACTAGCATTCGTCACTCTGACGATGGCCAGCGGCCCGCACCCTAGATACACCACACATTGTTTTGATACCCGACGAGACGTTAGTCCTCGTCCTGTAATCGTTTCACTACACTCACTAACACACGGACTGACTGACGGACTGACATACACCACTTACAAAACCACAAACACACTCCACAAACAGACACAAACACAAACATACATGCACACTAACATTTACACTACTTACGGATACGATACCCATAATGTAGTTATCATACTTTTGAGCGGCGGCCATCTTGGATTTGAAAACTGATCACAAAATCGTTCTCTGCACCCTCGAGAACCTAGGAGACGATACCCATAATCTAGTTAACTTAATTTTGAGCGGCGACCATCTTGGATTTGAAAAATGAATCTTAAATCGTTCTCAGCACCCTCGAGAACCTATGGTACGATACCCATAATGTTGTTATCATACATTTGATCCACGGCCATCTTCGATTTGAAAAATGATCACAAAATCGTTCTGTGTACTCTGAAGAACCTCGGATACGATACCCATATTTTTGAGATCATAATCTTGCACGGCGGCCATCTTGGATTTGAAAAATGATCACAAAATCATGCTCAGCACCCTCGAGAACCTCGGATACGATACCCATAATGTAGTTATCAAAGTTTTGAGCGGCGGCCATCTTGGATTTGAAAATGATCACAAAATTGTTTTCTGCACCCTCGAGAATCTCGGACACGATATCCATAATGTAGTTATCATAATTTTGTGTGGCGGCCATCTTGGATTTCAAAAATGATCACAAAATCGTTCTGTGCACTCTGAAGAACCTCGGATACGATACCCATATTTTTGAGATCATAATCTTGCACGGCGGCCATCTTGGATTTGAAAAATGATCACAAAGTCATGCTCAGCACCCTCGAGAACCTCGGATACGATACCCATAATGTAGTTATCAAACTATTGCTGAAAACATTATTGTTTGCGGCAGCCCTCTTGGATTTCAAAAATGACCACAGAATTGTTCTCTGCACCCTCGAGAACCTCGGGCACGATATCCGTATTGCTAATATCATAATTTTGTGCGGCGGCTATCTTGGATTTGAAAAATGATCACCAAATCGTTCTCTGCTTCCTCGAGAACCTCGGGTACGTTATCCATATTGCTGAAATTATAATTTTGTGCGGCGGCCATCTAGGATTTGAAAAATGATCACAAAATCGTTCTCAGCACCCTCGAGAATCTCGGATACGATACCCATAATGTAGTTATCATAATTTTGAGTGGCGGCAATCTTGAATTTCAAAAATGATCACCAAATCGTTCTGTGCACCGTCGAGAATCTCGGACACGATATCCATATAGCTGAAATCATAATTTTGTGCGGCGGCCATCTTGGATTTGAAAAACGATCACCAAATCGTTCTCTGCACCCTCGAGAATCTCGGACACGATATCCATATTGCTGAAATCATAATTTTGAACGGCGGCCATCTTGGATTTAAAAAATGATCACAAAATCGTTCTCTGCACCCTCGAGAACCTAGGATTCGATACCCATAATGAAGTAATCATACTTTTGAGCGGCGGCCATCTTGGATTTGAAAACTAATCACAAAATCGTTCTCTGCACCCTCGAGAACCTAGGAGACGATACCCCTAATGTAGTTATCATACTTTTGAGCGGCGGCCATCTTGGATTTGAAAACTGATCACAAAATCGTTCTCTGCACCCTCGAGAACCTAGGAGACGATACCTATAATCTAGTTATCATACTTTTGAGCGGCGGCTATCTTCGATTTGAAAAATGATCACAAAATCGTTCTCTGCACCCTCGAGAACCTCGCATACGATACCCATAATGTAGTTATCATAATTTTGAGCGGCGACCATCTTGGATTTGAAAAATGAACCTTAAATCGTTCTCAGCACCCTCGAGAACCTATGGTACGATACCCATAATGTTGTTATCATACATTTGATCCACGGCCATCTTCGATTTGAAAAATGATCACAAAATCGTTCTGTGCACTCTGAAGAACCTCGGATACGATACCCATATTTTTGAGATCATAATCTTGCACGGCGGCCATCTTGGATTTGAAAAATGATCACAAAATCATGCTCAGCACCCTCGAGAACCTCGGATACGATACCCATAATGTAGTTATCAAACTATTGCTGAAAACATTATTGTTTGCGGCAGCCCTCTTGGATTTCAAAAATGACCACAGAATTGATCTCTGCACCCTCGAGAACCTCGGGCACGATATCCGTATTGCTAATATCATAATTTTGTGCGGCGGCTATCTTGGATTTGAAAAATGATCACCAAATCGTTCTCTGCTTCCTCGAGAACCTCGGGTACGTTATCCATATTGCTGAAATTATAATTTTGTGCGGCGGCCATCTAGGATTTGAAAAATGATCACAAAATCGTTCTCAGCACCCTCGAGAATCTCGGATACGATACCCATAATGTAGTTATCATAATTTTGAGTGGCGGCAATCTTGAATTTCAAAAATGATCACAAAATCGTTCTGTGCACTCTCGAGAACCTCGGATACGATACCCATATTTTTGTGATCATAATCTTGCACGGTTGCCATCTAGGATTTAAAAATGATCCCAAAATTATTTTCTGCAACCTCGAGAACCTCAGACACGATATCAATAATGCTGAAAACATTATTGTTTGCGGCAGCCCTCTTGGATTTCAAAAATGATCACAGAATTGTTCTCTGCACCCTCGAGAACTTCGGACACGATATCCATATTGCTAAAATCATAATTTTGTGCGGCAGCCATCTTGGATTTGAAAAATAATCACAAAATCGTTCTCAGCACCCTCGAAAAACTTGGATACGATACCCATAATGTAATTATTATAATTTTGAGCGGTGGCCATCTTGGATTTGAAATCTGATCACAAAGTCGTTCTCTGCACCCTCGTGAACCTCGGATACGGTGCCCATAATCTAGTTATCATACTTTTGAGCGGAAGCTATCTCAGATTTAAAAATGATCCCAAAATTGTTTTCTGCACCCTCAAAAACCTCGGACACGATATCCATATTGCTGAAAACATAATTGTTTGCGGCAGCCCTCTTGGATTTGAAAACTAATCACAAAATCGTTCTCTGCACCCTCGAGAACCTAGGAGACGATACCCATATTTTTGTGATCATAATCTTGCACGGCGGCCATTTCGGATTTAAAAATGATACCAAAATTGTTTTCTGCACCCTCGAGAACCTCGGACACGATATCCATATTGCAGTAAACATAATTGTTTGCGGCAGCCCTCTCAGATTTAAAAATGATCCAAAAATTGTTTTCTGCACCCTCCAGAACCTCGGGAACGATATCCATATTGCTGAAAACATGATTTTGTGCGGCGGCCATCTTGGATTGGAAAAATGATCACAAAATCGTTGTCAGCACCCTCGAGAACCTCGGATAAGATACCCATAATGTAGTTATCATACTTTTGAGCGGCGGCCATCTTGGATTTGAAAACTAATCACAAAATCGTTCTCTGCACCCTCGAGAACCTAGGAGACGATACCCATAATCTAGTTATTATACTTTTGAGCGGCGGCCATCTCGGATTTAAAAATGATCCCAAAATTGTTTTCTGCACCCTCGAGAACCTCGGATACGATACCCCTAATGTAGTTATCATAATTTTGAGCGACGACAATCTTGGATTTCAAAAATGATCACAAAATAGTTCTGTGCACTCTCAAGAACCTCGGATACGATACCCATATATTTGTGATCATAATCTTGCACGGCGGCCATCTTGGAATTGAAAAATGATCACAAAATCGTTCTCAGCACCATCGAGAACCTCGGATACGATACCCATAATGTAGTTATCATACTTTTGAGCGGCGGCCATCTTGGATTTGAAAACTGATCACAAAATCGTTCTCTGCACCCTCGAGAACCTAGGAGACGATACCTATAATCTAGTTATCATACTTTTGAGCGGCGGCTATCTTCGATTTGAAAAATGATCACAAAATCGTTCTCTGCACCCTCGAGAACCTCGCATACGATACCCATTATGTAGTTATCATAATTTTGAGCGGCGACCATCTTGGATTTGAAAAATGAACCTTAAATCGTTCTCAGCACCCTCGAGAACCTATGGTACGATACCCATAATGTTGTTATCATACATTTGATCCACGGCCATCTTCGATTTGAAAAATGATCACCAAAATCGTTCTGTGCACTCTGAAGAACCTCGGATACGATACCCATATTTTTGAGATCATAATCTTGTACGGCGGCCATCTTGGATTTGAAAAATGATCACAAAGTCATGCTCAGCACCCTCGAGAACCTCGGATACGATACCCATAATGTAGTTATCAAACTATTGCTGAAAACATTATTGTTTGCGGCAGCCCTCTTGGATTTCAAAAATGACCACAGAATTGTTCTCTGCACCCTCGAGAACCTCGGGCACGATATCCGTATTGCTAATATCATAATTTTGTGCGGCGGCTATCTTGGATTTGAAAAATGATCACCAAATCGTTCTCTGCTTCCTCGAGAACCTCGGGTACGTTATCCATATTGCTGAAATTATAATTTTGTGCGGCGGCCATCTAGGATTTGAAAAATGATCACAAAATCGTTCTCAGCACCCTCGAGAATCTCGGATACGATACCCATAATGTAGTTATCATAATTTTGAGTGGCGGCAATCTTGAATTTCAAAAATGATCACAAAATCGTTCTGTGCACTCTCGAGAACCTCGGATACGATACCCATATTTTTGTGATCATAATCTTGCACGGTTGCCATCTAGGATTTAAAAATGATCCCAAAATTATTTTCTGCAACCTCGAGAACCTCAGACACGATATCAATAATGCTGAAAACATTATTGTTTGCGGCAGCCCTCTTGGATTTCAAAAATGATCACAGAATTGTTCTCTGCACCCTAGAGAAACTCGGATACGATACCCATAATGTAGTTATCATACTTTTGAGCGGCGGCCATCTTGGATTTGAAAACTTATCACAAAATCGTTCTCTGCACCCTTGAGAACCTCGGATACGATACCCATAATCTAGTTATCATAATTTTGAGCGGCGCCATCTCGGATTTAAAAATGATCCCAAAATTGTTTTCTGCACCCTCGAGAACCTCGGACACGATATCCATATTGCTGAAAACATAATTGTTGGCGGCAGCTCTCTTGGATGTAAAAAATGATAACAGAATTGTTCTCTGCATCCTCGAGAACCTCTGACACGATATCCATATTGCTAAAATCATAATTTTGTGCGGCGGCCATCTTGGATTTGAAAAAAGATCACAAAATCGTTCTCAGCACCTTCGAGAACCTCGGATACGATACCCATAATGTAGTTATCATACTTTTGAGCGGCAGCCATCTTCGATTTGAAAAATGATCACAAAATCGTTCTCTGCACTCTAGAGAACCTCGGATACGATACCCATAATGTAGTTATCATACTTTTGAGCGGCGGCCATCTTGGATTTGAAAACTAATCACAAAATCGTTCTCTGCACCCTTGAGAACCTCGGATACGATACCCATAATCTAGTTATCATACTTTTGAGCGGCGCCATCTCGGATTTAAAAATGATCCCAAAATTGTTTTCTGCACCCTCGAGAACCTCGGACACGATATCCATATTGCTGAAAACATAATTGTTGGCGGCAGCTCTCTTGGATGTAAAAAATGATAACAGAATTGTTCTCTGCATCCTCGAGAACCTCTGACACGATATCCATATTGCTAAAATCATAATTTTGTGCGGCGGCCATCTTGGATTTGAAAAATGATCACCAAATCGTTCTCTGCACCCTCGAGAATCTTGGACACGATATCCATATTGCTGAGATCATAATTTTGTGCGGCGGCCATCTTGGATTTGAAAAATGATCACAAAATAGTTCTCTGCACCCTCGAGAACATCGGATACGATACCCATAATGTAGTTATCATAATTTTGAGCGGCGACCATCTTGGATTTGAAAAATGGTCACAAAATCGTTCTCAGCACCCTCGAGAACCTAGAATACGATACCCATAATGTAGTTATCATACTTTTGAGCGGCAGCCATCTTGGATTTCAAAAATGATCACAAAATTGTTCTATGCACTCTCGAGAACCTCGGATAGGATACCTATATTTTTATGATCATAATCTTGCACGGCGGCCATCTTGGATTTGAAAAATTTTCACAAAATCGTTCTCAGCACCCTCGAGAAACTCGGATACGATACCCATAATCTAGTTATCATACTTTTGAGCGGCGGCCATCTCGAATTTAAAAATGATCCCAAAATTGTTTTCTGCACCCTCGAGAACCTCGGACACGATATCCATATTACTGAAAACATAATTGTTTGCGGAAGCCCTCTTGGATTTCAAAAATGATCACAGAATTGTTCTCTGCACCCTCGAAAACCTCGGACACGATATCCATATTGCTGAAAACATAATTTTGTGCGGCGGCCATCTTGGATTAGAAAAATGATCACAAATTCGTTCTGTGCACTCTCAAGAACCTCGGATACGATACCCATAATGTAGTTATCAAACTATTGCTGAAAACATTATTGTTTGCGGCAGCCCTCTTGGATTTCAAAAATGACCACAGAATTGTTCTCTGCACCCTCGAGAACCTCGGGCACGATATCCGTATTGCTAATATCATAATTTTGTGCGGCGGCTATCTTGGATTTGAAAAATGATCACCAAATCGTTCTCTGCTTCCTCGAGAACCTCGGGTACGTTATCCATATTGCTGAAATTATAATTTTGTGCGGCGGCCATCTAGGATTTGAAAAATGATCACAAAATCGTTCTCAGCACCCTCGAGAATCTCGGATACGATACCCATAATGTAGTTATCATAATTTTGAGTGGCGGCAATCTTGAATTTCAAAAATGATCACAAAATCGTTCTGTGCACTCTCGAGAACCTCGGATACGATACCCATATTTTTGTGATCATAATCTTGCACGGTTGCCATCTAGGATTTAAAAATGATCCCAAAATTATTTTCTGCAACCTCGAGAACCTCAGACACGATATCAATAATGCTGAAAACATTATTGTTTGCGGCAGCCCTCTTGGATTTCAAAAATGATCACAGAATTGTTCTCTGCACCCTAAAGAAACTCGGATACGATACCCATAATGTAGTTATCATACTTTTGAGCGGCGGCCATCTTGGATTTGAAAACTTATCACAAAATCGTTCTCTGCACCCTTGAGAACCTCGGATACGATACCCATAATCTAGTTATCATACTTTTGAGCGGCGCCATCTCGGATTTAAAAATGATCCCAAAATTGTTTTCTGCACCCTCGAGAACCTCGGACACGATATCCATATTGCTGAAAACATAATTGTTGGCGGCAGCTCTCTTGGATGTAAAAAATGATAACAGAATTGTTCTCTGCATCCTCGAGAACCTCTGACACGATATCCATATTGCTAAAATCATAATTTTGTGCGGCGGCCATCTTGGATTTGAAAAAAGATCACAAAATCGTTCTCAGCACCTTCGAGAACCTCGGATACGATACCCATAATGTAGTTATCATACTTTTGAGCGGCAGCCATCTTCGATTTGAAAAATGATCACAAAATCGTTCTCTGCACTCTAGAGAACCTCGGATACGATACCCATAATGTAGTTATCATACTTTTGAGCGGCGGCCATCTTGGATTTGAAAACTAATCACAAAATCGTTCTCTGCACCCTTGAGAACCTCGGATACGATACCCATAATCTAGTTATCATACTTTTGAGCGGCGCCATCTCGGATTTAAAAATGATCCCAAAATTGTTTTCTGCACCCTCGAGAACCTCGGACACGATATCCATATTGCTGAAAACATAATTGTTGGCGGCAGCTCTCTTGGATGTAAAAAATGATAACAGAATTGTTCTCTGCATCCTCGAGAACCTCTGACACGATATCCATATTGCTAAAATCATAATTTTGTGCGGCGGCCATCTTGGATTTGAAAAATGATCACCAAATCGTTCTCTGCACCCTCGAGAATCTTGGACACGATATCCATATTGCTGAGATCATAATTTTGTGCGGCGGCCATCTTGGATTTGAAAAATGATCACAAAATCGTTCTCAGCACCTTCGAGAACCTCGGATACGATACCCATAATGTAGTTATCATACTTTTGAGCGGCAGCCATCTTCGATTTGAAAAATGATCACAAAATAGTTCTCTGCACCCTCGAGAACATCGGATACGATACCCATAATGTAGTTATCATAATTTTGAGCGGCGACCATCTTGGATTTGAAAAATGGTCACAAAATCGTTCTCAGCACCCTCGAGAACCTAGAATACGATACCCATAATGTAGTTATCATACTTTTGAGCGGCAGCCATCTTGGATTTCAAAAATGATCACAAAATTGTTCTATGCACTCTCGAGAACCTCGGATAGGATACCTATATTTTTATGATCATAATCTTGCACGGCGGCCATCTTGGATTTGAAAAATTTTCACAAAATCGTTCTCAGCACCCTCGAGAAACTCGGATACGATACCCATAATCTAGTTATCATACTTTTGAGCGGCGGCCATCTCGAATTTAAAAATGATCCCAAAATTGTTTTCTGCACCCTCGAGAACCTCGGACACGATATCCATATTACTGAAAACATAATTGTTTGCGGAAGCCCTCTTGGATTTCAAAAATGATCACAGAATTGTTCTCTGCACCCTCGAAAACCTCGGACACGATATCCATATTGCTGAAAACATAATTTTGTGCGGCGGCCATCTTGGATTAGAAAAATGATCACAAATTCGTTCTGTGCACTCTCAAGAACCTCGGATACGATACCCATAATGTAGTTATCAAACTATTGCTGAAAACATTATTGTTTGCGGCAGCCCTCTTGGATTTCAAAAATGACCACAGAATTGTTCTCTGCACCCTCGAGAACCTCGGGCACGATATCCGTATTGCTAATATCATAATTTTGTGCGGCGGCTATCTTGGATTTGAAAAATGATCACCAAATCGTTCTCTGCTTCCTCGAGAACCTCGGGTACGTTATCCATATTGCTGAAATTATAATTTTGTGCGGCGGCCATCTAGGATTTGAAAAATGATCACAAAATCGTTCTCAGCACCCTCGAGAATCTCGGATACGATACCCATAATGTAGTTATCATAATTTTGAGTGGCGGCAATCTTGAATTTCAAAAATGATCACAAAATCGTTCTGTGCACTCTCGAGAACCTCGGATACGATACCCATATTTTTGTGATCATAATCTTGCACGGTTGCCATCTAGGATTTAAAAATGATCCCAAAATTATTTTCTGCAACCTCGAGAACCTCAGACACGATATCAATAATGCTGAAAACATTATTGTTTGCGGCAGCCCTCTTGGATTTCAAAAATGATCACAGAATTGTTCTCTGCACCCTAGAGAAACTCGGATACGATACCCATAATGTAGTTATCATACTTTTGAGCGGCGGCCATCTTGGATTTGAAAACTTATCACAAAATCGTTCTCTGCACCCTTGAGAACCTCGGATACGATACCCATAATCTAGTTATCATACTTTTGAGCGGCGCCATCTCGGATTTAAAAATGATCCCAAAATTGTTTTCTGCACCCTCGAGAACCTCGGACACGATATCCATATTGCTGAAAACATAATTGTTGGCGGCAGCTCTCTTGGATGTAAAAAATGATAACAGAATTGTTCTCTGCATCCTCGAGAACCTCTGACACGATATCCATATTGCTAAAATCATAATTTTGTGCGGCGGCCATCTTGGATTTGAAAAAAGATCACAAAATCGTTCTCAGCACCTTCGAGAACCTCGGATACGATACCCATAATGTAGTTATCATACTTTTGAGCGGCAGCCATCTTCGATTTGAAAAATGATCACAAAATCGTTCTCTGCACTCTAGAGAACCTCGGATACGATACCCATAATGTAGTTATCATACTTTTGAGCGGCGGCCATCTTGGATTTGAAAACTAATCACAAAATCATTCTCTGCACCCTTGAGAACCTCGGATACGATACCCATAATCTAGTTATCATACTTTTGAGCGGCGCCATCTCGGATTTAAAAATGATCCCAAAATTGTTTTCTGCACCCTCGAGAAACTCGGACACGATATCCATATTGCTGAAAACATAATTGTTGGCGGCAGCTCTCTTGGATGTAAAAAATGATAACAGAATTGTTCTCTGCATCCTCGAGAACCTCTGACACGATATCCATATTGCTAAAATCATAATTTTGTGCGGCGGCCATCTTGGATTTGAAAAATGATCACAAAATCGTTCTCAGCACCTTCGAGAACCTCGGATACGATACCCATAATGTAGTTATCATACTTTTGAGCGGCAGCCATCTTCGATTTGAAAAATGATCACAAAATAGTTCTCTGCACCCTCGAGAACATCGGATACGATACCCATAATGTAGTTATCATAATTTTGAGCGGCGACCATCTTGGATTTGAAAAATGGTCACAAAATCGTTCTCAGCACCCTCGAGAACCTAGAATACGATACCCATAATGTAGTTATCATACTTTTGAGCGGCAGCCATCTTGGATTTCAAAAATGATCACAAAATTGTTCTATGCACTCTCGAGAACCTCGGATAGGATACCTATATTTTTATGATCATAATCTTGCACGGCGGCCATCTTGGATTTGAAAAATTTTCACAAAATCGTTCTCAGCACCCTCGAGAAACTCGGATACGATACCCATAATCTAGTTATCATACTTTTGAGCGGCGGCCATCTCGAATTTAAAAATGATCCCAAAATTGTTTTCTGCACCCTCGAGAACCTCGGACACGATATCCATATTACTGAAAACATAATTGTTTGCGGAAGCCCTCTTGGATTTCAAAAATGATCACAGAATTGTTCTCTGCACCCTCGAAAACCTCGGACACGATATCCATATTGCTGAAATCATAATTTTGTGCGGCGGCCATCTTGGATTAGAAAAATGATCACAAATTCGTTCTGTGCACTCTCAAGAACCTCGGATACGATACCCATAATTTAGTTATCATAATCTTGCACGGCGGCCATCTTGGAATTGAAAAATGATCACAAAATCGTTCTCAGCACCCTCGAGAACCTCGGATACGATACCCATAATGTAGTTATCATAATTTTGAGCGGCGGCCATCTTCGATTTGAAAAATGATCACAAAATCGTTCTCTGCACCCTCGAGAACATCGGATACGATACCCATAATGTAGTTATCATAATTTTGAGCGGCGACCATCTTGGATTTGAAAAATGGTCACAAAATCGTTCTCAGCACCCTCGAGAACCTAGAATACGATACCCATAATGTAGTTATCATACTTTTGAGCGGCAGCCATCTTGGATTTCAAAAATGATCACAAAATTGTTCTATGCACTCTCGAGAACCTCGGATTGAATACCTATATTTTTATGATCATAATCTTGCACGGCGGCCATCTTGGATTTGAAATCTGATCACAAAGTCGTTCTCTGCACCCTCGTGAACCTCGGATACGGTGCCCATAATCTAGTTATCATAATTTTGAGCGGCGGCTATCTCAAATTTAAAAATGATCCCAAAATTGTTTTCTGCACACTCAAAAACCTCGGACACGATATCCATATTGCTGAAAACATAATTGTTTGCGGCAGCCCTCTTGGATTTGAAAACTAATCACAAAATCGTTCTCTGCACCCTCGAGAACCTAGGAGACGATACCCATATTTTTGTGATCATAATCTTGCACGGCGGCCATTTCGGATTTAAAAATGATCCCAAAATTGTTTTCTGCACCCTCGAGAACCTCGGACACGATATCCATATTGCAGTGAACATAATTGTTTGCGGCAGCCCTCTCAGATTTAAAAATGATCCAAAAATTGTTTTCTGCACCCTCCAGAACCTCGGAAACGATATCCATATTGCTGAAAACATAATTTTGTGCGGCGGCAATCTTGGATTGGAAAAATGATCACAAAATTGTTGTCAGCACCCTCGAGAACCTCGGATAAGATACCCATAATGTAGTTATCATACTTTTGAGCGGCGGCCATCTTGGATTTGAAAAATGATCACAAAATCGTTCTCAGCACCCTTGAGAACCTAGGATACGATACCCATAATGTAGTTAACATACTTTTGAGCGGTGGCCATCTTGGATTTCAAAAATGATCACAAAATCGTTCTATGCACTCTCGAGAACCTCGGATAGGATACCTATATTTTTATGATCATAATCTTGCACGGCGGCCATCTTGGATTTGAAAAATTTTCACAAAATCGTTCTCAGCACCCTCGAGAAACTCTGATACGATACCCATAATCTAGTTATCATACTTTTGAGCGGCGGCCATCTCGAATTTAAAAATGATCCCAAAATTGTTTTCTGCACCCTCGAGAACCTCGGACACGATATCCATATTGCTGAAAACATAATTGTTTGCGGAAGCCCTCTTGGATTTAAAAAATGATCACAGAATAGTTCTCTGCACTCTCGAAAACCTCGGTCACGATATCCATATTGCTAAAAAAATAATTTTGTGCGGCGGCCATCTTGGATTTGAAATATGATCACCAAATCGGTCTCTGCACCCTCGAGAACCTAGGATACGATACCCATAATCTAGTTATCAAACTTTTGAGCGGCGGCCATTTCGGATTAAAGAATGATCCCAAAATTGTTTTCTGCACCCTCGAGAAACTATGACACGATATCCATATTGCTGAAAACATAATTTTGTGCGGCGGCCATCTTGGATTAGAAAAATGATCACAAAATCGTTCTCAGCACCCTCGAGAACCTCGGATACGATACCCATAATGTAGTTATCATAATTTTGAGCGGCGGCCATCTTGTATTTCAAAAATGATCACAAAATCGATCCCTGCAGTCTCGAGATTCTCGGATACGATACCCATAATCTAGTTATCATAATTTTGAGCGGCGGCCATCTTGGATTTCAAAAATGATCACAAAATCGTTCTATGCACTCTCGAGAACCTCGGATAGGATACCTATATTTTTATGATCATAATCTTGCACGGCGGCCATCTTGGATTTGATTTTCACAAAATCGTTCTCAGCACCCTCGAGAAACTCGGATTCGATACCCATAATCTAGTTATCATACTTTTGAGCGGCGGCCATCTCGAATTTAAAAATGATCCCAAAATTGTTTTCTGCACCCTCGAGAACCTCGGACACGATATCCATATTGCTGAAAACATAATTTTGTGCAACGGCCATCTTGGATTTGAAAAATGATCACAAAATCGTTCTCAACACCCTCGAGAAACTCGGATACGATACCCATAATGTAGTTATCATACTTTTGAGCGGCGGCCATCTTGGATTTGAAAACTAATCACAAAATCTTTCTCTGCACCCTTGAGAACCTCGGATACGATACCCATAATCTAGTTATCATACTTTTGAGCGGCGCCATCTCGGATTTAAAAATGATCCCAAAATTGTTTTCTGCACCCTCGAGAACCTCGGACACGATATCCATATTGCTGAAAACATAATTGTTTGCGGCAGCTCTCTTGGATGTAAAAAATGATAACAGAATTGTTCTCTGCATCCTCGAGAACCTCGGACACGATATCCATATTGCTAAAAACATAATTTTGTGCGGCGGCCATCTTTGATTTGAAAAATGATCACCAAATCGTTCTCTGCACCCTCGAGAATCTTGGACACGATATCCATATTGCTGAGATCATAATTTTGTGCGGTGGCCATCTTGGATTTGAAAAATGATCACAAAATCGTTCTCAGCACCTTCGAGAACCTCGGATACGATACCCATAAAGTAGTTATCATACTTTTGAGCGACAGCCATCTTCGATTTGAAAAATGATCACAAAATCGTTCTATGCACCCTCGAGAACATCGGATACGATACCCATAATGTAGTTATCATAATTTTGAGCGGCGACCATCTTGGATTTGAAAAATGATCACAAAATCGTTCTCAGCACCCTCGAGAACCTAGGATACGATACCCATAATGTAGTTATCATACTTTTGAGCGGTGGCCATCTTGGATTTCAAAAATGATCACAAAATCGTTCTATGCACTCTCGAGAACCTCGGATAGGATACCTATATTTTTATGATCATAATCTTGCACGGCGGCCATCTTGGATTTGAAAAATTTTCACAAAATCGTTCTCAGCACCCTCGAGAAACTCTGATACGATACCCATAATCTAGTTATCATACTTTTGAGCGGCGGCCATCTCGAATTTAAAAATGACCCCAAAATTGTTTTCTGCACCCTCGAGAACCTCGGACACGATATCCATATTGCTGAAAACATAATTGTTTGCGGAAGCCCTCTTGGATTTAAAAAATGATCACAGAATAGTTCTCTGCACTCTCGAAAACCTCGGTCACGATATCCATATTGCTAAAAAAATAATTTTGTGCGGCGGCCATCTTGGATTTGAAATATGATCACCAAATCGGTCTCTGCACCCTCGAGAACCTAGGATACGATACCCATAATCTAGTTATCAAACTTTTGAGCGGCGGCCATTTCGGATTAAAAAATGATCCCAAAATTGTTTTCTGCACCCTCGAGAAACTCGGACACGATATCCATATTGCTGAAAACATAATTTTGTGCGGCGGCCATCTTGGATTAGAAAAATGATCACAAAATCGTTCTCAGCACCCTCGAGAACCTCGGATACGATACCCATAATGTAGTTATCATAATTTTGAGCGGCGGCCATCTTGTATTTCAAAAATGATCACAAAATCGATCCCTGCAGTCTCGAGAACCTCGGATACGATACCCATAATCTAGTTATCATAATTTTGAGCGGCGGCCATCTTGGATTTCAAAAATGATCACAAAATCGTTCTATGCACTCTCGAGAACCTCGGATAGGATACCTATATTTTTATGATCATAATCTTGCACGGCGGCCATCTTGGATTTGATTTTCACAAAATCGTTCTCAGCACCCTCGAGAAACTCGGATTCGATACCCATAATCTAGTTATCATACTTTTGTGCGGCGGCCATCTTGGATTAGAAAAATGATCACAAAATCGTTCTCAGCACCCTCGAGAACCTCGGATACGATACCCATAATGTAGTTATCATAATTTTGAGCGGCGGCCATCTTGTATTTCAAAAATGATCACAAAATCGATCCCTGCAGTCTCGAGAACCTCGGATACGATACCCATAATCTAGTTATCATAATTTTGAGCGGCGGCCATCTTGGATTTCAAAAATGATCACAAAATCGTTCTATGCACTCTCGAGAACCTCGGATAGGATACCTATATTTTTATGATCATAATCTTGCACGGCGGCCATCTTGGATTTGATTTTCACAAAATCGTTCTCAACACCCTCGAGAAACTCGGATACGATACCCATAATGTAGTTATCATACTTTTGAGCGGCGGCCATCTTGGATTTGAAAACTAATCACAAAATCGTTCTCTGCACCCTTGAGAACCTCGGATACGATACCCATAATCTAGTTATCATACTTTTGAGCGGCGCCATCTCGGATTTAAAAATGATCCCAAAATTGTTTTCTGCACCCTCGAGAACCTCGGACACGATATCCATATTGCTGAAAACATAATTGTTTGCGGCAGCTCTCTTGGATGTAAAAAATGATAACAGAATTGTTCTCTGCATCCTCGAGAACCTCGGACACGGTATCCATATTGCTAAAATCATAATTTTGTGCGGCGGCCATCTTGGATTTGAAAAATGATCACCAAATCGTTCTCTGCACCCTCGAGAATCTTGGACACGATATCCATATTATTGAGATCATAATTTTGTGCGGTGGCCACCTTGGATTTGAAAAATGATCACAAAATCGTTCTCAGCACCTTCGAGAACCTCGGATACGATACCCATAATGTAGTTATCATACTTTTGAGCGGCAACCATCTTCGATTTGAAAAATGATCACAAAATTGTTCTCTGCACCCTCGAGAACATCGGATACGATACCCATAATGTAGTTATCATAATTTTGAGCGGCGACCATCTTGGATTTGAAAAATGGTCACAAAATCGTTCTCAGCACCCTCGAGAACCTAGGATACGATACCCATAATGTAGTTATCATACTTTTGAGCGGCAGCCATCTTGGATTTCAAAAATGATCACAAAATTGTTCTATGCACTCTCGAGAACCTCGGATAGGATACCTATATTTTTATGATCATAATCTTGCACGGCGGCCATCTTGGATTAGAAAAATGGTCAGAAAATCGTTCTAAGCACCCTCGAGAACCTAGGATACGATACCCATAATCTAGTTATCATACTTTTGAGCGGCGGCCATCTCGAATTTTAAAATGATCCCAAAATTGTTTTCTGCACCCTCGAGAACCTCGGACACGATATCCATATTGCTGAAAACATAATTGTTTGCGGAAGCCCTCTTGGATTTCAAAAATGATCACAGAATTGTTCTCTGCACCCTCGAAAACCTCAGACACGATATCCATATTGCTAAAAAAATAATTTTGTGCGGCGGCCATCTTGGATTTGAAATATGATCACCAAATCGGTCTCTGCACCCTCGAGAACCTAGGATACGATACCCATAATCTAGTTATCAAACTTTTGAGCGGCGGCCATTTCGGATTAAAAAATGATCCCAAAATTGTTTTCTGCACCCTCGAGAAACTCGGACACGATATCCATATTGCTGAAAACATAATTTTGTGCGGCGGCCATCTTGGATTAGAAAAATGATCACAAAATCGTTCTGTGCACTCTCAAGAACCTCGGATACGATACCCATAATGTAGTTATCATAATCTTGCACGGCGGCCATCTTGGAATTGAAAAATTATCACAAAATCGTTCTCAGCACCCTCGAGAACCTCGGATACGATACCCATAATGTAGTTATCATAATTTTGAGCGGCGGCCATCTTGGATTTCAAAAATGATCACAAAATCGTTCTATGCACTCTCGAGAACCTCGGATAGGATACCTATATTTTTATGATCATAATCTTGCACGGCGGCCATCTTGGATTTGAAAAATTTTCACAAAATCGTTCTCAGCACCCTCGAGAAACTCGGATTCGATACCCATAATCTAGTTATCATACTTTTGAGCGGCGGCCATCTCGAATTTAAAAATGATCCCAAAATTGTTTTCTGCACCCTCGAGAACCTCGGACACGATATCCATATTGCTAAGATCATAATTTTGTGCATCGGCCATCTTGGATTTGAAAAATGATCACAAAATCGTTCTCAGCACCTTCAAGAACCTCGGATACGATACCCATAATGTAGTTATCATACTTTTGAGCGGCAGCCATCTTCGATTTGAAAAATGATCACAAAATCGTTCTCTGCACTCTAGAGAACCTCGGATACGATACCCATAATGTAGTTATCATAATTTTGAGCGGCGAACATCTTGGATTTGAAAAATGATCACAAAATCGTTCTCAGCACCCTCGAGAACCTCTGGTACGATACCCATAATGTAGTTATCATACTTTTGATCCGCGGCCATCTTGGATTTGAAAAATGATCACATAATCGTTCTCAGCATCCTCAAGAACCTCGGATACGAAACCCATAATGTAGTTATCATAATTTTGAGCGTCGGCCATCTTGGATTTCAAAAATGATCACAAAAACATTCTCTGCACCCTCGAGAACCTCGGAAACGACACCCATATTTTTATGATCATAATCTTGCACGGCGGCCATCTTGGATTTGAAAAATGATCACAAAATCGTTCTCAACACCCTCGAGAAACTCGGATACGATACCCATAATGTAGTTATCATACTTTTGAGCGGCGGCCATCTTGGATTTGAAAACTAATCACAAAATCGTTCTCTGCACCCTTGAGAACCTCGGATACGATACCCATAATCTAGTTATCATACTTTTGAGCGGCGCCATCTCGGATTTAAAAATGATCCCAAAATTGTTTTCTGCACCCTCGATAACCTCGGACACGATATCCATATTGCTGAAAACATAATTGTTTGCGGAAGCCCTCTTGGATTTCAAAAATGATCACAGAATTGTTCTCTGCACCCTCGAAAACCTCGGACACGATATCCATATTGCTAAAAAAATAATTTTGTGCGGCGGCCATCTTGGATTTGAAATATGATCACCAAATCGGTCTCTGCACCCTCGAGAACCTAGGATACGATACCCATAATCTAGTTATCAAACTTTTGAGCGGCGGCCATTTCGGATTAAAAAATGATCCCAAAATTGTTTTCTGCACCCTCGAGAAACTCGGACACGATATCCATATTGCTGAAAACATAATTTTGTGCGGCGGCCATCTTGGATTAGAAAAATGATCACAAAATCGTTCTGTGCACTCTCAAGAACCTCGGATACGATACCCATAATGTAGTTATCATAATCTTGCACGGCGGCCATCTTGGAATTGAAAAATTATCACAAAATCGTTCTCAGCACCCTCGAGAACCTCGGATACGATACCCATAATGTAGTTATCATAATTTTGAGCGGCGGCCATCTTGGATTTCAAAAATGATCACAAAATCGTTCTATGCACTCTCGAGAACCTCGGATAGGATACCTATATTTTTATGATCATAATCTTGCACGGCGGCCATCTTGGATTTGAAAAATTTTCACAAAATCGTTCTCAGCACCCTCGAGAAACTCGGATTCGATACCCATAATCTAGTTATCATACTTTTGAGCGGCGGCCATCTCGAATTTAAAAATGATCCCAAAATTGTTTTCTGCACCCTCGAGAACCTCGGACACGATATCCATATTGCTAAGATCATAATTTTGTGCATCGGCCATCTTGGATTTGAAAAATGATCACAAAATCGTTCTCAGCACCTTCAAGAACCTCGGATACGATACCCATAATGTAGTTATCATACTTTTGAGCGGCAGCCATCTTCGATTTGAAAAATGATCACAAAATCGTTCTCTGCACTCTAGAGAACCTCGGATACGATACCCATAATGTAGTTATCATAATTTTGAGCGGCGAACATCTTGGATTTGAAAAATGATCACAAAATCGTTCTCAGCACCCTCGAGAACCTCTGGTACGATACCCATAATGTAGTTATCATACTTTTGATCCGCGGCCATCTTGGATTTGAAAAATGATCACATAATCGTTCTCAGCATCCTCAAGAACCTCGGATACGATACCCATAATGTAGTTATCATAATTTTGAGCGTCGGCCATCTTGGATTTCAAAAATGATCACAAAATCATTCTCTGCACCCTCGAGAACCTCGGAAACGACACCCATATTTTTATGATCATAATCTTGCACGGCGGCCATCTTGGATTTGAAAAATGATCACAAAATCGTTCTCAACACCCTCGAGAAACTCGGATACGATACCCATAATGTAGTTATCATACTTTTGAGCGGCGCCATCTCGGATTTAAAAATGATCCCAAAATTGTTTTCTGCACCCTCGAGAACCTCGGACACGATATCCATATTGCTGAAAACATAATTGTTTGCGGAAGCCCTCTTGGATTTCAAAAATGATCACAGAATTGTTCTCTGCACCCTCGAAAACCTCGGACACGATATCCATATTGCTAAAAAAATAATTTTGTGCGGCGGCCATCTTGGATTTGAAATATGATCACCAAATCGGTCTCTGCACCCTCGAGAACCTAGGATACGATACCCATAATCTAGTTATCAAACTTTTGAGCGGCGGCCATTTCGGATTAAAAAATGATCCCAAAATTGTTTTCTGCACCCTCGAGAACCTCGGACACGATATCCATATTGCTGAAAACATAATTTTGTGCGGCGGCCATCTTGGATTAGAAAAATGATCACAAAATCGTTCTGTGCACTCTCAAGAACCTCGGATACGATACCCATAATGTAGTTATCATAATCTTGCACGGCGGCCATCTTGGAATTGAAAAATTATCACAAAATCGTTCTCAGCACCCTCGAGAACCTCGGATACGATACCCATAATGTAGTTATCATAATTTTGAGCGGCGGCCATCTTGGATTTCAAAAATGATCACAAAATCGTTCTATGCACTCTCGAGAACCTCGGATAGGATACCTATATTTTTATGATCATAATCTTGCACGGCGGCCATCTTGGATTTGAAAAATTTTCACAAAATCGTTCTCAGCACCCTCGAGAAACTCGGATTCGATACCCATAATCTAGTTATCATACTTTTGAGCGGCGGCCATCTCGAATTTAAAAATGATCCCAAAATTGTTTTCTGCACCCTCGAGAACCTCGGACACGATATCCATATTGCTAAGATCATAATTTTGTGCATCGGCCATCTTGGATTTGAAAAATGATCACAAAATCGTTCTCAGCACCTTCAAGAACCTCGGATACGATACCCATAATGTAGTTATCATACTTTTGAGCGGCAGCCATCTTCGATTTGAAAAATGATCACAAAATCGTTCTCTGCACTCTAGAGAACCTCGGATACGATACCCATAATGTAGTTATCATAATTTTGAGCGGCGAACATCTTGGATTTGAAAAATGATCACAAAATCGTTCTCAGAACCCTCGAGAACCTCTGGTACGATACCCATAATGTAGTTATCATACTTTTGATCCGCGGCCATCTTGGATTTGAAAAATGATCACATAATCGTTCTCAGCATCCTCAAGAACCTCGGATACGATACCCATAATGTAGTTATCATAATTTTGAGCGTCGGCCATCTTGGATTTCAAAAATGATCACAAAATCATTCTCTGCACCCTCGAGAACCTCGGAAACGACACCCATATTTTTATGATCATAATCTTGCACGGCGGCCATCTTGGATTTGAAAAATGATCACAAAATCGTTCTCAACACCCTCGAGAAACTCGGATACGATACCCATAATGTAGTTATCATACTTTTGAGCGGCGGCCATCTTGGATTTGAAAACTAATCACAAAATCGTTCTCTGCACCCTTGAGAACCTCGGATACGATACCCATAATCTAGTTATCATACTTTTGAGCGGCGCCATCTCGGATTTAAAAATGATCCCAAAATTGTTTTCTGCACCCTCGAGAACCTCGGACACGATATCCATATTGCTGAAAACATAATTGGTTGCGGCAGCTCTCTTGGATGTAAAAAATGATAACAGAATTGTTCTCTGCATCCTCGAGAACCTCGGACACGATATCCATATTGCTAAAATCATAATTTTGTGCGGCGGCCATCTTGGATTTGAAAAATGATCACCAAATCGTTCTCTGCACCCTCGAGAATCTTGGACACGATATCCATATTGCTGAGATCATAATTTTGTGCGGTGGCCATCTTGGATTTGAAAAATGATCACAAAATCGTTCTCAGCACCTTCGAGAACCTCGGATACGATACCCATAATGTAGTTATCATACTTTTGAGCGGCAGCCATCTTCGATTTGAAAAATGATCACAAAATCGTTCTCTGCACCCTCAAGAACATCGGATACGATACCCATAATGTAGTTATCATAATTTTGAGCGGCGACCATCTTGGATTTGAAAAATGGTCACAAAATCGTTCTCAGCACCCTCGAGAACCTAGGATACGATACCCATAATGTAGTTATCATACTTTTGAGCGGCAGCCATCTTGGATTTCAAAAATGATCACAAAATTGTTCTATGCACTCTCGAGAACCTCGGATAGGATACCTATATTTTTATGATCATAATCTTGCACGGCGGCCATCTTGGATTAGAAAAATGGTCACAAAATCATTCTCAGCACCCTCGAGAACCTAGGATACGATACCCATAATCTAGTTATCATACTTTTGAGCGGCGGCCATCTCGAATTTAAAAATGATCCCAAAATTGTTTTCTGCACCCTCGAGAACCTTGGACACGATATCCATATTGCTGAAAACATAATTGTTTGCGGAAGCCCTCTTGGATTTCAAAAATGATCACAGAATTGTTCTCTGCACCCTCGAAAACCTCGGACACGATATCCATATTGCTAAAAAAATAATTTTGTGCGGCGGCCATCTTGGATTTGAAATATGATCACCAAATCGGTCTCTGCACCCTCGAGAACCTAGGATACGATACCCATAATCTAGTTATCAAACTTTTGAGCGGCGGCCATTTCGGATTAAAAAATGATCCCAAAATTGTTTTCTGTACCCTCGAGAAACTCGGACACGATATCCATATTGCTGAAAACATAATTTTGTGCGGCGGCCATCTTGGATTAGAAAAATGATCACAAAATCGTTCTGTGCACTCTCAAGAACCTCGGATACGATACCCATAATAAAGTTATCATAATCTTGCACGGCGGCCATCTTGGAATTGAAAAATTATCACAAAATCGTTCTCAGCACCCTCGAGAACCTCGGATACGATACCCATAATGTAGTTATCATAATTTTGAGCGGCGGCCATCTTGGATTTCAAAAATGATCACAAAATCGTTCTATGCACTCTCGAGAACCTCGGATAGTATACCTATATTTTTATGATCATTATCTTGCACGGCGGCCATCTTGGATTTGAAAAATTTTCACAAAATCGTTCTCAGCACCCTCGAGAAACTCGGATTCGATACCCATAATCTAGTTATCATACTTTTGAGCGGCGGCCATCTCGAATTTAAAAATGATCCCAAAATTGTTTTCTGCACCCTCGAGAACCTCGGATACGATATCCATATTGCTGAGATCATAATTTTGTGCAACGGCCATCTTGGATTTGAAAAATGATCACAAAATCGTTCTCAGCACCTTCAAGAACCTCGGATACGATACCCATAATGTAGTTATCATACTTTTGAGCGGCAGCCATCTTCGATTTGAAAATGATCACAAAATCGTTCTCTGCACTCTAGAGAACCTCGGATACGATACCCATAATGTAGTTATCATAATTTTGAGCGGCGAACATCTTGGATTTGAAAAATGATCATAAAATCGTACTCAGCACCCTCGAGAACCTCTGGTACGATACCCATAATGTAGTTATCATACTTTTGATCCGCGGCCATCTTGGATTTGAAAAATGATCACAAAATCGTTCTCAGCACCCTCAAGAACCTCGGATACGATACCCATAATGTAGTTATCATAATTTTGAGCGTCGGCCATTTTGGATTTCAAAAATGATCACAAAATCATTCTCTGCACCCTCGAGAACCTCGGATACGACACCCATATTTTTATGATCATAATCTTGCACGGCGGCCATCTTGTATTTGAAAAATGATGACAAAATCGTTCTCAACACCCTCGAGAAACTCGGATACGATACCCATAATGTAGTTATCATACTTTTGAGCGGCGGCCATCTTGGATTTGAAAACTAATCACAAAATCGTTCTCTGCACCCTTGAGAACCTCGGATACGATACCCATAATCTAGTAATCATACTTTTGAGCGGCGCCATCTCGGATTTAAAAATGATCCCAAAATTGTTTTCTGCACCCTCGAGAACCTCGGACACGATATCCATATTGCTGAATACATAATTGTTTGCGGCAGCTCTCTTGGATGTTAAAAATGATGACAGAATTGTTCTCTGCATCCTCGAGAACCTCGGACACGATATCCATATTGCTAAAATCATAATTTTGTGCGGCGGCCATCTTGGATTTGAAAAATGATCACCAAATCGTTCTTTGCACCCTGAGAATCTTGGACACGAAATCCATATTGCTGAGATCATAATTTTGTGCGGTGGCCACCTTGGATTTGAAAAATGATCACAAAATCGTTCTCAGCACCTTCGAGAACCTCGGATACGATACCCATAATGTAGTTATCATACTTTTGAGCGGCGGCCATCTTCGATTTGAAAAATGAACCTAAAATCGTTCTCACCACCCTCGAGAACCTCGGATACGATACCCATAATGTAGTTATCATACTTTTGATCGGCGGCTATCTTGGATTTGAAAAATTATCAAAAAATCGTTCTCTGCACCCTCGAGAACAACTGATGCGTTACCCATAATCTAGTTATCATAATTTTGAGCGGCGGCCATCTCGGATTTAAAAATAATCCCAAAATTGTTTTCTGCACCCTCGAGAACCTCAGATACGATACCCATAATGTAGTTATCATAATTTTGAGTGGCGGCAATCTTGAATTTCAATAATGATCACAAAATCGTTCTGTGCATACCCATATTGCTGAAAACATAATTTTGTGCGGCGGCCATCTTGGATTAGAAAAATGATAACAAAATCGTTCTCTGCACACTTGAGAACCTCGAATACGATACCCATAATCTAGTTATCATACTATTGAGCGGCGGCCATCTCGGATTTAAAAATGATCCCAAAATTGTTTTCTGCACCCTCGAGAACCTCGGATACGATATCCATATTGCTGAAAACATAATTGTTTGCGGCAGCTCTCTTGGATGTAAAAAATGATAACAGAATTGTTCTCTGCACCCTCGAGAACCTCGGACACGATATCCATATTGCTAAAATCATAATTTTGTGCGGCGGCCATCTTGGATTTGAAAAATGATCACCAAATCGTTCTCTGCACACTCGAGAATCTTGGACACGATATCCATATTGCTGAGATCATAATTTTGTGCGGCGGCCATCTTGGATTTGAAAAATGATCACAAAATCGTTCTCAGCACCTTCGAGAACCTCGGATACGATACCCATAATGTAGTTATCATACTTTTGAGCGGCAGCCATCTTCAATTTGAAAAATGATCACAAAATCGTTCTCTGCACTCTAGAGAACCTCGGATACGAAACCCATAATGGAGTTATCATAATTTTGAGTGGCGACCATCTTGGATTTGAAAAATGATCACAAAATCGTTCTCAGCACCCTCGAGAACCTCTGGTACGAAACCCATAATGTAGTTATCATACTTTTGATCCGCGGCCATCTTGGATTTGAAAAATGATCACAAAATCGTTCTCAGCACCCTCGAGAACCTCGAATACGATACCCATAATGTAGTTATCATAATTTTGAGCGGCGGCCATCTTCGATTTGAAAAATGATCACAAAATCGTTCTCTGCACACTTGAGAACCTCGGACACGATATCCATATTGCTGAAAACATAATTGTTTGCGGCAGCTCTCTTGGATGTAAAAAATGATAACAGAATTGTTCTCTGCACCCTCGAGAACCTCGGACACGATATCCATATTGCTAAAATCATAATTTTGTGCGGCGGCCATATTGGATTTGAAAAATGATCACAAAATCGTTCTCAGCACCTTCGAGAACCTCGGATACGATACCCATAATGTAGTTATCATACTTTTGAGCGGCGGCCATCTTCGATTTGAAAAATGAACCTAAAATCGTTCTCAACACCCTCGAGAACCTCGGATACGATACCCATAATGTAGTTATCATACTTTTGAGCGGCGGCTATCTTGGATTTGAAAAATTATCAAAAAATCGTTCTCTGCACCCTCGAGAACAACTGATGCGTTACCCATAATCTAGTTATCATAATTTTGAGCGGCGGCCATCTCTGATTTTAAAATAATCCCTAAATTGTTTTCTGCACCCTCGAGAACCTCAGATACGATACCCATAATGTAGTTATCATAATTTTGAGTGGCGGCAATCTTGAATTTCAATAATGATCACAAAATCGTTCTGTGCACTCTCGAGAACCTCGGATACGATACCCATATTGCTGAAAACATAATTTTGTGCGGCGGCCATCTTCGATTAGAAAAATGATAACAAAATCGTTCTCTGCACACTCGAGAACCTCGAATACGATACCCATAATCTAGTAATCATACTATTGAGCGGCGGCCATCTCGGATTTAAAAATGATCCCAAAATTGTTTTCTGCACCCTCGAGAACCTCGGATACGATATCCATATTGCTGAAAACAAAATTGTTTGCGGCAGCTCTCTTGGATGTAAAACATGATAACAGAATTGTTCTCTGCACCCTCGAGAACCTCGGAAACGATATCCATATTGCTAAAATCATAATTTTGTGCGGCGACCATCTTGGATTTGAAAAATGATCACCAAATCGTTCTCTGCACCCTCGAGAATCTTGGACACGATATCCATATTGCTGAGATCATAATTTTGTGCGGCGGCCATCTTGGATTTGAAAAATGATCACAAAATCGTTCTCAGCACCTTCGAGAACCTCGGATACGATACCCATAATGTAGTTATCATACTTTTGTGCGGCAGCCATCTTCGATTTGAAAAATGATCACAAAATCGTTCTCTGCACTCTAGAGAACCTCGAATACGAAACCCATAATGGAGTTATCATAATTTTGAGTGGAGACCATCTTGGATTTGAAAAATGATCACAAAATCGTTCTCAGCACCCTCGAGAACCTCTGGTACGATACCCATAATGTAGTTATCATACTTTTGATCCGCGGCCTTCTTGGATTTTAAAAATGATCACAAAATCGTTCTCAGCACCCTCGAGAACCTCGGATACGATACCCATAATGTAGTTATAATAATTTTGAGCGGCGGCCATCTTCGATTAGAAAAATAATCACAAAATCGTTCTCTGCACACTTGAGAACCTCGGATACGATACCCATAATCTAGTTATCATACTTATGAGCGGCGGCCATCTCGGTTTTAAAAATGATCCCAAAATTGTTTTCTGCACCCTCGAGAACCTCGGACACGATATCCATATTGCTGAAAATATAATTGTTTGCGGCAGCTCTCTTGGATGTAAAAAATGATAATAGAATTGTTCTCTGCACCCTCGAGAACCTCGGACACGATATCCATATTGCTAAAATCATAATTTTGTGCGGCGGCCATATTGGATTTGAAAAATGATCACCAAATCGTTCTCTGCACCCTCGAGAACCTCTGGTACGATATGCATAATGTAGTTATCATACTTTTGATATGCGGCCATCTTGGATTTGAAAAATGATCACAAAATCGTTCTCAGCTTCCTCGAGAACCTCGGATACGATACCCATAATGTAGTTATCATAATTTTGAGCCGCAGCCATCTTGGATTTCAAGAATGATCACAAAATCATTCTCTGCACCCTCGAGAACCTCGGATACGACACCCATATTTTTATGATCATAATCTTGCACGGCGGCCATCTTGGATTTGAAAAATGATCACAAAATCGTTCTCTGCACCCATGAGAACCTCGGATACGATACCCATAATCTAGTTATCATACTTTTGAGCGGCGGCCATCTCGGATTTAAAAATGATCCCAAAATTGTTTTCTGCACCCTCGAGAACCTCGGACACGATATCCATATTGCTGAGATAATAATTTTGTGCGGCGGCCATGTTGGATTTGAAAAATGATCACAAAATCGTTCTCAGCACCCTCGAGAAACTCGGCTACGATACCCATATTGTAGTTATCATACTTTTGAGCGGCCGCCATCTTGGATTTGAAAACTGATCACATAATCGTTCTCTGCACCCTCGAGAACCTCGGATACGATACCCATAATGTAGTTATCATAATTTTGAGCGGCGACCATCTTGGATTTGAAAAATGATCACAAAATCGTTCTCAGCACCCTCGAGAACCTCTGGTACGATACCCATAATGTAGTTATCATTTTTTTGATCCGCGGCCATCTTGCATTTGAAAAATGATCACAAAATCGTTCTCAGCACCCTCGAGAAACTCGGCTACGATACCCATAATGTAGTTATCATACTTTTGAGCGGCGGCCATCTTGGATTTGAAAACTGATCACATAATCGTTCTCTGCACCCTTGAGAACCTCGGATACGATACCCATAATCTAGTTATCATACTTTTGAGCAGCGGCCATCTCGGATTTAAAAATGATCCCAAAATTGTTTTCTGCACCCTCGAGAACCTCGGACACGATATCCATATTGCTGAAAACATAATTGTTTGCGGCAGCTCTCTTGGATGTTAAAAATGATGACAGAATTGTTCTCTGCATCCTCGAGAACCTCGGACACGATATCCATATTGCTAAAATCATAATTTTGTGCGGCGGCCATCTTGGATTTGAAAAATGATCACCAAATCGTTCTCTGCACCCTCGAGAATCTTGGACACGATATCCATATTGCTGAGATCATTATTTTGTGCGGCGGCCATCTTGGATTTGAAAAATGATCACAAAATCGTTCTCAGCACCTTCGAGAACCTCGGATACGATACCCATAATGTAGTTATCATACTTTTGAGCGGCAGCCATCTTGGATTTCAAAAATGATCACAAAATTGTTCTATGCACTCTCGAGAACCTCGGATAGGATACCTTTATTTTTATGATCATAATCTTGCACGGCGGCCATCTTGGATTAGAAAAATGGTCACAAAATCATTCTCAGCACCCTCGAGAACCTAGGATACGATACCCATAATCTAGTTATCATACTTTTGAGCGGCGGCCATCTCGAATTTAAAAATGATCCCAAAATTGTTTTCTGCACCCTCGAGAACCTCGGACGCGATATCCATATTGCTGAAAACATAATTGTTTGCGGAAGCCCTCTTGGATTTCAAAAATGATCACAGAATTGTTCTCTGCACACTCGAAAACCTCGGACACGATATCCATATTGCTAAAAAAATAATTTTGTGCGGCGGCCATCTTGGATTTGAAAAATGATCACAAAATCGTTCTCAGCACCTTCGAGAACCTCGGATACGATACCCATAATGTAGTTATCATACTTTTGAGCGGCAGCCATCTTCGATTTGAAAAATGATCACAAAATCGTTCTCTGCACCCTCGAGAACCTCGGATACCATACCCATAATGTAGTTATCATAATTTTGAGCGGCGACCATCTTGGATTTGAAAAATGATCACAAAATCGTTCTCAGCACCCTCGAGAACCTCGGATACGATACCCATAATGTAGTTATCATAATTTTGAGCGGCGGCCATCTTGGATTTCAAAAATGATCACAAAATCATTCTCTGCACCCTCGAGAACCTCGGATACAACACCCATATTTTTATGATCATAATCTTGCACGGCGGCCATCTTGGATTTGAAAAATGATCACATAATCGTTCTCTGCACCCTTGAGAACCTCGGATACGATAACCATAATCTAGTTATCATACTTTTGAGCAGCGGCCATCTCGGATTTAAAAATGATCCCAAAATTGTTTTCTGCACCCTCGAGAACCTCGGATACGATATCCATATTGCTGAAAACATAATTGTTTGCGGCAGCTCTCTTGGATGTAAAAAATGATAACAGAATTGTTCTCTGCACCCTCGAGAACCTCGGACACGATATCCATATTGCTCAAATCATAATTTTGTGCGGCGGCCATCTTGGATTTGAAAAATGATCACCAAATCGTTCTCTGCACCCTCGAGAATCTTGGACACGATATCCATATTGCTGAGATCATAATTTTGTGCGGCGGCCATCTTGGATTTGAAAAATGATCACAAAATCGTTCTCAGCACCTTCGAGAACCTCGGATACGATACCCATAATGTAGTTATCATACTTTTGAGCGGCAGCCATCTTCAATTTGAAAAATGATCACAAAATCGTTCTCTGCACTCTAGAGAACCTCGGATACGAAACCCATAATGGAGTTATCATAATTTTGAGTGGCGACCATCTTGGATTTGATAAATGATCACAAAATCGTTCTCAGCACCCTCGAGAACCTCTGGTACGATATCCATAATGTAGTTATCATACTTTTGAGCGGCAGCCATCTTCAATTTGAAAAATGATCACAAAATCGTTCTCTGCACTCTAGAGAACCTCGGATACGAAACCAATAATGGAGTTATCATAATTTTGAGTGGCGGCCATCTTGGATTTGAAAAATGATCACTAAATCGTTCTCTGCACCCTCGAGAATCTTGGACACGATATCCATATTGCTGAGATCATAATTTTGTGCGGCGGCCATCTTGGATTTGAAAAATGATCACAAAATCGTTCTCAGCACCCTCGAGAAACTCGGCTACGATACCCATAATGTAGTTATCATACTTTTGAGCGGCGGCCATCTTGGATTTGAAAACTGATCACATAATCGTTCTCTGCACCCTCGAGAACCTCGGATACGATACCCATAATGTAGTTATCATAATTTTGAGCGGCGACCATCTTGGATTTGAAAAATGATCACAAAATCGTTCTGAGCACCCTCGAGAACCTCTGGTACGATACCCATAATGTAGTTATCATTTTTTTGATCCGCGGCCATCTTGGATTTGAAAAATGATCACAAAATCGTTCTCAGCACCCTCGAGAAACTCGGCTACGATACCCATAATGTAGTTATCATACTTTTGAGCGGCGGCCATCTTGGATTTGAAAACTGATCACATAATCGTTCTCTGCACCCTTGAGAATCTCGGATACGATACCCATAATCTAGTTATCATACTTTTGAGCAGCGGCCATCTCGGATTTAAAAATGATCCCAAAATTCTTTTCTGCACCCTCGAGAACCTCGGACACGATATCCATATTGCTGAAAACATAATTGTTTGCGGCAGCTCTCTTGGATGTTAAAAATGATGACAGAATTGTTCTCTGCATCCTCGAGAACCTCGGACACGATATCCTTATTGCTAAAATCATAATTTTGTGCAGCGGCCATCTTGAATTTGAAAAATGATCACCAAATCGTTCTCTGCACCCTCGAGAATCTGGGACACGATATCCATATTGCTGAGATCATTATTTTGTGCGGCGGCCATCTTGGATTTGAAAAATTATCACAAAATCGTTCTCAGCACCTTCGAGAACCTTTGATACGATACCCATAATGTAGTTATCATACTTTTGAGCGGCAGCCATCTTCGATTTGAAAAATGATCACAAAATCGTTCTCTGCACCCTCGAGAACCTCGGATACCATACCCATAATGTAGTTATCATAATTTTGAGCGGCGACCATCTTGGATTTGAAAAATGATCACAAAATCTTTCTCAGCACCCTCGAGAACCTCTGGTACGATACCCATTATGTAGTTATCATACTTTTGATCCGCGGCCATCTTGGATTTGAAAAATGATCACAAAATCGTTCTCAGCACCCTCGAGAACCTCGGATACGATACCCATAATGTAGTTATCATAATTTTGAGCGGCGGCCATCTTGGATTTCAAAAATGATCACAAAATCATTCTCTGCACCCTCGAGAACCTCGGATACGACACCCATATTTTTATGATCATAATCTTGCACGGCAGCCATCTTGGATTTGAAAAATGATGACATAATCGTTCTCTGCACCCTTGAGAACCTCGGATACGATACCCATAATCTAGTTATCATACTTTTGAGCAGCGGCCATCTCGGATTTAAAAATGATCCCAAAATTGTTTTCTGCACCCTCGAGAACCTCGGATACGATATCCATATTGCTGAAAACATAATTGTTTGCGGCAGCTCTCTTGGATGTAAAAAATGATAACAGAATTGTTCTCTGCACCCTCGAGAACCTCGGACACGATATCCATATTGCTAAAATCATAATTTTGTGCGGCGGCCATCTTGGATTTGAAAAATGATCACCAAATCTTTCTCTGCACCCTCGAGAATCTTGGACACGATATCCATATTGCTGAGATCATAATTTTGTGCGGCGGCCATCTTGGATTTGAAAAATGATCACAAAATCGTTCTTAGCACCTTCGAGAACCTCGGATACGATACCCATAATGTAGTTATCATACTTTTGAGCGGCAGCCATCTTCAATTTGAAAAATGATCACAAAATCGTTCTCTGCACTCTAGAGAACCTCGGATACGAAACCCATAATGGAGTTATCATAATTTTGAGTGGCGGCCATCTTGGATTAGAAAAATGATAACAAAATCGTTCTCTGCACACTTGAGAACCTCGAATACGATACCCATAATCTAGTAATCATACTATTGAGCGGCGGCCATCTCGGATTTAAAAATGATCCCAAAATTGTTTTCTGCACCCTCGAGAACCTCGGATACGATATCCATATTGCTGAAAACAAAATTGTTTGCGGCAGCTCTCTTGGATATAAAACATGATAACAGAATTGTTCTCTGCACCCTCGAGAACCTCGGAAACGATATCCATATTGCTAAAATCATAATTTTGTGCGGCGGCCATCTTGGATTTGAAAAATGATCACATAATCGTTCTCAGCACCTTCGAGAACCTCAGATACGATACCCATAATGTAGTTATCATACTTTTGAGCGGCAGCCATCTTCGATTTGAAAAATGATCACAAAATCGTTCTCTGCACTCTAGAGAACCTCGAATACGAAACCCATAATGGAGTTATCATAATTTTGAGTGGCGACCATCTTGGATTTGAAAAATGATCACAAAATCGTTCTCAGCACCCTCGAGAACCTCTGGTACGATACCCATAATGTAGTTATCATACTTTTGATCCGCGGCCTTCTTGGATTTTAAAAATGATCACAAAATCGTTCTCAGCACCCTCGAGAACCTCGGATACGATACCCATAATGAAGTTATAATGATTTTGAGCGGCGGCCATCTTCGATTTGAAAAATGATCACAAAATCGTTCTCTGCACACTTGAGAACCTCGGATACGATACCCATAATCTAGTTATCATACTTTTGAGCGGCGGCCATCTCGGTTTTAAAAATGATCCCAAAATTGTTTTCTGCACCCTCGAGAACCTCGGACACGATATCCATAATCTAGTTATCATACTTTTGAGCAGCGGCCATCTCGGATTTAAAAATGATCCCAAAATTATTTTCTGCACCCTCGAGAACCTCGGATACGATACCCATAATGTAGTTATCATACTTTTGAGCGGCAGCCATCTTCAATTTGAAAAATGATCACAAAATCGTTCTCTGCACTCTAGAGAACCTCGGATACGAAACCCATAATGGAGTTATCATAATTTTGAGTTGCGGCCATCTTGGATTAGAAAAATGATAACAAAACCGTTCTCTGCACACTTGAGAACCTTGAATACGATACCCATAATCTAGTTATCATACTATTGAGCGGCGGCCATCTCGGATTTAAAAATGATCCCAAAATTGTTTTCTGCACCCTCGAGATCCTCGGATACGATATCCATATTGCTGAAAACATAATTGTTTGCGGCAGCTCTCTTGGATGTAAAAAATGATAACAGAATTGTTCTCTGCACCCTCGAGAACCTCGGACACGATATCCATATTGCTAAAATCATAATTTTGTGCGGCGGCCATCTTGGATTTGAAAAATGATCACCAAATCGTTCTCTGCACCCTCGAGAATCTTGGACACGATATCCATATTGCTGAGATCATAATTTTGTGCGGCGGCCATCTTGGATTTGAAAAATGATCACAAAATCGTTCTCAGCACCTTCGAGAACCTCGGATACGATACCCATAATGTAGTTATCATACTTTTGAGCGGCAGCCTTCTTCAATTTGAAAAATGATCACAAAATCGTTCTCTGCACTCTAGAGAACCTCGGATACGAAACCCATAATGGAGTTATCATAATTTTGAGTGGCGACCATCTTGGATTTGAAAAATGATCACAAAATCGTTCTCAGCACCCTCGAGAACCTCTGGTACGATACCCATAATGTAGTTATCATACTTTTGATCCGCGGCCATCTTGGATTTGAAAAATGATCACAAAATCGTTCTCAGCACCCTCGAGAACCTCGGATACGATACCCTTAATGTAGTTATCATAATTTTGAGCGGCGGCCATCTTCGATTTGAAAAATGATCACAAAATCGTTCTCTGCACACTTGAGAACCTCGGATACGATACCCATAATCTAGTTATCATACTTTTGAGCGGCGGCCATCTCGGTTTTAAAAATGATCCCAAAATTGTTTTCTGCACCCTCGAGAACCTCGGACACGATATCCATATTGCTGAAAACATAATTGTTTGCGTAAGCTCTCTTGGATGTAAAAAATGATATCAGAATTGTTCTCTGCACCCTCGAGAACCTCGGACACGATATCCATATTGCTAAAATCATAATTTTGTGCGGCGGCCATATTGGATTTGAAAAATGATCACAAAATCGTTCTCAGCACCTTCGAGAACCTCGGATACGATACCCATAATGTAGTTATCATACTTTTGAGCGGCGGCCATCTTCGATTTGAAAAATGATCACAAAATCGTTCTCAGCACCCTCGAGAACCTCGGATACGATACCCATAATGTAGTTATCATAATTTTGAGCGGCGACCATCTTGGATTTGAAAAATGATCACAAAATCGTTCTCAGCACCCTCGAGAACCTCTGGTACGATACCCATAATGTAGTTATCATTTTTTTGATCCGCGGCCATCTTGGATTTGAAAAATGATCACAAAATCGTTCTCAGCACCCTCGAGAAACTCGGCTACGATACCCATAATGTAGTTATCATACTTTTGAGCGGCGGCCATCTTGGATTTGAAAACTGATCACATAATCGTTCTCTGCACCCTTGAGAACCTCGGATACGATACCCATAATCTAGTTATCATACTTTTGAGCAGCGGCCATCTCGGATTTAAAAATGATCCCAAAATTGTTTTCTGCACCCTCGAGAACCTCGGACACGATATCCATATTGCTGAAAACATAATTGTTTGCGGCAGCTCTCTTGGATGTTAAAAATGATGACAGAATTGTTCTCTGCATCCTCGAGAACCTCAGACACGATATCCATATTGCTAAAATCATAATTTTGTGCGGCGGCCATCTTGGATTTGAAAAATGATCACCAAATCGTTCTCTGCACCCTCGAGAATCTTGGACACGATATCCTTATTGCTGAGATCATTATTTTGTGCGGCGGCCATCTTGGATTTGAAAAATGATCACAAAATCGTTCTCAGCACCTTCGAGAACCTCGGATACGATACCCATAATGTAGTTATCATACTTTTGAGCGGCAGCCATCTTGGATTTCAAAAATGATCACAAAATTGTTCTATGCACTCTCGAGAACCTCGGATAGGATACCTATATTTTTATGATCATAATCTTGCACGGCGGCCATCTTGGATTAGAAAAATGGTCACAAAATCATTCTCAGCACCCTCGAGAACCTAGGATACGATACCCATAATCTAGTTATCATACTTTTGAGCGGCGGCCATCTCGAATTTAAAAATGATCCCAAAATTGTTTTCTGCACCCTCGAGAACCTCGGACACGATATCCATATTGCTGAAAACATAATTTTGTGCGGCGGCCATATTGGATTTGAAAAATGATCACAAAATCGTTCTCAGCACCTTCGAGAACCTCGGATACGATACCCATAATGTAGTTATCATACTTTTGAGCGGCAGCCATCTTCGATTTGAAAAATGATCACAAAATCGTTCTCTGCACCCTCGAGAACCTCGGATACCATACCCATAATGTAGTTATCATAATTTTGAGCGGCGACCATCTTGGATTTGAAAAATGATCACAAAATCGTTTTCAGCACCCTCGAGAACCTCTGGTACGATACCCATAATGTAGTTATCATACTTTTGATCCGCGGCCATCTTGGATTTGAAAAATGATCACAAAATCGTTCTCAGCACCCTCGAGAACCTCGGATACGATACCCATAATGTAGTTATCATAATTTTGAGCGGCGGCCATCTTGGATTTCAAAAATGATCACAAAATCATTCTCTGCACCCTCGAGAACCTCGGATACAACACCCATATTTTTATGATCATAATCTTGCACGGCGGCCATCTTGGATTTGAAAAATGATCACATAATCGTTCTCTGCACCCTTGAGAACCTCGGATACGATAACCATAATCTAGTTATCATACTTTTGAGCAGCGGCCATCTCGGATTTAAAAATGATCCCAAAATTGTTTTCTGCACCCTCGAGAACCTCGGATACGATATCCATATTGCTGAAAACATAATTGTTTGCGGCAGCTCTCTTGGATGTAAAAAATGATAACAGAATTGTTCTCTGCACCCTCGAGAACCTCGGACACGATATCCATATTGCTAAAATCATAATTTTGTGCGGCGGCCATCTTGGATTTGAAAAATGATCACCAAATCGTTCTCTGCACCCTCGAGAATCTTGGACACGATATCCATATTGCTGAGATCATAATTTTGTGCGGCGGCCATCTTGGATTTGAAAAATGATCACAAAATCGTTCTCAGCACCTTCGAGAACCTCGGATACGATACTCATAATGTAGTTATCATACTTTTGAGCGGCAGCCTTCTTCAATTTGAAAAATGATCACAAAATCGTTCTCTGCACTCTAGAGAACCTCGGATACGAAACCCATAATGGAGTTATCATAATTTTGAGTGGCGACCATCTTGGATTTGATAAATGATCACAAAATCGTTCTCAGCACCCTCGAGAACCTCTGGTACGATATCCATAATGTAGTTATCATACTTTTGAGCGGCAGCCATCTTCAATTTGAAAAATGATCACAAAATCGTTCTCTGCACTCTAGAGAACCTCGGATACGAAACCAATAATGGAGTTATCATAATTTTGAGTGGCGGCCATCTTGGATTTGAAAAATGATCACTAAATCGTTCTCTGCACCCTCGAGAATCTTGGACACGATATCCATATTGCTGAGATCATAATTTTGTGCGGCGGCCATCTTGGATTTGAAAAATGATCACAAAATCGTTCTCAGCACCTTCGAGAACCTCGGATACGATACCCATAATGTAGTTATCATACTTTTGAGCGGCGGCCATCTTCGATTTGAAAAATGAACCTAAAATCGTTCTCACCACCCTCGAGAACCTCGGATACGATACCCATAATGTAGTTATCATACTTTTGAGCGGCGGCTATCTTGGATTTGAAAAATTATCAAAAAATCGTTCTCTGCACCCTCGAGAACAACTGATGCGTTACCCATAATCTAGTTATCATAATTTTGAGCGGCGGCCATCTCTGATTTTAAAATAATCCCTAAATTGTTTTCTGCACCCTCGAGAACCTCAGATACGATACCCATAATGTAGTTATCATAATTTTGAGTGGCGGCAATCTTGAATTTCAATAATGATCACAAAATCGTTCTGTGCACTCTCGAGAACCTCGGATACGATACCCATATTGCTGAAAACATAATTTTGTGCGGCGGCCATCTTGGATTAGAAAAATGATAACAAAATCGTTCTCTGCACACTTGAGAACCTCGGATACGATACCCATAATCTAGTTATCATACTTTTGAGCGGCGGCCATCTCGGTTTTAAAAATGATCCCAAAATTGTTTTCTGCACCCTCGAGAACCTCGGACACGATATCCATATTGCTGAAAACATAATTGTTTGCGGCAGCTCTCTTGGATGTAAAAAATGATAACAGAATTGTTCTCTGCACCCTCGAGAACCTCGGACACTATATCCATATTGCTAAAATCATAATTTTGTGCGGCGGCCATATTGGATTTGAAAAATGATCACAAAATCGTTCTCAGCACCCTCGAGAACCTCTGGTACGATACCCATAATGTAGTTATCATACTTTTGAGCGGCGGCCATCTTCGATTTGAAAAATGAACCTAAAATCGTTCTCTGCACCCTCGAGAACAACTGATGCGTTACCCATAATGTAGTTATCATAATTTTGAGCGGCGGCCATCTTGGATTTCAAAAATGATCACAAAATCATTCTCTGCACCCTCGAGAACCTCGGATACGACACCCATATTTTTATGATCATAATCTTGCACGGCAGCCATCTTGGATTTGAAAAATGATGACATAATCGTTCTCTGCACCCTTGAGAACCTCGGATACGATACCCATAATGTAGTTATCATAATTTTGAGCGGCGACCATCTTGGATTTGAAAAATGATCACAAAATCGTTCTCAGCACCCTCGAGAACCTCTGGTACGATACCCATAATGTAGTTATCATACTTTTGATCCGCGGCCATCTTGGATTTGAAAAATGATCACAAAATCGTTCTCAGCACCCTCGAGAACCTCGGATACGATACCCATAATGTAGTTATCATAATTTTGAGCGGCGGCCATCTTGGATTTCAAAAATGATCACAAAATCATTCTCTGCACCCTCGAGAACCTCGGATACGACACCCATATTTTTATGATCATAATCTTGCACGGCAGCCATCTTGGATTTGAAAAATGATGACATAATCGTTCTCTGCACCCTTGAGAACCTCGGATACGATACCCATAATCTAGTTATCATACTTTTGAGCAGCGGCCATCTCGGATTTAAAAATGATCCCAAAATTGTTTTCTGCACCCTCGAGAACCTCGGATACGATATCCATATTGCTGAAAACATAATTGTTTGCGGCAGCTCTCTTGGATGTAAAAAATGATAACAGAATTGTTCTCTGCACCCTCGAGAACCTCGGACACGATATCCATATTGCTAAAATCATAATTTTGTGCGGCGGCCATCTTGGATTTGAAAAATGATCACCAAATCTTTCTCTGCACCCTCGAGAATCTTTGACACGATATCCATATTGCTGAGATCATAATTTTGTGCGGCGGCCATCTTGGATTTGAAAAATGATCACAAAATCGTTCTCAGCACCTTCGAGAACCTCGGATACGATACCCATAATGTAGTTATCATACTTTTGAGCGGCAGCCATCTTCAATTTGAAAAATGATCACAAAATCGTTCTCTGCACTCTAGAGAACCTCGGATACGAAACCCATAATGGAGTTATCATAATTTTGAGTGGCGGCCATCTTGGATTAGAAAAATGATAACAAAATCGTTCTCTGCACACTTGAGAACCTCGAATACGATACCCATAATCTAGTTATCATACTATTGAGCGGCGGCCATCTCGGATTTAAAAATGATCCCAAAATTGTTTTCTGCACCCTCGAGATCCTCGGATACGATATCCATATTGCTGAAAACATAATTGTTTGCGGCAGCTCTCTTGGATGTAAAAAATGATAACAGAATTGTTCTCTGCATCCTCGAGAACCTCGGACACGATATCCATATTGCTAAAATCATAATTTTGTGCGGCGGCCATCTTGGATTTGAAAAATGATCACCAAATCGTTCTCTGCACCCTCGAGAATCTTGGACACGATATCCATATTGCTGAGATCATAATTTTGTGCGGCGGCCATCTTGGATTTGAAAAATGATCACAAAATCGTTCTCAGCACCTTCGAGAACCTCGGATACGATACCCATAATGTAGTTATCATACTTTTGAGCGGCAGCCATCTTCAATTTGAAAAATGATCACAAAATCGTTCTCTGCACTCTAGAGAACCTCGGATACGAAACCCATAATGGAGTTATCATAATTTTGAGTGGCGACCATCTTGGATTTGAAAAATGATCACAAAATCGTTCTCAGCACCCTCGAGAACCTCTGGTACGATACCCATAATGTAGTTATCATACTTTTGATCCGCGGCCATCTTGGATTTGAAAAATGATCACAAAATCGTTCTCAGCACCCTCGAGAACCTCGGATACGATACCCATAATGTAGTTATCATAATTTTGAGCGGCGGCCATCTTCGATTTGAAAACTGATCACAAAATCGTTCTCTGCACACTTGAGAACCTCGGATACGATACCCATAATCTAGTTATCATACTTTTGAGCGGCGGCCATCTCGGTTTTAAAAATGATCCCAAAATTGTTTTCTGCACCCTTGAGAACCTGGGACACGATATCCATATTGCTGAAAACATAATTGTTTGCGGCAGCTCTCTTGGATGTAAAAAATGATAACAGAATTGTTCTCTGCACCCTCGAGAACCTCGGACACTATATCCATATTGCAAAAATCATAATTTTGTGCGGCGGCCATATTGGATTTGAAAAATGATCACAAAATCGTTCTCAGCACCCTCGAGAACCTCTGGTACGATACCCATAATGTAGTTATCATACTTTTGAGCGGCGGCCATCTTCGATTTGAAAAATGAACCTAAAATCGTTCTCACCACCCTCGAGAACCTCGGATACGATACCCATAATGTAGTTATAATACTTTTGAGCGGCGGCTATCTTGGATTTGAAAAATTATCAAAAAATCGTTCTCTGCACCCTCGAGAACAACTGATGCGTTACCCATAATCTTGTTATCATAATTTTGAGCGCGGCCATCTCTGATTTTAAAATAATCCCTAAATTGTTTTCTGCACCCTCGAGAACCTCAGATACGATACCCATAATGTAGTTATCATAATTTTGAGTGGCGGCAATCTTGAATTTCAATAATGATCACAAAATCGTTCTGTGCACTCTCGAGAACCTCGGATACGATACCCATATTGCTGAAAACATAATTTTGTGCGGCGGCCATCTTGGATTAGAAAAATGATAACAAAATCGTTCTCTGCACACTCGAGAACCTCGAATACGATACCCATAATCTAGTAATCATACTATTGAGCGGCGGCCATCTCGGATTTAAAAATGATCCCAAAATTGTTTTCTGCACCCTCGAGAACCTCGGATACGATATCCATATTGCTGAAAACAAAATTGTTTGCGGCAGCTCTCTTGGATGTAAAACATGATAACAGAATTGTTCTCTGCACCCTCGAGAACCTCGGAAACGATATCCATATTGCTAAAATCATAATTTTGTGCGGCGGCCATCTTGGATTTGAAAAATGATCACCAAATCGTTCTCTGCACCCTCGAGAATCTTGGACACGATATCCATATTGCTGAGATCATACTTTGTGCGGCGGCCATCTTGGATTTGAAAAATGATCACATAATCGTTGTCAGCACCTTCGAGAACCTCGGATACGATACCCATAATGTAGTTATCATACTTTTGAGCGGCAGCCATCTTCGATTTGAAAAATGATCACAAAATCGTTCTCTGCACTCTAGAGAACCTCGAATACGAAACCCATAATGGAGTTATCATAATTTTGAGTGGCGACCATCTTGGATTTGAAAAATGATCACAAAATCGTTCTCAGCACCCTCGAGAACCTCTGGTACGATACCCATAAAGTAGTTATCATACTTTAGATCCGCGGCCTTCTTGGATTTTAAAAATGATCACAAAATCGTTCTCAGCACCCTCGAGAACCTCGGATACGATACCCATAATGTAGTTATAATAATTTTGAGCGGCGGCCATCTTCGATTTGAAAAATGATCACAAAATCGTTCTCTGCACACTTGAGAACCTCGGATACGATACCCATAATCAAGTTATCATACTTTTGAGCGGCGGCCATCTTGGTTTTAAAAATGATCCCAAAATTGTTTTCTGCACCCTCGAGAACCTCGGACACGATATCCATAATCTAGTTATCATACTTTTGAGCAGCGGCCATCTCGGATTTAAAAATGATCCCAAAATTATTTTCTGCACCCTCGAGAACCTCGGATACGATACCCATAATGTAGTTATCATACTTTTGAGCGGCAGCCATCTTCAATTTGAAAAATGATCACAAAATCGTTCTCTGCACTCTAGAGAACCTCGGATACGAAACCCATAATGGAGTTATCATAATTTTGAGTGGCGGCCATCTTGGATTAGAAAAATGATAACAAAACCGTTCTCTGCACACTTGAGAACCTTGAATACGATACCCATAATCTAGTTATCATACTATTGAGCGGCGGCCATCTCGGATTTAAAAATGATCCCAAAATTGTTTTCTGCACCCTCGAGATCCTCGGATACGATATCCATATTGCTGAAAACATAATTGTTTGCGGCAGCTCTCTTGGATGTAAAAAATGATAACAGAATTGTTCTCTGCACCCTCGAGAACCTCGGACACGATATCCATATTGCTAAAATCATAATTTTGTGCGGCGGCCATCTTGGATTTGAAAAATGATCACCAAATCGTTCTCTGCACCCTCGAGAATCTTGGACACGATATCCATATTGCTGAGATCATAATTTTGTGCGGCGGCCATCTTGGATTTGAAAAATGATCACAAAATCGTTCTCAGCACCTTCGAGAACCTCGGATACGATACCCATAATGTAGTTATCATACTTTTGAGCGGCAGCCTTCTTCAATTTGAAAAATGATCACAAAATCGTTCTCTGCACTCTAGAGAACCTCGGATACGAAACCCATAATGGAGTTATCATAATTTTGAGTGGCGACCATCTTGGATTTGAAAAATGATCACAAAATCGTTCTCAGCACCCTCGAGAACCTCTGGTACGATACCCATAATGTAGTTATCATACTTTTGATCCGCGGCCATCTTGGATTTGAAAAATGATCACAAAATCGCTCTCAGCACCCTCGAGAACCTCGGATACGATACCCATAATGTAGTTATCATAATTTTGAGCGGCGGCCATCTTCGATTTGAAAAATGATCACAAAATCGTTCTCTGCACACGTCTTGAGAACCTCGGATACGATACCCATAATCTAGTTATCATACTTTTGAGCGGCGGCCATCTCGGTTTTAAAAATGATCCCAAAATTGTTTTCTGCACCCTCGAGAACCTCGGACACGATATCCATATTGCTGAAAACATAATTGTTTGCGTAAGCTCTCTTGGATGTAAAAAATGATATCAGAATTGTTCTCTGCACCCTCGAGAACCTCGGACACGATATCCATATTGCTAAAATCATAATTTTGTGCGGCGGCCATATTGGATTTGAAAAATGATCACAAAATCGTTCTCAGCACCTTCGAGAACCTCGGATACGATACCCATAATGTAGTTATCATACTTTTGAGCGGCGGCCATCTTCGATTTGAAAAATGAACCTAAAATCGTTCTCACCACCCTCGAGAACCTCGGATACGATACCCATAATGTAGTTATCATACTTTTGAGCGGCGGCTATCTTGGATTTGAAAAATTATCAAAAAATCGTTCTCTGCACCCTCGAGAACAACTGATGCGTTACCCATAATCTAGTTATCATAATTTTGAGCGGCGGCCATCTCTGATTTTAAAATAATCCCTAAATTGTTTTCTGCACCCTCGAGAACCTCAGATACGATACCCATAATGTAGTTATCATAATTTTGAGTGGCGGCAATCTTGAATTTCAATAATGATCACAAAATCGTTCTGTGCACTCTCGAGAACCTCGGATACGATACCCATATTGCTGATAACATAATTTTGTGCGGCGGCCATCTTGGATTAGAAAAATGATAACAAAATCGTTCTCTGCACACTTGAGAACCTCGGATACGATACCCATAATCTAGTTATCATACTTTTGAGCGGCGGCCATCTCGGTTTTAAAAATGATCCCAAAATTGTTTTCTGCACCCTCGAGAATCTCGGACACGATATCCATATTGCTGAAAACATAATTGTTTGCGGCAGCTCTCTTGGATGTAAAAAATGATAACAGAATTGTTCTCTGCACCCTCGAGAACCTCGGACACTATATCCATATTGCTAAAATCATAATTTTGTGCGGCGGCCATATTGGATTTGAAAAATGATCACAAAATCGTTCTCAGCACCCTCGAGAACCTCTGGTACGATACCCATAATGTAGTTATCATACTTTTGAGCGGCGGCCATCTTCGATTTGAAAAATGAACCTAAAATCGTTCTCTGCACCCTTGAGAACCTCGGATACGATACCCATAATCTAGTTATCATACTTTTGAGCAGCGGCCATCTCGGATTTAAAAATGATCCCAAAATTGTTTTCTGCACCCTCGAGAACCTCGGACACGATATCCATATTGCTGAAAACATAATTGTTTGCGGCAGCTCTCTTGGATGTTAAAAATGATGACAGAATTGTTCTCTGCATCCTCGAGAACCTCGGACACGATATCCATATTGCTAAAATCATAATTTTGTGCGGCGGCCATCTTGGATTTGAAAAATGATCACCAAATCGTTCTCTGCACCCTCGAGAATCTTGGACACGATATCCATATTGCTGAGATCATTATTTTGTGCGGCGGCCATCTTGGATTTGAAAAATGATCACAAAATCGTTCTCAGCACCTTCGAGAACCTTGGATACGATACCCATAATGTAGTTATCATACTTTTGAGCGGCAGCCATCTTCGATTTGAAAAATGATCACAAAATCGTTCTCTGCACCCTCGAGAACCTCGGATACCATACCCATAATGTAGTTATCATAATTTTGAGCGGAGACCATCTTGGATTTGAAAAATGATCACAAAATCGTTCTCAGCACCCTCGAGAACCTCTGGTACGATACCCATAATGTAGTTATTATACTTTTGATCCGCGGCCATCTTGGATTTGAAAAATGATCACAAAATCGTTCTCAGCACCCTCGAGAACCTCGGATACGATACCCATAATGTAGTTATCATAATTTTGAGCGGCGGCCATCTTGGATTTCAAAAATGATCACAAAATCATTCTCTGCACCCTCGAGAACCTCGGATACGACACCCATATTTTTATGATCATAATCTTGCACGGCGGCCATCTTGGATTTGAAAAATGATCACATAATCGTTCTCTGCACCCTTGAGAACCTCGGATACGATACCCATAATCTAGTTATCATACTTTTGAGCAGCGGCTATCTTGGATTTAAAAATGATCCCCAAATTGTTTTCTGCACCCTCGAGAACCTCGGATACGATATCCATATTGCTGAAAACATAATTGTTTGCGGCAGCTCTCTTGGATGTAAAAAATGATAACAGAATTGTTCTCTGCACCCTCGAGAACCTCGGACACGATATCCATATTGCTAAAATCATAATTTTGTGCGGCGGAAATCTTGGATTTGAAAAATGATCACCAAATCGTTCTCTGCACCCTCGAGAATCTTGGACACGATATCCATATTGCTGAGATCATAATTTTGTGCGGCGGCCATCTTGGATTTGAAAAATGATCACAAAATCGTTCTCAGCAACTTCGAGAACCTCGGATACGATACCCATAATGTAGTTATCATACTTTTGAGCGGCAGCCATCTTCAATTTGAAAAATGATCACAAAATCGTTCTCTGCACTCTAGAGAACCTCGGATACGAAACCCATAATGGAGTTATCATAATTTTGAGTGGCGACCATCTTGGATTTGATAAATGATCACAAAATCGTTCTCAGCACCCTCGAGAACCTCTGGTACGATATCCATAATGTAGTTATCATACTTTTGAGCGGCAGCCATCTTCAATTTGAAAAATGATCACAAAATCGTTCTCTGCACTCTAGAGAACCTCGGATACGAAACCCATAATGGAGTTATCATAATTTTGAGTGGCGGCCATCTTGGATTTGAAAAATGATCACTAAATCGTTCTCTGCACCCTCGAGAATCTTGGACACGATATCCATATTGCTGAGATCATAATTTTGTGCGGCGGCCATCTTGGATTTGAAAAATGATCACAAAATCGTTCTCAGCACCCTCGAGAAACTCGGCTACGATACCCGTAATGTAGTTATCATACTTTTGAGCGGCGGCCATCTTGGATTTGAAAACTGATCACATAATCGTTCTCTGCACCCTCGAGAACCTCGGATACGATACCCATAATGTAGTTATCATAATTTTGAGCGGCGACCATCTTGGATTTGAAAAATGATCACAAAATCGTTCTCAGCACCCTCGAGAACCTCTGGTACGATACCCATAATGTAGTTATCATTTTTTTGATCCGCGACCATCTTGGATTTGAAAAATGATCACAAAATCGTTCTCAGCACTCTCGAGAACCTCTGGTACGATACCCATAATGTAGTTATCATACTTTTGATCCGCGGCCATCTTGGATTTGAAAACTGATCACATAATCGTTCTCAGCACCCTCGAGAACCTCGGATACGATACCCATAATGTAGTTATCATAATTTAGAGCGGCGGCCATCTTGGATTTCAAAAATGATCACAAAATCATTCTCTGCACCCTCGAGAACCTCGGATACGACACCCATATTTTTATGATCATAATCTTGCACGGCGGCCATCTTGGATTTGAAAAATGATCACATAATCGTTCTCTGCACCCTTGAGAACCTCGGATACGATACCCATAATCTAGTTATCATACTTTTGAGCAGCGGCCATCTTGGATTTAAAAATGATCCCAAAATTGTTTTCTGCACCCTCGAGAACCTCGGATACGATATCCATATTGCTGAAAACATAATTGTTTGCGGCAGCTCTCTTGGATGTAAAAAATGATAACAGAATTGTTCTCTGCACCCTCGAGAACCTCGGACACGATATCCATATTGCTAAAATCATAATTTTGTGCGGCGGCCATCTTGGATTTGAAAAATGATCACCAAATCGTTCTCTGCACCCTCGAGAATCTTGGACACGATATCCATATTGCTGAGATCATAATTTTGTGCGGCGGCCATCTTGGATTTGAAAAATGATCACAAAATCGTTCTCAGCACCTTCGAGAACCTCGGATACGATACCCATAATGTAGTTATCATACTTTTGAGCGGCAGCCATCTTCAATTTGAAAAATGATCACAAAATCGTTCTCTGCACTCTAGAGAACCTCGGATACGAAACCCATAATGGAGTTATCATAATTTTGAGTGGCGACCATCTTGGATTTGATAAATGATCACAAAATCGTTCTCAGCACCCTCGAGAACCTCTGGTACGATATCCATAATGTAGTTATCATACTTTTGAGCGGCAGCCATCTTCAATTTGAAAAATGATCACAAAATCGTTCTCTGCACTCTAGAGAACCTCGGATACGAAACCCATAATGGAGTTATCATAATTTTGAGTGGCGGCCTGCTTGGATTTGAAAAATGATCACTAAATCGTTCTCTGCACCCTCCAGAATCTTGGACACGATATTCATATTGCTGAGATCATAATTTTGTGCGGCGGCCATCTTGGATTTGAAAAATGATCACAAAATTGTTCTTAGCACCCTCGAGAAACTCGGCTACGATACCCATAATGTAGTTATCATACTTTTGAGCGGCGGCCATCTTGGATTTGAAAACTGATCACATAATCGTTCTCTGCACCCTCGAGAACCTCGGATACGATACCCATAATGTAGTTATCATAATTTTGAGCGGCGACCATCTTGGATTTGAAAAATGATCACAAAATCGTTCTCAGCACCCTCGAGAACCTCTGGTACGATACCCATAATGTAGTTATCATTTTTTTGATCCGCGGCCATCTTGGATTTGAAAAATGATCACATAATCGTTCTCTGCACCCTTGAGAACCTCGGATACGATACCCATAATCTAGTTATCATACTTATGAGCAGCGGCCATCTCGGATTTAAAAATGATCCCAAAATTCTTTTCTGCACCCTCGAGAACCTCGGACACGATATCCATATTGCTGAAAACATAATTGTTTGCGGCAGCTCTCTTGGATGTTAAAAATGATGACAGAATTGTTCTCTGCATCCTCGAGAATCTTGGACACGATATCCATATTGCTGAGATCATTATTTTGTGCGGCGGCCATCTTGGATTTGAAAAATGATCACAAAATCGTTCTCAGCACCTTCGAGAACCTTGGACACGATATCCATATTGCTGAGATCATTATTTTGTGCGGCGGCCATCTTGGATTTGAAAAATGATCACAAAATCGTTCTCAGCACCTTCGAGAACCTTGGATACGATACCCATAATGTAGTTATCATACTTTTGAGCGGCAGCCATCTTCGATTTGAAAAATGATCACAAAATCGTTCTCTGCACCCTCGAGAACCTCGGATACCATACCCATAATGTAGTTATCATAATTTTGAGCGGAGACCATCTTGGATTTGAAAAATGATCACAAAATCGTTCTCAGCACCCTCGAGAACCTCTGGTACGATACCCATAATGTAGTTATTATACTTTTGATCCGCGGCCATCTTGGATTTGAAAAATGATCACAAAATCGTTCTCAGCACCCTCGAGAACCTCGGATACGATACCCATAATGTAGTTATCATAATTTTGAGCGGCGGCCATCTTGGATTTCAAAAATGATCACAAAATCATTCTCTGCACCCTCGAGAACCTCGGATACGACACCCATATTTTTATGATCATAATCTTGCACGGCGGCCATCTTGGATTTGAAAAATGATCACATAATCGTTCTCTGCACCCTTGAGAACCTCGGATACGATACCCATAATCTAGTTATCATACTTTTGAGCAGCGGCCATCTCGGATTTAAAAATGATCCCAAAATTGTTTTCTGCACCCTCGAGAACCTCGGATACGATATCCATATTGCTGAAAACATAATTGTTTGCGGCAGCTCTCTTGGATGTAAAAAATGATAACAGAATTGTTCTCTGCACCCTCGAGAACCTCGGACACGATATCCATATTGCTAAAATCATAATTTTGTGCGGCGGAAATCTTGGATTTGAAAAATGATCACCAAATCGTTCTCTGCACCCTCGAGAATCTTGGACACGATATCCATATTGCTGAGATCATAATTTTGTGCGGCGGCCATCTTGGATTTGAAAAATGATCACAAAATCGTTCTCAGCAACTTCGAGAACCTCGGATACGATACCCATAATGTAGTTATCATACTTTTGAGCGGCAGCCATCTTCAATTTGAAAAATGATCACAAAATCGTTCTCTGCACTCTAGAGAACCTCGGATACGAAACCCATAATGGAGTTATCATAATTTTGAGTGGCGACCATCTTGGATTTGATAAATGACCACAAAATCGTTCTCAGCACCCTCGAGAACCTCTGGTACGATATCCATAATGTAGTTATCATACTTTTGAGCGGCAGCCATCTTCAATTTGAAAAATGATCACAAAATCGTTCTCTGCACTCTAGAGAACCTCGGATACGAAACCCATAATGGAGTTATCATAATTTTGAGTGGCGGCCATCTTGGATTTGAAAAATGATCACTAAATCGTTCTCTGCACCCTCGAGAATCTTGGACACGATATCCATATTGCTGAGATCATAATTTTGTGCGGCGGCCATCTTGGATTTGAAAAATGATCACAAAATCGTTCTCAGCACCCTCGAGAAACTCGGCTACGATACCCGTAATGTAGTTATCATACTTTTGAGCGGCGGCCATCTTGGATTTGAAAACTGATCACATAATCGTTCTCTGCACCCTCGAGAACCTCGGATACGATACCCATAATGTAGTTATCATAATTTTGAGCGGCGACCATCTTGGATTTGAAAAATGATCACAAAATCGTTCTCAGCACCCTCGAGAACCTCTGGTACGATACCCATAATGTAGTTATCATTTTTTTGATCCGCGACCATCTTGGATTTGAAAAATGATCACAAAATCGTTCTCAGCACCCTCGAGAACCTCTGGTATGATACCCATAATGTAGTTATCATACTTTTGATCCGCGGCCATCTTGGATTTGAAAAATGATCACAAAATCGTTCTCAGCACCCTCGAGAACCTCTGGTACGATATCCATAATGTAGTTATCATACTTTTGAGCGGCAGCCATCTTCAATTTGAAAAATGATCACAAAATCGTTCTCTGCACTCTAGAGAACCTCGGATACGAAACCCATAATGGAGTTATCATAATTTTGAGTGGCGGCCATCTTGGATTTGAAAAATGATCACTAAATCGTTCTCTGCACCCTCGAGAATCTTGGACACGATATCCATATTGCTGAGATCATAATTTTGTGCGGCGGCCATCTTGGATTTGAAAAATGATCACAAAATCGTTCTCAGCACCCTCGAGAAACTCGGCTACGATACCCGTAATGTAGTTATCATACTTTTGAGCGGCGGCCATCTTGGATTTGAAAACTGATCACATAATCGTTCTCTGCACCCTCGAGAACCTCGGATACGATACCCATAATGTAGTTATCATAATTTTGAGCGGCGACCATCTTGGATTTGAAAAATGATCACAAAATCGTTCTCAGCACCCTCGAGAACCTCTGGTACGATACCCATAATGTAGTTATCATTTTTTTGATCCGCGGCCATCTTGGATTTGAAAAATGATCACATAATCGTTCTCTGCACCCTTGAGAACCTCGGATACGATACCCATAATCTAGTTATCATACTTATGAGCAGCGGCCATCTCGGATTTAAAAATGATCCCAAAATTCTTTTCTGCACCCTCGAGAACCTCGGACACGATATCCATATTGCTGAAAACATAATTGTTTGCGGCAGCTCTCTTGGATGTTAAAAATGATGACAGAATTGTTCTCTGCATCCTCGAGAATCTTGGACACGATATCCATATTGCTGAGATCATTATTTTGTGCGGCGGCCATCTTGGATTTGAAAAATGATCACAAAATCGTTCTCAGCACCTTCGAGAACCTTGGACACGATATCCATATTGCTGAGATCATTATTTTGTGCGGCGGCCATCTTGGATTTGAAAAATGATCACAAAATCGTTCTCAGCACCTTCGAGAACCTTGGATACGATACCCATAATGTAGTTATCATACTTTTGAGCGGCAGCCATCTTCGATTTGAAAAATGATCACAAAATCGTTCTCTGCACCCTCGAGAACCTCGGATACCATACCCATAATGTAGTTATCATAATTTTGAGCGGAGACCATCTTGGATTTGAAAAATGATCACAAAATCGTTCTCAGCACCCTCGAGAACCTCTGGTACGATACCCATAATGTAGTTATTATACTTTTGATCCGCGGCCATCTTGGATTTGAAAAATGATCACAAAATCGTTCTCAGCACCCTCGAGAACCTCGGATACGATACCCATAATGTAGTTATCATAATTTTGAGCGGCGGCCATCTTGGATTTCAAAAATGATCACAAAATCATTCTCTGCACCCTCGAGAACCTCGGATACGACACCCATATTTTTATGATCATAATCTTGCACGGCGGCCATCTTGGATTTGAAAAATGATCACATAATCGTTCTCTGCACCCTTGAGAACCTCGGATACGATACCCATAATCTAGTTATCATACTTTTGAGCAGCGGCCATCTCGGATTTAAAAATGATCCCAAAATTGTTTTCTGCACCCTCGAGAACCTCGGATACGATATCCATATTGCTGAAAACATAATTGTTTGCGGCAGCTCTCTTGGATGTAAAAAATGATAACAGAATTGTTCTCTGCACCCTCGAGAACCTCGGACACGATATCCATATTGCTAAAATCATAATTTTGTGCGGCGGAAATCTTGGATTTGAAAAATGATCACCAAATCGTTCTCTGCACCCTCGAGAATCTTGGACACGATATCCATATTGCTGAGATCATAATTTTGTGCGGCGGCCATCTTGGATTTGAAAAATGATCACAAAATCGTTCTCAGCAACTTCGAGAACCTCGGATACGATACCCATAATGTAGTTATCATACTTTTGAGCGGCAGCCATCTTCAATTTGAAAAATGATCACAAAATCGTTCTCTGCACTCTAGAGAACCTCGGATACGAAACCCATAATGGAGTTATCATAATTTTGAGTGGCGACCATCTTGGATTTGATAAATGATCACAAAATCGTTCTCAGCACCCTCGAGAACCTCTGGTACGATATCCATAATGTAGTTATCATACTTTTGAGCGGCAGCCATCTTCAATTTGAAAAATGATCACAAAATCGTTCTCTGCACTCTAGAGAACCTCGGATACGAAACCCATAATGGAGTTATCATAATTTTGAGTGGCGGCCATCTTGGATTTGAAAAATGATCACTAAATCGTTCTCTGCACCCTCGAGAATCTTGGACACGATATCCATATTGCTGAGATCATAATTTTGTGCGGCGGCCATCTTGGATTTGAAAAATGATCACAAAATCGTTCTCAGCACCCTCGAGAAACTCGGCTACGATACCCGTAATGTAGTTATCATACTTTTGAGCGGCGGCCATCTTGGATTTGAAAACTGATCACATAATCGTTCTCTGCACCCTCGAGAACCTCGGATACGATACCCATAATGTAGTTATCATAATTTTGAGCGGCGACCATCTTGGATTTGAAAAATGATCACAAAATCGTTCTCAGCACCCTCGAGAACCTCTGGTACGATACCCATAATGTAGTTATCATTTTTTTGATCCGCGACCATCTTGGATTTGAAAAATGATCACAAAATCGTTCTCAGCACCCTCGAGAACCTCTGGTATGATACCCATAATGTAGTTATCATACTTTTGATCCGCGGCCATCTTGGATTTGAAAAATGATCACAAAATCGTTCTCAGCACCCTCGAGAACCTCGGATACGATACCCATAATGTAGTTATCATAATTTAGAGCGGCGGCCATCTTGGATTTCAAAAATGATCACAAAATCATTCTCTGCACCCTCGAGAACCTCGGATACGACACCCATATTTTTATGATCATAATCTTGCACGGCGGCCATCTTGGATTTGAAAAATGATCACATAATCGTTCTCTGCACCCTTGAGAACCTCGGATACGATACCCATAATCTAGTTATCATACTTTTGAGCAGCGGCCATCTTGGATTTAAAAATGATCCCAAAATTGTTTTCTGCACCCTCGAGAACCTCGGATACGATATCCATATTGCTGAAAACATAATTGTTTGCGCCAGCTCTCTTGGATGTAAAAAATGATAACAGAATTGTTCTCTGCACCCTCGAGAACCTCGGACACGATATCCATATTGCTAAAATCATAATTTTGTGCGGCGGCCATCTTGGATTTGAAAAATGATCACCAAATCGTTCTCTGCACCCTCGAGAATCTTGGACACGATATCCATATTGCTGAGATCATAATTTTGTGCGGCGGCCATCTTGGATTTGAAAAATGATCACAAAATCGTTCTCAGCACCTTCGAGAACCTCGGATACGATACCCATAATGTAGTTATCATACTTTTGAGCGGCAGCCATCTTCAATTTGAAAAATGATCACAAAATCGTTCTCTGCACTCTAGAGAACCTCGGATACGAAACCCATAAAGGAGTTATCATAATTTTGAGTGGCGACCATCTTGGATTTGATAAATGATCACAAAATCGTTCTCAGCACCCTCGAGAACCTCTGGTACGATATCCATAATGTAGTTATCATACTTTTGAGCGGCAGCCATCTTCAATTTGAAAAATGATCACAAAATCGTTCTCTGCACTCTAGAGAACCTCGGATACGAAACCCATAATGGAGTTATCATAATTTTGAGTGGCGGCCCGCTTGGATTTGAAAAATGATCACTAAATCGTTCTCTGCACCCTCCAGAATCTTGGACACGATATTCATATTGCTGAGATCATAATTTTGTGCGGCGGCCATCTTGGATTTGAAAAATGATCACAAAATCGTTCTCAGCACCTTCGAGAACCTCGGATACGATACCCATAATGTAGTTATCATACTTTTGAGCGGCGGCCATCTTGGATTTGAAAACTGATCACATAATCGTTCTCTGCACCCTCGAGAACCTCGGATACGATACCCATAATGTAGTTATCATAATTTTGAGCGGCGACCATCTTGGATTTGAAAAATGATCACAATATCGTTCTCAGCACCCTCGAGAACCTCTGGTACGATACCCATAATGTAGTTATCATTTTTTTGATCCGCGGCCATCTTGGATTTGAAAAATGATCACAAAATCGTTCTCAGCACCCTCGAGAAACTCGGCTACGATACCCATAATGTAGTTATCATACTTTTGAGCGGCGGCCATCTTGGATTTGAAAACTGATCACATAATCGTTCTCTGCACCCTCGAGAACCTCGGACACGATATCCATATTGCTGAAAACATAATTGTTTGCGGCAGCTCTCTTGGATGTTAAAAATGATGACAGAATTGTTCTCTGCATCCTCGAGAACCTCGGACACGATATCCATATTGCTAAAATCATAATTTTGTGCAGCGGCCATCTTGGATTTGAAAAATGATCACCAAATCGTTCTCTGCACCCTCGAGAATCTTGGACACGATATCCATATTGCTGAGATCATTATTTTGTGCGGCGGCCATCTTGGATTTGAAAAATGATCACAAAATCGTTCTCAGCATCTTCGAGAACCTCGGATACGATACCCATAATGTAGTTATCATACTTTTGAGCGGCAGCCATCTTCGATTTGAAAAATGATCACAAAATCGTTCTCTGCACCCTTTAGAACCTCGGATACCATACCCATAATGTAGTTATCATAATTTTGAGCGGCGACCATATTGGATTTGAAAAATGATCACAAAATCGTTCTCAGCACCCTCGAGAACCTCTGGTACGATACCCATAATGTAGTTATCATACTTTTGATCCGCGGCCATCTTGGATTTGAAAAATGATCACAAAATCGTTCTCAGCACCCTCGAGAACCTCGGATACGATACCCATAATGTAGTTATCATAATTTTGAGCGGCGGCCATCTTGGATTTCAAAAATGATCACAAAATCATTCTCTGCACCCTCGAGAACCTCGGATACGACACCCATATTTTAAAGATCATAATCTTGCACGGCGGCCATCTTGGATTTGAAAAATGATCACATAATCGTTCTCTGCACCCTTGAGAACCTCGGATACCATACCCATAATCTAGTTATCATACTTTTGAGCAGCGGCCATCTCGGATTTAAAAATGATCCCAAAATTGTTTTCTGCACCCTCGAGAACCTCGGATACGATATCCATATTGCTGAAAACATAATTGTTTGCGGCAGCTCTCTTGGATGTAAAAAATGATAACAGAATTGTTCTCTGCACCCTCGAGAACCTCGGACACGATATCCATATTGCTAAAATCATAATTTTGTGCGGCGGCCATCATGGATTTGAAAAATGATCACAAAATCGTTCTCAGCACCTTCGAGAACCTCGGATACGATACCCATAATGTAGTTATCATACTTTTGAGCGGCAGCCATCTTCAATTTTAAAAATGATCACAAAATCGTTCTCTGCACTCTAGAGAACCTCGGATACGAAAACCATAATGGAGTTATCATAATTTTGAGTGGCGGCCATCTTGGATTAGAAAAATGATAACAAAATCGTTCTCTGCACACTTGAGAACCTCGAATACGATACCCATAATCTAGTTATCACACTATTGAGCGGCGGCCATCTCGGATTTAAAAATGATCCCAAAATTGTTTTCTGCACCCTCGAGATCCTCGGATACGATATCCATATTGCTGAAAACATAATTGTTTGCGGCAGCTCTCTTGGATGTTAAAAATGATGACAGAATTGTTCTCTGCACCCTCGAGAACCTCGGACACGATATCCATATTGCTAAAATCATAATTTTGTGCGGCAGCCATCTTGGATTTGAAAAATGATCACCAAATCGTTCTCTGCACCCTCGAGAATCTTGGACACGATATCCATATTGCTGAGATCATAATTTTGTGCGGCGGCCATCTTGGATTTGAAAAATGATCACAAAATCGTTCTCAGCACCTTCGAGAACCTCGGATACGATACCCATAATGTAGTTATCATACTTTTGAGCGGCAGCCATCTTCAATTTGAAAAATGATCACAAAATCGTTCTCTGCACTCTAGAGAACCTCGGATACGAAACCCATAATGGAGTTATCATAATTTTGAGTGGCGACCATCTTGGATTTGAAAAATGATCACAAAATCGTTCTCAGCACCCTCGAGAACCTCTGGTACGATACCCATAATGAAGTTATCATACTTTTAAGCAGCGGCCATCTCGGATTTAAAAATGATCCAAAAATTCTTTTCTGCACCCTCGAGAACCTAGGACACGATATCCATATTGCTGAAAACATAATTGTTTGCGGCAGCTCTCTTGGATGTTAAAAATGATGACAGAATTGTTCTCTGCATCCTCGAGAACCTCGGACACGATATCCATATTGCTAAAATCATAATTTTGTGCAGCGGCCATCTTGGATTTGAAAAATGATCACCAAATCGTTCTCTGCACCCTCGAGAATCTTGGACACGATATCCATATTGCTGAGATCATAATTTTGTGCGGCGGCCATCTTGGATTTGAAAAATGATCACAAAATCGTTCGCAGCACCTTCGAGAACCTCGGATACGATACCCATAATGTAGTTATCATACTTTTGAGCGGCAGCCATCTTCGATTTGAAAAATGATCACAAAATCGTTCTCAGCACCTTCGAGAACCTCGGATACGATACCCATAATGTAGTTATCATACTTTTGAGCGGCGGCCATCTTCGATTTGAAAAATGAACCTAAAATCGTTCTCACCACCCTCGAGAACCTCGGATACGATACCCATAATGTAGTTATCATACTTTTGAGCGGCGGCTATCTTGGATTTGAAAAATTATCAAAAAATCGTTCTCTGCACCCTCGAGAACAACTGATGCGTTACCCATAATCTAGTTATCATAATTTTGAGCGGCGGCCATCTCTGATTTTAAAATAATCCCTAAATTGTTTTCTGCACCCTCGAGAACCTCAGATACGATACCCATAATGTAGTTATCATAATTTTGAGTGGCGGCAATCTTGAATTTCAATAATGATCACAAAATCGTTCTGTGCACTCTCGAGAACCTCGGATACGATACCCATATTGCTGAAAACAAAATTTTGTGCGGCGGCCATCTTGGATTAGAAAAATGATAACAAAATCGTTCTCTGCACACTCGAGAACCTCGAATACGATACCCATAATCTAGTAATCATACTATTGAGCGGCGGCCATCTCGGATTTAAAAATGATCCCAAAATTGTTTTCTGCACCCTCGAGAACCTCGGATACGATATCCATATTGCTGAAAACATAATTGTTTGCGGCAGCTCTCTTGGATGTAAAACATGATAACAGAATTGTTCTCTGCACCCTCGAGAACCTCGGAAACGATATCCATATAGCTAAAATCATAATTTTGTGCGGCGGCCATCTTGGATTTGAAAAATGATCACCAAATCGTTCTCTGCACCCTCGAGAATCTTGGACACGATAATCATATTGCTGAGATCATAATTTTGTGCGGCGGCCATCTTGGATTTGAAAAATGATCACAAAATCGTTCTCAGCACCTTCGAGAACCTCGGATACGATACCCATAATGTAGTTATCATACTTTTGAGCGGCAGCCATCTTCAATTTGAAAAATGATCACAAAATCGTTCTCTGCACTCTAGAGAACCTCGAATACGATACCCATAATCTAGTTATCATACTATTGAGCGGCGGCCATCTCGGATTTAAAAATGATCCCAAAATTGTTTTCTGCACCCTCGAGATCCTCGGATACGATATCCATATTGCTGAAAACATAATTGTTTGCGGCAGCTCTCTTGGATGTTAAAAATTATAACAGAATTGTTCTCTGCACCCTCGAGAACCTCGGACACGATATCCATATTGCTAAAATCATAATTTTGTGCGGCAGCCATCTTGGATTTGAAAAATGATCACAAAATCGTTCTCTGCACCCTCGAGAATCTTGGACACGATATCCATATTGCTGAGATCATAATTTTGTGCGGCGGCCATCTTGGATTTGAAAAATGATCACAAAATCGTTCTCAGCACCTTCGAGAACCTCGGATACGATACCCATAATGTAGTTATCATACTTTTGAGCGGCAGCCATCTTCAATTTGAAAAATGATCACAAAATCGTTCCCTGCACTCTAGAGAACCTCGGATACGAAACCCATAATGGAGTTATCATAATTTTGAGTGGCGACCATCTTGGATTCGAAAAATGATCACAAAATCGTTCTCAGCACCCTCGAGAACATCTGGTACGATACCCATAATGTAGTTATCATACTTTTGATCCGCGGCCATCTTGGATTTGAGAAATGATCTCAAAATCGTTCTCAGCACCCTCGAGAACCTCGGATACGATACCCATAATGTAGTTATCATAATTTTGAGCGGCGGCCATCTTCGATTTGAAAAATGATCACAAAATCGTTCTCTGCACACTTGAGAACCTCGGATACGATACCCATAATCTAGTTATCATACTTTTGAGCGGCGGCCATCTCGGTTTTAAAAATGATCCCAAAATTGTTTTCTGCACCCTTGAGAACCTCGGACACGATATCCATATTGCTGAAAACATAATTGTTTGCGGCAGCTCTCTTGGATGTAAAAAATGATAACAGAATTGTTCTCTGCACCCTCGAGAACCTCGGACACGTTATCCATATTGCTAAAATCATAATTTTGTGCGGCGGCCATCTTGGATTTGAAAAATGATCACCAAATCGTTCTCTGCACCCTCGAGAATCTTGGACACGATATCCATATTGCTGAGATCATAATTTTGTGCGGCGGCCATCTTGGATTTGAAAAATGATCACAAAATCGTTCTCAGCACCTTCGAGAACCTCGGATACGATACCCATAATGTAGTTATCATACTTTTGAGCGGCAGCCATCTTCAATTTGAAAAATGATCACAAAATCGTTCTCTGCACTCTAGAGAACCTCGGATACGAAACCCATAATGGAGTTATCATAATTTTGAGTGGCGACCATCTTGGATTTGAAAAATGATCACAAAATCGTTCTCAGCACCCTCGAGAACATCTGGTACGATACCCATAATGTAGTTATCATACTTTTGATCCGCGGCCATCTTGGATTTGAGAAATGATCACAAAATCGTTCTCAGCTCCCTCGAGAACCTCGGATACGATACCCATAATGTAGTTATCATAATTTTGTGCGGCGGCCATCTTGGATTTGAAAAATGATCACCAAATCGTTCTCTGCACCCTCGAGAATCTTGGACACGATATCCATATTGCTGAGATCATAATTTTGTGCGGCGGCCATCTTGGATTTGAAAAATGATCACAAAATCGTTCTCAGCACCTTCGAGAACCTCGGATACGATACCCATAATGTAGTTATCATACTTTTGAGCGGCAGCCATCTTCAATTTGAAAAATGATCACAAAATCGTTCTCTGCACTCTAGAGAACCTCGAATACGATACCCATATTCTAGTTATCATACTATTGAGCGGCGGCCATCTCGGATTTAAAAATGATCCCAAAATTGTTTTCTGCACCCTCGAGATCCTCGGATACGATATCCATATTGCTGAAAACATAATTGTTTGCGGCAGCTCTCTTGGATGTTAAAAATGATAACAGAATTGTTCTCTGCACCCTCGAGAACCTCGGACACGATATCCATATTGCTAAAATCATAATTTTGTGCGGCAGCCATCTTGGATTTGAAAAATGATCACAAAATCGTTCTCTGCACCCTCGAGAATCTTGGACACGATATCCATATTGCTGAGATCATAATTTTGTGCGGCGGCCATCTTGGATTTGAAAAATGATCACAAAATCGTTCTCAGCACCTTCGAGAACCTCGGATACGATACCCATAATGTAGTTATCATACTTTTGAGCGGCAGCCATCTTCAATTTGAAAAATGATCACAAAATCGTTCCCTGCACTCTAGAGAACCTCGGATACGAAACCCATAATGGAGTTATCATAATTTTGAGTGGCGACCATCTTGGATTCGAAAAATGATCACAAAATCGTTCTCAGCACCCTCGAGAACATCTGGTACGATACCCATAATGTAGTTATCATACTTTTGATCCGCGGCCATCTTGGATTTGAGAAATGATCTCAAAATCGTTCTCAGCACCCTCGAGAACCTCGGATACGATACCCATAATGTAGTTATCATAATTTTGAGCGGCGGCCATCTTCGATTTGAAAAATGATCACAAAATCGTTCTCTGCACACTTGAGAACCTCGGATACGATACCCATAATCTAGTTATCATACTTTTGAGCGGCGGCCATCTCGGTTTTAAAAATGATCCCAAAATTGTTTTCTGCACCCTTGAGAACCTCGGACACGATATCCATATTGCTGAAAACATAATTGTTTGCGGCAGCTCTCTTGGATGTAAAAAATGATAACAGAATTGTTCTCTGCACCCTCGAGAACCTCGGACACGATATCCATATTGCTAAAATCATAATTTTGTGCGGCGGCCATCTTGGATTTGAAAAATGATCACCAAATCGTTCTCTGCACCCTCGAGAATCTTGGACACAATATCCATATTGCTGAGATCATAATTTTGTGCGGCGGCCATCTTGGATTTGAAAAATGATCACAAAATCGTTCTCAGCACCTTCGAGAACCTCGGATACGATACCCATAATGTAGTTATCATACTTTTGAGCGGCAGCCATCTTCAATTTGAAAAATGATCACAAAATCGTTCTCTGCACTCTAGAGAACCTCGGATACGAAACCCATAATGGAGTTATCATAATTTTGAGTGGCGGCCATCTTGGATTAGAAAAATGATAACAAAATCGTTCTCTGCCCACTTGAGAACCTCGAATACGATACCCATAATCCAGTTATCATACTATTGAGCGGCGGCCATCTCGGATTTAAAAATGATCCCAAAATTGTTTTCTGCACCCTCGAGAACCTCGGATACGATATCCATATTGCTGAAAACATAATTGTTTGCGGCAGCTTTCTTGGATGTAAAAAATGATAACAGAATTGTTCTCTGCACCCTCGAGAACCTCGGACACGATATCCATATTGCTAAAATCATAATTTTGTGCGGCAGCCATCTTGGATTTGAAAAATGATCACCAAATCGTTCTCTGCACCCTCGAGAATCTTGGACACGATATCCATATTGCTGAGATCATAATTTTGTGCGGCGGCCATCTTGGATTTGAAAAATGATCACAAAATCGTTCTCAGCACCTTCGAGAACCTCGGATACGATACCCATAATGTAGTTATCATACTTTAGAGCGGCAGCCATCTTCAATTTGAAAAATGATCACAAAATCGTTCTCTGCACCCTCGAGAACCTCGGATACGATACCCATAATGTAGTTATCATAATTTTGAGCGGCGGCCATCTTCGATTTGAAAAATGATCACAAAATCGTTCTCTGCACACTTGAGAACCTCGGATACGATACCCATAATCTAGTTATCATACTTTTGAGCGGCGGCCATCTCGGTTTTAAAAATGATTCCAAAATTGTTTTCTGCACCCTTGAGAACCTCGGACACGATATCCATATTGCCGAAAACATAATTGTTTGCGGCAGCTCTCTTGGATGTAAAAAATGATAACAGAATTGTTCTCTGCACCCTCGAGAACCTCGGACACGTTATCCATATTGCTAAAATCATAATTTTGTGCGGCGGCCATATCTGATTTGAAAAATGATCACAAAATCGTTCTCAGCACCTTCGAGAACCTCGGATACGATACCCATAATGTAGTTATCATACTTTTGAGCGGCGGCCATCTTCGATTTGAAAAATGAACCTAAAATCGTTCTCACCACCCTCGAGAACCTCGGATACGATACCCATAATGTAGTTATCATACTTTTGAGCGGCGGCTATCTTGGATTTGAAAAATTATCAAAAAATCGTTCTCTGCACCCTCGAGAACAACTGATGCGTTACCCATAATCTAGTAATCATAATTTTGAGCGGTGGCCATCTCTGATTTTAAAATAATCCCTAAATTGTTTTCTGCACCCTCGAGAACCTCAGATACGATACCCATAATGTAGTTATCATAATTTTGAGTGGCGGCAATCTTGAATTTCAATAATGATCACAAAATCGTTCTGTGCACTCTCGAGAACCTCGGATACGATACCCATATTGCTGAAAACATAATTTTGTGCGGCGGCCATCTTGGATTTGAAAAATGATCACAAAATCGTTCTCTGCACACTCGAGAACCTCGAATACGATACCCATAATCTAGTAATCATACTATTGAGCGGCGGCCATCTCGGATTTAAAAATGATCCCAAAATTGTTTTCTGCACCCTCGAGAACCTCGGATACGATATCCATATTGCTGAAAACATAATTGTTTGCGGCAGATCTCTTGGATGTAAAACATGATAACAGAATTGTTCTCTGCACCCTCGAGAACCTCGGAAACGATATCCATATTGCTAAAATCATAATTTTGTGCGGCGGCCATCTTGGATTTGAAAAATGATCACCAAATCGTTCTCTGCACCCTCGAGAATCTTGGACACGATATCCATTTTGCTGAGATCATAATTTTGTGCGGCGGCCATCTTGGATTTGAAAAATGATCACAAAATCGTTCTCAGCACCTTCGAGAACCTCGGATACGATACCCATAATGTAGTTATCATACTTTTGAGCGGCAGCCATCTTCGATTTGAAAAATGATCACAAAATCGTTCTCTGCACTCTAGAGAACCTCGAATACGAAACCCATAATGGAGTTATCATAATTTTGAGTGGCGACCATCTTGGATTTGAAAAATGATCACAAAATCGTTCTCTGCACTCTAGAGAACCTCGAATACGAAACCCATAATGGAGTTATCATAATTTTGAGTGGCGACCATCTTCGATTTGAAAAATGATCACAAAATCGTTCTCTGCACTCTAGAGAACCTCGAATACGAAACCCATAATGGAGTTATCATAATTTTGAGTGGCGACCATCTTGGATTTGAAAAATGATCACAAAATCGTTCTCAGCACCTTCGAGAACCTCGGATACGATACCCATAATGTAGTTATCATACTTTTGAGCGGCGGCCATCTTCGATTTGAAAAATGAACCTAAAATCGTTCTCACCACCCTCGAGAACCTCGGATACGATACCCATAATGTAGTTATCATACTTTTGAGCGGCGGCTATCTTGGATTTGAAAAATTATCAAAAAATCGTTCTCTGCACCCTCGAGAACAACTGATGCGTTACCCATAATCTAGTAATCATAATTTTGAGCGGTGGCCATCTCTGATTTTAAAATAATCCCTAAATTGTTTTCTGCACCCTCGAGAACCTCAGATACGATACCCATAATGTAGTTATCATAATTTTGAGTGGCGGCAATCTTGAATTTCAATAATGATCACAAAATCGTTCTGTGCACTCTCGAGAACCTCGGATACGATACCCATATTGCTGAAAACATAATTTTGTGCGGCGGCCATCTTGGATTAGAAAAATGATAACAAAATCGTTCTCTGCACACTCGAGAACCTCGAATACGATACCCATAATCTAGTAATCATACTATTGAGCGGCGGCCATCTCGGATTTAAAAATGATCCCAAAATTGTTTTCTGCACCCTCGAGAACCTCGGATACGATATCCATATTGCTAAAATCATAATTTTGTGCGGCGGCCATCTTGGATTTGAAAAATGATCACCAAATCGTTCTCTGCACCCTCGAGAATCTTGGACACGATATCCATATTGCTGAGATCATAATTTTGTGCGGCGGCCATCTTGGATTTGAAAAATGATCACAAAATCGTTCTCAGCACCTTCGAGAACCTCGGATACGATACCCATAATGTAGTTATCATACTTTTGAGCGGCAGCCATCTTCAATTTGAAAAATGATCACAAAATCGTTCTCAGCACCCTCGAGAACCTCTGGTACGATACCCATAATGTAGTTATCATTTTTTTGATCCGCGGCCATCTTGGATTTGAAAAATGATCACAAAATCGTTCTCAGCACCCTCAAGAACCTCGGATACGATACCCATAATGTAGTTATCATAATTTTGAGCGGCGGCCATCTTCGATTTGAAAAATGATCACAAAATCGTTCTCTGCACACTTGAGAACCTCGGATACGATACCCATAATCTAGTTATCATACTTTTGAGCGGCGGACATCTCGGTTTTAAAAATGACCCCAAAATTGTTTTCTGCACCCTCGAGAACCTCGGACACGATATCCATATTGCTGAAAACATAATTGTTTGCGGCAGCTCTCTTGGATGTAAAAAATGATAACAGAATTGTTCTCTGCACCCTCGAGAACCTCGGACACGATATCCATATTGCTAAAATCATAATTTTGTGCGGCGGCCATATTGGATTTGAAAAATGATCACAAAATCGTTCTCAGCACCCTCGAGAACCTCGGATACGATACCCATAATGTAGTTATCATACTTTTGAGCGGCGGCCATCTTCGATTTGAAAAATGAACCTAAAATCGTTCTCACCACCCTCGAGAACCTCGGATACGATACCCATAATGTAGTTATCATACTTTTGAGCGGCGGCTATCTTGGATTTGAAAAATTATCAAAAAATCGTTCTCTGCACCCTCGAGAACAACTGATGCGTTACCCATAATCTAGTTATCATAATTTTGAGCGGCGGCCATCTCTGATTTTAAAATCATCCCTAAATTGTTTTCTGCACCCTCGAGAACTTCAGATACGATACCCATAATGTAGTTATCATAATTTTGAGTGGCGGCAATCTTGAATTTCAATAATGATCACAAAATCGTTCTGTGCACTCTCGAGAACCTCGGATACGATACCCATATTGCTGAAAACATAATTTTGTGCGGCGGCCATCTTGGATTAGAAAAATGATAACAAAATCGTTCTCTGCACACTCGAGAACCTCGAATACGATACCCATAATCTAGTAATCATACTATTGAGCGGCGGCCATCTCGGATTTAAAAATGATCCCAAAATTGTTTTCTGCACCCTTGAGAACCTCGGACACGATATCCATATTGCTGAAAACATAATTGTTTGCGGCAGCTCTCTTGGATGTAAAAAATGATAACAGAATTGTTCTCTGCACCCTCGAGAACCTCGGACACGTTATCCATATTGCTAAAATCATAATTTTGTGCGGCGGCTATCTTGGATTTGAAAAATGATCACCAAATCGTTCTCTGCACCCTCGAGAATCTTGGACACGATATCCATATTGCTGAGATCATAATTTTGTGCGGCGGCCATCTTGGATTTGAAAAATGATCACAAAATCGTTCTCAGCACCTTCGAGAACCTCGGATACGATACCCATAATGTAGTTATCATACTTTTGAGCGGCAGCCAACTTCAATTTGAAAAATGATCACAAAATCGTTCTCTGCACTCTAGAGAACCTCGGCTACGATACCCATAATGTAGTTATCATACTTTTGAGCGGCGGCCATCTTGGATTTGAAAACTGATCACATAATCGTTCTCTGCACCCTTGAGAACCTCGGATACGATACCCATAATCTAGTTATCATACTTTTGAGCAGCGGCCATCTCGGATTTAAAAATGATCCCAAAATTCTTTTCTGCATCCTCGAGAACCTCGGACACGATATCCATATTGCTAAAATCATAATTTTGTGCAGCGGCCATCTTGGATTTGAAAAAAGATCACCAAATCGTTCTCTGCACCCTCGAGAATCTTGGACACGATATCCATATTGCTGAGATCATTATTTTGTGCGGCGGCCATCATGGATTTGAAAAATGATCACAAAATCGTTCTCAGCACCTTCGAGAACCTCGGATACGATACACATAATGTAGTTATCATACTTTTGAGCGGCAGCCATCTTCGATTTGAAAAATGATCACAAAATCGATCTCTGCACCCTCGAGAACCTCGGATACCATACCCATAATGTAGTTATCATAATTTTGAGCGGCGACCATCTTGGATTTGAAAAATGATCACAAAATCGTTCTCAGCACCCTCGAGAACCTCTGGTACGATACCCATAATGTAGTTATCATACTTTTGATCCGCGGCCATCTTGGATTTGAAAAATGATCACAAAATCGTTCTCAGCACCCTCGAGAACCTCGGATACGATACCCATAATGCAGTTATCATAATTTTGAGCGGCGGCCATCTTGGATTTCAAAAATGATCACAAAATCATTCTCTGCACCCTCGAGAACCTCGGATACGACACCCATATTTTTATGATCATAATCTTGCACGGCGGCCATCTTGGATTTGAAAAATGATCACATAATCGTTCTCTGCACCCTTGAGAACCTCGGATACCATACCCATAATCTAGTTATCATACTTTTGAGCAGCGGCCATCTCGGATTTAAAAATGATCCCAAAATTGTTTTCTGCACCCTCGAGAACCTCGGATACGATATCCATATTGCTGAAAACATAATTGTTTGCGGCAGCTCTCTTGGATGTAAAAAATGATAACAGAATTGTTCTCTGCACCCTCGAGAACCTCGGACACGATATCCATATTGCTAAAATCATAATTTTGTGCGGCGGCCATCTTGGATTTGAAAAATGATCACCAAATCGTTCTCTGCACCCTCGAGAATCTTGGACACGATATCCATATTGCTGAGATCATAATTTTGTGCGGCGGCCATCTTGGATTTGAAAAATGATCACAAAATCGTTCTCAGCACCTTCGAGAACCTCGGATACGATACCCATAATGTAGTTATCATACTTTTGAGCGGCAGCCATCTTCAATTTGAAAAATGATCACAAAATCGTTCTCTGCACTCTAGAGAACCTCGGATACGAAACCCATAATGGAGTTATCATAATTTTGAGTGGCGGCCATCTTGGATTAGAAAAATGATAACAAAATCGTTCTCTGCCCACTTGAGAACCTCGAATACGATACCCATAATCCAGTTATCATACTATTGAGCGGCGGCCATCTCGGATTTAAAAATGATCCCAAAATTGTTTTCTGCACCCTCGAGAACCTCGGATACGATATCCATATTGCTGAAAACATAATTGTTTGCGGCAGCTTTCTTGGATGTAAAAAATGATAACAGAATTGTTCTCTGCACCCTCGAGAACCTCGGACACGATATCCATATTGCTAAAATCATAATTTTGTGCGGCAGCCATCTTGGATTTGAAAAATGATCACCAAATCGTTCTCTGCACCCTCGAGAATCTTGGACACGATATCCATATTGCTGAGATCATAATTTTGTGCGGCGGCCATCTTGGATTTGAAAAATGATCACAAAATCGTTCTCAGCACCTTCGAGAACCTCGGATACGATACCCATAATGTAGTTATCATACTTTAGAGCGGCAGCCATCTTCAATTTGAAAAATGATCACAAAATCGTTCTCTGCACCCTCGAGAACCTCGGATACGATACCCATAATGTAGTTATCATAATTTTGAGCGGCGGCCATCTTCGATTTGAAAAATGATCACAAAATCGTTCTCTGCACACTTGAGAACCTCGGATACGATACCCATAATCTAGTTATCATACTTTTGAGCGGCGGCCATCTCGGTTTTAAAAATGATTCCAAAATTGTTTTCTGCACCCTTGAGAACCTCGGACACGATATCCATATTGCCGAAAACATAATTGTTTGCGGCAGCTCTCTTGGATGTAAAAAATGATAACAGAATTGTTCTCTGCACCCTCGAGAACCTCGGACACGTTATCCATATTGCTAAAATCATAATTTTGTGCGGCGGCCATATCTGATTTGAAAAATGATCACAAAATCGTTCTCAGCACCTTCGAGAACCTCGGATACGATACCCATAATGTAGTTATCATACTTTTGAGCGGCGGCCATCTTCGATTTGAAAAATGAACCTAAAATCGTTCTCACCACCCTCGAGAACCTCGGATACGATACCCATAATGTAGTTATCATACTTTTGAGCGGCGGCTATCTTGGATTTGAAAAATTATCAAAAAATCGTTCTCTGCACCCTCGAGAACAACTGATGCGTTACCCATAATCTAGTAATCATAATTTTGAGCGGTGGCCATCTCTGATTTTAAAATAATCCCTAAATTGTTTTCTGCACCCTCGAGAACCTCAGATACGATACCCATAATGTAGTTATCATAATTTTGAGTGGCGGCAATCTTGAATTTCAATAATGATCACAAAATCGTTCTGTGCACTCTCGAGAACCTCGGATACGATACCCATATTGCTGAAAACATAATTTTGTGCGGCGGCCATCTTGGATTAGAAAAATGATAACAAAATCGTTCTCTGCACACTCGAGAACCTCGAATACGATACCCATAATCTAGTAATCATACTATTGAGCGGCGGCCATCTCGGATTTAAAAATGATCCCAAAATTGTTTTCTGCACCCTCGAGAACCTCGGATACGATATCCATATTGCTGAAAACATAATTGTTTGCGGCAGATCTCTTGGATGTAAAACATGATAACAGAATTGTTCTCTGCACCCTCGAGAACCTCGGAAACGATATCCATATTGCTAAAATCATAATTTTGTGCGGCGGCCATCTTGGATTTGAAAAATGATCACCAAATCGTTCTCTGCACCCTCGAGAATCTTGGACACGATATCCATTTTGCTGAGATCATAATTTTGTGCGGCGGCCATCTTGGATTTGAAAAATGATCACAAAATCGTTCTCAGCACCTTCGAGAACCTCGGATACGATACCCATAATGTAGTTATCATACTTTTGAGCGGCAGCCATCTTCGATTTGAAAAATGATCACAAAATCGTTCTCTGCACTCTAGAGAACCTCGAATACGAAACCCATAATGGAGTTATCATAATTTTGAGTGGCGACCATCTTGGATTTGAAAAATGATCACAAAATCGTTCTCTGCACTCTAGAGAACCTCGAATACGAAACCCATAATGGAGTTATCATAATTTTGAGTGGCGACCATCTTCGATTTGAAAAATGATCACAAAATCGTTCTCTGCACTCTAGAGAACCTCGAATACGAAACCCATAATGGAGTTATCATAATTTTGAGTGGCGACCATCTTGGATTTGAAAAATGATCACAAAATCGTTCTCAGCACCCTCGAGAACATATGGTACGATACCCATAAAGTAGTTATCATACTTTTGATCCGCGGCCATCTTCGATTTGAAAAATGATCACAAAATCGTTCTCTGCACACTTGAGAACCTCGGATACGATACCCATAATCTAGTTATCATACTTTTGAGCGGCGGCCATCTCGGTTTTAAAAATGATCCCAAAATTGTTTTCTGCACCCTCGAGAACCTCGGACACGATATCCATAATCTAGTTATCATACTTTTGAGCAGCGGCCATCTCGGATTTAAAAATGATCCCAAAATTGTTTTTTGCACCCTCGAGAACCTCGGATACGATACCCATAATGTAGTTATCATACTTTTGAGCAGCAGCCATCTTCAATTTTAAAAATGATCACAAAATCGTTCTCTGCACTCTAGAGAACCTCGGATACGAAACCCGTAATGGAGTTATCATAATTTTGAGTGGCGGCCATCTTGGATTAGAAAAATGATAACAAAATCGTTCTCTGCACACTTGAGAACCTCGAATACGATACCCATAATCTAGTTATCATACTATTGAGCGGCGGCCATCTCGGATTTAAAAATGATCCCAAAATTGTTTTCTGCACCCTCGAGATCCTCGGATACGATATCCATATTGCTGAAAACATAATTGTTTGCGGCAGCTCTCTTGGATGTAAAAAATGATAACAGAATTGTTCTCTGCACCCTCGAGAACCTCGGACACGATATCCATATTGCTAAAATCATAATTTTGTGCGGCGGCCATCTTGGATTTGAAAAATGATCACCAAATCGTTCTCTGCACCCTCGAGAATCTTGGACACGATATCCATATTGCTGAGATCATAATTTTGTGCGGCGGCCATCTTGGATTTGAAAAATGATCACAAAATCGTTCTCAGCACCTTCGAGAACCTCGGATACGATACCCATAATGTAGTTATCATACTTTTGAGCGGCAGCCATCTTCAATTTGAAAAATGATCACAAAATCGTTCTCAGCACCCTCGAGAACCTCTGGTACGATACCCATAATGTAGTTATCATTTTTTTGATCCGCGGCCATCTTGGATTTGAAAAATGATCACAAAATCGTTCTCAGCACCCTCAAGAACCTCGGATACGATACCCATAATGTAGTTATCATAATTTTGAGCGGCGGCCATCTTCGATTTGAAAAATGATCACAAAATCGTTCTCTGCACACTTGAGAACCTCGGATACGATACCCATAATCTAGTTATCATACTTTTGAGCGGCGGACATCTCGGTTTTAAAAATGACCCCAAAATTGTTTTCTGCACCCTCGAGAACCTCGGACACGATATCCATATTGCTGAAAACATAATTGTTTGCGGCAGCTCTCTTGGATGTAAAAAATGATAACAGAATTGTTCTCTGCACCCTCGAGAACCTCGGACACGATATCCATATTGCTAAAATCATAATTTTGTGCGGCGGCCATATTGGATTTGAAAAATGATCACAAAATCGTTCTCAGCACCTTCGAGAACCTCGGATACGATACCCATAATGTAGTTATCATACTTTTGAGCGGCGGCCATCTTCGATTTGAAAAATGAACCTAAAATCGTTCTCACCACCCTCGAGAACCTCGGATACGATACCCATAATGTAGTTATCATACTTTTGAGCGGCGGCTATCTTGGATTTGAAAAATTATCAAAAAATCGTTCTCTGCACCCTCGAGAACAACTGATGCGTTACCCATAATCTAGTTATCATAATTTTGAGCGGCGGCCATCTCTGATTTTAAAATCATCCCTAAATTGTTTTCTGCACCCTCGAGAACTTCAGATACGATACCCATAATGTAGTTATCATAATTTTGGGTGGCGGCAATCTTGAATTTCAATAATGATCACAAAATCGTTCTGTGCACTCTCGAGAACCTCGGATACGATACCCATATTGCTGAAAACATAATTTTGTGCGGCGGCCATCTTGGATTAGAAAAATGATAACAAAATCGTTCTCTGCACACTCGAGAACCTCGAATACGATACCCATAATCTAGTAATCATACTATTGAGCGGCGGCCATCTCGGATTTAAAAATGATCCCAAAATTGTTTTCTGCACCCTCGAGAACCTCGGATACGATATCCATATTGCTGAAAACATAATTGTTTGCGGCAGCTCTCTTGGATGTAAAACATGATAACAGAATTGTTCTCTGCACCCTCGAGAAACTCGGATACGATATCCATATTGCTGAAATCATAATTTTGTGCGGCGGCCATCTTGGATTTGAAAAATGATCACCAAATCGTTCTCTGCACCCTCGAGAATCTTGGACACGATATCCATATTGCTGAGATCATAATTTTGTGCGGCGGCCATCTTGGATTTGAAAAATGATCACAAAATCGTTCTCAGCACCTTCGAGAACCTCGGATACGATACCCATAATGTAGTTATCATACTTTTGAGCGGCAGCCATCTTCGATTTGAAAAATGATCACAAAATCGTTCTCTGCACTCTAGAGAACCTCGAATACGAAACCCATAATGGAGTTATCATAATTTTGAGTGGCGACCATCTTGGATTTGAAAAATGATCACAAAATCGTTCTCAGCACCCTCGAGAACCTCTGGTACGATACCCATAATGTAGTTATCATACTTTTGATCCGCGGCCTTCTTGGATTTTAAAAATGATCACAAAATCGTTCTCAGCACCCTCGAGTACCTCGGATACGATACCCATAATGTAGTTATAATAATTTTGAGCGGCGGCCATCTTCGATTTGAAAAATGATCACAAAATCGTTCTCTGCACACTTGAGAACCTCGGATACGATGCCCATAATCTAGTTATCATTCTTTTGAGCGGCGGCCATCTCGGTTTTAAAAATGATCCCAAAATTGTTTTCTGCACCCTCGAGAAACTCGGATACGATACCCATAATGTAGTTATCATACTTTTGAGTGGCGACCATCTTGGATTTGAAAACTGATCACAAAATCGTTCTCTGCACCCATGAGAACCTCGGATACGATACCCATAATCTAGTTATCATACTTTTGAGCGGCGGCCATCTCGGATTTAAAAATGATCCCAAAATTGTTTTCTGCACCCTCGAGAACCTCGGACACGATATCCATATTGCTAAAAACATTATTGTTTGCGGCAGCTCTATTGGATGTAAAAAATGATAACAGAATTGTTCTCTGCATCCTCGAGAACCTCGGACACGATATCCATATTGCTAAAATCATAATTTTGTGCGGCGGCCATCTTGGATTTGAAAAATGATCACTAAATCGTTCTCTGCACCCTCGAGAATCTTGGACACGATATCCATATTGCTGAGATCATAATTTTGTGCGGCGGCCATCTTGGATTTGAAAAATGATCACAAAATCGTTCTCAGCACCCTCGAGAAACTCGGCTACGACACCCATAATGTAGTTATCATACTTTTGAGCGGCGGCCATCTTGGATTTGAAAACTGATTACATAATCGTTCTCTGCACCCTCGAGAACCTCGGATACGATACCCATAATGTAGTTATCATAATTTTGAGCGGCGACCATCTTGGATTTGAAAAATGATCACAAAATCGTTCTCAGCACCCTCGAGAACCTCGGATACGATACCCATAATGTAGTTATCATACTTTTGAGCGGCAGCCATCTTCAATTTGAAAAATGATCACAAAATCGTTCTCTGCACTCTAGAGAACCTCGGATACGAAACCCATAATGGAGTTATCATAATTTTGAGTGGCGGCCATCTTGGATTAGAAAAATGATAACAAAATCGTTCTCTGCCCACTTGAGAACCTCGAATACGATACCCATAATCCAGTTATCATACTATTGAGCGGCGGCCATCTCGGATTTAAAAATGATCCCAAAATTGTTTTCTGCACCCTCGAGATCCTCGGATACGATATCCATATTGCTGAAAACATAATTGTTTGCGGCAGCTCTCTTGGATGTAAAAAATGATAACAGAATTGTTCTCTGCACCCTCGAGAACCTCGGACACGATATCTATATTGCTAAAATCATAATTTTGTGCGGCAGCCATCTTGGATTTGAAAAATGATCACCAAATCGTTCTCTGCACCCTCGAGAATCTTGGACACGATATCCATATTGCTGAGATCATAATTTTGTGCGGCGGCCATCTTGGATTTGAAAAATGATCACAAAATCGTTCTCAGCACCTTCGAGAACCTCGGATACGATACCCATAATGTAGTTATCATACTTTTGAGCGGCAGCCATCTTCAATTTGAAAAATGATCACAAAATCGTTCTCTGCACTCTAGAGAACCTCGGATACGAAACCCATAATGGAGTTATCATAATTTTGAGCGGCGGCCATCTTGGATTTGAAAAATGATCACAAAATCGTTCTCTGCACCCTCGAGAACCTCTGGTACGATATCCATAATGTAGTTATCATACTTTTGAGCGGCGGCTATCTTGGATTTGAAAAATTATCAAAAAATCGTTCTCTGCACCCTCGAGAACAACTGATGCGTTACCCATAATCTAGTTATCATAATTTTGAGCGGCGGCCATCTCTGATTTTAAAATAATCCCTAAATTGTTTTCTGCACCCTCGAGAACCTCAGATACGATACCCATAATGTAGTTATCATAATTTTGTGTGGCGGCAATCTTGAATTTCAATAATGATCACAAAATCGTTCTGTGCACTCTCGAGAACCTCGGATACGATACCCATATTGCTGAAAACATAATTTTGTGCGGCGGCCATCTTGGATTAGAAAAATGATAACAAAATCGTTCTCTGCACACTCGAGAACCTCGAATACGATACCCATAATCTAGTAATCATACTATTGAGCGGCGGCCATCTCGGATTTAAAAATGATCCCAAAATTGTTTTCTGCACCCTCGAGAACCTCGGATACGATATCCATATTGCTGAAAACATAATTGTTTGCGGCAGCTCTCTTGGATGTAAAACATGATAACAGAATTGTTCTCTGCACCCTCGAGAACCTCGGAAACGATATCCATATTGCTAAAATCATAATTTTGTGCGGCGGCCATCTTGGATTTGAAAAATGATCACCAAATCGTTCTCTGCACCTTCGAGAACCTCGGATACGATACCCATAATGTAGTTATCATACTTTTGAGCGGCAGCCATCTTCAATTTGAAAAATGATCACAAAATCGTTCTCTGCACTCTAGAGAACCTCGAATACGATACCCATAATCTAGTTATCATACTATTGAGCGGCGGCCATCTCGGATTTAAAAATGATCCCAAAATTGTTTTCTGCACCCTCGAGATCCTCGGATACGATATCCATATTGCTGAAAACATAATTGTTTGCGGCAGCTCTCTTGGATGTTAAAAATGATAACAGAATTGTTCTCTGCACCCTCGAGAACCTCGGACACGATATCCATATTGCTAAAATCATAATTTTGTGCGGCAGCCATCTTGGATTTGAAAAATGATCACCAAATCGTTCTCTGCACCCTCGAGAATCTTGGACACGATATCCATATTGCTGAGATCATAATTTTGTGCGGCGGCCATCTTGGATTTGAAAAATGATCACAAAATCGTTCTCAGCACCTTCGAGAACCTCGGATACGATACCCATAATGTAGTTATCATACTTTAGAGCGGCAGCCATCTTCAATTTGAAAAATGATCACAAAATCGTTCTCTGCACTCTAGAGAACCTCGAATACGATACCCATAATCTAGTTATCATACTATTGAGCGGCGGCCATCTCGGATTTAAAAATGATCCCAAAATTGTTTTCTGCACCCTCGAGATCCTCGGATACGATATCCATATTGCTGAAAACATAATTGTTTGCGGCAGCTCTCTTGGATGTTAAAAATGATAACAGAATTGTTCTCTGCACCCTCGAGAACCTCGGACACGATATCCATATTGCTAAAATCATAATTTTGTGCGGCAGCCATCTTGGATTTGAAAAATGATCACCAAATCGTTCTCTGCACCCTCGAGAATCTTGGACACGATATCCATATTGCTGAGATCATAATTTTGTGCGGCGGCCATCTTGGATTTGAAAAATGATCACAAAATCGTTCTCAGCACCTTCGAGAACCTCGGATACGATACCCATAATGTAGTTATCATACTTTAGAGCGGCAGCCATCTTCAATTTGAAAAATGATCACAAAATCGTTCTCTGCACTCTAGAGAACCTCGGATACGAAACCCATAATGGAGTTATCATAATTTTGAGTGGCGACCATCTTGGATTTGAAAAATGATCACAAAATCGTTCTCAGCACCCTCGAGAACCTCGGATACGATACCCATAATGTAGTTATCATAATTTTGAGCGGCGGCCATCTTCGATTTGAAAAATGATCACAAAATCGTTCTCTGCACACTTGAGAACCTCGGATACGATACCCATAATCTAGTTATCATACTTTTGAGCGGCGGCCATCTCGGTTTTAAAAATGATCCCAAAATTGTTTTCTGCACCCTTGAGAACCTCGGACACGATATCCATATTGCTGAAAACATAATTGTTTGCGGCAGCTCTCTTGGATGTAAAAAATGATAACAGAATTGTTCTCTGCACCCTCGAGAACCTCGGACACGTTATCCATATTGCTAAAATCATAATTTTGTGCGGCGGCCATATCTGATTTGAAAAATGATCACAAAATCGTTCTCAGCACCTTCGAGAACCTCGGATACGATACCCATAATGTAGTTATCATACTTTTGAGCGGCGGCCATCTTCGATTTGAAAAATGAACCTAAAATCGTTCTCACCACCCTCGAGAACCTCGGATACGATACCCATAATGTAGTTATCATACTTTTGAGCGGCGGCTATCTTGGATTTGAAAAATTATCAAAAAATCGTTCTCTGCACCCTCGAGAACAACTGATGCGTTACCCATAATCTAGTAATCATAATTTTGAGCGGTGGCCATCTCTGATTTTAAAATAATCCCTAAATTGTTTTCTGCACCCTCGAGAACCTCAGATACGATACCCATAATGTAGTTATCATAATTTTGAGTGGCGGCAATCTTGAATTTCAATAATGATCACAAAATCGTTCTGTGCACTCTCGAGAACCTCGGATACGATACCCATATTGCTGAAAACATAATTTTGTGCGGCGGCCATCTTGGATTAGAAAAATGATAACAAAATCGTTCTCTGCACACTCGAGAACCTCGAATACGATACCCATAATCTAGTAATCATACTATTGAGCGGCGGCCATCTCGGATTTAAAAATGATCCCAAAATTGTTTTCTGCACCCTCGAGAACCTCGGATACGATATCCATATTGCTGAAAACATAATTGTTTGCGGCAGATCTCTTGGATGTAAAACATGATAACAGAATTGTTCTCTGCACCCTCGAGAACCTCGGAAACGATATCCATATTGCTAAAATCATAATTTTGTGCGGCGGCCATCTTGGATTTGAAAAATGATCACCAAATCGTTCTCTGCACCCTCGAGAATCTTGGACACGATATCCATATTGCTGAGATCATAATTTTGTGCGGCGGCCATCTTGGATTTGAAAAATGATCACAAAATCGTTCTCAGCACCTTCGAGAACCTCGGATACGATACCCATAATGTAGTTATCATACTTTTGAGCGGCAGCCATCTTCGATTTGAAAAATGATCACAAAATCGTTCTCTGCACTCTAGAGAACCTCGAATACGAAACCCATAATGGAGTTATCATAATTTTGAGTGGCGACCATCTTGGATTTGAAAAATGATCACAAAATCGTTCTCAGCACCCTCGAGAACATATGGTACGATACCCATAATGTAGTTATCATACTTTTGATCCGCGGCCTTCTTGGATTTTAAAAATGATCACAAAATCGTTCTCAGCACCCTCGAGAACCTCGGATACGATACCCATAATGTAGTTATAATAATTTTGAGCGGCGGCCATCTTCGATTTGAAAAATGATCACAAAATCGTTCTCTGCACACTTGAGAACCTCGGATACGATACCCATAATCTAGTTATCATACTTTTGAGCGGCGGCCATCTCGGTTTTAAAAATGATCCCAAAATTGTTTTCTGCACCCTCGAGAACCTCGGACACGATATCCATAATCTAGTTATCATACTTTTGAGCGGCGGCCATCTCGGATTTAAAAATGATCCCAAAATTGTTTTCTGCACCCTCGAGAACCTCGGATACGATACCCATAATGTAGTTATCATACTTTTGAGCGGCAGCCATCTTCAATTTGAAAAATGATCACAAAATCGTTCTCTGCACTCTAGAGAACCTCGGATACGAAACCCATAATGGAGTTATCATAATTTTGAGTGGCGGCCATCTTGGATTAGAAAAATGATAACAAAATCGTTCTCTGCACACTTGAGAACCTCGAATACGATACCCATAATCTAGTTATCATACTATTGAGCGGCGGCCATCTCGGATTTAAAAATGATCCCAAAATTGTTTTCTGCACCCTCGAGATCCTCGGATACGATATCCATATTGCTGAAAACATAATTGTTTGCGGCAGCTCTCTTGGATGTAAAAAATGATAACAGAATTGTTCTCTGCACCCTCGAGAACCTCGGACACGATATCCATATTGCTAAAATCATAATTTTGTGCGGCGGCCATCTTGGATTTGAAAAATGATCACCAAATCGTTCTCTGCACCCTCGAGAATCTTGGACACGATATCCATATTGCTGAGATCATAATTTTGTGCGGCGGCCATCTTGGATTTGAAAAATGATCACAAAATCGTTCTCAGCACCTTCGAGAACCTCGGATACGATACCCATAATGTAGTTATCATACTTTTGAGCGGCAGCCATCTTCAATTTGAAAAATGATCACAAAATCGTTCTCAGCACCCTCGAGAACCTCTGGTACGATACCCATAATGTAGTTATCATTTTTTTGATCCGCGGCCATCTTGGATTTGAAAAATGATCACAAAATCGTTCTCAGCACCCTCAAGAACCTCGGATACGATACCCATAATGTAGTTATCATAATTTTGAGCGGCGGCCACCTTCGATTTGAAAAATGATCACAAAATCGTTCTCTGCACACTTGAGAACCTCGGATACGATACCCATAATCTAGTTATCATACTTTTGAGCGGCGGACATCTCGGTTTTAAAAATGACCCCAAAATTGTTTTCTGCACCCTCGAGAACCTCGGACACGATATCCATATTGCTGAAAACATAATTGTTTGCGGCAGCTCTCTTGGATGTAAAAAATGATAACAGAATTGTTCTCTGCACCCTCGAGAACCTCGGACACGATATCCATATTGCTAAAATCATAATTTTGTGCGGCGGCCATATTGGATTTGAAAAATGATCACAAAATCGTTCTCAGCACCTTCGAGAACCTCGGATACGATACCCATAATGTAGTTATCATACTTTTGAGCGGCGGCCATCTTCGATTTGAAAAATGAACCTAAAATCGTTCTCACCACCCTCGAGAACCTCGGATACGATACCCATAATGTAGTTATCATACTTTTGAGCGGCGGCTATCTTGGATTTGAAAAATTATCAAAAAATCGTTCTCTGCACCCTCGAGAACAACTGATGCGTTACCCATAATCTAGTTATCATAATTTTGAGCGGCGGCCATCTCTGATTTTAAAATCATCCCTAAATTGTTTTCTGCACCCTCGAGAACTTCAGATACGATACCCATAATGTAGTTATCATAATTTTGAGTGGCGGCAATCTTGAATTTCAATAATGATCACAAAATCGTTCTGTGCACTCTCGAGAACCTCGGCTACGATACCCATATTGCTGAAAACATAATTTTGTGCGGCGGCCATCTTGGATTAGAAAAATGATAACAAAATCGTTCTCTGCACACTCGAGAACCTCGAATACGATACCCATAATCTAGTAATCATACTATTGAGCGGCGGCCATCTCGGATTTAAAAATGATCCCAAAATTGTTTTCTGCACCCTCGAGAACCTCGGATACGATATCCATATTGCTGAAAACATAATTGTTTGCGGCAGCTCTCTTGGATGTAAAACATGATAACAGAATTGTTCTCTGCACCCTCGAGAAACTCGGAAACGATATCCATATTGCTAAAATCATAATTTTGTGCGGCGGCCATCTTGGATTTGAAAAATGATCACCAAATCGTTCTCTGCACCCTCGAGAATCTTGGACACGATATCCATATTGCTGAGATCATAATTTTGTGCGGCGGCCATCTTGGATTTGAAAAATGATCACAAAATCGTTCTCAGCACCTTCGAGAACCTCGGATACGATACCCATAATGTAGTTATCATACTTTTGAGCGGCAGCCATCTTCGATTTGAAAAATGATCACAAAATCGTTCTCTGCACTCTAGAGAACCTCGAATACGAAACCCATAATGGAGTTATCATAATTTTGAGTGGCGACCATCTTGGATTTGAAAAATGATCACAAAATCGTTCTCAGCACCCTCGAGAACCTCTGGTACGATACCCATAATGTAGTTATCATACTTTTGATCCGCGGCCTTCTTGGATTTTAAAAATGATCACAAAATCGTTCTCAGCACCCTCGAGTACCTCGGATACGATACCCATAATGTAGTTATAATAATTTTGAGCGGCGGCCATCTTCGATTTGAAAAATGATCACAAAATCGTTCTCTGCACACTTGAAAACCTCGGATACGATGCCCATAATCTAGTTATCATTCTTTTGAGCGGCGGCCATCTCGGTTTTAAAAATGATCCCAAAATTGTTTTCTGCACCCTCGAGAAACTCGGATACGATACCCATAATGTAGTTATCATACTTTTGAGTGGCGACCATCTTGGATTTGAAAACTGATCACAAAATCGTTCTCTGCACCCATGAGAACCTCGGATACGATACCCATAATCTAGTTATCATACTTTTGAGCGGCGGCCATCTCGGATTTAAAAATGATCCCAAAATTGTTTTCTGCACCCTCGAGAACCTCGGACACGATATCCATATTGCTAAAAACATTATTGTTTGCGGCAGCTCTATTGGATGTAAAAAATGATAACAGAATTGTTCTCTGCATCCTCGAGAACCTCGGACACGATATCCATATTGCTAAAATCATTATTTTGTGCGGCGGCCATCTTGGATTTGAAAAATGATCACTAAATCGTTCTCTGCACCCTCGAGAATCTTGGACACGATATCCATATTGCTGAGATCATAATTTTGTGCGGCGGCCATCTTGGATTAGAAAAATGATCACAAAATCGTTCTCAGCACCCTCGAGAAACTCGGCTACGACACCCATAATGTAGTTATCATACTTTTGAGCGGCGGCCATCTTGGATTTGAAAACTGATCACATAATCGTTCTCTGCACCCTCGAGAACCTCGGATACGATACCCATAATGTAGTTATCATAATTTTGAGCGGCGACCATCTTGGATTTGAAAAATGATCACAAAATCGTTCTCAGCACCCTCGAGAACCTCTGGTACGATACCCATAATGTAGTTATCATTTTATTGATCCGCGGCCATCTTGGATTTGAAAAATGATCACAAAATCGTTCTCAGCACCCTCGAGAAACTCGGCTACGATACCCATAATGTAGTTATCATACTTTTGAGCGGCGGCCATCTTGGATTTGAAAACTGATCACATAATCGTTCTCTGCACCCTTGAGAACCTCGGATACGATACCCATAATCTAGTTATCATACTTTTGAGCAGCGGCCATCTCGGATTTAAAAATGATCCCAAAATTGTTTTCTGCACCCTCGAGAACCTCGGACACGATATCCATATTGCTAAAAACATTATTGTTTGCGGCAGCTCTATTGGATGTAAAAAATGATAACAGAATTGTTCTCTGCATCCTCGAGAACCTCGGACACGATATCCATATTGCTAAAATCATTATTTTGTGCGGCGGCCATCTTGGATTTGAAAAATGATCACTAAATCGTTCTCTGCACCCTCGAGAATCTTGGACACGATATCCATATTGCTGAGATCATAATTTTGTGCGGCGGCCATCTTGGATTTGAAAAATGATCACAAAATCGTTCTCAGCACCCTCGAGAAACTCGGCTACGACACCCATAATGTAGTTATCATACTTTTGAGCGGCGGCCATCTTGGATTTGAAAACTGATCACATAATCGTTCTCTGCACCCTCGAGAACCTCGGATACGATACCCATAATGTAGTTATCATAATTTTGAGCGGCGACCATCTTGGATTTGAAAAATGATCACAAAATCGTTCTCAGCACCCTCGAGAACCTCTGGTACGATACCCATAATGTAGTTATCATTTTATTGATCCGCGGCCATCTTGGATTTGAAAAATGATCACAAAATCGTTCTCAGCACCCTCGAGAAACTCGGCTACGATACCCATAATGTAGTTATCATACTTTTGAGCGGCGGCCATCTTGGATTTGAAAACTGATCACATAATCGTTCTCTGCACCCTTGAGAACCTCGGATACGATACCCATAATCTAGTTATCATACTTTTGAGCAGCGGCCATCTCGGATTTAAAAATGATCCCAAAATTGTTTTCTGCACCCTCGAGAACCTCCGACACGATATCCATATTGCTGAAAACATAATTGTTTGCGGCAGCTCTCTTGGATGTTAAAAATGATGACAGAATTGTTCTCTGCATCCTCGAGAACCTCGGACACGATATCCATATTGCTAAAATCATAATTTTGTGCGGGGGCCATCTTGGATTTGAAAAATGATCACCAAATCGTTCTCTGCACCCTCGAGAATCTTGGACACGATATCCATATTGCTGAGATCATTATTTTGTGCGGCGGCCATCTTGGATTTGAAAAATGATCACAAAATCGTTCTCAGCACCTTCGAGAACCTCGGATACGATACCCATAATGTAGTTATCATACTTTTGAGCGGCAGCCATCTTCGATTAGAAAAATGATCACAAAATCGTTCTCTGCACCCTCGAGAACCTCGGATACCATACCCATATTTTTATGATCATAATCTTGCACGGCGGCCATCTTGGATTTGAAAAATGATCACATAATCGTTCTCTGCACCCTTGAGAACCTCGGATACGATACCCATAATCTAGTTATCATACTTTTGAGCAGCGGCCATCTCGGATTTAAAAATGATCCCAAAATTGTTTTCTGCACCCTCGAGAACCTAGGATACGATATCCATATTGCTGAAAACATAATTGTTTGCGGCAGCTCTCTTGGATGTAAAAAATGATAACAGAATTGTTCTCTGCACCCTCGAGAACCTCGGACACGATATCCATATTGCTAAAATCATAATTTTGTGCGGCGGCCATCTTGGATTTGAAAAATGATCACCAAATCGTTCTCTGCACCCTCGAGAATCTTGGACACGATATCCATATTGCTGAGATCATAATTTTGTGCGGCGGCCATCTTGGATTTGAAAAATGATCACAAAATCGTTCTCAGCACCTTCGAGAACCTCGGATACGATACCCATAATGTAGTTATCATACTTTTGAGCGGCAGCCATCTTCAATTTGAAAAATGATCACAAAATCGTTCTCTGCACTCTAGAGAACCTCGGATACGAAACCCATAATGGAGTTATCATAATTTTGAGTGGCGACCATCTTGGATTTGATAAATGATTACAAAATCGTTCTCAGCACACTCGAGAACCTCGAATACGATACCCATAATCTAGTAATCATACTATTGAGCGGCGGCCATCTCGGATTTAAAAATGATCCCAAAATTGTTTTCTGCACCCTCGAGAACCTCTGGTACGATATCCATAATGTAGTTATCATACTTTTGAGCGGCAGCCATCTTCAATTTGAAAAATGATCACAAAATCGTTCTCTGCACTCTAGAGAACCTCGGATACGAAACCCATAATGGAGTTATCATAATTTTGAGTGGCGGCCATCTTGCATTTGAAAAATGATCACTAAATCGTTCTCTGCACCCTCCAGAATCTTGGACACGATATTCATATTGCTGAGATCATAATTTTGTGCGGCGGCCATCTTGGATTTGAAAAATGATCACAAAATCGTTCTCAGCACCCTCGAGAAACTCGGCTACGATACCCATAATGTAGTTATCATACTTTTGAGCGGCGGCCATCTTGGATTTGAAAACTGATCACATAATCGTTCTCTGCACCCTCGAGAACCTCGGATACGATACCCATAAAGTAATTATCATAATTTTGAGCGGCAACCATCTTGGATTTGAAAAATGATCACAAAATTGTTCTCAGCACTCTCGAGAACCTCTGGTACGATACCCATAATGTAGTTATCATATTTTTTGATCCGCGGCCATCTTGGATTTAAAAAATGATCACAAAATCGTTCTCAGCACCCTTGAGAAACTCGGCTACGATACCCATAATGTAGTTATCATACTTTTGAGCGGCGGCCATCTTGGATTTGAAAACTGATCACATAATCGTTCTCTGCACCCTTGAGAACCTCGGATACGATACCCATAATCTAGTTATCATACTTTTGAGCAGCGGCCATCTCGGATTTAAAAATGATCCCAAAATTGTTTTCTGCACCCTCGAGAACCTCGGACACGATATCCATATTGCTGAAAACATAATTGTTTGCGGCATCTCTCTTGGATGTTAAAAATGATGACAGAATTGTTCTCTGCATCCTCGAGAACCTCGGACACGATATCCATATTGCTAAAATCATAATTTTGTGCGGGGGCCATCTTGGATTTGAAAAATGATCACCAAATCGTTCTCTACACCCTCGAGAATCTTGGACACGATATCCATATTGCTGAGATCATTATTTTGTGCGGCGGCCATCTTGGATTTGAAAAATGATCACAAAATCGTTCTCAGCACCTTCGAGAACCTCGGATACGATACCCATAATGTAGTTATCATACTTTTGAGCGGCAGCAATCTTCGATTTGAAAAATGATCACAAAATCGTTCTCTGCACCCTCCAGAACCTCGGATACCATACCCATAATGTAGTTATCATAATTTTGAGCGGCGACCATCTTGGATTTGAAAAATGATCACAAAATCGTTCTCAGCACCCTCGAGAACCTCTGGTACGATACCCATAATGTAGTTATCATACTTTTGATCCGCGGCCATCTTGGATTTGAAAAATGATCACAAAATCGTTCTCAGCACCCTCGAGAACCTCGGATACGATACCCATAATGTAGTTATCATAATTTTGAGCGGCGGCCATCTTGGATTTCAAAAATGATCACAAAATCATTCTCTGCACCCTCGAGTACCTCGGATACGACACCCATATTTTTATGATCATAATCTTGCACGGCGGCCATCTTGGATTTGAAAAATGATCACATAATCGTTCTCTGCACCCTTGAGAACCTCGGATACGATACCCATAATCTAGTTATCATACTTTTGAGCAGCGGCCATCTCGGATTTAAAAATGATCCCAAAATTGTTTTCTGCACCCTCGAGAACCTCGGATACGATATCCATATTGCTGAAAACATAATTGTTTGCGGCAGCTCTCTTGGATGTAAAAAATGATAACAGAATTGTTCTCTACACCCTCGAGAACCTCGGACACGATATCCATATTGCTAAAATCATAATTTTGTGCGGCGGCCATCTTGGATTTGAAAAATGATCACCAAATCGTTCTCTGCACCCTCGAGAATCTTGGACACGATATCCATATTGCTGAGATCATAATTTTGTGCGGCGGCCATCTTGGATTTGAAAAATGATCACAAAATCGTTCTCAGCACCTTCGAGAACCTCGGATACGATACCCATATTGTAGTTATCATACTTTTGAGCGGCAGCCATCTTCAATTTGAAAAATGATCACAAAATCGTTCTCTGCACTCTAGAGAACCTCGGATACGAAACCCATAATGGAGTTTTCATAATTTTGAGTGGCGGCCATCTTGGATTAGAAAAATGATAACAAAATCGTTCTCTGCACACTTGAGAACCTCGAATACGATACCCATAATCTAGTTATCATACTATTGAGCGGCGGCCATCTCGGATTTAAAAATGATCCCAAAATTGTTTTCTGCACCCTCGAGATCCTCGGATACGATATCCATATTGCTGAAAACATAATTGTTTGCGGCAGCTCTCTTGGATGTAAAAAATGATAACAGAATTGTTCTCTGCACCCTCGAGAACCTCGGACACGATATCCATATTGCTAAAATCATAATTTTGTGCGGCAGCCATCTTGGATTTGAAAAATGATCACCAAATCGTTCTCTGCACCCTCGAGAATCTTGGACACAATATCCATATTGCTGAGATCATAATTTTGTGCGGCGGCCATCTTGGATTTGAAAAATGATCACAAAATCGTTCTCAGCACCTTCGAGAACCTCGGATACGATACCCATAATGTAGTTATCATACTTTTGAGCGGCAGCCATCTTCAATTTGAAAAATGATCACAAAATCGTTCTCTGCACTCTAGAGAACCTCGGATACGAAACCCATAATGGAGTTATCATAATTTTGAGTGGCGACCATCTTGGATTTGAAAAATGATCACAAAATCGTTCTCAGCACCCTCGAGAACCTCTGGTACGATACCCATAATGTAGTTATCATACTTTTGAGCGGCGGCCATCTCGGATTTAAAAATGATCCCAAAATTCTTTTCTGCACCCTCGAGAACCTCGGACACGATATCCATATTGCTGAAAACATAATTGTTTGCGGCAGCTCTCTTGGATGTTAAAAATGATGACAGAATTGTTCTCTGCATCCTCGAGAACCTCGGACACGATATCAATATTACTAAAATCATAATTTTGTGCAGCGGCCATCTTGGATTTGAAAAATGATCACCAAATCGTTCTCTGCACCCTCGAGAATCTTGGACACGATATCCATATTGCTGAGATCATTATTTTGTGCGGCGGCCATCTTGGATTTGAAAAATGATCACAAAATCGTTCTCAGCACCTTCGAGAACCTCGGATACGATACCCATAATGTAGTTATCATACTTTTGAGCGGCAGCCATCTTCGATTTGAAAAATGATCACAAAATCGTTCTCAACACCTTCGAGAACCTCGGATACGATACCCATAATGTAGTTATCATAATTTTGAGCGGCGGCCATCTCTGATTTTAAAATAATCCCTAAATTGTTTTCTGCACCCTCGAGAACCTCAGATACGATACCCATAATGTAGTTATCATAATTTTGAGTGGCGGCAATCTTGAATTTCAATAATGATCACAAAATCGTTCTGTGCACTCTCGAGAACCTCGGATACGATACCCATATTGCTGAAAACATAATTTTGTGCGGCGGCCATCTTGGATAAGAAAAATGATAACAAAATCGTTCTCTGCACACTCGAGAACCTCGAATACGATACCCATAATCTAGTAATCATACTATTGAGCGGCGGCCATCTCGGATTTAAAAATGATCCCAAAATTGTTTTCTGCACCCTCGAGAACCTCGGATACGATATCCATATTGCTGAAAACATAATTGTTTGCGGCAGCTCTCTTGGATGTAAAACATGATAACAGAATTGTTCTCTGCACCCTCGAGAACCTCGGAAACGATATCCATATTGCTAAAATCATAATTTTGTGCGGCGGCCATCTTGGATTTGAAAAATGATCACCAAATCGTTCTCTGCACCCTCGAGAATCTTGGACACGATATCCATATTGCTGAGATCATAATTTTGTGCGGCGGCCATCTTGGATTTGAAAAATGATCACAAAATCGTTCTCAGCACCTTCGAGAACCTCGGATACGATACCCATAATGTAGTTATCATACTTTTGAGCGGCAGCCATCTTCAATTTGAAAAATGATCACAAAATCGTTCTCTGCACTCTAGAGAACCTCGAATACGATACCAATAATCTAGTTATCATACTATTGAGCGGCGGCCATCTCGGATTTAAAAATGATCCCAAAATTGTTTTCTGCACCCTCGAGATCCTCGGATACGATATCCATATTGCTGAAAACATAATTGTTTGCGGCAGCTCTCTTGGATGTTAAAAATGATAACAGAATTGTTCTCTGCACCCTCGAGAACCTCGGACACGATATCCATATTGCTAAAATCATAATTTTGTGCGGCAGCCATCTTGGATTTGAAAAATGATCACCAAATCGTTCTCTGCACCCTCGAGAATCTTGGACACGATATCCATATTGCTGAGATCATAATTTTGTGCGGCGGCCATCTTGGATTTGAAAAATGATCACAAAATCGTTCTCAGCACCTTCGAGAACCTCGGATACGATACCCATAATGTAGTTATCATACTTTTGAGCGGCAGCCATCTTCAATTTGAAAAATGATCACAAAATCGTTCTCTGCACTCTAGAGAACCTCGGATACGAAACCCATAATGGAGTTATCATAATTTTGAGTGGCGACCATCTTGGATTTGAAAAATGATCACAAAATCGTTCTCAGCACCCTCGAGAACCTCTGGTACGATACCCATAATGTAGTTATCATACTTTTGATCCGCGGCCATCTTGGATTTGAAAAATGATCACAAAATCGTTCTCAGCACCCTCGAGAACCTCGGATACGATACCCATAATGTAGTTATCATAATTTTGAGCGGCGGCCATCTTCGATTTGAAAAATGATCACAAAATCGTTCTCTGCACACTTGAGAACCTCGGATACGATACCCAAAATCTAGTTATCATACTTTTGAGCGGCGGCCATCTCGGTTTTAAAAATGATCCCAAAATTGTTTTCTGCACCCTTGAGAACCTCGGACACGATATCCATATTGCTGAAAACATAATTGTTTGCGGCAGCTCTCTTGGATGTAAAAAATGATAACAGAATTGTTCTCTGCACCCTCGAGAACCTCGGACACGTTATCCATATTGCTAAAATCATAATTTTGTGCGGCGGCCATATCTGATTTGAAAAATGATCACAAAATCGTTCTCAGCACCTTCGAGAACCTCGGATACGATACCCATAATGTAGTTATCATACTTTTGAGCGGCGGCCATCTTCGATTTGAAAAATGAACCTAAAATCGTTCTCACCACCCTCGAGAACCTCGGATACGATACCCATAATGTAGTTATCATACTTTTGAGCGGCGGCTATCTTGGATTTGAAAAATTATCAAAAAATCATTCTCTGCACCCTCGAGAACAACTGATGCGTTACCCATAATCTAGTTATCATAATTTTGAGCGGCGGCCATCTCTGATTTTAAAATAATCCCTAAATTGTTTTCTGCACCCTCGATAACCTCAGATACGATACCCATAATGTAGTTATCATAATTTTGAGTGGCGGCAATCTTGAATTTCAATAATGATCACAAAATCGTTCTGTGCACTCTCGAGAACCTCGGATACGATACCCATATTGCTGAAAACATAATTTTGTGCGGCGGCCATCTTGGATTAGAAAAATGATAACAAAATCGTTCTCTGCACACTTGAGAACCTCGAATACGATACCCATAATCTAGTTATCATACTATTGAGCGGCGGCCATCTCGGATTTAAAAATGATCCCAAAATTGTTTTCTGCACCCTCGAGAACCTCGGATACGATATCCATATTGCTGAAAACATAATTGTTTGCGGCAGATCTCTTGGATGTAAAACATGATAACAGAATTGTTCTCTGCACCCTCGAGAACCTCGGAAACGATATCCATATTGCTAAAATCATAATTTTGTGCGGCGGCCATCTTGGATTTGAAAAATGATCACCAAATCGTTCTCTGCACCCTCGAGAATCTTGGACACGATATCCATATTGCTGAGATCATAATTTTGTGCGGCGGCCATCTTGGATTTGAAAAATGATCACAAAATCGTTCTCTGCACCTTCGAGAACCTCGGATATGATACCCATAATGTAGTTATCATACTTTTGTGCGGCAGCCATCTTCGATTTGAAAAATGATCACAAAATCGTTCTCTGCACTCTAGAGAACCTCGAATACGAAACCCATAATGGAGTTATCATAATTTTGAGTGGCGACCATCTTGGATTTGAAAAATGATCACAAAATCGTTCTCAGCACCCTCGAGAACCTCTGGTACGATACCCATAATGTAGTTATCATACTTTTGATCCGCGGCCTTCTTGGATTTTAAAAATGATCACAAAATCGTTCTCAGCACCCTCGAGAACCTCGGATACGATACCCATAATGTAGTTATAATAATTTTGAGCGGCGGCCATCTTCGATTTGAAAAATGATCACAAAATCGTTCTCTGCACACTTGAGAACCTCGGATACGATACCCATAATCTAGTTATCATACTTTTGAGCGGCGGCCATCTCGGTTTTAAAAATGATCCCAAAATTGTTTTCTGCACCCTCGAGAACCTCGGACACGATATCCATAATCTAGTTATCATACTTTTGAGCAGCGGCCATCTCGGATTTAAAATTGATCCCAAAATTGTTTTTTGCACCCTCGAGAACCTCGGATACGATACCCATAATGTAGTTATCATACTTTTGAGCGGCAGCCATCTTCAATTTGAAAAATGATCACAAAATCGTTCTCTGCACTCTAGAGAACCTCGGATACGAAACCCATAATGGAGTTATCATAATTTTGAGTTGCGGCCATCTTGGATTAGAAAAATGATAACAAAATCGTTCTCTGCACACTTGAGAACCTCGAATACGATACCCATAATCTAGTTATCATACTATTGAGCGGCGGCCATCTCGGATTTAAAAATGATCCTAAAATTGTTTTCTGCACCCTCGAGATCCTCGGATACGATATCCATATTGCTGAAAACATAATTGTTTGCGGCAGCTCTCTTGGATGTAAAAAATGATAACAGAATTGTTCTCTGCACCCTCGAGAACCTCGGACACGATATCCATATTGCTAAAATCATAATTTTGTGCGGCGGCCATCTTGGATTTGAAAAATGATTACCAAATCGTTCTCTGCACCCTCGAGAATCTTGGACACGATATCCATATTGCTGAGATCATAATTTTGTGCGGCGGCCATCTTGGATTTGAAAAATGATCACAAAATCGTTCTCAGCACCTTCGAGAACCTCGGATACGATACCCATAATGTAGTTATCATACTTTTGAGCGGCAGCCATCTTCAATTTGAAAAATGATCACAAAATCGTTCTCAGCACCCTCGAGAACCTCTGGTACGATACCCATAATGTAGTTATCATACTTTTGATCCGCGGCCATCTTGGATTTGAAAAATGATCACAAAATCGTTCTCAGCACCCTCGAGAACCTCGGATACGATACCCATAATGTAGTTATCATAATTTTGAGCGGCGGCCATCTTCGATTTGAAAAAAAATCACAAAATCGTTCTCTGCACACTTGAGAACCTCGGATACGATACCCATAATCTAGTTATCATACTTTTGAGCGGCGGCCATCTCGGTTTTAAAAATGATCCCAAAATTGTTTTCTGCACCCTCGAGAACCTCGGACACGATATCCATATTGCTGAAAACATAATTGTTTTCGGCAGCTCTCTTGGATGTAAAAAATGATAACAGAATTGTTCTCTGCACCCTCGAGAACCTCGGACACGATATCCATATTGCTAAAATCATAATTTTGTGCGGCGGCCATATTGGATTTGAAAAATGATCACAAAATCGTTCTCAGCACCTTCGAGAACCTCGGATACGATACCCATAATGTAGTTATCATACTTTTGAGCGGCGGCCATCTTCGATTTGAAAAATGAACCTAAAATCGTTCTCACCACCCTCGAGAACCTCGGATACGATACCCATAATGTAGTTATCATACTTTTGAGCGGCGGCTATCTTGGATTTGAAAAATTATCAAAAAATCGTTCTCTGCACCCTCGAGAACAACTGATGCGTTACCCATAATCTAGTTATCATAATTTTGAGCGGCGGCCATCTCTGATTTTAAAATCATCCCTAAATTGTTTTCTGCACCCTCGAGAACTTCAGATACGATACCCATAATGTAGTTATCATAATTTTGAGTGGCGGCAATCTTGAATTTCAATAATGATCACAAAATCGTTCTGTGCACTCTCGAGAACCTCGGATACGATACCCATATTGCTGAAAACATAATTTTGTGCGGCGGCCATCTTGGATTAGAAAAATGATAACAAAATCGTTCTCTGCACACTCGAGAACCTCGAATACGATACCCATAATCTAGTAATCATACTATTGAGCGGCGGCCATCTCGGATTTAAAAATGATCCCAAAATTGTTTTCTGCACCCTCGAGAACCTCGGATACGATATCCATATTGCTGAAAACATAATTGTTTGCGGCAGCTCTCTTGGATGTAAAACATGATAACAGAATTGTTCTCTGCACCCTCGAGAAACTCGGGTACGATATCCATATTGCTGAAATCATAATTTTGTGCCGCGGCCATCTTGGATTTGAAAAATGATCACCAAATCGTTCTCTGCACCCTCGAGAATCTTGTACACGATATCCATATTGCTGAGATCATAATTTTGTGCGGCGGCCATCTTGGATTTGAAAAATGATCACAAAATCGTTCTCAGCACCTTCGAGAACCTCGGATACGATACCCATAATGTAGTTATCATACTTTTGAGCGGCAGCCATCTTCGATTTGAAAAATGATCACAAAATCGTTCTCTGCACTCTAGAGAACCTCGAATACGAAACCCATAATGGAGTTATCATAATTTTGAGTGGCGACCATCTTGGATTTGAAAAATGATCACAAAATCGTTCTCAGCACCCTCGAGAACCTCTGGTACGATACCCATAATGTAGTTATCATACTTTTGAGCGGCAGCCATCTTCGATTTGAAAAATGATCACAAAATCGTTCTCTGCACTCTAGAGAACCTCGAATACGAAACCCATAATGGAGTTATCATAATTTTGAGTGGCGACCATCTTGGATTTTAAAAATGATCACAAAATCGTTCTCAGCACCCTCGAGTACCTCGGATACGATACCCATAATGTAGTTATCATACTTTTGAGCGGCAGCCATCTTCGATTTGAAAAATGATCACAAAATCGTTCTCTGCACTCTAGAGAACCTCGAATACGAAACCCATAATGGAGTTATCATAATTTTGAGTGGCGACCATCTTGGATTTTAAAAATGATCACAAAATCGTTCTCAGCACCCTCGAGTACCTCGGATACGATACCCATAATGTAGTTATAATAATTTTGAGCGGCGGCCATCTTCGATTTGAAAAATGATCACAAAATCGTTCTCTGCACACTTGAGAACCTCGGATACGATGCCCATAATCTAGTTATCATTCTTTTGAGCGGCGGCCATCTCGGTTTTAAAAATGATCCCAAAATTGTTTTCTGCACCCTCGAGAAACTCGGATACGATACCCATAATGTAGTTATCATACTTTTGAGTGGCGACCATCTTGGATTTGAAAACTGATCACAAAATCGTTCTCTGCACCCATGAGAACCTCGGATACGATACCCATAATCTAGTTATCATACTTTTGAGCGGCGGCCATCTCGGATTTAAAAATGATCCCAAAATTGTTTTCTGCACCCTCGAGAACCTCGGACACGATATCCATATTGCTAAAAACATTATTGTTTGCGGCAGCTCTATTGGATGTAAAAAATGATAACAGAATTGTTCTCTGCATCCTCGAGAACCTCGGACACGATATCCATATTGCTAAAATCATAATTTTGTGCGGCGGCCATCTTGGATTTGAAAAATGATCACTAAATCGTTCTCTGCACCCTCGAGAATCTTGGACACGATATCCATATTGCTGAGATCATAATTTTGTGCGGCGGCCATCTTGGATTTGAAAAATGATCACAAAATCGTTCTCAGCACCCTCGAGAAACTCGGCTACGACACCCATAATGTAGTTATCATACTTTTGAGCGGCGGCCATCTTGGATTTGAAAACTGATCACATAATCGTTCTCTGCACCCTCGAGAACCTCGGATACGATACCCATAATGTAGTTATCATAATTTTGAGCGGCGACCATCTTGGATTTGAAAAATGATCACAAAATCGTTCTCAGCACCCTCGAGAACCTCGGATACGATACCCATAATGTAGTTATCATACTTTTGAGCGGCAGCCATCTTCAATTTGAAAAATGATCACAAAATCGTTCTCTGCACTCTAGAGAACCTCGGATACGAAACCCATAATGGAGTTATCATAATTTTGAGTGGCGGCCATCTTGGATTAGAAAAATGATAACAAAATCGTTCTCTGCCCACTTGAGAACCTCGAATACGATACCCATAATCCAGTTATCATACTATTGAGCGGCGGCCATCTCGGATTTAAAAATGATCCCAAAATTGTTTTTTGCACCCTCGAGATCCTCGGATACGATATCCATATTGCTGAAAACATAATTGTTTGCGGCAGCTCTCTTGGATGTAAAAAATGATAACAGAATTGTTCTCTGCACCCTCGAGAACCTCGGACACGATATCCATATTGCTGAAAACATAATTGTTTGCGGCAGCCATCTTGGATTTGAAAAATGATCACCAAATCGTTCTCTGCACCCTCGAGAATCTTGGACACGATATCCATATTGCTGAGATCATAATTTTGTGCGGCGGCCATCTTGGATTTGAAAAATGATCACAAAATCGTTCTCAGCACCTTCGAGAACCTCGGATACGATACCCATAATGTAGTTATCATACTTTTGAGCGGCAGCCATCTTCAATTTGAAAAATGATCACAAAATCGTTCTCTGCACTCTAGAGAACCTCGGATACGAAACCCATAATGGAGTTATCATAATTTTGAGTGGCGACCATCTTGGATTTGAAAAATGATCACAAAATCGTTCTCAGCACCCTCGAGAACCTCTGGTACGATATCCATAATGTAGTTATCATACTTTTGAGCGGCGGCTATCTTGGATTTGAAAAATTATCAAAAAATCGTTCTCTGCACCCTCGAGAACAACTGATGCGTTACCCATAATCTAGTTATCATAATTTTGAGCGGCGGCCATCTCTGATTTTAAAATAATCCCTAAATTGTTTTCTGCACCCTCGAGAACCTCAGATACGATACCCATAATGTAGTTATCATAATTTTGTGTGGCGGCAATCTTGAATTTCAATAATGATCACAAAATCGTTCTGTGCACTCTCGAGAACCTCGGATACGATACCCATATTGCTGAAAACATAATTTTGTGCGGCGGCCATCTTGGATTAGAAAAATGATAACAAAATCGTTCTCTGCACACTCGAGAACCTCGAATACGATACCCATAATCTAGTAATCATACTATTGAGCGGCGGCCATCTCGGATTTAAAAATGATCCCAAAATTGTTTTCTGCACCCTCGAGAACCTCGGATACGATATCCATATTGCTGAAAACATAATTGTTTGCGGCAGCTCTCTTGGATGTAAAACATGATAACAGAATTGTTCTCTGCACCCTCGAGTACCTCGGAAATGATATCCATATTGCTAAAATCATAATTTTGTGCGGCGGCCATCTTGGATTTGAAAAATGATCACCAAATCGTTCTCTGCACCTTCGAGAACCTCGGATACGATACCCATAATGTAGTTATCATACTTTTGAGCGGCAGCCATCTTCAATTTGAAAAATGATCACAAAATCGTTCTCTGCACTCTAGAGAACCTCGAATACGATACCCATAATCTAGTTATCATACTATTGAGCGGCGGCCATCTCGGATTTAAAAATGATCCCAAAATTGTTTTCTGCACCCTCGAGATCCTCGGATACGATATCCATATTGCTGAAAACATAATTGTTTGCGGCAGCTCTCTTGGATGTTAAAAATGATAACAGAATTGTTCTCTGCACCCTCGAGAACCTCGGACACGATATCCATATTGCTAAAATCATAATTTTGTGCGGCAGCCATTTTGGATTTGAAAAATGATCACCAAATCGTTCTCTGCACCCTCGAGAATCTTGGACACGATATCCATATTGCTGAGATCATAATTTTGTGCGGCGGCCATCTTGGATTTGAAAAATGATCACAAAATCGTTCTCAGCACCTTCGAGAACCTCGGATACGATACCCATAATGTAGTTATCATACTTTAGAGCGGCAGCCATCTTCAATTTGAAAAATGATCACAAAATCGTTCTCTGCACTCTAGAGAACCTCGAATACGATACCCATAATCTAGTTATCATACTATTGAGCGGCGGCCATCTCGGATTTAAAAATGATCCCAAAATTGTTTTCTGCACCCTCGAGAACCTCGGATACGATATCCATATTGCTGAAAACATAATTGTTTGCGGCAGATCTCTTGGATGTAAAACATGATAACAGAATTGTTCTCTGCACCCTCGAGAACCTCGGAAACGATATCCATATTGCTAAAATCATAATTTTGTGCGGCGGCCATCTTGGATTTGAAAAATGATCACCAAATCGTTCTCTGCACCCTCGAGAATCTTGGACACGATATCCATATTGCTGAGATCATAATTTTGTGCGGCGGCCATCTTGGATTTGAAAAATGATCACAAAATCGTTCTCAGCACCTTCGAGAACCTCGGATACGATACCCATAATGTAGTTATCATACTTTAGAGCGGCAGCCATCTTCAATTTGAAAAATGATCACAAAATCGTTCTCTGCACTCTAGAGAACCTCGGATACGAAACCCATAATGGAGTTATCATAATTTTGAGTGGCGACCATCTTGGATTTGAAAAATGATCACAAAATCGTTCTCAGCACCCTCGAGAACCTCGGATACGATACCCATAATGTAGTTATCATAATTTTGAGCGGCGGCCATCTTCGATTTGAAAAATGATCACAAAATCGTTCTCTGCACACTTGAGAACCTCGGATACGATACCCATAATCTAGTTATCATACTTTTGAGCGGCGGCCATCTCGGTTTTAAAAATGATCCCAAAATTGTTTTCTGCACCCTTGAGAACCTCGGACACGATATCCATATTGCTGAAAACATAATTGTTTGCGGCAGCTCTCTTGGATGTAAAAAATGATAACAGAATTGTTCTCTGCACCCTCGAGAACCTCGGACACGTTATCCATATTGCTAAAATCATAATTTTGTGCGGCGGCCATATCTGATTTGAAAAATGATCACAAAATCGTTCTCAGCACCTTCGAGAACCTCGGATACGATACCCATAATGTAGTTATCATACTTTTGAGCGGCGGCCATCTTCGATTTGAAAAATGAACCTAAAATCGTTCTCACCACCCTCGAGAACCTCGGATACGATACCCATAATGTAGTTATCATACTTTTGAGCGGCGGCTATCTTGGATTTGAAAAATTATCAAAAAATCGTTCTCTGCACCCTCGAGAACAACTGATGCGTTACCCATAATCTAGTAATCATAATTTTGAGCGGTGGCCATCTCTGATTTTAAAATAATCCCTAAATTGTTTTCTGCACCCTCGAGAACCTCAGATACGATACCCATAATGTAGTTATCATAATTTTGAGTGGCGACAATCTTGAATTTCAATAATGATCACAAAATCGTTCTGTGCACTCTCGAGAACCTCGGATACGATACCCATATTGCTGAAAACATAATTTTGTGCGGCGGCCATCTTGGATTACAAAAATGATAACAAAATCGTTCTCTGCACACTCGAGAACCTCGAATACGATACCCATAATCTAGTAATCATACTATTGAGCGGCGGCCATCTCGGATTTAAAAATGATCCCAAAATTGTTTTCTGCACCCTCGAGAACCTCGGATACGATATCCATATTGCTGAAAACATAATTGTTTGCGGCAGATCTCTTGGATGTAAAACATGATAACAGAATTGTTCTCTGCACCCTCGAGAACCTCGGAAACGATATCCATATTGCTAAAATCATAATTTTGTGCGGCGGCCATCTTGGATTTGAAAAATGATCACCAAATCGTTCTCTGCACCCTCGAGAATCTTGGACACGATATCCATATTGCTGAGATCATAATTTTGTGCGGCGGCCATCTTGGATTTGAAAAATGATCACAAAATCGTTCTCAGCACCTTCGAGAACCTCGGATACGATACCCATAATGTAGTTATCATACTTTTGAGCGGCAGCCATCTTCGATTTGAAAAATGATCACAAAATCGTTCTCAGCACCCTCGAGAACATATGGTACGATACCCATAATGTAGTTATCATACTTTTGATCCGCGGCCTTCTTGGATTTTAAAAATGATCACAAAATCGTTCTCAGCACCCTCGAGAACCTCGGATACGATACCCATAATGTAGTTATAATAATTTTGAGCGGCGGCCATCTTCGATTTGAAAAATGATCACAAAATCGTTCTCTGCACACTTGAGAACCTCGGATACGATACCCATAATCTAGTTATCATACTTTTGAGCGGCGGCCATCTCGGTTTTAAAAATGATCCCAAAATTGTTTTCTGCACCCTCGAGAACCTCGGACACGATATCCATAATCTAGTTATCATACTTTTGAGCAGCGGCCATCTCGGATTTAAAAATGATCCCAAAATTGTTTTCTGCACCCTCGAGAACCTCGGATACGATACCCATAATGTAGTTATCATACTTTTGAGCGGCAGCCATCTTCAATTTGAAAAATGATCACAAAATCGTTCTCTGCACTCTAGAGAACCTCGGATACGAAACCCATAATGGAGTTATCATAATTTTGAGTGGCGGCCATCTTGGATTAGAAAAATGATAACAAAATCGTTCTCTGCACACTTGAGAACCTCGAATACGATACCCATAATCTAGTTATCATACTATTGAGCGGCGGCCATCTCGGATTTAAAAATGATCCCAAAATTGTTTTCTGCACCCTCGAGATCCTCGGATACGATATCCATATTGCTGAAAACATAATTGTTTGCGGCAGCTCTCTTGGATGTAAAAAATGATAACAGAATTGTTCTCTGCACCCTCGAGAACCTCGGACACGATATCCATATTGCTAAAATCATAATTTTGTGCGGCGGCCATCTTGGATTTGAAAAATGATCACCAAATCGTTCTCTGCACCCTCGAGAATCTTGGACACGATATCCATATTGCTGAGATCATAATTTTGTGCGGCGGCCATCTTGGATTTGAAAAATGATCACAAAATCGTTCTCAGCACCTTCGAGAACCTCGGATACGATACCCATAATGTAGTTATCATACTTTTGAGCGGCAGCCATCTTCAATTTGAAAAATGATCACAAAATCGTTCTCAGCACCCTCGAGAACCTCTGGTACGATACCCATAATGTAGTTATCATTTTTTTGATCCGCGGCCATCTTGGATTTGAAAAATGATCACAAAATCGTTCTCAGCACCCTCAAGAACCTCGGATACGATACCCATAATGTAGTTATCATACTTTTGAGCGGCGGCTATCTTGGATTTGAAAAATTATCAAAAAATCGTTCTCTGCACCCTCGAGAACAACTGATGCGTTACCCATAATCTAGTTATCATAATTTTGAGCGGCGGCCATCTCTGATTTTAAAATCATCCCTAAATTGTTTTCTGCACCCTCGAGAACTTCAGATACGATACCCATAATGTAGTTATCATAATTTTGAGTGGCGGCAATCTTGAATTTCAATAATGATCACAAAATCGTTCTGTGCACTCTCGAGAACCTCGGATACGATACCCATATTGCTGAAAACATAATTTTGTGCGGCGGCCATCTTGGATTAGAAAAATGATAACAAAATCGTTCTCTGCACACTCGAGAACCTCGGATACGATACCCATAATCTAGTAATCATACTATTGAGCGGCGGCCATCTCGGATTTAAAAATGATCCCAAAATTGTTTTCTGCACCCTCGAGAACCTCGGATACGATATCCATATTGCTGAAAACATAATTGTTTGCGGCAGCTCTCTTGGATGTAAAACATGATAACAGAATTGTTCTCTGCACCCTCGAGAAACTCGGAAACGATATCCATATTGCTAAAATCATAATTTTGTGCGGCGGCCATCTTGGATTTGAAAAATGATCACCAAATCGTTCTCTGCACCCTCGAGAATCTTGGACACGATATCCATATTGCTGAGATCATAATTTTGTGCGGCGGCCATCTTGGATTTGAAAAATGATCACAAAATCGTTCTCAGCACCTTCGAGAACCTCGGATACGATACCCATAATGTAGTTATCATACTTTTGAGCGGCAGCCATCTTCGATTTGAAAAATGATCACAAAATCGTTCTCTGCACTCTAGAGAACCTCGAATACGAAACCCATAATGGAGTTATCATAATTTTGAGTGGCGACCATCTTGGATTTGAAAAATGATCACAAAATCGTTCTCAGCACCCTCGAGAACCTCTGGTACGATACCCATAATGTAGTTATCATACTTTTGAGCGGCAGCCATCTTCGATTTGAAAAATGATCACAAAATCGTTCTCTGCACTCTAGAGAACCTCGAATACGAAACCCATAATGGAGTTATCATAATTTTGAGTGGCGACCATCTTGGATTTTAAAAATGATCACAAAATCGTTCTCAGCACCCTCGAGTACCTCGGATACGATACCCATAATGTAGTTATCATACTTTTGAGCGGCAGCCATCTTCGATTTGAAAAATGATCACAAAATCGTTCTCTGCACTCTAGAGAACCTCGAATACGAAACCCATAATGGAGTTATCATAATTTTGAGTGGCGACCATCTTGGATTTTAAAAATGATCACAAAATCGTTCTCAGCACCCTCGAGTACCTCGGATACGATACCCATAATGTAGTTATAATAATTTTGAGCGGCGGCCATCTTCGATTTGAAAAATGATCACAAAATCGTTCTCTGCACACTTGAGAACCTCGGATACGATGCCCATAATCTAGTTATCATTCTTTTGAGCGGCGGCCATCTCGGTTTTAAAAATGATCCCAAAATTGTTTTCTGCACCCTCGAGAAACTCGGATACGATACCCATAATGTAGTTATCATACTTTTGAGTGGCGACCATCTTGGATTTGAAAACTGATCACAAAATCGTTCTCTGCACCCATGAGAACCTCGGATACGATACCCATAATCTAGTTATCATACTTTTGAGCGGCGGCCATCTCGGATTTAAAAATGATCCCAAAATTGTTTTCTGCACCCTCGAGAACCTCGGACACGATATCCATATTGCTAAAAACATTATTGTTTGCGGCAGCTCTATTGGATGTAAAAAATGATAACAGAATTGTTCTCTGCATCCTCGAGAACCTCGGACACGATATCCATATTGCTAAAATCATAATTTTGTGCGGCGGCCATCTTGGATTTGAAAAATGATCACTAAATCGTTCTCTGCACCCTCGAGAATCTTGGACACGATATCCATATTGCTGAGATCATAATTTTGTGCGGCGGCCATCTTGGATTTGAAAAATGATCACAAAATCGTTCTCAGCACCCTCGAGAAACTCGGCTACGACACCCATAATGTAGTTATCATACTTTTGAGCGGCGGCCATCTTGGATTTGAAAACTGATCACATAATCGTTCTCTGCACCCTCGAGAACCTCGGATACGATACCCATAATGTAGTTATCATAATTTTGAGCGGCGACCATCTTGGATTTGAAAAATGATCACAAAATCGTTCTCAGCACCCTCGAGAACCTCGGATACGATACCCATAATGTAGTTATCATACTTTTGAGCGGCAGCCATCTTCAATTTGAAAAATGATCACAAAATCGTTCTCTGCACTCTAGAGAACCTCGGATACGAAACCCATAATGGAGTTATCATAATTTTGAGTGGCGGCCATCTTGGATTAGAAAAATGATAACAAAATCGTTCTCTGCCCACTTGAGAACCTCGAATACGATACCCATAATCCAGTTATCATACTATTGAGCGGCGGCCATCTCGGATTTAAAAATGATCCCAAAATTGTTTTTTGCACCCTCGAGATCCTCGGATACGATATCCATATTGCTGAAAACATAATTGTTTGCGGCAGCTCTCTTGGATGTAAAAAATGATAACAGAATTGTTCTCTGCACCCTCGAGAACCTCGGACACGATATCCATATTGCTAAAATCATAATTTTGTGCGGCAGCCATCTTGGATTTGAAAAATGATCACCAAATCGTTCTCTGCACCCTCGAGAATCTTGGACACGATATCCATATTGCTGAGATCATAATTTTGTGCGGCGGCCATCTTGGATTTGAAAAATGATCACAAAATCGTTCTCAGCACCTTCGAGAACCTCGGATACGATACCCATAATGTAGTTATCATACTTTTGAGCGGCAGCCATCTTCAATTTGAAAAATGATCACAAAATCGTTCTCTGCACTCTAGAGAACCTCGGATACGAAACCCATAATGGAGTTATCATAATTTTGAGTGGCGACCATCTTGGATTTGAAAAATGATCACAAAATCGTTCTCTGCACCCTCGAGAACCTCTGGTACGATATCCATAATGTAGTTATCATACTTTTGAGCGGCGGCTATCTTGGATTTGAAAAATTATCAAAAAATCGTTCTCTGCACCCTCGAGAACAACTGATGCGTTACCCATAATCTAGTTATCATAATTTTGAGCGGCGGCCATCTCTGATTTTAAAATAATCCCTAAATTGTTTTCTGCACCCTCGAGAACCTCAGATACGATACCCATAATGTAGTTATCATAATTTTGTGTGGCGGCAATCTTGAATTTCAATAATGATCACAAAATCGTTCTGTGCACTCTCGAGAACCTCGGATACGATACCCATATTGCTGAAAACATAATTTTGTGCGGCGGCCATCTTGGATTAGAAAAATGATAACAAAATCGTTCTCTGCACACTCGAGAACCTCGAATACGATACCCATAATCTAGTAATCATACTATTGAGCGGCGGCCATCTCGGATTTAAAAATGATCCCAAAATTGTTTTCTGCACCCTCGAGAACCTCGGATACGATATCCATATTGCTGAAAACATAATTGTTTGCGGCAGCTCTCTTGGATGTAAAACATGATAACAGAATTGTTCTCTGCACCCTCGAGTACCTCGGAAATGATATCCATATTGCTAAAATCATAATTTTGTGCGGCGGCCATCTTGGATTTGAAAAATGATCACCAAATCGTTCTCTGCACCTTCGAGAACCTCGGATACGATACCCATAATGTAGTTATCATACTTTTGAGCGGCAGCCATCTTCAATTTGAAAAATGATCACAAAATCGTTCTCTGCACTCTAGAGAACCTCGAATACGATACCCATAATCTAGTTATCATACTATTGAGCGGCGGCCATCTCGGATTTAAAAATGATCCCAAAATTGTTTTCTGCACCCTCGAGATCCTCGGATACGATATCCATATTGCTGAAAACATAATTGTTTGCGGCAGCTCTCTTGGATGTTAAAAATGATAACAGAATTGTTCTCTGCACCCTCGAGAACCTCGGACACGATATCCATATTGCTAAAATCATAATTTTGTGCGGCAGCCATTTTGGATTTGAAAAATGATCACCAAATCGTTCTCTGCACCCTCGAGAATCTTGGACACGATATCCATATTGCTGAGATCATAATTTTGTGCGGCGGCCATCTTGGATTTGAAAAATGATCACAAAATCGTTCTCAGCACCTTCGAGAACCTCGGATACGATACCCATAATGTAGTTATCATACTTTAGAGCGGCAGCCATCTTCAATTTGAAAAATGATCACAAAATCGTTCTCTGCACTCTAGAGAACCTCGAATACGATACCCATAATCTAGTTATCATACTATTGAGCGGCGGCCATCTCGGATTTAAAAATGATCCCAAAATTGTTTTCTGCACCCTCGAGAACCTCGGATACGATATCCATATTGCTGAAAACATAATTGTTTGCGGCAGATCTCTTGGATGTAAAACATGATAACAGAATTGTTCTCTGCACCCTCGAGAACCTCGGAAACGATATCCATATTGCTAAAATCATAATTTTGTGCGGCGGCCATCTTGGATTTGAAAAATGATCACCAAATCGTTCTCTGCACCCTCGAGAATCTTGGACACGATATCCATATTGCTGAGATCATAATTTTGTGCGGCGGCCATCTTGGATTTGAAAAATGATCACAAAATCGTTCTCAGCACCTTCGAGAACCTCGGATACGATACCCATAATGTAGTTATCATACTTTAGAGCGGCAGCCATCTTCAATTTGAAAAATGATCACAAAATCGTTCTCTGCACTCTAGAGAACCTCGGATACGAAACCCATAATGGAGTTATCATAATTTTGAGTGGCGACCATCTTGGATTTGAAAAATGATCACAAAATCGTTCTCAGCACCCTCGAGAACCTCGGATACGATACCCATAATGTAGTTATCATAATTTTGAGCGGCGGCCATCTTCGATTTGAAAAATGATCACAAAATCGTTCTCTGCACACTTGAGAACCTCGGATACGATACCCATAATCTAGTTATCATACTTTTGAGCGGCGGCCATCTCGGTTTTAAAAATGATCCCAAAATTGTTTTCTGCACCCTTGAGAACCTCGGACACGATATCCATATTGCTGAAAACATAATTGTTTGCGGCAGCTCTCTTGGATGTAAAAAATGATAACAGAATTGTTCTCTGCACCCTCGAGAACCTCGGACACGTTATCCATATTGCTAAAATCATAATTTTGTGCGGCGGCCATATCTGATTTGAAAAATGATCACAAAATCGTTCTCAGCACCTTCGAGAACCTCGGATACGATACCCATAATGTAGTTATCATACTTTTGAGCGGCGGCCATCTTCGATTTGAAAAATGAACCTAAAATCGTTCTCACCACCCTCGAGAACCTCGGATACGATACCCATAATGTAGTTATCATACTTTTGAGCGGCGGCTATCTTGGATTTGAAAAATTATCAAAAAATCGTTCTCTGCACCCTCGAGAACAACTGATGCGTTACCCATAATCTAGTAATCATAATTTTGAGCGGCGGCCATCTCTGATTTTAAAATAATCCCTAAATTGTTTTCTGCACCCTCGAGAACCTCAGATACGATACCCATAATGTAGTTATCATAATTTTGAGTGGCGACAATCTTGAATTTCAATAATGATCACAAAATCGTTCTGTGCACTCTCGAGAACCTCGGATACGATACCCATATTGCTGAAAACATAATTTTGTGCGGCGGCCATCTTGGATTACAAAAATGATAACAAAATCGTTCTCTGCACACTCGAGAACCTCGAATACGATACCCATAATCTAGTAATCATACTATTGAGCGGCGGCCATCTCGGATTTAAAAATGATCCCAAAATTGTTTTCTGCACCCTCGAGAACCTCGGATACGATATCCATATTGCTGAAAACATAATTGTTTGCGGCAGATCTCTTGGATGTAAAACATGATAACAGAATTGTTCTCTGCACCCTCGAGAACCTCGGAAACGATATCCATATTGCTAAAATCATAATTTTGTGCGGCGGCCATCTTGGATTTGAAAAATGATCACCAAATCGTTCTCTGCACCCTCGAGAATCTTGGACACGATATCCATATTGCTGAGATCATAATTTTGTGCGGCGGCCATCTTGGATTTGAAAAATGATCACAAAATCGTTCTCAGCACCTTCGAGAACCTCGGATACGATACCCATAATGTAGTTATCATACTTTTGAGCGGCAGCCATCTTCGATTTGAAAAATGATCACAAAATCGTTCTCAGCACCCTCGAGAACATATGGTACGATACCCATAATGTAGTTATCATACTTTTGATCCGCGGCCTTCTTGGATTTTAAAAATGATCACAAAATCGTTCTCAGCACCCTCGAGAACCTCGGATACGATACCCATAATGTAGTTATAATAATTTTGAGCGGCGGCCATCTTCGATTTGAAAAATGATCACAAAATCGTTCTCTGCACACTCGAGAACCTCGGATACGATACCCATAATCTAGTTATCATACTTTTGAGCGGCGGCCATCTCGGTTTTAAAAATGATCCCAAAATTGTTTTCTGCACCCTCGAGAACCTCGGACACGATATCCATAATCTAGTTATCATACTTTTGAGCGGCGGCCATCTCGGATTTAAAAATGATCCCAAAATTGTTTTCTGCACCCTCGAGAACCTCGGATACGATACCCATAATGTAGTTATCATACTTTTGAGCGGCGGCCATCTTCAATTTGAAAAATGATCACAAAATCGTTCTCTGCACTCTAGAGAACCTCGGATACGAAACCCATAATGGAGTTATCATAATTTTGAGTGGCGGCCATCTTGGATTAGAAAAATGATAACAAAATCGTTCTCTGCACACTTGAGAACCTCGAATACGATACCCATAATCTAGTTATCATACTATTGAGCGGCGGCCATCTCGGATTTAAAAATGATCCCAAAATTGTTTTCTGCACCCTCGAGATCCTCGGATACGATATCCATATTGCTGAAAACATAATTGTTTGCGGCAGCTCTCTTGGATGTAAAAAATGATAACAGAATTGTTCTCTGCACCCTCGAGAACCTCGGACACGATATCCATATTGCTAAAATCATAATTTTGTGCGGCGGCCATCTTGGATTTGAAAAATGATCACCAAATCGTTCTCTGCACCCTCGAGAATCTTGGACACGATATCCATATTGCTGAGATCATAATTTTGTGCGGCGGCCATCTTGGATTTGAAAAATGATCACAAAATCGTTCTCAGCACCCTTGAGAACCTCGGATACGATACCCATAATGTAGTTATCATACTTTTGAGCGGCAGCCATCTTCAATTTGAAAAATGATCACAAAATCGTTCTCAGCACCCTCGAGAACCTCTGGTACGATACCCATAATGTAGTTATCATTTTTTTGATCCGCGGCCATCTTGGATTTGAAAAATGATCACAAAATCGTTCTCAGCACCCTCAAGAACCTCGGATACGATACCCATAATGTAGTTATCATAATTTTGAGCGGCGGCCATCTTCGATTTGAAAAATGATCACAAAATCGTTCTCTGCACACTTGAGAACCTCGGATACGATACCCATAATCTAGTTATCATACTTTTGAGCGGCGGACATCTCGGTTTTAAAAATGACCCCAAAATTGTTTTCTGCACCCTCGAGAACCTCGGACACGATATCCATATTGCTGAAAACATAATTGTTTGCGGCAGCTCTCTTGGATGTAAAAAATGATAACAGAATTGTTCTCTGCACCCTCGAGAACCTCGGACACGATATCCATATTGCTAAAATCATAATTTTGTGCGGCGGCCATATTGGATTTGAAAAATGATCACAAAATCGTTCTCAGCACCTTCGAGAACCTCGGATACGATACCCATAATGTAGTTATCATACTTTTGAGCGGCGGCCATCTTCGATTTGAAAAATGAACCTAAAATCGTTCTCACCACCCTCGAGAACCTCGGATACGATACCCATAATGTAGTTATCATACTTTTGAGCGGCGGCTATCTTGGATTTGAAAAATTATCAAAAAATCGTTCTCTGCACCCTCGAGAACAACTGATGCGTTACCCATAATCTAGTTATCATGATTTTGAGCGGCGGCCATCTCTGATTTTAAAATCATCCCTAAATTGTTTTCTGCACCCTCGAGAACTTCAGATACGATACCCATAATGTAGTTATCATAATTTTGAGTGGCGGCAATCTTGAATTTCAATAATGATCACAAAATCGTTCTGTGCACTCTCGAGAACCTCGGATACGATACCCATATTGCTGAAAACATAATTTTGTGCGGCGGCCATCTTGGATTAGAAAAATGATAACAAAATCGTTCTCTGCACACTCGAGAACCTCGAATACGATACCCATAATCTAGTAATCATACTATTGAGCGGCGGCCATCTCGGATTTAAAAATGATCCCAAAATTGTTTTCTGCACCCTCGAGAACCTCGGATACGATATCCATATTGCTGAAAACATAATTGTTTGCGGCAGCTCTCTTGGATGTAAAACATGATAACAGAATTGTTCTCTGCACCCTCGAGAAACTCGGAAACGATATCCATATTGCTAAAATCATAATTTTGTGCGGCGGCCATCTTGGATTTGAAAAATGATCACCAAATCGTTCTCTGCACCCTCGAGAATCTTGGACACGATATCCATATTGCTGAGATCATAATTTTGTGCGGCGGCCATCTTGGATTTGAAAAATGATCACAAAATCGTTCTCAGCACCTTCGAGAACCTCGGATACGATACCCATAATGTAGTTATCATACTTTTGAGCGGCAGCCATCTTCGATTTGAAAAATGATCACAAAATCGTTCTCTGCACTCTAGAGAACCTCGAATACGAAACGCATAATGGAGTTATCATAATTTTGAGTGGCGACCATCTTGGATTTGAAAAATGATCACAAAATCGTTCTCAGCACCCTCGAGAACCTCTGGTACGATACCCATAATGTAGTTATCATACTTTTGATCCGCGGCCTTCTTGGATTTTAAAAATGATCACAAAATCGTTCTCAGCACCCTCGAGTACCTCGGATACGATACCCATAATGTAGTTATAATAATTTTGAGCGGCGGCCATCTTCGATTTGAAAAATGATCACAAAATCGTTCTCTGCACACTTGAAAACCTCGGATACGATGCCCATAATCTAGTTATCATTCTTTTGAGCGGCGGCCATCTCGGATTTAAAAATGATCCCAAAATTGTTTTCTGCACCCTCGAGAAACTCGGATACGATACCCATAATGTAGTTATCATACTTTTGAGCGGCGGCCATCTTGGATTTGAAAACTGATCACAAAATCGTTCTCTGCACCCATGAGAACCTCGGATACGATACCCATAATCTAGTTATCATACTTTTGAGCGGCGGCCATCTCGGATTTAAAAATGATCCCAAAATTGTTTTCTGCACCCTCGAGAACCTCGGACACGATATCCATATTGCTAAAAACATTATTGTTTGCGGCAGCTCTATTGGATGTAAAAAATGATAACAGAATTGTTCTCTGCATCCTCGAGAACCTCGGACACGATATCCATATTGCTAAAATCATTATTTTGTGCGGCGGCCATCTTGGATTTGAAAAATGATCACTAAATCGTTCTCTGCACCCTCGAGATTCTTGGACACGATATCCATATTGCTGAGATCATAATTTTGTGCGGCGGCCATCTTGGATTTGAAAAATGATCACAAAATCGTTCTCAGCACCCTCGAGAAACTCGGCTACGACACCCATAATGTAGTTATCATACTTTTGAGCGGCGGCCATCTTGGATTTGAAAACTGATCACATAATCGTTCTCTGCACCATCGAGAACCTCGGATACGATACCCATAATGTAGTTATCATAATTTTGAGCGGCGACCATCTTGGATTTGAAAAATGATCACAAAATCGTTCTCAGCACCCTCGAGAACCTCTGGTACGATACCCATAATGTAGTTATCATTTTATTGATCCGCGGCCATCTTGGATTTGAAAAATGATCACAAAATCGTTCTCAGCACCCTCGAGAAACTCGGCTACGATACCCATAATGTAGTTATCATACTTTTGAGCGGCGGCCATCTTGGATTTGAAAACTGATCACATAATCGTTCTCTGCACCCTTGAGAACCTCGGATACGATACCCATAATCTAGTTATCATACTTTTGAGCAGCGGCCATCTCGGATTTAAAAATGATCCCAAAATTGTTTTCTGCACCCTCGAGAACCTCGGACACGATATCCATATTGCTGAAAACATAATTGTTTGCGGCAGCTCTCTTGGATGTTAAAAATGATGACAGAATTGTTCTCTGCATCCTCGAGAACCTCGGACACGATATCCATATTGCTAAAATCATAATTTTGTGCGGGGGCCATCTTGGATTTGAAAAATGATCACCAAATCGTTCTCTGCACCCTCGAGAATCTTGGACACGATATCCATATTGCTGAGATCATTATTTTGTGCGGCGGCCATCTTGGATTTGAAAAATGATCACAAAATCGTTCTCAGCACCTTCGAGAACCTCGGATACGATACCCATAATGTAGTTATCATACTTTTGAGCAGCAGCCATCTTCGATTTGAAAAATGATCACAAAATCGTTCTCTGCACCCTCGAGAACCTCGGATACCATACCCATAATGTAGTTATCATAATTTTGAGCGGAAACCATCTTGGATTTGAAAAATGATCACAAAATCGTTCTCAGCACCCTCGAGAACCTCTGGTACGATACCCATAATGTAGTTATCATACTTTTGATCCGCAGCCATCTTGGATTTGAAAAATGATCACAAAATCGTTCTCAGCACCCTCGAGAACCTCGGATACGATACCCATAATGTAGTTATCATAATTTTGAGCGGCGGCCATCTTGGATTTCAAAAATGATCACAAAATCATTCTCTGCACCCTCGAGTACCTCGGATACGACACCCATATTTTTATGATCATAATCTTGCACGGCGGCCATCTTGGATTTGAAAAATGATCACATAATCGTTCTCTGCACCCTTGAGAACCTCGGATACGATACCCATAATCTAGTTATCATACTTTTGAGCAGCGGCCATCTCGGATTTAAAAATGATCCCAAAATTGTTTTCTGCACCCTCGAGAACCTAGGATACGATATCCATATTGCTGAAAACATAATTGTTTGCGGCAGCTCTATTGGATGTAAAAAATGATAACAGAATTGTTCTCTGCACCCTCGAGAACCTCGGACACGATATCCATATTGCTAAAATCATAATTTTGTGCGGCGGCCATCTTGGATTTGAAAAATGATCACCAAATCGTTCTCTGCACCCTCGAGAATCTTGGACACGATATCCATATTGCTGAGATCATAATTTTGTGCGGCGGCCATCTTGGATTTGAAAAATGATCACAAAATCGTTCTCAGCACCTTCGAGAACCTCGGATACGATACCCATAATGTAGTTATCATACTTTTGAGCGGCAGCCATCTTCAATTTGAAAAATGATCACAAAATCGTTCTCTGCACTCTAGAGAACCTCGGATACGAAACCCATAATGGAGTTATCATAATTTTGAGTGGCGACCATCTTGGATTTGATAAATGATCACAAAATCGTTCTCAGCACCCTCGAGAACCTCTGGTACGATATCCATAATGTAGTTATCATACTTTTGAGCGGCAGCCATCTTCAATTTGAAAAATGATCACAAAATCGTTCTCTGCACTCTAGAGAACCTCGGATACGAAACCTATAATGGAGTTATCATAATTTTGAGTGGCGGCCATCTTGCATTTGAAAAATGATCACTAAATCGTTCTCTGCACCCTCCAGAATCTTGGACACGATATTCATATTGCTGAGATCATAATTTTGTGCGGCGGCCATCTTGGATTTGAAAAATGATCACAAAATCGTTCTCAGCACCCTCGAGAAACTCGGCTACGATACCCATAATGTAGTTATCATACTTTTGAGCGGCGGCCATCTTGGATTTGAAAACTGATCACATAATCGTTCTCTGCACCCTCGAGAACCTCGGATACGATACCCATAAAGTAATTATCATAATTTTGAGCGGCGACCATCTTGGATTTGAAAAATGATCACAAAATTGTTCTCAGCACTCTCGAGAACCTCTGGTACGATACCCATAATGTAGTTATCATATTTTTTGATCCGCGGCCATCTTGGATTTAAAAAATGATCACAAAATCGTTCTCAGCACCCTCGAAAAACTCGGCTACGATACCCATAATGTAGTTATCATACTTTTGAGCGGCGGCCATCTTGGATTTGAAAACTGATCAAATAATCGTTCTCTGCACCCTTGAGAACCTCGGATACGATACCCATAATCTAGTTATCATACTTTTGAGCAGCGGCCATCTCGGATTTAAAAATGATCCCAAAATTGTTTTCTGCACCCTCGAGAACCTCGGACACGATATCCATATTGCTGAAAACATAATTGTTTGCGGCATCTCTCTTGGATGTTAAAAATGATGACAGAATTGTTCTCTGCATCCTCGAGAACCTCGGACACGATATCCATATTGCTAAAATCATAATTTTGTGCGGGGGCCATCTTGGATTTGAAAAATGATCACCAAATCGTTCTCTGCACCCTCGAGAATCTTGGACACGATATCCATATTGCTGAGATCATTATTTTGTGCGGCGGCCATCTTGGATTTGAAAAATGATCACAAAATCGTTCTCAGCACCTTCGAGAACCTCGGATACGATACCCATAATGTAGTTATCATACTTTTGAGCGGCAGCAATCTTCGATTTGAAAAATGATCACAAAATCGTTCTCTGCACCCTCCAGAACCTCGGATACCATACCCATAATGTAGTTATCATAATTTTGAGCGGCGACCATCTTGGATTTGAAAAATGATCACAAAATCGTTCTCAGCACCCTCGAGAACCTCTGGTACGATACCCATAATGTAGTTATCATACTTTTGATCCGCGGCCATCTTGGATTTGAAAAATGATCACAAAATCGTTCTCAGCACCCTCGAGAACCTCGGATACGATACCCATAATGTAGTTATCATAATTTTGAGCGGCGGCCATCTTGGATTTCAAAAATGATCACAAAATCATTCTCTGCACCCTCGAGTACCTCGGATACGACACCCATATTTTGATGATCATAATCTTGCACGGCGGCCATCTTGGATTTGAAAAATGATCACATAATCGTTCTCTGCACCCTTGAGAACCTCGGATACGATACCCATAATCTAGTTATCATACTTTTGAGCAGCGGCCATCTCGGATTTAAAAATGATCCCAAAATTGTTTTCTGCACCCTCGAGAACCTCGGATACGATATCCATATTGCTGAAAACATAATTGTTTGCGGCAGCTCTCTTGGATGTAAAAAATGATAACAGAATTGTTCTCTACACCCTCGAGAACCTCGGACACGATATCCATATTGCTAAAATCATAATTTTGTGCGGCGGCCATCTTGGATTTGAAAAATGATCACCAAATCGTTCTCTGCACCCTCGAGAATCTTGGACGCGATATCCATATTGCTGAGATCATAATTTTGTGCGGCGGCCATCTTGGATTTGAAAAATGATCACAAAATCGTTCTCAGCACCTTCGAGAACCTCGGATACGATACCCATATTGTAGTTATCATACTTTTGAGCGGCAGCCATCTTCAATTTGAAAAATGATCACAAAATCGTTCTCTGCACTCTAGAGAACCTCGGATACGAAACCCATAATGGAGTTTTCATAATTTTGAGTGGCGGCCATCTTGGATTAGAAAAATGATAACAAAATCGTTCTCTGCACACTTGAGAACCTCGAATACGATACCCATAATCTAGTTATCATACTATTGAGCAGCGGCCATCTCGGATTTAAAAATGATCCCAAAATTGTTTTCTGCACCCTCGAGATCCTCGGATACGATATCCATATTGCAGAAAACATAATTGTTTGCGGCAGCTCTCTTGGATGTAAAAAATGATAACAGAATTGTTCTCTGCACCCTCGAGAACCTCGGACACGATATCCATATTGCTAAAATCATAATTTTGTGCGGCAGCCATCTTGGATTTGAAAAATGATCACCAAATCGTTCTCTGCACCCTCGAGAATCTTGGACACAATATCCATATTGCTGAGATCATAATTTTGTGCGGCGGCCATCTTGGATTTGAAAAATGATCACAAAATCGTTCTCAGCACCTTCGAGAACCTCGGATACGATACCCATAATGTAGTTATCATACTTTTGAGCGGCAGCCATCTTCAATTTGAAAAATGATCACAAAATCGTTCTCTGCACTCTAGAGAACCTCGGATACGAAACCCATAATGGAGTTATCATAATTTTGAGTGGCGACCATCTTGGATTTGAAAAATGATCACAAAATCGTTCTCAGCACCCTCGAGAACCTCGGATACGATACCCATAATGTAGTTATCATACTTTTGAGCAGCGGCCATCTCGGATTTAAAAATGATCCCAAAATTGTTTTCTGCACCCTCGAGAACCTCGGACACGATATCCATATTGCTGAAAACATAATTGTTTGCGGCAGCTCTCTTGGATGTTAAAAATGATGACAGAATTGTTCTCTGCATCCTCGAGAACCTCGGACACGATATCAATATTACTAAAATCATAATTTTGTGCAGCGGCCATCTTGGATTTGAAAAATGATCACCAAATCGTTCTCTGCACCCTCGAGAATCTTGGACACGATATCCATATTGCTGAGATCATTATTTTGTGCGGCGGCCATCTTGGATTTGAAAAATGATCACAAAATCGTTCTCAGCACCTTCGAGAACCTCGGATACGATACCCATAATGTAGTTATCATACTTTTGAGCGGCAGCCATCTTCGATTTGAAAAATGATCACAAAATCGTTCTCAGCACCTTCGAGAACCTCGGATACGATACCCATAATGTAGTTATCATACTTTTGAGCGGCAGCCATCTCTGATTTTAAAATAATCCCTAAATTGTTTTCTGCACCCTCGAGAACCTCAGATACGATACCCATAATGTAGTTATCATAATTTTGAGTGGCGGCAATCTTGAATTTCAATAATGATCACAAAATCGTTCTGTGCACTCTCGAGAACCTCGGATACGATACCCATATTGCTGAAAACATAATTTTGTGCGGCGGCCATCTTGGATAAGAAAAATGATAACAAAATCGTTCTCTGCACACTCGAGAACCTCGAATACGATACCCATAATCTAGTAATCATACTATTGAGCGGCGGCCATCTCGGATTTAAAAATGATCCCAAAATTGTTTTCTGCACCCTCGAGAACCTCGGATACGATATCCATATTGCTGAAAACATAATTGTTTGCGGCAGCTCTCTTGGATGTAAAACATGATAACAGAATTGTTCTCTGCACCCTCGAGAACCTCGGAAACGATATCCATATTGCTAAAATCATAATTTTGTGCGGCGGCCATCTTGGATTTGAAAAATGATCACCAAATCGTTCTCTGCACCCTCGAGAATCTTGGACACGATATCCATATTGCTGAGATCATAATTTTGTGCGGCGGCCATCTTGGATTTGAAAAATGATCACAAAATCGTTCTCAGCACCTTCGAGAACCTCGGATACGATACCCATAATGTAGTTATCATACTTTTGAGCGGCAGCCATCTTCAATTTGAAAAATGATCACAAAATCGTTCTCTGCACTCTAGAGAACCTCGAATACGATACCAATAATCTAGTTATCATACTATTGAGCGGCGGCCATCTCGGATTTAAAAATGATCCCAAAATTGTTTTCTGCACCCTCGAGATCCTCGGATACGATATCCATATTGCTGAAAACATAATTGTTTGCGGCAGCTCTCTTGGATGTTAAAAATGATAACAGAATTGTTCTCTGCACCCTCGAGAACCTCGGACACGATATCCATATTGCTAAAATCATAATTTTGTGCGGCAGCCATCTTGGATTTGAAAAATGATCACCAAATCGTTCTCTGCACCCTCGAGAATCTTGGACACGATATCCATATTGCTGAGATCATAATTTTGTGCGGCGGCCATCTTGGATTTGAAAAATGATCACAAAATCGTTCTCAGCACCTTCGAGAACCTCGGATACGATACCCATAATGTAGTTATCATACTTTTGAGCGGCAGCCATCTTCAATTTGAAAAATGATCACAAAATCGTTCTCTGCACTCTAGAGAACCTCGGATACGAAACCCATAATGGAGTTATCATAATTTTGAGTGGCGACCATCTTGGATTTGAAAAATGATCACAAAATCGTTCTCAGCACCCTCGAGAACCTCTGGTACGATACCCATAATGTAGTTATCATACTTTTGATCCGCGGCCATCTTGGATTTGAAAAATGATCACAAAATCGTTCTCAGCACCCTCGAGAACCTCGGATACGATACCCATAATGTAGTTATCATAATTTTGAGCGGCGGCCATCTTCGATTTGAAAAATGATCACAAAATCGTTCTCTGCACACTTGAGAACCTCGGATACGATACCCAAAATCTAGTTATCATACTTTTGAGCGGCGGCCATCTCGGTTTTAAAAATGATCCCAAAATTGTTTTCTGCACCCTTGAGACCCTCGGACACGATATCCATATTGCTGAAAACATAATTGTTTGCGGCAGCTCTCTTGGATGTAAAAAATGATAACAGAATTGTTCTCTGCACCCTCGAGAACCTCGGACACGTTATCCATATTGCTAAAATCATAATTTTGTGCGGCGGCCATATCTGATTTGAAAAATGATCACAAAATCGTTCTCAGCACCTTCGAGAACCTCGGATACGATACCCATAATGTAGTTATCATACTTTTGAGCGGCGGCCATCTTCGATTTGAAAAATGAACCTAAAATCGTTCTCACCACCCTCGAGAACCTCGGATACGATACCCATAATGTAGTTATCATACTTTTGAGCGGCGGCTATCTTGGATTTGAAAAATTATCAAAAAATCATTCTCTGCACCCTCGAGAACAACTGATGCGTTACCCATAATCTAGTTATCATAATTTTGAGCGGCGGCCATCTCTGATTTTAAAATAATCCCTAAATTGTTTTCTGCACCCTCGATAACCTCAGATACGATACCCATAATGTAGTTATCATAATTTTGAGTGGCGGCAATCTTGAATTTCAATAATGATCACAAATCGTTCTGTGCACTCTCGAGAACCTCGGATACGATACCCATATTGCTGAAAACATAATTTTGTGCGGCGGCCATCTTGGATTAGAAAAATGATAACAAAATCGTTCTCTGCACACTTGAGAACCTCGAATACGATACCCATAATCTAGTTATCATACTATTGAGCGGCGGCCATCTCGGATTTAAAAATGATCCCAAAATTGTTTTCTGCACCCTCGAGAACCTCGGATACGATATCCATATTGCTGAAAACATAATTGTTTGCGGCAGATCTCTTGGATGTAAAACATGATAACAGAATTGTTCTCTGCACCCTCGAGAACCTCGGAAACGATATCCATATTGCTAAAATCATAATTTTGTGCGGCGGCCATCTTGGATTTGAAAAATGATCACCAAATCGTTCTCTGCACCCTCGAGAATCTTGGACACGATATCCATATTGCTGAGATCATAATTTTGTGCGGCGGCCATCTTGGATTTGAAAAATGATCACAAAATCGTTCTCTGCACCTTCGAGAACCTCGGATATGATACCCATAATGTAGTTATCATACTTTTGAGCGGCAGCCATCTTCGATTTGAAAAATGATCACAAAATCGTTCTCTGCACTCTAGAGAACCTCGAATACGAAACCCATAATGGAGTTATCATAATTTTGAGTGGCGACCATCTTGGATTTGAAAAATGATCACAAAATCGTTCTCAGCACCCTCGAGAACCTCTGGTACGATACCCATAATGTAGTTATCATACTTTTGATCCGCGGCCTTCTTGGATTTTAAAAATGATCACAAAATCGTTCTCAGCACCCTCGAGAACCTCGGATACGATACCCATAATGTAGTTATAATAATTTTGAGCGGCGGCCATCTTCGATTTGAAAAATGATCACAAAATCGTTCTCTGCACTCTAGAGAACCTCGGATACGAAACCCATAATGGAGTTTTCATAATTTTGAGTGGCGGCCATCTTGGATTAGAAAAATGATAACAAAATCGTTCTCTGCACACTTGAGAACCTCGAATACGATACCCATAATCTAGTTATCATACTATTGAGCAGCGGCCATCTCGGATTTAAAAATGATCCCAAAATTGTTTTCTGCACCCTCGAGATCCTCGGATACGATATCCATATTGCAGAAAACATAATTGTTTGCGGCAGCTCTCTTGGATGTAAAAAATGATAACAGAATTGTTCTCTGCACCCTCGAGAACCTCGGACACGATATCCATATTGCTAAAATCATAATTTTGTGCGGCAGCCATCTTGGATTTGAAAAATGATCACCAAATCGTTCTCTGCACCCTCGAGAATCTTGGACACAATATCCATATTGCTGAGATCATAATTTTGTGCGGCGGCCATCTTGGATTTGAAAAATGATCACAAAATCGTTCTCAGCACCTTCGAGAACCTCGGATACGATACCCATAATGTAGTTATCATACTTTTGAGCGGCAGCCATCTTCAATTTGAAAAATGATCACAAAATCGTTCTCTGCACTCTAGAGAACCTCGGATACGAAACCCATAATGGAGTTATCATAATTTTGAGTGGCGACCATCTTGGATTTGAAAAATGATCACAAAATCGTTCTCAGCACCCTCGAGAACCTCTGATACGATACCCATAATGTAGTTATCATACTTTTGAGCAGCGGCCATCTCGGATTTAAAAATGATCCCAAAATTGTTTTCTGCACCCTCGAGAACCTCGGACACGATATCCATATTGCTGAAAACATAATTGTTTGCGGCAGCTCTCTTGGATGTTAAAAATGATGACAGAATTGTTCTCTGCATCCTCGAGAACCTCGGACACGATATCAATATTACTAAAATCATAATTTTGTGCAGCGGCCATCTTGGATTTGAAAAATGATCACCAAATCGTTCTCTGCACCCTCGAGAATCTTGGACACGATATCCATATTGCTGAGATCATTATTTTGTGCGGCGGCCATCTTGGATTTGAAAAATGATCACAAAATCGTTCTCAGCACCTTCGAGAACCTCGGATACGATACCCATAATGTAGTTATCATACTTTTGAGCGGCAGCCATCTTCGATTTGAAAAATGATCACAAAATCGTTCTCAACACCTTCGAGAACCTCGGATACGATACCCATAATGTAGTTATCATAATTTTGAGCGGCGGCCATCTCTGATTTTAAAATAATCCCTAAATTGTTTTCTGCACCCTCGAGAACCTCAGATACGATACCCATAATGTAGTTATCATAATTTTGAGTGGCGGCAATCTTGAATTTCAATAATGATCACAAAATCGTTCTGTGCACTCTCGAGAACCTCGGATACGATACCCATATTGCTGAAAACATAATTTTGTGCGGCGGCCATCTTGGATAAGAAAAATGATAACAAAATCGTTCTCTGCACACTCGAGAACCTCGAATACGATACCCATAATCTAGTAATCATACTATTGAGCGGCGGCCATCTCGGATTTAAAAATGATCCCAAAATTGTTTTCTGCACCCTCGAGAACCTCGGATACGATATCCATATTGCTGAAAACATAATTGTTTGCGGCAGCTCTCTTGGATGTAAAACATGATAACAGAATTGTTCTCTGCACCCTCGAGAACCTCGGAAACGATATCCATATTGCTAAAATCATAATTTTGTGCGGCGGCCATCTTGGATTTGAAAAATGATCACCAAATCGTTCTCTGCACCCTCGAGAATCTTGGACACGATATCCATATTGCTGAGATCATAATTTTGTGCGGCGGCCATCTTGGATTTGAAAAATGATCACAAAATCGTTCTCAGCACCTTCGAGAACCTCGGATACGATACCCATAATGTAGTTATCATACTTTTGAGCGGCAGCCATCTTCAATTTGAAAAATGATCACAAAATCGTTCTCTGCACTCTAGAGAACCTCGAATACGATACCAATAATCTAGTTATCATACTATTGAGCGGCGGCCATCTCGGATTTAAAAATGATCCCAAAATTGTTTTCTGCACCCTCGAGATCCTCGGATACGATATCCATATTGCTGAAAACATAATTGTTTGCGGCAGCTCTCTTGGATGTTAAAAATGATAACAGAATTGTTCTCTGCACCCTCGAGAACCTCGGACACGATATCCATATTGCTAAAATCATAATTTTGTGCGGCAGCCATCTTGGATTTGAAAAATGATCACCAAATCGTTCTCTGCACCCTCGAGAATCTTGGACACGATATCCATATTGCTGAGATCATAATTTTGTGCGGCGGCCATCTTGGATTTGAAAAATGATCACAAAATCGTTCTCAGCACCTTCGAGAACCTCGGATACGATACCCATAATGTAGTTATCATACTTTTGAGCGGCAGCCATCTTCAATTTGAAAAATGATCACAAAATCGTTCTCTGCACTCTAGAGAACCTCGGATACGAAACCCATAATGGAGTTATCATAATTTTGAGTGGCGACCATCTTGGATTTGAAAAATGATCACAAAATCGTTCTCAGCACCCTCGAGAACCTCTGGTACGATACCCATAATGTAGTTATCATACTTTTGATCCGCGGCCATCTTGGATTTGAAAAATGATCACAAAATCGTTCTCAGCACCCTCGAGAACCTCGGATACGATACCCATAATGTAGTTATCATAATTTTGAGCGGCGGCCATCTTCGATTTGAAAAATGATCACAAAATCGTTCTCTGCACACTTGAGAACCTCGGATACGATACCCAAAATCTAGTTATCATACTTTTGAGCGGCGGCCATCTCGGTTTTAAAAATGATCCCAAAATTGTTTTCTGCACCCTTGAGACCCTCGGACACGATATCCATATTGCTGAAAACATAATTGTTTGCGGCAGCTCTCTTGGATGTAAAAAATGATAACAGAATTGTTCTCTGCACCCTCGAGAACCTCGGACACGTTATCCATATTGCTAAAATCATAATTTTGTGCGGCGGCCATATCTGATTTGAAAAATGATCACAAAATCGTTCTCAGCACATTCGAGAACCTCGGATACGATACCCATAATGTAGTTATCATACTTTTGAGCGGCGGCCATCTTCGATTTGAAAAATGAACCTAAAATCGTTCTCACCACCCTCGAGAACCTCGGATACGATACCCATAATGTAGTTATCATACTTTTGAGCGGCGGCTATCTTGGATTTGAAAAATTATCAAAAAATCATTCTCTGCACCCTCGAGAACAACTGATGCGTTACCCATAATCTAGTTATCATAATTTTGAGCGGCGGCCATCTCTGATTTTAAAATAATCCCTAAATTGTTTTCTGCACCCTCGATAACCTCAGATACGATACCCATAATGTAGTTATCATAATTTTGAGTGGCGGCAATCTTGAATTTCAATAATGATCACAAATCGTTCTGTGCACTCTCGAGAACCTCGGATACGATACCCATATTGCTGAAAACATAATTTTGTGCGGCGGCCATCTTGGATTAGAAAAATGATAACAAAATCGTTCTCTGCACACTTGAGAACCTCGAATACGATACCCATAATCTAGTTATCATACTATTGAGCGGCGGCCATCTCGGATTTAAAAATGGTCCCAAAATTGTTTTCTGCACCCTCGAGAACCTCGGATACGATATCCATATTGCTGAAAACATAATTGTTTGCGGCAGATCTCTTGGATGTAAAACATGATAACAGAATTGTTCTCTGCACCCTCGAGAACCTCGGAAACGATATCCATATTGCTAAAATCATAATTTTGTGCGGCGGCCATCTTGGATTTGAAAAATGATCACCAAATCGTTCTCTGCACCCTCGAGAATCTTGGACACGATATCCATATTGCTGAGATCATAATTTTGTGCGGCGGCCATCTTGGATTTGAAAAATGATCACAAAATCGTTCTCTGCACCTTCGAGAACCTCGGATATGATACCCATAATGTAGTTATCATACTTTTGAGCGGCAGCCATCTTCGATTTGAAAAATGATCACAAAATCGTTCTCTGCACTCTAGAGAACCTCGAATACGAAACCCATAATGGAGTTATCATAATTTTGAGTGGTGACCATCTTGGATTTGAAAAATGATCACAAAATCGTTCTCAGCACCCTCGAGAACCTCTGGTACGATACCCATAATGTAGTTATCATACTTTTGATCCGCGGCCTTCTTGGATTTTAAAAATGATCACAAAATCGTTCTCAGCACCCTCGAGAACCTCGGATACGATACCCATAATGTAGTTATAATAATTTTGAGCGGCGGCCATCTTCGATTTGAAAAATGATCACAAAATCGTTCTCTGCACTCTAGAGAACCTCGGATACGAAACCCATAATGGAGTTTTCATAATTTTGAGTGGCGGCCATCTTGGATTAGAAAAATGATAACAAAATCGTTCTCTGCACACTTGAGAACCTCGAATACGATACCCATAATCTAGTTATCATACTATTGAGCAGCGGCCATCTCGGATTTAAAAATGATCCCAAAATTGTTTTCTGCACCCTCGAGAACCTCGGATACGATACCCATAATGTAGTTATCATACTTTTGAGCAACAGCCATCTTCAATTTGAAAAATGATCACAAAATCGTTCTCTGCACTCTAGAGAACCTCGGATACGAAACCCATAATGGAGTTATCATAATTTTGAGTTGCGGCCATCTTGGATTAGAAAAATGATAACAAAATCGTTCTCTGCACACTTGAGAACCTCGAATACGATACCCATAATCTAGTTATCATACTATTGAGCGGCGGCCATCTCGGATTTAAAAATGATCCTAAAATTGTTTTCTGCACCCTCGAGATCCTCGGATACGATATCCATATTGCTGAAAACATAATTGTTTGCGGCAGCTCTCTTGGATGTAAAAAATGATAACAGAATTGTTCTCTGCACCCTCGAGAACCTCGGACACGATATCCATATTGCTAAAATCATAATTTTGTGCGGCGGCCATCTTGGATTTGAAAAATGATTACCAAATCGTTCTCTGCACCCTCGAGAATCTTGGACACGATATCCATATTGCTGAGATCATAATTTTGTGCGGCGGCCATCTTGGATTTGAAAAATGATCACAAAATCGTTCTCAGCACCTTCGAGAACCTCGGATACGATACCCATAATGTAGTTATCATACTTTTGAGCGGCAGCCATCTTCAATTTGAAAAATGATCACAAAATCGTTCTCAGCACCCTCGAGAACCTCTGGTACGATACCCATAATGTAGTTATCATACTTTTGATCCGCGGCCATCTTGGATTTGAAAAATGATCACAAAATCGTTCTCAGCACCCTCGAGAACCTCGGATACGATACCCATAATGTAATTATCATAATTTTGAGCGGCGGCCATCTTCGATTTGAAAAATGATCACAAAATCGTTCTCTGCACACTTGAGAACCTCGGATACGATACCCATAATCTAGTTATCATACTTTTGAGCGGCGGCCATCTCGGATTTAAAAATGATCCCAAAATTGTTTTCTGCACCCTCGAGAACCTCGGACACGATATCCATATTGCTGAAAACATAATTGTTTTCGGCAGCTCTCTTGGATGTAAAAAATGATAACAGAATTGTTCTCTGCACCCTCGAGAACCTCGGACACGATATCCATATTGCTAAAATCATAATTTTGTGCGGCGGCCATATTGGATTTGAAAAATGATCACAAAATCGTTCTCAGCACCTTCGAGAACCTCGGATAAGATACCCATAATGTAGTTATCATACTTTTGAGCGGCGGCCATCTTCGATTTGAAAAATGAACCTAAAATCGTTCTCACCACCCTCGAGAACCTCGGATACGATACCCATAATGTAGTTATCATACTTTTGAGCGGCGGCTATCTTGGATTTGAAAAATTATCAAAAAATCGTTCTCTGCACCCTCGAGAACAACTGATGCGTTACCCATAATCTAGTTATCATAATTTTGAGCGGCGGCCATCTCTGATTTTAAAATAATCCCTAAATTGTTTTCTGCACCCTCGAGAACTTCAGATACGATACCCATAATGTAGTTATCATAATTTTGAGTGGCGGCAATCTTGAATTTCAATAATGATCACAAAATCGTTCTGTGCACTCTCGAGAACCTCGGATACGATACCCATATTGCTGAAAACATAATTTTGTGCGGCGGCCATCTTGGATTAGAAAAATGATAACAAAATCGTTCTCTGCACACTCGAGAACCTCGAATACGATACCCATAATCTAGTAATCATACTATTGAGCGGCGGCCATCTCAGATTTAAAAATGATCCCAAAATTGTTTTCTGCACCCTCGAGAACCTCGGATACGATATCCATATTGCTGAAAACATAATTGTTTGCGGCAGCTCTCTTGGATTTAAAACATGATAACAGAATTGTTCTCTGCACCCTCGAGAACCTCGGAAACGATATCCATATTGCTAAAATCATAATTTTGTGCGGCGGCCATCTTGGATTTGAAAAATGATCACCAAATCGTTCTCTGCACCCTCGAGAATCTTGGACACGATATCCATATTGCTGAGATCATAATTTTGTGCGTCGGCCATCTTGGATTTGAAAAATGATCACAAAATCGTTCTCAGCACCTTCGAGAACCTCGGATACGATACCCATAATGTAGTTATCATACTTTTGAGCGGCAGCCATCTTCGATTTGAAAAATGATCACAAAATCGTTCTCTGCACTCTAGAGAACCTCGAATACGAAACCCATAATGGAGTTATCATAATTTTGAGTGGCGACCATCTTGGATTTGAAAAATGATCACAAAATCGTTCTCAGCACCCTCGAGAACCTCTGGTACGATACCCATAATGAAGTTATCATACTTTTGATCCGCGGCCTTCTTGGATTTTAAAAATGATCACAAAATCGTTCTCAGCACTCTCGAGTACCTCGGATACGATACCCATAATGTAGTTATAATAATTTTGAGCGGCGGCCATCTTCGATTTGAAAAATGATCACAAAATCGTTCTCTGCACACTTGAGAACCTCGGATACGATGCCCATAATCTAGTTATCATACTTTTGAGCGGCGGCCATCTCGGTTTTAAAAATGATCCCAAAATTGTTTTCTGCACCCTCGAGAACCTCGGACACGATATCCATAATCAAGTTATCATACTTTTGAGCAGCGGCCATCTCGGATTTAAAAATGATCCCAAAATTGTTCTCTGCACCCTCGAGAACCTCAGGTACGATACGCATAATGTAGTTATCATACTTTTGATATGCGGCCATCTTGGATTTGAAAAATGATCACAAAATCGTTCTCAGCACCCTCGAGAACCTCGGATACGATACCCATAATGTAGTTATCATAATTTTGAGCCGCAGCCATCTTGGATTTCAAGAATGATCACAAAATCATTCTCTGCACCCTCGAGAACCTCGGATACGACACCCATATTTTTATGATCATAATCTTGCACGGCGGCCATCTTGGATTTGAAAAATGATCACAAAATCGTTCTCAGCTTCCTCGAGAAACTCGGATACGATACCCATAATGTAGTTATCATACTTTTGAGTGGCGACCATCTTGGATTTGAAAACTGATCACAAAATCGTTCTCTGCACCCATGAGAACCTCGGATACGATACCCATAATCTAGTTATCATACTTTTGAGCGGCGGCCATCTCGGATTTAAAAATGATCCCAAAATTGTTTTCTGCACCCTCGAGAACCTCGGACACGATATCCATATTGCTGAAAACATTATTGTTTGCGGCAGCTCTATTGGATGTAAAAAATGATAACAGAATTGTTCTCTGCATCCTCGAGAACCTCGGACACGATATCCATATTGCTAAAATCATAATTTTGTGCGGCGGCCATCTTGGATTTGAAAAATTATCACAAAATCGTTCTCAGCACCCTCGAGAACCTCTGGTACGATACCCATAATGTAGTTATCATTTTTTTGATCCGCGGCCATCTTGGATTTGAAAAATGATCACAAAATCGTTCTCAGCACCCTCGAGAAACTCGGCTACGATACCCAAAATGTAGTTATCATACTTTTGAGCGGCGGCCATCTTGGATTTGAAAAATGATCACAAAATCGTTCTCAGCACCCTCGAGAACCTCTGGTACGATACCCATAATGTAGTTATCATTTTTTTGATCCGCGGCCATCTTGGATTTGAAAAATGATCACAAAATCGTTCTCAGCACCCTCGAGAAACTCGGCTACGATACCCAAAATGTAGTTATCATACTTTTGAGCGGCGGCCATCTTGGATTTGAAAACTGATCACATAATCGTTCTCTGCACCCTTGAGAACCTCGGATACGATACCCATAATCTAGTTATCATACTTTTGAGCAGCGGCCATCTCGGATTTAAAAATGATCCCAAAATTGTTTTCTGCACCCTCGAGAACCTCGGACACGATATCCATATTGCTGAAAACATAATTGTTTGCGGCAGCTCTCTTGGATGTTAAAAATGATGACAGAATTGTTCTCTGCATCCTCGAGAACCTTGGACACGATATCCATATTGCTGAGATCAAAATTTTGTGCGGCGGCCATCTTGGATTTGAAAAATGATCACAAAATCGTTCTCAGCACCTTCGAGAACCTCGGATACGATACCCATAATGTAGTTATCATACTTTTGAGCGGCAGCCATCTTCGATTTGAAAAATGATCACAAAATCGTTCTCTGCACCCTCGAGAACCTCGGATACCATACCCATAATGTAGTTATCATAATTTTGAGCGGCGACCATCTTGGATTTGAAAAATGATCACAAAATCGTTCTCAGCACCCTCGAGAACCTCTGGTACGATACCCATAATGTAGTTATCATACTTTTGATCCGCGGCCATCTTGGATTTGAAAAATGATCACAAAATCGTTCTCAGCACCCTCGAGAACCTCGGATACGATACCCATAATGTAGATATCATAATTTTGAGCGGCGGCCATCTTGGATTTCAAAAATGATCACAAAATCATTCTCTGCACCCTCGAGAATCTCGGATACGACACCCATATTTTTATGATCATAATTTTGCACGGCGGCCATCTTGGATTTGAAAAATGATCACATAATCGTTCTCTGCACCCTTGAGAACCTCGGATACGATACCCATAATCTAGTTATCATACTTTTGAGCAGCGGCCATCTCGGATTTAAAAATGATCCCAATATTGTTTTCTGCACCCTCGAGAACCTCGGACACGATATCCATATTGCTGAAAACATAATTGTTTGCGGCAGCTTTCTTTGATGTAAAAAATGATAACAGAATTGTTCTCTGCACCCTCGAGAACCTCGGACACGATATCCATATTGCTAAAATCATAATTTTGTGCGGCGGCCATCTTGGATTTGAAAAATGATCACTAAATCGATCTCTGCACCCTCGAGACTCTTGGACACGATATCCATATTGCTGAGATCATAATTTTGTGCGGCGGCCATCTTGGATTTGAAAAATGACCACCAAATCGTTCTCTGCACCCTCGAGAACTAGGATACGATACCCATAATGTAGTTATCATACTTTTCAGCGGCGGCCATCTTCGATTTGAAAAATGATCACAAAATCGTTCTCTGCACCCTCGAGAACCTCGGAACGATACCCATAATGTAGTTATCATAATCTTGCACGGCGGCCATCTTGGATTTGAAAACTGATCACAAAATCGTTCTCCGCACCCTTGAGAACCTCGGATACGATACCCATAATCTAGTTATCATACTTTTGAGCGGCGGCCATCTCGGATTTAAAAATGATCCCAAAATTGTTTTCTAAACCCTCGAGAACCTCGGACACGATATCCATATTGCTGCAAACATAATTGTTTGCGGCAGCTCTCTTGGATGTAAAAAATGATAACAGAATTGTTCTCTGCACCCTCAAGAACCTCGGACACGATATCCATATTGCTGAAAACATAATTTTGTGCGGCGGCCATCTTGGATTAGAAAAATGATCACAAAATCGTTCTCAGCACCCTCGAGAACCTCGGATACGATACCCATAATGTAGTTATCATACTTTTGAGCGACAGCTATCTTCGATTTGAAAAATGATCACAAAATCGTTCTCTGCACCCTCGAGAACCTAGGATACTATACGCATAATCTAGTTATCATACTTTTGAGCGGCGGCTATCTTGGATTTGAAAACTGATCACAAAAGCGTTCTCAGCACCCTCGAGAACCTCGGATACGATACCCATAATGAAGTTATCATACTTTTGAGCGGCGGCTATCTTGGATTTGAAAACTGATCACAAAATCGTTCTCTGCACCCTCGAGAACCTAGGAGACGATACCCATAATCTAGTTATCATACTTTTGAGCGGCGGCCATCTTCGATTTGAAAAATGATCACAAAATCGTTCTCTGCACCCTCGAGAACCTCGGATACGATACCCATAATGTAGTTATCATAATTTTGAGCGGCGACCATCTTGGATTTGAAAAATGAACCTTAAATCGTTCTCAGCACCCTCGAGAACCTATGGTACGATTCCCATAATGTTGTTATCATACATTTGATCCACGGCCATCTTCGATTTGAAAAATGATCACAAAATCGTTCTCTGCACCCTCGAGAACCTCGGATACGATACCCATAATGTAGTTATCATACTTTTGAGCGGCAGCCATCTTCGATTTGAAAAATGATCACAAAATCGTTCTCTGCACCCTCGAGAACCTCGGATACCATACCCATAATGTAGTTATCATAATTTTGAGCGGCGGCCATCTTGGATTTCAAAAATGATCACAAAATCGTTCAGTGCACTCTCAAGAACCTCGGATACGATACCCATAATGTAGTTATCATAATCTTGCACGGCGGCCATCTTGGATATCGCATCCAAGAGAGCTGCCGCAAACAATTATGTTTTCAGCAATATGGATATCGTGTCCGAGGTTCTCAAGGGTGCAGAAAACAATTTTGGGATCATTTTTCAAATCGAAGGCAGCCGCTCATTTTTTACATCCAAGAGAGCTGCCGCAAACAATTATGTTTTCAGCAATATGGATATTGTGTCCGAGGTTCTCGAGGGTGCAGAAAACAATTTTGGGATCATTTTTAAATCCGAGATGGCCGCCGCTCAAAAGTATGTTAACTAGATTATGGGTATCGTATCCGAGGTTCTCGAGGGTGCTGAGAACGATTTTGTGATCATTTTTCAAATCCAAGATGGTCGCCGCTCAAAATTATGATAACTACATTATGGGTATCGTATCCGAGGTTCTCGAGAGTGCAGAGAACGATTTTGTGATCATTTTTCAAATCGAAGATAGCTGTCGCTCAAAAGTATGATAACTACATTATGGGTATCGTATCCGAAGTTCTCGAGGGTGCTGAGAACGATTTTGTGATCATTTTTCTAATCCAAGATGGCCGCCGCACAAAATTATGTTTTCAGCAATATGGATATCGTGTCCGAGGTTCTCGAGGGTGCAAAGAACAATTCTGTTATCATTTTTTACATGCAAGAGAGCTGCCGCAAACAATTATGATTTCAGCAATATGGATATCGTGTCCGATGTTCTCGAGGGTTTAGAAAACAATTTTGGGATCATTTTTAAATCCGAGATGGCCGCCGCTCAAAAGTATGATAACTAGATTATGGGTATCGTATCCGAGGTTCTCAAGGGTGCGGAGAACGATTTTGTGATCAGTTTTCAAATCCAAGATGGCCGCCGTGCAAGATTATGATAACTACATTATGGGTATCGTTCCGTGGTTCTCGAGGGTGCAGAGAACGATTTTGTGATCATTTTTCAAATCGAAGATGGCCGCCGCTCAAAAGTATGATAACTACATTATGGGTATCGTATCCTAGTTCTCGAGGGTGCAGAGAACGATTTGGTGGTCATTTTTCAAATCCAAGATGGCCGCCGCACAAAATTATGATCTCAACAATATGGATATCGTGTCCAAGATTCTCGAGGGTGCAGAGATCGATTTGGTGATCATTTTTCAAATCCAAGTTGGCCGCCGCACAAAATTATGATTTTTGCAATATGGATATCGTGTCCGAGGTTCTCGAGGGTGCAGAGAACAATTCTGTTATCATTTTTTACATCATAGAAAGCTGCCGCAAACAATTATGTTTTCAGCAATATGGATATCGTGTCCGAGGTTCTCGAGGGTGCAGAAAACAATTTTGGGATCATTTTTAAATCCGAGATGGCCGCTGCTCAAAAGTATGATAACTAGATTATGGGTATCGTATCCGAGGTTCTCAAGGGTGCAGAGAACGATTATGTGATCATTTTTCAAATCCAAGATAGCCGCCGTGCAAGATTATGATCATAAAAATATGGGTGTCGTATCCGAGGTTCTCGAGGGTGCAGAGAATGATTTTGTGATCATTTTTGAAATCCAAGATGGCCGCCGCTCAAAATTATGATAACTACATTATGGGTATCGTATCCGAGGTTCTCGAGGGTGCTGAGAACGATTTTGTGATCATTTTTCAAATGCAAGATGGCCGCGGATCAAAAGTATGATAACTACATTATGGGTATCGTACCAGAGGTTCTCGAGGGTGCTGAGAACGATTTTGTGATCATTTTTCAAATCCAAGATGGTCGCCGCTCAAAATTATGATAACTACATTATGGGTATGGTATCCGAGGTTCTCGAGGGTGCTGAGAACGATTTTGTGATCATTTTTCAAATCCAAGATGGTCGCCGCTCAGAATTATGATAACTACATTATGGGTATGGTATCCGAGGTTCTCGAGGGTGCAGAGAACGATTTTGTGATCATTTTTCAAATCCAAGATGGCCGCCGCACAAAATAATGATCTCAGCAATATGGATATCGTGTCCAAGATTCTCGAGGGTGCAGAGAACGATTTGGTGATCATTTTTCAAATCCAAGATGGCCGCCGCACAAAATTATGATTTTAGCAATATGGATATCGTGTCCGAGGTTCTCGAGGATGCAGAGAACAATTCTGTCATCATTTTTAACATCCAAGAGAGCTGCCGCAAACAATTATGTTTTCAGCAATATGGATATCGTGTCCGAGGTTCTCGAGGGTGCAGAAAACAATTTTGGGATCATTTTTAAATCCGAGATGGCCGCTGCTCAAAAGTATGATAACTAGATTATGGGTATCGTATCCGAGGTTCTCAAGGGTGCAGAGAACGATTATGTGATCAGTTTTCAAATCCAAGATGGCCGCCGCTCAAAAGTATGCTACATTATGGGTATCGTAGCCGAGTTTCTCGAGGGTGCTGAGAACGATTTTGTGATCATTTTTCAAATCCAAGATGGCCGCGGATCAAAAAAATGATAACTACATTATTGGTAACGTACCAGAGGTTCTCGAGGGTGCTGAGAACGATTTTGTGATCATTTTTCAAATCCAAGATGGTCGCCGCTCAAAATTATGATAACTACATTATGGGTATCGTATCCGAGGTTCTCGAGGGTGCAGAGAACGATTATGTGATCAGTTTTCAAATCCAAGATGGCCGCCGCTCAAAAGTATGATAACTACATTATGGGTATCGTATCCGAGTTTCTCGAGGAAGCTGAGAACGATTTTGTGATCATTTTTCAAATCCAAGATGGCCGCCGTGCAAGATTATGATCATAAAAATATGGGTGTCGTATCCGAGGTTCTCGAGGGTGCAGAGAATGATTTTGTGATCATTCTTGAAATCCAAGATGGCTGCGGCTCAAAATTATGATAACTACATTATGGGTATCGTATCCGAGGTTCTCGAGGGTGCTGAGAACGATTTTGTGATCATTATTCAAATCCAAGATGGCCGCATATCAAAAGTATGATAACTACATTATGCGTATCGTACCAGAGGTTCTCGAGGGTGCAGAGAACGATTTGGTGATCATTTTTCAAATCCAATATGGCCGCCGCACAAAATTATGATTTTAGCAATATGGATATCGTGTCCGAGGTTCTCGAGGGTGCAGAGAACAATTCTGTTATCATTTTTTACATCCAAGAGAGCTGCCGCAAACAATTATATTTTCAGCAATATGGATATTGTGTCCGAGGTTCTCGAGGGTGCAGAAAACAATTTTGGGATCATTTTTAAATCCGAGATGGCCGCCGCTCAAAAGTATGATAACTTGATTATGGGTATCGTATCCGAGGTTCTCATGTGTGCAGAGAACGATTTTGTGATCAGTTTTCAAATCCAAGATGGTCGCCACTCAAAAGTATGATAACTACATTATGGGTATCGTATCCGAGTTTCTCGAGGAAGCTGAGAACGATTTTGTGATCATTTTTCAAATCCAAGATGGCCGCCGTGCAAGATTATGATTTTAGCAATATGGATATCGTGTCCGAGGTTCTCGAGGGTGCAGAGAACAATTCTGTTATCATTTTTTACATCCAAGAGAGCTGCCGCAAACAATTATGTTTTCAGCAATATGGATATCGTGTCCGAGGTTCTCGAGGGTGCAGAAAACAATTTTGGGATCATTTTTAAAACCGAGATGGCCGCCGCTCAAAAGTATGATAACTAGATTATGGGTATCGTATCCGAGGTTCTCTAGAGTGCAGAGAACGATTTTGTGATCATTTTTCAAATTGAAGATGGCTGCCGCTCAAAAGTATGATAACTACATTATGGGTATCGTATCCGATGTTCTCGAAGGTGCTGAGAACGATTTTGTGATCATTTTTCAAATCCAAGATGGCCGCCGCACAAAATTATGATCTCAGCAATATGGATATCGTGTCCACGATTCTCGAGGGTGCAGATAACGATTTGGTGATCATTTTTCAAATCCAAGATGGCCGCCGCTCAATAGTATGATAACTAGATTATGGGTATCGTATTCGAGGTTCTCAAGTGTGCAGAGAACGATTTTGTTATCATTTTTCTAATCCAAGATGGCCGCCGCACAAAATTATGTTTTCAGCAATATGGATATCGTATCCGAGGTTCTCGAGGGTGCAGAAAACAATTTTGGGATCATTTTTAAATCCGAGATGGCCGCCGCTCAATAGTATGATAACTAGATTATGGGTATCGTATTCGAGGTTCTCAAGTGTGCAGAGAACGATTTTGTTATCATTTTTCTAATCCAAGATGGCCGCCGCACAAAATTATGTTTTCAGCAATATGGGTATCGTATCCGAGATTCTCGAGAGTGCACAGAACGATTTTGTGATCATTATTGAAATTCAAGATGGTCGCCACTCAAAATTATGATACTCCATTATGGGTTTCGTATTCGAGGTTCTCTAGAGTGCAGAGAACGATTTTGTGATCATTTTTCAAATCGAAGATCGCTGCCGCTCAAAAGTATGATAACTACATTATGGGTATCGTATCCGAGGTTCTCGAAGGTGCTGAGAACGATTTTGTGATCATTTTTCAAATCCAAGATGGCCGCCGCACAAAATTATGATCTCAGCAATATGGATATCGTGTCCAAGATTCTCGAGGGTGCAGAGAACGATTTGGTGATCATTTTTCAAATCCAAGATGGCCGCCGCACAAAATTATGATTTTAGCAATATGGATATCGTTTCCGAGGTTCTCGAGGGTGCAGAGAACAATTCTGTTATCATGTTTTACATCCAAGAGAGCTGCCGCAAACAATTATGTTTTCAGCAATATGGATATCGTATCCGAGGTTCTCGAGGGTGCAGAAAACAATTTTGGGATCATTTTTAAATCCGAGATGGCCGCCGCTCAAAAGTATGATAACTAGATTATGGGTATCGTATCAAAGGTTCTCAAGGGTGCGGAGAACGATTTTGTGATCAGTTTTCAAATCCAAGATGGCCGCCGTGCAAGATTATGATAACTACATTATGGGTATCGTTCCGAGGTTCTCGAGGGTGCAGAGAACGATTTTGTGATCATTTTTCAAATCGAAGATGGCCGCCGCTCAAAAGTATGATAACTACATTATGGGTTTCGTATCCTAGTTCTCGAGGATGCAGAGAACGATTTGGTGGTCATTTTTCAAATCCAAGATGGCCGCCGCACAAAATTATGATCTCAGCAATATGGATATCGTGTCCAAGATTCTCGAGGGTGCAGAGATCGATTTGGTGATCATTTTTCAAATCCAAGATGGCCGCCGCACAAAATTATGATTTTAGCAATATGGATATCGTGTCCGAGGTTCTCGAGGGTGCAGAGAACAATTCTGTTATCATTTTTTACATCAAAGAAAGCTGCCGCAAACAATTATGTTTTCAGCAATATGGATATCGTGTCCGAGGTTCTCGAGGGTGCAGAAAACAATTTTGGGATCATTTTTAAATCCGAGATGGCCGCTGCTCAAAAGTATGATAACAAGATTATGGGTGTCGTATCCGAGGTTCTCAAGGGTGCAGAGAACGATTACGTGATCATTTTTCAAATCCAAGATGGCCGCCGTGCAAGATTATGATCATAAAAATATGGGTGTCGTATCCGAGGTTCTCGAGGGTGCAGAGAATGATTTTGTGATCATTTTTGAAATCCAAGATGGCCGCCGCTCAAAATTATGATAACTACATTATGGGTATCGTATCCGAGGTTCTCGAGGGTGCTGAGAACGATTTTGTGATCATTTTTCAAATCCAAGATGGCCGCGGATCAAAAGTATGATAACTACATTATGGGTATCGTACCAGAGGTTCTCGAGGGTGCTGAGAATGATTTTGTGATCATTTTTCATATCCAAGATGGTCGCCGCTCAAAATTATGATAACTACATTATGGGTATGGTATCCGAGGTTCTCGAGGGTGCAGAGAACGATTTTGTGATCATTTTTCAAATCGAAGATGGCCGCCGCTCAAAAGTATGATAACTACATTATGGGTATCGTATCCTAGTTCTCGAGGATGCAGAGAACGATTTGGTGGTCATTTTTCAAATCCAAGATGGCCGCCGCACAAAATTATGATCTCAGCAATATGGATATCGTGTCCAAGATTCTCGAGGGTGCAGAGAACGATTTGGTGATCATTTTTCAAATCCAAGATGGCTGCCGCACAAAATTATGATTTTAGCAATATGGATATCGTGTCCGAGGTTCTCGAGGGTGCAGAGAACAATTCTGTTATCATTTTTTACATCCAAGAGAGCTGCCGCAAACAATTATGTTTTCAGCAATATGGATATCGTATCCGAGGATCTCGAGGGTGCAGAAAACAATTTTGGGATCATTTTTAAATCCGAGATGGCCGCCGCTCAATAGTATGATAACTACATTATGGGTATCGTATTCGAGGTTCTCAAGTGTGCAGAGAACGATTTTGTTATCATTTTTCTAATCAAAGATGGCCGCCACTCAAAATTATGATAACTCCATTATGGGTTTCGTATCCGAGGTTCTCTAGAGTGCAGAGAACGATTTTGTGATCATTTTTCAAATTGAAGATGGCTGCCGCTCAAAAGTATGATAACTACATTATGGGTATCGTATCCGAGGTTCTCGAAGGTGCTGAGAACGATTTTGTGATCATTTTTCAAATCCAAGATGGCCGCCGCACAAAATTATGATCTCAGCAATATGGATATCGTGTCCAAGATTCTCGAGGGTGCAGAGAACGATTTGGTGATCATTTTTCAAATCCAAGATGGCCGCCGCACAAAATTATGATTTTAGCAATATGGATATCGTGTCCAAGGTTCTCGAGGGTGCAGAGATCAATTCTGTTATCATTTTTTACATCCAAGAGAGCTGCCGCAAACAATTATGTTTTCAGCAATATGGATATCGTATCCGAGGTTCTCGAGGGTGCAGAAAACAATTTTGGGATCATTTTTAAATCCGAGATGGCCGCTGCTCAAAAGTATGATAACTAGATTATGGGTATGGTATCCGAGGTTCTCAAGGGTGCAGAGAACGATTATGTGATCATTTTTCAAATCCAAGATGGCCGCCGTGCAAGATTATGATCATAAAAATATGGGTGTCGTATCCGAGGTTCTCGAGGGTGCAGAGAATGATTTTGTGATCATTTTTGAAATCCAAGATGGCCGCCGCCTAAAATTATGATAACTACATTATGGGTATCGTATCCGAGGTTCTCGAGGGTGCTGAGAACGATTTTGTGATCATTTTTCAAATCCAAGATGGCTGCGGATCAAAAGTATGATAACTACATTATGGGTATCGTACCAGAGGTTCTCGAGGGTGCTGAGAACGATTTTGTGATCATTTTTCAAATCCAAGATGGTCGCCGCTCAAAATTATGATAACTACATTATGGGTATGGTATCCGAGGTTCTCGAGGGTGCAGAGATCGATTTTGTGATCATTTTTCAAATCGAAGATGGCTGCCGCTCAAAAGTATGATAACTACATTATGGGTATCGTATCCGAGGTTCTCGAAGGTGCTGAGAACGATTTTGTGATCATTTTTCAAATCCAAGATGGCCGCCGCACAAAATAATGATCTCAGCAATATGGATATCGTGTCCAAGATTCTCGAGGGTGCAGAGAACGATTTGGTGATCATTTTTCAAATTTAAGATGGCCACCGCACAAAATTATGATTTTAGCAATATGGATATCGTGTCCAAGGTTCTCGAGGATGCAGAGAACAATTCTGTCATCATTTTTAACATCCAAGAGAGCTGCCGCAAACAATTATGTTTTCAGCAATATGGATATCGTGTCCGAGGTTCTCGAGGGTGCAAAAAACAATTTTGGGATCATTTTTAAATCCGAGATGGCCGCTGCTCAAAAGTATGATAACTAGATTATGGGTATCGTATCCGAGGTTCTCAAGGGTGCAGAGAACGATTATGTGATCAGTTTTCAAATCCAAGATGGCCGCCGCTCAAAAGTATGATAACTACATTATGGGTATCGTAGCCGAGTTTCTCGAGGGTGCTGAGAACGATTTTGTGATCATTTTTCAAATCCAAGATGGCCGCCGCACAAAATTATGATCTCAGCAATATGGATATCGTGTCCAAGATTCTCGAGGGTGCAGAGAACGATTTAGTGATCATTTTTCAAATCCAAGATGGCCGCGGATCAAAAAAATGATATCTACATTATGGGTATTCTACCAGAGGTTCTCGAGTGTGCTGAGAACGATTTTGTGATCATTTTTCAAATCCAAGATGGTCGCCGCTCAAAATTATGATAACTACATTATGGGTATCGTATCCGAGGTTCTCGAGGGTGCAGAGAACGATTATGTGATCAGTTTTCAAATCCAAGATGGCCGCCGCTCAAAAGTATGATCTCAGCAATATGGATATCGTGTCCAAGATTCTCGAGGGTGCAGAGAACGATTTAGTGATCATTTTTCAAATCCAAGATGGCCGCCGCACAAAATTATGATTTTAGCAATATGGATATCGTGTCCGAGGTTCTCGAGGGTGCAGAGAACAATTCTGTTATCATTTTTTACATCCAATAGAGCTGCCGTAAACAATAATGTTTTCAGCAATATGGATATCGTGTCCGAGGTTCTCGAGGGTGCAGAAAACAATTTTGGGATCATTTTTAAATCCGAGATGGCCGCCGCTCAAAAGTATGATAACTAGATTATGGGTATCGTATCCGAGGTTCTCATGGGTGCAGAGAACGATTGTGTGATCAGTTTTCAAATCCAAGATGGTCGCCACTCAAAAGTATGATAACTACATTATGGGTATCGTATCCGAGTTTCTCGAGGAAGCTGAGAACGATTTTGTGATCATTTTTCAAATCCAAGATGGCCGCCGCACAAAATTATGGATTTAGCAATATGGTTATCGTGTTCGAGAATCTCGAATGTGCAGAAAACAATTTTGGGATCATGTTTATTTCCGAGATGAACGCCGCTCAAAATTATGATAACTCCATTATGGGTGTCGTATCCGAGGTTGTCGAGGGTGCTGAGAACGATTTTGTGATCATTTTTCAAAACCAAGATGGCCACCGTACAAAATTATGATTTCTGCAATATGGATATCGTATCCGAGGTTCTCGAGGGTGCAGATAATTATTCTGTGATCATTTTTGAAATCCAAGAGCGCTGCCGCAAACACTAATGTTTTCAGCAATATGGATATCGTGTCCGAGGTTCTCGAGGGTGCAGAAAATAATTTTGGGATCATTTTTGAATCCGAGATGGCCGCCGTGCAAGATTATGATCATAAAAATATGGGTATCGTATCCGAGGTTCTCGAGAGTGCACAGAACGATTTTGTGATCATTTTTGAAACCCAACTGGCCGCCGCTCAAAATTATGATAACTCCATTATGGGTGTCATATCCGAGGTTCTCGAGGGTGCAGAGAACGATTTTGTGATCATTTTTCAAATCAAAGTTGGCCGCCGCTCAAAATTATGATAACTCCATTATGGGTGTCGTATCCGAGGTTCTCGAGGGTGCTGAGAACGATTTTGTGATCATTTTTCAAATCGACGTTGGCCGCCGCTCAAAAGTATGATAACTACATTATGGGTATCGTATCCGAGGTTCTCGAGGATGCTGAGAACGATTTTGTGATAATTTTTCAAAACCAAGATGGCCGCCGTACAAAATTATGATTTCAGCAATATGGATATCGTATCCGAAGTGCTCGAGGGTGCAGAGAACGATTTGGTGATCATTTTTCAAATCCAAGATGCCCGGCGCACAAAATTATGGATTTAGCAATATGATTTTCGTGTCCGAGGTTCTCGAATGTGCAGAAAACAATTTTGGGATCATGTTTAAATCCGAGATTGCCGCCGCTCAAAATTATGATAACTACATCATGGTTATCGTATCACAGGTTCTCGAGGATGCAGATAACGATTTTGTGATCATTTTTCAAATCAAAGATGGCCGCCGCACAAAATTATGGATTTAGCAATATGGTTATCGTGTTCGAGAATCTCGAATGTGCAGAAAACAATTTTGGGATCATGTTTATTTTCGAGATGAACGCCGCTCAAAATTATGATAACTACATTATGGTTATCGTATCAGAGGTTCTCGAGGATGCAGATAACGATTTTGTGATCATTTTTCAAATCCAAGATGGCCGCCGCTCAAAATTATGATAACTCCATTATGGGTATCGTATCCGAGGTTCTCGAGGGTGCAGAGAACGATTTTGTGATCATTTTTCAAATCAAAGTTGGCCGCCGCTCAAAATTATGATAACTCCATTATGGGTGTCGTATCCGAGGTTCTCGAGGGTGCTGAGAACGATTTTGTGATCATTTTTCAAATCGACGTTGGCCGCCGCTCAAAAGTATGATAACTACATTATGGGTATCGTATCCGAGGTTCTCGAGGGTGCTGAGAACGATTTTGTGATAATTTTTCAAAACCAAGATGGCCGCCGTACAAAATTATGATTTCAGCAATATGGATATCGTATCCGAGGTGCTCGAGGGTGCAGAGAACGATTTGGTGATCATTTTTCAAATCCAAGATGCCCGGCGCACAAAATTATGGATTTAGCAATATGGTTTTCGTGTCCGAGGTTCTCGAATGTGCAGAAAACAATTTTGGGATCATGTTTAAATCCGAGATTGCCGCCGCTCAAAATTATGATAACTACATCATGGTTATCGTATCACAGGTTCTCGAGGATGCAGATAACGATTTTGTGATCATTTTTCAAATCAAAGATGGCCGCCGCACAAAATTATGGATTTAGCAATATGGTTATCGTGTTCGAGAATCTCGAATGTGCAGAAAACAATTTTGGGATCATGTTTATTTCCGAGATGAACGCAGCTCAAAATTATGATAACTCCATTATGGGTATCGTATCCGAGGTTCTCGAGGGTGCAGAGAACGATTTTGTGATCATTTTTCAAATCGACGTTGGCCGCCGCTCAAAAGTATGATAACTACATTATGGGTATCGTATCCGAGGTTCTCGAGGGTGCTGAGAACGATTTTGTGATAATTTTTCAAAACCAAGATGGCCACCGTGCAAGATTATGATCATAAAAATATGGGTATCGCATCCGAGGTTCTCGAGAGTGCACAGAACGATTTTGTGATCATTTTTGAAACCCAACTGGCCGCCGCTCAAAATTATGATAACTACATTATGGTTATCGTATCAGAGGTTTTTGAAGATGCAGAGAACGATTTTGTGATCATTTTTCAAATCCAAGATGGCCGCCGCTCAAAAGTATGATAACTACATTATGGGTATCGTATCCGAGGTTGTCGAGGGTGCTGAGAACGATTTTGTGATCATTTTTCAAAACCAAGATGGCCACCGTACAAAATTATGATTTCTGCAATATGGATATCGTATCCGAGGTTGTCGAGGGTGCAGATAATTATTCTGTGATCATTTTTGAAATCCAAGAGCGCTGCCGCAAACACTAATGTTTTCAGCAATATGGATATCGTGTCCGAGGTTCTCGAGGGTGCAGAAAATAATTTTGGGATCATTTTTAAATCCGAGATGGCCGCCGTGCAAGATTATGATCATAAAAATATGGGTATCGTATCCGAGGTTCTCGAGAGTGCACAGAACGATTTTGTGATCATTTTTGAAACCAAACTGGCCGCCGCTCAAAATTATGATAACTCCATTATGGGTGTCATATCCGAGGTTCTCGAGGGTGCAGAGAACGATTTTGTGATCATTAATTCAAATCAAAGTTGGCCGCCGCTCAAAAGTATGATAACTACATTATGGGTATCGTATCCGAGGTTCTCGAGGGTGCTGAGAACGATTTTGTGATCATTTTTCAAAACCAAGATGTCCGCCGTACAAAATTATGATTTCTGCTATATGGATATCGTATCCGAGGTTCTCGAGGGTGCAGAGAATTATTCTGTGATCATTTTTGAAATCCAAGAGCGCTGCCGCAAACAATAATGTTTTCAGCAATATGGATATCGTGTCCGAGGTTCTCGAGGGTGCAGAAAATAATTTTGGGATCATTTTTAAATCCGAGATGGCCGCCGTGCAAGATTATGATCATAAAAATTTGGGTATCGTATCCGAGGTTCTCGAGAGTGCACAGAACGATTTTGTGATCATTTTTGAAACCCAACTGGCCGCCGCTTAAAATAAAGAAAACTCCATTATGGGTGTCGTATCCGAGGTTCTCGAGGGTGCAGAGAACGATTTCGTTATCATTTTTCAAATCAAAGATGGCCGCCGCACAAAATTATGGATTTAGCAATATGGTTATCGTGTCCGAGAATCTAGAATGTGCAGAAAACAATTTTGGGATCATGTTTATTTCCGAGATGGCCGCCGCTCAAAATTATGATAACAACATTATGGTTATCGTATCAGAGGTTCTCGAGGATGCAGAGAACGATTTTGTGATCATTTTTCAAATCCAGGATGGCCGCCGCTGAAAAGTATGATAACTACATTATGGTTATCGTATCCGAGGTTGTCGAGGGTGCTGAGAACGATTTTGTGATCATTTTTCAAAACCAAGATGGCCGCCTTACATAATTATGATTTCTGCTATATGGATATCGTATCCGAGGTTCTCGAGGGTGCAGAGAATTATTCTGTGATCATTTTTGAAATCCAAGAGCGCTGCCGCAAACAATAATGTTTTCAGCAATATGGATATCGTGTCCGAGGTTCTCGAGGGTGCAGAAAATAATTTTGGGATCATTTTTAAATCCGAGATGGCCGCCGTGCAAGATTATGATCATAAAAATATGGGTATCGTATCCGAGGTTTTCGAGAGTGCACAGAACGATTTTGTGATCATTTTTGAAACCCAACTGGCCGCCGCTCAAAATTTTGATAACTCCATTATGGGTGTCGTATCCGAGGTTCTCGAGGGTGCAGAGAACGATTTTGTGATCATTTTTCAAAACCAAGATGGCCGCCGTACAAAATTTTGATTTCAGCAATATGGATATCGTATCCGAGGTTCTCGAGGGTGCAGAGAACGATTTGGTGATCATTTTTCAAATCCAAGATGGCCGCCGCTGAAAAGTATGATAACTACATTATGGTTATCGTATCCGAGGTTGTCGAGGGTGCTGAGAACGATTTTTTGATCATTTTTCAAAACCAAGATGGCCGCCTTACATAATTATGATTTCTGCTATATGGATATCGTATCCGAGGTTCTCGAGGGTGCAGAGAATTATTATGTGATCATTTTTGAAATCCAAGAGCGCTGCCGCAAACAATAATGTTTTCAGCAATATGGATATCGTGTCCGAGGTTCTCGAGGGTGCAGAAAATAATTTTGGGATCATTTTTAAATCCGAGATGGCCGCCGTGCAAGATTATGATCATAAAAATTTGGGTATCGTATCCGAGGTTCTCGAGAGTGCACAGAACGATTTGGTGATCATTTTTCAAATCCAAGATGGCCGCCGCACAAAATTATGATTTTAGCAATATGGATATCGTGTCCGAGGTTCTCGAGGGTGCAGAGAACAATTCTGTTATCATGTTTTACATCCAAGAGAGCTGCCGCAAACAATTATGTTTTCAGCAATATGGATATCGTATCCGAGGTTCTCGAGGGTGCAGAAAACAATTTTGGGATCATTTTTAAATCCGAGATGGCCGCCGCACAAAATTATGTTTTCAGAAATATGGGTATCGTATCCGAGGTTCTCGAGAGTGCACAGAACGATTTTGTGACCATTATTGAAATTCAAGATTGCCGCCACTCAAAATTATGATAATTACATTATGGGTATCGTATCTGAGGTTCTCGAGGGTGCAGAAAACAATTTAGGGATTATTTTAAAATCAGAGATGGCCGCCGCTCAAAATTATGATAACTAGATTATGGGTAACGCATCAGTTGTTCTCGAGGGTGCAGAGAACGATTTTTTGATAATTTTTCAAATCCAAGATAGCCGCCGCTCAAAAGTATGATAACTACATTATGGGTATCGTATCCGAGGTTCTCGAGGGTGGTGAGAACGATTTTAGGTTCATTTTTCAAATCGAAGATGGCCGCCGCTCAAAAGTATGATAACTACATTATGGGTATCGTATCCGAGGTTCTCGAAGTTGCTGAGAACGATTTCGTGATCATTTTTCAAATCCAATATGGCCGCCGCACAACATTATGATTTTAGCAATATGGATATCGTGTCCGAGGTTCTCGAGGGTGCAGAGAACAATTCTGTTATCATTTTTTACATCCAAGAGAGCTGCCGCAAACAATTATGTTTTCAGCAATATGGATATCGTGTCCGAGGTTCTCGAGGGTGCAGAAAACAATTTTGGGATCATTTTTAAAACGGAGATGGCCGCCGCTCAAAAGTATGATAACTAGATTATGGGTATCGTATCCGAGGTTCTCAAGTGTGCAGAGAACGATTTTGTGATCATTTTTCAAATCGAAGATGGCCGCCGCTCAAAATTATGATAACTACATTATGGGTATCGTATCCGAGGTTCTCGAGGGTGCTGAGAACGATTTTGTGATCATTTTTCAAATCCAAGATGGCCGCGGATCAAAAGTATGATAACTACATTATGGGTATCGTACCAGAGGTTCTCGAGGGTGCTGTGAACGATTTTGTGATCATTTTTCAAATCCAAGATGGTCGCCACTCAAAATTATGATAACTCCACTATGGGTTTCGTATCCGAGGTTCTCTAGAGTGCAGAGAACGATTTTGTGATCATTTTTCAAATTGAAGATGGCTGCCGCTCAAAAGTATGATAACTATATTATGGGTATCGTATCCGAGGTTCTCGAAGGTGCTGAGAACGATTTTGTGATCATTTTTCAAATCCAAGATGGCCGCCGCACAAAATTATGATCTCAGCAATATGGATATCGTGTCCAAGATTCTCGAGGGTGCAGAGAACGATTTGGTGATCATTTTTCAAATCCAAGATGGCCGCCGAAAAAAAATTATGATTTTAGCAATATGGATATCGTGTCCGAGGTTCTCGAGGGTGCAGAGAACTATTCTGTTATCATTTTTTACATCCAATAGAGCTGCCGCAAACAATAATGTTTTCAGCAATATGGATATCGTGTCCGAGGTTCTCGAGGGTGCAGAAAACAATTTTGGGATCATTTTTAAATCCGAGATGGCCGCCGCTCAAAAGTATGATAACTAGATTATGGGTATCGTATCCGAGGTTCTCATGGGTGCAGAGAACGATTTTGTGATCAGTTTTCAAATCCAAGATGGTCGCCACTCAAAAGTATGATAACTACATTATGGGTATCGTATCCGAGTTTCTCGAGGAAGCTGAGAACGATTTTGTGATCATTTTTCAAATCCAAGATGGCCGCCGTGCAAGATTATGATCATAAAAATATGGGTGTCGTATCCGAGGTTCTCGAGGGTGCAGAGAATGATTTTGTGATCATTCTTGAAATCCAAGATGGCTGCGGCTCAAAATTATGATAACTACATTATGGGTATCGTATCCGAGGTTCTCGAGGGTGCTGAGAACGATTTTGTGATCATTTTTCAAATCCAAGATGGCCGCATATCAAAAGTATGATAACTACATTATGGGTATCGTATCCGAGTTTCTCGAGGAAGCTGAGAACGATTTTGTGATCATTTTTCAAATCCAAGATGGCCGCCGTGCAAGATTATGATCATAAAAATATGGGTTTCGTATCCGAGGTTCTCGAGGGTGCAGAGAATGATTTTGTGATCATTCTTGAAATCCAAGAAAGCTGCGGCTCAAAAGTATGATAACTACATTATGGGTATCGTACCAGAGGTTCTCGAGGGTGCTGAGAACGATTTTGTGATAATTTTTCAAATCCAAGATGGTCGCCACTCAAAATTATGATAACTCCATTATGGGTTTCGTATTCGAGGTTCTCTAGAGTGCAGAGAACGATTTTTTGATCATTTTTCAAATCGAAGATGGCTGCCGCTCAAAAGTATGATAACTACATTATGGGTATCGTATCCGAGGTTCTCGAAGGTGCTGAGAACGATTTTGTGATCATTTTTCAAATCCAAGATGGCCAACGCACAAAATTATGATCTCAGCAATATGGATATCGTGTCCAAGATTCTCGAGGGTGCAGAGAACGATTTGGTGATCATTTTTCAAATCCAAGATGTTCGCCGCACAAAATTATGATTTTAGCAATATGGATATCGTTTCCGAGGTTCTTGAGGGTGCAGAGAACAATTCTGTTATCATGTTTTACATCCAAGAGAGCTGCCGCAAACAATTATGTTATCAGCAATATGGATATCGTATCCGAGGTTCTCGAGGGTGCAGAAAACAATTTTGGGATCATTTTTAAATCCGAGATGGCCGCCGCACAAAATTATGTTTTCAGCAATATGGGTATCGTATCCGAGGTTCTCGAGAGTGCACAGAACGATTTTGTGATCATTATTGAAATTCAAGATTGCCGCCACTCAAATTTATGATAATTACATTATGGGTATCGTATCTGAGGTTCTCGAGAGTGCAGAAAACAATTTAGGGATTATTTTAAAATCAGAGATGGCCGCCGCTCAAAATTATGATAACTAGATTATGGGTAACGCATCAGTTGTTCTCGAGGGTGCAGAGAACGATTTTGTGATCATTTTTCAAATCCAAGATGGCCGCATATCAAAAGTATGATAACTACATTATGGGTATCGTATCCGAGTTTCTCGAGGAAGCTGAGAACGATTTTGTGATCATTTTTCAAATCCAAGATGGCCGCCGTGCAAGATTATGATCATAAAAATATGGGTTTCGTATCCGAGGTTCTCGAGGGTGCAGAGAATGATTTTGTGATCATTCTTGAAATCCAAGATGGCTGCGGCTCAAAAGTATGATAACTACATTATGGGTATCGTACCAGAGGTTCTCGAGGGTGCTGAGAACGATTTTGTGATAATTTTTCAAATCCAAGATGGTCGCCACTCAAAATTATGCTAACTCCATTATGGGTTTCGTATTCGAGGTTCTCTAGAGTGCAGAGAACGATTTTTTGATCATTTTTCAAATCGAAGATGGCTGCCGCTCAAAAGTATGATAACTACATTATGGGTATCGTATCCGAGGTTCTCGAAGGTGCTGAGAACGATTTTGTGATCATTTTTCAAATCCAAGATGGCCAACGCACAAAATTATGATCTCAGCAATATGGATATCGTGTCCAAGATTCTCGAGGGTGCAGAGAACGATTTGGTGATCATTTTTCAAATCCAAGATGGCTGCCGCACAAAATTATGATTTTAGCAATATGGATATCGTGTCCGAGGTTCTCGAGGGTGCAGAGAACAATTCTGTTATCATTTTTTACATCCAAGAGAGCTGCCGCAAACAATTATGTTTTCAGCAATATGGATATCGTATCCGAGGATCTCGAGGGTGCAGAAAACAATTTTGGGATCATTTTTAAATCCGAGATGGCCGCCGCTCAATAGTATGATAACTACATTATGGGTATCGTATTCGAGGTTCTCAAGTGTGCAGAGAACGATTTTGTTATCATTTTTCTAATCCAAGATGGCCGCCACTCAAAATTATGATAACTCCATTATGGGTTTCGTATCCGAGGTTCTCTAGAGTGCAGAGAACGATTTTGTGATCATTTTTCAAATTGAAGATGGCTGCCGCTCAAAAGTATGATAACTACATTATGGGTATCGTATCCGAGGTTCTCGAAGGTGCTGAGAACGATTTTGTGATCATTTTTCAAATCCAAGATGGCCGCCGCACAAAATTATGATTTCAGCAATATGGATATCGTGTCCAAGTTTCTCGAGGGTGCAGAGAACGATTTGGTGATCATTTTTCAAATCCAAGATGGCCGCCGCACAAAATTATGATTTTAGCAATATGGATATCGTGTCCGAGGTTCTCGAGGGTGCAGAGAACAATTCTGTTATCATTTTTTACATCCAAGAGAGCTGCCGCAAACAATTATGTTTTCAGCAATATGGATATCGTATCCGAGGTTCTCGAGGGTGCAGAAAACAATTTTGGGATCATTTTTAAATCCGAGATGGCCGCTGCTCAAAAGTATGATAACTAGATTATGGGTATGGTATCCGAGGTTCTCAAGGGTGCAGAGAACGATTATGTGATCATTTTTCAAATCCAAGATGGCCGCCGTGCAAGATTATGATCATAAAAATATGGGTGTCGTATACGAGGTTCTCGAGGGTGCAGAGAATGATTTTGTGATCATTTTTGAAATCCAAGATGGCCGCCGCTCAAACTTATGATAACTACATTATGGGTATCGTATCCGAGGTTCTCGAGGGTGCTGAGAACGATTTTGTGATCATTTTTCAAATCCAAGATAGTCGCCGCTCAAAATTATGATAACTACATTATGGGTATGGTATCCGAGGTTCTCGAGGGTGCAGAGAACGATTTTGTGATCATTTTTCAAATCGAAGATGGCTGCCGCTCAAAAGTATGATAACTACATTATGGGTATCGTATCCGAGGTTCTCGAAGGTGCTGAGAACGATTTTGTGATCATTTTTCAAATCCAAGATGGCCGCCGCACAAAATAATGATCGCAGCAATATGGATATCGTGTCCAAGATTCTCGAGGGTGCAGAGAACGATTTGGTGATCATTTTTCAAATTAAAGATGGCCGCCGCACAAAATTATGATTTTAGCAATATGGATATCGTGTCCAAGGTTCTCGAGGATGCAGAGAACAATTCTGTCATCATTTTTAACATCCAAGTGAGCTGCCGCAAACAATTATGTTTTCAGCAATATGGATATCGTGTCCGAGGTTCTCGAGGGTGCAATAAACAATTTTGGGATCATTTTTAAATCCGAGATGGCCGCTGCTCAAAAGTATGATAACTAGATTATGGGTATCGTATCCGAGGTTCTCAAGGGTGCAGAGAACGATTATGTGATCAGTTTTCAAATCCAAGATGGCCGCCGCTCAAAAGTATGATAACTACATTATGGGTATCGTAGCCGAGTTTCTCGAGGGTGCTGAGAACGATTTTGTGATCATTTTTCAAATCCAAGATGGCCGCCGCACAAAATTATGATCTCAGCAATATGGATATCGTGTCCAAGATTCTCGAGGGTGCAGAGAACGATTTAGTGTTCATTTTTCAAATCCAAGATGGCCGCGGATCAAAAAAATGATAACTACATTATGGGTATCGTACCAGAGGTTCTCGAGGGTGCTGAGAACGATTTTGTGATCATTTTTCAAATCCAAGATGGTCGCCGCTCAAAATTATGATAACTACATTATGGGTATCGTATCCGAGGTTCTCGAGGGTGCAGAGAACGATTATGTGATCAGTTTTCAAATCCAAGATGGCCGCCGCTCAAAAGTATGATCTCAGCAATATGGATATCGTGTCCAAGATTCTCGAGGGTGCAGAGAACGATTTAGTGATCATTTTTCAAATCCAAGATGGCCGCCGCACAAAATTATGATTTTAGCAATATGGATATCGTGTCCGAGGTTCTCGAGGGTGCAGAGAACAATTCTGTTATCATTTTTTACATCCAATAGAGCTGCCGTAAACAATAATGTTTTCAGCAATATGGATATCGTGTCCGAGGTTCTCGAGGGTGCAGAAAACAATTTTGGGATCATTTTTAAATCCGAGATGGCCGCCGCTCAAAAGTATGATAACTAGATTATGGGTATCGTATCCGAGGTTCTCATGGGTGCAGAGAACGATTTTGTGATCAGTTTTCAAATCCAAGATGGTCGCCACTCAAAAGTATGATAACTACATTATGGGTATCGTATCCGAGTTTCTCGAGGAAGCTGAGAACGATTTTGTGATCATTTTTCAAATCCAAGATGGCCGCCGTGCAAGATTATGATCATAAAAATATGGGTGTCGTATCCGAGGTTCTCGAGGGTGCAGAGAATGATTTTGTGATCATTCTTGAAATCCAAGATGGCTGCGGCTCAAAATTATGATAACTACATTATGGGTATCGTATCCGAGGTTCTCGAGGGTGCTGAGAACGATTTTGTGATCATTTTTCAAATCCAAGATGGCCGCATATCAAAAGTATGATAACTACATTATGCGTATCGTACCAGAGGTTCTCGAGGGTGCAGAGAACGATTTGGTGATCATTTTTCAAATCCACTATGGTCGCCGCACAAAATTATGATTTTAGCAATATGGATATCGTGTCCGAGGTTCTCGAGGGTGCAGAGAACAATTCTGTTATCATTTTTTACATCCAAGAGAGCTGCTGCAAACAATTATATTTTCAGCAATATGGATATCGTGTCCGAGGTTCTCGAGGGTGCAGAAAACAATTTTGGGATCATTTTTAAAACCGAGATGGCCGCCGCTCAAAAGTATGATAACTAGATTATGGGTATCGTATCCGAGGTTCTCAAGTGTGCACAGAACGATTTTGTGATCATTTTTCAAATCGAAGATGGCCGCCGCTCAAAATTATGATAACTACATTATGGGTATCGTATCCAAGGTTCTCGAGGGTGCTGAGAACGATTTTGTGATCATTTTTAAAATCCAAGAAGGCCGCGGATCAAAAGTATGATAACTACATTATGGGTATCGTACCAGAGGTTCTCGAGGGTGCTGAGAACGATTTTGTGATAATTTTTCAAATCCAAGATGGTCGCCACTCAAAATTATGATAACTCCATTATGGGTTTCGTATTCGAGGTTCTCTAGAGTGCAGAGAACGATTTTGTGATCATTTTTCAAATCGAAGATGGCTGCCGCTCAAAAGTATGATAACTACATTATGGGTATCGTATCCGAGGTTCTCGAAGGTGCTGAGAACGATTTTGTGATCATTTTTCAAATCCAAGATGGCCAACGCACAAAATTATGATCTCAGCAATATGGATATCGTGTCCAAGATTCTCGAGGGTGCAGAGAACGATTTGGTGATCATTTTTCAAATCCAAGATGGCCGCCGCACAAAATTATGATTTTAGCAATATGGATATCGTTTCCGAGGTTCTCGAGGGTGCAGAGAACAATTCTGTTATCATGTTTTACATCCAAGAGAGCTGCCGCAAACAATTATGTTTTCAGCAATATGGATATCGTATCCGAGGTTCTCGAGGGTGCAGAAAACAATTTTGGGATCATTTTTAAATCCGAGATGGCCGCCGCACAAAATTATGTTTTCAGCAATATGGGTATCGTATCCGAGGTTCTCGAGAGTGCACAGAACGATTTTGTGACCATTATTGAAATTCAAGATTGCCGCCACTCAAAATTATGATAATTACATTATGGGTATCGTATCTGAGGTTCTCGAGGGTGCAGAAAACAATTTAGGGATTATTTTAAAATCAGAGATGGCCGCCGCTCAAAATTATGATAACTAGATTATGGGTAACGCATCAGTTGTTCTCGAGGGTGCAGAGAACGATTTTTTCATAATTTTTCAAATCCAAGATAGCCGCCGCTCAAAAGTATGATAACTACATTATGGGTATCGTATCCGAGGTTCTCGAGGGTAGTGAGAACGATTTTAGGTTCATTTTTCAAATCGAAGATGGCCGCCGCTCAAAAGTATGATAACTACATTATGGGTATCGTATCCGAGTTTCTCGAGGAAGCTGAGAACGATTTTGTGATCATTTTTCAAATCCAAGATGGCCGCCGTGCAAGATTATGATCATAAAAATATGGGTGTCGTATCAGAGATGGCCGCCGCTCAAAATTATGATAACTAGATTATGGGTAACGCATCAGTTGTTCTCGAGGGTGCAGAGAACGATTTTTTGATAATTTTTCAAATCCAAGATAGCCGCCGCTCAAAAGTATGATAACTACATTATGGGTATCGTATCCGAGGTTCTCGAGGGTGGTGAGAACGATTTTAGGTTCATTTTTCAAATCGAAGATGGCCGCCGCTCAAAAGTATGATAACTACATTATGGGTATCGTATCCGAGGTTCTCGAAGTTGCTGAGAACGATTTCGTGATCATTTTTCAAATCCAATATGGCCGCCGCACAAAATTATGATTTTAGCAATATGGATATCGTGTCCGAGGTTCTCGAGGGTGCAGAGAACAATTCTGTTATCATTTTTTACATCCAAGAGAGCTGCCGCAAACAATTATGTTTTCAGCAATTTGGATATCGTGTCCGAGGTTCTCGAGGGTGCAGAAAACAATTTTGGGATCATTTTTAAAACGGAGATGGCCGCCGCTCAAAAGTATGATAACTAGATTATGGGTATCGTATCCGAGGTTCTCAAGTGTGCAGAGAACGATTTTGTGATCATTTTTCAAATCGAAGATGGCCGCCGCTCAAAATTATGATAACTACATTATGGGTATCGTATCCGAGGTTCTCGAGGGTGCTGAGAACGATTTTGTGATCATTTTTCAAATCCAAGATGGCCGTGGATCAAAAGTATGATAACTACATTATGGGTATCGTACCAGAGGTTCTCGAGGGTGCTGTGAACGATTTTGTGATCATTTTTCAAATCCAAGATGGTCGCCACTCAAAATTATGATAACTCCACTATGGGTTTCGTATCCGAGGTTCTCTAGAGTGCAGAGAACGATTTTGTGATCATTTTTCAAATTGAAGATGGCTGCCGCTCAAAAGTATGATAACTATATTATGGGTATCGTATCCGAGGTTCTCGAAGGTGCTGAGAACGATTTTGTGATCATTTTTAAAATCCAAGAAGGCCGCGGATCAAAAGTATGATAACTACATTATGGGTATCGTACCAGAGGTTCTCGAGGGTGCTGAGAACGATTTTGTGATAATTTTTCAAATCCAAGATGGTCGCCACTCAAAATTATGATAACTCCATTATGGGTTTCGTATTCGAGGTTCTCTAGAGTGCAGAGAACGATTTTGTGATCATTTTTCAAATCGAAGATGGCTGCCGCTCAAAAGTATGATAACTACATTATGGGTATCGTATACGAGGTTCTCGAAGGTGCTGAGAACGATTTTGTGATCATTTTTCAAATCCAAGATGGCCAACGCACAAAATTATGATCTCAGCAATATGGATATCGTGTCCAAGATTCTCGAGGGTGCAGAGAACGATTTGGTGATCATTTTTCAAATCCAAGATGGCCGCCGCACAAAATTATGATTTTAGCAATATGGATATCGTTTCCGAGGTTCTCGAGGGTGCAGAGAACAATTCTGTTATCATGTTTTACATCCAAGAGAGCTGCCGCAAACAATTATGTTTTCAGCAATATGGATATCGTATCCGAGGTTCTCGAGGGTGCAGAAAACAATTTTGGGATCATTTTTAAATCCGAGATGGCCGCCGCACAAAATTATGTTTTCAGCAATATGGGTATCGTATCCGAGGTTCTCGAGAGTGCACAGAACGATTTTGTGACCATTATTGAAATTCAAGATTGCCGCCACTCAAAATTATGATAATTACATTATGGGTATCGTATCTGAGGTTCTCGAGGGTGCAGAAAACAATTTAGGGATTATTTTAAAATCAGAGATGGCCGCCGCTCAAAATTATGATAACTAGATTATGGGTAACGCATCAGTTGTTCTCGAGGGTGCAGAGAACGATTTTTTCATAATTTTTCAAATCCAAGATAGCCGCCGCTCAAAAGTATGATAACTACATTATGGGTATCGTATCCGAGGTTCTCGAGGGTAGTGAGAACGATTTTAGGTTCATTTTTCAAATCGAAGATGGCCGCCGCTCAAAAGTATGATAACTACATTATGGGTATCGTATCCGAGTTTCTCGAGGAAGCTGAGAACGATTTTGTGATCATTTTTCAAATCCAAGATGGCCGCCGTGCAAGATTATGATCATAAAAATATGGGTGTCGTATCAGAGATGGCCGCCGCTCAAAATTATGATAACTAGATTATGGGTAACGCATCAGTTGTTCTCGAGGGTGCAGAGAACGATTTTTTGATAATTTTTCAAATCCAAGATAGCCGCCGCTCAAAAGTATGATAACTACATTATGGGTATCGTATCCGAGGTTCTCGAGGGTGGTGAGAACGATTTTAGGTTCATTTTTCAAATCGAAGATGGCCGCCGCTCAAAAGTATGATAACTACATTATGGGTATCGTATCCGAGGTTCTCGAAGTTGCTGAGAACGATTTCGTGATCATTTTTCAAATCCAATATGGCCGCCGCACAAAATTATGATTTTAGCAATATGGATATCGTGTCCGAGGTTCTCGAGGGTGCAGAGAACAATTCTGTTATCATTTTTTACATCCAAGAGAGCTGCCGCAAACAATTATGTTTTCAGCAATTTGGATATCGTGTCCGAGGTTCTCGAGGGTGCAGAAAACAATTTTGGGATCATTTTTAAAACGGAGATGGCCGCCGCTCAAAAGTATGATAACTAGATTATGGGTATCGTATCCGAGCTTCTCAAGTGTGCAGAGAACGATTTTGTGATCATTTTTCAAATCGAAGATGGCCGCCGCTCAAAATTATGATAACTACATTATGGGTATCGTATCCGAGGTTCTCGAGGGTGCTGAGAACGATTTTGTGATCATTTTTCAAATCCAAGATGGCCGCGGATCAAAAGTATGATAACTACATTATGGGTATCGTACCAGAGGTTCTCGAGGGTGCTGTGAACGATTTTGTGATCATTTTTCAAATCCAAGATGGTCGCCACTCAAAATTATGATAACTCCACTATGGGTTTCGTATCCGAGGTTCTCTAGAGTGCAGAGAACGATTTTGTGATCATTTTTCAAATTGAAGATGGCTGCCGCTCAAAAGTATGATAACTATATTATGGGTATCGTATCCGAGGTTCTCGAAGGTGCTGAGAACGATTTTGTGATCATTTTTCAAATCCAAGATGGCCGCCGCACAAAATTATGATCTCAGCAATATGGATATCGTGTCCAAGATTCTCGAGGGTGCAGAGAACGATTTGGTGATCATTTTTCAAATCCAAGATGGCCGCCGAAAAAAAATTATGATTTTAGCAATATGGATATCGTGTCCGAGGTTCTCGAGGGTGCAGAGAACTATTCTGTTATCATTTTTTACATCCAATAGAGCTGCCGCAAACAATAATGTTTTCAGCAATATGGATATCGTGTCCGAGGTTCTCGAGGGTGCAGAAAACAATTTTGGGATCATTTTTAAATCCGAGATGGCCGCCGCTCAAAAGTATGATAACTAGATTATGGGTATCGTATCCGAGGTTCTCATGGGTGCAGAGAACGATTTTGTGATCAGTTTTCAAATCCAAGATGGTCGCCACTCAAAAGTATGATAACTACATTATGGGTATCGTATCCGAGTTTCTCGAGGAAGCTGAGAACGATTTTGTGATCATTTTTCAAATCCAAGATGGCCGCCGTGCAAGATTATGATCATAAAAATATGGGTGTCGTATCCGAGGTTCTCGAGGGTGCAGAGAATGATTTTGTGATCATTCTTGAAATCCAAGATGGCTGCGGCTCAAAATTATGATAACTACATTATGGGTATCGTATCCGAGGTTCTCGAGGGTGCTGAGAACGATTTTGTGATCATTTTTCAAATCCAAGATGGCCGCATATCAAAAGTATGATAACTACATTATGGGTATCGTATCCGAGTTTCTCGAGGAAGCTGAGAACGATTTTGTGATCATTTTTCAAATCCAAGATGGCCGCCGTGCAAGATTATGATCATAAAAATATGGGTTTCGTATCCGAGGTTCTCGAGGGTGCAGAGAATGATTTTGTGATCATTCTTGAAATCCAAGATGGCTGCGGCTCAAAAGTATGATAACTACATTATGGGTATCGTACCAGAGGTTCTCGAGGGTGCTGAGAACGATTTTGTGATAATTTTTCAAATCCAAGATGGTCGCCACTCAAAATTATGATAACTCCATTATGGGTTTCGTATTCGAGGTTCTCTAGAGTGCAGAGAACGATTTTTTGATCATTTTTCAAATCGAAGATGGCTGCCGCTCAAAAGTATGATAACTACATTATGGGTATCGTATCCGAGGTTCTCGAAGGTGCTGAGAACGATTTTGTGATCATTTTTCAAATCCAAGATGGCCAACGCACAAAATTATGATCTCAGCAATATGGATATCGTGTCCAAGATTCTCGAGGGTGCAGAGAACGATTTGGTGATCATTTTTCAAATCCAAGATGTTCGCCGCACAAAATTATGATTTTAGCAATATGGATATCGTTTCCGAGGTTCTCGAGGGTGCAGAGAACAATTCTGTTATCATGTTTTACATCCAAGAGAGCTGCCGCAAACAATTATGTTTTCAGCAATATGGATATCGTATCCGAGGTTCTCGAGGGTGCAGAAAACAATTTTGGGATCATTTTTAAATCCGAGATGGCCGCCGCACAAAATTATGTTTTCAGCAATATGGGTATCGTATCCGAGGTTCTCGAGAGTGCACAGAACGATTTTGTGATCATTATTGAAATTCAAGATTGCCGCCACTCAAATTTATGATAATTACATTATGGGTATCGTATCTGAGGTTCTCGAGAGTGCAGAAAACAATTTAGGGATTATTTTAAAATCAGAGATGGCCGCCGCTCAAAATTATGATAACTAGATTATGGGTAACGCATCAGTTGTTCTCGAGGGTGCAGAGAACGATTTTTTGATAATTTTTCAAATCCAAGATAGCCGCCGCTCAAAAGTATGATAACTACATTATGGGTATCGTATCCGAGGTTCTCGAGGGTGGTGAGAACGATTTTAGGTTCATTTTTCAAATCGAAGATGGCCGCCGCTCAAAAGTATGATAACTACATTATGGGTATCGTATCCGAGGTTCTCGAAGGTGCTGAGAACGATTTCGTGATCATTTTTCAAATCCAATATGGCCGCCGCACAAAATTATGATTTTAGCAATATGGATATCGTGTCCGAGGTTCTCGAGGGTGCAGAGAACAATTCTGTTATCATTTTTTACATCCAAGAGAGCTGCCGCAAACAATTATGTTTTCAGCAATATGGATATCGTGTCCGAGGTTCTCGAGGGTGCAGAAAACAATTTTGGGATCATTTTTAAAACGGAGATGGCCGCCGCTCAAATGTATGATAACTAGATTATGGGTATCGTATCCGAGGTTCTCAAGTGTGCAGAGAACGATTTTGTGATCATTTTTCAAATCGAAGATTGCCGCCGCTCAAAATTATGATAACTACATTATGGGTATCGTATCCGAGGTTCTCGAGGGTGCTGAGAACGATTTTGTGATCATTTTTCAAATCCAAGATGGCCGCGGATCAAAAGTATGATAACTACATTATGGGTATCGTACCAGAGGTTCTCGAGGGTGCTGTGAACGATTTTGTGATCATTTTTCAAATCCAAGATGGTCGCCACTCAAAATTATGATAACTCCACTATGGGTTTCGTATCCGAGGTTCTCTAGAGTGCAGAGAACGATTTTGTGATCATTTTTCAAATTGAAGATGGCTGCCGCTCAAAAGTATGATAACTACAATATGGGTATCGTATCCGAGGTTCTCGAAGGTGCTGAGAACGATTTTGTGATCATTTTTCAAATCCAAGATGGCCGCCGCACAAAATTATGATCTCAGCAATATGGATATCGTGTCCAAGATTCTCGAGGGTGCAGAGAACGATTTGGTGATCATTTTTCAAATCCAAGATGGCCGCCGCACAAAATTATGATTTTAGCAATATGGATATCGTGTCCGAGGTTCTCGAGGGTGCAGAGAACTATTCTGTTATCATTTTTTACATCCAATAGAGCTGCCGCAAACAATAATGTTTTCAGCAATATGGATATCGTGTCCGAGGTTCTCGAGGGTGCAGAAAACAATTTTGGGATCATTTTTAAATCCGAGATGGCCGCCGCTCAAAAGTATGATAACTAGATTATGGGTATCGTATCCGAGGTTCTCATGGGTGCAGAGAACGATTTTGTGATCAGTTTTCAAATCCAAGATGGTCGCCACTCAAAAGTATGATAACTACATTATGGGTATCGTATCCGAGTTTCTCGAGGAAGCTGAGAACGATTTTGTGATCATTTTTCAAATCCAAGATGGCCGCCGTGCAAGATTATGATCATAAAAATATGGGTGTCGTATCCGAGGTTCTCGAGGGTGCAGAGAATGATTTTGTGATCATTCTTGAAATCCAAGATGGCTGCGGCTCAAAATTATGATAACTACATTATGGGTATCGTATCCGAGGTTCTCGAGGGTGCTGAGAACGATTTTGTGATCATTTTTAAAATCCAAGAAGGACGCGGATCAAAAGTATGTTAACTACATTATGGGTATCGTACCAGAGGTTCTCGAGGGTGCTGAGAACGATTTTGTGATCATTTTTCAAATCCAAGAAGGTCGCCACTCAAAATTATGATAACTCCATTATTGGTTTCGTATTCGAGGTTCTCTAGAGTGCAGAGAACGATTTTGTGATCATTTTTCAAATCGAAGATGGCTGCCGCTCAAAAGTATGATAACTACATTATGGGTATCGTATCCGAGGTTCTCGAAGGTGCTGAGAACGATTTTGTGATCATTTTTCAAATCCAAGATGGCCGCCGCAAAAAATTATGATCTCAGCAATATGGATATCGTGTCCAAGATTCTCGAGGGTGCAGAGAACGATTTGGTGATCATTTTTCAAATCCAAGATGGCCGCCGCACAAAATTATGATTTTAGCAATATGGATATCGTTTCCGAGGTTCTCGAGGGTGCAGAGAACAATTCTGTTGTCATGTTTTACATCCAAGAGAGCTGCCGCAAACAATTATGTTTTGAGCAATATGGATATCGTATCCGAGGTTCTCGAGGGTGCAGAAAACAATTTTGGGATCATTTTTAAATCCGAGATGGCCGCCGCTCAATAGTATGATTACTAGATTATGGGTATCGTATTCGAGGTTCTCAAGTGTGCAGAGAACGATTTTGTTATCATTTTTCTAATCCAAGATGGCCGCCGCACAAAATTATGTTTTCAGCAATATGGGTATCATATCCGAGGTTCTCGAGAGTGCACAGAACGATTTTGTGATCATTATTGAAATTCAAGATTGCCGCCACTCAAAATTATGATAATTACATTATGGGTATCGTATCTGAGGTTCTCGAGGGTGCAGAAAACAATTTAGGGATTATTTTAAAATCAGAGATGGCCGCCGCTCAAAATTATGATAACTAGATTATGGGTAACGCATCAGTTGTTCTCGAGGGTGCAGAGAACGATTTTTTGATAATTTTTCAAATCCAAGATAGCCGCCGCTCAAAAGTATGATAACTACATTATGGGTATCGTATCCGAGGTTCTCGAGGGTGGTGAGAACGATTTTAGCTTCATTTTTCAAATCGAAGATGGCCGCCGCTCAAAAGTATGATAACTACATTATGGGTATCGTATCCGAGGTTCTCGAAGGTGCTGAGAACGATTTTGTGATCATTTTTCAAATCCAATATGGCCACCGCACAAAATTATGATTATAGCAATATGGATATCGTGTCCGAGGTTCTCGAGGGTGCAGAGAACAATTCTGTTATCATTTTTTACATCCAAGAGAGCTGCCGCAAACAATTATGTTTTCAGCAATATGGATATCGTGTCCGAGGTTCTCGAGGGTGCAGAAAACAATTTTGGGATCATTTTTAAAACCGAGATGGCCGCCGCTCAAAAGTATGATAACTAGATTATGGGTATCGTATCCGAGGTTCTCAAGTGTGCAGAGAACGATTTTGTGATCATTTTTCAAATCGAAGATGGCCGCCGCTCAAAATTATGATAACTACATTATGGGTATCGTATCCGAGGTTCTTGAGGGTGCTGAGAACGATTTTGTGATCATTTTTCAAATCCAAGATGGCCGCGGATCAAAAGTATGATAACTACATTATGGGTATCGTACCAGAGGTTCTCGAGGGTGCTGAGAACGATATTGTGATCATTTTTCAAATCCAAGATGGTCGCCACTCAAAATTATGATAACTCCACTATGGGTTTCGTATCCGAGGTTCTCTAGAGTGCAGAGAACGATTTTGTGATCATTTTTCAAATTGAAGATGGCTGCCGCTCAAAAGTATGATAACTACATTATGGGTATCGTATCCGAGGTTCTCGAAGGTGCTGAGAACGATTTTGTGATCATTTTTCAAATCCAAGATGGCCGCCGCACAAAATTATGATCTCAGCAATATGGATATCGTGTCCAAGATTCTCGAGGGTGCAGAGAACGATTTGGTGATCATTTTTCAAATCCAAGATGGCCGCCGCACAAAATTATGATTTTAGCAATATGGATATCGTGTCCGAGGTTCTCGAGGGTGCAGAGAACAATTTTGTTATCATTTTTTACATCCAAGAGAGCTGCCGCAAACAATTATGTTTTCAGCAATATGGATATCGTATCCGAGGTTCTCGAGGGTGCAGAAAACAATTTTGGGATCATTTTTAAATCCGAGATGGCCGCCGCTCAATAGTATGATAACTAGATTATGGGTATCGTATTCGAGGTTCTCAAGTGTGCAGAGAACGATTTTGTTATCATTTTTCTAATCCAAGATGGCCGCCGCACAAAATTATGTTTTCAGCAATATGGGTATCGTATCCGAGATTCTCGAGAGTGCACAGAACGATTTTGTGATCATTATTGAAATTCAAGATTGCCGCCATTCAAAATTATGATAACTACATTATGGGTATCGTATCTGAGGTTCTCGAGGGTGCAGAAAACAATTTTGGGATTATTTTTAAATCCGAGATGGCCGCCGCTCAAAATTATGATAACTAGATTATGGGTAACGCATCAGTTGTTCTCGAGGGTGCAGAGAACGATTTTTTGATAATTTTTCGAATCCAAGATAGCCGCCGATCAAAAGTATGATAACTACATTATGGGTATCGTATCCGAGGTTCTCGAGGGAAGTGAGAACGATTTTAGGTTCATTTTTCAAATCGAAGATGGCCGCCGCTCAAAAGTATGATAACTACATTATGGGTATCGTATCCGAGGTTCTCGAAGGTGTTGAGAACGATTTTGTGATCATTTTTCAAATCCAAGGTGGCCACCGCACAAAATTATGATCTCAGCAATATGGATATCGTGTCCAAGATTCTCGAGGGTGCAAAGTACGATTTGGTGATCATTTTTCAAATCCAAGATGGTCGCCACTCAAAATTATGATAACTCCATTATGGGTTTCGTATTCGAGGTTCTCTAGAGTGCAGAGAACGATTTTGTGATCATTTTTCAAATCGAAGATGGCTGCCGCTCAAAAGTATGATAACTACATTATGGGTATCGTATCCGAGGTTCTCGAAGGTGCTGAGAACGATTTTGTGATCATTTTTCAAATCCAAGATGGCCGCCGCACAAAATTATGATCTCAGCAATATGGATATCGTGTCCAAGATTCTCGAGGGTGCAGAGAACGATTTGGTGATCATTTTTCAAATCCAAGATGGCCGCCGCACAAAATTATGATTTTAGCAATATGGATATCGTTTCCGAGGTTCTCGAGGGTGCAGAGAACAATTCTGTTGTCATGTTTTACATCCAAGAGAGCTGCCGCAAACAATTATGTTTTCAGCAATATGGATATCGTATCCGAGGTTCTCGAGGGTGCAGAAAACAATTTTGGGATCATTTTTAAATCCGAGATGGCCGCCGCTCAATAGTATGATTACTAGATTATGGGTATCGTATTCGAGGTTCTCAAGTGTGCAGAGAACGATTTTGTTATCATTTTTCTAATCCAAGATGGCCGCCGCACAAAATTATGTTTTCAGCAATATGGGTATCGTATCCGAGGTTCTCGAGAGTGCACAGAACGATTTTGTGATCATTATTGAAATTCAAGATTGCCGCCACTCAAAATTATGATAATTACATTATGGGTATCGTATCTGAGGTTCTCGAGGGTGCAGAAAACAATTTAGGGATTATTTTAAAATCAGAGATGGCCGCCGCTCAAAATTATGATAACTAGATTATGGGTAACGCATCAGTTGTTCTCGAGGGTGCAGAGAACGATTTTGTGATAATTTTTCAAATCCAAGATAGCCGCCGCTCAAAAGTATGATAACTACATTATGGGTATCGTATCCGAGGTTCTCGAGGGTGGTGAGAACGATTTTAGGTTCATTTTTCAAATCGAAGATGGCCGCCGCTCAAAAGTATGATAACTACATTATGGGTATCGTATCCGAGGTTCTCGAAGGTGCTGAGAACGATTTCGTGATCATTTTTCAAATCCAATATGGCCGCCGCACAAAATTATGATTTTAGCAATATGGATATCGTGTCCGAGGTTCTCGAGGGTGCAGAGAACAATTCTGTTATCATTTTTTACATCCAAGAGAGCTGCCGCAAACAATTATGTTTTCAGCAATATGGATATCGTGTCCGAGGTTCTCGAGGGTGCAGAAAACAATTTTGGGATCATTTTTAAAACGGAGATGGCCGCCGCTCAAATGTATGATAACTAGATTATGGGTATCGTATCCGAGGTTCTCAAGTGTGCAGAGAACGATTTTGTGATCATTTTTCAAATCGAAGATTGCCGCCGCTCAAAATTATGATAACTACATTATGGGTATCGTATCCGAGGTTCTCGAGGGTGCTGAGAACGATTTTGTGATCATTTTTCAAATCCAAGATGGCCGCGGATCAAAAGTATGATAACTACATTATGGGTATCGTACCAGAGGTTCTCGAGGGTGCTGTGAACGATTTTGTGATCATTTTTCAAATCCAAGATGGTCGCCACTCAAAATTATGATAACTCCACTATGGGTTTCGTATCCGAGGTTCTCTAGAGTGCAGAGAACGATTTTGTGATCATTTTTCAAATTGAAGATGGCTGCCGCTCAAAAGTATGATAACTACAATATGGGTATCGTATCCGAGGTTCTCGAAGGTGCTGAGAACGATTTTGTGATCATTTTTCAAATCCAAGATGGCCGCCGCACAAAATTATGATCTCAGCAATATGGATATCGTGTCCAAGATTCTCGAGGGTGCAGAGAACGATTTGGTGATCATTTTTCAAATCCAAGATGGCCGCCGCACAAAATTATGATTTTAGCAATATGGATATCGTGTCCGAGGTTCTCGAGGGTGCAGAGAACTATTCTGTTATCATTTTTTACATCCAATAGAGCTGCCGCAAACAATAATGTTTTCAGCAATATGGATATCGTGTCCGAGGTTCTCGAGGGTGCAGAAAACAATTTTGGGATCATTTTTAAATCCGAGATGGCCGCCGCTCAAAAGTATGATAACTAGATTATGGGTATCGTATCCGAGGTTCTCATGGGTGCAGAGAACGATTTTGTGATCAGTTTTCAAATCCAAGATGGTCGCCACTCAAAAGTATGATAACTACATTATGGGTATCGTATCCGAGTTTCTCGAGGAAGCTGAGAACGATTTTGTGATCATTTTTCAAATCCAAGATGGCCGCCGTGCAAGATTATGATCATAAAAATATGGGTGTCGTATCCGAGGTTCTCGAGGGTGCAGAGAATGATTTTGTGATCATTCTTGAAATCCAAGATGGCTGCGGCTCAAAATTATGATAACTACATTATGGGTATCGTATCCGAGGTTCTCGAGGGTGCTGAGAACGATTTTGTGATCATTTTTAAAATCCAAGAAGGACGCGGATCAAAAGTATGTTAACTACATTATGGGTATCGTACCAGAGGTTCTCGAGGGTGCTGAGAACGATTTTGTGATCATTTTTCAAATCCAAGAAGGTCGCCACTCAAAATTATGATAACTCCATTATTGGTTTCGTATTCGAGGTTCTCTAGAGTGCAGAGAACGATTTTGTGATCATTTTTCAAATCGAAGATGGCTGCCGCTCAAAAGTATGATAACTACATTATGGGTATCGTATCCGAGGTTCTCGAAGGTGCTGAGAACGATTTTGTGATCATTTTTCAAATCCAAGATGGCCGCCGCAAAAAATTATGATCTCAGCAATATGGATATCGTGTCCAAGATTCTCGAGGGTGCAGAGAACGATTTGGTGATCATTTTTCAAATCCAAGATGGCCGCCGCACAAAATTATGATTTTAGCAATATGGATATCGTTTCCGAGGTTCTCGAGGGTGCAGAGAACAATTCTGTTGTCATGTTTTACATCCAAGAGAGCTGCCGCAAACAATTATGTTTTGAGCAATATGGATATCGTATCCGAGGTTCTCGAGGGTGCAGAAAACAATTTTGGGATCATTTTTAAATCCGAGATGGCCGCCGCTCAATAGTATGATTACTAGATTATGGGTATCGTATTCGAGGTTCTCAAGTGTGCAGAGAACGATTTTGTTATCATTTTTCTAATCCAAGATGGCCGCCGCACAAAATTATGTTTTCAGCAATATGGGTATCGTATCCGAGGTTCTCGAGAGTGCACAGAACGATTTTGTGATCATTATTGAAATTCAAGATTGCCGCCACTCAAAATTATGATAATTACATTATGGGTATCGTATCTGAGGTTCTCGAGGGTGCAGAAAACAATTTAGGGATTATTTTAAAATCAGAGATGGCCGCCGCTCAAAATTATGATAACTAGATTATGGGTAACGCATCAGTTGTTCTCGAGGGTGCAGAGAACGATTTTTTGATAATTTTTCAAATCCAAGATAGCCGCCGCTCAAAAGTATGATAACTACATTATGGGTATCGTATCCGAGGTTCTCGAGGGTGGTGAGAACGATTTTTGGTTCATTTTTCAAATCGAAGATGGCCGCCGCTCAAAAGTATGATAACTACATTATGGGTATCGTATCCGAGGTTCTCGAAGGTGCTGAGAACGATTTTGTGATCATTTTTCAAATCCAATATGGCCACCGCACAAAATTATGATTATAGCAATATGGATATCGTGTCCGAGGTTCTCGAGGGTGCAGAGAACAATTCTGTTATCATTTTTTACATCCAAGAGAGCTGCCGCAAACAATTATGTTTTCAGCAATATGGATATCGTGTCCGAGGTTCTCGAGGGTGCAGAAAACAATTTTGGGATCATTTTTAAAACCGAGATGGCCGCCGCTCAAAAGTATGATAACTAGATTATGGGTATCGTATCCGAGGTTCTCAAGTGTGCAGAGAACGATTTTGTGATCATTTTTCAAATCGAAGATGGCCGCCGCTCAAAATTATGATAACTACATTATGGGTATCGTATCCGAGGTTCTTGAGGGTGCTGAGAACGATTTTGTGATCATTTTTCAAATCCAAGATGGCCGCGGATCAAAAGTATGATAACTACATTATGGGTATCGTACCAGAGGTTCTCGAGGGTGCTGAGAACGATTTTGTGATCATTTTTCAAATCCAAGATGGTCGCCACTCAAAATTATGATAACTCCACTATGGGTTTCGTATCCGAGGTTCTCTAGAGTGCAGAGAACGATTTTGTGATCATTTTTCAAATTGAAGATGGCTGCCGCTCAAAAGTATGATAACTACATTATGGGTATCGTATCCGAGGTTCTCGAAGGTGCTGAGAACGATTTTGTGATCATTTTTCAAATCCAAGATGGCCGCCGCACAAAATTATGATCTCAGCAATATGGATATCGTGTCCAAGATTCTCGAGGGTGCAGAGAACGATTTGGTGATCATTTTTCAAATCCAAGATGGCCGCCGCACAAAATTATGATTTTAGCAATATGGATATCGTGTCCGAGGTTCTCGAGGGTGCAGAGAACAATTCTGTTATCATTTTTTACATCCAAGAGAGCTGCCGCAAACAATTATGTTTTCAGCAATATGGATATCGTATCCGAGGTTCTCGAGGGTGCAGAAAACAATTTTGGGATCATTTTTAAATCCGAGATGGCCGCCGCTCAATAGTATGATAACTAGATTATGGGTATCGTATTCGAGGTTCTCAAGTGTGCAGAGAACGATTTTGTTATCATTTTTCTAATCCAAGATGGCCGCCGCACAAAATTATGTTTTCAGCAATATGGGTATCGTATCCGAGATTCTCGAGAGTGCACAGAACGATTTTGTGATCATTATTGAAATTCAAGATTGCCGCCATTCAAAATTATGATAACTACATTATGGGTATCGTATCTGAGGTTCTCGAGGGTGCAGAAAACAATTTTGGGATTATTTTTAAATCCGAGATGGCCGCCGCTCAAAATTATGATAACTAGATTATGGGTAACGCATCAGTTGTTCTCGAGGGTGCAGAGAACGATTTTTTGATAATTTTTCGAATCCAAGATAGCCGCCGATCAAAAGTATGATAACTACATTATGGGTATCGTATCCGAGGTTCTCGAGGGAAGTGAGAACGATTTTAGGTTCATTTTTCAAATCGAAGATGGCCGCCGCTCAAAAGTATGATAACTACATTATGGGTATCGTATCCGAGGTTCTCGAAGGTGTTGAGAACGATTTTGTGATCATTTTTCAAATCCAAGGTGGCCACCGCACAAAATTATGATCTCAGCAATATGGATATCGTGTCCAAGATTCTCGAGGGTGCAAAGTACGATTTGGTGATCATTTTTCAAATCCAAGATGGTCGCCACTCAAAATTATGATAACTCCATTATGGGTTTCGTATTCGAGGTTCTCTAGAGTGCAGAGAACGATTTTGTGATCATTTTTCAAATCGAAGATGGCTGCCGCTCAAAAGTATGATAACTACATTATGGGTATCGTATCCGAGGTTCTCGAAGGTGCTGAGAACGATTTTGTGATCATTTTTCAAATCCAAGATGGCCGCCGCACAAAATTATGATCTCAGCAATATGGATATCGTGTCCAAGATTCTCGAGGGTGCAGAGAACGATTTGGTGATCATTTTTCAAATCCAAGATGGCCGCCGCACAAAATTATGATTTTAGCAATATGGATATCGTTTCCGAGGTTCTCGAGGGTGCAGAGAACAATTCTGTTGTCATGTTTTACATCCAAGAGAGCTGCCGCAAACAATTATGTTTTCAGCAATATGGATATCGTATCCGAGGTTCTCGAGGGTGCAGAAAACAATTTTGGGATCATTTTTAAATCCGAGATGGTCGCCGCTCAATAGTATGATAACTAGATTATGGGTATCGTATTCGAGGTTCTCAAGTGTGCAGAGAACGATTTTGTTATCATTTTTCTAATCCAAGATGGCCGCCGCACAAAATTATGTTTTCAGCAATATGGGTATCGTATCCGAGATTCTCGAGAGTGCACAGAACGATTTTGTGATCATTATTGAAATTCAAGATTGCCGCCATTCAAAATTATGATAACTACATTATGGGTATCGTATCTGAGGTTCTCGAGGGTGCAGAAAACAATTTTGGGATTATTTTTAAATCCGAGATGGCCGCCGCTCAAAATTATGATAACTAGATTATGGGTAACGCATCAGTTGTTCTCGAGGGTGCAGAGAACGATTTTTTGATAATTTTTCGAATCCAAGATAGCCGCCGATCAAAAGTATGATAACTACATTATGGGTATCGTATCCGAGGTTCTCGAGGGAAGTGAGAACGATTTTAGGTTCATTTTTCAAATCGAAGATGGCCGCCGCTCAAAATTATGATAACTACATTATGGGTATCGTATCCGAGGTTCTTGAGGGTGCTGAGAACGATTTTGTGATCATTTTTCAAATCCAAGATGGCCGCGGATCAAAAGTATGATAACTACATTATGGGTATCGTACCAGAGGTTCTCGAGGGTGCTGAGAACGATTTTGTGATCATTTTTCAAATCCAAGATGGTCGCCACTCAAAATTATGATAACTCCACTATGGGTTTCGTATCCGAGGTTCTCTAGAGTGCAGAGAACGATTTTGTGATCATTTTTCAAATTGAAGATGGCTGCCGCTCAAAAGTATGATAACTACATTATGGGTATCGTATCCGAGGTTCTCGAAGGTGCTGAGAACGATTTTGTGATCATTTTTCAAATCCAAGATGGCCGCCGCACAAAATTATGATCTCAGCAATATGGATATCGTGTCCAAGATTCTCGAGGGTGCAGAGAACGATTTGGTGATCATTTTTCAAATCCAAGATGGCCGCCGCACAAAATTATGATTTTAGCAATATGGATATCGTGTCCGAGGTTCTCGAGGGTGCAGAGAACAATTCTGTTATCATTTTTTACATCCAAGAGAGCTGCCGCAAACAATTATGTTTTCAGCAATATGGATATCGTATCCGAGGTTCTCGAGGGTGCAGAAAACAATTTTGGGATCATTTTTAAATCCGAGATGGCCGCCGCTCAATAGTATGATAACTAGATTATGGGTATCGTATTCGAGGTTCTCAAGTGTGCAGAGAACGATTTTGTTATCATTTTTCTAATCCAAGATGGCCGCCGCACAAAATTATGTTTTCAGCAATATGGGTATCGTATCCGAGATTCTCGAGAGTGCACAGAACGATTTTGTGATCATTATTGAAATTCAAGATTGACGCCATTCAAAATTATGATAACTACATTATGGGTATCGTATCTGAGGTTCTCGAGGGTGCAGAAAACAATTTTGGGATTATTTTTAAATCCGAGATGGCCGCCGCTCAAAATTATGATAACTAGATTATGGGTAACGCATCAGTTGTTCTCGAGGGTGCAGAGAACGATTTTTTGATAATTTTTCGAATCCAAGATAGCCGCCGATCAAAAGTATGATAACTACATTATGGGTATCGTATCCGAGGTTCTCGAGGGAAGTGAGAACGATTTTAGGTTCATTTTTCAAATCGAAGATGGCCGCCGCTCAAAAGTATGATAACTACATTATGGGTATCGTATCCGAGGTTCTCGAAGGTGTTGAGAACGATTTTGTGATCATTTTTCAAATCCAAGGTGGCCACCGCACAAAATTATGATCTCAGCAATATGGATATCGTGTCCAAGATTCTCGAGGGTGCAAAGTACGATTTGGTGATCATTTTTCAAATCCAAGATGGTCGCCACTCAAAATTATGATAACTCCATTATGGGTTTCGTATTCGAGGTTCTCTAGAGTGCAGAGAACGATTTTGTGATCATTTTTCAAATCGAAGATGGCTGCCGCTCAAAAGTATGATAACTACATTATGGGTATCGTATCCGAGGTTCTCGAAGGTGCTGAGAACGATTTTGTGATCATTTTTCAAATCCAAGATGGCCGCCGCACAAAATTATGATCTCAGCAATATGGATATCGTGTCCAAGATTCTCGAGGGTGCAGAGAACGATTTGGTGATCATTTTTCAAATCCAAGATGGCCGCCGCACAAAATTATGATTTTAGCAATATGGATATCGTTTCCGAGGTTCTCGAGGGTGCAGAGAACAATTCTGTTGTCATGTTTTACATCCAAGAGAGCTGCCGCAAACAATTATGTTTTCAGCAATATGGATATCGTATCCGAGGTTCTCGAGGGTGCAGAAAACAATTTTGGGATCATTTTTAAATCCGAGATGGCCGCCGCTCAATAGTATGATTACTAGATTATGGGTATCGTATTCGAGGTTCTCAAGTGTGCAGAGAACGATTTTGTTATCATTTTTCTAATCCAAGATGGCCGCCGCACAAAATTATGTTTTCAGCAATATGGGTATCGTATCCGAGGTTCTCGAGAGTGCACAGAACGATTTTGTGATCATTATTGAAATTCAAGATTGCCGCCACTCAAAATTATGATAATTACATTATGGGTATCGTATCTGAGGTTCTCGAGGGTGTAGAAAACAATTTAGGGATTATTTTAAAATCAGAGATGGCCGCCGCTCAAAATTATGATAACTAGATTATGGGTAACGCATCAGTTGTTCTCGAGGGTGCAGAGAACGATTTTTTGATAATTTTTCAAATCCAAGATAGCCGCCGCTCAAAAGTATGATAACTACATTATGGGTATCGTATCCGAGGTTCTCGAGGGTGGTGAGAACGATTTTAGGTTCATTTTTCAAATCGAAGATGGCCGCCGCTCAAAAGTATGATAACTACATTATGGGTATCGTATCCGAGGTTCTCGAGGGTGCTGAGAACGATTTCGTGATCATTTTTCAAATCCAATATGGCCGCCGCACAAAATTATGATTTTAGCAATATGGATATCGTGTCCGAGGTTCTCGAGGGTGCAGAGAACAATTCTGTTATCATTTTTTACATCCAAGAGAGCTGCCGCAAACAATTATGTTTTCAGCAATATGGATATCGTGTCCGAGGTTCTCGAGGGTGCAGAAAACAATTTTGGGATCATTTTTAAATCCGAGATGGCCGCCGCTCAAAAGTATGATAACTAGATTATGGGTATCGTATCCGAGGTTCTCAAGTGTGCAGAGAACGATTTTGTGATCATTTTTCAAATCGAAGATGGCCGCCGCTCAAAATTATGATAACTACATTATGGGTATCGTATCCGAGGTTCTCGAGGGTGCTGAGAACGATTTTGTGATCATTTTTCAAATCCAAGATGGCCGCGGGTCAAAAGTATGATAACTACATTATGGGTATCGTACCAGAGGTTCTCGAGGGTGCTGTGAACGATTTTGTGATCATTTTTCAAATCCAAGATGGTCGCCACTCAAAATTATGATAACTCCACTATGGGTTTCGTATCCGAGGTTCTCTAGAGTGCAGAGAACGATTTTGTGATCATTTTTCAAATTGAAGATGGCTGCCGCTCAAAAGTATGATAACTACATTATGGGTATCGTATCCGAGGTTCTCGAAGGTGCTGAGAACGATTTTGTGATCATTTTTCAAATCCAAGATGGCCGCCGCACAAAATTATGATCTCAGCAATATGGATATCGTGTCCAAGATTCTCGAGGGTGCAGAGAACGATTTGGTGATCATTTTTCAAATCCAAGATGGCCGCCGCACAAAATTATGATTTTAGCAATATGGATATCGTGTCCGAGGTTCTCGAGGGTGCAGAGAACTATTCTGTTATCATTTTTTACATCCAATAGAGCTGCCGCAAACAATTATGTTTTCAGCAATATGGATATCGTGTCCGAGGTTCTCGAGGGTGCAGAAAACAATTTTGGGATCATTTTTAAATCCGAGATGGCCGCCGCTCAAAAGTATGATAACTAGATTATGGGTATCGTATCCGAGGTTCTCATGGGTGCAGAGAACGATTTTGTGATCAGTTTTCAAATCCAAGATGGTCGCCACTCAAAAGTATGATAACTACATTATGGGTATCGTATCCGAGTTTCTCGAGGAAGCTGAGAACGATTTTGTGATCATTTTTCAAATCCAAGATGGCCGTCGTGCAAGATTATGATCATAAAAATATGGGTGTCGTATCCGAGGTTCTCGAGGGTGCAGAGAATGATTTTGTGATCATTCTTGAAATCCAAGATGGCTGCGGCTCAAAATTATGATAACTACATTATGGGTATCGTATCCGAGGTTCTCGAGGGTGCTGAGAACGATTTTGTGATCATTTTTCAAATCCAAGATGGCCGCATATCAAAAGTATGATAACTACATTATGGGTATCGTATCCGAGTTTCTCGAGGAAGCTGAGAACGATTTTGTGATCATTTTTCAAATCCAAGATGGCCGCCGTGCAAGATTATGATCATAAAAATATGGGTTTCGTATCCGAGGTTCTCGAGGGTGCAGAGAATGATTTTGTGATCATTCTTGAAATCCAAGATGGCTGCGGCTCAAAAGTATGATAACTACATTATGGGTATCGTACCAGAGGTTCTCGAGGGTGCTGAGAACGATTTTGTGATAATTTTTCAAATCCAAGATGGTCGCCACTCAAAATTATGATAACTCCATTATGGGTTTCGTATTTGAGGTTCTCTAGAGTGCAGAGAACGATTTTGTGATCATTTTTCAAATCGAAGATGGCTGCCGCTCAAAAGTATGATAACTACATTATGGGTATCGTATCCGAGGTTCTCGAAGGTGCTGAGAACGATTTTGTGATCATTTTTCAAATCCAAGATGGCCAACGCACAAAATTATGATCTCAGCAATATGGATATCGTGTCCAAGATTCTCGAGGGTGCAGAGAACGATTTGGTGATCATGTTTCAAATCCAAGATGGCCGCCGCACAAAATTATGATTTTAGCAATATGGATATCGTTTCCGAGGTTCTCGAGGGTGCAGAGAACAATTCTGTTATCATGTTTTACATCCAAGAGAGCTGCCGCAAACAATTATGTTTTCAGCAATATGGATATCGTATCCGAGGTTCTCGAGGGTGCAGAAAACAATTTTGGGATCATTTTTAAGTCCGAGATGGCCGCCGCTCAATAGTATGATTACTAGATTATGGGTATCGTATTCGAGGTTCTCAAGTGTGCAGAGAACGATTTTGTTATCATTTTTCTAATCCAAGATGGCCGCCGCACAAAATTATGTTTTCAGCAATATGGGTATCGTATCCGAGGTTCTCGAGAGTGCACAGAACGATTTTGTGATCATTATTGAAATTCAAGATTGCCGCCACTCAAAATTATGATAATTACATTATGGGTATCGTATCTGAGGTTCTCGAGGGTGCAGAAAACAATTTAGGGATTATTTTAAAATCAGAGATGGCCGCCGCTCAAAATTATGATAACTAGATTATGGGTAACGCATCAGTTGTTCTCGAGGGTGCAGAGAACGATTTTTTGATAATTTTTCAAATCCAAGATAGCCGCCGCTCAAAAGTATGATAACTACATTATGGGTATCGTATCCGAGGTTCTCGAGGGTGGTGAGAACGATTTTAGGTTCATTTTTCAAATCGAAGATGGCCACCGCACAAAATTATGATTTTAGCAATATGGATATCGTGTCCGAGGTTCTCGAGGGTGCAGAGAACAATTCTGTTATCATTTTTTACATCCAAGAGAGCTGCCGCAAACAATTATGTTTTCAGCAATATGGATATCGTGTCCGAGGTTCTCGAGGGTGCAGAAAACAATTTTGGGATCATTTTTAAAACCGAGATGGCCGCCGCTCAAAAGTATGATAACTAGATTATGGGTATCGTATCCGAGGTTCTCAAGTGTGCAGAGAACGATTTTGTGATCATTTTTCAAATCGAAGATGGCCGCCGCTCAAAAGTATGATAACTACATTATGGGTATCGTATCCGAGGTTCTCGAGGGTGCTGAGAACGATTTTGTGATCATTTTTCAAATCCAAGATGGCCGCGGATCAAAAGTATGATAACTACATTATGGGTATCGTACCAGAGGTTCTCGAGGGTGCTGAGAACGATTTTGTGATCATTTTTCAAATCCAAGATGGTCGCCACTCAAAATTATGATTTTAGCAATATGGATATCGTTTCCGAGGTTCTCGAGGGTGCAGAGAACAATTCTGTTGTCATGTTTTACATCCAAGAGAGCTGCCGCAAACAATTATGTTTTCAGCAATATGGATATCGTATCCGAGGTTCTCGAGGGTGCAGAAAACAATTTTGGGATCATTTTTAAATCCGAGATGGCCGCCGCTCAATAGTATGATTACTAGATTATGGGTATCGTATTCGAGGTTCTCAAGTGTGCAGAGAACGATTTTGTTATCATTTTTCTAATCCAAGATGGCCGCCGCACAAAATTATGTTTTCAGCAATATGGGTATCGTATCCGAGGTTCTCGAGAGTGCACAGAACGATTTTGTGATCATTATTGAAATTCAAGATTGCCGCCACTCAAAATTATGATAATTACATTATGTGTATCGTATCTGAGGTTCTCGAGGGTGCAGAAAACAATTTAGGGATTATTTTAAAATCAGAGATGGCCGCCGCTCAAAATTATGATAACTAGATTATGGGTAACGCATCAGTTGTTCTCGAGGGTGCAGAGAACGATTTTTTGATAATTTTTCAAATCCAAGATAGCCGCCGCTCAAAAGTATTATAACTACATTATGGGTATCGTATCCGAGGTTCTCGAGGGTGGTGAGAACGATTTTAGGTTCATTTTTCAAATCGAAGATGGCCGCCGCTCAAAAGTATGATAACTACATTATGGGTATCGTATCCGAGGTTCTCGAAGGTGCTGAGAACGATTTCGTGATCATTTTTCAAATCCAATATGGCCGCCGCACAAAATTATGATTTTAGCAATATGGATATCGTGTCCGAGGTTCTCGAGGGTGCAGAGAACAATTCTGTTATCATTTTTTACATCCAAGAGAGCTGCCGCAAACAATTATGTTTTCAGCAATATGGATATCGTGTCCGAGGTTCTCGAGGGTGCAGAAAACAATTTTGGGATCATTTTTAAATCCGAGATGGCCGCCGCTCAAAAGTATGATAACTAGATTATGGGTATCGTATCCGAGGTTCTCAAGTGTGCAGAGAACGATTTTGTGATCATTTTTCAAATCGAAGATGGCCGCCGCTCAAAATTATGATAACTACATTATGGGTATCGTATCCGAGGTTCTCGAGGGTGCTGAGAACGATTTTGTGATCATTTTTCAAATCCAAGATGGCCGCGGGTCAAAAGTATGATATCTACATTATGGGTATCGTACCAGAGGTTCTCGAGGGTGCTGTGAACGATTTTGTGATCATTTTTCAAATCCAAGATGGTCGCCACTCAAAATTATGATAACTCCACTATGGGTTTCGTATCCGAGGTTCTCTAGAGTGCAGAGAACGATTTTGTGATCATTTTTCAAATTGAAGATGGCTGCCGCTCAAAAGTATGATAACTACAATATGGGTATCGTATCTGAGGTTCTCGAAGGTGCTGAGAACGATTTTGTGATCATTTTTCAAATCCAAGATGGCCGCCGCACAAAATTATGATCTCAGCAATATGGATATCGTGTCCAAGATTCTCGAGGGTGCAGAGAACGATTTGGTGATCATTTTTCAAATCCAAGATGGCTGCCGCACAAAATTATGATTTTAGCAATATGGATATCGTGTCCGAGGTTCTCGAGGGTGCAGAGAACTATTCTGTTATCATTTTTTACATCCAATAGAGCTGCCGCAAACAATAATGTTTTCAGCAATATGGATATCGTGTCCGAGGTTCTCGAGGGTGCAGAAAACAATTTTGGGATCATTTTTAAATCCGAGATGGCCGCCGCTCAAAAGTATGATAACTAGATTATGGGTATCGTATCCGAGGTTCTCATGGGTGCAGAGAACGATTTTGTGATCAGTTTTCAAATCCAAGATGGTCGCCACTCAAAAGTATGATAACTACATTATGGGTATCGTATCCGAGTTTCTCGAGGAAGCTGAGAACGATTTTGTGATCATTTTTCAAATCCAAGATGGCCGCCGTGCAAGATTATGATCATAAAAATATGGGTGTCGTATCCGAGGTTCTCGAGGGTGCAGAGAATGATTTTGTGATCATTCTTGAAATCCAAGATGGCTGCGGCTCAAAATTATGATAACTACATTATGGGTATCGTATCCGAGGTTCTCGAGGGTGCTGAGAACGATTTTGTGATCATTTTTCAAATCCAAGATGGCCGCATATCAAAAGTATGATAACTACATAATGCGTATCGTACCAGAGGTTCTCGAGGGTGCAGAGAACGATTTGGTGATCATTTTTCAAATCCAATATGGCCGCCGCACAAAATTATGATTTTAGCAATATGGATATCGTGTCCGAGGTTCTCGAGGGTGCAGAGAACAATTCTGTTATCATTTTTTACATCCAAGAGAGCTGCCGCAAACAATTATATTTTCATCAATATGGATATCGTGTCCGAGGTTCTCGAGGGTGCAGAAAACAATTTTGGGATCATTTTTAAAACCGAGATGGCCGCCGCTCAAAAGTATGATAACTAGATTATGGGTATCGTATCCGAGGTTCTCAAGTGTGCAGAGAACGATTTTGTGATCATTTTTCAAATCGAAGATGGCCGCCGCTCAAAATTATGATAACTACATTATGGGTATCGTATCCGAGGTTCTCGAGGGTGCTGAGAACGATTTTGTGATCATTTTTAAAATCCAAGAAGGACGCTGATCAAAAGTATGTTAACTACATTATGGGTATCGTACCAGAGGTTCTCGAGGGTGCTGAGAACGATTTTGTGATCATTTTTCAAATCCAAGAAGGTCGCCACTCAAAATTATGATAACTCCATTATGGGTTTCGTATTCGAGGTTCTCTAGAGTGCAGAGAACGATTTTGTGATCATTTTTCAAATCGAAGATGGCCGCCGCAAAAAATTATGATCTCAGCAATATGGATATCGTGTCCAAGATTCTCGAGGGTGCAGAGAACGATTTGGTGATCATTTTTCAAATCCAAGATGGCCGCCGCACAAAATTATGATTTTAGCAATATGGATATCGTTTCCGAGGTTCTCGAGGGTGCAGAGAACAATTCTGTTGTCATGTTTTACATCCAAGAGAGCTGCCGCAAACAATTATGTTTTGAGCAATATGGATATCGTATCCGAGGTTCTCGAGGGTGCAGAAAACAATTTTGGGATCATTTTTAAATCCGAGATGGCCGCCGCTCAATAGTATGATTACTAGATTATGGGTATCGTATTCGAGGTTCTCAAGTGTGCAGAGAACGATTTTGTTATCATTTTTCTAATCCAAGATGGCCGCCGCACAAAATTATGTTTTCAGCAATATGGGTATCGTATCCGAGGTTCTCAAGAGTGCACAGAACGATTTTGTGATCATTATTGAAATTCAAGATTGCCGCCACTCAAAATTATGATAATTACATTATGGGTATCGTATCTGAGGTTCTCGAGGGTGCAGAAAACAATTTAGGGATTATTTTAAAATCAGAGATGGCCGCCGCTCAAAATTATGATAACTAGATTATGGGTAACGCATCAGTTGTTCTCGAGGGTGCAGAGAACGATTTTTTGATAATTTTTCAAATCCAAGATAGCCGCCGCTCAAAAGTATGATAACTACATTATGGGTATCGTATCCGAGGTTCTCGAGGGTGGTGAGAACGATTTTAGGTTCATTTTTCAAATCGAAGATGGCCGCCGCTCAAAAGTATGATAACTACATTATGGGTATCGTATCCGAGGTTCTCGAAGGTGCTGAGAACGATTTTGTGATCATTTTTCAAATCCAATATGGCCACCGCACAAAATTATGATTTTAGCAATATGGATATCGTGTCCGAGGTTCTCGAGGGTGCAGAGAACAATTCTGTTATCATTTTTTACATCCAAGAGAGCTGCCGCAAACAATTATGTTTTCAGCAATATGGATATCGTGTCCGAGGTTCTCGAGGGTGCAGAAAACAATTTTGGGATCATTTTTAAAACCGAGATGGCCGCCGCTCAAAAGTATGATAACTAGATTATGGGTATCGTATCCGAGGTTCTCAAGTGTGCAGAGAACGATTTTGTGATCATTTTTCAAATCGAAGATTGCCGCCGCTCAAAATTATGATAACTACATTATGGGTATCGTATCCGAGGTTCTCGAGGGTGCTGAGAACGATTTTGTGATCATTTTTCAAATCCAAGATGGCCGCGGATCAAAAGTATGATAACTACATTATGGGTATCGTACCAGAGGTTCTCGAGGGTGCTGAGAACGATTTTGTGATCATTTTTCAAATCCAAGATGGTCGCCACTCAAAATTATGATAACTCCACTATGGGTTTCGTATCCGAGGTTCTCTAGAGTGCAGAGAACGATTTTGTGATCATTTTTCAAATTGAAGATGGCTGCCGCTCAAAAGTATGATAACTACATTATGGGTATCGTATCCGAGGTTCTCGAAGGTGCTGAGAACGATTTTGTGATCATTTTTCAAATCCAAGATGGCCGCCGCACAAAATTATGATCTCAGCAATATGGATATCGTGTCCAAGATTCTCGAGGGTGCAGAGAACGATTTGGTGATCATTTTTCAAATCCAAGATGGCCGCCGCACAAAATTATGATTTTAGCAATATGGATATCGTGTCCGAGGTTCTCGAGGGTGCAGAGAACAATTCTGTTATCATTTTTTACATCCAAGAGAGCTGCCGCAAACAATTATGTTTTCAGCAATATGGATATCGTATCCGAGGTTCTCGAGGGTGCAGAAAACAATTTTGGGATCATTTTTAAATCCGAGATGGCCGCCATTCAAAATTATGATAACTACATTATGGGTATCGTATCTGAGGTTCTCGAGGGTGCAGAAAACAATTTTGGGATTATTTTTAAATCCGAGATGGCCGCCGCTCAAAATTATGATTACTAGATTATGGGTAACGCATCAGTTGTTCTCGAGGGTGCAGAGAACGATTTTTTGATAATTTTTCGAATCCAAGATAGCCGCCGATCAAAAGTATGATAACTACATTATGGGTATCGTATCCGAGGTTCTCGAGGGAAGTGAGAACGATTTTAGGTTCATTTTTCAAATCGAAGATGGCCGCCGCTCAAAAGTATGATAACTACATTATGGGTATCGTATCCGAGGTTCTCGAAGGTGCTGAGAACAATTTTGTGATCATTTTTCAAATCCAAGGTGGCCACCGCACAAAATTATGATCTCAGCAATATGGATATCGTGTCCAAGATTCTCGAGGGTGCAAAGTACGATTTGGTGATCATTTTTCAAATCCAAGATGGTCGCCACTCAAAATTATGATAACTCCATTATGGGTTTCGTATTCGAGGTTCTCTAGAGTGCAGAGAACGATTTTGTGATCATTTTTCAAATCGAAGATGGCTGCCGCTCAAAAGTATGATAACTACATTATGGGTATCGTATCCGAGGTTCTCGAAGGTGCTGAGAACGATTTTGTGATCATTTTTCAAATCCAAGATGGCCGCCGCACAAAATTATGATCTCAGCAATATGGATATCGTGTCCAAGATTCTCGAGGGTGCAGAGAACGATTTGGTGATCATTTTTCAAATCCAAGATGGCCGCCGCACAAAATTATGATTTTAGCAATATGGATATCGTTTCCGAGGTTCTCGAGGGTGCAGAGAACAATTCTGTTGTCATGTTTTACATCCAAGAGAGCTGCCGCAAACAATTATGTTTTCAGCAATATGGATATCGTATCCGAGGTTCTCGAGGGTGCAGAAAACAATTTTGGGATCATTTTTAAATCCGAGATGGCCGCCGCTCAATAGTATGATTACTAGATTATGGGTATCGTATTCGAGGTTCTCAAGTGTGCAGAGAACGATTTTGTTATCATTTTTCTAATCCAAGATGGCCGCCGCACAAAATTATGTTTTCAGCAATATGGGTATCGTATCCGAGGTTCTCGAGAGTGCACAGAACGATTTTGTGATCATTATTGAAATTCAAGATTGCCGCCACTCAAAATTATGATAATTACATTATGGGTATCGTATCTGAGGTTCTCGAGGGTGCAGAAAACAATTTAGGGATTATTTTAAAATCAGAGATGGCCGCCGCTCAAAATTATGATAACTAGATTATGGGTAACGCATCAGTTGTTCTCGAGGGTGCAGAGAACGATTTTTTGATAATTTTTCAAATCCAAGATAGCCGCCGCTCAAAAGTATGATAACTACATTATGGGTATCGTATCCGAGGTTCTCGAGGGTGGTGAGAACGATTTTAGGTTCATTTTTCAAATCGAAGATGGCCACCGCACAAAATTATGATTTTAGCAATATGGATATCGTGTCCGAGGTTCTCGAGGGTGCAGAGAACAATTCTGTTATCATTTTTTACATCCAAGAGAGCTGCCGCAAACAATTATGTTTTCAGCAATATGGATATCGTGTCCGAGGTTCTCGAGGGTGCAGAAAACAATTTTGGGATCATTTTTAAAACCGAGATGGCCGCCGCTCAAAAGTATGATAACTAGATTATGGGTATCGTATCCCAGGTTCTCAAGTGTGCAGAGAACGATTTTGTGATCATTTTTCAAATCGAAGATGGCCGCCGCTCAAAATTATGATAACTACATTATGGGTATCGTATCCGAGGTTCTCGAGGGTGCTGAGAACGATTTTGTGATCATTTTTCAAATCCAAGATGGCCGCGGATCAAAAGTATGATAACTACATTATGGGTATCGTACCAGAGGTTCTCGAGGGTGCTGAGAACGATTTTGTGATCATTTTTCAAATCCAAGATGGTCGCCACTCAAAATTATGATTTTAGCAATATGGATATCGTTTCCGAGGTTCTCGAGGGTGCAGAGAACAATTCTGTTGTCATGTTTTACATCCAAGAGAGCTGCCGCAAACAATTATGTTTTCAGCAATATGGATATCGTATCCGAGGTTCTCGAGGGTGCAGAAAACAATTTTGGGATCATTTTTAAATCCGAGATGGCCGCCGCTCAATAGTATGATTACTAGATTATGGGTATCGTATTCGAGGTTCTCAAGTGTGCAGAGAACGATTTTGTTATCATTTTTCTAATCCAAGATGGCCGCCGCACAAAATTATGTTTTCAGCAATATGGATATCGTGTCCGAGGTTCTCGAGGGTGCAGAGAACAATTCTGTTATCATTTTTTACATCCAAGAGAGCTGCCGCAAACAATTATGTTTTCAGCAATATGGATATCGTGTCCGAGGTTCTCGAGGGTGCAGAAAACAATTTTGGGATCATTTTTAAATCCGAGATGGCCGCCGCTCAAAAGTATGATAACTAGATTATGGGTATCGTATCCGAGGTTCTCAAGTGTGCAGAGAACGATTTTGTGATCATTTTTCAAATCGAAGATGGCCGCCGCTCAAAATTATGATAACTACATTATGGGTATCGTATCCGAGGTTCTCGAGGGTGCTGAGAACGATTTTGTGATCATTTTTCAAATCCAAGATGGCCGCGGGTCAAAAGTATGATATCTACATTATGGGTATCGTACCAGAGGTTCTCGAGGGTGCTGTGAACGATTTTGTGATCATTTTTCAAATCCAAGATGGTCGCCACTCAAAATTATGATAACTCCACTATGGGTTTCGTATCCGAGGTTCTCTAGAGTGCAGAGAACGATTTTGTGATCATTTTTCAAATTGAAGATGGCTGCCGCTCAAAAGTATGATAACTACAATATGGGTATCGTATCCGAGGTTCTCGAAGGTGCTGAGAACGATTTTGTGATCATTTTTCAAATCCAAGATGGCCGCCGCACAAAATTATGATCTCAGCAATATGGATATCGTGTCCAAGATTCTCGAGGGTGCAGAGAACGATTTGGTGATCATTTTTCAAATCCAAGATGGCCGCCGCACAAAATTATGATTTTAGCAATATGGATATCGTGTCCGAGGTTCTCGAGGGTGCAGAGAACTATTCTGTTATCATTTTTTACATCCAATAGAGCTGCCGCAAACAATAATGTTTTCAGCAATATGGATATCGTGTCCGAGGTTCTCGAGGGTGCAGAAAACAATTTTGGGATCATTTTTAAATCCGAGATGGCCGCCGCTCAAAAGTATGATAACTAGATTATGGGTATCGTATCCGAGGTTCTCATGGGTGCAGAGAACGATTTTGTGATCAGTTTTCAAATCCAAGAGGGTCGCCACTCAAAAGTATGATAACTACATTATGGGTATCGTATCCGAGTTTCTCGAGGAAGCTGAGAACGATTTTGTGATCATTTTTCAAATCCAAGATGGCCGCCGTGCAAGATTATGATCATAAAAATATGGGTGTCGTATCCGAGGTTCTCGAGGGTGCAGAGAATGATTTTGTGATCATTCTTGAAATCCAAGATGGCTGCGGCTCAAAATTATGATAACTACATTATGGGTATCGTATCCGAGGTTCTCGAGGGTGCTGAGAACGATTTTGTGATCATTTTTCAAATCCAAGATGGCCGCATATCAAAAGTATGATAACTACATTATGCGTATCGTACCAGAGGTTCTCGAGGGTGCAGAGAACGATTTGGTGATCATTTTTCAAATCCAATATGGCCGCCGCACAAAATTATGATTTTAGCAATATGGATATCGTGTCCGAGGTTCTCGAGGGTGCAGAGAACAATTCTGTTATCATTTTTTACATCCAAGAGAGCTGCCGCAAACAATTATATTTTCATCAATATGGATATCGTGTCCGAGGTTCTCGAGGGTGCAGAAAACAATTTTGGGATCATTTTTAAAACCGAGATGGCCGCCGCTCAAAAGTATGATAACTAGATTATGGGTATCGTATCCGAGGTTCTCAAGTGTGCAGAGAACGATTTTGTGATCATTTTTCAAATCGAAGATGGCCGCCGCTCAAAATTATGATAACTACATTATGGGTATCGTATCCGAGGTTCTCGAGGGTGCTGAGAACGATTTTGTGATCATTTTTAAAATCCAAGAAGGACGCGGATCAAAAGTATGTTAACTACATTATGGGTATCGTACCAGAGGTTCTCGAGGGTGCTGAGAACGATTTTGTGATCATTTTTCAAATCCAAGAAGGTCGCCACTCAAAATTATGATAACTCCATTATGGGTTTCGTATTCGAGGTTCTCTAGAGTGCAGAGAACGATTTTGTGATCATTTTTCAAATCGAAGATGGCTGCCGCTCAAAAGTATGATAACTACATTATGCGTATCGTATCCGAGGTTCTCGAAGGTGCTGAGAACGATTTTGTGATCATTTTTCAAATCCAAGATGGCCAACGCACAAAATTATGATCTCAGCAATATGGATATCGTGTCCAAGATTCTCGAGGGTGCAGAGAACGATTTGGTGATCATGTTTCAAATCCAAGATGGCCGCCGCACAAAATTATGATTTTAGCAATATGGATATCGTTTCCGAGGTTCTCGAGGGTGCAGAGAACAATTCTGTTATCATGTTTTACATCCAAGAGAGCTGCCGCAAACAATTATGTTTTCAGCAATATGGATATCGTATCCGAGGTTCTCGAGGGTGCAGAAAACAATTTTGGGATCATTTTTAAATCCGAGATGGCCGCCGCTCAATAGTATGATTACTAGATTATGGGTATCGTATTCGAGGTTCTCAAGTGTGCAGAGAACGATTTTGTTATCATTTTTCTAATCCAAGATGGCCGCCGCACAAAATTATGTTTTCAGCAATATGGGTATCGTATCCGAGGTTCTCGAGAGTGCACAGAACGATTTTGTGATCATTATTGAAATTCAAGATTGCCGCCACTCAAAATTATGATAATTACATTATGGGTATCGTATCTGAGGTTCTCGAGGGTGCAGAAAACAATTTAGGGATTATTTTAAAATCAGAGATGGCCGCCGCTCAAAATTATGATAACTAGATTATGGGTAACGCATCAGTTGTTCTCGAGGGTGCAGAGAACGATTTTTTGATAATTTTTCAAATCCAAGATAGCCGCCGCTCAAAAGTATGATAACTACATTATGGGTATCGTATCCGAGGTTCTCGAGGGTGGTGAGAACGATTTTAGGTTCATTTTTCAAATCGAAGATGGCCACCGCACAAAATTATGATTTTAGCAATATGGATATCGTGTCCGAGGTTCTCGAGGGTGCAGAGAACAATTCTGTTATCATTTTTTACATCCAAGAGAGCTGCCGCAAACAATTATGTTTTCAGCAATATGGATATCGTGTCCGAGGTTCTCGAGGGTGCAGAAAACAATTTTGGGATCATTTTTAAAACCGAGATGGCCGCCGCTCAAAAGTATGATAACTAGATTATGGGTATCGTATCCGAGGTTCTCAAGTGTGCAGAGAACGATTTTGTGATCATTTTTCAAATCGAAGATGGCCGCCGCTCAAAATTATGATAACTACATTATGGGTATCGTATCCGAGGTTCTCGAGGGTGCTGAGAACGATTTTGTGATCATTTTTCAAATCCAAGATGGCCGCGGATCAAAAGTATGATAACTACATTATGGGTATCGTACCAGAGGTTCTCGAGGGTGCTGAGAACGATTTTGTGATCATTTTTCAAATCCAAGATGGTCGCCACTCAAAATTATGATTTTAGCAATATGGATATCGTTTCCGAGGTTCTCGAGGGTGCAGAGAACAATTCTGTTGTCATGTTTTACATCCAAGAGAGCTGCCGCAAACAATTATGTTTTCAGCAATATGGATATCGTATCCGAGGTTCTCGAGGGTGCAGAAAACAATTTTGGGATCATTTTTAAATCCGAGATGGCCGCCGCTCAATAGTATGATTACTAGATTATGGGTATCGTATTCGAGGTTCTCAAGTGTGCAGAGAACGATTTTGTGATCATTTTTCAAATCCAAGATGGTCGCCGCACAAAATTATGTTTTCAGCAATATGGGTATCGTATCCGAGGTTCTCGAGAGTGCACAGAACGATTTTGTGATCATTATTGAAATTCAAGATTGCCGCCACTCAAAATTATGATAATTACATTATGGGTATCGTATCTGAGGTTCTCGAGGGTGCAGAAAACAATTTAGGGATTATTTTAAAATCAGAGATGGCCGCCGCTCAAAATTATGATAACTAGATTATGGGTAACGCATCAGTTGTTCTCGAGGGTGCAGAGAACGATTTTTTGATAATTTTTCAAATCCAAGATAGCCGCCGCTCAAAAGTATTATAACTACATTATGGGTATCGTATCCGAGGTTCTCGAGGGTGGTGAGAACGATTTTAGGTTCATTTTTCAAATCGAAGATGGCCGCCGCTCAAAAGTATGATAACTACATTATGGGTATCGTATCCGAGGTTCTCGAAGGTGCTGAGAACGATTTCGTGATCATTTTTCAAATCCAATATGGCCGCCGCACAAAATTATGATTTTAGCAATATGGATATCGTGTCCGAGGTTCTCGAGGGTGCAGAGAACAATTCTGTTATCATTTTTTACATCCAAGAGAGCTGCCGCAAACAATTATGTTTTCAGCAATATGGATATCGTGTCCGAGGTTCTCGAGGGTGCAGAAAACAATTTTGGGATCATTTTTAAATCCGAGATGGCCGCCGCTCAAAAGTATGATAACTAGATTATGGGTATCGTATCCGAGGTTCTCAAGTGTGCAGAGAACGATTTTGTGATCATTTTTCAAATCGAAGATGGCCGCCGCTCAAAATTATGATAACTACATTATGGGTATCGTATCCGAGGTTCTCGAGGGTGCTGAGAACGATTTTGTGATCATTTTTCAAATCCAAGATGGCCGCGGGTCAAAAGTATGATATCTACATTATGGGTATCGTACCAGAGGTTCTCGAGGGTGCTGTGAACGATTTTGTGATCATTTTTCAAATCCAAGATGGTCGCCACTCAAAATTATGATAACTCCACTATGGGTTTCGTATCCGAGGTTCTCTAGAATGCAGAGAACGATTTTGTGATCATTTTTCAAATTGAAGATGGCTGCCGCTCAAAAGTATGATAACTACAATATGGGTATCGTATCCGAGGTTCTCGAAGGTGCTGAGAACGATTTTGTGATCATTTTTCAAATCCAAGATGGCCGCCGCACAAAATTATGATCTCAGCAATATGGATATCGTGTCCAAGATTCTCGAGGGTGCAGAGAACGATTTGGTGATCATTTTTCAAATCCAAGATGGCCGCCGCACAAAATTATGATTTTAGCAATATGGATATCGTGTCCGAGGTTCTCGAGGGTGCAGAGAACTATTCTGTTATCATTTTTTACATCCAATAGAGCTGCCGCAAACAATAATGTTTTCAGCAATATGGATATCGTGTCCGAGGTTCTCGAGGGTGCAGAAAACAATTTTGGGATCATTTTTAAATCCGAGATGGCCGCCGCTCAAAAGTATGATAACTAGATTATGGGTATCGTATCCGAGGTTCTCATGGGTGCAGAGAACGATTTTGTGATCAGTTTTCAAATCCAAGATGGTCGCCACTCAAAAGTATGATAACTACATTATGGGTATCGTATCCGAGTTTCTCGAGGAAGCTGAGAACGATTTTGTGATCATTTTTCAAATCCAAGATGGCCGCCGTGCAAGATTATGATCATAAAAATATGGGTGTCGTATCCGAGGTTCTCGAGGGTGCAGAGAATGATTTTGTGATCATTCTTGAAATCCAAGATGGCTGCGGCTCAAAATTATGATAACTACATTATGGGTATCGTATCCGAGGTTCTCGAGGGTGCTGAGAACGATTTTGTGATCATTTTTCAAATCCAAGATGGCCGCATATCAAAAGTATGATAACTACATTATGCGTATCGTACCAGAGGTTCTCGAGGGTGCAGAGAACGATTTGGTGATCATTTTTCAAATCCAATATGGCCGCCGCACAAAATTATGATTTTAGCAATATGGATATCGTGTCCGAGGTTCTCGAGGGTGCAGAGAACAATTCTGTTATCATTTTTTACATCCAAGAGAGCTGCCGCAAACAATTATATTTTCATCAATATGGATATCGTGTCCGAGGTTCTCGAGGGTGCAGAAAACAATTTTGGGATCATTTTTAAAACCGAGATGGCCGCCGCTCAAAAGTATGATAACTAGATTATGGGTATCGTATCCGAGGTTCTCAAGTGTGCAGAGAACGATTTTGTGATCATTTTTCAAATCGAAGATGGCCGCCGCTCAAAATTATGATAACTACATTATGGGTATCGTATCCGAGGTTCTCGAGGGTGCTGAGAACGATTTTGTGATCATTTTTAAAATCCAAGAAGGACGCTGATCAAAAGTATGTTAACTACATTATGGGTATCGTACCAGAGGTTCTCGAGGGTGCTGAGAACGATTTTGTGATCATTTTTCAAATCCAAGAAGGTCGCCACTCAAAATTATGATAACTCCATTATGGGTTTCGTATTCGAGGTTCTCTAGAGTGCAGAGAACGATTTTGTGATCATTTTTCAAATCGAAGATGGCCGCCGCAAAAAATTATGATCTCAGCAATATGGATATCGTGTCCAAGATTCTCGAGGGTGCAGAGAACGATTTGGTGATCATTTTTCAAATCCAAGATGGCCGCCGCACAAAATTATGATTTTAGCAATATGGATATCGTTTCCGAGGTTCTCGAGGGTGCAGAGAACAATTCTGTTGTCATGTTTTACATCCAAGAGAGCTGCCGCAAACAATTATGTTTTGAGCAATATGGATATCGTATCCGAGGTTCTCGAGGGTGCAGAAAACAATTTTGGGATCATTTTTAAATCCGAGATGGCCGCCGCTCAATAGTATGATTACTAGATTATGGGTATCGTATTCGAGGTTCTCAAGTGTGCAGAGAACGATTTTGTTATCATTTTTCTAATCCAAGATGGCCGCCGCACAAAATTATGTTTTCAGCAATATGGGTATCGTATCCGAGGTTCTCGAGAGTGCACAGAACGATTTTGTGATCATTATTGAAATTCAAGATTGCCGCCACTCAAAATTATGATAATTACATTATGGGTATCGTATCTGAGGTTCTCGAGGGTGCAGAAAACAATTTAGGGATTATTTTAAAATCAGAGATGGCCGCCGCTCAAAATTATGATAACTAGATTATGGGAAACGCATCAGTTGTTCTCGAGGGTGCAGAGAACGATTTTTTGATAATTTTTCAAATCCAAGATAGCCGCCGCTCAAAAGTATGATAACTACATTATGGGTATCGTATCCGAGGTTCTCGAGGGTGGTGAGAACGATTTTAGGTTCATTTTTCAAATCGAAGATGGCCGCCGCTCAAAAGTATGATAACTACATTATGGGTATCGTATCCGAGGTTCTCGAAGGTGCTGAGAACGATTTTGTGATCATTTTTCAAATCCAATATGGCCACCGCACAAAATTATGATTTTAGCAATATGGATATCGTGTCCGAGGTTCTCGAGGGTGCAGAGAACAATTCTGTTATCATTTTTTACATCCAAGAGAGCTGCCGCAAACAATTATGTTTTCAGCAATATGGATATCGTGTCCGAGGTTCTCGAGGGTGCAGAAAACAATTTTGGGATCATTTTTAAAACCGAGATGGCCGCCGCTCAAAAGTATGATAACTAGATCATGGGTATCGTATCCGAGGTTCTCAAGTGTGCAGAGAACGATTTTGTGATCATTTTTCAAATCGAAGATTGCCGCCGCTCAAAATTATGATAACTACATTATGGGTATCGTATCCGAGGTTCTCGAGGGTGCTGAGAACGATTTTGTGATCATTTTTCAAATCCAAGATGGCCGCGGATCAAAAGTATGATAACTACATTATGGGTATCGTACCAGAGGTTCTCGAGGGTGCTGAGAACGATTTTGTGATCATTTTTCAAATCCAAGATGGTCGCCACTCAAAATTATGATAACTCCACTATGGGTTTCGTATCCGAGGTTCTCTAGAGTGCAGAGAACGATTTTGTGATCATTTTTCAAATTGAAGATGGCTGCCGCTCAAAAGTATGATAACTACATTATGGGTATCGTATCCGAGGTTCTCGAAGGTGCTGAGAACGATTTTGTGATCATTTTTCAAATCCAAGATGGCCGCCGCACAAAATTATGATCTCAGCAATATGGATATCGTGTCCAAGATTCTCGAGGGTGCAGAGAACGATTTGGTGATCATTTTTCAAATCCAAGATGGCCGCCGCACAAAATTATGATTTTAGCAATATGGATATCGTGTCCGAGGTTCTCGAGGGTGCAGAGAACAATTCTGTTATCATTTTTTACATCCAAGAGAGCTGCCGCAAACAATTATGTTTTCAGCAATATGGATATCGTATCCGAGGTTCTCGAGGGTGCAGAAAACAATTTTGGGATCATTTTTAAATCCGAGATGGCCGCCGCTCAATAGTATGATAACTAGATTATGGGTATCGTATTCGAGGTTCTCAAGTGTGCAGAGAACGATTTTGTTATCATTTTTCTAATCCAAGATGGCCGCCGCACAAAATTATGTTTTCAGCAATATGGGTATCGTATCCGAGATTCTCGAGAGTGCACAGAACGATTTTGTGATCATTATTGAAATTCAAGATTGCCGCCATTCAAAATTATGATAACTACATTATGGGTATCGTATCTGAGGTTCTCGAGGGTGCAGAAAACAATTTTGGGATTATTTTTAAATCCGAGATGGCCGCCGCTCAAAATTATGATAACTAGATTATGGGTAACGCATCAGTTGTTCTCGAGGGTGCAGAGAACGATTTTTTGATAATTTTTCGAATCCAAGATAGCCGCCGATCAAAAGTATGATAACTACATTATGGGTATCGTATCCGAGGTTCTCGAGGGAAGTGAGAACGATTTTAGGTTCATTTTTCAAATCGAAGATGGCCGCCGCTCAAAAGTATGATAACTACATTATGGGTATCGTATCCGAGGTTCTCGAAGGTGCTGAGAACAATTTTGTGATCATTTTTCAAATCCAAGGTGGCCACCGCACAAAATTATGATCTCAGCAATATGGATATCGTGTCCAAGATTCTCGAGGGTGCAAAGTACGATTTGGTGATCATTTTTCAAATCCAAGATGGTCGCCACTCAAAATTATGATAACTCCATTATGGGTTTCGTATTCGAGGTTCTCTAGAGTGCAGAGAACGATTTTGTGATCATTTTTCAAATCGAAGATGGCTGCCGCTCAAAAGTATGATAACTACATTATGGGTATCGTATCCGAGGTTCTCGAAGGTGCTGAGAACGATTTTGTGATCATTTTTCAAATCCAAGATGGCCGCCGCACAAAATTATGATCTCAGCAATATGGATATCGTTTCCAAGATTCTCGAGGGTGCAGAGAACGATTTGGTGATCATTTTTCAAATCCAAGATGGCCGCCGCACAAAATTATGATTTTAGCAATATGGATATCGTTTCCGAGGTTCTCGAGGGTGCAGAGAACAATTCTGTTGTCATGTTTTACATCCAAGAGAGCTGCCGCAAACAATTATGTTTTCAGCAATATGGATATCGTATCCGAGGTTCTCGAGGGTGCAGAAAACAATTTTGGGATCATTTTTAAATCCGAGATGGCCGCCGCTCAATAGTATGATTACTAGATTATGGGTATCGTATTCGAGGTTCTCAAGTGTGCAGAGAACGATTTTGTTATCATTTTTCTAATCCAAGATGGCCGCCGCACAAAATTATGTTTTCAGCAATATGGGTATCGTATCCGAGGTTCTCGAGAGTGCACAGAACGATTTTGTGATCATTATTGAAATTCAAGATTGCCGCCACTCAAAATTATGATAATTACATTATGGGTATCGTATCTGAGGTTCTCGAGGGTGCAGAAAACAATTTAGGGATTATTTTAAAATCAGAGATGGCCGCCGCTCAAAATTATGATAACTAGATTATGGGTAACGCATCAGTTGTTCTCGAGGGTGCAGAGAACGATTTTTTGATAATTTTTCAAATCCAAGATAGCCGCCGCTCAAAAGTACGATAACTACATTATGGGTATCGTATCCGAGGTTCTCGAGGGTGGTGAGAACGATTTTAGGTTCATTTTTCAAATCGAAGATGGCCGCCGCTCAAAAGTATGATAACTACATTATGGGTATCGTATCCGAGGTTCTCGAAGGTGCTGAGAACGATTTCGTGATCATTTTTCAAATCCAATATGGCCGCCGCACAAAATTATGATTTTAGCAATATGGATATCGTGTCCGAGGTTCTCGAGGGTGCAGAAAACAATTCTGTTATCATTTTTTACATCCAAGAGAGCTGCCGCAAACAATTATGTTTTCAGCAATATGGATATCGTGTCCGAGGTTCTCGAGGGTGCAGAAAACAATTTTGGGATCATTTTTAAATCCGAGATGGCCGCCGCTCAAAAGTATGATAACTAGATTATGGGTATCGTATCCGAGGTTCTCAAGTGTGCAGAGAACGATTTTGTGATCATTTTTCAAATCGAAGATGGCCGCCGCTCAAAATTATGATAACTACATTATGGGTATCGTATCCGAGGTTCTCGAGGGTGCTGAGAACGATTTTGTGATCATTTTTCAAATCCAAGATGGCCGCGGATCAAAAGTATGATAACTACATTATGGGTATCGTACCAGAGGTTCTCGAGGGTGCTGTGAACGATTTTGTGATCATTTTTCAAATCCAAGATGGTCGCCACTCAAATTTATGATAACTCCACTATGGGTTTCGTATCCGAGGTTCTCTAGAGTGCAGAGAACGATTTTGTGATCATTTTTCAAATTGAAGATGGCTGCCGCTCAAAAGTATGATAACTACATTATGGGTATCGTATCCGAGGTTCTCGAAGGTGCTGAGAACGATTTTGTGATCATTTTTCAAATCCAAGATGGCCGCCGCACAAAATTATGATCTCAGCAATATGGATATCGTGTCCAAGATTCTCGAGGGTGCAGAGAACGATTTGGTGATCATTTTTCAAATCCAAGATGGCCGCCGCACAAAATTATGATTTTAGCAATATGGATATCGTGTCCGAGGTTTTCGAGGGTGCAGAGAACTATTCTGTTATCATTTTTTACATCCAATAGAGCTGCCGCAAACAATAATGTTTTCAGCAATATGGATATCGTGTCCGAGGTTCTCGAGGGTGCAGAAAACAATTTTGGGATCATTTTTAAATCCGAGATGGCCGCCGCTCAAAAGTATGATAACTAGATTATGGGTATCGTATCCGAGGTTCTCATGGGTGCAGAGAACGATTTTGTGATCAGTTTTCAAATCCAAGATGGTCGCCACTCAAAAGTATGATAACTACATTATGGGTATCGTATCCGAGTTTCTCGAGGAAGCTGGGAACGATTTTGTGATCATTTTTCAAATCCAAGATGGCCGCCGTGCAAGATTATGATCATAAAAATATGGGTGTCGTATTCGAGGTTCTCGAGGGTGCAGAGAATGATTTTGTGATCATTCTTGAAATCCAAGATGGCTGCGGCTCAAAATTATGATAACTACATTATGGGTATCGTATCCGAGGTTCTCGAGGGTGCTGAGAACGATTTTGTGATCATTTTTCAAATCCAAGATGGCCGCGGATCAAAAGTATGATAACTACATTATGGGTATCGTACCAGAGGTTCTCGAGGGTGCTGTGAACGATTTTGTGATCATTTTTCAAATCCAAGATGGTCGCCACTCAAATTTATGATAACTCCACTATGGGTTTCGTATCCGAGGTTCTCTAGAGTGCAGAGAACGATTTTGTGATCATTTTTCAAATTGAAGATGGCTGCCGCTCAAAAGTATGATAACTACATTATGGGTATCGTATCCGAGGTTCTCGAAGGTGCTGAGAACGATTTTGTGATCATTTTTCAAATCCAAGATGGCCGCCGCACAAAATTATGATCTCAGCAATATGGATATCGTGTCCAAGATTCTCGAGGGTGCAGAGAACGATTTGGTGATCATTTTTCAAATCCAAGATGGCCGCCGCACAAAATTATGATTTTAGCAATATGGATATCGTGTCCGAGGTTTTCGAGGGTGCAGAGAACTATTCTGTTATCATTTTTTACATCCAATAGAGCTGCCGCAAACAATAATGTTTTCAGCAATATGGATATCGTGTCCGAGGTTCTCGAGGGTGCAGAAAACAATTTTGGGATCATTTTTAAATCCGAGATGGCCGCCGCTCAAAAGTATGATAACTAGATTATGGGTATCGTATCCGAGGTTCTCATGGGTGCAGAGAACGATTTTGTGATCAGTTTTCAAATCCAAGATGGTCGCCACTCAAAAGTATGATAACTACATTATGGGTATCGTATCCGAGTTTCTCGAGGAAGCTGGGAACGATTTTGTGATCATTTTTCAAATCCAAGATGGCCGCCGTGCAAGATTATGATCATAAAAATATGGGTGTCGTATTCGAGGTTCTCGAGGGTGCAGAGAATGATTTTGTGATCATTCTTGAAATCCAAGATGGCTGCGGCTCAAAATTATGATAACTACATTATGGGTATCGTATCCGAGGTTCTCGAGGGTGCTGAGAACGATTTTGTGATCATTTTTCAAATCCAAGATGGCCGCATATCAAAAGTATGATAACTACATTATGGGTATCGTATCCGAGTTTCTCGAGGAAGCTGAGAACGATTTTGTGATCATTTTTCAAATCCAAGATGGCCGCCGTGCAAGATTATGATCATAAAAATATGGGTTTCGTATCCGAGGTTCTCGAGGGTGCAGAGAACGATTTTGTGATCATTATTGAAATTCAAGATTGCCGCCATTCAAAATTATGATAACTACATTATGGGTATCGTATCTGAGGTTCTCGAGGGTGCAGAAAACAATTTTGGGATTATTTTTAAATCCGAGATGGCCGCCGCTCAAAATTATGATAACTAGATTATGGGTAACGCATCAGTTGTTCTCGAGGGTGCAGAGAACGATTTTTTGATAATTTTTCGAATCCAAGATAGCCGCCGATCAAAAGTATGATAACTACATTATGGGTATCGTATCCGAGGTTCTCGAGGGAAGTGAGAACGATTTTAGGTTCATTTTTCAAATCGAAGATGGCCGCCGCTCAAAAGTATGATAACTACATTATGGGTATCGTATCCGAGGTTCTCGAAGGTGCTGAGAACAATTTTGTGATCATTTTTCAAATCCAAGGTGGCCACCGCACAAAATTATGATCTCAGCAATATGGATATCGTGTCCAAGATTCTCGAGGGTGCAAAGTACGATTTGGTGATCATTTTTCAAATCCAAGATGGTCGCCACTCAAAATTATGATAACTCCATTATGGGTTTCGTATTCGAGGTTCTCTAGAGTGCAGAGAACGATTTTGTGATCATTTTTCAAATCGAAGATGGCTGCCGCTCAAAAGTATGATAACTACATTATGGGTATCGTATCCGAGGTTCTCGAAGGTGCTGAGAACGATTTTGTGATCATTTTTCAAATCCAAGATGGCCGCCGCACAAAATTATGATCTCAGCAATATGGATATCGTGTCCAAGATTCTCGAGGGTGCAGAGAACGATTTGGTGATCATTTTTCAAATCCAAGATGGCCGCCGCACAAAATTATGATTTTAGCAATATGGATATCGTTTCCGAGGTTCTCGAGGGTGCAGAGAACAATTCTGTTGTCATGTTTTACATCCAAGAGAGCTGCCGCAAACAATTATGTTTTCAGCAATATGGATATCGTATCCGAGGTTCTCGAGGGTGCAGAAAACAATTTTGGGATCATTTTTAAATCCGAGATGGCCGCCGCTCAATAGTATGATTACTAGATTATGGGTATCGTATTCGAGGTTCTCAAGTGTGCAGAGAACGATTTTGTTATCATTTTTCTAATCCAAGATGGCCGCCGCACAAAATTATGTTTTCAGCAATATGGGTATCGTATCCGAGGTTCTCGAGAGTGCACAGAACGATTTTGTGATCATTATTGAAATTCAAGATTGCCGCCACTCAAAATTATGATAATTACATTATGGGTATCGTATCTGAGGTTCTCGAGGGTGCAGAAAACAATTTAGGGATTATTTTAAAATCAGAGATGGCCGCCGCTCAAAATTATGATAACTAGATTATGGGTAACGCATCAGTTGTTCTCGAGGGTGCAGAGAACGATTTTTTGATAATTTTTCAAATCCAAGATAGCCGCCGCTCAAAAGTACGATAACTACATTATGGGTATCGTATCCGAGGTTCTCGAGGGTGGTGAGAACGATTTTAGGTTCATTTTTCAAATCGAAGATGGCCGCCGCTCAAAAGTATGATAACTACATTATGGGTATCGTATCCGAGGTTCTCGAAGGTGCTGAGAACGATTTCGTGATCATTTTTCAAATCCAATATGGCCGCCGCACAAAATTATGATTTTAGCAATATGGATATCGTGTCCGAGGTTCTCGAGGGTGCAGAAAACAATTCTGTTATCATTTTTTACATCCAAGAGAGCTGCCGCAAACAATTATGTTTTCAGCAATATGGATATCGTGTCCGAGGTTCTCGAGGGTGCAGAAAACAATTTTGGGATCATTTTTAAATCCGAGATGGCCGCCGCTCAAAATTATGATAACTAGATTATGGGTATCGTATCCGAGGTTCTCAAGTGTGCAGAGAACGATTTTGTGATCATTTTTCAAATCCAAGATGGCCGCCGCTCAAAATTATGATAACTACATTATGGGTATCGTATCCGAGGTTCTCGAGGGTGCTGAGAACGATTTTGTGATCATTTTTCAAATCCAAGATGGCCGCGGATCAAAAGTATGATAACTACATTATGGGTATCGTACCAGAGGTTCTCGAGGGTGCTGTGAACGATTTTGTGATCATTTTTCAAATCCAAGATGGTCGCCACTCAAATTTATGATAACTCCACTATGGGTTTCGTATCCGAGGTTCTCTAGAGTGCAGAGAACGATTTTGTGATCATTTTTCAAATTGAAGATGGCTGCCGCTCAAAAGTATGATAACTACATTATGGGTATCGTATCCGAGGTTCTCGAAGGTGCTGAGAACGATTTTGTGATCATTTTTCAAATCCAAGATGGCCGCCGCACAAAATTATGATCTCAGCAATATGGATATCGTGTCCAAGATTCTCGAGGGTGCAGAGAACGATTTGGTGATCATTTTTCAAATCCAAGATGGCCGCCGCACAAAATTATGATTTTAGCAATATGGATATCGTGTCCGAGGTTTTCGAGGGTGCAGAGAACTATTCTGTTATCATTTTTTACATCCAATAGAGCTGCCGCAAACAATAATGTTTTCAGCAATATGGATATCGTGTCCGAGGTTCTCGAGGGTGCAGAAAACAATTTTGGGATCATTTTTAAATCCGAGATGGCCGCCGCTCAAAAGTATGATAACTAGATTATGGGTATCGTATCCGAGGTTCTCATGGGTGCAGAGAACGATTTTGTGATCAGTTTTCAAATCCAAGATGGTCGCCACTCAAAAGTATGATAACTACATTATGGGTATCGTATCCGAGTTTCTCGAGGAAGCTGGGAACGATTTTGTGATCATTTTTCAAATCCAAGATGGCCGCCGTGCAAGATTATGATCATAAAAATATGGGTGTCGTATTCGAGGTTCTCGAGGGTGCAGAGAATGATTTTGTGATCATTCTTGAAATCCAAGATGGCTGCGGCTCAAAATTATGATAACTACATTATGGGTATCGTATCCGAGGTTCTCGAGGGTGCTGAGAACGATTTTGTGATCATTTTTCAAATCCAAGATGGCCGCGGATCAAAAGTATGATAACTACATTATGGGTATCGTACCAGAGGTTCTCGAGGGTGCTGTGAACGATTTTGTGATCATTTTTCAAATCCAAGATGGTCGCCACTCAAATTTATGATAACTCCACTATGGGTTTCGTATCCGAGGTTCTCTAGAGTGCAGAGAACGATTTTGTGATCATTTTTCAAATTGAAGATGGCTGCCGCTCAAAAGTATGATAACTACATTATGGGTATCGTATCCGAGGTTCTCGAAGGTGCTGAGAACGATTTTGTGATCATTTTTCAAATCCAAGATGGCCGCCGCACAAAATTATGATCTCAGCAATATGGATATCGTGTCCAAGATTCTCGAGGGTGCAGAGAACGATTTGGTGATCATTTTTCAAATCCAAGATGGCCGCCGCACAAAATTATGATTTTAGCAATATGGATATCGTGTCCGAGGTTTTCGAGGGTGCAGAGAACTATTCTGTTATCATTTTTTACATCCAATAGAGCTGCCGCAAACAATAATGTTTTCAGCAATATGGATATCGTGTCCGAGGTTCTCGAGGGTGCAGAAAACAATTTTGGGATCATTTTTAAATCCGAGATGGCCGCCGCTCAAAAGTATGATAACTAGATTATGGGTATCGTATCCGAGGTTCTCATGGGTGCAGAGAACGATTTTGTGATCAGTTTTCAAATCCAAGATGGTCGCCACTCAAAAGTATGATAACTACATTATGGGTATCGTATCCGAGTTTCTCGAGGAAGCTGGGAACGATTTTGTGATCATTTTTCAAATCCAAGATGGCCGCCGTGCAAGATTATGATCATAAAAATATGGGTGTCGTATTCGAGGTTCTCGAGGGTGCAGAGAATGATTTTGTGATCATTCTTGAAATCCAAGATGGCTGCGGCTCAAAATTATGATAACTACATTATGGGTATCGTATCCGAGGTTCTCGAGGGTGCTGAGAACGATTTTGTGATCATTTTTCAAATCCAAGATGGCCGCATATCAAAAGTATGATAACTACATTATGGGTATCGTATCCGAGTTTCTCGAGGAAGCTGAGAACGATTTTGTGATCATTTTTCAAATCCAAGATGGCCGCCGTGCAAGATTATGATCATAAAAATATGGGTTTCGTATCCGAGGTTCTCGAGGGTGCAGAGAATGATTTTGTGATCATTCTTGAAATCCAAGATGGCTGCGGCTCAAAAGTATGATAACTACATTATGGGTATCGTACCAGAGGTTCTCGAGGGTGCTGAGAACGATTTTGTGATAATTTTTCAAATCCAAGATGGTCGCCACTCAAAATTATGATAACTCCATTATGGGTTTCGTATTCGAGGTTCTCTAGAGTGCAGAGAACGATTTTGTGATCATTTTTCAAATCGAAGATGGCTGCCGCTCAAAAGTATGATAACTACATTATGGGTATCGTATCCGAGGTTCTCGAAGGTGCTGAGAACGATTTTGTGATCATTTTTCAAATCCAAGATGGCCAACGCACAAAATTATGATCTCAGCAATATGGATATCGTGTCCAAGATTTTCGAGGGTGCAGAGAACGATTTGGTGATCATGTTTCAAATCCAAGATGGCCGCCGCACAAAATTATGATTTTAGCAATATGGATATCGTTTCCGAGGTTCTCGAGGGTGCAGAGAACAATTCTGTTATCATGTTTTACATCCAAGAGAGCTGCCGCAAACAATTATGTTTTCAGCAATATGGATATCGTATCCGAGGTTCTCGAGGGTGCAGAAAACAATTTTGGGATCATTTTTAAATCCGAGATGGCCGCCGCACAAAATTATGTTTTCAGCAATATGGGTATCGTATCCGAGGTTCTCGGGAGTGCACAGAACGATTTTGTGATCATTATTGAAATTCAAGATTGCCGCCACTCAAAATTATGATAATTACATTATGGGTATCGTATCTGAGGTTCTCGAGGGTGCAGAAAACAATTTAGGGATTATTTTAAAATCAGAGATGGCCGCCGCTCAAAATTATGATAACAAGATTATGGGTAACGCATCAGTTGTTCTCGAGGGTGCAGAGAACGATTTTTTGATAATTTTTCAAATCCAAGATAGCCGCCGCTCAAAAGTATGATAACTACATTATGGGTATCGTATCCGAGGTTCTCGAGGGTGGTGAGAACGATTTTAGGTTCATTTTTCAAATCGAAGATGGCCGCCGCTCAAAAGTATGATAACTACATTATGGGTATCGTATCCGAGGTTCTCGAAGGTGCTGAGAACGATTTCGTGATCATTTTTCAAATCCAATATGGCCGCCGCACAAAATTATGATTTTAGCAATATGGATATCGTGTCCGAGGTTCTCGAGGGTGCAGAGAACAATTCTGTTATCATTTTTTACATCCAAGAGAGCTGCCGCAAACAATTATGTTTTCAGCAATATGGATATCGTGTCCGAGGTTCTCGAGGGTGCAGAAAACAATTTTGGGATCATTTTTAAATCCGAGATGGCCGCCGCTCAAAAGTATGATGACTAGATTATGGGTATCGTATCCGAGGTTCTCATGGGTGCAGAGAACGATTTTGTGATCAGTTTTCAAATCCAAGATGGTCGCCACTCAAAAGTATGATAACTACATTATGGGTATCGTATCCGAGTTTCTCGAGGAAGCTGAGATCGATTTTGTGATCATTTTTCAAATCCAAGATGGCCGCCGTGCAAGATTATGATCATAAAAATATGGGTGTCGTATCCGAGGTTCTCGAGGGTGCAGAGAATGATTTTGTGATCATTCTTGAAATCCAAGATGGCTGCGGCTCAAAATTATGATAACTACATTATGGCTATCGTATCCGAGGTTCTCGAGGGTGCTGAGAACGATTTTGTGATCATTTTTCAAATCCAAGATGGCCGCATCTCAAAAGTATGATAACTACAATATGCGTATCGTACCAGAGGTTCTCGAGGGTGCAGAGAACGATTTGGTGATCATTTTTCAAATCCAATAAGGCCGCCGCACAAAATTATGATTTTAGCAATATGAATATCGTGTCCGAGGTTCTCGAGGGTGCAGAGAACGATTTTGTGATCATTTTTCAAATCGAAGATGGCTGCCGCTCAAAAGTATGATAACTACATTATGGGTATCGTATCCGAGGTTCTCGAAGGTGCTGAGAACGATTTTGTGATCATTTTTCAAATCCAAGATGGCCGCCGCAAAAAATTATGATCTCAGCAATATGGATATCGTGTCCAAGATTCTCGAGGGTGCAGAGAACGATTTGGTGATCATTTTTCAAATCCAAGATGGCCGCCGCAAAAAATTATGATTTTAGCAATATGGATATCGTTTCCGAGGTTCTCGAGGGTGCAGAGAACAATTCTGTTGTCATGTTTTACATCCAAGAGAGCTGCCGCAAACAATTATGTTTTCAGCAATATGGATATCGTATCCGAGGTTCTCGAGGGTGCAGAAAACAATTTTGGGATCATTTTTAAATCCGAGATGGCCGCCGCTCAATAGTATGATTACTAGATTATGGGTATCGTAATCGAGGTTCTCAAGTGTGCAGAGAACGATTTTGTTATCATTTTTCTAATCCAAGATGGCCGCCGCACAAAATTATGTTTTCAGCAATATGGGTATCGTATCCGAGGTTCTCGAGAGTGCACAGAACGATTTTGTGATCATTATTGAAATTCAAGATTGCCGCCACTCAAAATTATGATAATTACATTATGGGTATCGTATCTGAGGTTCTCGAGGGTGCAGAAAACAATTTAGGGATTATTTTAAAATCAGAGATGGCCGCCGCTCAAAATTATGATAACTAGATTATGGGTAACGCATCAGTTGTTCTCGAGGGTGCAGAGAACGATTTTTTGATAATTTTTCAAATCCAAGATAGCCGCCGCTCAAAAGTATGATAACTACATTATGGGTATCGTATCCGAGGTTCTCGAGGGTGGTGAGAACGATTTTAGGTTCATTTTTCAAATCGAAGATGGCCGCCGCTCAAAAGTATGATAACTACATTATGGGTATCGTATCCGAGGTTCTCGAAGGTGCTGAGAACGATTTCGTGATCATTTTTCAAATCCAATATGGCCGCCGCACAAAATTATGATTTTAGCAATATGGGTATCGTGTCCGAGGTTCTCGAGGGTGCAGAGAACAATTCTGTTATCATTTTTTACATCCAAGAGAGCTGCCGCAAACAATTATGTTTTCAGCAATATGGATATCGTGTCCGAGGTTCTCGAGGGTGCAGAAAACAATTTTGGGATCATTTTTAAAACCGAGATGGCCGCCGCTCAAAAGTATGATAACTAGATTATGGGTATCGTATCCGAGGTTCTCAAGTGTGCAGAGAACGATTTTGTGATCATTTTTCAAATCGAAGATGGCCGCCGCTCAAAATTATGATAACTACATTATGGTTATCGTATCCGAGGTTCTCGAGGGTGCTGAGAACGATTTTGTGATCATTTTTCAAATCCAAGATGGCCGCGGATCAAAAGTATGATAACTACATTATGGGTATCGTACCAGAGGTTCTCGAGGGTGCTGAGAACGATTTTGTGATCATTTTTCAAATCCAAGATGGTCGCCACTCAAAATTATGATAACTCCACTATGGGTTTCGTATCCGAGGTTCTCTAGAGTGCAGAGAACGATTTTGTGATCATTTTTCAAATTGAAGATGGCTGCCGCTCAAAAGTATGATAACTACATTATGGGTATCGTATCCGAGGTTCTCGAAGGTGCTGAGAACGATTTTGTGATCATTTTTCAAATCCAAGATGGCCGCCGCACAAAATTATGATCTCAGCAATATGGATATCGTGTCCAAGATTCTCGAGGGTGCAGAGAACGATTTGGTGATCATTTTTCAAATCCAAGATGGCCGCCGCACAAAATTATGATTTTAGCAATATGGATATCGTGTCCGAGGTTCTCGAGGGTGCAGAGAACTATTCTGTTATCATTTTTTACATCCAATAGAGCTGCCGCAAACAATAATGTTTTCAGCAATATGGATATCGTGTCCGAGGTTCTCGAGGGTGCAGAAAACAATTTTGGGATCATTTTTAAATCCGAGATGGCCGCCGCTCAAAAGTATGATAACTAGATTATGGGTATCGTATCCGAGGTTCTCATGGGTGCAGAGAACGATTTTGTGATCAGTTTTCAAATCCAAGATGGTCGCCACTCAAAAGTATGATAACTACATTATGGGTATCGTATCCGAGTTTCTCGAGGAAGCTGAGAACGATTTTGTGATCATTTTTCAAATCCAAGATGGCCGCCGTGCAAGATTATGATCATAAAAATATGGGTGTCGTATCCGAGGTTCTCGAGGGTGCAGAGAATGATTTTGTGATCATTCTTGAAATCCAAGATGGCTGCGGCTCAAAATTATGATAACTACATTATGGGTATCGTATCCGAGGTTCTCGAGGGTGCTGAGAACGATTTTGTGATCATTTTTCAAATCCAAGATGGCCGCATATCAAAAGTATGATAACTACATTATGCGTATCGTACCAGAGGTTCTCGAGGGTGCAGAGAACGATTTGGTGATCATTTTTCAAATCCAAGATGGCCGCATATCAAAAGTATGATAACTACATTATGCGTATCGTACCAGAGGTTCTCGAGGGTGCAGAGAACGATTTGGTGATCATTTTTCAAATCCAATATGGCCGCCGCACAAAATTATGATTTTAGCAATATGGATATCGTGTCCGAGGTTCTCGAGGGTGCAGAGAACAATTCTGTTATCATTTTTTACATCCAAGAGAGCTGCCGCAAACAATTATGTTTTCAGCAATATGGATATCGTATCCGAGGTTCTCGAGGGTGCAGAAAACAATTTTGGGATCATTTTTAAATCCGAGATGGCCGCCGCTCAAAAGTATGATAACTAGATTATGGGTATCGTATCCGAGGTTCTCATGGGTGCAGAGAACGATTTTGTGATCAGTTTTCAAATCCAAGATGGTCGCCACTCAAAAGTATGATAACTACATTATGGGTATCGTATCCGAGTTTCTCGAGGAAGCTGAGAACGATTTTGTGATCATTTTTCAAATCCAAGATGGCCGCCGTGCAAGATTATGATCATAAAAATATGGGTGTCGTATCCGAGGTTCTCGAGGGTGCAGAGAATGATTTTGTGATCATTCTTGAAATCCAAGATGGCTGCGGCTCAAAATTATGATAACTACATTATGGGTATCGTATCCGAGGTTCTCGAGGGTGCTCAGAACGATTTTGTGATCATTTTTCAAATCCAAGATGGCCGCATATCAAAAGTATGATAACTACATTATGCGTATCGTACCAGAGGTTCTCGAGGGTGCAGAGAACGATTTGGTGATCATTTTTCAAATCCAATATGGCCGCCGCACAAAATTATGATTTTAGCAATATGGATATCGTGTCCGAGGTTCTCGAGGGTGCAGAGAACAATTCTGTTATCATTTTTTACATCCAAGAGAGCTGCCGCAAACAATTATATTTTCAGCAATATGGATATCGTGTCCGAGGTTCTCGAGGGTGCAGAAAACAATTTTGGGATCATTTTTAAAACCGAGATGGCCGCCGCTCAAAAGTATGATAACTAGATTATGGGTATCGTATCCGAGGTTCTCAAGTGTGCACAGAAAGATATTGTGATCATTTTTCAAATCGAAGATGGCCGCCGCTCAAAATTATGATAACTACATTATGGGTATCGTATCCGAGGTTCTCGAGGGTGCTGAGAACGATTTTGTGATCATTTTTAAAATCCAAGAAGGCCGCGGATCAAAAGTATGATAACTACATTATGGGTATCGTACCAGAGGTTCTCGAGGGTGCTGAGTACGATTTTGTGATCATTTTTCAAATCCAAGATGGTCGCCACTCAAAATTATGATAACTCCATTATGGGTTTCGTATTCGAGGTTCTCTAGAGTGCAGAGAACGATTTTGTGATCATTTTTCAAATCGAAGATGGCTGCCGCTCAAAAGTATGATAACTACATTATGGGTATCGTATCCGAGGTTCTCGAAGGTGCTGAGAACGATTTTGTGATCATTTTTCAAATCCAAGATGGCCGCCGCACAAAATTATGATCTCAGCAATATGGATATCGTGTCCAAGATTCTCGAGGGTGCAGAGAACGATTTGGTGATCATTTTTCAAATCCAAGATGGCCGCCGCACAAAATTATGATTTTAGCAATATGGATATCGTTTCCGAGGTTCTCGAGGGTGCAGAGAACAATTCTGTTGTCATGTTTTACATCCAAGAGAGCTGCCGCAAACAATTATGTTTTCAGCAATATGGATATCGTATCCGAGGTTCTCGAGGGTGCAGAAAACAATTTTGGGATCATTTTTAAATCCGAGATGGCCGCCGCTCAATAGTATGATTACTAGATTATGGGTATCGTATTCGAGGTTCTCAAGTGTGCAGAGAACGATTTTGTTATCATTTTTCAAATCCAAGATGGTCGCCACTCAAAATTATGATAACTCCACTATGGGTTTCGTATCCGAGGTTCTCTAGAGTGCAGAGAACGATTTTGTGATCATTTTTCAAATTGAAGATGGCTGCCGCTCAAAAGTATGATAACTACATTATGGGTATCGTATCCGAGGTTCTCGAAGGTGCTGAGAACGATTTTGTGATCATTTTTCAAATCCAAGATGGCCGCCGCACAAAATTATGATCTCAGCAATATGGATATCGTGTCCAAGATTCTCGAGGGTGCAGAGAACGATTTGGTGATCATTTTTCAAATCCAAGATAGCCGCCGCTCAAAAGTATGATAACTACATTATGGGTATCGTATCCGAGGTTCTCGAGGGTGGTGAGAACGATTTTAGGTTCATTTTTCAAATCGAAGATGGCCGCCGCTCAAAAGTATGATAACTACATTATGGGTATCGTATCCGAGGTTCTCGAAGGTGCTGAGAACGATTTCGTGATCATTTTTCAAATCCAATATGGCCGCCGCACAAAATTATGATTTTAGCAATATGGATATCGTGTCCGAGGTTCTCGAGGGTGCAGAGAACAATTCTGTTATCATTTTTTACATCCAAGAGAGCTGCCGCAAACAATTATGTTTTCAGCAATATGGATATCGTGTCCGAGGTTCTCGAGGGTGCAGAAAACAATTTTGGGATCATTTTTAAAACCGAGATGGCCGCCGCTCAAAAGTATGATAACTAGATTATGGGTATCGTGTCCGAGGTTCTCAAGTGTGCAGAGAACGATTTTGTGATCATTTTTCAAATCGAAGATGGCCGCCGCTCAAAATTATGATAACTACATTATGGTTATCGTATCCGAGGTTCTCGAGGGTGCTGAGAACGATTTTGTGATCATTTTTCAAATCCAAGATGGCCGCGGATCAAAAGTATGATAACTACATTATGGGTATCGTACCAGAGGTTCTCGAGGGTGCTGAGAACGATTTTGTGATCATTTTTCAAATCCAAGATGGTCGCCACTCAAAATTATGATAACTCCACTATGGGTTTCGTATCCGAGGTTCTCTAGAGTGCAGAGAACGATTTTGTGATCATTTTTCAAATTGAAGATGGCTGCCGCTCAAAAGTATGATAACTACATTATGGGTATCGTATCCGAGGTTCTCGAAGGTGCTGAGAACGATTTTGTGATCATTTTTCAAATCCAAGATGGCCGCCGCACAAAATTATGATCTCAGCAATATGGATATCGTGTCCAAGATTCTCGAGGGTGCAGAGAACGATTTGGTGATCATTTTTCAAATCCAAGATGGCCGCCGCACAAAATTATGATTTTAGCAATATGGATATCGTGTCCGAGGTTCTCGAGGGTGCAGAGAACTATTCTGTTATCATTTTTTACATCCAATAGAGCTGCCGCAAACAATAATGTTTTCAGCAATATGGATATCGTGTCCGAGGTTCTCGAGGGTGCAGAAAACAATTTTGGGATCATTTTTAAATCCGAGATGGCCGCCGCTCAAAAGTATGATAACTAGATTATGGGTATCGTATCCGAGGTTCTCATGGGTGCAGAGAACGATTTTGTGATCAGTTTTCAAATCCAAGATGGTCGCCACTCAAAAGTATGATAACTACATTATGGGTATCGTATCCGAGTTTCTCGAGGAAGCTGAGAACGATTTTGTGATCATTTTTCAAATCCAAGATGGCCGCCGTGCAAGATTATGATCATAAAAATATGGGTGTCGTATCCGAGGTTCTCGAGGGTGCAGAGAATGATTTTGTGATCATTCTTGAAATCCAAGATGGCTGCGGCTCAAAATTATGATAACTACATTATGGGTATCGTATCCGAGGTTCTCGAGGGTGCTGAGAACGATTTTGTGATCATTTTTCAAATCCAAGATGGCCGCATATCAAAAGAATGATAACTACATTATGCGTATCGTACCAGAGGTTCTCGAGGGTGCAGAGAACGATTTGGTGATCATTTTTCAAATCCAAGATGGCCGCATATCAAAAGTATGATAACTACATTATGCGTATCGTACCAGAGGTTCTCGAGGGTGCAGAGAACGATTTGGTGATCATTTTTCAAATCCAATATGGCCGCCGCACAAAATTATGATTTTAGCAATATGGATATCGTGTCCGAGGTTCTCGAGGGTGCAGAGAACAATTCTGTTATCATTTTTTACATCCAAGAGAGCTGCCGCAAACAATTATGTTTTCAGCAATATGGATATCGTATCCGAGGTTCTCGAGGGTGCAGAAAACAATTTTGGGATCATTTTTAAATCCGAGATGGCCGCCGCTCAAATGTATGATAACTAGATTATGGGTATCGTATCCGAGGTTCTCATGGGTGCAGAGAACGATTTTGTGATCAGTTTTCAAATCCAAGATGGTCGCCACTCAAAAGTATGATAACTACATTATGGGTATCGTATCCGAGTTTCTCGAGGAAGCTGAGAACGATTTTGTGATCATTTTTCAAATCCAAGATGGCCGCCGTGCAAGATTATGATCATAAAAATATGGGTGTCGTATCCGAGGTTCTCGAGGGTGCAGAGAATGATTTTGTGATCATTCTTGAAATCCAAGATGGCTGCGGCTCAAAATTATGATAACTACATTATGGGTATCGTATCCGAGGTTCTCGAGGGTGCTCAGAACGATTTTGTGATCATTTTTCAAATCCAAGATGGCCGCATATCAAAAGTATGATAACTACATTATGCGTATCGTACCAGAGGTTCTCGAGGGTGCAGAGAACGATTTGGTGATCATTTTTCAAATCCAATATGGCCGCCGCACAAAATTATGATTTTAGCAATATGGATATCGTGTCCGAGGTTCTCGAGGGTGCAGAGAACAATTCTGTTATCATTTTTTACATCCAAGAGAGCTGCCGCAAACAATTATATTTTCATCAATATGGATATCGTGTCCGAGGTTCTCGAGGGTGCAGAAAACAATTTTGGGATCATTTTTAAAACCGAGATGGCCGCCGCTCAAAAGTATGATAACTAGATTATGGGTATCGTATCCGAGGTTCTCAAGTGTGCACAGAAAGATATTGTGATCATTTTTCAAATCGAAGATGGCCGCCGCTCAAAATTATGATAACTACATTATGGGTATCGTATCCGAGGTTCTCGAGGGTGCTGAGAACGATTTTGTGATCATTTTTAAAATCCAAGAAGGCCGCGGATCAAAAGTATGATAACTACATTATGGGTATCGTACCAGAGGTTCTCGAGGGTGCTGAGTACGATTTTGTGATCATTTTTCAAATCCAAGATGGTCGCCACTCAAAATTATGATAACTCCATTATGGGTTTCGTATTCGAGGTTCTCTAGAGTGCAGAGAACGATTTTGTGATCATTTTTCAAATCGAAGATGGCTGCCGCTCAAAAGTATGATAACTACATTATGGGTATCGTATCCGAGGTTCTCGAAGGTGCTGAGAACGATTTTGTGATCATTTTTCAAATCCAAGATGGCCGCCGCACAAAATTATGATCTCAGCAATATGGATATCGTGTCCAAGATTCTCGAGGGTGCAGAGAACGATTTGGTGATCATTTTTCAAATCCAAGATGGCCGCCGCACAAAATTATGATTTTAGCAATATGGATATCGTTTCCGAGGTTCTCGAGGGTGCAGAGAACAATTCTGTTATCATGTTTTACATCCAAGAGAGCTGCCGCAAACAATTATGTTTTCAGCAATATGGATATCGTATCCGAGGTTCTCGAGGGTGCAGAAAACAATTTTGGGATCATTTTTAAATCCGAGATGGCCGCCGCACAAAATTATGTTTTCAGCAATATGGGTATCGTATCCGAGGTTCTTGAGAGTGCACAGAACGATTTTGTGATCATTATTGAAATTCAAGATTGCCGCCACTCAAAATTATGATAATTACATTATGGGTATCGTATCTGAGGTTCTCGAGGGTGCAGAAAACAATTTAGGGATTATTTTAAAATCAGAGATGGCCGCCGCTCAAAATTATGATAACTAGATTATGGGTAACGCATCAGTTGTTCTCGAGGGTGCAGAGAACGATTTTTTGATAATTTTTCAAATCCAAGATAGCCGCCGCTCAAAAGTATGATAACTACATTATGGGTATCGTATCCGAGGTTCTCGAGGGTGGTGAGAACGATTTTAGGTTCATTTTTCAAATCGAAGATGGCCGCCGCTCAAAAGTATGATAACTACATTATGGGTATCGTATCCGAGGTTCTCGAAGGTGCTGAGAACGATTTCGTGATCATTTTTCAAATCCAATATGGCCGCCGCACAAAATTATGATTTTAGCAATATGGATATCGTGTCCGAGGTTCTCGAGGGTGCAGAGAACAATTCTGTTATCATTTTTTACATCCAATAGAGCTGCCGTAAACAATAATGTTTTCAGCAATATGGATATCGTGTCCGAGTTTCTCGAGGGTGCAGAAAACAATTTTGGGATCATTTTTAAATCCGAGATGGCCGCCGCTCAAAAGTATGATAACTAGATTATGGGTATCGTATCCGAGGTTCTCATGGGTGCAGAGAACGAGTTTGTGATCAGTTTTCAAATCCAAGATGGTCGCCACTCAAAAGTATGATAACTACATTATGGGTATCGTATCCGAGTTTCTCGAGGAAGCTGAGAACGATTTTGTGATCATTTTTCAAATCCAAGATGGCCGCCGTGCAAGATTATGATCATAAAAATATGGGTGTCGTATCCGAGGTTCTCGAGGGTGCAGAGAATGATTTTGTGATCATTCTTGAAATCCAAGATGGCTGCGGCTCAAAATTATGATAACTACATTATGGGTATCGTATCCGAGGTTCTCGAGGGTGCTGAGAACGATTTTGTGATCATTTTTCAAATCCAAGATGGCCGCATATCAAAAGTATGATAACTACATTATGCGTATCGTACCAGAGGTTCTCGAGGGTGCAGAGAACGATTTGGTGATCATTTTTCAAATCCAAGATGGTCGCCACTCAAAATTATGATAACTCCACTATGGGTTTCGTATCCGAGGTTCTCTAGAGTGCAGAGAACGATTTGGTGATCATTTTTCAAATTGAAGATGGCTGCCGCTCAAAAGTATGATAACTACATTATGGGTATCGTATCCGAGGTTCTCGAAGGTGCTGAGAACGATTTTGTGATCATTTTTCAAATCCAAGATGGCCGCCGCACAAAATTATGATCTCAGCAATATGGATATCGTGTCCAAGATTCTCGAGGGTGCAGAGAACGATTTGGTGATCATTTTTCAAATCCAAGATGGCCGCCGCACAAAATTATGATTTTAGCAATATGGATATCGTGTCCGAGGTTCTCGAGGGTGCAGAGAACAATTCTGTTATCATTTTTTACATCCAAGAGAGCTGCCGCAACCAATTATGTTTTCAGCAATATGGATATCGTATCCGAGGTTCTCGAGGGTGCATAAAACAATTTTGGGATCATTTTTAAATCCGAGATGGCCGCCGCTCAATAGTATAATAACTAGATTATGGGTATCGTATTCGAGGTTCTCAAGTGTGCAGAGAACGATTTTGTTATCATTTTTCTAATCCAAGATGGCCGCCGCACAAAATTATGTTTTCAGCAATATGGGTATCGTATCCGAGGTTCTCGAGAGTGCACAGAACGATTTTGTGATCATTATTGAAATTCAAGATTGCCGCCACTCAAAATTATGATAACTACATTATGGGTATCGTATCTGAGGTTCTCGAGGGTGCAGAAAACAATTTTGGGATTATTTTTAAATCCGAGATGGCCGCCGCTCAAAATTATGATAACTAGATTATGGGTAACGCATCAGTTGTTCTCGAGGGTGCAGAGAACGATTTTTTGATAATTTTTCAAATCCAAGATAGCCGCCGATCAAAAGTATGATAACTACATTATGGGTATCGTATCCGAGGTTCTCGAGGGTGGTGAGAACGATTTTAGGTTCATTTTTCAAATCGAAGATGGCCGCCGCTCAAAAGTATGATAACTACATTATGGGTATCGTATCCGAGGTTCTCGAAGGTGCTGAGAACGATTTTGTGATTCTTTTTCAAATCCAAGGTGGCCACCGCACAAAATTATGATCTCAGCAATATGGATATCGTGTCCAAGATTCTCGAGGGTGCAAAGAACGATTTGGTGATCATTTTTCAAATCCAAGATGGCCGCCGCACAAAATTATGATTTTAGCAATATGGATATCGTGTCCGAGGTTCTCGAGGATGCAGAGAACAATTCTGTCATCATTTTTAACATCCAAGAGAGCTGCCGCAAACAATTATGTATTCAGCAATATGGATATCGTGTCCGAGGTTCTCGAGGGTGCAGAAAACAATTTTGGGATCATTTTTAAATACGAGATGGCGCCGCTCAAAAGTATGATTACTAGATTATGGGTATCGTATCCGAGGTTCTCGAAGGTGCTGAGAACGATTTTGTGATTCTTTTTCAAATCCAAGGTGGCCACCGCACAAAATTATGATCTCAGCAATATGGATATCGTGTCCAAGATTCTCGAGGGTGCAAAGAACGATTTGGTGATCATTTTTCAAATCCAAGATGGCCGCCGCACAAAATTATGATTTTAGCAATATGGATATCGTGTCCGAGGTTCTCGAGGATGCAGAGAACAATTCTGTCATCATTTTTAACATCCAAGAGAGCTGCCGCAAACAATTATGTATTCAGCAATATGGATATCGTATCCGAGGTTCTCAAGGGTGCAGAGAATGATTTTGTGATTAGTTTTCAAATCCAAGATGGCCGCCGCTCAAAAGTATGATAACTACATTATGGGTATCGTATCCGAGTTTCTCGAGGGTGTTGAGAACGATTTTGTGATCATTTTTCAAATACAAGATGGCCGCCGTGCAAGATTATGATCATAAAAATATGGGTGTCGTATCCGAGGTTCTCGAGGGTGCAGAGAATGATTTAGTGATCATTTTTGAAATCCAAGATGGCCGACACTCAAAATTATGATAACTACATTATGGGTATCGTATCCGAGGTTCTTGAGGGTGCTGAGAACGATTTTGTGATCATTTTTCAAATCCAAGATGGCCGCGGATCAAAAGTATGATAACTACATTATGGGTATCGTACCAGAGGTTCTCGAGGGTGCTGAGAACGATTTTATGATCATTTTTCAAATCCAAGATGTTCGCCGCTCAAAATTATGATAACTACATTATGGGTATCGTATCCGAGGTTCTCTAGAGTGCAGAGAACGATTTTGTGATCATTTTTCAAATCGAAGATGGCTGCCGCTCAAAAGTATGATAACTACATTATGGGTATCGTATCCGAGGTTCTTGAAGGTGCTGAGAACGATTTTGTGATCATTTTTCAAAACCAAGATGGCCGTTGCACAAAATTATGATCTCAGCAATATGGATATCGTGTCCGAGGTTCTCGAAGGTGCAGAAAACAATTTTGGGATCATTTTTAAATTCGAGATGGCCGCCGCTCAAAAGTATGATAACTAGATTATGGGTATCGAATCCGAGTTTCTCGAGGGTGCTGAGAACGATTTTGTGAAAATTTTTCAATTCCAAGATGGCCGCCGTGCAAGATTATGATAACTACATTATGGGTATCGTATCCGAGGTTCTTGAGAGTGCACAGAACGATTTTGTGATCATTTTTCTAATCCAAGATGGCCGCCGCACAAAATTATGTTTTCAGCAATATGGATATCGTGTCCAAGATTCTCGAGGGTGCAGAGAACGATTTGGTGATCATTTTTCAAATCCAAGATGGACGCCGCACAAAATTATGATTTTAGCAATATGGATATCGTGTCCGAGGTTCTCGAGGATGCAGAGAACAATTCTGTTATCATTTTTTACATCCAAGAGAGCTGCCGCAAACAATTATGTTTTCAGCAATATGGATATCGTGTCCGAGGTTCTCGAGGGTGCAGAAAACAATTTTGGGATCATTTTTAAATCCGAGATGGCGCCGCTCAAAAGTATGATAACTAGATTATGGGTATCGTATCCGAGGTTCTCAAGGGTGCAGAGAACGATTTTGTGATTAGTTTTCAAATCCAAGATGGCCGCCGCTCAAAAGTATGATAACTACATTATGGGTATCGTATCCGAGTTTCTCGAGGGTGTTGAGAACGATTTTGTTATCATTTTTCAAATCCAAGATGGCCGCCGTGCAAGATTATGATCATAAAAATATGGATGTCGTATCCGAGGTTCTCGAGGGTGCAGAGAATGATTTTGTGATCATTTTTGAAATCCAAGATGGCCGACGCTCAAAATTATGATAACTACATTATGGGTATCGTATCCGAGGTTCTTCAGGGTGCTGAGAACGATTTTGTGATCATTTTTCAAATCCAAGATGGCCGCGGATCAAAAGTATGATAACTACATTATGGGTATCGTACCAGAGGTTCTCGAGGGTGCTGAGAACGATTTTGTGATCATTTTTCAAATCCAAGATGTTCGCCGCTCAAAATTATGATAACTACATTATGGGTATCGTATCCGAGGTTCTCTAGAGTGCAGAGAACGATTTTGTGATCATTTTTCAAATCGAAGATGGCTGCCGCTCAAAAGTATGATAACTACATTATGGGTATCGTATCCGAGGTTCTTGAAGGTGCTGAGAACGATTTTGTGATAATTTTTCAAATCCAAGATGGCCGTTGCACAAAATTATGATCTCAGCAATATGGATATCGTGTCCGAGGTTCTCGAGGGTGCAGAAAACAATTTTGGGATCATTTTTAAATTCGAGATGGCCGCCGCTCAAAAGTATGATAACTAGATTATGGGTATCGAATCCGAGTTTCTCGAGGGTGCTGAGAACGATTTTGTGAAAATTTTTCAAATCCAAGATGGCCGCCGTGCAAGATTATGATCATAAAAATATAGGTATCCTATCCGAGGTTCTCGAGAGTGCATAGAACGATTTTGTGATCATTTTTGAAATCCAAGGTGGGCGCCGCTCAAAATTATGATAACTACATTATGGGTATCGTATCCGAGGTTCTCGAGGGTGCTGAGAATGATTTTGTGATAATTTTTCAATTCCAAGATGGCCGCCGTGCAAGATTATGATAACTACATTATGGGTATCGTAACCGAGGTTCTTGAGGGTGCACAGAACGATTTTGTGATCATTTTTCTAATCCAAGATGGCCGCCGCACAAAATTATGTTTTCAGCAATATGGATATCGTGTCCGAGTTTCTCGAGGGTGCAGAAAACAATTTTGGGATCATTTTTTAATCCGAAATGGCCGCCGCTCAAAAGTTTGATAACTAGATTATGGGTATCGTATCCTAGGTTCTCGAGGGTGCAGAGACCGATTTGGTGATCATATTTCAAATCCAAGATGGCCGCCGCTCAAAAGTATGATAACTAGATTATGGGTATCGTATCCTAGGTTCTCGAGGGTGCTGAGAACGATTTTGTGACCATTTTTCTAATCCAAGATGGCCGCAGATCAAAAGTATGATAACTACATTATGGGTATCGTACCAGAGGTTCTCGAGGGTGCTGAGAACGATTTTGTGATCATTTTTCAAATCCAAGATGTTCGCCGCTCAAAATTATGATAACTACATTATGGGTATCGTATCCGAGGTTCTCTAGAGTGCAGAGAACGATTTTGTGATCATTTTTCAAATCGAAGATGGCTGCCGCTCAAAAGTATGATAACTACATTATGGGTATCGTATCCGAGGTTCTTGAAGGTGCTGAGAACGATTTTGTGATAATTTTTCAAATCCAAGATGGCCGTTGCACAAAATTATGATCTCAGCAATATGGATATCGTGTCCGAGGTTCTCGAGGGTGCAGAAAACAATTTTGGGATCATTTTTAAATTCGAGATGGCCGCCGCTCAAAAGTATGATAACTAGATTATGGGTATCGAATCCGAGTTTCTCGAGGGTGCTGAGAACGATTTTGTGAAAATTTTTCAAATCCAAGATGGCCGCCGTGCAAGATTATGATCATAAAAATATAGGTATCCTATCCGAGGTTCTCGAGAGTGCATAGAACGATTTTGTGATCATTTTTGAAATCCAAGGTGGCCGACGCTCAAAATTATGATAACTACATTATGGGTATCGTATCCGAGGTTCTCGAGGGTGCTGAGAACGATTTTGTGATAATTTTTCAATTCCAAGATGGCCGCCGTGCAAGATTATGATAACTACATTATGGGTATCGTAACCGAGGTTCTTGAGGGTGCACAGAACGATTTTGTGATCATTTTTCTAATCCAAGATGGCCGCCGCACAAAATTATGTTTTCAGCAATATGGATATCGTGTCCGAGTTTCTCGAGGGTGCAGAAAACAATTTTGGGATCATTTTTTAATCCGAAATGGCCGCCGCTCAAAAGTTTGATAACTAGATTATGGGTATCGTATCCTAGGTTCTCGAGGGTGCAGAGACCGATTTGGTGATCATATTTCAAATCCAAGATGGCCGCCGCACAAAATTATTTTTTTAGCAATATGGATATCGTGTCCGAGGTTTTCGAGGGTGCAGAGAACAATTCTGTGATCATTTTTGAAATCCAAGAGGGCTTCCGCAAACAATTATGTTTTCAGCAATATGGATATCGTGTCCGAGGTTCTCGAGGGTGCAGAAAACAATTTTGGGATCATTTTTAAATTCGAGATGGCCGCCGCTCAAAAGTATGATAACTAGATTATGGGTATCGTATCCTAGGTTCTCGAGGGTGCTGAGAACGATTTTGTGACCATTTTTCTAATCCAAGATGGCCGCCGTGCAAGATTATGATCATAAAAATATAGGTATCCTATCCGAGGTTCTCGAGAGTGCACAGAACAATTTTGTGATCATTTTTGAAATCCAAGATGGCTGCCGCTCAAAAGTATGATAACTACATTATGGGTATCGTATCCTAGGTTCTCGAGGGTGCTGAGAACGATTTTGTGACCATTTTTCAAATCCAAGATGGTCGCCGCTCAAAATTATGATAACTACATTATGGGTATCGTATCCGATGTTCTCGAGGGTGCAGAGAACGATTTTGTGATCATTTTTCAAATCGAAGATGGCTGCCGCTCAAAAGTATGATAACTACATTATGGGTATCGTATCCGAGGTTCTCGAAGGTGCTGAGAACGATTTTGTGATCATTTTTCAAATCCAAGATGGCCACCGCACAAAATTATGATCTCAGCAATATGGATATCGTGTCCAAGATTCTCGAGGGTGCAGAGAACGATTTGGTGATCATTTTTCAAATCCAAGATGGCCGCCGCACAAAATTATGATTTTAGCAATATGGATATCGTGTCCGAGGTTCTCGAGGATGCAGAGAACAATTCTGTTATCATTTCTTACATCCAAGAGAGCTGCCGCAAACAATTATGTTTTCAGCAATATGGATATCGTGTCCGAGGTTCTCGAGGGTGCAGAAAACAATTTTGGGATCATTTTTAAATCCGAGATGGCGCCGCTCAAAAGTATGATAACTAGATTATGGGTATCGTATCCGAGGTTCTCAAGGGTGCATAGAACGATTTTGTGATTAGTTTTCAAATCCAAGATGGCCGCCGCTCAAAAGTATGATAACTACATTATGGGTATCGTATCCGAGTTTCTCGAGGGTGTTGAGAACGATTTTGTGATCATTTTTCAAATCCAAGATGGCCGTTGCACAAAATTATGTTTTCAGCAATATGGATATCGTGTCCGAGGTTCTCGAGGGTGCAGAAAACAATTTTGGGATCATTTTTAAATTCGAGATGGCCGCTGCTCAAAAGTATGATAACTAAATTATGGGTATCGTATCAGAGTTTCTCGAGGGTGCTGAGAGCGATTTTGTGAAAATTTTTCAAATCCAAGATGGCCGCCGTGCAAGATTATGATCATAAAAATATAGGTATCCTATCCGAGGTTCTCGAGAGTGCATAGAACGATTTTGTGATCATTTTTGAAATCCAAGATGGCCGCCGCTCAAAAGTATGATAACTTCATTATGGGTATCGTATCCTAGGTTCTCGAGGGTGCTGAGAACGATTTTGTGATCATTTTTCAAATCCAAGATGGTCGCCGCTCAAAATTATGATAACTACATTATGGGTATCGTATCCGATGTTCTCGAGGGTGCAGAGAACGATTTTGTGATCATTTTTCAAATCGAAGATGGCTGCCGCTCTAAAGTATGATAACTACTTTATGGGTATCGTATCCGAGGTTCTCGAAGGTGCTGAGAACGATTTTGTGATCATTTTTCAAATCCAAGATGGCCACCGCACAAAATTATGATCTCATCAATATGGATATCGTGTCCATGATTCTCGAGGGTGCAGAGAACGATTTGGTGATCATTTTTCAAATCCAAGATGGCCGCCGCACAAAATTATGATTTTAGCAATATGGATATCGTGTCCGAGGTTCTCGAGGGTGCAGAGAACAATTCTGTTATCATTTTTTACATCCAAAAGAGCTGCCGCAAACAATTATGTTTTCAGCAATATGGATATCGTATCCGAGGTTCTCGAGGGTGCTGAGAACGATTTTGTGATCATTTTTCAAATCCAAGATGGCCGCGGATCAAAAGTATGATAACTACATTATGGGTATCGTACCAGAGGTTCTCGAGGGTGCTGAGAACGATTTTGTGATCATTTTTCAAATCCAAGATGGTCGCCGCTCAAAATTATGATAACTACATTATGGGTATCGTATCCGAGGTTCTCGAGGGTGCAGAGAACGATTTTGTGATCATTTTTCAAATCGAAGATGGCTGCCGCTCAAAAGAATGATAACTTCATTATGGATATCGTATCCGAAGTTCTCGAAGGTGCTGAGAATGATTTTGTGATCATTTTTCAAATCCAAGATGGCCGCCGCACAAAATTATGATCTCAGCAATATGGATATCGTGTCCAAGATTCTCGAGGGTGCAGAGAACGATTTGGTGATCATTTTTCAAATCCAAGATGGCCGCCGCACAAAATTATGATTTTAGCAATATGGATATCGTGTCCGAGGTTCTCGAGGGTGCAGAGAACAATTCTGTTATCATTTTTTACATCCAATAGAGCTGCCGCAAACAATTATGTTTTCAGCAATATGGATATCGTGTCCGAGGTTCTCGAGGGTGCAGAAAACAATTTTGGGATCATTTTTAAATCCGAGATGGCCGCCGCTCAAAAGTATGATAACTAGATTATGGGTATCGTATCCGAGGTTCTCGAGGGTGCTGAGAACGATTTTGGGATCATTTTCAAATCCAAGATGGCCGCGGATCAAAAGTATGATAACTACATTATGGGTATCGTACCAGAGGTTCTCGAGGGTGCTGAGAACGATTTTGTGATCATTTTTCAAATCCAAGATGGTCGCCACTCAAAATTATGATAACTCCATTATGGGTTTCGTATCCGAGGTTCTCTAGAGTGCAGAGAACGATTTTGTGATCATTTTTCAAATCGAAGATGGCCGCCGCACAAAATTATGATCTCAGCAATATGGATATCGTGTCCAAGATTCTCGAGGGTGCAGAGAACGATTTGGTGATCATTTTTCAAATCCAAGATGGCCGCCGCACAAAATTATGATTTTAGCAATATGGATATCGTGTCCGAGGTTCTCGAGGGTGCAGAGAACAATTCTGTTATCATTTTTTACATCCAATAGAGCTGCCGCAAACAATTATGTTTTCAGCAATATGGATATCGTGTCCGAGGTTCTCGAGGGTGCAGAAAACAATTTCGGGATCGTTTTTAAATCCGAGATGGCCGCCGCTCAAAAGTATGATAACTAGATTATGGGTATCGTATCCGAGGTTCTCGAGGGTGCTGAGAACGATTTTGGGATCATTTTCAAATCCAAGATGGCCGCGGATCAAAAGTATGATAACTACATTATGGGTATCGTATCCGAGGTTCTCGAAGGTGCTGAGAACGATTTTGTGATCATTTTTCAAATCCAAGATGGCCACCGCACAAAATTATGATCTCAGCAATATGGATATCGTGTCCAAGATTCTCGAGGGTGCAGAGAACGATTTGGTGATCATTTTTCAAATCCAAGATGGCCGCCGCACAAAATTATGATTTTAGCAATATGGATATCGTGTCCGAGGTTCTCGAGGATGCAGAGAACAATTCTGTTATCATTTCTTACATCCAAGAGAGCTGCCGCAAACAATTATGTTTTCAGCAATATGGATATCGTGTCCGAGGTTCTCGAGGGTGCAGAAAACAATTTTGGGATCATTTTTAAATCCGAGATGGCGCCGCTCAAAAGTATGATAACTAGATTATGGGTATCGTATCCGAGGTTCTCAAGGGTGCATAGAACGATTTTGTGATTAGTTTTCAAATCCAAGATGGCCGCCGCTCAAAAGTATGATAACTACATTATGGGTATCGTATCCGAGTTTCTCGAGGGTGCTGAGAACGATTTTGTGATCATTTTTCAAATCCAAGATGGCCGTTGCACAAAATTATGTTTTCAGCAATATGGATATCGTGTCCGAGGTTCTCGAGGGTGCAGAAAACAATTTTGGGATCATTTTTAAATTCGAGATGGCCGCCGCTCAAAAGTATGATAACTAGATTATGGGTATCGAATCCGAGTTTCTCGAGGGTGCTGAGAACGATTTTGTGAAAATCAAATCCAAGATGGCCGCCGTGCAAGATTATGATCATAAAAATATAGGTATCCTATCCGAGGTTCTCGAGAGTGCATAGAACGATTTTGTGATCATTTTTGAAATCCAAGATGGCCGCCGCTCAAAATTATGATAACTAGATTATGGGTATCGTATCCGAGGTTCTCGAGACTGCAGAGATCGATTTTGTGATCATTTTTGAAATACAAGATGGCCGCCGCTCAAAATTATGATAACTACATTATGGGTATCGTATCCGAGGTTCTTGAGGGTGCTGAGAACGATTTTGTGATCATTTTTCTAATCCAAGATGGCCGCCGCACAAAATTATGTTTTCAGCAATTTGGATATCGTGTCCGAGTTTCTCGAGGGTGCAGAAAACAATTTTGGGATCATTTTTTAATCCGAAATGGCCTCCGCTCAAAAGTTTGATAACTAGATTATGGGTATCGTATCCTAGGTTCTCGAGGGTGCAGAGACCGATTTGGTGATCATATTTCAAATCCAAGATGGCCGCCGCACAAAATTATTTTTTTAGCAATATGGATATCGTGACCGAGGTTTTCGAGAGTGCAGAGAACTATTCTGTGATCATTTTTTAAATCCAAGAGGGCTTCCGCAAACAATTATGTTTTCAGCAATATGGATATCGTGTCCGAGGTTCTCGAGGGTGCAGAAAACAATTTTGTGAAAATTTTTCAAATCCAAGATGGCTGCCGTGCAAGATTATGATCATAAAAATATAGGTATCCTATCCGAGGTTCTCGAGAGTGCATAGAACGATTTTGTGATCATTTTTGAAATCCAAGATGGCCGCCGCTCAAAAGTATGATAACTTCATTATGGGTATCGTATCCTAGGTTCTCGAGGGTGCTGAGAACGATTTTGTGATCATTTTTCAAATCCAAGATGGTCGCCGCTCAAAATTATGATAACTACATTATGGGTATCGTATCCGATGTTCTCGAGGGTGCAGAGAACGATTTTGTGATCATTTTTCAAATCGAAGATGGCTGCCGCTCTAAAGTATGATAACTACTTTATGGGTATCGTATCCGAGGTTCTCGAAGGTGCTGAGAACGATTTTGTGATCATTTTTCAAATCCAAGATGGCCACCGCACAAAATTATGATCTCATCAATATGGATATCGTGTCCAAGATTCTCGAGGGTGCAGAGAACGATTTGGTGATCATTTTTCAAATCCAAGATGGCCGCCGCACAAAATTATGATTTTAGCAATATGGATATCGTGTCCGAGGTTCTCGAGGGTGCAGAGAACAATTCTGTTATCATTTTTTACATCCAAAAGAGCTGCCGCAAACAATTATGTTTTCAGCAATATGGATATCGTATCCGAGGTTCTCGAGGGTGCTGAGAACGATTTTGTGATCATTTTTCAAATCCAAGATGGCCGCGGATCAAAAGTATGATAACTACATTATGGGTATCGTACCAGAGGTTCTCGAGGGTGCTGAGAACGATTTTGTGATCATTTTTCAAATCCAAGATGGTCGCCGCTCAAAATTATGATAACTACATTATGGGTATCGTATCCGAGGTTCTCGAGGGTGCAGAGAACGATTTTGTGATCATTTTTCAAATCGAAGATGGCTGCCGCTCAAAAGAATGATAACTTCATTATGGATATCGTATCCGAAGTTCTCGAAGGTGCTGAGAATGATTTTGTGATCATTTTTCAAATCCAAGATGGCCGCCGCACAAAATTATGATCTCAGCAATATGGATATCGTGTCCAAGATTCTCGAGGGTGCAGAGAACGATTTGGTGATCATTTTTCAAATCCAAGATGGCCGCCGCACAAAATTATGATTTTAGCAATATGGATATCGTGTCCGAGGTTCTCGAGGGTGCAGAGAACAATTCTGTTATCATTTTTTACATCCAATAGAGCTGCCGCAAACAATTATGTTTTCAGCAATATGGATATCGTGTCCGAGGTTCTCGAGGGTGCAGAAAACAATTTTGGGATCATTTTTAAATCCGAGATGGCCGCCGCTCAAAAGTATGATAACTAGATTATGGGTATCGTATCCGAGGTTCTCGAGGGTGCTGAGAACGATTTTGGGATCATTTTCAAATCCAAGATGGCCGCGGATCAAAAGTATGATAACTACATTATGGGTATCTTACCAGAGGTTCTCGAGGGTGCTGAGAACGATTTTGTGATCATTTTTCAAATCCAAGATGGTCGCCACTCAAAATTATGATAACTCCATTATGGGTTTCGTATCCGAGGTTCTCTAGAGTGCAGAGAACGATTTTGTGATCATTTTTCAAATCGAAGATGGCTGCCGCTCAAAAGTATGATAACTACATTATGGGTATCGTATCCGAGGTTCTCGAAGGTGCTGAGAACGATTTTGTGATCTTTTTTCAAATCCAAGATGGCCGCCGCACAAAATTATTATTTTAGCAATATGGATATCGTGTCCGAGGTTCTCGAGGGTGCAGAGAACAATTCTGTTATCATTTTTTACATCCAAGAGAGCTGCCGCAAACAATTATGTTTTCAGCAATATGGATATCGTATCCGAGGTTCTCGAGGGTGCAGAAAACAATTTTGGGATCATTTTTAAATCCGAGATGGCCGCCGCTCAATAGTATGATTACTAGATTATGGGTATCGTATCCGAGGTTCTCAAGGGTGCTGAGAACGATTTTGTGATCATTTTTCAAATCCAAGATGGCCGCGGATCAAAAGTATGATAACTACATTATGGGTATCGTACCAGAGGTTCTCGAGGGTGCTGAGAACGATTTTGTGATCATTTTTCAAATCCAAGATGGTCGCCGCTCAAAGTTATGATAACTACATTATGGGTATCGTATCCGAGGTTCTCTAGAGTGCAGAGAACGATTTTGTGATCATTTTTCAAATCGAAGATGGCTGCCGCTCAAAATTATGATAACTACATTATGGGTATCGTATCCGAGGTTCTCTAGAGTGCAGAGAACGATTTTGTGATCATTTTTCAAATCCAAGATGGCCGTTGCACAAAATTATGATCTCAGCAATATGGATATCGTGTCCAAGATTCGCGAGGGTGCAGAGAACGATTTGATGATCATTTTTCAAATCCAAGATGGCCGCCGCACAAAATTATGATTTTAGCAATATGGATATCGTGTCCGAGGTTCTCGAGGGTTTAGAGAACAATTTTGTGATCATTTTTGAAATCCAAGAGGGCTTCCTTAAACAATTATGTTTTCAGCAATATGGATATCGTGTCCGAGGTTCTCGAGGGTGCAGAAAACAATTTTGGGATCATTTTTAAATTCGAGATGGCCGCCGCTCAAAAGTATGATAACTAGATTATGGGTATCGAATCCGAGTTTCTCGAGGGTGCTGAGAACGATTTTGTGAAAATTTTTCAAATCCAAAATGGCCGCCGTGCAAGATTATGATCATAAAAATATATGTATCCTATCCGAGGTTCTCGAGAGTGCATAGAACAATTTTGTGATCATTTTTGAAATCCAAGATGGCCGCCGCTCAAAATTATGATAACTACATTATGGGTATCGTATCCGAGGTTCTCGAGGGTGCTGAGAACGATTTTGTGATCATTTTTCAATTCCAAGATGGCCGCCGTGCAAGATTATGATAAATAAATTATGGGTATCGTATCCGAGGTTCTTGAGAGTGCACAGAACGATTTTGTGATCATTTTTCTAATCCAAGATGGCCGCCGCACAAAATTATGTTTTCAGCTATATGGATATCGTGTCCGAGTTTCTCGAGGGTGCAGAAAACAATTCTGTGATCATTTTTAAATTCGAGATGGCCGCCGCTCAAAATTTTGATAACTAGATTATGGGTATCGTATCCTAGGTTCTCGAGGGTGCAGAGACCGATTTGGTGATCATATTTTAAATCCAAGATGGCCGCCTCACAAAATTATTTTTTTAGCAATATGGATATCGTGTCCGAGGTTTTCGAGGGTGCAGAGAACAATTCTGTGATCATTTTTCAAATCCAAGAGGGCTTCCGCAAACAATTATGTTTTCAGCAATATGGATATCGTGTCCGAGGTTCTCGAGGGTGCAGAAAACAATTTTGGGATCATTTTTAAATTCGAGATGGCCGCCGCTCAAAAGTATGATAACTAGATTATGGGTATCGTATCCGAGATTCTCGAGGGTGCTGAGAACGATTTTGTGAAAATTTTTCAAATCCAAGATGGCCGCCGTGCAAGATTATGATCATAAAAATATAGGTATCCTATCCGAGGTTCTCGAGAGTGCATAGAACAATTTTGTGATCATTTTTGAAATCCAAGCTGGCTGCCGCTCAAAAGTATGATAACTACATTATGGGTATCGTATTCTAGGTTCTCGAGGGTGCTGAGAACGATTTTGTGACCATTTTTCATATCCAAGATGGTCGCCGCTCAAAATTATGATAACTACATTATGGGTATCGTATCCGATGTTCTCGAGGGTGCAGAGAACGATTTTGTGATCATTTTTCAAATCGAAGATGGCTGCCGCTCAAAAGTATGATAACTACATTATGGGTATCGTATCCGAGGTTCTCGAAGGTGCTGAGAACGATTTTGTGATCATTTTTTAAATCCAAGATGGCCGCCGCACAAAATTATGATTTTAGCAATATGGATATCGTGTCAGAGATTCTCGAGGATGCAGAGAACAATTCTGTTATCATTTTTTACATCCAAGAGAGCTGCCGCAAACAATTATGTTTTCAGCAATATGGATATCGTGTCCGAGGTTCTCGAGGGTGCAGAATACAATTTTGGGATCATTTTTAAATCCGAGATGGCGCCGCTCAAAAGTATGATAACTAGATTATGGGTATCGTATCCGAGGTTCTCAAGGGTGCAGAGAACGATTTTGTGATTAGTTTTCAAATCCAAGATGGCCGCCGCTCAAAAGTATGATAACTACATTATGGGTATCGTATCCGAGTTTCTCTAGGGTGTTGAGAACGATTTTGTGATCATTTTTGAAATCCAAGATGGCCGACGCTCAAAATTATGTTTTCAGCAATATGGATATCGTTTCCGAGGTTCTCGAGGGTGCTGAGAACGATTTTGTGATCATTTTTCAAATCCTAGATGGCCGCCGCACAAAATTATAATTTCAGCAATATGGATAACGTACCCGAGGTTCTCGAGGAAGCAGAGAACGACTTTGTGATCAGATTTCAAATCCAAGATGGCCACCGCTCAAAATTATAATAATTACATTTTGGGTATCGTATCCAAGTTTCTCGAGGGTGCTGAGAACGATTTTGTGATTATTTTTCAAATCCAAGATGGCTGCCGCACAAAATTAGGATTTTAGCAATATGGATATCGTGTCCGATGTTCTCGAGGGTGCAGAGAACAATTCTGTGATCATTTTTGAAATCCAAGAGGGCTGCCGCAAACAATAATGTTTTCAGCATTATTGATATCGTGTCTGAGGTTCTCGAGGTTGCAGAAAATAATTTTGGGATCATTTTTAAATCCTAGATGGCAACCGTGCAAGATTATGATCACAAAAATATGGGTATCGTATCCGAGGTTCTCGAGAGTGCACAGAACGATTTTGTGATCATTTTTGAAATTCAAGATTGCCGCCACTCAAAATTATGATAACTACATTATGGGTATCGTATCCGAGATTCTCGAGGGTGCTGAGAACGATTTTGTGATCATTTTTCAAATCCTAGATGGCCGCCGCACAAAATTATAATTTCAGCAATATGGATAACGTACCCGAGGTTCTCGAGGAAGCAGAGAACGATTTGGTGATCATTTTTCAAATCCAAGATAGCCGCCGCACAAAATTATGATATTAGCAATAAGGATATCGTGCCCGAGGTTCTCGAGGGTGCAGAGAACAATTCTGTGGTCATTTTTGAAATCCAAGAGGGCTGCCGCAAACAATAATGTTTTCAGCAATAGTTTGATAACTACATTATGGGTATCGTATCCGAGGTTCTCGAGGGTGCTGAGCATGATTTTGTGATCATTTTTCAAATCCAAGATGGCCGCCGTGCAAGATTATGATCTCAAAAATATGGGTATCGTATCCGAGGTTCTTCAGAGTGCACAGAACGATTTTGTGATCATTTTTCAAATCGAAGATGGCCGTGGATCAAATGTATGATAACAACATTATGGGTATCGTACCATAGGTTCTCGAGGGTGCTGAGAACGATTTGAGGTTCATTTTTCAAATCCAAGATGGTCCCCGCTCAAAATTATGATAACTACATTATGGGTATCGTATGCGAGGTTCTCGAGGGTGCAGAGAACGATTTTGTGATCATTTTTCAAATCGAAGATAGCCGCCGCTCAAAAGTATGATAACTAGATTATAGGTATCGTCTCCTAGGTTCTCGAGGGTGCAGAGAACGATTTTGTGATCAGTTTTCAAATCCAAGAAGGCCGCCGCTCAAAAGTATGATAACTACATTATGGGTATCGTATCCGAGGTTCTCGATGGTGCTGAGAACGATTTTGTGATCATTTTTCAATTCCAAGATGGCCGCCGTGCAAGATTATGATCACAAATATATGGGTATCGTGTCCGAGGTTCTTGAGAGTGCACAGAACTATTTTGTGATCATTTTTGAAATCCAAGATTGTCGTCGCTCAAAATTATTATAACTACATTAGGGGTATCGTATCCGAGGTTCTCGAGGGTGCAGAAAACAATTTTGGGATCATTTTTAAATCCGAGATGGCCGCCGCTCAAAAGTATAATAACTAGATTATGGGTATCGTCTCCTAGGTTCTCGAGGGTGCAGAGAACGATTTTGTGATTAGTTTTCAAATCCAAGATGGCCGCCGCTCAAAAGTATGATTACTTCATTATGGGTATCGAATCCTAGGTTCTCGAGGGTGCAGAGAACGATTTTGTGATCATTTTTGAAATCCAAGATGGCCGCCGCTCAAAATTATGATTTCAGCAATATGGATATCGTGTCCGAGATTCTCGAGGGTGCACAGAACGATTTGGTGATCATTATTCAAATACAAGATGGCCGCCGCACAAAATTATGATTTCAGCAACATGGATATCCTGTCTGAGGTTTTCGAGGGTGCAGAAAATAATTTTGGGATCATTCTTAAATCCGAGATGGCCGCCGTGCAATATTATGATCACGAAAATGTGGGTATCGTATCCGAGGTTCTCGAGAGTGCAGAGAACGATTTTGTGATCATTTTTCAAATCCAAGATGGCCGCCGCACAAAAGTATGATAACTACATTATGGTTATCGCATCCGAGGTTCTCGAGTGTGCTGAGAACGATTTTGTGATCATTTTTCAAATCGAAGGCCGCCGCTCAAAAGTATGATAACTATATTATGGGTATCGTATCCGAGGTTCTCGAGGGTGCAGAAAACAATTTTGGGATCATTTTTAAATCCGAGATGGCCGCCGCTCAAAAGTATGATAACTAGATTATGGGTATCGTATCCTAGGTTCTCGAGGGTGCAGAGATCGATTTTGTAATCAGTTTTCAAATCCAAGATGGCCGCCGCTCAAAAGTATGATAACTTCATTATGGGTATCGTATCCGAGGTTCTCGAGGGTGCTGAAAACGATTTTGTGATCATTTTTGAAATCCAAGATGGCCGCCACTCAAAATTATGATAACTACATTATGGGTATCGTATCCGAGATTCTCGAGGGTGCTGAGAACGATTTTGTGATCATTTTTCAAATCCTAGATGGCCGCCGTGCAAGTTTATGATCATAAAAATATGGGTATCGTATCCGAGGTTCTTGAGAGTGTACAGAACGATTTTGTGATCATTTTTGAAATCTAAGATGGCCGCCACTCAAAAGTATGATAACTACATTATGGTTATCGCATCCGAGGTTCTCGAGTGTGCTGAGAACGATTTTGTGATCATTTTTCAAATCGAAGGCCGCCGCTCAAAAGTATGATAACTATATTATGGGTATCGTATCCGAGGTTCTCGAGGGTGCAGAAAACAATTTTGGGATCATTTTTAAATCCGAGATGGCCGCCGCTCAAAAGTATGATAACTAGATTATGGGTATCGTCTCCTAGGTTCTCGAGGGTGCAGAGATCGATTTTGTAATCAGTTTTCAAATCCAAGATGGCCGCCGCTCAAAAGTATGATAACTTCATTATGGGTATCGTATCCGAGGTTCTCGAGGGTGCTGAGAACGATTTAAGGTTCATTTTTCAAATCCAAGATGGTCCCCGCTCAAAATTATGATAACTACATTATGGGTATCGTATGCGAGGTTCTCGAGGGTGCAGAGAACGATTTTGTGATCATTTTTCAAATCGAAGATAGCCGCCGCTCAAAAGTATGATAACTAGATTATAGGTATCGTCTCCTAGGTTCTCGAGGGTGCAGAGAACGATTTTGTGATCAGTTTTCAAATCCAAGAAGGCCGCCGCTCAAAAGTGTGATAACTACATTATGGGTATCGTATCCGAGGTTCTCGATGGTGCTGAGAACGATTTTGTGATCATTTTTCAATTCCAAGATGGCCGCCGTGCAAGATTATGATCACAAATATATGGGTATCGTATCCGAGGTTCTTGAGAGTGCACAGAACTATTTTGTGATCATTTTTGAAATCCAAGATTGTCGTCGCTCAAAATTATGATAACTACATTAGGGGTATCGTATCCGAGGTTCTCGAGGGTGCAGAAAACAATTTTGGGATCATTTTTAAATCCGAGATGGCCGCCGCTCAAAAGTATAATAACTAGATTATGGGTATCGTCTCCTAGGTTCTCGAGGGTGCAGAGAACGATTTTGTGATTAGTTTTCAAATCCAAGATGGCCGCCGCTCAAAAGTATGATTACTTCATTATGGGTATCGAATCCTAGGTTCTCGAGGGTGCAGAGAACGATTTTGTGATCATTTTTGAAATCCAAGATGGCCGCCGCTCAAAATTATGATTTCAGCAATATGGATATCGTGTCCGAGATTCTCGAGGGTGCAGAGAACGATTTGGTGATCATTTTTCAAATCCAAGATGGCCGCCGCACAAAATTATGATTTCAGCTATATGGATATCGTGTCCGAGATTCTCGACGGTGCACAGAACGATTTGGTGATCATCTTTCAAATCCAAGATGGCCGCCGCACAAAATTATGATTTCAGCAACATGGATATCCTGTCTGAGGTTCTCGAGGATGCAGAAAATAATTTTGGGATCATTCTTAAATCCGAGATGGCCGTCGTGCAATATTATGATCACGAAAATGTGGGTATCGTATCCGAGGTTCTCGAGAGTGCAGAGAACGATTTTGTGATCATTTTTCAAATCCAAGATGGCCGCCGCTCAAAAGTATGATAACTACATTATGGTTATCGCATCCGAGGTTCTCGAGTGTGCTGAGAACGATTTTGTGATCATTTTTCAAATCGAAGGCCGCCGCTCAAAAGTATGATAACTATATTATGGGTATCGTATCCGAGGTTCTCGAGGGTGCAGAAAACAATTTTGGGATCATTTTTAAATCCGAGATGGCCGCCGCTCAAAAGTATGATAACTAGATTATGGGTATCGTCTCCTAGGTTCTCGAGGGTGCAGAGATCGAATTTGTAATCAGTTTTCAAATCCAAGATGGCCGCCGCTCAAAAGTATGATAACTTCATTATGGGTATCGTATCCGAGGTTCTCGAGGGTGCTGAAAACGATTTTGTGATCATTTTTGAAATCCAAGATGGCCGCCACTCAAAATTATGATAACTACATTATGGGTATCGTATCCGAGATTCTCGAGGGTGCTGAGAACGATTTTGTGATCATTTTTCAAATCCTAGATGGCCGCCGTGCAAGTTTATGATCATAAAAATATGGGTATCGTATCCGAGGTTCTTGAGAGTGTACAGAACGATTTTGTGATCATTTTTGAAATCCAAGATGGCCGCCACTCAAAAGTATGATAACTACATTATGGTTATCGCATCCGAGGTTCTCGAGTGTGCTGAGAACGATTTTGTGATCATTTTTCAAATCGAAGGCCGCCGCTCAAAAGTATGATAACTATATTGTGGGTATCGTATCCGAGGTTCTCGAGGGTGCAGAAAACAATTTTGGGATCATTTTTAAATCCGAGATGGCCGCCGCTCAAAAGTATGATAACTAGATTATGGGTATCGTCTCCTAGGTTCTCGAGGGTGCAGAGATCGATTTTGTAATCAGTTTTCAAATCCAAGATGGCCGCCGCTCAAAAGTATGATAACTTCATTATGGGTATCATATCCGAGGTTCTCGAGGGTGCTGAGAACGATTTTGTGATCATTTTTGAAATCCAAGATGGCCGCCACTCAAAATTATGATAAATACATTATGGGTATCGTATCCGAGATTCTCGAGGGTGCTGAGAACGATTTTGTGATCATTTTTTAATTCCAAGATGGCCGCCGTGCAAGTTTATGATCATAAAAATATGGGTATCGTATCCAAGGTTCTTGAGAGTGTACAGAACGATTTTGTGATCATTTTTGAAATCCAAGATGGCCGCCACTCAAAATTATGATAACTACATTATGGGTATCGTATCCGAGATTCTCGAGGGTGCTGAGAACGATTTTGTGATCATTTTTCAAATCCTAGATGGCCGCCGCACAAAATTATAATTTCAGCAATATGGATAACGTACCCGAGGTTCTCGAGGAAGCAGAGAACGATTTGGTGATCATTTTTCAAATCCAAGATAGCCGCCGCACAAAATTATGATATTAGCAATACGGATATCGTGCCCGAGGTTCTCGAGGGTGCAGAGAACAATTCTGTGGTCATTTTTGAAATCCAAGAGGGCTGCCGCAAACAATAATGTTTTCAGCAATAGTTTGATAACTACATTATGGGTATCGTATCCGAGGTTCTCGAGGGTGCTGAGCATGATTTTGTGATCATTTTTCAAATCCAAGATGGCAGCCGTGCAAGATTATGATCTCAAAAATATGGGTATCGTATCCGAGGTTCTTCAGAGTGCACAGAACGATTTTGTGATCATTTTTCAAATCGAAGATGGCCGTGGATCAAATGTATGATAACAACATTATGGGTATCGTACCATAGGTTCTCGAGGGTGCTGAGAACGATTTTGTGATCATTTTTCAAATCGAAGGCTGCCGCTCAAAAGTATGATAACTATATTATGGGTATCGTATCCGAGGTTCTCGAGGGTGCAGAAAACAATTTTGGGATCATTTTTAAATCCGAGATGGCCGCCGCTCAAAAGTATGATAACTAGATTATGGGTATCGTCTCCTAGGTTCTCGAGGGTGCAGAGATCGATTTTGTAATCAGTTTTCAAATCCAAGATGGCCGCCGCTCAAAAGTATGATAACTTCATTATGGGTATCGTATCCGAGGTTCTCGAGGGTGCTGAAAACGATTTTGTGATCATTTTTGAAATCCAAGATGGCCGCCACTCAAAATTATGATAACTACATTATGGGTATCGTATCCGAGATTCTCGAGGGTGCTGAGAACGATTTTGTGATCATTTTTCAAATCCTAGATGGCCGCCGTGCAAGTTTATGATCATAAAAATATGGGTATCGTATCCGAGGTTCTTGAGAGTGTACAGAACGATTTTGTGATCATTTTTGAAATCCAAGATGGCCGCCACTCAAAAGTATGATAACTACATTATGGTTATCGCATCCGAGGTTCTCGAGTGTGCTGAGAACGATTTTGTGATCATTTTTCAAATCGAAGGCCGCCGCTCAAAAGTATGATAACTATATTATGGGTATCGTATCCGAGGTTCTCGAGGGTGCAGAAAACAATTTTGGGATCATTTTTAAATCCGAGATGGCCGCCGCTCAAAAGTATGATAACTAGATTATGGGTATCGTCTCCTAGGTTCTCGAGGGTGCAGAGATCGATTTTGTAATCAGTTTTCAAATCCAAGATGGCCGCCGCTCAAAAGTATGATAACTTCATTATGGGTATCGTATCCGAGGTTCTCGAGGGTGCTGAGAACGATTTAAGGTTCATTTTTCAAATCCAAGATGGTCCCCGCTCAAAATTATGATAACTACATTATGGGTATCGTATGCGAGGTTCTCGAGGGTGCAGAGAACGATTTTGTGATCATTTTTCAAATCGAAGATAGCCGCCGCTCAAAAGTATGATAACTAGATTATAGGTATCGTCTCCTAGGTTCTCGAGGGTGCAGAGAACGATTTTGTGATCAGTTTTCAAATCCAAGAAGGCCGCCGCTCAAAAGTGTGATATCTACATTATGGGTATCGTATCCGAGGTTCTCGATGGTGCTGAGAACGATTTTGTGATCATTTTTCAATTCCAAGATGGCCGCCGTGCAAGATTATGATCACAAATATATGGGTATCGTATCCGAGGTTCTTGAGAGTGCACAGAACTATTTTGTGATCATTTTTGAAATCCAAGATTGTCGTCGCTCAAAATTATGATAACTACATTAGGGGTATCGTATCCGAGGTTCTCGAGGGTGCAGAAAACAATTTTGGGATCATTTTTAAATCCGAGATGGCCGCCGCTCAAAAGTATAATAACTAGATTATGGGTATCGTCTCCTAGGTTCTCGAGGGTGCAGAGAACGATTTTGTGATTAGTTTTCAAATCCAAGATGGCCGCCGCTCAAAAGTATGATTACTTCAATATGGGTATCGAATCCTAGGTTCTCGAGGGTGCAGAGAACGATTTTGTGATCATTTTTGAAATCCAAGATGGCCGCCGCTCAAAATTATGATTTCAGCAATATGGATATCGTGTCCGAGATTCTCGAGGGTGCAGAGAACGATTTGGTGATCATTTTTCAAATCCAAGATGGCCGCCGCACAAAATTATGATTTCAGCTATATGGATATCGTGTCCGAGATTCTCGACGGTGCACAGAACGATTTGGTGATCATCTTTCAAATCCAAGATGGCCGCCGCACAAAATTATGATTTCAGCAACATGGATATCCTGTCTGAGGTTCTCGAGGATGCAGAAAATAATTTTGGGATCATTCTTAAATCCGAGATGGCCGTCGTGCAATATTATGATCACGAAAATGTGGGTATCGTATCCGAGGTTCTCGAGAGTGCAGAGAACGATTTTGTGATCATTTTTCAAATCCAAGATGGCCGCCGCTCAAAAGTATGATAACTACATTATGGTTATCGCATCCGAGGTTCTCGAGTGTGCTGAGAACGATTTTGTGATCATTTTTCAAATCGAAGGCCGCCGCTCAAAAGTATGATAACTATATTATGGGTATCGTATCCGAGGTTCTCGAGGGTGCAGAAAACAATTTTGGGATCATTTTTAAATCCGAGATGGCCGCCGCTCAAAAGTATGATAACTAGATTATGGGTATCGTCTCCTAGGTTCTCGAGGGTGCAGAGATCGAATTTGTAATCAGTTTTCAAATCCAAGATGGCCGCCGCTCAAAAGTATGATAACTTCATTATGGGTATCGTATCCGAGGTTCTCGAGGGTGCTGAAAACGATTTTGTGATCATTTTTGAAATCCAAGATGGCCGCCACTCAAAATTATGATAACTACATTATGGGTATCGTATCCGAGATTCTCGAGGGTGCTGAGAACGATTTTGTGATCATTTTTCAAATCCTAGATGGCCGCCGTGCAAGTTTATGATCATAAAAATATGGGTATCGTATCCGAGGTTCTTGAGAGTGTACAGAACGATTTTGTGATCATTTTTGAAATCCAAGATGGCCGCCACTCAAAAGTATGATAACTACATTATGGTTATCGCATCCGAGGTTCTCGAGTGTGCTGAGAACGATTTTGTGATCATTTTTCAAATCGAAGGCCGCCGCTCAAAAGTATGATAACTATATTGTGGGTATCGTATCCGAGGTTCTCGAGGGTGCAGAAAACAATTTTGGGATCATTTTTAAATCCGAGATGGCCGCCGCTCAAAAGTATGATAACTAGATTATGGGTATCGTCTCCTAGGTTCTCGAGGGTGCAGAGATCGATTTTGTAATCAGTTTTCAAATCCAAGATGGCCGCCGCTCAAAAGTATGATAACTTCATTATGGGTATCGTATCCGAGGTTCTCGAGGGTGCTGAGAACGATTTTGTGATCATTTTTGAAATCCAAGATGGCCGCCACTCAAAATTATGATAAATACATTATGGGTATCGTATCCGAGATTCTCGAGGGTGCTGAGAACGATTTTGTGATCATTTTTTAATTCCAAGATGGCCGCCGTGCAAGTTTATGATCATAAAAATATGGGTATCGTATCCGAGGTTCTTGAGAGTGTACAGAACGATTTTGTGATCATTTTTGAAATCCAAGATGGCCGCCACTCAAAATTATGATAACTACATTATGGGTATCGTATCCGAGATTCTCGAGGGTGCTGAGAACGATTTTGTGATCATTTTTCAAATCCTAGATGGCCGCCGCACAAAATTATAATTTCAGCAATATGGATAACGTACCCGAGGTTCTCGAGGAAGCAGAGAACGATTTGGTGATCATTTTTCAAATCCAAGATAGCCGCCGCACAAAATTATGATATTAGCAATACGGATATCGTGCCCGAGGTTCTCGAGGGTGCAGAGAACAATTCTGTGGTCATTTTTGAAATCCAAGAGGGCTGCCGCAAACAATAATGTTTTCAGCAATAGTTTGATAACTACATTATGGGTATCGTATCCGAGGTTCTCGAGGGTGCTGAGCATGATTTTGTGATCATTTTTCAAATCCAAGATGGCAGCCGTGCAAGATTATGATCTCAAAAATATGGGTATCGTATCCGAGGTTCTTCAGAGTGCACAGAACGATTTTGTGATCATTTTTCAAATCGAAGATGGCCGTGGATCAAATGTATGATAACAACATTATGGGTATCGTACCATAGGTTCTCGAGGGTGCTGAGAACGATTTTGTGATCATTTTTCAAATCGAAGGCCGCCGCTCAAAAGTATGATAACTATATTATGGGTATCGTATCCGAGGTTCTCGAGGGTGCAGAAAACAATTTTGGGATCATTTTTAAATCCGAGATGGCCGCCGCTCAAAAGTATGATAACTAGATTATGGGTATCGTCTCCTAGGTTCTCGAGGGTGCAGAGATCGATTTTGTAATCAGTTTTCAAATCCAAGATGGCCGCCGCTCAAAAGTATGATAACTTCATTATGGGTATCGTATCCGAGGTTCTCGAGGGTGCTGAAAACGATTTTGTGATCATTTTTGAAATCCAAGATGGCCGCCACTCAAAATTATGATAACTACATTATGGGTATCGTATCCGAGATTCTCGAGGGTGCTGAGAACGATTTTGTGATCATTTTTCAAATCCTACATGGCCGCCGTGCAAGTTTATGATCATAAAAATATGGGTATCGTATCCGAGGTTCTTGAGAGTGTACAGAACGACTTTGTGATCATTTTTGAAATCCAAGATGGCCGCCACTCAAAAGTATGATAACTACATTATGGTTATCGCATCCGAGGTTCTCGAGTGTGCTGAGAACGATTTTGTGATCATTTTTCAAATCGAAGGCCGCCGCTCAAAAGTATGATAACTATATTATGGGTATCGTATCCGAGGTTCTCGAGGGTGCAGAAAACAATTTTGGGATCATTTTTAAATCCGAGATGGCCGCCGCTCAAAAGTATGATAACTAGATTATGGGTATCGTCTCCTAGGTTCTCGAGGGTGCAGAGATCGATTTTGTAATCAGTTTTCAAATCCAAGATGGCCGCCGCTCAAAAGTATGATAACTTCATTATGGGTATCGTATCCGAGGTTCTCGAGGGTGCTGAGAACGATTTTGTGATCATTTTTGAAATCCAAGATGGCCGCCACTCAAAATTATGATAACTACATTATGGGTATCGTATCCGAGATTCTCGAGGGTGCTGAGAACGATTTTGTGATCATTTTTCAATTCCAAGATGGCCGCCGTGCAAGTTTATGATCATAAAAATATGGGTATCGTATCCGAGGTTCTTGAGAGTGTACAGAACGATTTTGTGATCATTTTTGAAATCCAAGATGGCCGCCACTCAAAATTATGATAACTACATTATGGGTATCGTATCCGAGATTCTCGAGGGTGCTGAGAACGATTTTGTGATCATTTTTCAAATCGAAGGCCGCCGCTCAAAAGTATGATAACTATATTATGGGTATCGTATCCGAGGTTCTCGAGGTAGCAGAAAACAATTTTGGGATCATTTTTAAATCCGAGATGGCCGCCGCTCAAAAGTATGATAACTAGATTATGGGTATCGTCTCCTAGGTTCTCGAGGGTGCAGAGAACGATTTTGTAATCAGTTTTCAAATCCAAGAGGGCCGCCGCTCAAAAGTATGATAACTTCATTATGGGTATCGTATCCGAGGTTCTCGAGGGTGCTGAGAACGATTTTGTGATCATTTTTCAATTCCAAGATGGCAGCCGTGCAAGATTATGATCACAAAAATATGGGTATCGTATCCGAGGTTCTTGAGAGTGAACAAAACGATTTTGTGATCATTTTTGAAATCCAAGATGGCCGCCACTCAAAATTATGATAACTACATTATGGATATCGTGTCCGAGATTCTCGAGGGTGCAGAAAACAATTTTGTGATCATTTTCAAATCCAAGATGGCCGCCGCTCAAAACTTTGATAACTACATTATGGGTATCGTATCCGAGGTTCTCGAGGGTGCTGAACATGATTTTGTGATCATTTTTCAAATCCAAGATGGCCGCCGTGCAAGATTATGATAACCACATTATGGGTATCGTATCCGAGGTTCTCGAGGGTGCAGAGAACGATTTTGTGATCATTTTTCAAATTGAAGATAGCCGCCGCTCAAAAGTATGATAACTAGATTATGGGTATCGTCTCCGAGGTTCTTGAGAGTGCACTGAACGATTTTGTGAACATTTTTGAAATCTGAGATAGCCGCCGCTCAAAAGTATGATAACTAGATTATGGGCACCGTATCCGAGGTTCACGAGGGTGCAGAGAACGACTTTGTGATCAGATTTCAAATCCAAGATGGCCACCGCTCAAAATTATAATAATTACATTATGGGTATCGTATCCAAGTTTCTCGAGGGTGCTGAGAACGATTTTGTGATTATTTTTCAAATCCAAGATGGCTGCCGCACAAAATTAGGATTTTAGCAATATGGATATCGTGTCCGATGTTCTCGAGGGTGCAGAGAACAATTCTGTGATCATTTTTGAAATCCAAGAGGGCTGCCGCAAACAATAATGTTTTCAGCATTATTGATATAGTGTCTGAGGTTCTCGAGGTTGCAGAAAATAATTTTGGGATCATTTTTAAATCCTAGATGGCAACCGTGCAAGATTATGATCACAAAAATATGGGTATCGTATCCGAGGTTCTCGAGAGTGCACAGAACGATTTTGTGATCATTTTTGAAATTCAAGATTGCCGCCACTCAAAATTATGATAACTACATTATGGGTATCGTATCCGAGATTCTCGAGGGTGCTGAGAACGATTTTGTGATCATTTTTCAAATCCTAGATGGCCGCCGCACAAAATTATAATTTCAGCAATATGGATAACGTACCCGAGGTTCTCGAGGAAGCAGAGAACGACTTTGTGATCAGATTTCAAATCCAAGATGGCCACCGCTCAAAATTATAATAATTACATTATGGGTATCGTATCCAAGTTTCTCGAGGGTGCTGAGAACGATTTTGTGATTATTTTCCAAATCCAAGATGGCTGCCGCACAAAATTAGGATTTTAGCAATATGGATATCGTGTCCGATGTTCTCGAGGGTGCAGAGAACAATTCTGTGATCATTTTTGAAATCCAAGAGGGCTGCCGCAAACAATAATGTTTTCAGCATTATTGATATCGTGTCTGAGGTTCTCGAGGTTGCAGAAAATAATTTTGGGATCATTTTTAAATCCTAGATGGCAACCGTGCAAGATTATGATCACAAAAATATGGGTATCGTATCCGAGGTTCTCGAGAGTGCACAGAACGATTTTGTGATCATTTTTGAAATTCAAGATTGCCGCCACTCAAAATTATGATAACTACATTATGGGTATCGTATCCGAGGTTCTCGAGGAAGCAGAGAACGATTTGGTGATCATTTTTCAAATCCAAGATAGCCGCCGCACAAAATTATGATATTAGCAATAAGGATATCGTGCCCGAGGTTCTCGAGGGTGCAGAGAACAATTCTGTGGTCATTTTTGAAATCCAAGAGGGCTGCCGCAAACAATAATGTTTTCAGCAATAGTTTGATAACTACATTATGGGTATCGTATCCGAGGTTCTCGAGGGTGCTGAGCATGATTTTGTGATCATTTTTCAAACCGAAGATGGCCGTGGATCAAATGTATGATAACAACATTATGGGTATCGTACCATAGGTTCTCGAGGGTGCTGAGAACGATTTAAGGTTCATTTTTCAAATCCAAGATGGTCCCCGCTCAAAATTATGATAACTACATTATGGGTATCGTATGCGAAGTTCTCGAGGGTGCAGAGAACGATTTTGTGATCATTTTTCAAATCGAAGATAGCCGCCACTCAAAAGTATGATAACTAGATTATAGGTATCGTCTCCTAGGTTCTCGAGGGTGCAGAGAACGATTTTGTGATCAGTTTTCAAATCCAAGAAGGCCGCCGCTCAAAAGTATGATAACTACATTATGGGTATCGTATCCGAGGTTCTCGATGGTGCTGAGAACGATTTTGTGATCATTTTTCAAATCCAAGAAGGCCGCCGCTCAAAAGTATGATAACTACATTATGGGTATCGTATGCGAGGTTCTCGAGGGTGCAGAGAACGATTTTGTGATCATTTTTCAAATCCAAGAAGGCCGCCGCTCAAAAGTATGATAACTACATTATGGGTATCGTATCCGAGGTTCTCGATGGTGCTGAGAACGATTTTGTGATCATTTTTCAATTCCAAGATGGCCGCCGTGCAAGATTACGATCACAAATATATGGGTATCGTGTCCGAGGTTCTTGAGAGTGCACAGAACTATTTTGTGATCATTTTTGAAATCCAAGATTGTCGTCGCTCAAAATTATTATAACTACATTAGGGGTATCGTATCCGAGGTTCTCGAGGGTGCAGAAAACAATTTTGGGATCATTTTTAAATCCGAGATGGCCGCCGCTCAAAAGTATAATAACTAGATTATTGGTATCGTCTCCTAGGTTCTCGAGGGTGCAGAGAACGATTTTGTGATTAGTTTTCAAATCCAAGATGGCCGCCGCTCAAAAGTATGATTACTTCATTATGGGTATCGAATCCTAGGTTCTCGAGGGTGCAGAGAACGATTTTGTGATCATTTTTGAAATCCAAGATGGCCGCCGCTCAAAATTATGATTTCAGCAATATGGATATCGTGTCCGAGATTCTCGAGGGTGCACAGAACGATTTGGTGATCATTATTCAAATACAAGATGGCCGCCGCACAAAATTATGATTTCAGCAACATGGATATCCTGTCTGAGGTTCTCGAGGGTGCAGAAAATAATTTTGGGATCATTCTTAAATCCGAGATGGCCGCCGTGCAATATTATGATCACGAAAATGTGGGTATCGTATCCGAGGTTCTCGAGAGTGCAGAGAACGATTTTGTGATCATTTTTCAAATCCAAGATGGCCGCCGCTCAAAAGTATGATAACTACATTATGGTTATCGCATCCGAGGTTCTCGAGTGTGCTGAGAACGATTTTGTGATCATTTTTCAAATCGAAGGCCGCCGCTCAAAAGTATGATAACTATATTTTGGGTATCGTATCCGAGGTTCTCGAGGGTGCAGAAAACAATTTTGGGATCATTTTTAAATCCGAGATGGCCGCCGCTCAAAAGTATGATAACTAGATTATGGGTATCGTCTCCAAGGTTCTCGAGGGTGCAGAGATCGATTTTGTAATCAGTTTTCAAATCCAAGATGGCCGCCGCTCAAAAGTATGATAACTTCATTATGGGTATCGTATCCGAGGTTCTCGAGGGTGCTGAAAACGATTTTGTGATCATTTTTGAAATCCAAGATGGCCGCCACTCAAAATTATGATAACTACATTATGGGTATCGTATCCGAGATTCTCGAGGGTGCTGAGAACGATTTTGTGATCATTTTTCAAATCCTAGATGGCCGCCGTGCAAGTTTATGATCATAAAAATATGGGTATCGTATCCGAGGTTCTTGAGAGTGTACAGAACGATTTTGTGATCATTTTTGAAATCCAAGATGGCCGCCACTCAAAAGTATGATAACTACATTATGGTTATCGCATCCGAGGTTCTCGAGTGTGCTGAGAACGATTTTGTGATCATTTTTCAAATCGAAGGCCGCCGCTCAAAAGTATGATAACTATATTATGGGTATCGTATCCGAGGTTCTCGAGGGTGCAGGAAACAATTTTGGGATCATTTTTAAATCCGAGATGGCCGCCGCTCAAAAGTATGATAACTAGATTATGGGTATCGTCTCCTAGGTTCTCGAGGGTGCAGAGATCGATTTTGTAATCAGTTTTCAAATCCAAGATGGCCGCCGCTCAAAAGTATGATAACTTCATTATGGGTATCGTATCCGAGGTTCTCGAGGGTGCTGAGAACGATTTTGTGATCATTTTTGAAATCCAAGATGGCCGCCACTCAAAATTATGATAACTACATTATGGGTATCGTATCCGAGATTCTCGAGGGTGCTGAGAACGATTTTGTGATCATTTTTCAATTCCAAGATGGCCGCCGTGCAAGTTTATGATCATAAAAATATGGGTATCGTATCCGAGGTTCTTGAGAGTGTACAGAACGATTTTGTGATCATTTTTGAAATCCAAGATGGCCGCCACTCAAAATTATGATAACTACATTATGGGTATCGTATCCGAGATTCTCGAGGGTGCTGAGAACGATTTTGTGATCATTTTTCAAATCCTAGATGGCCGCCGCACAAAATTATAATTTCAGCAATATGGATAACGTACCCGAGGTTCTCGAGGAAGCAGAGAACGATTTGGTGATCATTTTTCAAATCCAAGATAGCCGCCGCACAAAATTATGATATTAGCAATACGGATATCGTGCCCGAGGTTCTCGAGGGTGCAGAGAACAATTCTGTGGTCATTTTTGAAATCCAAGAGGGCTGCCGCAAACAATAATGTTTTCAGCAATAGTTTGATAACTACATTATGGGTATCGTATCCGAGGTTCTCGAGGGTGCTGAGCATGATTTTGTGATCATTTTTCAAATCCAAGATGGCCGCCGTGCAAGATTATGATCTCAAAAATATGGGTATCGTATCCGAGGTTCTTCAGAGTGCACAGAACGATTTTGTGATCATTTTTCAAATCGAAGATGGCCGTGGATCAAATGTATGATAACAACATTATGGGTATCGTACCATAGGTTCTCGAGGGTGCTGAGAACGATTTAAGGTTCATTTTTCAAATCCAAGATGGTCCCCGCTCAAAATTATGATAACTACATTATGGGTATCGTATGCGAGGTTCTCGAGGGTGCAGAGAACGATTTTGTGATCATTTTTCAAATCGAAGATAGCCGCCGCTCAAAAGTATGATAACTAGATTAAAGGTATCGTCTCCTAGGTTCTCGAGGGTGCAGAGAACGATTTTGTGATCAGTTTTCAAATACAAGAAGGCCGCCGCTCAAAAGTATGATAACTACATTATGGGTATCGTATCCGAGGTTCTCGATGGTGCTGAGAACGATTTTGTGATCATTTTTCAATTCCAAGATGGCCGCCGTGCAAGATTATGATCACAAATATATGGGTATCGTATCCGAGGTTCTTGAGAGTGCACAGAACTATTTTGTGATCAGTTTTCAAATCCAAGATGGTCGTCGCTCAAAATTATGATAACTACATTAGGGGTATCGTATCCGAGGTTCTCGAGGGTGCAGAAAACAATTTTGGGATCATTTTTAAATCCGAGATGGCCGCCGCTCAAAAGTATGATAACTAGATTATGGGTATCGTCTCCTAGGTTCTCGAGGGTGCAGAGAACGATTTTGTGATTAGTTTTCAAATCCAAGATGGCCGCCGCTCAAAAGTATGATTACTTCATTATGGGTATCGAATCCTAGGTTCTCGAGGGTGCAGAGAACGATTTTGTGATCATTTTTGAAATCCAAGATGGCCGCCGCTCAAAATTATGATTTCAGCAATATGGATATCGTGTCCGAGATTCTCGAGGGTGCAGAGAACGATTTGGTGATCATTTTTCAAATCCAAGATGGCCGCCGCACAAAATTATGATTTCAGCTATATGGATATCGTGTCCGAGATTCTCGACGGTGCACAGAACGATTTGGTGATCATCTTTCAAATCCAAGATGGCCGCCGCACAAAATTATGATTTCAGCAAAATGGATATCCTGTCTGAGGTTCTCGAGGGTGCAGAAAATAATTTTGGGATCATTCTTAAATCCGAGATGGCCGCCGTGCAATATTATGATCACGAAAATGTGGGTATCGTATCCGAGGTTCTCGAGAGTGCAGAGAACGATTTTGTGATCATTTTTCAAATCCAAGATGGCCGCCGCTCAAAAGTATGATAACTACATTATGGTTATCGCATCCGAGGTTCTCGAGTGTGCTGAGAACGATTTTGTGATCATTTTTCAAATCGAAGGCCGCCGCTCAAAAGTATGATAACTATATTATGGGTATCGTATCCGAGGTTCTCGAGGGTGCAGAAAACAATTTTGGGATCATTTTTAATTCCGAGATGGCTGCCGCTCAAATGTATGATAACAACATTATGGGTATCGTACCATAGGTTCTCGAGGGTGCTGAGAACGATTTAAGGTTCATTTTTCAAATCCAAGATGGTCCCCGCTCAAAATTATGATAACTACATTATGGGTATCGTATGCGAGGTTCTCGAGGGTGCAGAGAACGATTTTGTGATCATTTTTCAAATCGAAGATAGCCGCCGCTCAAAAGTATGATAACTAGATTAAAGGTATCGTCTCCTAGGTTCTCGAGGGTGCAGAGAACGATTTTGTGATCAGTTTTCAAATACAAGAAGGCCGCCGCTCAAAAGTATGATAACTACATTATGGGTATCGTATCCGAGGTTCTCGATGGTGCTGAGAACGATTTTGTGATCATTTTTCAATTCCAAGATGGCCGCCGTGCAAGATTATGATCACAAATATATGGGTATCGTATCCGAGGTTCTTGAGAGTGCACAGAACTATTTTGTGATCATTTTTGAAATCCAAGATTGTCGTCGCTCAAAATTATGATAACTACATTAGGGGTATCGTATCCGAGGTTCTCGAGGGTGCAGAAAACAATTTTGGGATCATTTTTAAATCCGAGATGGCCGCCGCTCAAAAGTATAATAACTAGATTATGGGTATCGTCTCCTAGGTTCTCGAGGGTGCAGAGAACGATTTTGTGATTAGTTTTCAAATCCAAGATGGCCGCCGCTCAAAAGTATGATTACTTCATTATGGGTATCGAATCCTAGGTTCTCGAGGGTGCAGAGAACGATTTTGTGATCATTTTTGAAATCCAAGATGGCCGCCGCTCAAAATTATGATTTCAGCAATATGGATATCGTGTCCGAGATTCTCGAGGGTGCAGAGAACGATTTGGTGATCATTTTTCAAATCCAAGATGGCCGCCGCACAAAATTATGATTTCAGCTATATGGATATCGTGTCCGAGATTCTCGACGGTGCACAGAACGATTTGGTGATCATCTTTCAAATCCAAGATGGCCGCCGCACAAAATTATGATTTCAGCAAAATGGGTATCCTGTCTGAGGTTCTCGAGGGTGCAGAAAATAATTTTGGGATCATTCTTAAATCCGAGATGGCCGCCGTGCAATATTATGATCACGAAAATGTGGGTATCGTATCCGAGGTTCTCGAGAGTGCAGAGAACGATTTTGTGATCATTTTTCAAATCCAAGATGGCCGCCGCTCAAAAGTATGATAACTACATTATGGTTATCGCATCCGAGGTTCTCGAGTGTGCTGAGAACGATTTTGTGATCATTTTTCAAATCGAAGGCCGCCGCTCAAAAGTATGATAACTATATTATGGGTATCGTATCCGAGGTTCTCGAGGGTGCAGAAAACAATTTTGGGATCATTTTTAATTCCGAGATGGCTGCCGCTCAAAAGTATGATAACTAGATTATGGGTATCATCTCCTAGGTTCTCGAGGGTGCAGAGATCGATTTTGTAATCAGTTTTCAAATCCAAGATGGCCGCCGCTCAAAAGTATGATAACTTCATTATGGGTATCGTATCCGAGGTTCTCGACGGTGCTGAAAACGATTTTGTGATCATTTTTGAAATCCAAGATGGCCGCCACTCAAAATTATGATAACTACATTATGGGTATCGTATCCGAGATTCTCGAGGGTGCTGAGAACGATTTTGTGATCATTTTTCAAATCCTAGATGGCCGCCGTGCAAGGTTATGATCATAAAAATATGGGTATCGTATCCGAGGTTCTTGAGAGTGTACAGAACGATTTTGTGATCATTTTTGAAATCCAAGATGGCCGCCACTCAAAAGTATGATAACTACATTATGGTTATCGCATCCGAGGTTCTCGAGTGTGCTGAGAACGATTTTGTGATCATTTTTCAAATCGAAGGCCGCCGCTCAAAAGTATGATAACTATATTATGGATATCGTATCCGAGGTTCTCGAGGGTGCAGAAAACAATTTTGGGATCATTTTTAAATCCGAGATGGCCGCCGCTCAAAAGTATGATAACTAGATTATGGGTATCGTATCCGAGGTTCTCGAGGGTGCAGAGATCGATTTTGTAATCAGTTTTCAAATCCAAGATGGCCGCCGCTCAAAAGTATGATAACTTCATTATGGGTATCGTATCCGAGGTTCTCGAGGGTGCTGAGAACGATTTTGTGATCATTTTTGAAATCCAAGATGGCCGCCACTCAAAATTATGATAACTACATTATGGGTATCGTATCCGAGGTTCTCGAGGGTGCTGAGAACGATTTTGTGATCATTTTTCAATTCCAAGATGGCCGCCGTGCAAGTTTATGATCATAAAAATATGGGTATCGTATCCGAGGTTCTTGAGAGTGTACAGAACGATTTTGTGATCATTTTTGAAATCCAAGATGGCCGCCACTCAAAATTATGATAACTACATTATGGGTATCGTATCCGAGATTCTCGAGGGTGCTGAGAACGATTTTGTGATCATTTTTCAAATCCTAGATGGCCGCCGCACAAAATTATAATTTCAGCAATATGGATAACGTACCCGAGGTTCTCGAGGAAGCAGAGAACGATTTGGTGATCATTTTTCAAATCCAAGATAGCCGCCGCACAAAATTATGATATTAGCAATACGGATATCGTGCCCGAGGTTCTCGAGGGTGCAGAGAACAATTCTGTGGTCATTTTTGAAATCCAAGAGGGCTGCCGCAAACAATAATGTTTTCAGCAATAGTTTGATAACTACATTATGGGTATCGTATCCGAGGTTCTCGAGGGTGCTGAGCATGATTTTGTGATCATTTTTCAAATCCAAGATGGCCGCCGTGCAAGATTATGATCTCAAAAATATGGGTATCGTATTCGAGGTTCTTCAGAGTGCACAGAACGATTTTGTGATCAATTTTCAAATCGAAGATGGCCGTGGATCAAATGTATGATAACAACATTATGGGTATCGTACCATAGGTTCTCGAGGGTGCTGAGAACGATTTAAGGTTCATTTTTCAAATCCAAGATGGTCCCCGCTTAAAATTATGATAACTACATTATGGGTATCGTATGCGAGGTTCTCGAGGGTGCAGAGAACGATTTTGTGATCATTTTTCAAATCGAAGATAGCCGCCGCTCAAAAGTATGATAACTAGATTATAGGCATCGTCTCCTAGGTTCTCGAGGGTGCAGAGAACGATTTTGTGATCAGTTTTCAAATACAAGAAGGCCGCCGCTCAAAAGTATGATAACTACATTATGGGTATCGTATCCGAGGTTCTCGATGGTGCTGAGAACGATTTTGTGATCATTTTTCAATTCCAAGATGGCCGCCGTGCAAGATTATGATCACAAATATATGGGTATCGTATCCGAGGTTCTTGAGAGTGCACAGAACTATTTTGTGATCATTTTTGAAATCCAAGATTGTCGTCGCTCAAAATTATGATAACTACATTAGGGGTATCGTATCCGAGGTTCTCGAGGGTGCAGAAAACAATTTTGGGATCATTTTTAAATCCGAGATGGCCGCCGCTCAAAAGTATAATAACTAGATTATGGGTATCGTCTCCTAGGTTCTCGAGGGTGCAGAGAACGATTTTGTGATTAGTTTTCAAATCCAAGATGGCCGCCGCTCAAAAGTATGATTACTTCATTATGGGTATCGAATCCTAGGTTCTCGAGGGTGCAGAGAACGATTTTGTGATCATTTTTGAAATCCAAGATGGCCGCCGCTCAAAATTATGATTTCAGCAATATGGATATCGTGTCCGAGATTCTCGAGGGTGCAGAGAACGATTTGGTGATCATTTTTCAAATCAAATATGGCCGCCGCACAAAATTATGATTTCAGCTATATGGATATCGTGTCCGAGATTCTCGACGGTGCACAGAACGATTTGGTGATCATCTTTCAAATCCAAGATGGCCGCCGCACAAAATTATGATTTCAGCAACATGGATATCCTGTCTGAGGTTCTCGAGGGTGCAGAAAATAATTTTGGGATCATTCTTAAATCCGAGATGGCCGCCGTGCAATATTATGATCACGAAAATGTGGGTATCGTATCCGAGGTTCTCGAGAGTGCAGAGAACGATTTTGTGATCATTTTTCAAATCCAAGATGGCCGCCGCTCAAAAGTATGATAACTACATTATGGTTATCGCATCCGAGGTTCTCGAGTGTGCTGAGAACGATTTTGTGATCATTTTTCAAATCGAAAGCCGCCGCTCAAAAGTATGATAACTATATTATGGGTATCGTATCCGAGGTTCTCGAGGGTGCAGAAAACAATTTTGGGATCATTTTTAAATCCGAGATGGCCGCCGCTCAAAAGTATGATAACTAGATTATGGGTATCGTCTCCTAGGTTCTCGAGGGTGCAGAGATCGATTTTGTAATCAGTTTTCAAATCCAAGATGGCCGCCGCTCAAAAGTATGATAACTTCATTATGGGTATCGTATCCGAGGTTCTCGAGGGTGCTGAGAACGATTTTGTGATCATTTTTCAATTCCAAGATGGCAGCCGTGCAAGATTATGATCACAAAAATATGGGTATCGTATCCGAGGTTCTTGAGAGTGTACAGAACGATTTTGTGATCATTTTTGAAATCCAAGATGGCCGCCACTCAAAATTATGATAACTACATTATGGATATCGTGTCCGAGATTCTCGAGGGTGCAGAAAACAATTTTGTGATCATTTTCAAATCCAAGATGGCCGCCGCTCAAAACTTTGATAACTACATTATGGGTATCGTATCCGAGGTTCTCGAGGGTGCTGAGCATGATTTTGTGATCATTTTTCAAATCCAAGATGGCCGCCGTGCAAGATTATGATCTCAAAAATATGGGTATCGTATCCGAGGTTCTTCAGAGTACACAGAACGATTTTGTGATCATTTTTCAAATCGAAGATGGCCGTGGATCAAATGTATGATAACAACATTATGGGTATCGTACCATAGGTTCTCGAGGGTGCTGAGAACGATTTAAGATTCATTTTTCAAATCCAAGATGGTCGCCGCTCAAAATTATGATAACTACATTATGGGTATCGTATGCGAGGTTCTCGAGGGTGCAGAGAACGATTTTGTGATCATTTTTCAAATCGAAGATAGCCGCCGCTCAAAAGTATGATAACTAGATTATAGGCATCGTCTCCTAGGTTCTCGAGGGTGCAGAGAACGATTTTGTGATCAGTTTTCAAATACAAGAAGGCCGCCGCTCAAAAGTATGATAACTACATTATGGGTATCGTATCCGAGGTTCTCGATGGTGCTGAGAACGATTTTGTGATCATTTTTCAATTCCAAGATGGCCGCCGTGCAAGATTATGATCACAAATATATGGGTATCGTATCCGAGGTTCTTGAGAGTGCACAGAACTATTTTGTGATCATTTTTGAAATCCAAGATTGTCGTCGCTCAAAATTATGATAACTACATTAGGGGTATCGTATCCGAGGTTCTCGAGGGTGCAGAAAACAATTTTGGGATCATTTTTAAATCCGAGATGGCCGCCGCTCAAAAGTATAATAACTAGATTATGGGTATCGTCTCCTAGGTTCTCGAGGGTGCAGAGAACGATTTTGTGATTAGTTTTCAAATCCAAGATGGCCGCCGCTCAAAAGTATGATTACTTCATTATGGGTATCGAATCCTAGGTTCTCGAGGGTGCAGAGAACGATTTTGTGATCATTTTTGAAATCCAAGATGGCCGCCGCACATAATTATGATTTCAGCAATATGGATATCGTGTCCGAGATTCTCGAGGTTGCAGAGAATGATTTGGTGATCATTTTTCAAATCAAATATGGCCGCCGCACAAAATTATGATTTCAGCTATATGGATATCGTGTCCGAGATTCTCGACGGTGCACAGAACGATTTGGTGATCATCTTTCAAATCCAAGATGGCCGCCGCACAAAATTATGATTTCAGCAACATGGATATCCTGTCTGAGGTTCTCGAGGGTGCAGAAAATAATTTTGGGATCATTCTTAAATCCGAGATGGCCGCCGTGCAATATTATGATCACGAAAATGTGGGTATCGTATCCGAGGTTCTCGAGAGTGCAGAGAACGATTTTGTGATCATTTTTCAAATCCAAGATGGCCGCCGCTCAAAAGTATGATAACTACATTATGGTTATCGCATCCGAGGTTCTCGAGTGTGCTGAGAACGATTTTGTGATCATTTTTCAAATCGAAGGCCGCCGCTCAAAAGTATGATAACTATATTATGGGTATCGTATCCGAGGTTCTCGAGGGTGCAGAAAACAATTTTGGGATCATTTTTAAATCCGAGATGGCCGCCGCTCAAAAGTATGATAACTAGATTATGGGTATCGTCTCCTAGGTTCTCGAGGGTGCAGAGAACGATTTTGTAATCAGTTTTCAAATCCAAGATGGCCGCCGCTCAAAAGTATGATAACTTCATTATGGGTATCGTATCCGAGGTTCTCGAGGGTGCTGAGAACGATTTTGTGATCATTTTTCAATTCCAAGATGGCAGCCGTGCAAGATTATGATCACAAAAATATGGGTATCGTATCCGAGGTTCTTGAGAGTGTACAGAACGATTTTGTGATCATTTTTGAAATCCAAGATGGCCGCCACTCAAAATTATGATAACTACATTATGGATATCGTGTCCGAGATTCTCGAGGGTGCAGAAAACAATTTTGTGATCATTTTCAAATCCAAGATGGCCGCCGCTCAAAACTTTGATAACTACATTATGGGTATCGTATCCGAGGTTCTCGAGGGTGCTGAGCATGATTTTGTGATCATTTTTCAAATCCAAGATGGCCGCCGTGCAAGATTATGATCTCAAAAATATGGGTATCGTATCCGAGGTTCTTCAGAGTACACAGAACGATTTTGTGATCATTTTTCAAATCGAAGATGGCCGTGGATCAAATGTATGATAACAACATTATGGGTATCGTACCATAGGTTCTCGAGGGTGCTGAGAACGATTTAAGATTCATTTTTCAAATCCAAGATGGTCGCCGCTCAAAATTATGATAACCACATTGTGGGTATCTTATCCGAGGTTCTCGAGGGTGCAGAGAACGATTTTGTGATCATTTTTCAAATTGAAGATAGCCGCCGCTCAAAAGTATGATAACTAGATTATGGGTATCGTCTCCGAGGTTCTTGAGAGTGCACTGAACGATTTTGTGATCATTTTTGAAATCCAAGATGGCCGCCGCTCAAAATTATGATAACTACATTAGGGGTGTCGTATCCGAGGTTCTCGAGGGTGCAGAGAACGATTTTGTGATCAGTTTTCAAATCCAAGATGGCCGCCGCTCAAAAGTATGATAACTACATTATGGGTATCGTATCCGAGGTTCTCGAGGGTGCTGAGAATGATTTTCTTATGTATGTATGTTGGTATGTGTGTAAGTAGTGTAAATGTTAGTGTACATGTATGTTTGTGTTAGTTTCTGATCCGTGCAAGATTATGATAACTACATTATGGGTATCGTATCCGAGGTTCTTGAGAGTGCACTGAACGATTTTGTGATCATTTTTGAAATCCAAGATGGCCGCCGCTCAAAATTATGATAACTACATTAGGGGTATCGTATCCGAGGTTCTCGAGGGTGCAGAGAACGATTTTGTGATCATTTTTGAAATCCAAGATGGCCGCCGCTCAAAATTATGATTTCAGCAATATGGATATCGTGTCCGAGATTCTCTAACATAATCTAGTTATCATTTTTCTAATCCAAGATGGCCGCCTTACAAAATTATGTTTTCAGCAATATGGATATCGTGTCCGAGGTTCTCGAGGGTGCAGAGAACAATTCTGTTATCATTTTTTACATCCAAGAGAGCTGCCGCAAACAATTATGTTTTCAGCAATATGGATATCGTGTCCAAGGTTCTCGAGGGTGCAGAAAACAATTATGGGATTATTTTTAAATCCGAGATGGCCGCCGCTCAAAAGTATGATAACTAGATTATGGGTATCGTATCCGAGTTTCTCGAGGGTGCAGAGAACGATTTTGTGATCATTTTTCAAATCGAAGATGGCCGCCGCTCAAAAGTATGATAACTACATTATGGGTATCGTATCCGAGTTTCTCGAGGGTGCTGAGAAAGATTTTGTGATCATTTTTCAAATCCAAGATGGCTGCCGTGCAAGAGTATGATCATAAAAATATGGGTGACGTATCCGAGGTTCTCGAGGGTGCAGAGAATGATTTTGTGATCATTTTTGAAATCCAAGATGGCCGCCGGTCAAAATTATGATAACTACATTATGGGTATCGTATCCGAGGTTCTCGAGGGTGCTGAGAATGATTTTGTGATCATTTTTCAAATCCAAGATGGCCGCGGATCAAAAGTATGATAACTACATTATGGGTATCGTACCAGAGGTTTTCGAGGGTGCTGAGAACGATTTTGTGATCATTTTTCAAATCCAAGTTGGTCGCCGGTCAAAATTATGATAACTACATTACGGGTATCGTATCCAAGGTTCTCGAGGGTGCAGAGAACGATTTTGTGATCATTTTTCAAATCCAAGATGGCCGCCGCACAAAATTATGATTTTAGCAATATGGATATCGTGTCCGAGGTTCTCGAGGGTGCAGAGAACAATTCTGTTATCATTTTTTACATCCAAGAGAGCTGCCGCAAACAATTATGTTTTCAGCAATATGGATATCGAGTCCGAGGTTCTCGAGGGTGCAGAAAACAATTTTGGGATCATTTTCAAATCCAAAATGGACGCCGCTCAAAAGTATGATAACTACATTATGGGTATCGTATCCGAGTTTCTCGAGGGTGCTGAGTACGATTTTGTGATCATGTTTCAAATCCAAGATGGCCGCCGTGCAAGATTATGATCATAAAAATATGGGTGTCGTATCCGAGGTTCTCGAGGGTGCAGACAATGATTTTGTGATCATTTTTAAATCCGAGATGGCCGCCGCTCAAAAGTATGATAACTAGATTATGGGTATCGTATCCGAGTTTCTCAAGGGTGCAGAGAACGATTTTGTGATCAGTTTTCAAATCCATGATGGCCGCCGCTCAAAATAATGAGAACTCGGACCGATACATATAATGTTATATGTATCGTCTCCGAGGTTCTCGAGGGTGCAGAGAACGATTTTGTGATCATTTTTCAAATCCAAGAAGGCCGCCGTGCAAGATTATGATCATAAAAATATGGGTATCGTATCCGAGGTTCTCGAGGGTGCTGAGAACGATTTTATGATCAGTTTTCAAATACAATATGGCTGCCGCTCAAAAGTATGATAACTACATTATGGGTATCGTATCCGAGTTTCTCGAGGGTGCTGAGAACGATTTTGTGATCATTTTTCAAATCCAAGATGGCCGCCGTGCAAGATTATGATCATAAAAATATGGGTATCTTATCCGAGGTTCCCGAGGGTGCTGAGAACGATTTTGTGATCATTTTTCAAATGCAAGATGGCCGCCGCTCAAAATTATGATAACTACATTATGGGTATCGTATCCGAGGTTCTCGAGGGTGCTGAGAACGATTTTGTGATCATTTTTCAAATCGAAGGCCGCCGCTCAAAAGTATGATAACTATATTATGGGTATCGTATCCGAGGTTCTCGAGGGTGCTGAGAACGATTTTTTGATCATTTTTCTAATCCAAGATGGCCGCCGCACAAAATTATGATAACTACATTATGGATATCGTGTCCGAGATTCTCGAGGGTGCAGAAAACAATTTTGTGATCATTTTCAAATCCAAGATGGCCGCCGCTCAAAACTTTGATAACTACATTATGGGTATCGTATCCGAGGTTCTCGAGGGTGCTGAGCATGATTTTGTGATCATTTTTCAAATCCAAGATGGCCGCCGTGCAAGATTATGATCTCAAAAATATGGGTATCGTATCCGAGGTTCTTCAGAGTACACAGAACGATTTTGTGATCATTTTTCAAATCGAAGATGGCCGTGGATCAAATGTATGATAACAACATTATGGGTATCGTACCATAGGTTCTCGAGGGTGCTGAGAACGATTTAAGATTCATTTTTCAAATCCAAGATGGTCGCCGCTCAAAATTATGATAACCACATTGTGGGTATCTTATCCGAGGTTCTCGAGGGTGCAGAGAACGATTTTGTGATCATTTTTCAAATTGAAGATAGCCGCCGCTCAAAAGTATGATAACTAGATTATGGGTATCGTCTCCGAGGTTCTTGAGAGTGCACTGAACGATTTTGTTATCATTTTTGAAATCCAAGATGGCCGCCGCTCAAAATTATGATAACTACATTAGGGGTATCGTATCCGAGGTTCTCGAGGGTGCAGAGAACGATTTTGTGATCAGTTTTCAAATCCAAGATGGCCGCCGCTCAAAAGTATGATAACTACATTATGGGTATCGTATCCGAGGTTCTCGAGGGTGCTGAGAATGATTTTCTTATGTATGTATGTTGGTATGTGTGTAAGTAGTGTAAATGTTAGTGTACATGTATGCTTGTGTTAGTGTCTGATCCGTGCAAGATTATGATAACTACATTATGGGTATCGTATCCGAGGTTCTTGAGAGTGCACTGAACGATTTTGTGATCATTTTTGAAATCCAAGATGGCCGCCGCTCAAAATTATGATAACTACATTAGGGGTATCGTATCCGAGGTTCTCGAGGGTGCAGAGAACGATTTTGTGATCATTTTTGAAATCCAAGATGGCCGCCGCTCAAAATTATGATTTCAGCAATATGGATATCGTGTCCGAGATTCTCTAACATAATCTAGTTATCATTTTTCTAATCCAAGATGGCCGCCTTACAAAATTATGTTTTCAGCAATATGGATATCGTGTCCGAGGTTCTCGAGGGTGCAGAGAACAATTCTGTTATCATTTTTTACATCCAAGAGAGCTGCCGCAAATAATTATGTTTTCAGCAATATGGATATCGTGTCCAAGGTTCTCGAGGGTGCAGAAAACAATTATGGGATTATTTTTAAATCCGAGATGGCCGCCGCTCAAAAGTATGATAACTAGATTATGGGTATCGTATCCGAGTTTCTCGAGGGTGCAGAGAACGATTTTGTGATCATTTTTCAAATCGAAGATGGCCGCCGCTCAAAAGTATGATAACTACATTATGGGTATCGTATCCGAGTTTCTCGAGGGTGCTGAGAAAGATTTTGTGATCATTTTTCAAATCCAAGATGGCTGCCGTGCAAGAGTATGATCATAAAAATATGGGTGACGTATCCGAGGTTCTCGAGGGTGCAGAGAATGATTTTGTGATCATTTTTGAAATCCAAGATGGCCGCCGGTCAAAATTATGATAACTACATTATGGGTATCGTATCCGAGGTTCTCGAGGGTGCAGAGAACGATTTTGTGATCAGTTTTCAAATCCAAGATGGCCGCCGCTCAAAAGTATGATAACTACATTATGGGTATCGTATCCGAGGTTCTCGAGGGTGCTGAGAATGATTTTCTTATGTATGTATGTTGGTATGTGTGTAAGTAGTGTAAATGTTAGTGTACATGTATGTTTGTGTTAGTGTCTGATCCGTGCAAGATTATGATAACTACATTATGGGTATCGTATCCGAGGTTCTTGAGAGTGCACTGAACGATTTTGTGATCATTTTTGAAATCCAAGATGGCCGCCGCTCAAAATTATGATAACTACATTAGGGGTATCGTATCCGAGGTTCTCGAGGGTGCAGAGAACGATTTTGTGATCATTTTTGAAATCCAAGATGGCCGCCGCTCAAAATTATGATTTCAGCAATATGGATATCGTGTCCGAGATTCTCTAACATAATCTAGTTATCATTTTTCTAATCCAAGATGGCCGCCTTACAAAATTATGTTTTCAGCAATATGGATATCGTGTCCGAGGTTCTCGAGGGTGCAGAGAACAATTCTGTTATCATTTTTTACATCCAAGAGAGCTGCCGCAAATAATTATGTTTTCAGCAATATGGATATCGTGTCCAAGGTTCTCGAGGGTGCAGAAAACAATTATGGGATTATTTTTAAATCCGAGATGGCCGCCGCTCAAAAGTATGATAACTAGATTATGGGTATCGTATCCGAGTTTCTCGAGGGTGCAGAGAACGATTTTGTGATCATTTTTCAAATCGAAGATGGCCGCCGCTCAAAAGTATGATAACTACATTATGGGTATCGTATCCGAGTTTCTCGAGGGTGCTGAGAAAGATTTTGTGATCATTTTTCAAATCCAAGATGGCTGCCGTGCAAGAGTATGATCATAAAAATATGGGTGACGTATCCGAGGTTCTCGAGGGTGCAGAGAATGATTTTGTGATCATTTTTGAAATCCAAGATGGCCGCCGGTCAAAATTATGATAACTACATTATGGGTATCGTATCCGAGGTTCTCGAGGGTGCTGAGAATGATTTTGTGATCATTTTTGAAATCCAAGATGGCCGCCGGTCAAAATTATGATAACTACATTATGGGTATCGTATCCGAGGTTCTCGAGGGTGCTGAGAATGATTTTGTGATCATTTTTCAAATCCAAGATGGCCGCCGTGCAATATTATGATCATAAAAATATGGGTGTCGTATCCGAGGTTCTCGAGGGTGCAGACAATGATTTTGTGATCATTTTTAAATCCGAGATTGCCGCCGCTCAAAAGTATGATAACTAGATAATGGGTATCGTATCCGAGGTTCTCAAGGGTGCAGAGAACGATTTTGTGATCATTTTTCAAATCGAAGATGGCCGCCGTGCAAGATTATGATCATAAAAATATGGGTATCGTATCCGAGGTTCTCGAGGGTGCTGAGAACGATTTTGTGATCATTTTTCAAATCCAAGATGGCCGCGGATCAAATGTATGATAACTACATTATGGGTATCGTACCAGAGGTTTTCGAGGGTGCTGAGAACGATTTTGTGATCATTTTTCAAATCCAAGATGGTCGCCGGTCAAAATTATGATAACTACATTATGGGTATCGTATCCAAGGTTCTCGAGGGTGCAGAGAACGATTTTGTGATCATTTTTCAAATCCAAGATGGCCGCCGCACAAAATTATGATTTTAGCAATATGGATATCGTGTCCGAGGTTCTCGAGGGTGCAGAGAACAATTCTGTTATCATTTTTTACATCCAAGAGAGCTGCCGCAAACAATTATGTTTTCAGCAATATGGATATCGAGTCCGAGGTTCTCGAGGGTGCAGAAAACAATTTTGGGATCATTTTTAAATCCGAGATGGCCGCCGCTCAAAAGTATGATAACTAGATTATGGGTATCGTATCCGAGTTTCTCAAGGGTGCAGAGAACGATTTTGTGATCAGTTTTCAAATCCAAGATGGACGCCGCTCAAAAGTATGATAACTACATTATGGGTATCGTATCCGAGTTTCTCGAGGGTGCTGAGAACGATTTTGTGATCATTTTTCAAATCCAAGATGGCCGCCGTGCAAGATTATGATCATAAAAATATGGGTATCGTATCCGAGGTTCCCGAGGGTGCTGAGAACGATTTTGTGATCATTTTTCAAATCCAAGATGGCCGCCGCTCAAAATTATGATAACTACATTATGGGTATCGTATCCGAGGTTCTCGAGGGTGCTGAGAACGATTTTGTGATCATTTTTCAAATCGAAGGCCGCCGCTCAAAAGTATGATAACTATATTATGGGTATCGTATCCGAGGTTCTCGAGGGTGCTGAGAACGATTTTTTGATCATTTTTCTAATCCAAGATGGCCGCCGCACAAAATTATGTTTTCAGCAATATGGATATAGTGTCCGAGGTTCTCGAGGGTGCAGAAAACAATTCTGTTATCATTTTTTACATCCAAGAGAGCTGCCGCAAACAATTATGTTTTCAGCAATTTGGATATCGTGACCGAGGTTCTCGAGGGTGCAGAGAACGATTTTATGATCAGTTTTCAAATACAATATGGCTGCCGCTCAAAAGTATGATAACTACATTATGGGTATCGTATCCGAGTTTCTCGAGGGTGCTGAGAACGATTTTGTGATCATTTTTCAAATCCAAGATGGCCGCCGTGCAAGATTATGATCATAAAAATATGGGTATCGTATCCGAGGTTCCCGAGGGTGCTGAGAACGATTTTGTGATCATTTTTCAAATCCAAGATGGCCGCCGCTCAAAATTATGATAACTACATTATGGGTATCGTATCCGAGGTTCTCGAGGGTGCTGAGAACGATTTTGTGATCATTTTTCAAATCGAAGGCCGCCGCTCAAAAGTATGATAACTATATTATGGGTATCGTATCCGAGGTTCTCGAGGGTGCTGAGAACGATTTTTTGATCATTTTTCTAATCCAAGATGGCCGCCGCACAAAATTATGTTTTCAGCAATATGGATATAGTGTCCGAGGTTCTCGAGGGTGCAGAAAACAATTCTGTTATCATTTTTTACATCCAAGAGAGCTGCCGCAAACAATTATGTTTTCAGCAATTTGGATATCGTGACCGAGGTTCTCGAGGGTGCAGAGAACGATATTGTGATCATTTTTGAAATTCAAGATTGCCGCCACTCAAAATTATGATAACTACATTATGGGTATCGTATCCGAGATTCTCGAGGGTGCTGAGAACGATTTTGTGATCATTTTTCAAATCCTAGATGGCCGCCGCACAAAATTATAATTTCAGCAATATGGATAACGTACCCGAGGTTCTCGAGGAAGCAGAGAACGATTTGGTGATCATTTTTCAAATCCAAGATAGCCGCCGCACAAAATTATGATATTAGCAATACGGATATCGTGCCCGAGGTTCTCGAGGGTGCAGAGAACAATTCTGTCGTCATTTTTGAAATCCAAGAGGGCTGCCGCAAACAATAATGTTTTCAGCAATAGTTTGATAACTACATTATGGGTATCGTATCCGAGGTTCTCGATGGTGCTGAGAACGATTTATGTGATCATTTTTGAAATCCAAGATTGTCGTCGCTCAAAATTATGATAACTACATTAGGGGTATCGTATCCGAGGTTCCCGAGGGTGCAGAAAACAATTTTGGGATCATTTTTAAATCCGAGATGGCCGCCGCTCAAAAGTATAATAACTAGATTATGGGTATCGTCTCCTAGGTTCTCGAGGGTGCAGAGAACGATTTTGTGATTAGTTTTCAAATCCAAGATGGCCGCCGCTCAAAAGTATGATTACTTCATTATGGGTATCGAATCCTAGGTTCTCGAGGGTGCAGAGAACGATTTTGTGATCATTTTTGAAATCCAAGATGGCCGCCGCTCAAAATTATGATTTCAGCAATATGGATATCGTGTCCGAGATTCTCGAGGGTGCAGAGAACGATTTGGTGATCATTTTTCAAATCCAAGATGGCCGCCGCACAAAATTATGATTTCAGCTATATGGATATCGTGTCCGAGATTCTCGACGGTGCACAGAACGATTTGGTGATCATTATTCAAATCCAAGATGGCCGCCGCACAAAATTATGATTTCAGCAACATGGATATCCTGTCTGAGGTTCTCGAGGGTGCAGAAAATAATTTTGGGATCATTCTTAAATCCGAGATGGCCGCCGTGCAATATTATGATCACGAAAATGTGGGTATCGTATCCGAGGTTCTCGAGAGTGCAGAGAACGATTTTGTGATCATTTTTCAAATCCAAGATGGCCGCCGCTCAAAAGTATGATAACTACATTATGGTTATCGCATCCGAGGTTCTCGAGGGTGCTGAGAACGATTTTGTGATCATTTTTCAAATCGAAGGCCGCCGCTCAAAAGTATGATAACTATATTATGGGTATCGTATTCGAGGTTCTCGAGGGTGCAGAAAACAATTTTGGGATCATTTTTAAATCCGAGATGGCCGCCGCTCAAAAGTATGATAACTAGATTATGGGTATCGTCTCCTAGGTTCTCGAGGGTGCAGAGAACGATTTTGTAATCAGTTTTCAAATCCAAGATGGCCGCCGCTCAAAAGTATGATAACTTCATTATGGGTATCGTATCCGAGGTTCTCGAGGGTGCTGAGAACGATTTCGTGATCATTTTTCAATTCCAAGATGGCCGCCGTGCAAGATTATGATCACAAAAATATGGGTATCGTATCCGAGGTTCTTGAGAGTGTACAGAACGATTTTGTGATCATTTTTGAAATCCAAGATGGCCGCCACTCAAAATTATGATAACTACATTATGGATATCGTGTCCGAGATTCTCGAGGGTGCAGAAAACAATTTTGTGATCATTTTCAAATCCAAGATGGCCGCCGCTCAAAACTTTGATAACTACATTATGGGTATCGTATCCGAGGTTCTCGAGGGTGCTGAGCATGATTTTGTGATCATTTTTCAAATCCAAGATGGCCGCCGTGCAAGATTATGATCTCAAAAATATGGGTATCGTATCCGAGGTTCTTCAGAGTACACAGAACGATTTTGTGATAATTTTTCAAATCGAAGATGGCCGTGGATCAAATGTATGATAACAACATTATGGGTATCGTACCATAGGTTCTCGAGGGTGCTGAGAACGATTTAAGATTCATTTTTCAAATCCAAGATGGTCGCCGCTCAAAATTATGATAACCACATTATGGGTATCGTATCCGAGGTTCTCAAGGGTGCAGAGAACGATTTTGTGATCATTTTTCAAATCGAAGATAGCCGCCGCTCAAAAGTATGATAACTAGATTATGGGTATCGTCTCCGAGGTTCTTGAGAGTGCACTGAACGATTTTGTGATCATTTTTGAAATCCAAGATGGCCGCCGCACAAAATTATGATAACTAGATTATGGGTATCGTCTCCTAGTTTCTCGAGGGTGCAGAGAACGATTTTGTAATCAGTTTTCAAATCCAAGATGGCCGCCGCTCAAAAGTATGATAACTTCATTATGGGTATCGTATCCGAGGTTCTCGAGGGTGCTGAGAACGATTTTGTGATCATTTTTCAATTCCAAGATGGCCGCCGTGCAAGATTATGATCACAAAAATATGGGTATCGTATCCGAGGTTCTTGAGAGTGTACAGAACGATTTTGTGATCATTTTTGAAATCCAAGATGGCCGCCACTCAAAATTATGATAACTACATTATGGATATCGTGTCCGAGATTCTCGAGGGTGCAGAAAACAATTTTGTGATCATTTTCAAATCCAAGATGGCCGCCGCTCAAAACTTTGATAACTACATTATGGGTATCGTATCCGAGGTTCTCGAGGGTGCTGAGCATGATTTTGTGATCATTTTTCAAATCCACGATGGCTGCCGTGCAAGATTATGATCTCAAAAATATGGGTATCGTATCCGAGGTTCTTCAGAGTACACAGAACGATTTTGTGATCATTTTTCAAATCGAAGATGGCCGTGGATCAAATGTATGATAACAACATTATGGGTATCGTACCATAGGTTCTCGAGGGTGCTGAGAACGATTTAAGATTCATTTTTCAAATCCAAGATGGTCGCCGCTCAAAATTATGATAACCACATTATGGGTATCGTATCCGAGGTTCTCGAGGGTGCAGAGAACGATTTTGTGATCATTTTTCAAATCGAAGATAGCCGCCGCTCAAAAGTATGATAACTAGATTATGGGTATCGTCTCCGAGGTTCTTGAGAGTGCACTGAACGATTTTGTGATCATTTTTGAAATCCAAGATGGCCGCCGCTCAAAATTATGATAACTACATTATGGGTATCGTATCCGAGGTTCTCGAGGGTGCAGAGAACGATTTTGTGATCAGTTTTCAAATCCAAGATGGCCGCCGCTCAAAAGTATGATAACTACATTATGGGTATCGTATCCGAGGTTCTCGAGGGTGCTGAGAATGATTTTCTTATGTATGTATGTTGGTATGTGTGTAAGTAGTGTAAATGTTAGTGTGCATGTATGTTTGTGTTAGAGTCTGATCCGTGCAAGATTATGATAACTACATTATGGGTATCGTATCCGAGGTTCTTGAGAGTGCACTGAACGATTTTGTGATCATTTTTGAAATCCAAGATGGCCGCCGCTCAAAATTATGATAACTACATTAGGGGTATCGTATCCGAGGTTCTCGAGGGTGCAGAGAACGATTTTGTGATCATTTTTGAAATCCAAGATGGCCGCTGCTCAAAATTATGATTTCAGCAATATGGATATCGTGTCCGAGATTCTCTAACATAATCTAGTTATCATTTTTCTAATCCAAGATGGCCGCCTTACAAAATTATGTTTTCAGCAATATGGATATCGTGTCCGAGGTTCTCGAGGGTGCAGAGAACAATTCTGTGATCATTTTTCAAATCGAAGATGGCCGCCGCTCAAAAGTATGATAACTACATTATGGGTATCGTATCCGAGTTTCTCGAGGGTGCTGAGAAATATTTTGTGATCATTTTTCAAATCCAAGATGGCTGCCGTGCAAAAGTATGATCATAAAAATATGGGTGACGTATCCGAGGTTCTCGAGGGTGCAGAGAATGATTTTGTGATCATTTTTGAAATCCAAGATGGCCGCCGGTCAAAATTATGATAACTACATTATGGGTATCGTATCCGAGGTTCTCGAGGGTGCTGAGAATGATTTTGTGATCATTTTTCAAATCCAAGATGGCCGCGGATCAAAAGTATGATAACTACATTATGGGTATCGTACCAGAGGTTCTCGAGGGTGCTGAGAACGATTTTGTGATCATTTTTCAAATCCAAGATGGTCGCCGGTCAAAATTAAGATAACTACATTATGGGTATCGTATCCAAGGTTCTCGAGGGTGCAGAGAACGATTTTGTGATCATTTTTCAAATCCAAGATGGCTGCCGTGCAAAAGTATGATCATAAAAATATGGGTGACGTATCCGAGGTTCTCGAGGGTGCAGAGAATGATTTTGTGATCATTTTTGAAATCCAAGATGGCCGCCGGTCAAAATTATGATAACTACATTATGGGTATCGTATCCGAGGTTCTCGAGGGTGCTGAGAATGATTTTGTGATCATTTTTCAAATCCAAGATGGCCGCGGATCAAAAGTATGATAACTACATTATGGGTATCGTACCAGAGGTTCTCGAGGGTGCTGAGAACGATTTTGTGATCATTTTTCAAATCCAAGATGGTCGCCGGTCAAAATTAAGATAACTACATTATGGGTATCGTATCCAAGGTTCTCGAGGGTGCAGAGAACGATTTTGTGATCATTTTTCAAATCCAAGATGGCCGCCGCACAAAATTATGATTTTAGCAATATGGATATCGTGTCCGAAGTTCTCGAGAATGCAGAGAACAATTCTGTTATCATTTTTTACATCCAAGAGAGCTGCCGCAAACAATTATGTTTTCAGCAATATGGATATCGAGTCCGAGGTTCTCGAGGGTGCAGAAAACAATTTTGGGATCATTTTTAAATCCGAGATGGCCGCCGCTCAAAAGTATGATAACTAGATTATGGGTATCGTATCCGAGTTTCTCAAGGGTGCAGAGAACGATTTTGTGATCAGTTTTCAAATCCAAGATGGACGCCGCTCAAAAGTATGATAACTACATTATGGGTATCGTATCAGAGTTTCTCGAGGGTGCTGAGAACGATTTTGTGATCATGTTTCAAATCCAAGATGGCCGCCGTGCAAGATTATGATCATAAAAATATGGGTGTCGTATCCGAGGTTCTCGAGGGTGCAGCCAATGATTTTGTGATCATTTTTAAATCCGAGATGGCCGCCGCTCAAAAGTATGATAACTAGATTATGGGTATCGTATCCGAGTTTCTCAAGGGTGCAGAGAACGATTTTGTGATCAGTTTTCAAATCCAAGATGGCCGCCGCTCAAAATAATGAGAACTCGGAGACGATACATATAATGTTATATGTATCGTCTCCGAGGTTCTCGAGGGTGCAGAGAACGATTTTGTGATCATTTTTCAAATCCAAGAAGACCGCCGTGTAAGATTATGATCATAAAAATATGGGTATCGTATCCGAGGTTCTCGAGGGTGCTGAGAACGATTTTATGATCAGTTTTCAAATACAATATGGCTGCCGCTCAAAAGTATGATAACTACATTATGGGTATCGTATCCGAGTTTCTCGAGGGTGCTGAGAACGATTTTGTGATCATTTTTCAAATCCAAGATGGCCGCCGCTCAAAAGTATGATAACTACATTATGGGTATCGTACCATAGGTTCTCGAGGGTGCTGAGAACGATTTAAGATTCATTTTTCAAATCCAAGATGGTCGCCGCTCAAAATTATGATAACCACATTATGGGTATCGTATCCGAGGTTCTCGAGGGTGCAGAGAACGATTTTGTGATCATTTTTCAAATCGAAGATAGCCGCCGCTCAAAAGTATGATAACTAGATTATGGGTATCGTCTCCGAGGTTCTTGAGAGTGCACTGAACGATTTTGTGATCATTTTTGAAATCCAAGATGGCCGCCGCACAAAATTATGATAACTAGATTATGGGTATCGTCTCCTAGTTTCTCGAGGGTGCAGAGAACGATTTTGTAATCAGTTTTCAAATCCAAGATGGCCGCCGCTCAAAAGTATGATAACTTCATTATGGGTATCGTATCCGAGGTTCTCGAGGGTGCTGAGAACGATTTTGTGATCATTTTTCAATTCCAAGATGGCCGCCGTGCAAGATTATGATCACAAAAATATGGGTATCGTATCCGAGGTTCTTGAGAGTGTACAGAACGATTTTGTGATCATTTTTGAAATCCAAGATGGCCGCCACTCAAAATTATGATAACTACATTATGGATATCGTGTCCGAGATTCTCGAGGGTGCAGAAAACAATTTTGTGATCATTTTCAAATCCAAGATGGCCGCCGCTCAAAACTTTGATAACTACATTATGGGTATCGTATCCGAGGTTCTCGAGGGTGCTGAGCATGATTTTGGGATCATTTTTCAAATCCAAGATGGCCGCCGTGCAAGATTATGATAACCACATTATGGGTATCGTATCCGAGGTTCTCGAGGGTGCAGAGAACGATTTTGTGATCATTTTTCAAATCGAAGATAGCCGCCGCTCAAATGTATGATAACTAGATTATGGGTATCGTCTCCGAGGTTCTTGAGAGTGCACTGAACGATTTTGTGATCATTTTTGAAATCCAAGATGGCCGCCGCTCAAAATTATGATAACTACATTTGGGGTATCGTATCCGAGGTTCTCAAGGGTGCAGAGAACGATTTTGTGATCAGTTTTCAAATCCAAGATGGCCGCCGCTCAAAAGTATGATAACTACATTATGGGTATCGTATCCGAGGTTCTCGAGGGTGCTGAGAATGATTTTCTTATGTATGTATGTTGGTATGTGTGTAAGTAGTGTAAATGTTAGTGTGCATGTATGTTTGTGTTAGTGTCTGATCCGTGCAAGATTATGATAACTACATTATGGGTATCGTATCCGAGGTTCTTGAGAGTGCACTGAACGATTTTGTGATCATTTTTGAAATCCAAGATGGCCGCCGCTCAAAATTATGATAACTACATTAGGGGTATCGTATCCGAGGTTCTCGAGGGTGCAGAGAACGATTTTGTGATCATTTTTGAAATCCAAGATGGCCGCCGCTCAAAATTATGATTTCAGCAATATGGATATCGTGTCCGAGATTCTCTAACATAATCTAGTTATCATTTTTCCAATCCAAGATGGCCGCCTTACAAAATTATGTTTTCAGCAATATGGATATCGTGTCCGAGGTTCTCGAGGGTGCAGAGAACAATTCTGTGATCATTTTTCAAATCGAAGATGGCCGCCGCTCAAAAGTATGATAACTACATTATGGGTATCGTATCCGAGTTTCTCGAGGGTGCTGAGAAATATTTTGTGATCATTTTTCAAATCCAAGATGGCTGCCGTGCAAAAGTATGATCATAAAAATATGGGTGACGTATCCGAGGTTCTCGAGGGTGCAGAGAATGATTTTGTGATCATTTTTGAAATCCAAGATGGCCGCCGGTCAAAATTATGATAACTACATTATGGGTATCGTATCCGAGGTTCTCGAGGGTGCTGAGAATGATTTTGTGATCATTTTTCAAATCCAAGATGGCCGCGGATCAAAAGTATGATAACTACATTATGGGTATCGTACCAGAGGTTCTCGAGGGTGTTGAGAACGATTTTGTGATCATTTTTCAAATCCAAGATGGTCGCCGGTCAAAATTATGATAACTACATTATGGGTATCGTATCCAAGGTTCTCGAGGGTGCAGAGAACGATTTTGTGATCATTTTTCAAATCCAAGATGGCCGCCGCACAAAATTATGATTTTAGCAATATGGATATCGTGTCCGAGGTTCTCGAGGGTGCAGAGAACAATTCTGTAATCATTTTTTACATCCAAGAGAGCTGCCGCAAACAATTATGTTTTCAGCAATATGGATATCGAGTCCGAGGTTCTCGAGGGTGCAGAAAACAATTTTGGGATCATTTTTAAATCCGAGATGGCCGCCGCTCAAAAGTATGATAACTAGATTATGGGTATCGTATCCGAGTTTCTCAAGGGTGCAGAGAACGATTTTGTGATCAGTTTTCAAATCCAAGATGGACGCCGCTCAAAAGTATGATAACTACATTATGGGTATCGTATCAGAGTTTCTCGAGGGTGCTGAGAACGATTTTGTGATCATGTTTCAAATCCAAGATGGCCGCCGTGCAAGATTATGATCATTAAAATATGGGTGTCGTATCCGAGGTTCTCGAGGGTGCAGCCAATGATTTTGTGATCATTTTTAAATCCGAGATGGCCGCCGCTCAAAAGTATGATAACTAGATTATGGGTATCGTATCCGAGTTTCTCAAGGGTGCAGAGAACGATTTTGTGATCAGTTTTCAAATCCAAGATGGCCGCCGCTCAAAATAATGAGAACTCGGAGACGATACATATAATGTTATATGTATCGTCTCCGAGGTTCTCGAGGGTGCAGAGAACGATTTTGTGATCATTTTTCAAATCCAAGAAGGCCGCCGTGCAAGATTATGATCATAAAAATATGGGTATCGTATCCGAGGTTCTCGAGGGTGCTGAGAACGATTTTATGATCAGTTTTCAAATACAATATGGCTGCCGCTCAAAAGTATGATAACTACATTATGGGTATCGTATCCGAGTTTCTCGAGGGTGCTGAGAACGATTTTGTGATCATTTTTCAAATCCAAGATGGCCGCCGTGCAAGATTATGATCATAAAAATATGGGTATCGTATCTGAGGTTCCCGAGGGTGCTGAGAACGATTTTGTGATCATTTTTCAAATCCAAGATGGCCGCCGCTCAAAATTATGATAACTACATTATGGGTATCGTATCCGAGGTTCTCGAGGGTGCAGAGAACGATTTTGTGATCATTTTTGAAATCCAAGATGGCCGCCACTCAAAATTATGATAACTAAATTATGGGTATCGTATCCGAGGTTCTCGAGGGTGCAAAGAACGATTTTGTGATCATTTTTCAAATCGAAGGCCGCCACTCAAAAGTATGATAACTATATTATGGGTATCGTATCCGAGGTTCTCGAGGGTGCTGAGAACGATTTTGTGATCATTTTTCAAATCGAAGGCCGCCGCTCAAAAGTATGATAACTATATTATGGGTATCATATCCGAGGTTCTCGAGGGTGCTGAGAACGATTTTTTGATCATTTTTCTAATCCAAGATGGCCGCCGCACAAAATTATGTTTTCAGCAATATGGATATAGTGTCCGAGGTTCTCGAGGGTGCAGAGAACAATTCTGTTATCATTTTTTACATCCAAGAGAGCTGCCGCAAACAATTATGTTTTCAGCAATTTGGATGTCGTGTCCGAGGTTCTCGAGGGTGCAGAAAACAATTATGGGATTATTTTTAAATCCGAGATGGCCGCCGCTCAAAAGTATGATAACTAGATTATGGGTATCGTATCCGAGGTTCTCAAGGGTGCACAGAACGATTTTGTGATCAGTTTTCAAATCCAAGATGGCCGCCGTGCAAGATTATGATAACTACATTTTGGGTATCGTATCAGAGGTTCTCGAGGGTGCAGAGAACGATTTTGTGATCATTTTTCAAATCGCAGATGTCCGCCGCTCAAAAGTATGATAACTACATTATGGGTATCATATCCGAGGTTCTCGAGGGTGCAGAGAATGATTTTGTGATCATTTTTGAAATCCAAGATGGCCGCCGTGCAAGATTATGATCATAAAAATATGGGTATCGTATCCGAGGTTCTCGAGGGTGCTGAGAACGATTTTGTGATCATTTTTCAAATCCAAGATGGCCGCGGATCAAAAGTATGATAACTACATTATGGGTATCGTACCAGATGTTCTCGAGGGTGCTGAGAACGATTTTGTGATCATTTTTGAAATCCAAGATGGTCGCCGCTCAAAATTATGATAACTACATTATGGGTATCGTATCTGAGGTTCTCGAGGGTGCTGAGAACGATTTTGTGATCATTTTTCAAATCCAAGATGGCCGCCGCACAAAATTATGATCTCAGCAATATGGATATCGTGTCCAAGATTCTCGAGGGTGCAGAGAACGATTTGGTGATCATTTTTCAAATCCAAGACGGCCGCCGCACAAAATTATGATTTTGGCAATATGGATATCGTGTCCGAGGTTCTCGAGGGTGCAGAGAACAATTCTGTTATCATTTTTTACATCCAAGAGAGCTGCCGCAAACAATTATGTTTTCAGCAATACGGATATCGTGTCCGAGGTTCTCGAGGGTGCAGAAAACAATTTTGGGATCATTTTTATATCCGAGATAGCCGCCGCTCAAAAGTATGATAACTAGATTATGGGTATCGAAACCGAGATTCTCAAGGGTGCAGAGCATGATTTTGAGATCAGTTTTCAAATCCAAGATGGCCGCCGCTCAAAAGTATGATAACTACATTATGGGTATCGTATCCGAGGTTCTCGAGGATGCTGAGAACGATTTTGTGATCATTTTTCAAATCGAAGGCCGCCGCTCAAAAGTATGATAACTATATTATGGGTATCGTATCCGAGGGTCTCGATGGTGCTGAGAACGATTTTGTGATCATTTTTCTAATCCAAGATGGCCGCCGCACAAAATTATGTTTTCAGCAATATGGATATCGTGTCCGAGGTTCTCGAGGGTGCAGAGAACAATTCTGTTATCATTTTTTACATCCAAGAGAGCTGCCGCAAACAATTATGTTTTCAGCAATATGGATATCGTGTCCGAGGTTCTCGAGGGTGCAGAAAACAATTATGGGATTATTTTTAAATCCGATATGGCCGCCGCTCAAAAGTATGATAACTAGATTATGGGTATCGTATCCGAGGTTCTCAAGGGTGCACAGAACGATTTTGTGATCAGTTTTCAAATGCAAGAAGGCCGCCGTGCAAGATTATGATAACTACATTTTGGGTATCGTATCCGAGGTTCTCGAGGGTGCAGAGAACGATTTTGTGATCATTTTTCAAATCGAAGATGGCCGCCGCTCAAAAGTATGATAACTACATTATGGGTATCGTATCCTAGGTTCTCGAGGGTGCAGAGAACGATTTGGTGATCATTTTTCAAATCCAAGATGGCCGCCGCACAAAATTATGATTTTAGCAATATGGATATCGTGTCCGAGGTTCTCGAGGGTGCAGAGAACAATTCTGTTATCATTTTTTACATCCAAGAGAGCTGCCGCAAACAATTATGTTTTCAGCAATATGGATATCGTGTCCGAGGTTCTCGAGGGTGCAGAGAACGATTTTGTGATCATTTTTCAAATCGAAGATGGCCGCCGCTCAAAAGTATGATAACTACATTATGGGTATCGTATCCTAGGTTCTCGAGGGTGCAGAGAACGATTTGGTGATCATTTTTCAAATCCGAGATGGCCGCCGCTCAAAAGTATGATAACTAGATTATGGGTATCGTATTCGAGGTTCTCAAGGGTGCAGAGAACGATTTTGTGATCAGTTTTCAAATCCAAGATGGCCGCCTTTCAAAAGTATGATAACTACATTATGGGTATCGTACCATAGGTTCTCGAGGGTGCTGAGAACGATTTAAGATTCATTTTTCAAATCCAAGATGGTCGCCGCTCAAAATTATGATAACCACATTATGGGTATCGTATCCGAGGTTCTCGAGGGTGCAGAGAACGATTTTGTGATCATTTTTCAAATCGAAGATAGCCGCCGCTCAAAAGTATGATAACTAGATTATGGGTATCGTCTCCGAGGTTCTTGAGAGTGCACTGAACGATTTTGTGATCATTTTTGAAATCCAAGATGGCCGCCGCTCAAAATTATGATAACTACATTAGGGGTATCGTATCCGAGGTTCTCGAGGGTGCAGAGAACGATTTTGTGATCAGTTTTCAAATCCAAGATGGCCGTCGCTCAAAAGTATGATTACTACATTATGGGTATCGAATCCGAGGTTCTCGAGGGTGCTGAGAATGATTTTCTTATGTATGTATGTTGGTATGTGTGTAAGTAGTGTAAATGTTAGTGTGCATGTATGTTTGTGTTAGTGTCTGATCCGTGCAAGATTATGATAATTACATTATGGGTATCGTATCCGAGGTTCTTGAGAGTGCACTGAACGATTTTGTGATCATTTTTGAAATCCAAGATGGCCGCCGCTCAAAATTATGATAACTACATTAGGGGTATCGTATCCGAGGTTCTCGAGGGTGCAGAGAACGATTTTGTGATCATTATTGAAATCCAAGATGGCCGCCGCTCAAAATTTGATTTCAGCAATATGGATATCGTGTCCGAGATTCTCTAACATAATCTAGTTATCATTTTTCTAATCCAAGATGGCCGCCTTACAAAATTATGTTTTCAGCAATATGGATATCGTGTCCGAGGTTCTCGAGGGTGCAGAGAACAATTCTGTGATCATTTTTCAAATCGAAGATGGCCGCCGCTCAAAAGTATGATAACTACATTATGGGTATCGTATCCGAGTTTCTCGAGGGTGCTGAGAAATATTTTGTGATCATTTTTCAAATCCAAGATGGCTGCCGTGCAAAAGTATGATCATAAAAATATGGGTGACGTATCCGAGGTTCTCGAGGGTGCAGAGAATGATTTTGTGATCATTTTTGAAATCCAAGATGGCCGCCGGTCAAAATTATGATAACTACATTATGGGTATCGTATCCGAGGTTCTCGAGGGTGCTGAGAATGATTTTGTGATCATTTTTCAAATCCAAGATGGCCGCGGATCAAAAGTATGATAACTACATTATGGGTATCGTACCAGAGGTTCTCGAGGGTGCTGAGAACGATTTTGTGATCATTTTTGAAATCCAAGATGGCCGCCGCACAAAATTATGATCTCAGCAATATGGATATCGTGTCCAAGATTCTCGAGGGTGCAGAGAACGATTTGGTGATCATTTTTCAAATCCAAGACGGCCGCCGCACAAAATTATGATTTTGGCAATATGGATATCGTGTCCGAGGTTCTCGAGGGTGCAGAGAACAATTCTGTTATCATTTTTTACATCCAAGAGAGCTGCCGCAAACAATTATGTTTTCAGCAATATGGATATCGTGTCCGAGGTTCTCGAGGGTGCAGAAAACAATTTTGGGATCATTTTTATATCCGAGATAGCCGCCGCTCAAAAGTATGATAACTAGATTATGGGTATCGTATCCGAGATTCTCAAGGGTGCAGAGCATGAGTTTGAGATCAGTTTTCAAATCCAAGATGGCCGCCGCTCAAAAGTATGATAACTACATTATGGGTATCATATCCGAGGTTCTCGAGGGTGCAGAGAATGATTTTGTGATCATTTTTGAAATCCAAGATGGCCGCCGTGCAAGATTATGATCATAAAAATATGGGTATCGTATCCGAGGTTCTCGAGGGTGCTGAGAACGATTTTGTGATCATTTTTGAAATCCAAGATGGTCGCCGCTCAAAATTATGATAACTACATTATGGGTATCGTATCTGAGGTTCTCGAGGGTGCTGAGAACGATTTTGTGATCATTTTTCAAATCCAAGATGGCCGCCGCACAAAATTATGATATCAGCAATATGGATATCGTGTCCAAGATTCTCGAGGGTGCAGAGAACGATTTGGTGATCATTTTTCAAATCCAAGACGGCCGCCGCACAAAATTATGATTTTGGCAATATGGATATCGTGTCCGAGGTTCTCGAGGGTGCAGAGAACAATTCTGTTATCATTTTTTACATCCAAGAGAGCTGCCGCAAACAATTATGTTTTCAGCAATATGGATATCGTGTCCGAGGTTCTCGAGGGTGCAGAAAACAATTTTGGGATCATTTTTATATCCGAGATAGCCGCCGCTCAAAAGTATGATAACTAGATTATGGGTATCGTATCCGAGATTCTCAAGGGTGCAGAGCATGATTTTGAGATCAGTTTTCAAATCCAAGATGGCCGCCGCTCAAAAGTATGATAACTACATTATGGGTATCGTATCCGAGGTTCTCGAGTATGCTGAGAACGATTTTGTGATCATTTTTCAAATCGAAGGCCGCCGCTCAAAAGTATGATAACTATATTATTGGTATCGTATCCGAGGGTCTTGATGGTGCTGAGAACGATTTTGTGATCATTTTTCTAATCCAAGATGGCCGCCGCACAAAATTATGTTTTCAGCAATATGGATATCGTGTCCGAGGTTCTCGAGGGTGCAGAGAACAATTCTGTTATCATTTTTTACATCCAAGAGAGCTGCCGCAAACAATTATGTTTTCAGCAATATGGATATCGTGTCCGAGGTTCTCGAGGGTGCAGAAAACAATTATGGGATTATTTTTAAATCCGAGATGGCCGCCGCTCAAAAGTATGATAACTAGATTATGGGTATCGTATCCGAGGTTCTCAAGGGTGCACAGAACGATTTTGTGATCAGTTTTCAAATGCAAGAAGGCCGCCGTGCAAGATTATGATAACTACATTTTGGGTATCGTATCCGAGGTTCTCGAGGGTGCAGAGAACGATTTTGTGATCATTTTTCAAATCGAAGATGGCCGCCGCTCAAAAGTATGATAACTACATTATGGGTATCGTATCCTAGGTTCTCGAGGGTGCAGAGAACGATTTGGTGATCATTTTTCAAATCCAAGATGGCCGCCGCACAAAATTATGATTTTAGCAATATGGATATCGTGTCCGAGGTTCTCGAGGGTGCAGATAACAATTCTGTTATCATTTTTAACATCCAAGAGAGCTGCCGCAAACAATTATGTTTTCAGCAATATGGATATCGTGTCCGAGGTTCTCGAGGGTGCAGAAAACCATTTTGGGATCATTTTTAAATCCGAGATGGCCGCCGCTCAAAAGTATGATAACTAGATTATGGGTATCGTATTCGAGGTTCTCAAGGGTATAGAGAACGATTTTGTGATCAGTTTTCAAATCCAAGATGGCCGCCTTTCAAAAGTATGATAACTACATTATGGGTATCGTATCCGAGTTTCTCGAGGGTGCTGAGAACGATTTTGTGATCATTTTTCAAATCCAAGATGGCCGCCGTGCAAGATTATGATCATAAAAATATCGGTATCGTATCCGAGGTTCTCGAGGGTGCTGAGAAAGATTTTGTGATCATTATTTCAAATCCAAGATGGCCGCCGCTCAAAATTATGATAACTACATTATGGGTATCGTATCCGAGGTTCTCGAGGGTGCAGAGAACGATTATGTGATCATTTTTGAAATCCAAGATGGCCGCCGCTCAAAATTATGATAACTACATTATGGGTATCGTATCCGAGGTTCTCCAGGGTGCAGAGAACGATTTTGTGATCATTTTTCAAATCGAAGGCCGCCGCTCAAAAGTATGATAACTATATTATGGGTATCGTATCCGAGGTTCTCGAGGGTGCTGAGAACGATTTTGTGATCATTTTTCAAATCGAAGGCCGCCGCTCAAAAGTATGATAACTATATTATGGGTATCGTATCCGAGGGTCTCGAGGGTGCTGAGAACGATTTTGTGATCATTTTTCTAATCCAAGATGGCCGCCGCACAAAATTATGTTTTCAGCAATATGGATATCGTGTCCGAGGTTCTCGAGGGTGCAGAGAACAATTCTGTTATCATTTTTAACATCCAAGAGAGCTGCCGCAAACAATTATGTTTTCAGCAATATGGATATCGTGTCCGAGGTTCTCGAGGGTGCAGAAAACAATTATGGGATTATTTTTAAATCCGAGATGGCCGCCGCTCAAAAGTATGATAACTAGATTATGGGTATCGTATCCGAGGTTCTCAAGGGTGCACAGAACGATTTTGTGATCAGTTTTCAAATCCAAGATGGCCGCCGCTCAAAAAAATGATAACTACATTTTGGGTATCGTATCCGAGGTTCTCGAGGGTGCAGAGAACGATTTTGTGATCATTTTTCAATTCGAAGATGGCCGCCGCTCAAAAGTATGATAACTACATTATGGGTATCGTATCCTAGGTTCTCGAGGGTGCAGAGAACGATTTGGTGATCATTTTTCAAATCCAAGATGGCCGCCGCACAAAATTATGATTTTAGCAATATGGATATCGTGTCCGAGGTTCTCGAGGGTGCAGAGAACAATTCCGTTATCATTTTTTACATCCAAGAGAGGTGCCGCAAACAATTATGTTTTCAGCAATATGGATATCGTGTCCGAGGTTCTCGAGGGTGCAGGAAACAATTTTGAGATCATTTTTAAATCCGAGATGGCCGCCGCTCAAAAGTATGATAACTAGATTATGGGTATCGTATCCGAGTTTCTCAAGGGTGCAGAGAACAATTTTGTGATCAGTTTTCAAATCCAAGATGGCCGCCGCTCAAAAAAATGATAACTACATTATGGGTATCGTATCCGAGTTTCTCGAGGGTGCTGAGAACGATTTTTTGATCATTTTTCTAATCCAAGATGGCCGCCGCACAAAATTATGTTTTCAGCAATATGGATATAGTGTCCGAGGTTCTCGAGGGTGCAGGAAACAATTTTGAGATCATTTTTAAATCCGAGATGGCCGCCGCTCAAAAGTATGATAACTAGATTATGGGTATCGTATCCGAGGTTCTCAAGGGTGCACAGAACGATTTTGTGATCAGTTTTCAAATCCAAGATGGCCGCCGTGCAAGATTATGATACCTACATTTTGGGTATCGTATCCGAGGTTCTCGAGGGTGCAGAGAACGATTTTGTGATCATTTTTCAAATCGCAGATGTCCGCCGCTCAAAAGTATGATAACTACATTATGGGTATCGTATCCGAGGTTCTCGAGGGTGCAGAGAATGATTTTGTGATCATTTTTGAAATCCAAGATGGCCGCCGGTCAAAATTATGATAACTACATTATGGGTATCGTATCCGAGGTTCTCGAGGGTGCTGAGAACGATTTTGTGATCATTTTTCAAATCGAAGGCCGCCGCTCAAAAGTATGATAACTATATTATGGGTATCGTATCCGAGGGTCTCGAGGGTGCTGAGAACGATTTTGTGATCATTTTTCTAATCCAAGATGGCCGCCGCACAAAATTATGTTTTCAGCAATATGGATATCGTGTCCGAGGTTCTCGAGGGTGCAGAGAACAATTCTGTTATCATTTTTAACATCCAAGAGAGCTGCCGCAAACAATTATGTTTTCAGCAATATGGATATCGTGTCCGAGGTTCTCGAGGGTGCAGAAAACGATTTTGTGATCATTTTTCAAATCCAAGATGGCCGCCGTGCAAGATTATGATCATAAAAATATTGGTATCGTATCCGAGGTTCTCGAGGGTGCTGAGAAAGATTTTGTGATCATTATTTCAAATCCAAGATGGCCGCCGCTCAAAATTATGATAACTACATTATGGGTATCGTATCCGAGGTTCTCGAGGGTGCAGAGAACGATTATGTGATCATTTTTGAAATCCAAGATGGCCGCCGCTCAAAATTATGATAACTACATTATGGGTATCGTATCCGAGGTTCTCCAGGGTGCAGAGAACGATTTTGTGATCATTTTTCAAATCGAAGGCCGCCGCTCAAAAGTATGATAACTATATTATGGGTATCGTATCCGAGGTTCTCGAGGGTGCTGAGAACGATTTTGTGATCATTTTTCAAATCGAAGGCCGCCGCTCAAAAGTATGATAACTATATTATGGGTATCGTATCCGAGGGTCTCGAGGGTGCTGAGAACGATTTTGTGATCATTTTTCTAATCCAAGATGGCCGCCGCACAAAATTATGTTTTCAGCAATATGGATATCGTGTCCGAGGTTCTCGAGGGTGCAGAGAACAATTCTGTTATCATTTTTAACATCCAAGAGAGCTGCCGCAAACAATTATGTTTTCAGCAATATGGATATCGTGTCCGAGGTTCTCGAGGGTGCAGAAAACAATTATGGGATTATTTTTAAATCCGAGATGGCCGCCGCTCAAAAGTATGATAACTAGATTATGGGTATCGTATCCGAGGTTCTCAAGGGTGCACAGAACGATTTTGTGATCAGTTTTCAAATCCAAGATGGCCGCCGCTCAAAAAAATGATAACTACATTTTGGGTATCGTATCCGAGGTTCTCGAGGGTGCAGAGAACGATTTTGTGATCATTTTTCAATTCGAAGATGGCCGCCGCTCAAAAGTATGATAACTACATTATGGGTATCGTATCCTAGGTTCTCGAGGGTGCAGAGAACGATTTGGTGATCATTTTTCAAATCCAAGATGGCCGCCGCACAAAATTATGATTTTAGCAATATGGATATCGTGTCCGAGGTTCTCGAGGGTGCAGAGAACAATTCTGTTATCATTTTTTACATCCAAGAGAGGTGCCGCAAACAATTATGTTTTCAGCAATATGGATATCGTGTCCGAGGTTCTCGAGGGTGCAGGAAACAATTTTGAGATCATTTTTAAATCCGAGATGGCCGCCGCTCAAAAGTATGATAACTACATTATGGGTATCGTATCCGAGTTTCTCGAGGGTGCTGAGAACGATTTTTTGATCATTTTTCTAATCCAAGATGGCCGCCGCACAAAATTATGTTTTCAGCAATATGGATATAGTGTCCGAGGTTCTCGAGGGTGCAGGAAACAATTTTGAGATCATTTTTAAATCCGAGATGGCCGCCGCTCAAAAGTATGATAACTAGATTATGGGTATCGTATCCGAGGTTCTCAAGGGTGCACAGAACGATTTTGTGATCAGTTTTCAAATCCAAGATGGCCGCCGTGCAAGATTATGATACCTACATTTTGGGTATCGTATCCGAGGTTCTCGAGGGTGCAGAGAACGATTTTGTGATCATTTTTCAAATCGCAGATGTCCGCCGCTCAAAAGTATGATAACTACATTATGGGTATCGTATCCGAGGTTCTCGAGGGTGCAGAGAATGATTTTGTGATCATTTTTGAAATCCAAGATGGCCGCCGGTCAAAATTATGATAACTACATTATGGGTATCGTATCCGAGGTTCTCGAGGGTGCTGAGAATGATTTTGTGATCATTTTTCAAATCCAAGACGGCCGCGGATCAAAAGTATGATAAATACATTATGGGTATCGTACCAGAGGTTCTCGAGGGTGCTGAGAACGATTTTGTGATCATTTTTCAAATCCAAGATGGTCGCCGCTCAAAATTATGATAACTACATTATGGGTATCGTATCCGAGTTTCTCGAGGGTGCAGAGAACGATTTTGTGATCATTTTTCAAATCGAAGATGGCTGCCGCACAAAAGTATGATAACTACATTATGGGTATCGTATCCGAGGTTCTCGATGGTGCTGAGAACGATTTTGTGATCATTTTTCAAATCCAAGATGGCCGCCGCACAAAATTATGATCTCAGCAATATGGATATCGTGTCCAAGATTCTCGAGGGTGCAGAGAACGATTTGGTGATCATTTTTCAAATCCAAGATGGCCGCCGCACAAAATTATGATTTTGGCAATATGGATATCGTGTCCGAGGTTCTCGAGGGTGCAGAGAACAATTCTTTTATCATTTTTTACATCCAAGAGAGCTGCCGCAAACAATTATGTTTTCAGCAATATGGATATCGTGTCCGAGGTTCTCGAGGGTGCAGAAAACAATTTTGGGATCATTTTTAAATCCGAGATGGCCGCCGCTCAAAAGTATGATAACTAGATTATGGGTATCGTATCCGAGGTTCTCAAGGGTGCAGAGAACGATTTTGTGATCAGTTTTCAAATCCAAGATGGCCGCCGCTCAAAAGTATGATAACTAAATTATGGGTATCGTATCCGAGTTTCTCGAGGGTGCTGAGAACGATTTTGTGATCATTTTTCAAATCCAAGATGGCCGCCATGCAAGATTATGATCATAAAAATATGGGTGTCGTATCCGAGGTTCTCGAGGGTGCAGACAATGATTTTTTGATCATTTTTAAATCCGAGATGGCCGCCGCTCAAAAGTATGATAACTAAATTATGGGTATCGTATCCGAGTTTCTCGAGGGTGCTGAGAACGATTTTGTGATCATTTTTCAAATCCAAGATGGCCGCCGTGCAAGATTATGATCATAAAAATATGGGTGTCGTATCCGAGGTTCTCGAGGGTGCAGACAATGATTTTGTGATCATTTTTAAATCCGAGATGGCCGCCGCTCAAAAGTATGATAACTAGATAATGGGTATCGTATCCGAGGTTCTCAAGGGTGCAGAGAACGATTTTGTGATCATTTTTCAAATCCAAGATGGCCGCCGTGCAAGATTATGATCATAAAAATATGGGTATCGTATCCGACGTTTTCGAGGGTGCTGAGAACGATTTTCTGATCATTTTTCAAATCCAAGATGGCCGCGGATCAAAAGTATGATAACTACATTATGGGTATCGTACCAGAGGTTCTCGAGGGTGCTGAGAACGATTTTGTGATCATTTTTCAAATCCAAGATGGTCGCCGCTCAAAATTATGATAACTACATTATGGGTATCGTATCTGAGGTTCTCGAGGGTGCTGAGAACGATTTTGTGATCATTTTTCAAATCCAAGATGGCCGCCGCACAAAATTATGATCTCAGCAATATGGATATCGTGTCCAAGATTCTCGAGGGTGCAGAGAACGATTTGGTGATCATTTTTCAAATCCAAGACGGCCGCCGCACAAAATTATGATTTTAGCAATATGGATATCGTGTCCGAGGTTCTCGAGGGTGCAGAGAACAATTCTGTTATCATTTTTTACATCCAAGAGAGCTGCCGCAAACGATTATGTTTTCAGCAATATGGATATCGTGTCCGAGGTTCTCGAGGGTGCAGAAAACAATTTTGGGATCATTTTTATATCCGAGATAGCCGCCGCTCAAAAGTATGATAACAAGATTATGGGTATCGTATCCGAGATTCTCAAGGGTGCAGAGCATGATTTTGAGATCAGTTTTCAAATCCAAGATGGCCGCCGCTCAAAAGTATGATAACTACGTTATGGGTATCGTATCCAAGGTTCTCGAGGATGCTGAGAACGATTTTGTGATCATTTTTCAAATCGAAGGCCGCCGCTCAAAAGTATGATAACTATATTATGGGTATCGTATCCGAGGGTCTCGATGGTGCTGAGAACGATTTTGTGATCATTTTTCTAATCCAAGATGGCCGCCGCACAAAATTATGTTTTCAGCAATATGGATATCGTGTCCGAGGTTCTCGAGGTTGCAGAGAACAATTCTGTTATCATTTTTTACATCCAAGAGAGCTGCCGCAAACAATTATGTTTTCAGCAATATGGATATCGTGTCCGAGGTTCTCGAGGGTGCAGAAAACAATTTTGGGATCATTTTTATATCCGAGATAGCCGCCGCTCAAAAGTATGATAACTAGATTATGGGTATCGTATCCGAGATTCTCAAGGGTGCAGAGCATGATTTTGAGATCAGTTTTCAAATCCAATATGGCCGCCGCTCAAAAGTATGATAACTACGTTATGGGTATCGTATCCGAGGTTCTCGAGGATGCTGAGAACGATTTTGTGATCATTTTTCAAATCGAAGGCCGCCGCTCAAAAGTATGATAACTATATTATGGGTATCGTATCCGAGGGTCTCGATGGTGCTGAGAACGATTTTTTGATCATTTTTCTAATCCAAGATGGCCGCCGCACAAAATTATGTTTTCAGCAATATGGATATCGTGTCCGAGGTTCTCGAGGGTGCAGAGAACAATTCTGTTATCATTTTTTACATCCAAGAGAGCTGCCGCAAACAATTATGTTTTCAGCAATATGGATATCGTATCCGAGGTTCTCAAGGGTGCACAGAACGATTTTGTGATCAGTTTTCAAATCCAAGATGGCCGCCGTGCAAGATTATGATAACTACATTTTGGGTATCGTATCCGAGGTTCTCGAGGGTGCTGAGAACGATTTTGTGATCATTTTTCAAATCGAAGATGGCCGCCGCTCAAAAGTATGATAACTACTTTATGGGTATCGTATCCTAGGTTCTCGAGGGTGCAGAGAACGATTTGGTGATCATTTTTCAAATCCAAGATGGCCGCCGCACAAAATTATGATTTTAGCAATATGGATATCGTGTCCGAGGTTCTCGAGGGTGCAGAGAACAAATCTGTTATCATTTTTTAGATCGAAGAGAGCTGCCGCAAACAATTATGTTTTCAGCAATATGGATATCGTGTCCGAGGTTCTCGAGGGTGCAGAAAACAATTTTGGGATCATTTTTAAATCCGAGATGGCCGCCGCTCAAAAGTATGATAACTAGATTATGGGTATCGTATCCGAGTTTCTCGAGGGTGCTGAGAACGATTTTGTGATCATTTTTCAAATCCAAGATGGCCGCCGTGCAAGATTATGATCATAAAAATATCGGTATCGTATCCGAGGTTCTCGAGGGTGCTGAGAACGATTTTGTGATCATTATTTCAAATCCAAGATGGCCACCGCTCAAAATTATGATAACTACATTATGGGTATCGTATCCGAGGTTCTCGAGGGTGCAGAGAACGATTATGTGATCATTTTTGAATTCCAAGATGGCCGCCGCTCAAAATTATGATAATTACATTATGGGTTTCGTATCCGAGGCTCTCGAGGGTGCAGAGAACGATTTTGTGATCATTTTTCAAATCGAAGGCTGCCGCTCAAAAGTATGATATCTATATTATGGGTATCGTATCCGAGGTTCTCGAGGGTGCTGAGAACGATTTTGTGATCATTTTTCAAATCGAAGGCCGCCGCTCAAAAGTATGATAACTTTTTTATGGGTATCGTATCCGAGGGTCTCGAGGGTGCTGAGAACGATTTTGTGATCATTTTTCTAATCCAAGATGGCCGCCGCACAAAATTATGTTTTCAGCAATATGGATATCGTGTCCGAGGTTCTCGAGGGTGCAGAGAACAATTCTGTTATCATTTTTTACATCCAAGAGAGCTGCCGCAAACAATTATGTTTTCAGCAATATGGATATCGTGTCCGAGGTTCTCGAGGGTGCAGAAAATAATTATGGGATTATTTTTAAATCCGAGATGGCCGCCGCTCAAAAGTATGATAACTAGATTATGGGTATCGTATCCGAGGTTCTCAAGGGTGCACAGAACGATTTTGTGATCAGTTTTCAAATCCAAGATGGCCGCCGTGCAAGATTATGATAAGTACATTTTGGGTATCGTATCCGAGGTTCTCGAGGGTGCAGAGAACGATTTTGTGATCATTTTTCAAATCGAAGATGGCCGCCGCTCAAAGGTATGATAACTACATTATGGGTATCGTATCCTAGGTTCTCGAGGGTGCAGAGAACGATTTGGTGATCATTTTTCAAATCCAAGATGGCCGCCGCACAAAATTATGATTTTAGCAATATGGATATCGTGTCCGAGGTTCTCGAGGGTGCAGAGAACAATTCTGTTATCATTTTTTAACATCCAAGAGAGCTGCCGCAAACAATTATGTTTTCAGCAATATGGATATCGTGTCCGAGGTTCTCGAGGGTGCAGAAAACAATGATGGGATTATTTTTAAATCCGAGATGGCCGCCGCTCAAAAGTATGATAACTAGATTATGGGTATCGTATCCGAGGTTCTCAAGGGTGCACAGAACGATTTTGTGATCAGTTTTCAAATCCAAGATGGCCGCCGTGCAAGATTATGATAACTACATTTTGGGTATCGTATCCGAGGTTCTCGAGGGTGCAGAGAACGATTTTGTGATCATTTTTCAAATCGAAGATGCCCGCCGCTCAAAAGTATGATAACTACTTTATGGGTATCGTATCCTAGGTTCTCGAGGGTGCAGAGAACGATTTGGTGATCATTTTTCAAATCCAAGATGGCCGCCGCACAAAATGGATATCGTGTCCGAGGTTCTCGAGGGTGCAGAGAACAATTCTGTTATCATTTTTTACATCCAAGAGAGCTGCCGCAAACGATTATGTTTTCAGCAATATGGATATCGTGTCCGAGGTTCTCGAGGGTGCAGAAAACAATTTTGGGATCATTTTTATATCCGAGATAGCCGCCGCTCAAAAGTATGATAACAAGATTATGGGTATCGTATCCGAGATTCTCAAGGGTGCAGAGCATGATTTTGAGATCAGTTTTCAAATCCAAGATGGCCGCCGCTCAAAAGTATGATAACTACGTTATGGGTATCGTATCCAAGGTTCTCGAGGATGCTGAGAACGATTTTGTGATCATTTTTCAAATCGAAGGCCGCCGCTCAAAAGTATGATAACTATATTATGGGTATCGTATCCGAGGGTCTCGATGGTGCTGAGAACGATTTTGTGATCATTTTTCTAATCCAAGATGGCCGCCGCACAAAATTATGTTTTCAGCAATATGGATATCGTGTCCGAGGTTCTCGAGGGTGCAGAGAACAATTCTGTTATCATTTTTTACATCCAAGAGAGCTGCCGCAAACAATTATGTTTTCAGCAATATGGATATCGTGTCCGAGGTTCTCGAGGGTGCAGAAAACAATTTTGGGATCATTTTTATATCCGAGATAGCCGCCGCTCAAAAGTATGATAACTAGATTATGGGTATCGTATCCGAGATTCTCAAGGGTGCAGAGCATGATTTTGAGATCAGTTTTCAAATCCAATATGGCCGCCGCTCAAAAGTATGATAACTACGTTATGGGTATCGTATCCGAGGTTCTCGAGGATGCTGAGAACGATTTTGTGATCATTTTTCAAATCGAAGGCCGCCGCTCAAAAGTATGATAACTATATTATGGGTATCGTATCCGAGGGTCTCGATGGTGCTGAGAACGATTTTTTGATCATTTTTCTAATCCAAGATGGCCGCCGCACAAAATTATGTTTTCAGCAATATGGATATCGTGTCCGAGGTTCTCGAGGGTGCAGAGAACAATTCTGTTATCATTTTTTACATCCAAGAGAGCTGCCGCAAACAATTATGTTTTCAGCAATATGGATATCGTATCCGAGGTTCTCAAGGGTGCACAGAACGATTTTGTGATCAGTTTTCAAATCCAAGATGGCCGCCGTGCAAGATTATGATAACTACATTTTGGGTATCGTATCCGAGGTTCTCGAGGGTGCAGAGAACGATTTTGTGATCATTTTTCAAATCGAAGATGGCCGCCGCTCAAAAGTATGATAACTACTTTATGGGTATCGTATCCTAGGTTCTCGAGGGTGCAGAGAACGATTTGGTGATCATTTTTCAAATCCAAGATGGCCGCCGCACAAAATTATGATTTTAGCAATATGGATATCGTGTCCGAGGTTCTCGAGGGTGCAGAGAACAATTCTGTTATCATTTTTTAGATCGAAGAGAGCTGCCGCAAACAATTATGTTTTCAGCAATATGGATATCGTGTCCGAGGTTCTCGAGGGTGCAGAAAACAATTTTGGGATCATTTTTAAATCCGAGATGGCCGCCGCTCAAAAGTATGATAACTAGATTATGGGTATCGTATCCGAGTTTCTCGAGGGTGCTGAGAACGATTTTGTGATCATTTTTCAAATCCAAGATGGCCGCCGTGCAAGATTATGATCATAAAAATATCGGTATCGTATCCGAGGTTCTCGAGGGTGCTGAGAACGATTTTGTGATCATTATTTCAAATCCAAGATGGCCACCGCTCAAAATTATGATAACTACATTATGGGTATCGTATCCGAGGTTCTCGAGGGTGCAGAGAACGATTATGTGATCATTTTTGAAATCCAAGATGGCCGCCGCTCAAAATTATGATAATTACATTATGGGTTTCGTATCCGAGGCTCTCGAGGGTGCAGAGAACGATTTTGTGATCATTTTTCAAATCGAAGGCTGCCGCTCAAAAGTATGATATCTATATTATGGGTATCGTATCCGAGGTTCTCGAGGGTGCTGAGAACGATTTTGTGATCATTTTTCAAATCGAAGGCCGCCGCTCAAAAGTATGATAACTTTTTTATGGGTATCGTATCCGAGGGTCTCGAGGTTGCTGAGAACGATTTTGTGATCATTTTTCTAATCCAAGATGGCCGCCGCACAAAATTATGTTTTCAGCAATATGGATATCGTGTCCGAGGTTCTCGAGGGTGCAGAGAACAATTCTGTTATCATTTTTTACATCCAAGAGAGCTGCCGCAAACAATTATGTTTTCAGCAATATGGATATCGTGTCCGAGGTTCTCGAGGGTGCAGAAAATAATTATGGGATTATTTTTAAATCCGAGATGGCCGCCGCTCAAAAGTATGATAACTAGATTATGGGTATCGTATCCGAGGTTCTCAAGGGTGCACAGAACGATTTTGTGATCAGTTTTCAAATCCAAGATGGCCGCCGTGCAAGATTATGATAAGTACATTTTGGGTATCGTATCCGAGGTTCTCGAGGGTGCAGAGAACGATTTTGTGATCATTTTTCAAATCGAAGATGGCCGCCGCTCAAAGGTATGATAACTACATTATGGGTATCGTATCCTAGGTTCTCGAGGGTGCAGAGAACGATTTGGTGATCATTTTTCAAATCCAAGATGGCCGCCGCACAAAATTATGATTTTAGCAATATGGATATCGTGTCCGAGGTTCTCGAGGGTGCAGAGAACAATTCTGTTATCATTTTTTAACATCCAAGAGAGCTGCCGCAAACAATTATGTTTTCAGCAATATGGATATCGTGTCCGAGGTTCTCGAGGGTGCAGAAAACAATGATGGGATTATTTTTAAATCCGAGATGGCCGCCGCTCAAAAGTATGATAACTAGATTATGGGTATCGTAACCGAGGTTCTCAAGGGTGCACAGAACGATTTTGTGATCAGTTTTCAAATCCAAGATGGCCGCCGTGCAAGATTATGATAACTACATTTTTGGTATCGTATCCGAGGTTCTCGAGGGTGCAGAGAACGATTTTGTGATCATTTTTCAAATCGAAGATGGCCGCCGCTCAAAAGTATGATAACTACTTTATGGGTATCGTATCCTAGGTTCTCGAGGGTGCAGAGAACGATTTGGTGATCATTTTTCAAATCCAAGATGGCCGCCGCACAAAATTATGATTTTAGCAATATGGATATCGTGTCCGAGGTTCTCGAGGGTGCAGAGAACAATTTTGAGATAATTTTTAAATCCGAGATGGCCGCCGCTCAAAAGTATGATAACTAGATTATGGGTATCGTATCCGAGGTTCTCAAGGGTGCAGAGAACAATTTTGTGATCAGTTTTCAAATCCAAGATGGCCGCCGCTCAAAAGTATGATAACTGCATTTTGGGTATCGTACCCGAGTTTCTCGAGGGTGCTGAGAACGATTTTGTAATCATTTTTCAAATCCAAGATGGCCGTCGCTCAAAATTATGATAACTACATTATGGGTATCGTATCCGAGGTTCTCGAGGGTGCAGAGAACGATTATGTGATCATTTTTGAAATCCAAGATGGCCGCCGCTCAAAATTATGATAACTACATTATGGGTATCGTATCCGAGGTTCTCGAGGGTGCAGAGAACGATTTTGTGATCATTTTTCAAATCGAAGGCCGCCGCTCAAAAGTATGATAACTATATTATGGGTATCGTATCCGAGGGTCTCGATGGTGCTGAGAACGATTTTGTGATCATTTTTCTAATCCAAGATGGCCGCCGCACAAAATTATATTTTCAGCAATATGGATATCGTGTCCGAGGTTCTCGAGGGTGCAGAGAACAATACTGTTATCATTTTTTAACATCCAAGAGAGCTGCCGCAAACAATTATGTTTTCAGCAATATGGATATCGTGTCCAAGGTTCTCGAGGGTGCAGAAAACAATTTTGAGATCATTTTTAAATCCGAGATGGCCGCCGCTCAAAAGTATGATAACTAGATTATGGGTATCGTATCCGAGGTTCTCAAGGGTGCAGAGAACAATTTTGTGATCAGTTTTCAAATCCAAGATGGCCGCCGCTCAAAAGTATGATAACTACATTTTGGGTATCGTACCCGAGTTTCTCGAGGGTGCTGAGAACGATTTTGTGATCATTTTTCAAATCCAAGATGGCCGCCGCTCAAAATTATGATAACTACATTATGGGTATCGTATCCGAGGTTCTCGAGGGTGCAGAGAACGATTATGTGATCATTTTTGAAATCTAAGATGGCCGCCGCTCAAAATTATGATAACTACATTATGGGTATCGTATCCGAGGTTCTCGAGGGTGCAGAGAACGATTTTGTGATCATTTTTCAAATCGAAGGCCGCCGCTCAAAAGTTTGATAACTATATTATGGGTATCGTATCCGAAGTTCTCGAGGGTGCTGAGAACGATTTTGTGATCATTTTTTAAATCGAAGGCCGCCGCTCAAAAGTATGATAACTATATTATGGGTATCGTATCCGAGGGTCTCGATGGTGCTGAGAACGATTTTGAGATCATTTTTCTAATCCAAGATGGCCGCCGCACAAAATTATATTTTCAGCAATATGGATATCGTGTCCGAGGTTCTCGAGGGTGCAGAGAACAATACTGTTATCATTTTTTAACATCCAAGAGAGCTGCCGCAAACAATTATGTTTTCAGCAATATGGATATCGTGTCCAAGGTTCTCGAGGGTGCAGAAAACAATTATGGGATTATTTTTAAATCCGAGATGGCCGCCGCTCAAAAGTATGATAACTAGATTATGGGTATCGTATCCGAGGTTCTCAAGGGTGCACAGAACGATTTTGTGATCATTTTTCAAATCGAAGATGGCCGCCGCTCAAAAGTGTGATAACTACATTATGGGTATCGTATCCTAGGTTCTCGAGGGTGCAGAGAACGATTTGGTGATCATTTTTCAAATCCAAGATGGCCGCCGTGCAAGATTATGATAACTACATTTTGGGTATCGTATCCGAGTTTCTCGAGGGTGCAGAGAACGATTTTGTGATCATTTTTCAAATCGAAGATGGCCGCCGCTCAAAAGTGTGATAACTACATTATGGGTATCGTATCCTAGGTTCTCGAGGGTGTAGAGAACGATTTGGTGATCATTTTTCAAATCCAAGATGGCCGCCGCACAAAATTATGATTTTAGCAATATGGATATCGTGTCCGAGGTTCTCGAGGGTGCAGAGAACAATTCTGTAATCATTTTTTACATCCAAGAGAGCTGCCGCAAACAATTATGTTTTCAGCAATATGGATATCGTGTCCGAAGTTCTCGAGGGTGCAGAAAACAATTTTGAGATCATTTTTAAATCCGAGATGGCCGCCGCTCAAAAGTATGATAACTAGATTATGGGTATCGTATCCGAGGTTCTCAAGGGTGCAGAGAACAATTTTGTAATCAGTTTTCAAATCCAAGATGGCCGCCGCTCAAAAGTATGATAACTACATTATGGGTATCGTATCCGAGTTTCTCGAGGGTGCTGAGAAAGATTTTGTGATCATTTTTCAAATCCAAGATGGCTGCCGTGCAAGAGTATGATCATAAAAATATGGGTGACGTATCCGAGGTTCTCGAGGGTGCAGAGAATGATTTTGTGATCATTTTTGAAATCCAAGATGGCCGCCGGTCAAAATTATGATAACTACATTATGGGTATCGTATCCGAGGTTCTCGAGGGTGCTGAGAATGATTTTGTGATCATTTTTCAAATCCAAGATGGCCGCGGCTCAAAAGTATGATAACTACATTATGGGTATCGTATCCGAGGTTCTCGAGGGTGCTGAGAACGATTTTGTGATCATTTTTCAAATCCAAGATGGTCGCCGGTCAAAATTATGATAACTACATTATGGGTATCGTATCCAAGGTTCTCGAGGGTGCAGAGAACGATTTTGTGATCATTTTTCAAATCGAAGATGGCTGCTGCATAAAAGTATGATCTCAGCAATATGGATATCGTGTCCAAGATTCTCGAGGGTGCAGAGAACGATTTGGTGATCATTTTTCAAATCCAAGATGGCCGCCGCACAAAATTATGTTTTCAGCAATATGGATATCGTGTCCGAGGTTCTCGAGGGTGCAAAAAACAATTTTGGGATCATTTTTAAATCCGAGATGGCCGCCGCTCAAAAGTATGATAACTAGATTATGGGTTTCGTATCCGAGTTTCTCAACGGTGCAGAGAACGATTTTGTGATCAGTTTTCAAATCCAAGATGGATGCCGCTCAAAAGTATGATAACTACAATATGGGTATCGTATCCGAGTTTCTCGAGGGTTTTGAGAACGATTTTGTGATCATTTTTCAAATCCAAGATGGCCGCCGTTCAAGATTATGATCATAAAAATATGGGTGTCGTATCCGAGGTTCTCGAGGGTGCAGACAATGATTTTGTGATCATTTTTAAATCCGAGATGGCCGCCGCTCAAAAGTATGATAACTAGATTATGGGTATCGTATCCGAGTTTCTCAAGGGTGCAGAGAACGATTTTGTGATCAGTTTTCAAATCCAAGATGGCCGCCGCTCAAAATAATGAGAACTCGGAGACGATACATATAATGTTATATGTATCGTCTCCGAGGTTCTCGTGGGTGCAGAGAACGATTTTGTGATCATTTTTCAAATCCAAGAAGGCCGCCGTGCAAGATTATGATCATAAAAATATGGGTATCGTATCCGAGGTTCCCGAGGGTGCTGAGAACGATTTTGTGATCAGTTTTCAAATCCAATATGGCTGCCGCTCAAAAGTATGATAACTACATTATGGGTATCGTATCCGAGTTTCTCGAGGGTGCTGAGAACGATTTTGTGATCATTTTTCAAATCCAAGATGGCCGCCGTGCAAGATTATGATCATAAAAATATGGGTATCGTATCCGAGGTTCCCGAGGGTGCTGAGAACGATTTTGTGATCATTTTTCAAATCCAAGATGGCCGCCGTGCAAGATTATGATAACTACATTTTGGGTATCGTATCCGAGTTTCTCGAGGGTGCAGAGAACGATTTTGTGATCATTTTTCAAATCGAAGATGGCCGCCGCTCAAAAGTGTGATAACTACATTATGGGTATCGTATCCTAGGTTCTCGAGGGTGCAGAGAACGATTTGGTGATCATTTTTCAAATCCAAGATGGCCGCCGCACAAAATTATGATTTTAGCGATATGGATATCGTGTCCGAGGTTCTCGAGGGTGCAGAGAACAATTCTGTTATCATTTTTTACATCCAAGAGAGCTGCCGCAAACAATTATGTTTTCAGCAATATGGATATCGTGTCCGAAGTTCTCGAGGGTGCAGAAAACAATTTTGAGATCATTTTTAAATCCGAGATGGCCGCCGCTCAAAAGTATGATAACTAGATTATGGGTATCGTATCCGAGGTTCTCAAGGGTGCAGAGAACAATTTTGTAATCAGTTTTCAAATCCAAGATGGCCGCCGCTCAAAAGTATGATAACTACATTATGGGTATCGTATCCGAGTTTCTCGAGGGTGCTGAGAAAGATTTTGTGATCATTTTTCAAATCCAAGATGGCTGCCGTGCAAGAGTATGATCATAAAAATATGGGTGACGTATCCGAGGTTCTCGAGGGTGCAGAGAATGATTTTGTGATCATTTTTGAAATCCAAGATGGCCGCCGGTCAAAATTATGATAACTACATTATGGGTATCGTATCCGAGGTTCTCGAGGGTGCTGAGAATGATTTTGTGATCATTTTTCAAATCCAAGATGGCCGCGGATCAAAAGTATGATAACTACATTATGGGTATCGTACCAGAGGTTCTCGAGGGTGCTGAGAACGATTTTCTGATCATTTTTCAAATCCAAGATGGTCGCCGGTCAAAATTATGATAACTACATTATGGGTATCGTATCCAAGATTCTCGAGGGTGCAGAGAACGATTTTGTGATCATTTTTCAAATCGAAGATGGCTGCTGCATAAAAGTATGATCTCAGCAATATGGATATCGTGTCCAAGATTCTCGAGGGTGCAGAGAACGATTTGGTGATCATTTTTCAAATCGAAGATGGCCGCCGCACAAAATTATGTTTTCAGCAATATGGATATCGTGTCCGAGGTTCTCGAGGGTGCAAAAAACAATTTTGGGATCATTTTTAAATCCGAGATGGCCGCCGCTCAAAAGTATGATAACTAGATTATGGGTATCGTATCCGAGTTTCTCAAGGGTGCAGAGAACGATTTTGTGATCAGTTTTCAAATCCAAGATGGTTGCCGCTCAAAAGTATGATAACTACATTATTGGTATCGTATCCGAGTTTCTCAAGGGTGCAGAGAACGATTTTGTGATCAGTTTTCAAATCCAAGATGGCCGCCGCTCAAAATAATGAGAACTCGGAGACGATACATATAATGTTATATGTATCGTCTCCGAGGTTCTCGAGGGTGCAGAGAACGATTTTGTGATCATTTTTCAAATCCAAGAAGGCCGCCGTGCAAGATTATGATCATAAAAATATGGGTATCGTATCCGAGGTTCCCGAGGGTGCTGAGAACGATTTTGTGATCAGTTTTCAAATCCAATATGGCTGCCGCTCAAAAGTATGATAACTACATTATGGGTATCGTATCCGAGTTTCTCGAGGGTGCTGAGAACGATTTTGTGATCATTTTTCAAATCCAAGATGGCCACCGTGCAAGATTATGATCATAAAAATATGGGTATCGTATCCGAGGTTCTCGAGGGTGCTGAGAACGATTTTGTGATCATTTTTCAAATCCAAGATGGCCGCCGCTCAAAATTATGATAACTACATTATGGGTATCGTATCCGAGGTTCTCGAGGGTGCAGATCGATTTTGTGATCATTTTTGAAATCCAAGATGGCCGCCGCTCAAAATTATGATAACTAAATTATGGGTATCGTATCCGAGGTTCTCGAGGGTGCAGAGAACGATTTTGTGATCATTTTTCAAATCGAAGGCCGCCGCTCAAAAGTATTATAACTATATTATGGGTATCGTATCCGAGGTTCTCGAGGGTGCTGAGAACGATTTTGTGATCATTTTTCAAATCGAAGGCCGCCGCTCAAAAGTATGATAACTATATTATGGGTATCGTATCCGAGGTTCTCGAGGGTGCTGAGAACGATTTTTTGATCATTTTTCTAATCCAAGATGGCCGCCGCACAAAATTATGTTTTCAGCAATATGGATATAGTGTCCGAGGTTCTCGAGGGTGCAGAGAACAATTCTGTTATCATTTTTTACATCCAAGAGAGCTGCCGCAAACAATTATGTTTTCAGCAATTTGGATATCGTGTCAGAGGTTCTCGAGGGTGCAGAAAACAATTATGGGATTATTTTTAAATCCGAGATGGCCGCCGCTCAAAAGTATGATAACTAGTTTATGGGTATCGTATCCGAGGTTCTCAAGGGTGCACAGAACGATTTTGTGATCAGTTTTCAAATCCAAGATGGCCTTCGTGCAAGATTATGATAACTACATTTTGGGTATCGTATCCGAGGTTCTCGAGGGTGCAGAGAACGATTTTGTGATCATTTTTCAAATCGCAGATGTCCGCCGCTCAAAAGTATGATAACTACATTATGGGTACCATATCCGAGGTTCTCGAGGGTGCAGAGAATGATTTTGTGATCATTTTTGAAATCCAAGATGGCCGCCGGTCAAAATTATGATAACTACATTATGGGTATCGTATCCGAGGTTCTCGAGGGTGCTGAGAATGATTTTGTGATCATTTTTCAAATCCAAGATGGCCGCGGATCAAAAGTATGATAAATACATTATGGGTATCGTACCAGAGGTTCTCGAGGGTGCTGAGAACGATTTTGTGATCATTTTTCAAATCCAAGATGGTCGCCGCTCAAAATTATGATAACTACATTATGGGTATCGTATCCGAGGTTCTCGAGGGTGCAGAGAACGATTTTGTGATCATTTTTCAAATCGAAGATGGCTGCCGCACAAAAGTATGATAACTACATTATGGGTATCGTATCCGAGGTTCTCGATGGTGCTGAGAACGATTTTGTGATCATTTTTCAAATCCAAGATGGCCGCCGCACAAAATTATGATCTCAGCAATATGGATATCGTGTCCAAGATTCTCGAGGGTGCAGAGAACGATTTGGTGATCATTTTTCAAATCCAAGATGGCCGCCGCACAAAATTATGATTTTGGCAATATGGATATCGTGTCCGAGGTTCTCGAGGGTGCAGAGAACAATTCTGTTATCATTTTTTACATCCAAGAGAGGTGCCGCAAACAATTATGTTTTCAGCAATATGGATATCGTGTCCGAGGTTCTCGAGGGTGCAGAGAACAATTTTGAGATCATTTTTAAATCCGAGATGGCCGCCGCTCAAAAGTATGATAACTAGATTATGGGTATCGTATCCGAGGTTCTCAAGGGTGCACAGAACAATTTTGTGATCAGTTTTCAAATCCAAGATGGCCGCCGCTCAAAAGTATGATAACTACATTATGGGTATCGTATCCGAGGTTCTCAAGGGTGCAGAGAACAATTTTGTGATCAGTTTTCAAATCCAAGATGGCCGCCGCTCAAAAGTATGATAACTACATTATGGGTATCGTATCCGAGTTTCTCGAGGGTGCTGAGAACGATTTTGTGATCATTTTTCAAATCCAAGATGGCTGTCGTTCAAAATTATGATAACTACATTATGGGTATCGTATCCGAGTTTCTCGAGGGTGCTGAGAACGATTTTGTGATCATTTTTCAAATCCAAGATTGCCGCCGCTCAAAATTATGATAACTACATTATGGGTATCGTATCCGAGGTTCTCGAGGGTGCAGAGAACGATTATGTGATCATTTTTGAAATCCAATATGGCCGCCGCTCAAAATTATGATAACTACATTATGGGTATCGTATCCGAGGTTCTCGAGGGTGCAGAGAACGATTTTGAGATCATTTTTCAAATCGAAGGCCGCCGCTCAAAAGTTTGATAACTATATTATGGGTATCGTATCCGAGGTTCTCGAGGGTGCTGAGAACGATTTTGTGATCATTTTTAAATCCGAGATGGCCGCCGCTCAAAAGTATGATAACTAGATTGTGGGTATCGTATCCGAGGATCTCAAGGGTGCAGAGAACGATTTTGTGATCAGTTTTCAAATCCAAGATGGCCGCCGCTCAAAAGTATGATAACTAAATTATGGGTATCGTATCCGAGTTTCTCGAGGGTGCTGAGAACGATTTTGTGATCATTTTTCAAATCCAAGATGGCCGCCGTGCAAGATTATGATCATAAAAATATGGGTGTTGTATCCGAGGTTCTCGAGGGTGCAGACAATGATTTTGTGATCATTTTTAAATCCGAGATAGCCGCCGCTCAAAAGTATGATAACTAGATTATGGGTATCGTATCCGAGGTTCTCAAGGGTGCAGAGAACGATTTTGTGATCAGTTTTCAAATCTAAGATGGCCGCCGCTCAAAAGTATGATAAATAAATTATAGGTATCGTATCTGAGTTTCTCGAGGGTGCTGAGAACGATTTTGTGATCATTTTTCAAATCCAAGATGGCCGCCGTGCAAGATTATGATCATAAAAATATGGGTGTCGTATTCGAGGTTCTCGAGGGTGCAGACAATGATTTTGTGATCATTTTTAAATCCGAGATGGCCGCCGCTCAAAAGTATGATAACTAAATTATGGGTATCGTATCCGAGTTTCTCGAGGGTGCTGAGAACGATTTTGTGATCATTTTTCAAATCCAAGATGGCCGCCGTGCAATATTATGATCATAAAAATATGGGTGTCGTATCCGAGGTTCTCGAGGGTGCAGACAATGATTTTGTGATCATTTTTAAATCCGAGATTGCCGCCGCTCAAAAGTATGATAACTAGATAATGGGTATCGTATCCGAGGTTCTCAAGGGTGCAGAGAACGATTTTGTGATCATTTTTCAAATCGAAGATGGCCGCCGTGCAAGATTATGATCATAAAAATATGGGTATCGTATCCGAGGTTCTCGAGGGTGCTGAGAACGATTTTGTGATCATTTTTCAAATCCAAGATGGCCGCGGATCAAATGTATGATAACTACATTATGGGTATCGTACCAGAGGTTTTCGAGGGTGCTGAGAACGATTTTGTGATCATTTTTCAAATCCAAGATGGTCGCCGCTCAAAATTATGATAACTACATTATGGGTATCGTATCTGAGGTTCTCGAGGGTGCTGAGAACGATTTTGTGATCATTTTTCAAATCCAAGATGGCCGCCGCACAAAATTATGATCTCAGCAATATGGATATCGTGTCCAAGATTCTCGAGGGTGCAGAGAACGATTTGGTGATCATTTTTCAAATCCAAGATGGCCGCGGATCAAAAGTATGATAACTACATTATGGGTATCGTATCTGAGGTTCTCGAGGGTGCAGAGAACGATTTGGTGATCATTTTTCAAATCCAAGACGGCCGCCGCACAAAATTATGATTTTAGCAATATGGATATCGTGTCCGAGGTTCTCGAGGGTGCAGAGAACAATTCTGTTATCATTTTTTACATCCAAGAGAGCTGCCGCAAACAATTATGTTTTCAGCAATATGGATATCGTGTCCGAGGTTCTCGAGGGTGCAGAAAACAATTTTGGGATCATTTTTATATCCGAGATAGCCGCCGCTCAAAAGTATGATAACTAGATTATGGGTATCGTATCCGAGATTCTCAAGGGTGCAGAGCATGATTTTCAGATAAGTTTTCAAATCCAAGATGGCCGCCGCTCAAAAGTATGATAACTACGTTATGGGTATCGTATCCGAGGTTCTCGAGGATGCTGAGAACGGTTTTGTGATCATTTTTCAAATCGAAGGCCGCCGCTCAAAAGTATGATAACTACGTTATGGGTATCGTATCCGAGGGTCTCAATGGTGCTGAGAACGATTTTGTGATCATTTTTCTAATCCAAGATGGCCGCCGCACAAAATTATGTTTTCAGCAATATGGATATCGTGTCCGAGGTTCTCGAGGGTGCAGAGAACAATTCTGTTATCATTTTTTACATCCAAGAGAGCTGCCGCAAACAATTATGTTTTCAGCAATATGGATATCGTGTCCGAGATTCTCGAGGGTGCAGAAAGCAATTATGGGATTATTTTTAAATCCGAGATGGCCGCCGCTTAAAAGTATGATAACTAGATTATGGGTATCGTATCCGAGGTTCTCAAGGGTGCACAGAACGTTTTTGTGATCAATTTTCATATCCAAGATGGCCGCCGTGCAAGATTATGATAACTACATTTTGGGTATCGTATCCGAGGTTCTCGAGGGTGCAGAGAACGATTTTGTGATCATTTTTCAAATCGAAGATGGCCGCCGCTCAAAAGTATGATAACTACATTATGGGTATCGTATCCTAGGTTCTCGAGGGTGCAGAGAACGATTTGGTGATCATTTTTCAAATCCAAGATGACCGCCGCACAAAATTATGATTTTAGCAATATGGATATCGTGTCCGAGGTTCTCGAGGGTGCAGAGAACAATTCTGTTATCATTTTTTACATCCAAGAGAGCTGCCGCAAACAATTATGTTTTCAGCAATATGGATATCGTGTCCGAGGTTCTCGAGGGTGCAGAAAACAATTTTGGGATCATTTTTAAATCCGAGATGGCAGCCGCTCAAAAGTATGATAACTAGATTATGGGTATCGTATTCGAGGTTCTCAAGGGTGCAGAGAACGATTTTGTGATCAGTTTTCAAATCCTAGATGGCCGCCGCTTAAAAGTATGATAACTACATTATGGGTATCGTATCCGAGTTTCTCGAGGGTGCTGAGAACGATTTTGTGATCATTTTTCAAATCCAAGATGGCTGCCGCTCGAGAGTATGATAACTAGATTATGGGTATCGTATCCGAGGTTCTCGAGGGTGCAGAGAACGATTTGGTGATCATTTTTCAAATCCAAGATGGCCGCCGCACAAAATGGATATCGTGTCCGAGGTTCTCGAGGGTGCAGAGAACAATTCTGTTATCATTTTTTACATCCAAGAGAGCTGCCGCAAACGATTATGTTTTCAGCAATATGGATATCGTGTCCGAGGTTCTCGAGGGTGCAGAAAACAATTTTGGGATCATTTTTATATCCGAGATAGCCGCCGCTCAAAAGTATGATAACAAGATTATGGGTATCGTATCCGAGATTCTCAAGGGTGCAGAGCATGATTTTGAGATCAGTTTTCAAATCCAAGATGGCCGCCGCTCAAAAGTATGATAACTACGTTATGGGTATCGTATCCAAGGTTCTCGAGGATGCTGAGAACGATTTTGTGATCATTTTTCAAATCGAAGGCCGCCGCTCAAAAGTATGATAACTATATTATGGGTATCGTATCCGAGGGTCTCGATGGTGCTGAGAACGATTTTGTGATCATTTTTCTAATCCAAGATGGCCGCCGCACAAAATTATGTTTTCAGCAATATGGATATCGTGTCCGAGGTTCTCGAGGGTGCAGAGAACAATTCTGTTATCATTTTTTACATCCAAGAGAGCTGCCGCAAACAATTATGTTTTCAGCAATATGGATATCGTGTCCGAGGTTCTCGAGGGTGCAGAAAACAATTTTGGGATCATTTTTATATCCGAGATAGCCGCCGCTCAAAAGTATGATAACTAGATTATGGGTATCGTATCCGAGATTCTCAAGGGTGCAGAGCATGATTTTGAGATCAGTTTTCAAATCCAATATGGCCGCCGCTCAAAAGTATGATAACTACGTTATGGGTATCGTATCCGAGGTTCTCGAGGATGCTGAGAACGATTTTGTGATCATTTTTCAAATCGAAGGCCGCCGCTCAAAAGTATGATAACTATATTATGGGTATCGTATCCGAGGGTCTCGATGGTGCTGAGAACGATTTTTTGATCATTTTTCTAATCCAAGATGGCCGCCGCACAAAATTATGTTTTCAGCAATATGGATATCGTGTCCGAGGTTCTCGAGGGTGCAGAGAACAATTCTGTTATCATTTTTTACATCCAAGAGAGCTGCCGCAAACAATTATGTTTTCAGCAATATGGATATCGTATCCGAGGTTCTCAAGGGTGCACAGAACGATTTTGTGATCAGTTTTCAAATCCAAGATGGCCGCCGTGCAAGATTATGATAACTACATTTTGGGTATCGTATCCGAGGTTCTCGAGGGTGCAGAGAACGATTTTGTGATCATTTTTCAAATCGAAGATGGCCGCCGCTCAAAAGTATGATAACTACTTTATGGGTATCGTATCCTAGGTTCTCGAGGGTGCAGAGAACGATTTGGTGATCATTTTTCAAATCCAAGATGGCCGCCGCACAAAATTATGATTTTAGCAATATGGATATCGTGTCCGAGGTTCTCGAGGGTGCAGAGAACAATTCTGTTATCATTTTTTAGATCGAAGAGAGCTGCCGCAAACAATTATGTTTTCAGCAATATGGATATCGTGTCCGAGGTTCTCGAGGGTGCAGAAAACAATTTTGGGATCATTTTTAAATCCGAGATGGCCGCCGCTCAAAAGTATGATAACTAGATTATGGGTATCGTATCCGAGTTTCTCGAGGGTGCTGAGAACGATTTTGTGATCATTTTTCAAATCCAAGATGGCCGCCGTGCAAGATTATGATCATAAAAATATCGGTATCGTATCCGAGGTTCTCGAGGGTGCTGAGAACGATTTTGTGATCATTATTTCAAATCCAAGATGGCCACCGCTCAAAATTATGATAACTACATTATGGGTATCGTATCCGAGGTTCTCGAGGGTGCAGAGAACGATTATGTGATCATTTTTGAAATCCAAGATGGCCGCCGCTCAAAATTATGATAATTACATTATGGGTTTCGTATCCGAGGCTCTCGAGGGTGCAGAGAACGATTTTGTGATCATTTTTCAAATCGAAGGCTGCCGCTCAAAAGTATGATATCTATATTATGGGTATCGTATCCGAGGTTCTCGAGGGTGCTGAGAACGATTTTGTGATCATTTTTCAAATCGAAGGCCGCCGCTCAAAAGTATGATAACTTTTTTATGGGTATCGTATCCGAGGGTCTCGAGGGTGCTGAGAACGATTTTGTGATCATTTTTCTAATCCAAGATGGCCGCCGCACAAAATTATGTTTTCAGCAATATGGATATCGTGTCCGAGGTTCTCGAGGGTGCAGAGAACAATTCTGTTATCATTTTTTACATCCAAGAGAGCTGCCGCAAACAATTATGTTTTCAGCAATATGGATATCGTGTCCGAGGTTCTCGAGGGTGCAGAAAATAATTATGGGATTATTTTTAAATCCGAGATGGCCGCCGCTCAAAAGTATGATAACTAGATTATGGGTATCGTATCCGAGGTTCTCAAGGGTGCACAGAACGATTTTGTGATCAGTTTTCAAATCCAAGATGGCCGCCGTGCAAGATTATGATAAGTACATTTTGGGTATCGTATCCGAGGTTCTCGAGGGTGCAGAGAACGATTTTGTGATCATTTTTCAAATCGAAGATGGCCGCCGCTCAAAGGTATGATAACTACATTATGGGTATCGTATCCTAGGTTCTCGAGGGTGCAGAGAACGATTTGGTGATCATTTTTCAAATCCAAGATGGCCGCCGCACAAAATTATGATTTTAGCAATATGGATATCGTGTCCGAGGTTCTCGAGGGTGCAGAGAACAATTCTGTTATCATTTTTTAACATCCAAGAGAGCTGCCGCAAACAATTATGTTTTCAGCAATATGGATATCGTGTCCGAGGTTCTCGAGGGTGCAGAAAACAATGATGGGATTATTTTTAAATCCGAGATGGCCGCCGCTCAAAAGTATGATAACTAGATTATGGGTATCGTAACCGAGGTTCTCAAGGGTGCACAGAACGATTTTGTGATCAGTTTTCAAATCCAAGATGGCCGCCGTGCAAGATTATGATAACTACATTTTTGGTATCGTATCCGAGGTTCTCGAGGGTGCAGAGAACGATTTTGTGATCATTTTTCAAATCGAAGATGGCCGCCGCTCAAAAGTATGATAACTACTTTATGGGTATCGTATCCTAGGTTCTCGAGGGTGCAGAGAACGATTTGGTGATCATTTTTCAAATCCAAGATGGCCGCCGCACAAAATTATGATTTTAGCAATATGGATATCGTGTCCGAGGTTCTCGAGGGTGCAGAGAACAATTTTGAGATAATTTTTAAATCCGAGATGGCCGCCGCTCAAAAGTATGATAACTAGATTATGGGTATCGTATCCGAGGTTCTCAAGGGTGCAGAGAACAATTTTGTGATCAGTTTTCAAATCCAAGATGGCCGCCGCTCAAAAGTATGATAACTGCATTTTGGGTATCGTACCCGAGTTTCTCGAGGGTGCTGAGAACGATTTTGTAATCATTTTTCAAATCCAAGATGGCCGTCGCTCAAAATTATGATAACTACATTATGGGTATCGTATCCGAGGTTCTCGAGGGTGCAGAGAACGATTATGTGATCATTTTTGAAATCCAAGATGGCCGCCGCTCAAAATTATGATAACTACATTATGGGTATCGTATCCGAGGTTCTCGAGGGTGCAGAGAACGATTTTGTGATCATTTTTCAAATCGAAGGCCGCCGCTCAAAAGTATGATAACTATATTATGGGTATCGTATCCGAGGGTCTCGATGGTGCTGAGAACGATTTTGTGATCATTTTTCTAATCCAAGATGGCCGCCGCACAAAATTATATTTTCAGCAATATGGATATCGTGTCCGAGGTTCTCGAGGGTGCAGAGAACAATACTGTTATCATTTTTTAACATCCAAGAGAGCTGCCGCAAACAATTATGTTTTCAGCAATATGGATATCGTGTCCAAGGTTCTCGAGGGTGCAGAAAACAATTTTGAGATCATTTTTAAATCCGAGATGGCCGCCGCTCAAAAGTATGATAACTAGATTATGGGTATCGTATCCGAGGTTCTCAAGGGTGCAGAGAACAATTTTGTGATCAGTTTTCAAATCCAAGATGGCCGCCGCTCAAAAGTATGATAACTACATTTTGGGTATCGTACCCGAGTTTCTCGAGGGTGCTGAGAACGATTTTGTGATCATTTTTCAAATCCAAGATGGCCGCCGCTCAAAATTATGATAACTACATTATGGGTATCGTATCCGAGGTTCTCGAGGGTGCAGAGAACGATTATGTGATCATTTTTGAAATCTAAGATGGCCGCCGCTCAAAATTATGATAACTACATTATGGGTATCGTATCCGAGGTTCTCGAGGGTGCAGAGAACGATTTTGTGATCATTTTTCAAATCGAAGGCCGCCGCTCAAAAGTTTGATAACTATATTATGGGTATCGTATCCGAAGTTCTCGAGGGTGCTGAGAACGATTTTGTGATCATTTTTTAAATCGAAGGCCGCCGCTCAAAAGTATGATAACTATATTATGGGTATCGTATCCGAGGGTCTCGATGGTGCTGAGAACGATTTTGAGATCATTTTTCTAATCCAAGATGGCCGCCGCACAAAATTATATTTTCAGCAATATGGATATCGTGTCCGAGGTTCTCGAGGGTGCAGAGAACAATACTGTTATCATTTTTTAACATCCAAGAGAGCTGCCGCAAACAATTATGTTTTCAGCAATATGGATATCGTGTCCAAGGTTCTCGAGGGTGCAGAAAACAATTATGGGATTATTTTTAAATCCGAGATGGCCGCCGCTCAAAAGTATGATAACTAGATTATGGGTATCGTATCCGAGGTTCTCAAGGGTGCACAGAACGATTTTGTGATCATTTTTCAAATCGAAGATGGCCGCCGCTCAAAAATGTGATAACTACATTATGGGTATCGTATCCTAGGTTCTCGAGGGTGCAGAGAACGATTTGGTGATCATTTTTCAAATCCAAGATGGCCGCCGTGCAAGATTATGATAACTACATTTTGGGTATCGTATCCGAGTTTCTCGAGGGTGCAGAGAACGATTTTGTGATCATTTTTCAAATCGAAGATGGCCGCCGCTCAAAAGTGTGATAACTACATTATGGGTATCGTATCCTAGGTTCTCGAGGGTGTAGAGAACGATTTGGTGATCATTTTTCAAATCCAAGATGGCCGCCGCACAAAATTATGATTTTAGCAATATGGATATCGTGTCCGAGGTTCTCGAGGGTGCAGAGAACAATTCTGTAATCATTTTTTACATCCAAGAGAGCTGCCGCAAACAATTATGTTTTCAGCAATATGGATATCGTGTCCGAAGTTCTCGAGGGTGCAGAAAACAATTTTGAGATCATTTTTAAATCCGAGATGGCCGCCGCTCAAAAGTATGATAACTAGATTATGGGTATCGTATCCGAGGTTCTCAAGGGTGCAGAGAACAATTTTGTAATCAGTTTTCAAATCCAAGATGGCCGCCGCTCAAAAGTATGATAACTACATTATGGGTATCGTATCCGAGTTTCTCGAGGGTGCTGAGAAAGATTTTGTGATCATTTTTCAAATCCAAGATGGCTGCCGTGCAAGAGTATGATCATAAAAATATGGGTGACGTATCCGAGGTTCTCGAGGGTGCAGAGAATGATTTTGTGATCATTTTTGAAATCCAAGATGGCCGCCGGTCAAAATTATGATAACTACATTATGGGTATCGTATCCGAGGTTCTCGAGGGTGCTGAGAATGATTTTGTGATCATTTTTCAAATCCAAGATGGCCGCGGATCAAAAGTATGATAACTACATTATGGGTATCGTACCAGAGGTTCTCGAGGGTGCTGAGAACGATTTTGTGATCATTTTTCAAATCCAAGATGGTCGCCGGTCAAAATTATGATAACTACATTATGGGTATCGTATCCAAGGTTCTCGAGGGTGCAGAGAACGATTTTGTGATCATTTTTCAAATCGAAGATGGCTGCTGCATAAAAGTATGATCTCAGCAATATGGATATCGTGTCCAAGATTCTCGAGGGTGCAGAGAACGATTTTGTGATCATTTTTCAAATCCAAGATGGCCGCCGCACAAAATTATGTTTTCAGCAATATGGATATCGTGTCCGAGGTTCTCGAGGGTGCAAAAAACAATTTTGGGATCATTTTTAAATCCGAGATGGCCGCCGCTCAAAAGTATGATAACTAGATTATGGGTTTCGTATCCGAGTTTCTCAACGGTGCAGAGAACGATTTTGTGATCAGTTTTCAAATCCAAGATGGATGCCGCTCAAAAGTATGATAACTACAATATGGGTATCGTATCCGAGTTTCTCGAGGGTTTTGAGAACGATTTTGTGATCATTTTTCAAATCCAAGATGGCCGCCGTTCAAGATTATGATCATAAAAATATGGGTGTCGTATCCGAGGTTCTCGAGGGTGCAGACAATGATTTTGTGATCATTTTTAAATCCGAGATGGCCGCCGCTCAAAAGTATGATAACTAGATTATGGGTATCGTATCCGAGTTTCTCAAGGGTGCAGAGAACGATTTTGTGATCAGTTTTCAAATCCAAGATGGCCGCCGCTCAAAATAATGAGAACTCGGAGACGATACATATAATGTTATATGTATCGTCTCCGAGGTTCTCGTGGGTGCAGAGAACGATTTTGTGATCATTTTTCAAATCCAAGAAGGCCGCCGTGCAAGATTATGATCATAAAAATATGGGTATCGTATCCGAGGTTCCCGAGGGTGCTGAGAACGATTTTGTGATCAGTTTTCAAATCCAATATGGCTGCCGCTCAAAAGTATGATAACTACATTATGGGTATCGTATCCGAGTTTCTCGAGGGTGCTGAGAACGATTTTGTGATCATTTTTCAAATCCAAGATGGCCGCCGTGCAAGATTATGATCATAAAAATATGGGTATCGTATCCGAGGTTCCCGAGGGTGCTGAGAACGATTTTGTGATCATTTTTCAAATCCAAGATGGCCGCCGTGCAAGATTATGATAACTACATTTTGGGTATCGTATCCGAGGTTCTCGAGGGTGCAGAGAACGATTTTGTGATCATTTTTCAAATCGAAGATGGCCGCCGCTCAAAAGTGTGATAACTACATTATGGGTATCGTATCCTAGGTTCTCGAGGGTGCAGAGAACGATTTGGTGATCATTTTTCAAATCCAAGATGGCCGCCGCACAAAATTATGATTTTAGCGATATGGATATCGTGTCCGAGGTTCTCGAGGGTGCAGAGAACAATTCTGTTATCATTTTTTACATCCAAGAGAGCTGCCGCAAACAATTATGTTTTCAGCAATATGGATATCGTGTCCGAAGTTCTCGAGGGTGCAGAAAACAATTTTGAGATCATTTTTAAATCCGAGATGGCCGCCGCTCAAAAGTATGATAACTAGATTATGGGTATCGTATCCGAGGTTCTCAAGGGTGCAGAGAACAATTTTGTAATCAGTTTTCAAATCCAAGATGGCCGCCGCTCAAAAGTATGATAACTACATTATGGGTATCGTATCCGAGTTTCTCGAGGGTGCTGAGAAAGATTTTGTGATCATTTTTCAAATCCAAGATGGCTGCCGTGCAAGAGTATGATCATAAAAATATGGGTGACGTATCCGAGGTTCTCGAGGGTGCAGAGAATGATTTTGTGATCATTTTTGAAATCCAAGATGGCCGCCGGTCAAAATTATGATAACTACATTATGGGTATCGTATCCGAGGTTCTCGAGGGTGCTGAGAATGATTTTGTGATCATTTTTCAAATCCAAGATGGCCGCGGATCAAAAGTATGATAACTACATTATGGGTATCGTACCAGAGGTTCTCGAGGGTGCTGAGAACGATTTTCTGATCATTTTTCAAATCCAAGATGGTCGCCGGTCAAAATTATGATAACTACATTATGGGTATCGTATCCAAGATTCTCGAGGGTGCAGAGAACGATTTTGTGATCATTTTTCAAATCGAAGATGGCTGCTGCATAAAAGTATGATCTCAGCAATATGGATATCGTGTCCAAGATTCTCGAGGGTGCAGAGAACGATTTGGTGATCATTTTTCAAATCGAAGATGGCCGCCGCACAAAATTATGTTTTCAGCAATATGGATATCGTGTCCGAGGTTCTCGAGGGTGCAAAAAACAATTTTGGGATCATTTTTAAATCCGAGATGGCCGCCGCTCAAAAGTATGATAACTAGATTATGGGTATCGTATCCGAGTTTCTCAAGGGTGCAGAGAACGATTTTGTGATCAGTTTTCAAATCCAAGATGGTTGCCGCTCAAAAGTATGATAACTACATTATTGGTATCGTATCCGAGTTTCTCAAGGGTGCAGAGAACGATTTTGTGATCAGTTTTCAAATCCAAGATGGCCGCCGCTCAAAATAATGAGAACTCGGAGACGATACATATAATGTTATATGTATCGTCTCCGAGGTTCTCGAGGGTGCAGAGAACGATTTTGTGATCATTTTTCAAATCCAAGAAGGCCGCCGTGCAAGATTATGATCATAAAAATATGGGTATCGTATCCGAGGTTCCCGAGGGTGCTGAGAACGATTTTGTGATCAGTTTTCAAATCCAATATGGCTGCCGCTCAAAAGTATGATAACTACATTATGGGTATCGTATCCGAGTTTCTCGAGGGTGCTGAGAACGATTTTGTGATCATTTTTCAAATCCAAGATGGCCACCGTGCAAGATTATGATCATAAAAATATGGGTATCGTATCCGAGGTTCCCGAGGGTGCTGAGAACGATTTTGTGATCATTTTTCAAATCCAAGATGGCCGCCGCTCAAAATTATGATAACTACATTATGGGTATCGTATCCGAGGTTCTCGAGGGTGCAGATCGATTTTGTGATCATTTTTGAAATCCAAGATGGCCGCCGCTCAAAATTATGATAACTAAATTATGGGTATCGTATCCGAGGTTCTCGAGGGTGCAGAGAACGATTTTGTGATCATTTTTCAAATCGAAGGCCGCCGCTCAAAAGTATTATAACTATATTATGGGTATCGTATCCGAGGTTCTCGAGGGTGCTGAGAACGATTTTGTGATCATTTTTCAAATCGAAGGCCGCCGCTCAAAAGTATGATAACTATATTATGGGTATCGTATCCGAGGTTCTCGAGGGTGCTGAGAACGATTTTTTGATCATTTTTCTAATCCAAGATGGCCGCCGCACAAAATTATGTTTTCAGCAATATGGATATAGTGTCCGAGGTTCTCGAGGGTGCAGAGAACAATTCTGTTATCATTTTTTACATCCAAGAGAGCTGCCGCAAACAATTATGTTTTCAGCAATTTGGATATCGTGTCAGAGGTTCTCGAGGGTGCAGAAAACAATTATGGGATTATTTTTAAATCCGAGATGGCCGCCGCTCAAAAGTATGATAACTAGTTTATGGGTATCGTATCCGAGGTTCTCAAGGGTGCACAGAACGATTTTGTGATCAGTTTTCAAATCCAAGATGGCCTTCGTGCAAGATTATGATAACTACATTTTGGGTATCGTATCCGAGGTTCTCGAGGGTGCAGAGAACGATTTTGTGATCATTTTTCAAATCGCAGATGTCCGCCGCTCAAAAGTATGATAACTACATTATGGGTACCATATCCGAGGTTCTCGAGGGTGCAGAGAATGATTTTGTGATCATTTTTGAAATCCAAGATGGCCGCCGGTCAAAATTATGATAACTACATTATGGGTATCGTATCCGAGGTTCTCGAGGGTGCTGAGAATGATTTTGTGATCATTTTTCAAATCCAAGATGGCCGCGGATCAAAAGTATGATAAATACATTATGGGTATCGTACCAGAGGTTCTCGAGGGTGCTGAGAACGATTTTGTGATCATTTTTCAAATCCAAGATGGTCGCCGCTCAAAATTATGATAACTACATTATGGGTATCGTATCCGAGGTTCTCGAGGGTGCAGAGAACGATTTTGTGATCATTTTTCAAATCGAAGATGGCTGCCGCACAAAAGTATGATAACTACATTATGGGTATCGTATCCGAGGTTCTCGATGGTGCTGAGAACGATTTTGTGATCATTTTTCAAATCCAAGATGGCCGCCGCACAAAATTATGATCTCAGCAATATGGATATCGTGTCCAAGATTCTCGAGGGTGCAGAGAACGATTTGGTGATCATTTTTCAAATCCAAGATGGCCGCCGCACAAAATTATGATTTTGGCAATATGGATATCGTGTCCGAGGTTCTCGAGGGTGCAGAGAACAATTCTGTTATCATTTTTTACATCCAAGAGAGGTGCCGCAAACAATTATGTTTTCAGCAATATGGATATCGTGTCCGAGGTTCTCGAGGGTGCAGAGAACAATTTTGAGATCATTTTTAAATCCGAGATGGCCGCCGCTCAAAAGTATGATAACTAGATTATGGGTATCGTATCCGAGGTTCTCAAGGGTGCACAGAACAATTTTGTGATCAGTTTTCAAATCCAAGATGGCCGCCGCTCAAAAGTATGATAACTACATTATGGGTATCGTATCCGAGGTTCTCAAGGGTGCAGAGAACAATTTTGTGATCAGTTTTCAAATCCAAGATGGCCGCCGCTCAAAAGTATGATAACTACATTATGGGTATCGTATCCGAGTTTCTCGAGGGTGCTGAGAACGATTTTGTGATCATTTTTCAAATCCAAGATGGCTGTCGTTCAAAATTATGATAACTACATTATGGGTATCGTATCCGAGTTTCTCGAGGGTGCTGAGAACGATTTTGTGATCATTTTTCAAATCCAAGATTGCCGCCGCTCAAAATTATGATAACTACATTATGGGTATCGTATCCGAGGTTCTCGAGGGTGCAGAGAACGATTATGTGATCATTTTTGAAATCCAATATGGCCGCCGCTCAAAATTATGATAACTACATTATGGGTATCGTATCCGAGGTTCTCGAGGGTGCAGAGAACGATTTTGAGATCATTTTTCAAATCGAAGGCCGCCGCTCAAAAGTTTGATAACTATATTATGGGTATCGTATCCGAGGTTCTCGAGGGTGCTGAGAACGATTTTGTGATCATTTTTAAATCCGAGATGGCCGCCGCTCAAAAGTATGATAACTAGATTGTGGGTATCGTATCCGAGGATCTCAAGGGTGCAGAGAACGATTTTGTGATCAGTTTTCAAATCCAAGATGGCCGCCGCTCAAAAGTATGATAACTAAATTATGGGTATCGTATCCGAGTTTCTCGAGGGTGCTGAGAACGATTTTGTGATCATTTTTCAAATCCAAGATGGCCGCCGTGCAAGATTATGATCATAAAAATATGGGTGTTGTATCCGAGGTTCTCGAGGGTGCAGACAATGATTTTGTGATCATTTTTAAATCCGAGATAGCCGCCGCTCAAAAGTATGATAACTAGATTATGGGTATCGTATCCGAGGTTCTCAAGGGTGCAGAGAACGATTTTGTGATCAGTTTTCAAATCTAAGATGGCCGCCGCTCAAAAGTATGATAAATAAATTATAGGTATCGTATCTGAGTTTCTCGAGGGTGCTGAGAACGATTTTGTGATCATTTTTCAAATCCAAGATGGCCGCCGTGCAAGATTATGATCATAAAAATATGGGTGTCGTATTCGAGGTTCTCGAGGGTGCAGACAATGATTTTGTGATCATTTTTAAATCCGAGATGGCCGCCGCTCAAAAGTATGATAACTAAATTATGGGTATCGTATCCGAGTTTCTCGAGGGTGCTGAGAACGATTTTGTGATCATTTTTCAAATCCAAGATGGCCGCCGTGCAATATTATGATCATAAAAATATGGGTGTCGTATCCGAGGTTCTCGAGGGTGCAGACAATGATTTTGTGATCATTTTTAAATCCGAGATTGCCGCCGCTCAAAAGTATGATAACTAGATAATGGGTATCGTATCCGAGGTTCTCAAGGGTGCAGAGAACGATTTTGTGATCATTTTTCAAATCGAAGATGGCCGCCGTGCAAGATTATGATCATAAAAATATGGGTATCGTATCCGAGGTTCTCGAGGGTGCTGAGAACGATTTTGTGATCATTTTTCAAATCCAAGATGGCCGCGGATCAAATGTATGATAACTACATTATGGGTATCGTACCAGAGGTTTTCGAGGGTGCTGAGAACGATTTTGTGATCATTTTTCAAATCCAAGATGGTCGCCGCTCAAAATTATGATAACTACATTATGGGTATCGTATCTGAGGTTCTCGAGGGTGCTGAGAACGATTTTGTGATCATTTTTCAAATCCAAGATGGCCGCCGCACAAAATTATGATCTCAGCAATATGGATATCGTGTCCAAGATTCTCGAGGGTGCAGAGAACGATTTGGTGATCATTTTTCAAATCCAAGATGGCCGCGGATCAAAAGTATGATAACTACATTATGGGTATCGTATCTGAGGTTCTCGAGGGTGCAGAGAACGATTTGGTGATCATTTTTCAAATCCAAGACGGCCGCCGCACAAAATTATGATTTTAGCAATATGGATATCGTGTCCGAGGTTCTCGAGGGTGCAGAGAACAATTCTGTTATCATTTTTTACATCCAAGAGAGCTGCCGCAAACAATTATGTTTTCAGCAATATGGATATCGTGTCCGAGGTTCTCGAGGGTGCAGAAAACAATTTTGGGATCATTTTTATATCCGAGATAGCCGCCGCTCAAAAGTATGATAACTAGATTATGGGTATCGTATCCGAGATTCTCAAGGGTGCAGAGCATGATTTTCAGATAAGTTTTCAAATCCAAGATGGCCGCCGCTCAAAAGTATGATAACTACGTTATGGGTATCGTATCCGAGGTTCTCGAGGATGCTGAGAACGGTTTTGTGATCATTTTTCAAATCGAAGGCCGCCGCTCAAAAGTATGATAACTACGTTATGGGTATCGTATCCGAGGGTCTCAATGGTGCTGAGAACGATTTTGTGATCATTTTTCTAATCCAAGATGGCCGCCGCACAAAATTATGTTTTCAGCAATATGGATATCGTGTCCGAGGTTCTCGAGGGTGCAGAGAACAATTCTGTTATCATTTTTTACATCCAAGAGAGCTGCCGCAAACAATTATGTTTTCAGCAATATGGATATCGTGTCCGAGATTCTCGAGGGTGCAGAAAGCAATTATGGGATTATTTTTAAATCCGAGATGGCCGCCGCTTAAAAGTATGATAACTAGATTATGGGTATCGTATCCGAGGTTCTCAAGGGTGCACAGAACGTTTTTGTGATCAATTTTCATATCCAAGATGGCCGCCGTGCAAGATTATGATAACTACATTTTGGGTATCGTATCCGAGGTTCTCGAGGGTGCAGAGAACGATTTTGTGATCATTTTTCAAATCGAAGATGGCCGCCGCTCAAAAGTATGATAACTACATTATGGGTATCGTATCCTAGGTTCTCGAGGGTGCAGAGAACGATTTGGTGATCATTTTTCAAATCCAAGATGACCGCTTCACAAAATTATGTTTTCAGTAATATGGATATCGTGTCCTAGGTTCTCAAGGGTGCAGAGAACGATTTTGTTATCATTTTTTACATCCAAGAGAGCTGCCGCAAACAATTATGTTTTCAGCAATATGGATATCGTGTCCGAGGTTCTCGAGGGTGCAGAAAACAATTTTGGGATCATTTTTAAATCCGAGATGGCAGCCGCTCAAAAGTATGATAACTAGATTATGGGTATCGTATTCGAGGTTCTCAAGGGTGCAGAGAACGATTTTGTGATCAGTTTTCAAATCCTAGATGGCCGCCGCTTAAAAGTATGATAACTACATTATGGGTATCGTATCCGAGTTTCTCGAGGGTGCTGAGAACGATTTTGTGATCATTTTTCAAATCCAAGATGGCTGCCGCTCGAGAGTATGATAACTAGATTATGGGTATCGTATCCGAGGTTCTCAAGGGTGCAGAGAACGATTTTGTGATCAGTTTTCAAATCCAAGATGGCCTCCGCTCAAAAGTATGATAACTAGATTATGGGTATCGAATCCGAGGTTCTCAAGGATGCACAGAACGATTATGTGATCAGTTTTCAAATCCAAGATGGCCGCCGTGCAAGATTATGATAACTACATTTTGGGTATCGTATCCGAGGTTCTCGAGGGTGCAGAGAACGATTTTGTGATCATTTTTCAAATCGAAGATGGCCGCCGCTCAAAAGTATGATAACTACATTATGGGTATCGTATCCGAGTTTCTCGAGGGTGCTGAGAACGATTTTGTGATCATTTTTCAAATCCAAGATGGCTGCCGCTCAAAATTATGATAACTAGATTATGGGTATCGTATCCGAGGTTCTCAAGGGTGCAGAGAACGATTTTGTGATCAGTTTTCAAATCAAAGATGGCCGCCGCTCAAAAGTATGATAACAAGATTATGGGTATCGTATCCGAGGTTCTCAAGGGTGCACAGAACGATTTTATGATCAATTTTCAAATTCAAAATGGCCGCCGTGCAAGGTTATGATAACTACATTTTGGGTATCGTATCCGAGGTTCTCGAGGGTGCAGAGAACGATTTGGTGATCATTTTTCAAATCCAAGATGGCCGCCGCACAAAATTATGATTTTAGCAATATGGATATCGTGTCCGAGGTTCTCGAGGGTGCAGAGAACAATTCTGTTATCATTTTTTACATCCAAGAGAGGTGCCGCAAACAATTATAATTTCAGCAATATGGATATCGTGTCCGAGGTTCTCGAGGGTGCAGAAAACAATTTTGTGATCAGTTTTCAAATCCGAGATGGTCGCCGTTCAAAAGTATGATAACTAGATTATGGGTATCGTATCCGAGGTTCTCAAGGGTGCAGAGAACAATTTTGTGATCAGTTTTCAAATCCAAGATGGCCGCCGCTCAAAAGTATGATAACTACATTATGGGTATCGTATCCGAGTTTCTCGAGGGTGCTGAGAACGATTTTGTGATCATTTTTCAAATCCAAGATGGCTGCCGTTCAAAATTATGATAACTACATTATGGGTATCGTATCCGAGTTTCTCGAGGGTGCTGAGAACGATTTTGTGATCATTTTTCAAATCCAAGATTGCCGCCGCTCAAAATTATGATAACTACATTATGGGTATCGTATCCGAGGTTCTCGAGGGTGCAGAGAACGATTATGTGATCATTTTTGAAATCCAAGATGGCCGCCGCTCAAAATTATGATAACTACATTATGGGTATCGTATCCGAGGTTCTCGAGGGTGCAGAGAACGATTTTGAGATCATTTTTCAAATCGAAGGCCGCCGCTCAAAAGTTTGATAACTATATTATGGGTATCGTATCCGAGGTTCTCGAGGGTGCTGAGAACGATTTTGTGATCATTTTTCAAATCCAAGATGGCCGCCGCACAAAATTATGATCTCAGCAATATGGATATCGTGTCCAAGATTCTCGAGGGTGCAGAGAACGATTTGGTGATCATTTTTCAAATCCAAGATGGCCGCCGCACAAAATTATGATTTTGGCAATATGGATATCGTGTCCGAGGTTCTCGAGGGTGCAGAGAACAATTCTGTTATCATTTTTTACATCCAAGAGAGGTGCCGCAAACAATTATGTTTTCAGCAATATGGATATCGTGTCCGAGGTTCTCGAGGGTGCAGAAAACAATTTTGAGATCATTTTTAAATCCGAGATGGCCGCCGCTCAAAAGTATGATAACTAGATTATGGGTATCGTATCCGAGTTTCTCGAGGGTGCTGAGAACGATTTTGTGATCATTTTTCAAATCCAAGATGGCCGCCGCACAAAATTATGATCTCAGCAATATGGATATCGTGTCCAAGATTCTCGAGGGTGCAGAGAACGATTTGGTGATCATTTTTCAAATCCAAGATGGCCGCCGCACAAAATTATGATTTTGGCAATATGGATATCGTGTCCGAGGTTCTCGAGGGTGCAGAGAACAATTCTGTTATCATTTTTTACATCCAAGAGAGGTGCCGCAAACAATTATGTTTTCAGCAATATGGATATCGTATCCGAGGTTCTCAAGGGTGCAGAGAACAATTTTGTGATCAGTTTTCAAATCCAAGATGGCCGCCGCTCAAAAGTATGATAACTACATTATGGGTATCGTATCCGAGTTTCTCGAGGGTGCTGAGAACGATTTTGTGATCATTTTTCAAATCCAAGATGGCTGCCGCTCGAGAGTATGATAACTAGATTATGGGTATCGTATCCGAGGTTCTCAAGGGTGCAGAGAACGATTTTGTGATCAGTTTTCAAATCCAAGATGGCCGCCGCTCAAAAGTATGATAACTAGATTATGGGTATCGAATCCGAGGTTCTCAAGGATGCACAGAACGATTATGTGATCAGTTTTCAAATCCAAGATGGCCGCCGTGCAAGATTATGATAACTACATTTTGGGTATCGTATCCGAGGTTCTCGAGGGTGCAGAGAACGATTTTGTGATCATTTTTCAAATCGAAGATGGCCCCCGCTCAAAAGTATGATAACTACATTATGGGTATCGTATCCGAGTTTCTCGAGGGTGCTGAGAACGATTTTGTGATCATTTTTCAAATCCAAGATGGCTGCCGCTCAAAATTATGATAACTAGATTATGGGTATCGTATCCGAGGTTCTCAAGGGTGCAGAGAACGATTTTGTGATCAGTTTTCAAATCAAAGATGGCCGCCGCTCAAAAGTATGATAACAAGATTATGGGTATCGTATCCGAGGTTCTCAAGTGTGCACAGAACGATTTTATGATCAATTTTCAAATTCAAAATGGCCGCCGTGCAAGGTTATGATAATTACATTTTGGGTATCGTATCCGAGGTTCTCGAGGGTGCAGAGAACGATTTGGTGATCATTTTTCAAATCCAAGATGGCCGCCGCACAAAATTATGATTTTAGCAATATGGATATCGTGTCCGAGGTTCTCGAGGGTGCAGAGAACAATTCTGTTATCATTTTTTACATCCAAGAGAGGTGCCGCAAACAATTATAATTTCAGCAATATGGATATCGTGTCCGAGGTTCTCGAGGGTGCAGAAAACAATTTTGTGATCAGTTTTCAAATCCGAGATGGTCGCCGTTCAAAAGTATGATAACTAGATTATGGGTATCGTATCCGAGGTTCTCAAGGGTGCAGAGAACAATTTTGTGATCAGTTTTCAAATCCAAGATGGCCGCCGCTCAAAAGTATGATAACTACATTATGGGTATCGTATCCGAGTTTCTCGAGGGTGCTGAGAACGATTTTGTGATCATTTTTCAAATCCAAGATGGCTGCCGTTCAAAATTATGATAACTACATTATGGGTATCGTATCCGAGTTTCTCGAGGGTGCTGAGAACGATTTTGTGATCATTTTTCAAATCCAAGATTGCCGCCGCTCAAAATTATGATAACTACATTATGGGTATCGTATCCGAGGTTCTCGAGGGTGCAGAGAACGATTATGTGATCATTTTTGAAATCCAAGATGGCCGCCGCTCAAAATTATGATAACTACATTATGGGTATCGTATCCGAGGTTCTCGAGGGTGCAGAGAACGATTTTGAGATCATTTTTCAAATCGAAGGCCGCCGCTCAAAAGTTTGATAACTATATTATGGGTATCGTATCCGAGGTTCTCGAGGGTGCTGAGAACGATTTTGTGATCATTTTTAAATCCGAGATGGCCGCCGCTCAAAAGTATGATAACTAGATTATGGGTATCGTATCCGAGGATCTCAAGGGTGCAGAGAACGATTTTGTGATCAGTTTTCAAATCCAAGATGGCCGCCGCTCAAAAGTATGATAACTAAATTATGGGTATCGTATCCGAGTTTCTCGAGGGTGCTGAGAACGATTTTGTGATCATTTTTCAAATCCAAGATGGCCGCCGTGCAAGATTATGATCATAAAAATATGGGTGTTGTATCCGAGGTTCTCGAGGGTGCAGACAATGATTTTGTGATCATTTTTAAATCCGAGATAGCCGCCGCTCAAAAGTATGATAACTAGATTATGGGTATCGTATCCGAGGTTCTCAAGGGTGCAGAGAACGATTTTGTGATCAGTTTTCAAATCCAAGATGGCCGCCGCTCAAAAGTATGATAAATAAATTAGGGGTATCGCATCTCAGTTTCTCGAGGGTGCTGAGAACGATTTTGTGATCATTTTTCAAATCCAAGATGGCCGCCGTGCAAGATTATGATCATAAAAATATGGGTGTCGTATTCGAGGTTCTCGAGGGTGCAGACAATGATTTTGTGATCATTTTTAAATCCGAGATGGCCGCCGCTCAAAAGTATGATAACTAAATTATGGGTATCGTATCCGAGTTTCTCGAGGGTGCTGAGAACGATTTTGTGATCATTTTTCAAATCCAAGATGGCCGCCGTGCAATATTATGATCATAAAAATATGGGTGTCGTATCCGAGGTTCTCGAGGGTGCAGACAATGATTTTGTGATCATTTTTAAATCCGAGATGGCCGCCGCTCAAAAGTATGATAACTAGATAATGGGTATCGTATCCGAGGTTCTCAAGGGTGCAGAGAACGATTTTGTGATCATTTTTCAAATCCAAGATGGCCGCCGTGCAAGATTATGATCATAAAAATATGGGTATCGTATCCGAGGTTCTCGAGGGTGCTGAGAACGATTTTGTGATCATTTTTCAAATCCAAGATGGCCGCGGATCAAAAGTATGATAACTACATTATGGGTATCGTATCTGAGGTTCTCGAGGGTGCAGAGAACGATTTGGTGATCATTTTTCAAATCCAAGACGGCCGCCGCACAAAATTATGATTTTAGCAATATGGATATCGTGTCCGAGGTTCTCGAGGGTGCAGAGAACAATTCTGTTATCATTTTTTACATCCAAGAGAGCTGCCGCAAACAATTATGTTTTCAGCAATATGGATATCGTGTCCGAGGTTCTCGAGGGTGCAGAAAACAATTTTGGGATCATTTTTATATCCGAGATAGCCGCCGCTCAAAAGTATGATAACTAGATTATGGGTATCGTATCCGAGATTCTCAAGGGTGCAGAGCATGATTTTCAGATAAGTTTTCAAATCCAAGATGGCCGCTGCTCAAAAGTATGATAACTACGTTATGGGTATCGTATCCGAGGTTCTCGAGGATGCTGAGAACGGTTTTGTGATCATTTTTCAAATCGAAGGCCGCCGCTCAAAAGTATGATAACTACGTTATGGGTATCGTATCCGAGGGTCTCAATGGTGCTGAGAACGATTTTGTGATCATTTTTCTAATCCAAGATGGCCGCCGCACAAAATTATGTTTTCAGCAATATGGATATCGTGTCCGAGGTTCTCGAGGGTGCAGAGAACAATTCTGTTATCATTTTTTACATCCAAGAGAGCTGCCGCAAACAATTATGTTTTCAGCAATATGGATATCGTGTCCGAGATTCTCGAGGGTGCAGAAAACAATTATGGGATTATTTTTAAATCCGAGATGGCCGCCGCTTAAAAGTATGATAACTAGATTATGGGTATCGTATCCGAGGTTCTCAAGGGTGCACAGAACGTTTTTGTGATCAGTTTTCAAATCCAAGATGGCCGCCGTGCAAGATTATGATAACTACATTTTGGGTATCGTATCCGAGGTTCTCGAGGGTGCAGAGAACGATTTTGTGATCATTTTTCAAATCGAAGATGGCCGCCGCTCAAAAGTATGATAACTACATTATGGGTATCGTATCCTAGGTTCTCGAGGGTGCAGAGAACGATTTGGTGATCATTTTTCAAATCCAAGAAGGCCGCCGCACAAAATTATGATTTTAGCAATATGGATATCGTGTCCGAGGTTCTCGAGGGTGCAGAAAACAATTATGGGATTATTTTTAAATCCGAGATGGCCGCCGCTTAAAAGTATGATAACTAGATTATGGGTATCGTATCCGAGGTTCTCAAGGGTGCACAGAACGTTTTTGTGATCAGTTTTCAAATCCAAGATGGCCGCCGTGCAAGATTATGATAACTACATTTTGGGTATCGTATCCGAGGTTCTCGAGGGTGCAGAGAACGATTTTGTGATCATTTTTCAAATCGAAGATGGCCGCCGCTCAAAAGTATGATAACTACATTATGGGTATCGTATCCTAGGTTCTCGAGGGTGCAGAGAACGATTTGGTGATCATTTTTCAAATCCAAGATGGCCGCCGCACTAAATTATGATTTTAGCAATATGGATATCGTGTCCGAGGTTCTCGAGGGTGCAGAGAACAATTCTGTTATCATTTTTTACATCCAAGAGAGCTGCCGCAAACAATTATGTTTTCAGCAATATGGATATCGTGTCCGAGGTTCTCGAGGGTGCAGAGAACGATTTTGTGATCATTTTTCAAATCCAAGATGGCCGCCGTGCAAGATTATGATCATAAAAATATGGGTATCGTATCCGAGGTTCTCGAGGGTGCTGAGAACGATTTTGTGATCATTTTTAAATCCGAGATGGCCGCCGCTCAAAAGTATGATAACTAAATTATGGGTATCGTATCCGAGGTTCTCGAGGGTGCTGAGAACGATTTTGTGATCATTTTTAAATCCGAGATGGCCGCCGCTCAAAAGTATGATAACTAAATTATGGGTATCGTATCCGAGTTTCTCGAGGGTGCAGAGAACGATTTTGTGATCATTTTTCAAATCCAAGATGGCCGCCGCACAAAATTATGATTTTAGCAATACGGATATCGTGTCCGAGGTTGTCGAGGGTGCAGAGAACAATTCTGTTATCATTTTTTACATCCAAGAGAGCTGCCGCAAACAATTATGTTTTCAGCAATATGGATATCGTGTCCGAGGTTCTCGAGGGTGCAGAAAACAATTTTGGGATCATTTTTAAATCCGAGATGGCCGCCGCTCAAAAGTATGATAACTAGATTATGGGTATCGTATTCGAGGTTCTCAAGGGTGCAGAGAACGATTTTGTGATCAGTTTTCAAATCCAAGATGGCCGCCGCTTAAAAGTATGATAACTACATTATGGGTATCGTATCCGAGTTTCTCGAGGGTGCTGAGAACGATTTTGTGATCATTTTTCAAATCCAAGATGGCCGCCGTGCAAGATTATGATCATAAAAATATCGGTATCGTATCCGAGGTTCTCGAGGGTGCTGAGAACGATTTTGTGATCATTATTTCAAATCCAAGATGGCCGCCGCTCAAAATTATGATAACTACATTATGGGTATCGTATCCGAGGTTCTCAAGGGTGCATAGAACGATTATGTGATCATTTTTGAAATCCGAGATGGCCGCCGCTCAAAAGTATGATAAGTACATTATGGGTATCGTATCCGAGGTTCTCGAGGGTGCAGAGAACGATTTTGTGATCATTTTTCAAATCGAAGGCCGCCGCTCAAAAGTATGATAACTATATTATGGGTATCGTATCCGAGGTTCTCGAGGGTGCTGAGAACGATTTTGTGATCATTTTTCTAATCCAAGATGGCCGCCGCACAAAATTATGTCTTCAGCAATATGGATATCGTGTCCGAGGTTCTCGAGGGTGCAGAGAACAATTCTGTTTTCATTTATTACATCCAAGAGAGCTGCCGCAAACAATTATGTTTTCAGCAATATGGATATCGTGTCCGAGGTTCTCGAGGGTGCAGAAAACAATTATGGGATTATTTTTAAATCCGAGATGGCCGCCGCTCAAAAGTATGATAACTAGATTATGGGTATCGTATCCGAAGTTCTCAAGGGTGCAGAGAACGATTTTGTGATCATTTTTCAAATCGAAGATGGCCGCCGCTCAAAAGTATGATAACTACATTATGGGTATCGTATCCTAGGTTCTCGAGGGTGCAGAGAACAATTTGGTGATCATTTTTCAAATCCAAGATGGCCGCTGCACAAAATTATGATTTTAGCAATATGGATATCGTGTCCGAGGTTCTCGAGGGTGCAGAGAACAATTCTGTTATCATTTTTTACATCCAAGAGAGGTGCCGCAAACAATTATGTTTTCAGCAATATGGATATCGTGTCCGAGGTTCTCGAGGGTGCAGAAAACAATTTTGGGATCATTTTTAAATCCGAGATGGCCGCCGCTCAAAAGTATGATAACTAGATTTTGGGTATCGTAACCGAGGTTCTCAAGGGTGCAGAGAACGATTTTGTGATCAGTTTTCAAATCCAAGATGGACGCCGCTCAAAAGTATGATAACTACATTATGGGTATCGTATCCGAGTTTCTCTAGGGTGCTGAGAACGATTTTGTGATCATTTTTCAAATCCAAGATGGCCGCCGTGCAAGATTATGATCATAAAAATATGGGTGTCGTATCCGAGGTTCTCGAGGGTGCAGACAATGATTTTGTGATCATTTTTCAATCCGAGATGGCCGCCGCTCAAAAGTATGATAACTAGATTATGGGTATCGTATCCGAGGTTCTCAAGGGTGCAGAGAACGATTTTGTGATCAGTTTTCAAATCCAAGATGGCCGCCGTGCAAGATTATGATAACTTCATTTTGGCTATCGTATCTGAGGTTCTCGAGGGTGCAGAGAACGATTTTGTGATCATTTTTCAAATCGAAGATGGCCGCCGCTCAAAAGTATGATAACTACATTATGGGTATCGTATCCTAGGTTCTCGAGGGTGCAGAGAACGACTTGGTGATCATTTTTCAAATCCAAGATGGCCGCCGCACAAAATAATGATTTTAGCAATATGGATATCGTGTCCGAGGTTCTCGAGGGTGCAGAGAACAATTCTGTTATCATTTTTTACATCCAAGAGAGCTGCCGCAAACAATTATGTTTTCAGCAATATGGATATCGTGTCCGAGGTTCTCGAGGGTGCAGAAAACAATTTTGGGATCATTTTTAAATCCGAGATGGCCGCCGCTTAAAAGTATGATAACTAGATTATGGGTATCGTATCCGAGGTTCTCAAGGGTGCACAGAACGTTTTTGTGATCAGTTTTCAAATCCAAGATGGCCGCCGTGCAAGATTATGATAACTACATTTTGGGTATCGTATCCGAGGTTCTCGAGGGTGCAGAGAACGATTTTGTGATCATTTTTCAAATCGAAGATGGCCGCCGCTCAAAAGTATGATAACTACATTATGGGTATCGTATCCTAGGTTCTCGAGGGTGCAGAGAACGATTTGGTGATCATTTTTCAAATCCAAGAAGGCCGCCGCACAAAATTATGATTTTAGCAATATGGATATCGTGTCCGAGGTTCTCGAGGGTGCAGAAAACAATTATGGGATTATTTTTAAATCCGAGATGGCCGCCGCTTAAAAGTATGATAACTAGATTATGGGTATCGTATCCGAGGTTCTCAAGGGTGCACAGAACGTTTTTGTGATCAGTTTTCAAATCCAAGATGGCCGCCGTGCAAGATTATGATAACTACATTTTGGGTATCGTATCCGAGGTTCTCGAGGGTGCAGAGAACGATTTTGTGATCATTTTTCAAATCGAAGATGGCCGCCGCTCAAAAGTATGATAACTACATTATGGGTATCGTATCCTAGGTTCTCGAGGGTGCAGAGAACGATTTGGTGATCATTTTTCAAATCCAAGATGGCCGCCGCACAAAATTATGATTTTAGCAATATGGATATCGTGTCCGAGGTTGTCGAGGGTGCAGAGAACAATTCTGTTATCATTTTTTACATCCAAGAGAGCTGCCGCAAACAATTATGTTTTCAGCAATATGGATATCGTGTCCGAGGTTCTCGAGGGTGCAGAAAACAATTTTGGGATCATTTTTAAATCCGAGATGGCCGCCGCTCAAAAGTATGATAACTAGATTATGGGTATCGTATTCGAGGTTCTCAAGGGTGCAGAGAACGATTTTGTGATCAGTTTTCAAATCCAAGATGGCCGCCGCTTAAAAGTATGATAACTACATTATGGGTATCGTATCCGAGTTTCTCGAGGGTGCTGAGAACGATTTTGTGATCATTTTTCAAATCCAAGATGGCCGCCGTGCAAGATTATGATCATAAAAATATCGGTATCGTATCCGAGGTTCTCGAGGGTGCTGAGAACGATTTTGTGATCATTATTTCAAATCCAAGATGGCCGCCGCTCAAAATTATGATAACTACATTATTGGTATCGTATCCGAGGTTCTCAAGGGTGCATAGAACGATTATGTGATCATTTTTGAAATCCGAGATGGCCGCCGCTCAAAAGTATGATAAGTACATTATGGGTATCGTATCCGAGGTTCTCGAGGGTGCAGAGAACGATTTTGTGATCATTTTTCAAATCGAAGGCCGCCGCTCAAAAGTATGATAACTATATTATGGGTATCGTATCCGAGGTTCTCGAGGGTGCTGAGAACGATTTTGTGATCATTTTTCTAATCCAAGATGGCCGCCGCACAAAATTATGTTTTCAGCAATATGGATATCGTGTCCGAGGTTCTCGAGGGTGCAGAGAACAATTCTGTTTTCATTTATTACATCCAAGAGAGCTGCCGCAAACAATTATGTTTTCAGCAATATGGATATCGTGTCCGAGGTTCTCGAGGGTGCAGAAAACAATTATGGGATTATTTTTAAATCCGAGATGGCCGCCGCTCAAAAGTATGATAACTAGATTATGGGTATCGTATCCGAAGTTCTCAAGGGTGCAGAGAACGATTTTGTGATCATTTTTCAAATCGAAGATGGCCGCCGCTCAAAAGTATGATAACTACATTATGGGTATCGTATCCTAGGTTCTCGAGGGTGCAGAGAACAATTTGGTGATCATTTTTCAAATCCAAGATGGCCGCTGCACAAAATTATGATTTTAGCAATATGGATATCGTGTCCGAGGTTCTCGAGGGTGCAGAGAACAATTCTGTTATCATTTTTTACATCCAAGAGAGGTGCCGCAAACAATTATGTTTTCAGCAATATGGATATCGTGTCCGAGGTTCTCGAGGGTGCAGAAAACAATTTTGGGATCATTTTTAAATCCGAGATGGCCGCCGCTCAAAAGTATGATAACTAGATTTTGGGTATCGTAACCGAGGTTCTCAAGGGTGCAGAGAACGATTTTGTGATCAGTTTTCAAATCCAAGATGGACGCCGCTCAAAAGTATGATAACTACATTATGGGTATCGTATCCGAGTTTCTCTAGGGTGCTGAGAACGATTTTGTGATCATTTTTCAAATCCAAGATGGCCGCCGTGCAAGATTATGATCATAAAAATATGGGTGTCGTATCCGAGGTTCTCGAGGGTGCAGACAATGATTTTGTGATCATTTTTCAATCCGAGATGGCCGCCGCTCAAAAGTATGATAACTAGATTATGGGTATCGTATCCGAGGTTCTCAAGGGTGCAGAGAACGATTTTGTGATCAGTTTTCAAATCCAAGATGGCCGCCGTGCAAGATTATGATAACTACATTTTGGCTATCGTATCTGAGGTTCTCGAGGGTGCAGAGAACGATTTTGTGATCATTTTTCAAATCGAAGATGGCCGCTGCTCAAAAGTATGATAACTACATTATGGGTATCGTATCCTAGGTTCTCGAGGGTGCAGAGAACGACTTGGTGATCATTTTTCAAATCCAAGATGGCCGCCGCACAAAATAATGATTTTAGCAATATGGATATCGTGTCCGAGGTTCTCGAGGGTGCAGAGAACAATTCTGTTATCATTTTTTACATCCAAGAGAGCTGCCGCAAACAATTATGTTTTCAGCAATATGGATATCGTGTCCGAGGTTCTCGAGGGTGCAGAAAACAATTTTGGGATCATTTTTAAATCCGAGATGGCCGCCGCTTAAAAGTATGATAACTAGATTATGGGTATCGTATCCGAGGTTCTCAAGGGTGCACAGAACGTTTTTGTGATCAGTTTTCAAATCCAAGATGGCCGCCGTGCAAGATTATGATAACTACATTTTGGGTATCGTATCCGAGGTTCTCGAGGGTGCAGAGAACGATTTTGTAATCATTTTTCAAATCGAAGATGGCCGCCGCTCAAAAGTATGATAACTACATTATGGGTATCGTATCCGAGGGTCTCAATGGTGCTGAGAACGATTTTGTGATCATTTTTCTAATCCAAGATGGCCGCCGCACAAAATTATGTTTTCAGCAATATGGATATCGTGTCCGAGGTTCTCGAGGGTGCAGAGAACAATTCTGTTATCATTTTTTACATCCAAGAGAGCTGCCGCAAACAATTATGTTTTCAGCAATATGGATATCGTGTCCGAGATTCTCGAGGGTGCAGAAAACAATTATGGGATTATTTTTAAATCCGAGATGGCCGCCGCTTAAAAGTATGATAACTAGATTATGGGTATCGTATCCGAGGTTCTCAAGGGTGCACAGAACGTTTTTGTGATCAGTTTTCAAATCCAAGATGGCCGCCGTGCAAGATTATGATAACTACATTTTGGGTATCGTATCCGAGGTTCTCGAGGGTGCAGAGAACGATTTTGTGATCATTTTTCAAATCGAAGATGGCCGCCGCTCAAAAGTATGATAACTACATTATGGGTATCGTATCCTAGGTTCTCGAGGGTGCAGAGAACGATTTGGTGATCATTTTTCAAATCCAAGAAGGCCGCCGCACAAAATTATGATTTTAGCAATATGGATATCGTGTCCGAGGTTCTCGAGGGTGCAGAGAACAATTCTGTTATCATTTTTTACATCCAAGAGAGCTGCCGCAAACAATTATGTTTTCAGCAATATGGATATCGTGTCCGAGGTTCTCGAGGGTGCAGAAAACAATTTTGGGATCATTTTTAAATCCGAGATGGCCGCCGCTTAAAAGTATGATAACTAGATTATGGGTATCGTATCCGAGGTTCTCAAGGGTGCACAGAACGTTTTTGTGATCAGTTTTCAAATCCAAGATGGCCGCCGTGCAAGATTATGATAACTACATTTTGGGTATCGTATCCGAGGTTCTCGAGGGTGCAGAGAACGATTTTGTGATCATTTTTGAAATCGAAGATGGCCGCCGCTCAAAAGTATGATAACTACATTATGGGTATCGTATCCTAGGTTCTCGAGGGTGCAGAGAACGATTTGGTGATCATTTTTCAAATCCAAGAAGGCCGCCGCACAAAATTATGATTTTAGCAATATGGATATCGTGTCCGAGGTTCTCGAGGGTGCAGAAAACAATTATGGGATTATTTTTAAATCCGAGATGGCCGCCGCTTAAAAGTATGATAACTAGATTATGGGTATCGTATCCGAGGTTCTCAAGGGTGCACAGAACGTTTTTGTGATCAGTTTTCAAATCCAAGATGGCCGCCGTGCAAGATTATGATAACTACATTTTGGGTATCGTATCCGAGGTTCTCGAGGGTGCAGAGAACGATTTTGTGATCATTTTTCAAATCGAAGATGGCCGCCGCTCAAAAGTATGATAACTACATTATGGGTATCGTATCCTAGGTTCTCGAGGGTGCAGAGAACGATTTGGTGATCATTTTTCAAATCCAAGATGGCCGCCGCACAAAATTATGATTTTAGCAATATGGATATCGTGTCCGAGGTTGTCGAGGGTGCAGAGAACAATTCTGTTATCATTTTTTACATCCAAGAGAGCTGCCGCAAACAATTATGTTTTCAGCAATATGGATATCGTGTCCGAGGTTCTCGAGGGTGCAGAAAACAATTTTGGGATCATTTTTAAATCCGAGATGGCCGCCGCTCAAAAGTATGATAACTAGATTATGGGTATCGTATTCGAGGTTCTCAAGGGTGCAGAGAACGATTTTGAGATCAGTTTTCAAATCCAAGATGGCCGCCGCTTAAAAGTATGATAACTACATTATGGGTATCGTATCCGAGTTTCTCGAGGGTGCTGAGAACGATTTTGTGATCATTTTTCAAATCCAAGATGGCCGCCGTGCAAGATTATGATCATAAAAATATCGGTATCGTATCCGAGGTTCTCGAGGGTGCTGAGAACGATTTTGTGATCATTATTTCAAATCCAAGATGGCCGCCGCTCAAAATTATGATAACTACATTATGGGTATCGTATCCGAGGTACTCAAGGGTGCATAGAACGATTATGTGATCATTTTTGAAATCCGAGATGGCCGCCGCTCAAAAGTATGATAAGTACATTATGGGTATCGTATCCGAGGTTCTCGAGGGTGCAGAGAACGATTTTGTGATCATTTTTCAAATCGAAGGCCGCCGCTCAAAAGTATGATAACTATATTATGGGTATCGTATCCGAGGTTCTCGAGGGTGCTGAGAACGATTTTGTGATCATTTTTCTAATCCAAGATGGCCGCCGCACAAAATTATGTCTTCAGCAATATGGATATCGTGTCCGAGGTTCTCGAGGGTGCAGAGAACAATTCTGTTTTCATTTATTACATCCAAGAGAGCTGCCGCAAACAATTATGTTTTCAGCAATATGGATATCGTGTCCGAGGTTCTCGAGGGTGCAGAAAACAATTATGGGATTATTTTTAAATCCGAGATGGCCGCCGCTCAAAAGTATGATAACTAGATTATGGGTATCGTATCCGAAGTTCTCAAGGGTGCAGAGAACGATTTTGTGATCATTTTTCAAATCGAAGATGGCCGCCGCTCAAAAGTATGATAACTACATTATGGGTATCGTATCCTAGGTTCTCGAGGGTGCAGAGAACAATTTGGTGATCATTTTTCAAATCCAAGATGGCCGCTGCACAAAATTATGATTTTAGCAATATGGATATCGTGTCCGAGGTTCTCGAGGGTGCAGAGAACAATTCTGTTATCATTTTTTACATCCAAGAGAGGTGCCGCAAACAATTATGTTTTCAGCAATATGGATATCGTGTCCGAGGTTCTCGAGGGTGCAGAAAACAATTTTGGGATCATTTTTAAATCCGAGATGGCCGCCGCTCAAAAGTATGATAACTAGATTTTGGGTATCGTAACCGAGGTTCTCAAGGGTGCAGAGAACGATTTTGTGATCAGTTTTCAAATCCAAGATGGACACCGCTCAAAAGTATGATAACTACATTATGGGTATCGTATCCGAGTTTCTCTAGGGTGCTGAGAACGATTTTGTGATCATTTTTCAAATCCAAGATGGCCGCCGTGCAAGATTATGATCATAAAAATATGGGTGTCGTATCCGAGGTTCTCGAGGGTGCAGACAATGATTTTGTGATCATTTTTCAATCCGAGATGGCCGCCGCTCAAAAGTATGATAACTAGATTATGGGTATCGTATCCGAGGTTCTCAAGGGTGCAGAGAACGATTTTGTGATCAGTTTTCAAATCCAAGATGGCCGCCGTGCAAGATTATGATAACTACATTTTGGCTATCGTATCTGAGGTTCTCGAGGGTGCAGAGAACGATTTTGTGATCATTTTTCAAATCGAAGATGGCCGCCGCTCAAAAGTATGATAACTACATTATGGGTATCGTATCCTAGGTTCTCGAGGGTGCAGAGAACGACTTGGTGATCATTTTTCAAATCCAAGATGGCCGCCGCACAAAATAATGATTTTAGCAATATGGATATCGTGTCCGAGGTTCTCGAGGGTGCAGAGAACATTTCTGTTATCATTTTTTACATCCAAGAGAGCTGCCGCAAACAATTATGTTTTCAGCAATATGGATATCGTGTCCGAGGTTCTCGAGGGTGCAGAAAACAATTTTGGGATCATTTTTAAATCCGAGATGGCCGCCGCTTAAAAGTATGATAACTAGATTATGGGTATCGTATCCGAGGTTCTCAAGGGTGCACAGAACGTTTTTGTGATCAGTTTTCAAATCCAAGATGGCCGCCGTGCAAGATTATGATAACTACATTTTGGGTATCGTATCCGAGGTTCTCGAGGGTGCAGAGAACGATTTTGTGATCATTTTTCAAATCGAAGATGGCCGCCGCTCAAAAGTATTATAACTACATTATGGGTATCGTATCCTAGGTTCTCGAGGGTGCAGAGAACGATTTGGTGATCATTTTTCAAATCCAAGAAGGCCGCCGCACAAAATTATGATTTTAGCAATATGGATATCGTGTCCGAGGTTCTCGAGGGTGCAGAAAACAATTATGGGATTATTTTTAAATCCGAGATGGCCGCCGCTTAAAAGTATGATAACTAGATTATGGGTATCGTATCCGAGGTTCTCAAGGGTGCACAGAACGTTTTTGTGATCAGTTTTCAAATCCAAGATGGCCGCCGTGCAAGATTATGATAACTACATTTTGGGTATCGTATCCGAGGTTCTCGAGGGTGCAGAGAACGATTTTGTGATCATTTTTCAAATCGAAGATGGCCGCCGCTCAAATGTATGATAACTACATTATGGGTATCGTATCCTAGGTTCTCGAGGGTGCAGAGAACGATTTTGTGATCATTTTTCAAATCCAAGATGGCCGCCGCACAAAATTATGATTTTAGCAATATGGATATCGTGTCCGAGGTTGTCGAGGGTGCAGAGAACAATTCTGTTATCATTTTTTACATCCAAGAGAGCTGCCGCAAACAATTATGTTTTCAGCAATATGGATATCGTGTCCGAGGTTCTCGAGGGTGCAGAAAACAATTTTGGGATCATTTTTAAATCCGAGATGGCCGCCGCTCAAAAGTATGATAACTAGATTATGGGTATCGTATTCGAGGTTCTCAAGGGTGCAGAGAACGATTTTGTGATCAGTTTTCAAATCCAAGATGGCCGCCGCTTAAAAGTATGATAACTACATTATGGGTATCGTATCCGAGTTTCTCGAGGGTGCTGAGAACGATTTTGTGATCATTTTTCAAATCCAAGATGGCCGCCGTGCAAGATTATGATCATAAAAATATCGGTATCGTATCCGAGGTTCTCGAGGGTGCTGAGAACGATTTTGTGATCATTATTTCAAATCCAAGATGGCCGCCGCTCAAAATTATGATAACTACATTATTGGTATCGTATCCGAGGTTCTCAAGGGTGCATAGAACGATTATGTGATCATTTTTGAAATCCGAGATGGCCGCCGCTCAAAAGTATGATAAGTACATTATGGGTATCGTATCCGAGGTTCTCGAGGGTGCAGAGAACGATTTTGTGATCATTTTTCAAATCGAAGGCCGCCGCTCAAAAGTATGATAACTATATTATGGGTATCGTATCCGAGGTTCTCGAGGGTGCTGAGAACGATTTTGTGATCATTTTTCTAATCCAAGATGGCCGCCGCACAAAATTATGTTTTCAGCAATATGGATATCGTGTCCGAGGTTCTCGAGGGTGCAGAGAACAATTCTGTTTTCATTTATTACATCCAAGAGAGCTGCCGCAAACAATTATGTTTTCAGCAATATGGATATCGTGTCCGAGGTTCTCGAGGGTGCAGAAAACAATTATGGGATTATTTTTAAATCCGAGATGGCCGCCGCTCAAAAGTATGATAACTAGATTATGGGTATCGTATCCGAAGTTCTCAAGGGTGCAGAGAACGATTTTGTGATCATTTTTCAAATCGAAGATGGCCGCCGCTCAAAAGTATGATAACTACATTATGGGTATCGTATCCTAGGTTCTCGAGGGTGCAGAGAACAATTTGGTGATCATTTTTCAAATCCAAGATGGCCGCTGCACAAAATTATGATTTTAGCAATATGGATATCGTGTCCGAGGTTCTCGAGGGTGCAGAGAACAATTCTGTTATCATTTTTTACATCCAAGAGAGGTGCCGCAAACAATTATGTTTTCAGCAATATGGATATCGTGTCCGAGGTTCTCGAGGGTGCAGAAAACAATTTTGGGATCATTTTTAAATCCGAGATGGCCGCCGCTCAAAAGTATGATAACTAGATTTTGGGTATCGTAACCGAGGTTCTCAAGGGTGCAGAGAACGATTTTGTGATCAGTTTTCAAATCCAAGATGGACGCCGCTCAAAAGTATGATAACTACTTTATGGGTATCGTATCCGAGTTTCTCTAGGGTGCTGAGAACGATTTTGTGATCATTTTTCAAATCCAAGATGGCCGCCGTGCAAGATTATGATCATAAAAATATGGGTGTCGTATCCGAGGTTCTCGAGGGTGCAGACAATGATTTTGTGATCATTTTTCAATCCGAGATGGCCGCCGCTCAAAAGTATGATAACTAGATTATGGGTATCGTATCCGAGGTTCTCAAGGGTGCAGAGAACGATTTTGTGATCAGTTTTCAAATCCAAGATGGCCGCCGTGCAAGATTATGATAACTACATTTTGGCTATCGTATCTGAGGTTCTCGAGGGTGCAGAGAACGATTTTGGGATCATTTTTCAAATCGAAGATGGCCGCCGCTCAAAAGTATGATAACTACATTATGGGTATCGTATCCTAGGTTCTCGAGGGTGCAGAGAACGACTTGGTGATCATTTTTCAAATCCAAGATGGCCGCCGCACAAAATAATGATTTTAGCAATATGGATATCGTGTCCGAGGTTCTCAAGGGTGCAGAGAACGATTTTGTGATCAGTTTTCAAATCCAAGATGGCCGCCGTGCAAGATTATGATAACTACATTTTGGCTATCGTATCTGAGGTTCTCGAGGGTGCAGAGAACGATTTTGTGATCATTTTTCAAATCGAAGATGGCCGCCGCTCAAAAGTATGATAACTACATTATGGGTATCGTATCCTAGGTTCTCGAGGGTGCAGAGAACGACTTGGTGATCATTTTTCAAATCCAAGATGGCCGCCGCACAAAATAATGATTTTAGCAATATGGATATCGTGTCCGAGGTTCTCGAGGGTGCAGAGAACAATTCTGTTATCATTTTTTACATCCAAGAGAGCTGCCGCAAACAATTATGTTTTCAGCAATATGGATATCGTGTCCGAGGTTCTCGAGGGTGCAGAAAACAATTTTGGGATCATTTTTAAATCCGAGATGGCCGCCGCTCAAAAGTATGATAACTAGATTATGGGTATCGTATTCGAGGTTCTCAAGGGTGCAGAGAACGATTTTGTGATCAGTTTTCAAATCCAAGATGGCCGCCGCTTAAAAGTATGATAACTACATTATGGGTATCGTATCCGAGTTTCTCGAGGGTGCTGAGAACGATTTTGTGATCATTTTTCAAATCCAAGATGGCCGCCGTGCAAGATTATGATCATAAAAATATCGGTATCGTATCCGAGGTTCTCGAGGGTGCTGAGAACGATTTTGTGATCATTATTTCAAATCCAAGATGGCCGCCGCTCAAAATTATGATAACTACATTATGGGTATCGTATCCGAGGTTCTCAAGGGTGCATAGAACGATTATGTGATCATTTTTGAAATCCAAGATGGCCGCCGCTCCAAAGTATGATAAGTACATTATGGGTATCGTATCCGAGGTTCTCGAGGGTGCAGAGAACGATTTTGTGATCATTTTTCAAATCGAAGGCCGCCGCTCAAAAGTATGATAACTATATTATGGGTATCGTATCCGAGGGTCTCGAGGGTGCTGAGAACGATTTTGTGATCATTTTTCTAATCCAAGATGGCCGCCGCACAAAATTATGTTTTCAGCAATATGGATATCGTGTCCGAGGTTCTCGAGGGTGCAGAGAACAATTCTGTTATCATTTATTACATCCAAGAGAGCTGCCGCAAACAATTATGTTTTCAGCAATATGGATATCGTGTCCGAGGTTCTCGAGGGTGCAGAAAACAATTATGGGATTATTTTTAAATCCGAGATGGCCGCCGCTCAAAAGTATGATAACTAGATTATGGGTATCGTATCCGAGGTTCTCAAGGGTGCAGAGAACGATTTTGTGATCATTTTTCAAATCGAAGATGGCCGCCGCTCAAAAGTATGATAACTACATTATGGGTATCGTATCCTAGGTTCTCGAGGGTGCAGAGAACGATTTGGTGATCATTTTTCAAATCCAAGATGGCCGCCGCACAAAATTATGATTTTAGCAATATGGATATCGTGTCCGAGGTTCTCGAGGGTGCAGAGAACAATTCTGTTATCATTTTTTACATCCAAGAGAGGTGCCGCAAACAATTATGTTTTCAGCAATATGGATTTCGTGTCCGAGGTTCTCGAGGGTGCAGAAAACAATTTTGGGATCATTTTTAAATCCGAGATGGCCGCCGCTCAAAAGTATGATAACTAGATTATGGGTATCGTAACCGAGGTTCTCAAGGGTGCACAGAACGATTTTGTGATCAGTTTTCAAATCCAAGATGGACGCCGCTCAAAAGTATGATAACTACATTATGGGTATCGTATCCGAGTTTCTCTAGGGTGCTGAGAACGATTTTGTGATCATTTTTCAAATCCAAGATGGCCGCCGTGCAAGATTATGATCATAAAAATATGGGTGTCGTATCCGAGGTTCTCGAGGGTGCAGACAATGATTTTGTGATTATTTTTAAATCCGAGATGGCCGCCGCTTAAAAGTATGATAACTAGATTATGGGTATCGTATCCGAGGTTCTCAAGGGTGCAGAGAACGATTTTGTGATCAGTTTTCAAATCCAAGATGGCCGCCGCTCAAAATAATGATAACTACATTATATGTATCGTCTCCGAGGTTCTCGAGGGTGCAGAGAACGATTTTGTGATCATTTTTCAAATCCAAGATGGCCGCCGTGCAAGATTATGATAACTACATTTTGGGTATCGTATCCGAGGTTCTCAAGGGTGCACAGAACGATTTTGTGATCAGTTTTCAAATCCAAGATGGACGCCGCTCAAAAGTATGATAACTACATTATGGGTATCGTATCCGAGTTTCTCTAGGGTGCTGAGAACGATTTTGTGATCATTTTTCAAATCCAAGATGGCCGCCGTGCAAGATTATGATCATAAAAATATGGGTGTCGTATCCGAGGTTCTCGAGGGTGCAGACAATGATTTTGTGATCATTTTTAAATCCGAGATGGCCGCCGCTTAAAAGTATGATAACTAGATTATGGGTATCGTATCCGAGGTTCTCAAGGGTGCAGAGAACGATTTTGTGATCAGTTTTCAAATCCAAGATGGCCGCCGCTCAAAATAATGATAACTACATTATATGTATCGTCTCCGAGGTTCTCGAGGGTGCAGAGAACGATTTTGTGATCATTTTTCAAATCCAAGATGGCCGCCGTACAAAATTATGATTTTAGCAATATGGATATCGTGTCCGAGGTTCTCGAGGGTGCAGAGAATAATTCTGTTATCATTTTTTACATCCAAGAGAGGTGCCGCAAACAATTATGTTTTCAGCAATATGGATATCGTGTCCGAGGTTCTCGAGGGTGCAGAAAACAATTTTGAGATCATTTTTAAATCCGAGATGGCCGCCGCTCAAAAGTATGATAACTAGATTATGGGTATCGTATCCGAGGTTCTCAAGGGTGCAGAGAACAATTTTGTGATCAGTTTTCAAATCCAAGATGGCCGCCGCTCAAAAGTATGATAACTACATTATGGGCATCGTATCCTAGATTCTCGAGGGTGCAGAGAACGATTTGGTGATCATTTTTCAAATCCAAGATGGCCGCCGTACAAAATTATGATTTTAGCAATATGGATATCGTGTCCGAGGTTCTCGAGGGTGCAGAGAATAATTCTGTTATCATTTTTTACATCCAAGAGAGGTGCCGCAAACAATTATGTTTTCAGCAATATGGATATCGTGTCCGAGGTTCTCGAGGGTGCAGAAAACAATTTTGAGATCATTTTTAAATCCGAGATGGCCGCCGCTCAAAAGTATGATAACTAGATTATGGGTATCGTATCCGAGGTTCTCAAGGGTGCAGAGAACAATTTTGTTATCAGTTTTCAAATCCAAGATGGCCGCCGCTCAAAAGTATGATAACTACATTATGGGTGTCGTATCCGAGATTCTCGAGGGTGCTGAGAACGATTTTGTGATCATTTTTCAAATCCAAGATGGCTGATGCTCAAAATTAAGATAACTACATTATGGGTATCGTATCCGAGTTTCTCGAGGGTGCTGAGAACGATTTTGTGATCATTTTTCAAATCTAAGATGGCCGCCGCTCAAAATTATGATAACTACATTATGGGTATCGTATCCGAGGTTCTCGAGGGTGCAGAGAACGATTATGTGATCATTTTTGAAATCCAAGATGGCCGCCGCTCAAAATTATGATAACTACATTATGGGTATCGTATCCGAGGTTCTCGAGGGTGCAGAGAACGATTTTGTGATCATTTTTCAAATCGAAGGCAGCCGCTCAAAAGTATGATAACTATATTATGGGTATCGTATCCGAGGTTCTCGAGGGTGCTGAGAACGATTTTGTGATCATTTTTCAAATCGAAGGCCGCCGCTCAAAAGTATGATAACTATATTATGGGTATCGTATCCGAGGGTCTCGATGGTGCTGAGAACGATTTTGTGATCATTTTTCTAATCCAAGATGGCCGCCGCACAAAATTATGTTTTCAGCAATATGGATATCGTGTCCGAGATTCTCGAGGGTGCAGAGAACAATTCTGTTATCATTTTTTACATCCAAGAGAGCTGCCGCAAACAATTATGTTTTCAGCAATATGGATATCGTGTCCGAGGTTCTCGAGGGTGCAGAAAACAATTATGGGATTATTTTTAAATCCGAGATGGCCGCCGCTCAAAAGTATGATAACTAGATTATGGGTATCGTATCCGAGGTTCTCAAGGGTGCACAGATTGATTTTGTGATCATTTTTCAAATCTAAGATGGCCGCCGCTCAAAAGTGTGATAACTACATTATGGGTATCGTATCCTAGATTCTCGAGGGTGCAGAGAACGATTTGGTGATCATTTTTCAAATCCAAGATGGACGCCGCTCAAAAGTATGATAACTACATTATGGGTATCGTATCCGAGTTTCTCTAGGGTGCTGAGAACGATTTTGTGATCATTTTTCAAATCCAAGATGGCCGCCGTGCAAGATTATGATCATAAAAATATGGGTGTCGTATCCGAGGTTCTCGAGGGTGCAGACAATGATTTTGTGATCATTTTTCAATCCGAGATGGCCGCCGCTCAAAAGTATGATAACTAGATTATGGGTATCGTATCCGAGGTTCTCAAGGGTGCAGAGAACGATTTTGTGATCAGTTTTCAAATCCAAGATGGCCGCCGTGCAAGATTATGATAACTACATTTTGGGTATCGTATCTGAGGTTCTCGAGGGTGCAGAGAACGATTTTGTGATCATTTTTCAAATCGAAGATGGCCGCCGCTCAAAAGTATGATAACTAGATTATGGGTATCGTATCCGAGGTTCTCAAGGGTGCAGAGAACAATTTTGTGATCAGTTTTCAAATCCAAGATGGCCGCCGCTCAAAATTATGATAACTACATTATGGGTATCGTATCCAAGGTTCTCGAGGGTGCAGAGAACGATTTTGTGATCATTTTTCAAATCGAAGATGGCTGCCGCATAAAAGTATGATAACTACATTATGGGTATCGTACCAGAGGTTCTCGAAGGTGCTGAGAACGATTTTGTGATCATTTTTCAAATCCAAGATGGTCGCCGGTCAAAATTATGATAACTACATTATGGGTATCGTATCCGAGGTTCTCGAGAGTGCTGCGAATGATTTTGTGATCATTTTTCAAATCCAAGATGGCCGCGGATCAAAAGTATGATAACTACATTATTGGTATCGTACCAGAGGTTCTCGAGGGTGCTGAGAACGATTTTGTGATCATTTTTCAAATCCAAGATGACCGCCGCACAAATTTATGATCTCAGCAATATGGATATCGTGTCTAAGATTCTCGAGGGTGCAGAGAACGATTTGGTGATCATTTTTCAAATCCAAGATGGCCGCCGCACAAAATTATGATTTTAGCAATATGGATATCGTGTCCGAGGTTCTCGAGGGTGCAGAGAACAATTCTGTTATCATTTTTTACATCCAACAGAGCTGCCGCAAGCAATTATGTTTTCAGCAATATGGATATCGTGTCCGAGGTTCTCGAGGGTGCAGAAAACAATTTTGGGATCATTTTTAAATCCGAGATGGCCGCCGCTCAAAAGTATGATAACTAGATTATGGGTATCGTATCCGAGTTTCTCAAGGGTGCAGAGAACGATTTTGTGATCAGTTTTCAAATTCAAGATGGACGCCGCTCAAAAGTATGATAACTACATTATGGGTATCGTATCCGAGTTTCTCGAGGGTGCTGAGAACAATTTTGTGATCATTTTTCAAATCCAAGATGGCCGCCGTGCAAGATTATGATCATAAAAATATGGGTGTCGTATCCGAGGTTCTCGAGGGTGCAGACAATGATTTTGTGATCATTTTTAAATCCGAGATGGCCGCCGCTCAAAAGTATGATAACTAGATTATGGGTATCGTATCCGAGTTTCTCAAAGGTCCAGAGAACGATTTTGTGATCAGTTTTCAAATCCAAGATGGCCGCCGCTCAAAATAATGAGAACTCGGAGACGATACATATAATGTTATATGTATCGTCTCCGAGGTTCTCGAGGGTGCAGAGAACGATTTTGTGATCATTTTTCAAATCCAAGATGGCCGCCGTGCAAGATTATGATCATTAAAATATGGGTATCGTATCCGAGGTTCTCGAGGGTGCTGAGAACGATTTTGTGATCAGTTTTCAAATCCAATATGGCTGCCGCTCAAAATTATGATAACTACATTATGGGTATCGTATCCGAGTTTCTCGAGGGTGCTGAGAACGATTTTGTGATCATTTTTCAAATCCAAGATGGCCGCCGTGCAAGATTATGATCATAAAAATATGGGTATCGTATCCGAGGTTCCCGAGGGTGCTGAGAACGATTTTGTGATCATTTTTCAAATCCAAGATGGCCGCCGCTCAAAATTATGATAACTACATTATGGGTATCGTATCCGAGTTTCTCGAGGGTGTTGAGAACGATTTTGTGATCATTTTTCAAATCCAAGATGGCCGCCGTTCAAGATTATGATCATAAAAATATGGGTGTCGTATCCGAGGTTCTCGAGGGTGCAGACAATGATTTTGTGATCATTTTTAAATCCGAGATGGCCGCCGCTCAAAAGTATGATAACTAGATTATGGGTATCGTATCCGAGTTTCTCAAGGGTGCAGAGAACGATTTTGTGATCAGTTTTCAAATCCAAGATGGCCGCCATGCAAGATTATGATCATAAAAATATGGGTATCGTATCCGAGGTTCTCGAGGGTGCTGAGAACGATTTTGTGATCAGTTTTCAAATCCAATATGGCTGCCGCTCAAAAGTATGATAACTACATTATGGGTATCGTATCCGAGTTTCTCGAGGGTGCTGAGAACGATTTTGTGATCATTTTTCAAATCCAAGATGGCCGCCGTGCAAGATTATGATCATAAAAATATGGGTATCGTATCCGAGGTTCCCGAGGGTGCTGAGAACGATTTTGTGATAATTTTTTAAATCCATGATGGCCGCCGCTCAAAATTATGATAACTACATTATGGGTATCGTATCCGAGGTTCTCGAGGGTGCAGAGAACGATTTTGTGATCATTTTTGAAATCCAAGATGGCCGCCGCTCAAAATTATGATAACTAAATTATGGGTATCGTATCCGAGGTTCTCGAGGGTGCAGAGAACGATTTTGTGATCATTTTTCAAATCGAAGGCCGCCGCTCAAAAGTATGATAACTATATTATGGGTATCGTATCCGAGGTTCTCGAGGGTGCTGAGAACGATTTTGTGATCATTTTTCAAATCGAAGGCCGCCGCTCAAAAGTATGATAACTATATTATGGGTATCGTATCCGAGGTTTTCGAGGGTGCTGAGAACGATTTTTTGATAATTTTCTAATCCAAGATGGCCGCCGCACAAAATTATGTTTTCAGCAATATGGATATAGTGTCCGAGGTTCTCGAGGGTGCAGAGAACAATTCTGTTATCATTTTTTACATCCAAGAGAGCTGCCGCAAACAATTATGTTTTCAGCAATTTGGATATCGTGTCCGAGGTTCTCGAGGGTGCAGAAAACAATTATGGGATTATTTTTAAATCCGAGATGGCCGCCGCTCAAAAGTATGATAACAAGATTATGGGTATCGTATCCGAGGTTCTCAAGGGTGCACAGAACGATTTTGTGATCAGTTTTCAAATCCAAGATGGCCGCCGTGCAAGATTATGATAACTACATTTTGGGTATCGTATCCGAGGTTCTCGAGGGTGCAGAAAACGATTTTGTGATCATTTTTCAAATCGCAGATGTCCGCCGCTCAAAAGTATGATAACTACATTATGGGTATCGTATCCGAGGTTCTCGAGGGTGCAGAGAATGATTTTGTGATCATTTTTCAAATCCAATATGGCTGCCGCTCAAAATTATGATAACTACATTATGGGTATCGTATCCGAGTTTCTCGAGGGTGCTGAGAACGATTTTGTGATCATTTTTCAAATCCAAGATGGCCGCCGTGCAAGATTATGATCATAAAAATATGGGTATCGTATCCGAGGTTCCCGAGGGTGCTGAGAATGATTTTGTGATCATTTTTCAAATCCAAGATGGCCGCCGCTCAAAATTATGATAACTACATTATGGGTATCGTATCCGAGTTTCTCGAGGGTGTTGAGAACGATTTTGTGATCATTTTTCAAATCCAAGATGGCCGCCGTTCAAGATTATGATCATAAAAATATGGGTGTCGTATCCGAGGTTCTCGAGGGTGCAGACAATGATTTTGTGATCATTTTTAAATCCGAGATGGCCGCCGCTCAAAAGTATGATAACTAGATTATGGGTATCGTAGCCGAGTTTCTCAAGGGTGCAGAGAACGATTTTGTGATCAGTTTTCAAATCCAAGATGGCCGCCGTGCAAGATTATGATCATAAAAATATGGGTGTCGTATCCGAGGTTCTCGAGGGTGCAGACAATGATTTTGTGATCATTTTTCAATCCGAGATGGCCGCCGCTCAAAAGTATGATAACTAGATTATGGGTATCGTATCCGAGGTTCTCAAGGGTGCAGAGAACGATTTTGTGATCAGTTTTCAAATCCAAGATGGCCGCCGTGCAAGATTATGATAACTACATTTTGAGTATCGTATCTGAGGTTCTCGAGGGTGCAGAGAACGATTTTGTGATCATTTTTCAAATCGAAGATGGCCGCCGCTCAAAAGTATGATAACTAGATTATGGGTATCGTATCCGAGGTTCTCAAGGGTGCAGAGAACAATTTTGTGATCAGTTTTCAAATCCAAGATGGCCGCCGCTCAAAATTATGATAACTACATTATGGGTATCGTATCCAAGGTTCTCGAGGGTGCAGAGAACGATTTTGTGATCATTTTTCAAATCGAAGATGGCTGCCGCATAAAAGTATGATAACTACATTATGGGTATCGTACCAGAGGTTCTCGAGGGTGCTGAGAACGATTTTGTGATCATTTTTCAAATCCAAGATGGTCGCCGGTCAAAATTATGATAACTACATTATGGGTATCGTATCCGAGGTTCTCGAGAGTGCTGCGAATGATTTTGTGATCATTTTTCAAATCCAAGATGGCCGCGGATCAAAAGTATGATAACTACATTATTGGTATCGTACCAGAGGTTCTCGAGGGTGCTGAGAACGATTTTGTGATCATTTTTCAAATCCAAGATGACCGCCGCACAAATTTATGATCTCAGCAATATGGATATCGTGTCTAAGATTCTCGAGGGTGCAGAGAACGATTTGGTGATCATTTTTCAAATCCAAGATGGCCGCCGCACAAAATTATGATTTTAGCAATATGGATATCGTGTCCGAGGTTCTCGAGGGTGCAGAGAACAATTCTGTTATCATTTTTTACATCCAAGAGAGCTGCCGCAAACAATTATGTTTTCAGCAATATGGATATCGTGTCCGAGGTTCTCGAGGGTGCAGAAAACAATTTTGGGATCATTTTTAAATCCGAGATGGCCGCCGCTCAAAAGTATGATAACTAGATTATGGGTATCGTATCCGAGTTTCTCAAGGGTGCAGAGAACGATTTTGTGATCATTTTTCAAATCGAAGATGGCCGCCGCTCAAAAGTGTGATAACTACATTATGGGTATCGTATCCTAGGTTCTCGAGGGTGCAGAGAACGATTTGGTGATCATTTTTCAAATCCAAGATGGACGCCGCTCAAAAGTATGATAACTACATTATGGGTATCGTATCCGAGTTTCTCTAGGGTGCTGAGAACGATTTTGTGATCATTTTTCAAATCCAAGATGGCCGCCGTGCAAGATTATGATCATAAAAATATGGGTGTCGTATCCGAGGTTCTCGAGGGTGCAGACAATGATTTTGTGATCATTTTTCAATCCGAGATGGCCGCCGCTCAAAAGTATGATAACTAGATTATGGGTATCGTATCCGAGGTTCTCAAGGGTGCAGAGAACGATTTTGTGATCAGTTTTCAAATCCAAGATGGCCGCCGTGCAAGATTATGATAACTACATTTTGGGTATCGTATCTGAGGTTCTCGAGGGTGCAGAGAACGATTTTGTGATCATTTTTCAAATCGAAGATGGCCGCCGCTCAAAAGTATGATAACTAGATTATGGGTATCGTATCCGAGGTTCTCAAGGGTGCAGAGAACAATTTTGTGATCAGTTTTCAAATCCAAGATGGCCGCCGCTCAAAATTATGATAACTACATTATGGGTATCGTATCCAAGGTTCTCGAGGGTGCAGAGAACGATTTTGTGATCATTTTTCAAATCGAAGATGGCTGCCGCATAAAAGTATGATAACTACATTATGGGTATCGTACCAGAGGTTCTCAAGGGTGCAGAGAACAATTTTGTGATCAGTTTTCAAATCCAAGATGGCCGCCGCTCAAAATTATGATAACTACATTATGGGTATCGTATCCAAGGTTCTCGAGGGTGCAGAGAACGATTTGGTGATCATTTTTCAAATCCAAGATGGCCGCCGCACAAAATTATGATTTTAGCAATATGGATATCGTGTCCGAGGTTCTCGAGGGTGCAGAGAACAATTCTGTTATCATTTTTTACATCCAAGAGAGCTGCCGCAAACAATTATGTTTTCAGCAATATGGATATCGTGTCCGAGGTTCTCGAGGGTGCAGAAAACAATTTTGGGATCATTTTTAAATCCGAGATGGCCGCCGCTCAAAAGTATGATAACTAGATTATGGGTATCGTATCCGAGTTTCTCAAGGGTGCAGAGAACGATTTTGTGATCAGTTTTCAAATTCAAGATGGACGCCGCTCAAAAGTATGATAACTACATTATGGGTATCGTATCCGAGTTTCTCGAGGGTGCTGAGAACAATTTTGTGATCATTTTTCAAATCCAAGATGGCCGCCGTGCAAGATTATGATCATAAAAATATGGGTGTCGTATCCGAGGTTCTCGAGGGTGCAGACAATGATTTTGTGATCATTTTTAAATCCGAGATGGCCGCCGCTCAAAAGTATGATAACTAGATTATGGGTATCTTATCCGAGTTTCTCAAAGGTGCAGAGAACGATTTTGTGATCAGTTTTCAAATCCAAGATGGCCGCCGCTCAAAATAATGAGAACTCGGAGACGATACATATAATGTTATATGTATCGTCTCCGAGGTTCTCGAGGGTGCAGAGAACGATTTTGTGATCATTTTTCAAATCCAAGATGGCCGCCGTGCAAGATTATGATCATAAAAATATGGGTATCGTATCCGAGGTTCTCGAGGGTGCTGAGAACGATTTTGTGATCAGTTTTCAAATCCAATATGGCTGCCGCTCAAAAGTATGATAACTACATTATGGGTATCGTATCCGAGTTTCTCGAGGGTGCTCAGAACGATTTTGTGATCATTTTTCAAATCCAAGATGGCCGCCGTGCAAGGTTATGATCATAAAAATATGGGTATCGTATCCGAGGTTCCCGAGGGTGCTGAGAACGATTTTGTGATCATTTTTCAAATCCAAGATGGCCGCCGCTCAAAATTATGATAACTACATTATGGGTATCGTATCCGAGTTTCTCGAGGGAGTTGAGAACGATTTTGTGATCATTTTTCAAATCCAAGATGGCCGCCGTTCAAGATTATGATCATAAAAATATGGGTGTCGTATCCGAGGTTCTCGAGGGTGCAGACAATGATTTTGTGATCATTTTTAAATCCGAGATGGCCGCCGCTCAAAAGTATGATAAATAGATTATGGGTATCGTATCCGAGTTTCTCAAGGGTGCAGAGAACGATTTTGTGATCAGTTTTCAAATCCAAGATGGCCGCCGTGCAAGATTATGATCATAAAAATTTGGGTATCGTATCCGAGGTTCTCGAGGGTGCTGAGAACGATTTTGTGATCAGTTTTCAAATCCAATATGGCTGCCGCTCAAAAGTATGATAACTACATTATGGGTATCGTATCCGAGGTTCTCGAGGGTGCAGAGAACGATTTTGTGATCATTTTTCAAATCGAAGGCCGCCGCTCAAAAGTATGATAACTATATTATGGGTATCGTATCCGAGGTTCTCGAGGGTGCTGAGAACGATTTTGTGATCATTTTTCAAATCGAAGGCCGCCGCTCAAAAGTATGATAACTATATTATGGGTATCGTATCCGAGGTTTTCGAGGGTGCTGAGAACGATTTTTTGATCATTTTTCTAATCCAAGATGGCCGCCGCACAAAATTATGTTTTCAGCAATATGGATATAGTGTCCGAGGTTCTCGAGGGTGCAGAGAACAATTCTGTTATCATTTTTTACATCCAAGAGAGCTGCCGCAAACAATTATGTTTTCAGCAATTTGGATATCGTGTCCGAGGTTCTCGAGGGTGCAGAAAACAATTATGGGATTATTTTTAAATCCGAGATGGCCGCCGCTCAAAAGTATGATAACAAGATTATGGGTATCGTATCCGAGGTTCTCAAGGGTGCACAGAACGATTTTGTGATCAGTTTTCAAATCCAAGATGGCCGCCGTGCAAGATTATGATAACTACATTTTGGGTATCGTATCCGAGGTTCTCGAGGGTGCAGAAAACGATTTTGTGATCATTTTTCAAATCGCAGATGTCCGCCGCTCAAAAGTATGATAACTACATTATGGGATTCGTATCCGAGGTTCTCGAGGGTGCAGAGAATGATTTTGTGATCATTTTTGAAATCCAAGATGGCCGCCGGTCAAAATTATGATAACTACATTATGGGTATCGTATCCGAGGTTCTCGAGGGTGCTGAGAATGATTTTGTGATCATTTTTCAAATCCAAGATGGCCGCGTATCAAAAGTATGATAAATACATTATGGGTATCGTACCAGAGGTTCTCGAGGGTGCTGAGAACGATTTTGTGATCATTTTTTAAATCCAAGATGGTCGCCGCTCAAAATTATGATAACTACATTATGGGTATCGTATCCGAGTTTCTCGAGGGTGCTGAGAGCGATTTTGTGATCATTTTTCAAATCCAAGATGGCTGCCGCTCAAAATTATGATAACTATATTATGGGTATCGTATCCGAGTTTCTCGAGGGTGCAGAGAACGATTTTGTGATCATTTTTCAAATCGAAGGCCGCCGCTCAAAAGTATGATAACTATATTATGGGTATCGTATCCGAGGTTCTCGAGGGTGCTGAGAACGATTTTGTGATCATTTTTAAATCCGAGATGGCCGCCGCTCAAAAGTATGATAACTAGATTATGGGTATCGTATTCGAGGTTCTCGAGGGTGCAGAAAAAAATTTTGAGATCATTTTTAAATCCGAGATGGCCGGCGCTCAAAAGTTTGATAACTAGATTATGGGTATCGTATCCGAGGTTCTCGAGGGTGCAGAGAACAATTTTGTGATCAGTTTTCAAATCCAAGATGGCCGCCGCTCAAAAGTATGATAACTACATTATGGGTATCGTATCCGAGTTTCTCGAGGGTGCTGAGAACGATTTTGTGATCATTTTTCAAATCCAAGATGGCTGCCGCTCAAAATTATGATAACTACATTATGGGTATCGTATCCGAGTTTCTCGAGGGTGCTGAGAACGATTTTGTGATCATTTTTCAAATCTAAGATGGCCGCCGCTCAAAATTATGATAACTACATTATGGGTATCATATCCGAGGTTCTCGAGGGTGCAGAGAACGATTATGTGATCATTTTTTAAATCCAAGATGGCCGCCGCTCAAAATTATGATAACTACATTATGGGTATCGTACCAGAGGTTCTCGAGGGTGCTGAGAACGATTTTGTGATCATTTTTCAAATCCATGATGGTCGCCGGTCAAAATTATGAAAACTACATTATAGGTATCGTATCCAAGGTTCTCGAGGGTGCAGAGAACGATTTTGTGATCATTTTTCAAATCGAAGATGGCCGCCGCTCAAAAGTATGATAACTACTTTATGGGTATCGTATCCGAGGTTCTCGATGGTGCTGAGAACGATTTTGTGATCATTTTTCAAATCCAAGATGGCCGCCGCACAAAATTATGATCTCAGCAATATGGATATCGTATCCGAGTTTCTCGAGGGTGCTGAGAACGATTTTGTGATCATTTTTCAAATCCAAGATGGCTGCCGCTCAAAATTATGATAACTACATTATGGGTATCGTATCCGAGTTTCTCGAGGGTGCTGAGAACGATTTTGTGATCATTTTTCAAATCCAAGATGGCCGCCGCTCAAAATTATGATAACTACATTATGGGTATCGTATCCGAGGTTCTCGAGGGTGCAGAGAACGATAATGTGATCATTTTTGAAATCCAAGATGGCCGCCGCTCAAAATTATGATAACTACATTATGGGTATCGTATCCGTGGTTCTCGAGGGTGCAGAGAACGATTTTGTGATCATTTTTCAAATCGAAGGCCGCCGCTCAAAAGTTTGATAACTATATTATGGGTATCGTATCCGAGGTTCTCGAGGGTGCTGAGAACGATTTTGTGATCATTTTTCAAATCGAAGGCCGCCGCTCAAAAGTATGATAACTATATTATGGGTATCGTATCCGAGGGTCTCGATGGTGCTGAGAACGATTTTGTGATCATTTTTCTAATCCAAGATGGCCGCCGCACAAAATTGTATTTTCAGCAATATGGATATCGTGTCCGAGGTTCTCGAGGGTGCAGAGAACAATTCTGTTATCATTTTTTAACATCCAAGAGAGCTGCCGCAAACAATTATGTTTTCAGAAATATGGATATCGTGTCCGAGGTTCTCGAGGGTGCAGAAAACAATTATGGGATTATTTTTAAATCCGAGATGGCCGCCGCTCAAAATTATGATAACTAGATTATGGGTATAGTATCCGAGGTTCTCAAGGGTGCACAGAACGATTTTGTGATCAGTTTTCAAATCCAAGATGGCCGCCGTGCAAGATTATGATAACTACATTTTGGGTATCGTATCCGAGGTTCTCGAGGGTGCAGAGAACGATTTTGTGATCATTTTTCAAATCGAAGATGGCCGCCGCTCAAAAGTATGATAACTTCATTATGGGTATCGTATCCTAGGTTCTCGAGGGTGCAGAGAACGATTTGGTGATCATTTTTCAAATCCAAGATGGCCGCCGCACAAAATTATGATTTTAGCAATATGGATATCGTGTCCGAGGTTCTCGAGGGTGCAGAGAACAATTCTGTTATCATTTTTTACATCCAAGAGAGGTGCCGCAAACAATTATGTTTTCAGCAATATGGATATCGTGTCCGAGGTTCTCGAGGGTGCAGAAAACAATTTTGAGATCATTTTTAAATCCGAGATGGCCGCCGCTCAAAAGTATGATAACTAGATTATACGTATCGTATCCGAGGTTCTCAAGGGTGCAGAGAACGATTTTGTGATCAGTTTTCAAATCCAAGATGGCCGCCGTGCAAGATTATGACAACTACATTTTGGGTATCGTATCCGAGGTTCTCGAGGGTGCAGAGAACGATTTTGTGATCATTTTTCAAATCGAAGATGGCCGCCGCTCAAAAGTATGATAACTACATTATGGGTATCGTATCCTAGGTTTTCGAGGGTGCAGAGAACGATTTGGTGATCATTTTTCAAATCCAAGATGGCCGCCGCACAAAATTATGATTTTAGCAATATGGATATCGTTTCCGAGGTTCTCGAGGGTGCAGAGAACAATTCTGTTATCATTTTTTACATCCAAGAGAGCTGCCGCAAACAATTATGTTTTCAGCAATATGGATATCGTGTCCGAGGTTCTCGAGGGTGCAGAAAACAATTTTGAGATCATTTTTAAATCCGAGGTGGCCGCCGCTCAAAAGTATGATAACTAGATTATGGGTATCGTATCCGAGGTTCTCAAGGGTGCAAAGAACAATTTTGTGATCAGTTTTCAAATCCAAGATGGCCGCCGCTCAAAAGTATGATAACTACATTATGGGTATCGTATCCGAGTTTCTCGAGGGTGCTGAGAACGATTTTGTGATCATTTTTCAAATCCAAGATGGCTGCCGCTCAAAATTATGATAACTACTTTATGGGTATCGTTTCCGAGTTTCTCGAGGGTGCTGAGAACGATTTTGTGATCATTTTTCAAATCCAAGATGGCCGCCGCTCAAAATTATGATAACTACATTATGGGTATCGTATCCGAGGTTCTCGAGGGTGCAGAGAACGATTATGTGATCATTTTTGAAATCCAAGATGGCCGCCGCTCAAAATTATGATAACTACATTATGGGTATCGTATCCGAGGTTCTCGAGGGTGCAGAGAACGATTTTGTGATCATTTTTCAAATCGAAGGCCGCCGCTCAAAAGTTTGATAACTATATTATGGGTATCGTATCCGAGGTTCTCGAGGGTGCTGAGAACGATTTTGTGACCATTTTTCAAATCGAAGGCCGCCGCTCAAAAGTTTGATAACTATATTATGGGTATCGTATCCGAGGTTCTCGAGGGTGCTGAGAACGATTTTGTGATCATTTTTCAAATCGAAGGCCGCCGCTCAAAAGTATGATAACTATATTATGGGTATCGTATCCGAGGGTCTCGATGGTGCTGAGAACGATTTTGTGATCATTTTTCTAATCCAAGATGGCCGCCGCACAAAATTATATTTTCAGCAATATGGATATCGTGTCCGAGGTTCTCGAGGGTGCAGAGAACAATTCTGTTATCATTTTTTAACATCAAAGAGAGCTGCCGCAAACAATTATGTTTTCAGCAATATGGATATCGTGTCCGAGTTTCTCGAGGGTGCTGAGAACGATTTTGTGATCATTTTTCAAATCCAAGATGGCTGCCGCTCAAAATTATGATAACTATATTATGGGTATCGTATCCGAGTTTCTCGAGGGTGCAGAGAACGATTTTGTGATCATTTTTCAAATCGAAGGCCGCCGCTCAAAAGTATGATAACTATATTATGGGTATCGTATCCGAGGTTCTCGAGGGTGCTGAGAACGATTTTGTGATCATTTTTAAATCCGAGATGGCCGCCGCTCAAAAGTATGATAACTAGATTATGGGTATCGTATTCGAGGTTCTCGAGGGTGCAGAAAAAAATTTTGAGATCATTTTTAAATCCGAGATGGCCGGCGCTCAAAAGTTTGATAACTAGATTATGGGTATCGTATCCGAGGTTCTCGAGGGTGCAGAGAACAATTTTGTGATCAGTTTTCAAATCCAAGATGGCCGCCGCTCAAAAGTATGATAACTACATTATGGGTATCGTATCCGAGTTTCTCGAGGGTGCTGAGAACGATTTTGTGATCATTTTTCAAATCCAAGATGGCTGCCGCTCAAAATTATGATAACTACATTATGGGTATCGTATCCGAGTTTCTCGAGGGTGCTGAGAACGATTTTGTGATCATTTTTCAAATCTAAGATGGCCGCCGCTCAAAATTATGATAACTACATTATGGGTATCATATCCGAGGTTCTCGAGGGTGCAGAGAACGATTATGTGATCATTTTTTAAATCCAAGATGGCCGCCGCTCAAAATTATGATAACTACATTATGGGTATCGTATCCGAGGTTCTCGAGGGTGCAGAGAACAATTTTGTCATCATTTTTCAAATCGAAGGCCGCCGCTCGAATGTTTGATAACTACCTATATTATGGGTATCGTATCCGAGGTTCTCGAGGGTGCTGAGAACGATTTTGTGATCATTTTTCAAATCGAAGGCCGCCGCTCAAAAGTATGATCACTATATTATGGGTATCGTATCCGAGGGTCTCGATGGTGCTGAGAACGATTTTGTGATCATTTTTCTAATCCAAGATGGCCGCCGCACAAAATTATATTTTCAGCAATATGGATATCGTGTCCGAGGTTCTCGAGGGTGCAGAGAACAATTCTGTTATCATTTTTTAACATCCAAGAGAGATGCCGCAAACAATTATGTTTTCAGCAATATGGATATCGTGTCCGAGGTTCTCGAGGGTGCAGAAAACAATTATGGGATTATTTTTAAATCCGAGATGGCCGCCGCTCAAAAGTATGATAACTAGATTATGGGTATCGTATCCGAGGTTCTCAAGGGTGCACAGAACGATTTTGTGATCAGTTTTCAAATCCAAGATGGCCGCCGCTCAAAAGTATGATAACTACATTATGGGTATCGTATCCGAGTTTCTCGAGGGTGCTGAGAATGATTTTGTGATCATTTTTCAAATCCAAGATGGCCGCGGATCAAAAGTATGATAACTACATTATGGGTATCGTACCAGAGGTTCTCGAGGGTGCTGAGAACGATTTTGTGATCATTTTTCAAATCCATGATGGTCGCCGGTCAAAATTATGAAAACTACATTATAGGTATCGTATCCAAGGTTCTCGAGGGTGCAGAGAACGATTTTGTGATCATTTTTCAAATCGAAGATGGCCGCCGCTCAAAAGTATGATAACTACTTTATGGGTATCGTATCCGAGGTTCTCGATGGTGCTGAGAACGATTTTGTGATCATTTTTCAAATCCAAGATGGCCGCCGCACAAAATTATGATCTCAGCAATATGGATATCGTATCCGAGTTTCTCGAGGGTGCTGAGAACGATTTTGTGATCATTTTTCAAATCCAAGATGGCTGCCGCTCAAAATTATGATAACTACATTATGGGTATCGTATCCGAGGTTCTCGAGGGTGCAGAGAACGATAATGTGATCATTTTTGAAATCCAAGATGGCCGCCGCTCAAAATTATGATAACTACATTATGGGTATCGTATCCGTGGTTCTCGAGGGTGCAGAGAACGATTTTGTGATCATTTTTCAAATCGAAGGCCGCCGCTCAAAAGTTTGATAACTATATTATGGGTATCGTATCCGAGGTTCTCGAGGGTGCTGAGAACGATTTTGTGATCATTTTTCAAATCGAAGGCCGCCGCTCAAAAGTATGATAACTATATTATGGGTATCGTATCCGAGGGTCTCGATGGTGCTGAGAACGATTTTGTGATCATTTTTCTAATCCAAGATGGCCGCCGCACAAAATTGTATTTTCAGCAATATGGATATCGTGTCCGAGGTTCTCGAGGGTGCAGAGAACAATTCTGTTATCATTTTTAATATCCAAGAGAGCTGCCGCAAACAATTATGTTTTCAGAAATATGGATATCGTGTCCGAGGTTCTCGAGGGTGCAGAAAACAATTATGGGATTATTTTTAAATCCGAGATGGCCGCCGCTCAAAATTATGATAACTAGATTATGGGTATAGTATCCGAGGTTCTCAAGGGTGCACAGAACGATTTTGTGATCAGTTTTCAAATCCAAGATGGCCGCCGTGCAAGATTATGATAACTACATTTTGGGTATCGTATCCGAGGTTCTCGAGGGTGCAGAGAACGATTTTGTGATCATTTTTCAAATCGAAGATGGCCGCCGCTCAAAAGTATGATAACTTCATTATGGGTATCGTATCCTAGGTTCTCGAGGGTGCAGAGAACGATTTGGTGATCATTTTTCAAATCCAAGATGGCCGCCGCACAAAATTATGATTTTAGCAATATGGATATCGTGTCCGAGGTTCTCGAGGGTGCAGAGAACAATTCTGTTATCATTTTTTACATCCAAGAGAGGTGCCGCAAACAATTATGTTTTCAGCAATATGGATATCGTGTCCGAGGTTCTCGAGGGTGCAGAAAACAATTTTGAGATCATTTTTAAATCCGAGATGGCCGCCGCTCAAAAGTATGATAACTAGATTATACGTATCGTATCCGAGGTTCTCAAGGGTGCAGAGAACGATTTTGTGATCAGTTTTCAAATCCAAGATGGCCGCCGTGCAAGATTATGACAACTACATTTTGGGTATCGTATCCGAGGTTCTCGAGGGTGCAGAGAACGATTTTGTGATCATTTTTCAAATCGAAGATGGCCGCCGCTCAAAAGTATGATAACTACATTATGGGTATCGTATCCTAGGTTTTCGAGGGTGCAGAGAACGATTTGGTGATCATTTTTCAAATCCAAGATGGCCGCCGCACAAAATTATGATTTTAGCAATATGGATATCGTTTCCGAGGTTCTCGAGGGTGCAGAGAACAATTCTGTTATCATTTTTTACATCCAAGAGAGCTGCCGCAAACAATTATGTTTTCAGCAATATGGATATCGTGTCCGAGGTTCTCGAGGGTGCAGAAAACAATTTTGAGATCATTTTTAAATCCGAGGTGGCCGCCGCTCAAAAGTATGATAACTAGATTATGGGTATCGTATCCGAGGTTCTCAAGGGTGCAAAGAACAATTTTGTGATCAGTTTTCAAATCCAAGATGGCCGCCGCTCAAAAGTATGATAACTACATTATGGGTATCGTATCCGAGTTTCTCGAGGGTGCTGAGAACGATTTTGTGATCATTTTTCAAATCCAAGATGGCTGCCGCTCAAAATTATGATAACTACTTTATGGGTATCGTTTCCGAGTTTCTCGAGGGTGCTGAGAACGATTTTGTGATCATTTTTCAAATCCAAGATGGCCGCCGCTCAAAATTATGATAACTACATTATGGGTATCGTATCCGAGGTTCTCGAGGGTGCAGAGAACGATTATGTGATCATTTTTGAAATCCAAGATGGCCGCCGCTCAAAATTATGATAACTACATTATGGGTATCGTATCCGAGGTTCTCGAGGGTGCAGAGAACGATTTTGTGATCATTTTTCAAATCGAAGGCCGCCGCTCAAAAGTTTGATAACTATATTATGGGTATCGTATCCGAGGTTCTCGAGGGTGCTGAGAACGATTTTGTGATCATTTTTCAAATCGAAGGCCGCCGCTCAAAAGTATGATAACTACATTATGGGTATCGTATCCGAGTTTCTCGAGGGTGCTGAGAACGATTTTGTGATCATTTTTCAAATCCAAGATGGCTGCCGCTCAAAATTATGATAACTACATTATGGGTATCGTATCCGAGTTTCTCGAGGGTGCTGAGAACGATTTTGTGATCATTTTTCAAATCCAAGATGGCCGCCGCTCAAAATTATGATAACTACATTATGGGTATCGTATCCGAGTTTCTCGAGGGTGCTGAGAACGATTTTGTGATCATTTTTCAAATCCAAGATGGCCGCCGCTCAAAATAATGATAACTACATTATGGGTATCGTATCCGAGGTTCTCGAGGGTGCAGAGAACGATTTTGTGATCATTTTTCAAATCGAAGGCCGCCGCTCAAAAGTTTGATAACTATATTATGGGTATCGTATCCGAGGTTCTCGAGGGTGCTGAGAACGATTTTGTGATCATTTTTCAAATCGAAGGCCGCCGCTCAAAAGTATGATAACTATATTATGGGTATCGTATCCGAGGGTCTCGATGGTGCTGAGAACGATTTTGTGATCATTTTTCTAATCCAAGATGGCCGCCGCACAAAATTATATTTTCAGCAATATGGATATCGTGTCCGAGGTTCTCGAGGGTGCAGAGAACAATTCTGTTATCATTTTTTAACATCAAAGAGAGCTGCCGCAAACAATTATGTTTTCAGCAATATGGATATCGTGTCCGAGTTTCTCGAGGGTGCTGAGAACGATTTTGTGATCATTTTTCAAATCCAAGATAGCCGCCGCTCAAAATAATGATAACTACATTATGGGTATCGTATCCGAGGTTCTCGAGGGTGCTGAGAACGATTTTGTGATCATTTTTCAAATCGAAGGCCGCCGCTCAAAAGTATGATAACTACATTATGGGTATCGTATCCGAGTTTCTCGAGGGTGCTGAGAACGATTTTGTGATCATTTTTCAAATCCGAGATGGCCGCCGCTCAAAAGTATGATAACTACATTATGGGTATCGTATCCGAGGTTCTCAAGGGTGCACAGAACGATTTTGTGATCAGTTTTCAAATCCAAGATGGCCGCCGTGCAAGATTATGATAACTTCATTTTGGGTATCGTATCCGAGGTTCTCGAGGGTGCAGAGAACGATTTTGTGATCATTTTTCAAATCGAAGATGGCCGCCGCTCAAAAGTATGATAACTACATTATGGGTATCGTATCCTAGGTTCTCGAGGGTGCAGAGAACGATTTGGTGATCATTTTTCAAATCCAAGATGGCCGCCGCACTAAATTATGATTTTAGCAATATGGATATCGTGTCCGAGGTTCTCGAGGGTGCAGAGAACAATTCTGTTATCATTTTTACATCCAAGAGAGCTGCCGCAAACAATTATGTTTTCAGCAATATGGATATCGTGTCCGAGGTTCTCGAGGGTGCAGAGAACGATTTTGTGATCATTTTTCAAATCCAAGATGGCCGCCGTGCAAGATTATGATCATAAAAATATGGGTATCGTATCCGAGGTTCTCGAGGGTGCTGAGAACGATTTTGTGATCATTTTTAAATCCGAGATGGCCGCCGCTCAAAAGTATGATAACTAAATTATGGGTATCGTATCCGAGTTTCTCGAGGGTGCAGAGAACGATTTGGTGATCATTTTTCAAATCCAAGATGGCCGCCGCACAAAATTATGATTTTAGCAATATGGATATCGTGTCCGAGGTTCTCGAGGGTGCAGAGAACAATTCTGTTATCATTTTTTACATCCAAGAGAGCTGCCGCAAACAATAATGTTTTCAGCAATATGGATATCGTGTCCGAGGTTCTCGAGGGTGCAGAAAACAATTTTGAGATCATTTTTAAATTCGAGATGGCCGCCGCTCAAAAGTATGATAACTAGATTATGGGTATCGTATCCGAAGTTCTCAAGGGTGCAGAGAACAATTTTGTGATCAGTTTTCAAATCCAAGATGGCCGCCGCTCAAAAGTAAGCCGAGTTTCTCGAGGGTGCTGAGAACGATTTTGTGATCATTTTTCAAATCCAAGATGGCTGCCGTGCAAGATTATGATCATAAAAATATGGGTGACGTACCCGAGGTTCTCGAGGGTGCAGAGAATGATTTTGTGATCATTTTTGAAATCCAAGATGGCCGCCGGTCAAAATTATGATAACTACATTATGGGTATCGTATCCGAGGTTCTCGAGGGTGCTGAGAATGATTTTGTGATCATTTTTCAAATCCAAGATGGCCGCGGATCAAAAGTATGATAACTACATTATGGGTATCGTACCAGAGGTTCTCGAGGGTGCTGAGAACGATTTTGTGATCATTTTTCAAATCGAAGATGGCTGCCGCATAAAAGTATGATAACAACATTATGGGTATCGTATCCGAGGTTCTCGATGGTGCTGAGAACGATTTTGTGATCATTTTTCAAATCCAAGATGGCCGCCGCACAAAATTATGATCTCAGCAATATGGATAACGTGTCCAAGATTCTCTAGGGTGCAGAGAACGATTTGGTGATCAATTTTCAAATCCAAGATGGCCGCCGCACAAAATTATGATTTTAGCAATATGGATATCGTGTCCGAGGTTCTCGAGGGTGCAGAGAACAATTCTGTTATCATTTTTAACATCCAAGAGATCTGCCGCAAACAATTATGTTTTCAGCAATATGGATATCGTGTCCGAGGTTCTCGAGGGTGCAGAAAACAATTTTGGGATAATTTTTACATCCGAGATGGCCGCCGCTCAAAAGTATGATAACTAGATTATGGGTATCGTAACCGAGGTTCTCAAGGGTGCAGAAAACGATTTTGTGATCAGTTTTCAAATCCAAGATGGACGCCGCTCAAAAGTATGATAACTACATTATGGGTATCGTATCCGAGTTTCTCTAGGGTGCTGAGAACGATTTTGTGATCATTTTTCAAATCCAAGATGGCTGCCGTGCAAGAGTATGATCATAAAAATATGGGTGACGTATCCGATGTTCTCGAGGGTGCAGAGAATGATTTTGTGATCATTTTTGAAATCCAAGATGGCCGCCAGTCAAAATTATGATAACTACATTATGGGTATCGTATCCGAGGTTCTCGAGGGTGCTGAGAACGATTTTGTGATCATTTTTCAAATCGAAGATGGCTGCCGCATAAAAGTATGATAACTACATTATGGGTATCGTATCCGAGGTTCTCGATGGTGCTGAGAACGATTTTGTGATCATTTTTCAAATCCAAGATGGTCGCCAGTCAAAATTATGATAACTACATTATGGGTATCGTATCCGAGGTTCTCGATGGTGCTGAGAACGATTTTGTGATCATTTTTCAAATCCAAGATGGCCGCCGCACAAATGTATGATTTTAGCAATATGGATATCGTGTCCGAGGTTCTCGAGTGTGCAGAGAACAATTCTGTTATCATTTTTTACATCCAAGAGAGCTGCCGCAAACAATTATGTTTTCAGCAATATGGATATCGTGTCCGAGGTTCTCGAGGGTGCAGAAAACAATTTTGGGATCATTTTTAAATCCGAGATGGCCGCCGCTCAAAAGTATGATAACTAGATTATGGGTATCGTATCCGAGTTTCTCAAGGGTGCAGAGAACGATTTTGTGATCAGTTTTCAAATCCAAGATGGACGCCGCTCAAAAGTATGATAACTACATTATGGGTATCGTATCCGAGTTTCTCGAGGGTGCTGAGAACGATTTTGTGATCATTTTTCAAATCCAAGATGACCGCCGTGCAAGATTATGATCATAAAAATATGGGTGTCGTATCCGAGGTTCTCGAGGGTGCAGACAATGATTTTGTGATCATTTTTAAATCCGAGATGGCCGCCGCTCAAAAGTATGATAACTAGATTATGGGTATCGTATCCGAGGTTCTCGAGGGTGCTGAGAACGATTTTGTAATCATTTTTCTAATCCAAGATGGCCGCCGCACAAAATTATGTTTTCAGCAATATGGATATCGTGTCCGAGTTTCTCGAGGGTGCAGAAAACAATTTTGGGATCATTTTTAAATCCGAAATGGCCGCCGCTCAAAAGTATGATAACTAGATTGTGGGTATCGTATCCTAGGTTCTCGAGGGTGCAGAGACCGATTCGGTGATCATATTTCAAATCCAAGATGGCCGCCGCACAAAATTATTTTTTTAGCAATATGGATATCGTGTCCGAGGTTTTCGAGGGTGCAGAGAACAATTCTGTGATCATTTTTTACATCCAAGAGAGCTGCCGCAAACAATTATGTTTTTAGCAATATGGATATCGTGTCCGAGGTTCTCAAGGGTGCACTGAACAATTCTGTTATCATTTTTACATCCAAGAGAGCTGCCGCAAACAATTATGTTTTCAGCAATACGAATATTGTGTCCGAGGTTCTCGAGGGAGCAGAAAAAAATTTTTGGATCATTTATAAATCCGAGATGGCCGCCGCTCAAAAGTATGATAACTAGATTATGGGTATTGTATCCGAGGTTCTCAAGTGTGCAGAGAAGGATTTTGTGATCAGTTTTCAAATCCAGGATCGCCGCCGCTCAAAAGTATGATAACTACATTTTGGGTATCGTATCCGAGTTTGTCGAGGGTGCTGAGAACGATTTTGTGATGATTTTTCAAATACAAGATGGCCGCCGTGCAAGATTATGATCATAAAAATATGGGTATCGTATCCGAGGTTCCCGTGGGTGCTGAGAACGATTTTGTGATCATTTTTCAAATCCAAGATGGCCGCCGCTCAAAAGTATGATAACTAGATTATGGGTATCGTATCCGAGTTTCTCGAGGGTGCAGAGAACGATTTTGTGATCATTTTTCAAATCGAAGATGGCCGCCGCTCGAAAGTATGATAACTACATTATGGGTATCGTATCCGAGTTTCTCGAGGGTGCTGAGAAAGATTTTGTGATCATTTTTCAAATCCAAGATGGCTGCCGTGCAAGAGTATGATCATAAAAATATGGGTGACGTATCCGAGGTTCTCGAGGGTGCAGAGAATGATTTTGTGATCATTTTTGAAATCCAAGATGGCCGCCGGTCAAAATTATGATAACTACATTATGGGTATCGTATCCGAGGTTCTCGAGGGTGCTGAGAATGATTTTGTGATCATTTTTCAAATCCAAGATGGCCGCGGATCAAAAGTATGATAACTACATTATGGGTATCGTATCCAAGGTTCTCGAGGGTGCAGAGAACGATTTTGTGATCATTTTTCAAATCCAAGATGGCCGCCGCACAAAATTATGATTTTAGCAATATGGATATCGTGTCCGAGTTTCTCGAGGGTGCAGAGAACAATTCTGTTATCATTTTTTACATCCAAGAGAGCTGCCGCAAACAATTATGTTTTCAGCAATATGGATATCGAGTCCGAGGTTCTCGAGGGTGCAGAAATCAATTTTGGGATCATTTTTAAATCCGAGATGGCCGCCGCTCAAAAGTATGATAACTACATTATGGGTATCCTATCCGAGTTTCTCGAGGGTGCTGAGAACGATTTTGTGATCATTTTTCAAATCCAAGATGGCCGCCGTGCAAGATTATGATCATAAAAATATGGGTGTCGTATCCGAGGTTCTCGAGGGTGCAGACAATGATTTTGTGATCATTTTTAAATCCGAGATGGCCGCCGCTCAAAAGTATGATAACTAGATTATGGGTATCGTATCCGAGTTTCTCAAGGGTGCAGAGAACGATTTTGTGATCAGTTTTCAAATCCAAGATGCCCGCCGCTCAAAATAATGAGAACTCGGAGACGATACATATAATGTTATATGTATCGTCTCCGAGGTTGTCGAGGGTGCAGAGAACGATTCTGTGATCATTTTTCAAATCCAAGAAGGCCGCCGTGCAAGATTATGATCATAAAAATATGGGTATCGTATCCGAGGTTCTCGAGGGTGCTGAGAACGATTTTGTGATCAGTTTTCAAATCCAATATGGCTGCCGCTCAAAAGTATGATAAATACATTATGGGTATCGTATCCGAGTTTCTCGAGGGTGCTGAGAACAATTTTGTGATCATTTTTCAAATCCAAGATGGCCGCCGTGCAAGATTATGATCATAAAAATATGGGTATCGTATCCGAGGTTCCCGTGGGTGCTGAGAACGATTTTGTGATAATTTTTCAAATCCAAGATGGCCGCCGCTCAAAATTATGATAACTACATTATGGGTATCGTATCCGAGGTTCTCGAGGGTGCAGAGAACGATTTTTTGATCATTTTTGAAATCCAAGATGGCCGCCACTGAAAATTATGATAACTAAATTATGGGTATCGTATCCGAGGTTCTCGAGGGTGCAGAGAACGATTTTGTGATCATTTTTCAAATCGAAGGCCGCCACTCAAAAGTATGATAACTATATTATGGGTATCGTATCCGAGGTTCCCGAGGGTGCTGAGAACGATTTTGTGATCATTTTTCAAATCCAAGATGGCCGCCGCTCAAAATTATGAAAACTACATTATAGGTATCGTATCCGAGGTTCTCGAGGGTGCAGAGAACGATTTTGTGATCAGTTTTCAAATCCAAGATGCCCGCCGCTCAAAATAATGAGAACTCGGAGACGATACATATAATGTTATATGTATCGTCTCCGAGGTTGTCGAGGGTGCAGAGAACGATTTTGTGATCATTTTTCAAATCCAAGAAGGCCGCCGTGCAAGATTATGATCATAAAAATATGGGTATCGTATCCGAGGTTCTCGAGGGTGCTGAGAACGATTTTGTGATCAGTTTTCAAATCCAATATGGCTGCCGCTCAAAAGTATGATAAATACATTATGGGTATCGTATCCGAGTTTCTCGAGGGTGCTGAGAACAATTTTGTGATCATTTTTCAAATCCAAGATGGCCGCCGTGCAAGATTATGATCATAAAAATATGGGTATCGTATCCGAGGTTCCCGTGGGTGCTGAGAACGATTTTGTGATCATTTTTCAAATCCAAGATGGCCGCCGCTCAAAATTATGATAACTACATTATGGGTATCGTATCCGAGGTTCTCGAGGGTGCAGAGAACGATTTTGTGATCATTTTTGAAATCCAAGATGGCCGCCACTGAAAATTATGATAACTAAATTATGGGTATCGTATCCGAGGTTCTCGAGGGTGCAGAGAACGATTTTGTGATCATTTTTCAAATCGAAGGCCGCCACTCAAAAGTATGATAACTATATTATGGGTATCGTATCCGAGGTTCCCGAGGGTGCTGAGAACGATTTTGTGATCATTTTTCAAATCCAAGATGGCCGCCGCTCAAAATTATGAAAACTACATTATAGGTATCGTATCCGAGGTTCTCGAGGGTGCAGAGAACGATTTTGTGATCATTTTTGAAATCCAAGATGGCCGCCACTCAAAATTATGATAACTAAATTATGGGTATCGTATCCGAGGTTCTCGAGGGTGCAGAGAACGATTTTGTGATCATTTTTCTAATCCAAGATGGCCGCCGCACAAAATTATGTTTTCAGCAATATGGATATAGTGTCCGAGGTTCTCGAGGGTGCAGAGAACAATTCTGTTATCATTTTTTACATCCAAGAGAGCTGCCGCAAACAATTATGTTTTCAGCAATTTGGATATCGTGTCCGAGGTTCTCGAGGGTGCAGAAAACAATTATGGGATTATTTTTAAATCCGAGATGGCCGCCGCTCAAAAGTGTGATAACTAGATTATGGGTATCGTATCCGAGGTTCTCAAGGGTGCACAGAACGATTTTGTGATCAGTTTTCAAATCCAAGATGGCCGCCGTGCAAGATTATGATAACTACATTTTGGGTATCGTATCCGAGGTTCTCGAGGGTGCAGAGAACGATTTTGTGATCATTTTTCAATTCGAAGATGGCCGCCGCTCAAAAGTATGATAACTACATTATGGTTATCGTATCCTAGGTTCTCGAGGGTGCAGAGAACGATTTGGTGATCATTTTTCAAATCCAAGATGGCCGCCGCTCAAAATTATGATAACTACATTATGGGTATCGTATCCGAGGTTCTCGAGGGTGCAGAGAACGATTTTGTGATCATTTTTCAAATCGAAGATGGCTGCCGCACAAAAGTATGATAACTACATTATGGGTATCGTATCCGAGGTTCTCGATGGTGCTGAGAACGATTTTGTGATCATTTTTCAAATCCAAGATGGCCGCCGCACAAAATTATGATCTCAGCAATATGGATATCGTGTCCAAGATTCTCGAGGGTGCAGAGAACGATTTGGTGATCATTTTTCAAATCCAAGATGGCCGCCGCACAAAATTATGATTTTGGTAATATGGATATCGTGTCCGAGGTTCTCGAGGGTGCAGAGAACAATTCTTTTATCATTTTTTACATCCAAGAGAGCTGCCGCAAACAATTATGTTTTCAGCAATATGGATATCGTGTCCGAGGTTCTCGAGGGTGCAGAAAACAATTTTGGGATCATTTTTAAATCCGAGATGGCCGCCGCTCAAAAGTATGATAACTAGATTATGGGTATCGTATCCGAGGTTCTCAAGGGTGCAGAGAACGATTTTGTGATCAGTTTTCAAATCCAAGATGGCCGCCGCTCAAAAGTATGATAACTAAATTATGGGTATCCTATCCGAGTTTCTCGAGGGTGCTGAGAACGATTTCGTGATCATTTTTCAAATCCAAGATGGCCGCCGTGCAAGATTATGATCATAAAAATATGGGTGTCGTATCCGAGGTTCTCGAGGGTGCAGACAATGATTTTGTGATCATTTTTAAATCCGAGATAGCCGCCGCTCAAAAGTATGATAACTAGATTATGGGTATCGTATCCGAGGTTCTCAAGGGTGCAGAGAACGATTTTGTGATCAGTTTTCAAATCCAAGATGGCCGCCGCTCAAAAGTATGATAAATAAATTATGGGTATCGTATCCGAGTTTCTCGAGGGTGCTGAGAACGATTTTGTGATCATTTTTCAAATCCAAGATGGCCGCCGTGCAAGATTATGATCATAAAAATATGGGTGTCGTATCCGAGGTTCTCGAGGGTGCAGACAATGATTTTGTGATCATTTTTAAATCCGAGATGGCCGCCGCTCAAAAGTATGATAACTAAATTATGGGTATCGTATCCGAGTTTCTCGAGGGTGCTGAGAACGATTTTGTGATCATTTTTCAAATCCAAGATGGCCGCCGTGCAAGATTATGATCATAAAAATATGGGTGTCGTATCCGAGGTTCTCGATGGTGCAGACAATGATTTTGTGATCATTTTTAAATCCGAGATGGCCGCCGCTCAAAAGTATGATAACTACATTATGGGTATCGTACCAGATGTTCTCGAGGGTGCTGAGAACGATTTTGTGATCATTTTTCAAATCCAAGATGGTCGCCGCTCAAAATTATGATAACTACATTATGGGTATCGTATCTGAGGTTCTCGAGGGTGCTGAGAACGATTTTGTGATCATTTTTCAAATCCAAGATGGCCGCCGCACAAAATTATGATCTCAGCAATATGGATATCGTGTCCAAGATTCTCGAGGGTGCAGAGAACGATTTGGTGATCATTTTTCAAATCCAAGACGGCCGCCGCACAAAATTATGATTTTAGCAATATGGATATCGTGTCCGAGGTTCTCGAGGGTGCAGAGAACAATTCTGTTATCATTTTTTACATCCAAGAGAGCTGCCGCAAACAATTATGTTTTCAGCAATATGGATATCGTGTCCGAGGTTCTCGAGGGTGCAGAAAACAATTTTGGGATAATTTTTATATCCGAGATAGCCGCCGCTCAAAAGTATGATAACTAGATTATGGGTATCGTATCCGAGATTCTCAAGGGTGCAGAGCATGATTTTGAGATCAGTTTTCAAATCCAAGATGGCCGCCGCTCAAAAGTATGATAACTACGTTATGGGTATCGTATCCGAGGTTCTCGAGGGTGCTGAGAACGATTTTGTGATCATTTTTCAAATCGAAGGCCGCCGCTCAAAAGTATGATAACTATATTATGGGTATCGTATCCGAGGGTCTCGATGGTGCTGAGAACGATTTTGTGATCATTTTTCTAATCCAAGATGGCCGCCGCACAAAATTATGTTTTCAGCAATATGGATATCGTGTCCGAGGTTCTCGAGGGTGCAGAGAACAATTCTGTTATCATTTTTTACATCCAAGAGAGCTGCCGCAAACAATTATGTTTTCAGCAATATGGATATCGTGTCCGAGGTTCTCGAGGGTGCAGAAAACAATTATGGGATTATTTTTAAATCCGAGATGGCCGCCGCTCAAAAGTATGATAACTAGATTATGGGTATCGTATCCGAAGTTCTCGAGGGTGCTGAGAACGATTTTGTGATCATTATTTCAAATCCAAGATGGCCGCCGCTCAAAATTATGATAACTACATTATGGGTATCGTATCCGAGGTTCTCGAGGGTGCAGAGAACGATTATGTGATCATTTTTTAAATTCAAGATGGCCGCCGCTCAAAATTATGATAACTACATTATGGGTATCGTATCCGAGGTTCTCGAGGGTGCAGAGAACGATTTTGTGATCATTTTTCAAATCGAAGGCCGCCGTTCAAAAGTATGATAACTATATTATGGGTATCGTATCCGAGGTTCTCGAGGGTGCTGAGAACGATTTTGTGATCATTTTTCAAATCGAAGGCCGCCGCTCAAAAGTATGATAACTATATTATGGGTATCGTATCCGAGGGTCTCGATGGTGCTGAGAACGATTTTTTTATCATTTTTCTAATCCAAGATGGCCGCCGCACAAAATTATGTTTTCAGCAATATGGATATCGTGTCCGAGGTTCTCGAGGGTGCAGAGAACAATTCTGTTATCATTTTTTACATCCAAGAGAGCTGCCGCAAACAATTATGTTTTCAGCAATATGGATATCGTATCCGAGGTTCTCAAGGGTGCACAGAACGATTTTGTGATCAGTTTTCAAATCCAAGATAACCGCCGTGCAAGATTATGATAACTACATTTTGGGTATCGTATCCGAGGTTCTCGAGGGTGCAGAGAACGATTTTGTGATCATTTTTCAAATCGAAGATGGCCGCCGCTCAAAAGTATGATAACTACATTATGGGTATCGTATCCTAGGTTCTCGAGGGTGCAGAGAACGATTTGGTGATCATTTTTCAAATCCAAGATGGCCGCCGCTCAAAAGTATGATATCTACATTATGGGTATCGTATCCGAGGTTCTCGAGGGTGCAGAGAACGATTTTGTGATCATTTTTCAAATCGAAGGCCGCCGTTCAAAAGTATGATAACTATATTATGGGTATCGTATCCGAGGTTCTCGAGGGTGCTGAGAACGATTTTGTGATCATTTTTCAAATCGAAGGCCGCCGCTCAAAAGTATGATAACTATATTATGGGTATCGTATCCGAGGATCTCGATGGTGCTGATAACGATTTTGTGATCATTTTTCTAATCCAAGATGGCCGCCGCACAAAATTATGATTTTAGCAATATGGATATCGTGTCCGAGGTTCTCGAGGGTGCAGAGAACAATTCTGTTATCATTTTTTACATCCAAGAGAGCTGCCGCAATCAATTATGTTTTCAGCAATTTGGATATCGTGTCCGAGGTTCTCGAGGGTGCAGAAAACAATTATGGGATTATTTTTAAATCCGAGATGGCCGCCGCTCAAAAGTATGATAACTAGATTATGCGTATCGTATCCGAGGTTCTCAAGGGTGCACAGAACGATTTTGTGATCAGTTTTCAAATCCAAGATGGCCGCCGTGCAAGATTATGATAACTATATTTTGGGTATCGTATCCGAGGTTCTCGCGGGTGCAGAGAACGATTTTGTGATCATTTTTCAATTCGAAGATGGCCGCCGCTCAAAAGTATGATAACTACATTATGGGTATCGTATCCTAGGTTCTCGAGGGTGCAGAGAACAATTCTGTTATCATTTTTGACATCCAAGAGAGGTGCCGCAAACAATTATGTTTTCAGCAATATGGATATCGTGTCCGAGGTTCTCGAGGGTGCAGGAAACAATTTTGAGATCATTTTTAAATCCGAGATGGCCGCCGCTCAAAAGTATGATAACTAGATTATGGGTATCGTATCCGAGTTTCTCAAGGGTGCAGAGAACAATTTTGTGATCAGTTTTCAAATCCAAGATGGCCGCCGCTCAAAAGTATGATAACTACATTATGGGTATCGTATCCGAGTTTCTCGAGGGTGCTGAGAACGATTTTTTGATCATTTTTCTAATCCAAGAAGGCCGCCGCACAAAATTATGTTTTCAGCAATATGGATATAGTGTCCGAGGTTCTCGAGGGTGCAGAGAACAATTCTGTTATCATTTTTTACATCCAAGAGAGCTGCCGCAAACAATTATGTTTTCAGCAATTTGGATATCGTGTCCGAGGTTCTCGAGGGTGCAGAAAACAATTATGGGATTATTTTTAAATCCGAGATGGCCGCCGCTCAAAAGTATGATAACTAGATTATGGGTATCGTATCCGAGGTTCTCGAGGGTGCTGAGAACGATTTTGTGATCATTTTTCAAATCCAAGATGGCCGCGGATCAAAAGTATGATAACTACATTATGGGTATCGTACCAGATGTTCTCGAGGGTGCTGAGAACGATTTTGTGATCATTTTTCAAATCCAAGATGGTCGCCGCTCAAAATTATGATAACTACATTATGGGTATCGTATCTGAGGTTCTCGAGGGTGCTGAGAACGATTTTGTGATCATTTTTCAAATCCAAGATGGCCGCCGCACAAAATTATGATTTCAGCAATATGGATATCGTGTCCAAGATTCTCGAGGGTGCAGTGAACGATTTGATGATCATTTTTCAAATCCAAGATGGCCGCCGCACAAAATTATGATTTTAGCAATATGGATATCATGTCCGAGGTTCTCGAGGGTGCAGAAAACAATTTCGGGATCATTTTTATATCCGAGATAGCCGCCGCTCAAAAGTATGATAACTAGATTATGGGTATCGTATCCGAGATTCTCAAGGGTGCAGAGCATGATTTTGAGATCAGTTTTCAAATCCAAGATGGCCGCCGCTCAAAAGTATGATAACTACGTTATGGGTATCGTATCCGAGGTTCTCGAGGATGCTGAGAACGATTTTGTGATCATTTTTCAAATCGAAGGCCGCCGCTCAAAAGTATGATAACTATATTATGGGTATCGTATCCGAGGGTCTCGATGGTGCTGAGAACGATTTTGTGATCATTTTTCTAATCCAAGATGGCCGCCGCACAAAATTATGTTTTCAGCAATATGGATATCGTGTCCGAGGTTCTCGAGGGTGCAGAGAACAATTCTGTTATCATTTTTTACATCCAAGAGAGCTGCCGCAAACAATTATGTTTTCAGCAATATGGATATCGTGTCCGAGGTTCTCGAGGGTGCAGAAAACAATTATGGGATTATTTTTAAATGCGAGATGGCCGCCGCTCAAAAGTATGATAACTAGATTATGGGTATCGTATCCGAGGTTCTCAAGGGTGCACAGAACGATTTTGTGATCAGTTTTCAAATGCAAGAAGGCCGCCGTGCAAGATTATGATAACTACATTTTGGGTATCGTATCCGAGGTTCTCGAGGGTGCTGAGAACGATTTTTTGATCATTTTTCAAATCCAAGATGGCCGCCGCACAAAATTATGTTTTCAGCAATATGGATATAGTGTCCGAGGTTCTCGAGGGTGCAGAGAACAATTCTGTTATAATTTTTTACATCCAAGAAAGGTGCCGCAAACAATTATGTTTTCAGCAATATGGATATCGTGTCCGAGGTTCTCGAGGGTGCAGGAAACAATTTTGAGATCATTTTTAAATCCGAGATGGCCGCCGCTCAAAAGTATGATAACTAGATTATGGGTATCGTATCCGAGTTTCTCAAGGGTGCAGAGAACAATTTTGTGATCAGTTTTCAAATCCAAGATGGCCGCCGCTCAAAATTATGATAACTACATTATGGGTTTCGTATCCGAGGCTCTCGAGGGTGCAGAGAACGATTTTGTGATCATTTTTCAAATCGAAGGCCGCCGCCCAAAAGTATGATATCTATATTATGGGTATCGTATCCGAGGTTCTCGAGGGTGCTGAGAACGATTTTGTGATCATTTTTCAAATCGAAGGCCGCCGCTCAAAAGTATGATAACTTTTTTATGGGTATCGTATCCGAGGGTCTCGAGGGTGCTGAGAACGATTTTGTGATCATTTTTCTAATCCAAGATGGCCGCCGCACAAAATTATGTTTTCAGCAATATGGATATCGTGTCCTAGGTTCTCGAGGGTGCAGAGAACAATTCTGTTATCATTTTTTACATCCAAGAGAGCTGCCGCAAACAATTATGTTTTCAGCAATATGGATATCGTGTCCGAGGTTCTCGAGGGTGCAGAAAACAATTATGGGATTATTTTTAAATCCGAGATGGCCGCCGCTCAAAAGTATGATAACTAGATTATGGGTATCGTATCCGAGGTTCTCAAGGGTGCACAGAACGATTTTGTGATCAGTTTTCAAATCCAAGATGGCCGCCGTGCAAGATTATGATAACTACATTTTAGGTATCGTATCCGAGGTTCTCGAGGGTGCAGAGAACGATTTTGTGATCATTTTTCAAATCGAAGATGGCCGCCGCTCAAAAGTATGATAACTACATTATGGGTATCGTATCCTAGGTTCTCGAGGGTGCAGAGAACGATTTGGTGATCATTTTTCAAATCCAAGATGGCCGCCGCACAAAATTATGATTTTGGCAATATGGATATCCTGTCCGAGGTTCTCGAGGGTGCAGAGAACAATTATTTTATCATTTTTTACATCCAAGAGAGCTGCCGCAAACAATTATGTTTTCAGCAATATGGATATCGTGTCCGAGGTTCTCGAGGGTGCAGAAAACAATTTTGGGATCATTTTTATATCCGAGATAGCCGCCGCTCAAAAGTATGATAACTAGATTATGGGTATCGTATCCGAGATTCTCAAGGGTGCAGAGCATGATTTTGAGATCAGTTTTCAAATCCAAGATGGCCGCCGCTCAAAAGAATGATAACTACATTATGGGTATCGTATCCGAGTTTCTCGAGGGTGCTGAGAACGATTTTGTGATCATTTTTCAAATCCAAGATGGCTGCCGTTCAAAATTATGATAACTACATTATGGGTATCGTATCCGAGTTTCTCGAGGGTGCTGAGAACGATTTTGTGATCATTTTTCAAATCCAAGATTGCCGCCGCTCAAAATTATGATAACTACATTATGGGTATCGTATCCGAGGTTCTCGAGGGTGCAGAGAACGATAATGTGATCATTTTAGAAATCCAAGATGGCCGCCGCTCAAAATTATGATAACTACATTATGGGTATCGTATCCGAGGTTCTCGAGGGTGCAGAGAACGATTTTGAGATCATTTTTCAAATCGAAGGCCGCCGCTCAAAAGTTTGATAACTATATTATGGGTATCGTATCCGAGGTTCTCGAGGGTGCTGAGAACGATTTTATGATCATTTTTCTAATCCAAGATGGCCGCCGCAAAAAATTATATTTTCAGCAATATGGATATCGTGTCCGAGGTTCTCGAGGGTGCAGAGAACAATTCTGTTATCATTTTTTAACATCCAAGAGAGCTGCCGCAAACAATTATGTTTTCAGCAATATGGATATCGTGTCCGAGGTTCTCGAGGGTGCAGAAAACAATTATGGGATTATTTTTAAATCCGAGATGGCCGCCGCTCAAAAGTATGATTACTAGATTATGGGTATCGTATCCGAGGTTCTCAAGGGTGCACAGAACGATTTTGTGATCAGTTTTCAAATCCAAGATGGCCGCCGTGCAAGATTATGATAACTACATTTTGGGTATCGTATCCGAGGTTCTCGAGGGTGCAGAGAACGATTTTGTGATCATTTTTCAAATCGAAGATGGCCGCCGCTCAAAAGTATGATAACTACTTTATGGGTATCGTATCCTAGGTTCTCGAGGGTGCAGAGAACGATTTGGTGATCATTTTTCAAATCCAAGATGGCCGCCGCACAAAATTATGATTTTAGCAATATGGATATCGTGTCCGAGGTTCTCGAGGGTGCAGAGAACAATTCTGTTGTCATTTTTTACATCCAAGAGAGCTGCCGCAAACAATTATGTTTTCAGCAATATGGATATCGTGTCCGAGGTTCTCGAGGGTGCAGAAAACAATTTTGAGATCATTTTTAAATCCGAGATGGCCGCCGCTCAAAAGTATGATAACTAGATTATGGGTATCGTATCCGAGGTTCTCAAGGGTGCAGAGAACAATTTTGTGATCAGTTTTCAAATCCAAGATGGCCGCGGATCAAAAGTATGATAACTACATTATGGGTATCGTATCCGAGTTTCTCGAGGGTGCTGAGAACGATTTTGTGATCATTTTTCAAATCCAAGATGGCTGCCGTGCAAGATTATGATCATAAAAATATGGGTGACGTATCCGAGGTTCTCGAGGGTGCAGAGAATGATTTTGTGATCATTTTTGAAATCCAAGATGGCCGCCGGTCAAAATTATGATAACTACATTATGGGTATCGTATCCGAGGTTCTCGAGGGTGCTGAGAATGATTTTGTGATCATTTTTCAAATCCAAGATGGCCGCGGATCAAAAGTATGATAACTAGATTATGGGTATCGTATCCGAGGTTCTCAAGGGTGCACAGAACGATTTTGTGATCATTTTTCAAATCCAAGATGGCCGCGGATCAAAAGTATGATAACTAGATTATGGGTATCGTATCCGAGGTTCTCAAGGGTGCACAGAACGATTTTGTGATCAGTTTTCAAATCCAAGATGGCCGCCGTGCAAGATTATGATAACTACATTTTGGGTATCGTATCCGAGGTTCTCGAGGGTGCAGAGAACGATTTTGTGATCATTTTTCAAATCGAAGATGGCTGCCGCTCAAAAGTATGATAACTACTTTATGGGTATCGTATCCGAGGTTCTCGATGGTGCTGAGAACGATTTTGTGATCATTTTTCAAATCCAAGATGGCCGCCGTACAAAATTATGATCTCAGCAATATGGATATCGTGTCCAAGATTCTCTAGGGTGCCGAGAACGATTTGGTGATCATTTTTCAAATCCAAGATGGCCGCCGCACAAAATTATGATTTTAGCAATATGGATATCGTGTCCGAGGTTCTCGAGGGTGCAGAGAACAATTCTGTTATCATTTTTTACATCCAAGAGAGCTGCCGCAAACAATTATGTTTTCAGCAATATGGATATCGTGTCCGAGGTTCTCGAGGGTGCAGAAAACAATTTTGAGATCATTTTTAAATCCGAGATGGCCGCCGCTCAAAAGTATGATAACTAGATTATGGGTATCGTATCCGAGGTTCTCAAGGGTGCAGAGAACAATTTTGTGATCAGTTTTCAAATCCAAGATGGCCGCGGATCAAAAGTATGATAACTACATTATGGGTATCGTATCCGAGTTTCTCGAGGGTGCTGAGAACGATTTTGTGATCATTTTTCAAATCCAAGATGGCTGCCGTGCAAGATTATGATCATAAAAATATGGGTGACGTATCCGAGGTTCTCGAGGGTGCAGAGAATGATTTTGTGATCATTTTTGAAATCCAAGATGGCCGCCGGTCAAAATTATGATAACTACATTATGGGTATCGTATCCGAGGTTCTCGAGGGTGCTGAGAATGATTTTGTGATCATTTTTCAAATCCAAGATGGCCGCGGATCAAAAGTATGATAACTAGATTATGGGTATCGTATCCGAGGTTCTCAAGGGTGCACAGAACGATTTTGTGATCAGTTTTCAAATCCAAGATGGCCGCCGTGCAAGATTATGATAACTACATTTTGGGTATCGTATCCGAGGTTCTCGAGGGTGCAGAGAACGATTTTGTGATCATTTTTCAAATCGAAGATGGCTGCCGCTCAAAAGTATGATAACTACTTTATGGGTATCGTATCCGAGGTTCTCGATGGTGCTGAGAACGATTTTGTGATCATTTTTCAAATCCAAGATGGCCGCCGCACAAAATTATGATCTCAGCAATATGGATATCGTGTCCAAGATTCTCTAGGGTGCCGAGAACGATTTGGTGATCATTTTTCAAATCCAAGATGGCCGCCGCACAAAATTATGATTTTAGCAATATGGATATCGTGTCCGAGGTTCTCGAGGGTGCAGAGAACAATTCTGTTATCATTTTTTACATCCAAGAGAGCTGCCGCAAACAATTATGTTTTCAGCAATATGGATATCGTGTCCGAGGTTCTCGAGGGTGCAGAAAACAATTTTGGGATCATTTTTATATCCGAGATAGCCGCCGCTCAAAAGTATGATAACTAGATTATGGGTATCGTATCCGAGATTCTCAAGGGTGCAGAGCATGATTTTGAGATCAGTTTTCAAATCCAAGATGGCCGCCGCTCAAAAGTATGATAACTACGTTATGGGTATCGTATCCGAGTTTCTCGAGGGTGCTGAGAACGATTTTGTGATCATTTTTCATATCCAAGATAGCTGCCGTGCAAGATTTTGATCATAAAAATATGGGTGACGAATCCGAGGTTCTCGAGGGTGCAGAGAATGATTTTGTGATCATTTTTTAAATCCAAGATGGCCGCCGGTCAAAATTATGATAACTACATTATGGGTATCGTATCCGAGGTTCTCGAGGGTGCTGAGAATGATTTTGTGATCATTTTTCAAATCCAAGATGGCCGCGGATCTAAAGTATGATAACTACATTATGGGTATCGTACCAGAGGTTCTCGAGGGTGCTGAGAACGATTTTGTGATCATTTTTCAAATCCAAGATGGTCGCCGGTCAAAATTATGATAACTACATTATGGGTATCGTATCCAAGGTTCTCGAGGGTGCAGAGAACGATTTTGTGATCATTTTTCAAATCGAAGATGGCTGCCGCATAAAAGTATGATAACTACATTATGGGTATCGTATCCGAGGTTCTCGATGGTGCTGAGAACGATTTTGTGATCATTTTTCAAATCCAAGATGGCCGCCGCACAAAATTATGATCTCAGCAATATGGATATCGTGTCCAAGATTCTCTAGGGTGCAGAGAACGATTTGGTGATCATTTTTCAAATCCAAGATGGCCGCCGCACAAAATTATGATCTCAGCAATATGGATATCGTGTCCAAGATTCTCTAGGGTGCAGAGAACGATTTGGTGATCATTTTTCAAATCCAAGATGGCCGCCGCACAAAATTATGATTTTAGCAATATGGATATCGTGTCCGAGGTTCTCGAGGGTGCAGAGAACAATTCTGTTATCATTTTTTACATCCAAGAGATCTGCCGCAAACAATTATGTTTTCAGCAATATGGATATCGTGTCCGAGGTTCTCGAGGGTGCAGAGAACAATTCTGTTATCATTTTTTAGATCCAATAGAGCTGCCGCAAACAATTATGTTTTCAGCAATATGGATATCGTGTCCGAGGTTCTCGAGGGTGCAGAAAACAATTTTGAGATCATTTTTAAATCCGAGATGGCCGCCGCTCAAAAGTATGATAACTAGATTATGGGTATCGTAACCGAGGTTCTCTAGGGTGCTGAGAACGATTTTGTGATCATTTTTCAAATCCAAGATGGCCGCCGTGCAAGATTATGATCATAAAAATATGGGTGTCGTATCCGAGGTTCTCGAGGGTGCAGACAATGATTTTGTGAACATTTTTAAATCCGAGATGGCCGCCGCTCAAAAGTATGATAACTAGATTATGGGTATCGTATCCGAGGTTCTCAAGGGTGCAGAGAACGATTTTGTGATCAGTTTTCAAATCCAAGATGGCCGCCGCTCAAAATAATGATAACTACATTATATGTATCGTCTCCGAGGTTCTCGAGGGTGCAGAGAACGATTTTGTGATCATTTTTCAAATCCAAGATGGCCGCCGCACAAAATTATGATCTCAGCAATATGGATATCGTGTCCAAGATTCTCTAGGGTGCAGAGAACGATTTGGTGATCATTTTTCAAATCCAAGATGGCCGCCGCACAAAATTATGATTTTAGCAATATGGATATCGTGTCCGAGGTTCTCGAGGGTGCAGAGAACTATTCTGTTATCATTTTTTACATCCAAGAGATCTGCCGCAAACAATTATGTTTTCAGCAATATGAATATCGTGTCCGAGGTTCTCGAGGGTGCAGAAAACAATTTTGGGATCATTTTTAAATCGTAGATGGCCGCCGCTCAATAGTATGATAACTAGATTATGGGTATCGTAACCGAGGTTCTCTAGAGTGCTGAGAACGATTTTGTGATCATTTTTCAAATCCAAGATGGCCGCCGTGCAAGATTATGATCATAAAAATATGGGTGTCGTATCCGAGGTTCTCGAGGGTGCAGACAATGATTTTGTGATCATTTTTAAATCCGAGATGGCCGCCACTCAAAAGTATGATAACTAGATTATGAGTATCGTATCCGAGGTTCTCAAGGGTGCAGAGAACGATTTTGTGATCAGTTTTCAAATCCAAGATGGCCGCCGCTCAAAATAATGATAACTACATTATATGTATCGTCTCCGAGGTTCTCGAGGGTGCAGAAAACAATTTTGAGATCATTTTTAAATCCGAGATGGCCGCCGCTCAAAAGTATGATAACTACATTATGGGTATCGTATCCGAGTTTCTCGAGGGTGCTGAGAACGATTTTGTGATCATTTTTCAAATCCAAGATGGCTGCCGTGCAAGATTATGATCATAAAAATATGGGTGACGAATCCGAGGTTCTCGAGGGTGCACAGAATGATTTTGTGATCATTTTTTAAATCCAAGATGGCCGCCGGTCAAAATTATGATAACTACATTATGGGTATCGTATCCGAGGTTCTCGAGGGTGCTGAGAATGATTTTGTGATCATTTTTCAAATCCAAGATGGCCGCGGATCAAAAGTATGATAACTACATTATGGGTATCGTACCAGAGGTTCTCGAGGGTGCTGAGAACGATTTTGTGATCATTTTTCAAATCCAAGATGGTCGCCGGTCAAAATTATGATAACTACATTATGGGTATCGTATCCAAGGTTCTCGAGGGTGCAGAGAACGATTTTGTGATCATTTTTCAAATCGAAGATGGCTGCCGCATAAAAGTATGATAACTACATTATGGGTATCGTATCCGAGGTTCTCGATGGTGCTGAGAACGATTTTGTGATCATTTTTCAAATCCAAGATGGCCGCCGCACAAAATTATGATCTCAACAATATGGATATCGTGTCCAAGATTCTCTAGGGTGCAGAGAACGATTTGGTGATCATTTTTCAAATCCAAGATGGCCGCCGCACAAAATTATGATCTCAGCAATATGGATATCGTGTCCAAGATTCTCGAGGGTGCAGAGAACGATTTGGTGATCATTTTTCAAATCCAAGACGGCCGCCGCACAAAATTATGATTTTAGCAATATGGATATCGTGTCCGAGGTTCTCGAGGGTGCAGAGAACAATTCTGTTATCATTTTTTACATCCAAGAGAGCTGCCGCAAACAACTTTGTTTTCAGCAATATGGATATCATGTCCGAGGTTCTCGAAGGTGCAGAAAACAATTTTGGGATCATTTTTATATCCGAGATAGCCGCCGCTCAAAAGTATGATAACTAGATTATGGGTATCGTATCCGAGATTCTCAAGGGTGCAGAGCATGATTTTCAGATCAGTTTTCAAATCCAAGATGGCCGCCGCTCAAAAGTATGATAACTACGTTATGGGTATCGTATCCGAGGTTCTCGAGGATGCTGAGAACGATTTTGTGATCATTTTTCAAATCCAAGATGGCCGCCGCACAAAATTATGATTTTAGCAATATGGATATCGTGTCCGAGGTTCTCGAGGGTGCAGAGAACAATTCTGTTATCATTTTTCAAATCCAAGATGGCCGCCGTGCAAGATTATGATCATAAAAATATGGGTATCGTATCCGAGGTTCTCGAGGGTGCAGAGAACAATTCTGTTATCATTTTTTACATCCAAGAGAGCTGCCGCAAACAATTATGTTTTCAGCAATATGGATATCGTGTCCGAGGTTCTCGAGGGTGCAGAGAACGATTTTGTGATCATTTTTCAAATCCAAGATGGCCGCCGTGCAAGATTATGATCATAAAAATATGGGTATCGTATCCGAGGTTCTCGAGGGTGCTGAGAACGATTTTGTGATCATTTTTAAATCCGAGATGGCCGCCGCTCAAAAGTATGATAACTAAATTATGGGTATCGTATCCGAGTTTCTCGAGGGTGCTGAGAACGATTTTGTGATCATTTTTCAAATCCAAGATGGCCGCCGTGCAAGATTATGATCATAAAAATATGGGTGTCGTATCCGAGGTTCTCGAGGGTGCAGACAATGATTTTGTGATCATTTTTAAATCTGAGATGGCCGCCGCTCAAAAGTATGATAACTAGATAATGGGTATCGTATCCGAGGTTCTCGAGGGTGCAGAGAACGATTTTGTGATCATTTTTCAAATCCATGATGGCCGCCGTGCAAGATTATGATCATAAAAATATGGGTATCGTATCCGAGGTTCTCGAGGGTGCTGAGAACGATTTTGTGATCATTTTTCAAATCCAAGATGGCCGCGGATCAAAAGTATGATAACTAGATTATGGGTATCGTATCCGAGATTCTCAAGGGTGCAGAGCATGATTTTCAGATCAGTTTTCAAATCCAAGATGGCCGCCGCTCAAAAGTATAATAACTACGTTATGGGTATCGTATCCGAGATTCTCGAGGATGCTGAGAACGATTTTGTGATCATTTTTCAAATCGAAGGCCGCCGCTCAAAAGTATAATAACTACGTTATGGGTATCGTATCCGAGGGTCTCGATGGTGCTGAGAACGATTTTGTGATCATTTTTCTATTCCAAGATGGCCGCCGCACAAAATTATGTTTTCAGCAATATGGATATCGTGTCCGAGGTTCTCGAGGGTGCAGAGAACAATTCTGTTATCATTTTTTACATCCAAGAGAGCTGCCGCAAACAATTATGTTTTCAGCAATATGGATATCGTGTCCGAGATTCTCGAGGGTGCAGAAAACAATTATGGGATTATTTTTAAATCCGAGAAGGCCGCCGCTTAAAAGTATGAAAACTAGATTATGGGTATCGTATCCGAGGTTCTCAAGGGTGCACAGAACGATTTTGTGATCAGTTTTCAAATCCAAGATGGCCGCCGTGCAAGATTATGATAACTACATTTTGGGTATCGTATCCGAGGTTCTCGAGGGTGCAGAGAACGATTTTGTGATCATTTTTCAAATCGAAGATGGCCGCCGCTCAAAAGTATGATAACTTCATTATGGGTATCGTATCCTAGGTTCTCGAGGGTGCAGAGAACGATTTGGTGATCATTTTTCAAATCCAAGATGGCCGCCGCACAAAATTATGATTTTAACAATATGGATATCGTGTCCGAGGTTCTCGAGGGTGCAGAGAACAATTCTGTTATCATTTTTTACATCCAAGAGAGCTGCCGCAAACAATGATGTTTTCAGCAATATGGATATCGTGTCCGAGGTTCTCGAGGGTGCAGAAAACAATTTTGGGATCATTTTTAAATCCGAGATGGCCGCCGCTCAAAAGTATGATAACTAGATTATGGGTATCGTATTCGAGGTTCTCAAGGGTGCAGAGAACGATTTTGTGATCAGTATTCAAATCCAAAATGGCCGCCGCTCAAAAGTATGATAACTAGATTATGGGTATCGTATCCGAGTTTCTCGAGGGTGCTGAGAACGATTTTGTGATCATTTTTCAAATCCAAGATGGCCGCCGTGCAAGATTATGATCATAAAAATATCGGTATCGTATCCGAGGTTCTCGAGGGTGCTGAGAACGATTTTGTGATCATTATTTCAAATCCAAGATGGCCGCCGCTCAAAATTATGATAACTACATTATGGGTATCGTATCCGAGGTTCTCGAGGGTGCAGAGAACGATTTTGTGATCATTTTTCAAATCGAAGGCCGCCGCTCAAAAGTATGATAACTATATTATGGGTATCGTATCCGAGGGTCTCGAGGGTGCTGAGAACGATTTTGTGATCATTTTTCTAATCCAAGATGGCCGCCGCACAAAATTATGTTTTCAGCAATATGGATATCGTGCCCGAGGTTCTCGAGGGTGCAGAGAACAATTCTGTTATCATTTATTACATCCAAGAGAGCTTCCGCAAACAATTATGTTTTCAGCAATATGGATATCGTGTCCGAGGTTCTCGAGGGTGCAGAAAACAATTATGGGATTATTTTTAAATCCGAGATGGCCGCCGCTCAAAAGTATGATAACTAGATTATGGGTATCGTATCCGAGGTTCTCAAGGGTGCAGAGAACGATTTTGTGATCATTTTTCAAATCGAAGATGGCCGCCGCTCAAAAGTATGATAACTACATTATGGGTATCGTATCCTAGGTTCTCGAGGGTGCAGAGAACGATTTGGTGATCATTTTTCAAATCCAAGAGAGCTGCCGCAAACAATTATGTTTTCAGCAATATGGATATCGTGTCCGAGGTTCTCGAGGGTGCAGAGAACGATTTTGTGATCATTTTTCAAATCCAAGATGGCCGCCGTGCAAGATTATGATCATAAAAATATGGGTATCGTATCCGAGGTTCTCGAGGGTGCAGAGAACGATTTGGTGATCATTTTTCAAATCCAAGATGGCCGCCGCACTAAATTATGATTTTAGCAATATGGATATCGTGTCCGAGGTTCTCGAGGGTGCAGAGAACAATTCTGTTATCATTTTTTACATCCAAGAGAGCTGCCGCAAACAATTATGTTTTCAGCAATATGGATATCGTGTCCGAGGTTCTCGAGGGTGCAGAGAACGATTTTGTGATCATTTTTCAAATCCAAGATGGCCGCCGTGCAAGATTATGATCATAAAAATATGGGTATCGTATCCGAGGTTCTCGAGGGTGCTGAGAACGATTTTGTGATCATTTTTAAATCCGAGATGGCCGCCGCTCAAAAGTATGATAACTAAATTATGGGTATCGTATCCGAGTTTCTCGAGGGTGCTGAGAACGATTTTGTGATCATTTTTCAAATCCAAGATGGCCGCCGTGCAAGATTATGATCATAAAAATATGGGTATCGTATCCGAGGTTCTCGAGGGTGCTGAGAACGATTTTGTGATCATTTTTAAATCCGAGATGGCCGCCGCTCAAAAGTATGATAACTAAATTATGGGTATCGTATCCGAGTTTCTCGAGGGTGCTGAGAACGATTTTGTGATCATTTTTCAAATCCAAGATGGCCGCCGTGCAAGATTATGATCATAAAAATATGGGTGTCGTATCCGAGGTTCTCGAGGGTGCAGACAATGATTTTGTGATCATTTTTAAATCTGAGATGGCCGCCGCTCAAAAGTATGATAACTAGATTATGGGTATCGTATCCGAGGTTCTCAAGGGTGCAGAGAACGATTTTGTGATCATTTTTCAAATCGAAGATGGCCGCCGCTCAAAAGTATGATAACTACATTATGGGTATCGTATCCTAGGTTCTCGAGGGTGCAGAGAACGATTTGGTGATCATTTTTCAAATCCAAGATGGCCGCCGCACTAAATTATGATTTTAGCAATATGGATATCGTGTCCGAGGTTCTCGAGGGTGCAGAGAACAATTCTGTTATCATTTTTTACATCCAAGAGAGCTGCCGCAAACAATTATGTTTTCAGCAATATGGATATCGTGTCCGAGGTTCTCGAGGGTGCAGAGAACGATTTTGTGATCATTTTTCAAATCCAAGATGGCCGCCGTGCAAGATTATGATCATAAAAATATGGGTATCGTATCCGAGGTTCTCGAGGGTGCTGAGAACGATTTTGTGATCATTTTTAAATCCGAGATGGCCGCCGCTCAAAAGTATGATAACTAAATTATGGGTATCGTATCCGAGTTTCTCGAGGGTGCTGAGAACGATTTTGTGATCATTTTTCAAATCCAAGATGGCCGCCGTGCAAGATTATGATCATAAAAATATGGGTGTCGTATCCGAGGTTCTCGAGGGTGCAGACAATGATTTTGTGATCATTTTTAAATCTGAGATGGCCGCCGCTCAAAAGTATGATAACTAGATAATGGGTATCGTATCCGAGGTTCTCAAGGGTGCAGAGAACGAATTTGTGATCATTTTTCAAATCCATGATGGCCGCCGTGCAAGATTATGATCATAAAAATATGGGTATCGTATCCGAGGTTCTCGAGGGTGCTGAGAACGATTTTGTGATCATTTTTCAAATCCAAGATGGCCGCGGATCAAAAGTATGATTACTACATTATGGGTATCGTACCAGAGATTCTCGAGGGTGCTGAGAACGATTTTATGATCATTTTTCAAATCCAAGATGGTCGCCGCTCAAAATTATGATAACTACATTTTGGGTATCGTATCTGAGGTTCTCGAGGGTGCTGAGAACGATTTTGTGATCATTTTTCAAATCCAAGATGGCCGCCGCAAAAAATTATGATCTCAGCAATATGGATATCGCGTCCAAGTTTCTCGAGGGTGCAGAGAACGATTTGGTGATCATTTTTCAAATCCAAGACGGCCGCCGCACAAAATTATGATTTTAGCAATATGGATATCGTGTCCGAGGTTCTCGAGGGTGCAGAGAACAATTCTGTTATCATTTTTTACATCCAAAAGAGCTGCCGCAAACAATTATGTTTTCAGCAATATGGGTATCGTATCCGAGGTTCTCGAGGGTGCTGAGAACGATTTTGTGATCATTTTTCAAATCCAAGATGGCCGCGGATCAAAAGTATGATAACTACATTATGGGTATCGTACCAGAGATTCTCGAGGGTGCTGAGAACGATTTTATGATCATTTTTCAATTCCAAGATGGTCGCCGCTCAAAATTATGATAACTACATTATGGGTATCGTATCTGAGGTTCTCGAGGGTGCTGAGAACGATTTTATGATCATTTTTCAAATCCAAGATGGCCGCCGCTCAAAAGTATGATAACTACATTATGGGTATCGTATCCTAGGTTCTCGAGGGTGCAGAGAACGATTTGGTGATCATTTTTCAAATCCAAGATGGCCGCCGCAAAAAATTATGATTTTAGCAATATGGATATCGTGTCCGAGTTTCTCGAGGGTGCAGAGAACGATTTTGTGATCATTTTTCAAATCCAAGATGGCCGCCGTGCAAGATTATGATCATAAAAATATGGGTATCGTATCCGAGGTTCTCGAGGGTGCTGAGAACGATTTTGTGATCATTTTTAAATCCGAGATGGCCGCCGCTCAAAAGTATGATAACTAAATTATGGGTATCGTATCCGAGTTTCTCGAGGGTGCTGAGAACGATTTTGTGATCATTTTTCAAATCCAAGATGGCCGCCGTGCAAGATTATGATCATAAAAATATGGGTGTCGTATCCGAGGTTCTCGAGGGTGCAGACAATGATTTTGTGATCATTTTTAAATCCGAGATGGCCGCCGCTCAAAAGTATGATAACTAGATTATGGGTATCGTATTCGAGGTTCTCAAGGGTGCAGAGAACGATTTTGTGATCAGTATTCAAATCCAAGATGGCCGCCGCTCAAAAGTATGATAACTACATTACGGGTATCGTATCCGAGTTTCTCGAGGGTGCTGAGAACGATTTTGTGATCATTTTTCAAATCCAAGATGGCCGCCGTGCAAGATTAAGATCATAAAAATATCGGTATCGTATCCGAGGTTCTCGAGGGTGCTGAGAACGATTTTGTGATCATTATTTCAAATCCAAGATGGCCGCCGCTCAAAATTATGATAACTACATTATGGGTATCGTATCCGAGGTTCTCGAGGGTGCAGAGAACGATTTTGTGATCATTTTTCAAATCGAAGGCCGCCGCTCAAAAGTATGATAACTATATTATGGGTATCGTATCCGAGGGTCTCGAGGGTGCTGAGAACGATTTTGTGATAATTTTTCTAATCCAAGATGGCCGCCGCACAAAATTATGTTTTCAGCAATATGGATATCGTGCCCGAGGTTCTCGAGGGTGCAGAGAACAATTCTGTTATCATTTATTACATCCAAGAGAGCTGCCGCAAACAATTATGTTTTCAGCAATATGGATATCGTGTCCGAGGTTCTCGAGGGTGCAGAAAACAATTATGGGATTATTTTTAAATCCGAGATGGCCGCCGCTCAAAAGTATGATAACTAGATTATGGGTATCGTATCCGAGGTTCTCAAGGGTGCAGAGAACGATTTTGTGATCATTTTTCAAATCGAAGATGGCCGCCGCTCAAAGGTATGATAACTACATTATGGGTATCGTATCCTAGGTTCTCGAGGGTGCAGAGAACGATTTGGTGATCATTTTTCAAATCCAAGATGGCCGCCGCACAAAATTATGATTTTAGCAATATGGATATCGTGTCCGAGGTTCTCGAGGGTGCAGAGAACAATTCTGTTATCATTTTTTACATCCAAGAGAGGTGCCGCAAATAATTATGTTTTCAGCAATATGGATATCGTGTCCGAGGTTCTCGAGGGTGCAGAAAACAATTTTGAGATCATTTTTAAATCCGAGATGGCCGCCGCTCAAAAGTATGATAACTAGATTATGGGTATCGTATTCGAGGTTCTCAAGGGTGCAGAGAACAATTTTGTGATCAGTTTTCAAATCCAAGATGGCCGCCGCTCAAAAGTATGATAACTACATTATGGGTATCGTATCCGAGTTTCTCGAGGGTGCTGAGAACGATTTTTTGATCATTTTTCTAATCCAAGATGGCCGCCGCACAAAATTATGTTTTCAGCAATATGGATATAGTGTCTGAGGTTCTCGAGGGTGCAGAGAACAATTCTGTTATCATTTTTTACATCCAAGAGAGCTGCCGCAAACAATTTTGTTTTCAGCAATTTGGATATCGTGTCCGAGGTTCTCGAGGGTGCAGAAAACAATTATGGGATTATTTTTAAATCCGAGATGGCCGCCGCTCAAAAGTATGATAACTAGATTATGGGTATCGTATCCGAGGTTCTCAAGGGTGCACACAACGATTTTGTGATCAGTTTTCAATTCCAAGATGGCCGCCGTGCAAGATTATGATAACTACATTTTGGGTATCGTATCCGAGGTTCTCGAGGGTGCAGAGAACGATTTTGTGATCATTTTTCAAATCGCAGATGTCCGCCGCTCAAAAGTATGATAACTACATTATGGGTATCGTATCCGAGGTTCTCGAGGGTGCAGAGAATGATTTTGTGATTTTTCATTTTTGAAATCCAAGATAGCCGCCGGTCAAAATTATGATAACTACATTATGGGTATCGTATCCGAGTTTCTCGAGGGTGCTGAGAATGATTTTGTGATCATTTTTCAAATCCAAGATGGCCGCGGATCAAAAGTATGATAAATACATTATGGGTATCGTCCCAGAGGTTCTCGAGGGTGCTGAGAACGATTTTGTGATCATTTTTCAAATCCAAGATGGTCGCCGCTCAAAATTATGTTAACTACATTATGGGTATCGTATCCGAGGTTCTCGAGGGTGCAGAGAACGATTTTGTGATCATTTTTCAAATCGAAGATGGCTGCCGCACAAAAGTATGATAACTACATTATGGATATCGTGTCCAAGATTCTCGAGGGTGCAGAGAACGATTTGGTGATCATTTTTCAAATCCAAGATGGCCGCCGCACAAAATTATGATTTTGGCAATATGGATATCGTGTCCGAGGTTCTCGAGGGTGCAGAAAACAATTCTTTTATCATTTTTTACATCCAAGAGAAATGCCGCAAACAATTATGTTTTCAGCAATATGGATATCGTGTCCGAGGTTCTCGAGGGTGCAGAAAACAATTTTGGGATCATTTTTAAATCCGAGATGGCCGCCGCTCAAAAGTATGATAACTAGATTATGGGTATCGTATCCGAGGTTCTCAAGGGTGCAGAGAACGATTTTGTGATCAGTTATCAAATCCAAGATGGCCGCCGCTCAAAAGTATGATAACTAAATTATGGGTATCGTATCCGAGTTTCTCGAGGGTGCTGAGAACGATTTTGTGATCATTTTTCAAATCCAAGATGGCCGCCGTGCAAGATTATGATCATAAAAATATGGGTGTCGTATCCGAGGTTCTCGAGGGTGCAGACAATGATTTTGTGATCATTTTTAAATCCGAGATAGCCGCCGCTCAAAAGTATGATAACTAGATTATGGGTATCGTATCCGAGGTTCTCAAGGGTGCAGAGAACGATTTTGTGATCAGTTTTCAAATCCAAGATGGCCGCCGCTCAAAAGTATGATAAATAAATTATGGGTATCGTATCCGAGTTTCTCGAGGGTGCTGAGAACGATTTTGTGATCATTTTTCAAATCCAAGATGGCCGCCGTGCAAGATTATGATCATAAAAATATGGGTGTCGTATCCGAGGTTCTCGAGGGTGCAGACAATGATTTTGTGATCATTTTTAAATCCGAGATGGCCGCCGCTCAAAAGTATGATAACTAAATTATGGGTATCGTATCCGAGGTTCTCAAGGGTGCACAGAACGATTTTGTGATCATTTTTCAAATCCAAGATGGCCGCCGCACAAAATTATGTTTTCAGCAATATGGATATCGTGCCCGAGGTTCTCGAGGGTGCAGAGAACAATTCTGTTATTATTTTTTACATCCAAGAGAGCTGCCGCAAACAATTATGTTTTCAGCAATATGGATATCGTGTCCGAGGTTCTCGAGGGTGCAGAAAACAATTTTGGGATCATTTTTATATCCGAGATAGCCGCCGCTCAAAAGTATGATAACTAGATTATGGGTATCGTATCCGAGGTTCTCAAGGGTGCACAGAACGATTTTGTGATCAATTTTCAAATCCAAGATGGCCGCCGTGCAAGATTATGATAACTACATTTTGGGTATCGTATCCGAGGTTCTCGAGGGTGCAGAGAACGATTTTGTGATCATTTTTCAAATCGAAGATGGCCGCCGCTCAAAAGTATGATAACTACATTATGGGTATCGTATCCTAGGTTCTCGAGGGTGCAGAGAACGATTTTGTGATCAGTTTTCAAATCCAAGATGGCCGCCGCTCAAAAGTATGATAAATAAATTATGGGTATCGTATCCGAGTTTCTCGAGGGTGCTGAGAACGATTTTGTGATCATTTTTCAAATCCAAGATGGCCGCCGTGCAAGATTATGATCATAAAAATATGGGTGTCGTATCCGAGGTTCTCGAGGGTGCAGACAATGATTTTGTGATCATTTTTAAATCCGAGATGGCCGCCGCTCAAAAGTATGATAACTAAATTATGGGTATCGTATCCGAGGTTCTCGAGGGTGCTGAGAACGATTTTGTGATCATTTTTCATATCCAAGACGGCCGCCGCACAAAATTATGATTTTAGCAATATGGATATCGTGTCCGAGGATCTTGAGGGTGCAGAGAACAATTCTGTTATTATTTTTTACATCCAAGAGAGCTGCCGCAAACAATTATGTTTTCAGCAATATGGATATCGTGTCCGAGGTTCTCGAGGGTGCAGAAAACAATTTTGGGATCATTTTTATATCCGAGATAGCCGCCGCTCAAAAGTATGATAACTAGATTATGGGTATCGTATCCGAGGTTCTCAAGGGTGCACAGAACGATTTTGTGATCATTTTTCAAATCCAAGATGGCCGCGGATCAAAAGTATGATAACTACATTATGGGTATCGTACCAGAGATTCTCGAGGGTTCTGAGAACGATTTTATGATCATTTTTCAAATCCAAGATGGTCGCCGCTCAAAATTATGATAACTACATTATGGGTATCGTATCTGAGGTTCTCGAGGGTGCTGAGAACGATTTTGTGATCATTTTTCAAATCCAAGATGGCCGCCGCTCAAAAGTATGATAACTACATTATGGGTATCGTATCCAAGGTTCTCGAGGGTGCAGAGAACGATTTGGTGATCATTTTTCAAATCCAAGATGGCCGCCGCACAAAATTATGATTTTAGCAATATGGATATCGTGTCCGAGGTTCTCGAGGGTGCAGAGAACGATTTTGTGATCATTTTTCAAATCCAAGATGGCCGCCGTGCAAGATTATGATCATAAAAATATGGGTATCGTATCCGAGGTTCTCGAGGGTGCAGAGAACAATTCTGTTATCATTTTTTACATCCAAGAGAGCTGCCGCAAACAAATATGTTTTCAGCAATATGGATATCGTGTCCGAGGTTCTCGAGGGTGCAGAGAACGATTTTGTGATCATTTTTCAAATCCAAGATGGCCGCCGTGCAAGATTATGATCATAAAAATATGGGTATCGTATCCGAGGTTCTCGAGGGTGCTGAGAACGATTTTGTGATCATTTTTAAATCCGAGATGGCCGCCGCTCAAAAGTATGATAACTAAATTATGGGTATCGTATCCGAGTTTCTCGAGGGTGCTGAGAACGATTTTGTGATCATTTTTCAAATCCAAGATGGCCGCCGTGCAAGATTATGATCATAAAAATATGGGTGTCGTATCCGAGGTTCTCGAGGGTGCAGACAATGATTTTGTGATCATTTTTAAATCTGAGATGGCCGCCGCTCAAAAGTATGATAACTAGATAATGGGTATCGTATCCGAGGTTCTCAAGGGTGCAGAGAACGATTTTGTGATCATTTTTCAAATCCATGATGGCCGCCGTGCAAGATTATGATCATAAAAATATGGGTATCGTATCCGAGGTTCTCGAGGGTGCTGAGAACGATTTTGTGATCATTTTTCAAATCCAAGATGGCCGCGGATCAAAAGTATGATAACTAGATTATGGGTATCGTATCCGAGATTCTCAAGGGTGCAGAGCATGATTTTCAGATCAGTTTTCAAATCCAAGATGGCCGCCGCTCAAAAGTATGATAACTACGTTATGGGTATCGTATCTGAGGTTCTCGAGGATGCTGAGAACGATTTTGTGATCATTTTTCAAATCGAAGGCCGCCGCTCAAAAGTATAATAACTACGTTATGGGTATCGTATCCGAGGGTCTCGATGGTGCTGAGAACGATTTTGTGATCATTTTTCTATTCCAAGATGGCCGCCGCACAAAATTATGTTTTCAGCAATATGGATATCGTGTCCGAGGTTCTCGAGGGTGCAGAGAACAATTCTGTTATCATTTTTTACATCCAAGAGAGCTGCCGCAAACAATTATGTTTTCAGCAATATGGATATCGTGTCCGAGATTCTCGAGGGTGCAGAAAACAATTATGGGATTATTTTTAAATCCGAGAAGGCCGCCGCTTAAAAGTATGAAAACTAGATTATGGGTATCGTATCCGAGGTTCTCAAGGGTGCACAGAACGATTTTGTGATCAGTTTTCGAATCCAAGATGGCCGCCGTGCAAGATTATGATAACTACATTTTGGGTATCGTATCCGAGGTTCTCGAGGGTGCAGAGAACGATTTTGTGATCATTTTTCAAATCGAAGATGGCCGCCGCTCAAAAGTATGATAACTTCATTATGGGTATCGTATCCTAGGTTCTCGAGGGTGCAGAGAACGATTTGGTGATCATTTTTCAAATCCAAGATGGCCGCCGCACAAAATTATGATTTTAGCAATATGGATATCGTGTCCGAGGTTCTCGAGGGTGCAGAGAACAATTCTGTTATCATTTTTTACATCCAAGAGAGCTGCCGCAAACAATGATGTTTTCAGCAATATGGATATCGTGTCCGAGGTTCTCGAGGGTGCAGAAAACAATTTTGGGATCATTTTTAAATCCGAGATGGCCGCCGCTCAAAAGTATGATAACTAGGGTATCGTATTCGAGGTTCTCAAGGGTGCAGAGAACGATTTTGTGATCAGTATTCAAATCCAAAATGGCCGCTGCTCAAAAGTATGATAACTACATTATGGGTATCGTATCCGAGTTTCTCGAGGGTGCTGAGAACGATTTTGTGATCATTTTTCAAATCCAAGATGGCCGCCGTGCAAGATTATGATCATAAAAATATCGGTATCGTATCCGAGGTTCTCGAGGGTGCTGAGAACGATTTTGTGATCATTATTTCAAATCCAAGATGGCCGCCGCTCAAAATTATGATAACTACATTATGGGTATCGTATCCGAGGTTCTCGAGGGTGCAGAGAACGATTTTGTGATCATTTTTCAAATCGAAGGCCGCCGCTCAAAAGTATGATAACTATATTATGGGTATCGTATCCGAGGGTCTCGAGGGTGCTGAGAACGATTTTGTGATCATTTTTCTAATCCAAGATGGCCGCCGCACAAAATTATGTTTTCAGCAATATGGATATCGTGCCCGAGGTTCTCGAGGGTGCAGAGAACAATTCTGTTATCATTTATTACATCCAAGAGAGCTTCCGCAAACAATTATGTTTTCAGCAATATGGATATCGTGTCCGAGGTTCTCGAGGGTGCAGAAAACAATTATGGGATTATTTTTAAATCCGAGATGGCCGCCGCTCAAAAGTATGATAACTAGATTATGGGTATCGTATCCGAGGTTCTCAAGGGTGCAGAGAACGATTTTGTGATCATTTTTCAAATCGAAGATGGCCGCCGCTCAAAAGTATGATAACTACATTATGGGTATCGTATCCTAGGTTCTCGAGGGTGCAGAGAACGATTTGGTGATCATTTTTCAAATCCAAGATGGCCGCCGCACTAAATTATGATTTTAGCAATATAGATATCGTGTCCGAGGTTCTCGAGGGTGCAGAGAACAATTCTGTTATCATTTTTTACATCCAAGAGAGCTGCCGCAAACAATTATGTTTTCAGCAATATGGATATCGTGTCCGAGGTTCTCGAGGGTGCAGAGAACGATTTTGTGATCATTTTTCAAATCCAAGATGGCCGCCGTGCAAGATTATGATCATAAAAATATGGGTATTGTATCCGAGGTTCTCGAGGGTGCTGAGAACGATTTTGTGATCATTTTTAAATCCGAGATGGCCGCCGCTCAAAAGTATGATAACTAAATTATGGGTATCGTATCCGAGTTTCTCGAGGGTGCTGAGAACGATTTTGTGATCATTTTTCAAATCCAAGATGGCCGCCGTGCAAGATTATGATCATAAAAATATGGGTGTCGTATCCGAGGTTCTCGAGGGTGCAGACAATGATTTTGTGATCATTTTTAAATCTGAGATGGCCGCCGCTCAAAAGTATGATAACTAGATAATGGGTATCGTATCCGAGGTTCTCAAGGGTGCAGAGAACGATTTTGTGATCATTTTTCAAATCCATGATGGCCGCCGTGCAAGATTATGATCATAAAAATATGGGTATCGTATCCGAGGTTCTCGAGGGTGCTGAGAACGATTTTGTGATCATTTTTCAAATCCAAGATGGCCGCGGATCAAAAGTATGATTACTACATTATGGGTATCGTACCAGAGATTCTCGAGGGTGCTGAGAACGATTTTATGATCATTTTTCAAATCCAAGATGGTCGCCGCTCAAAATTATGATAACTACATTTTGGGTATCGTATCTGAGGTTCTCGAGGGTGCTGAGAACGATTTTGTGATCATTTTTCAAATCCAAGATGGCCGCCGCAAAAAATTATGATCTCAGCAATATGGATATCGCGTCCAAGATTCTCGAGGGTGCAGAGAACGATTTGGTGATCATTTTTCAAATCCAAGACGGCCGCCGCACAAAATTATGATTTTAGCAATATGGATATCGTGTCCGAGGTTCTCGAGGGTGCAGAGAACAATTCTGTTATCATTTTTTACATCCAAAAGAGCTGCCGCAAACAATTATGTTTTCAGCAATATGGGTATCGTATCCGAGGTTCTCGAGGGTGCTGAGAACGATTTTGTGATCATTTTTCAAATCCAAGATGGCCGCGGATCAAAAGTATGATAACTACATTATGGGTATCGTACCAGAGATTCTCGAGGGTGCTGAGAACGATTTTATGATCATTTTTCAAATCCAAGATGGTCGCCGCTCAAAATTATGATAACTACATTATGGGTATCGTATCTGAGGTTCTCGAGGGTGCTGAGAACGATTTTATGATCATTTTTCAAATCCAAGATGGCCGCCGCTCAAAAGTATGATAACTACATTATGGGTATCGTATCCTAGGTTCTCGAGGGTGCAGAGAACGATTTGGTGATCATTTTTCAAATCCAAGATGGCCGCCGCAAAAAATTATGATTTTAGCAATATGGATATCGTGTCCGAGTTTCTCGAGGGTGCAGAGAACGATTTTGTGATCATTTTTCAAATCCAAGATGGCCGCCGTGCAAGATTATGATCATAAAAATATGGGTATCGTATCCGAGGTTCTCGAGGGTGCTGAGAACGATTTTGTGATCATTTTTAAATCCGAGATGGCCGCCGCTCAAAAGTATGATAACTAAATTATGGGTATCGTATCCGAGTTTCTCGAGGGTGCTGAGAACGATTTTGTGATCATTTTTCAAATCCAAGATGGCCGCCGTGCAAGATTATGATCATAAAAATATGGGTGTCGTATCCGAGGTTCTCGAGGGTGCAGACAATGATTTTGTGATCATTTTTAAATCCGAGATGGCCGCCGCTCAAAAGTATGATAACTAGATTATGGGTATCGTATTCGAGGTTCTCAAGGGTGCAGAGAACGATTTTGTGATCAGTATTCAAATCCAAGATGGCCGCCGCTCAAAAGTATGATAACTACATTACGGGTATCGTATCCGAGTTTCTCGAGGGTGCTGAGAACGATTTTGTGATCATTTTTCAAATCCAAGATGGCCGCCGTGCAAGATTAAGATCATAAAAATATCGGTATCGTATCCGAGGTTCTCGAGGGTGCTGAGAACGATTTTGTGATCATTATTTCAAATCCAAGATGGCCGCCGCTCAAAATTATGATAACTACATTATGGGTATCGTATCCGAGGTTCTCGAGGGTGCAGAGAACGATTTTGTGATCATTTTTCAAATCGAAGGCCGCCGCTCAAAAGTATGATAACTATATTATGGGTATCGTATCCGAGGGTCTCGAGGGTGCTGAGAACGATTTTGTGATAATTTTTCTAATCCAAGATGGCCGCCGCACAAAATTATGTTTTCAGCAATATGGATATCGTGCCCGAGGTTCTCGAGGGTGCAGAGAACAATTCTGTTATCATTTATTACATCCAAGAGAGCTGCCGCAAACAATTATGTTTTCAGCAATATGGATATCGTGTCCGAGGTTCTCGAGGGTGCAGAAAACAATTATGGGATTATTTTTAAATCCGAGATGGCCGCCGCTCAAAAGTATGATAACTAGATTATGGGTATCGTATCCGAGGTTCTCAAGGGTGCAGAGAACGATTTTGTGATCATTTTTCAAATCGAAGATGGCCGCCGCTCAAAGGTATGATAACTACATTATGGGTATCGTATCCTAGGTTCTCGAGGGTGCAGAGAACGATTTGGTGATCATTTTTCAAATCCAAGATGGCCGCCGCACAAAATTATGATTTTAGCAATATGGATATCGTGTCCGAGGTTCTCGAGGGTGCAGAGAACAATTCTGTTATCATTTTTTACATCCAAGAGAGGTGCCGCAAATAATTATGTTTTCAGCAATATGGATATCGTGTCCGAGGTTCTCGAGGGTGCAGAAAACAATTTTGAGATCATTTTTAAATCCGAGATGGCCGCCGCTCAAAAGTATGATAACTAGATTATGGGTATCGTATTCGAGGTTCTCAAGGGTGCAGAGAACAATTTTGTGATCAGTTTTCAAATCCAAGATGGCCGCCGCTCAAAAGTATGATAACTACATTATGGGTATCGTATCCGAGTTTCTCGAGGGTGCTGAGAACGATTTTTTGATCATTTTTCTAATCCAAGATGGCCGCCGCACAAAATTATGTTTTCAGCAATATGGATATAGTGTCTGAGGTTCTCGAGGGTGCAGAGAACAATTCTGTTATCATTTTTTACATCCAAGAGAGCTGCCGCAAACAATTTTGTTTTCAGCAATTTGGATATCGTGTCCGAGGTTCTCGAGGGTGCAGAAAACAATTATGGGATTATTTTTAAATCCGAGATGGCCGCCGCTCAAAAGTATGATAACTAGATTATGGGTATCGTATCCGAGGTTCTCAAGGGTGCACACAACGATTTTGTGATCAGTTTTCAATTCCAAGATGGCCGCCGTGCAAGATTATGATAACTACATTTTGGGTATCGTATCCGAGGTTCTCGAGGGTGCAGAGAACGATTTTGTGATCATTTTTCAAATCGCAGATGTCCGCCGCTCAAAAGTATGATAACTACATTATGGGTATCGTATCCGAGGTTCTCGAGGGTGCAGAGAATGATTTTGTGATTTTTCATTTTTGAAATCCAAGATAGCCGCCGGTCAAAATTATGATAACTACATTATGGGTATCGTATCCGAGTTTCTCGAGGGTGCTGAGAATGATTTTGTGATCATTTTTCAAATCCAAGATGGCCGCGGATCAAAAGTATGATAAATACATTATGGGTATCGTCCCAGAGGTTCTCGAGGGTGCTGAGAACGATTTTGTGATCATTTTTCAAATCCAAGATGGTCGCCGCTCAAAATTATGTTAACTACATTATGGGTATCGTATCCGAGGTTCTCGAGGGTGCAGAGAACGATTTTGTGATCATTTTTCAAATCGAAGATGGCTGCCGCACAAAAGTATGATAACTACATTATGGATATCGTGTCCAAGATTCTCGAGGGTGCAGAGAACGATTTGGTGATCATTTTTCAAATCCAAGATGGCCGCCGCACAAAATTATGATTTTGGCAATATGGATATCGTGTCCGAGGTTCTCGAGGGTGCAGAAAACAATTCTTTTATCATTTTTTACATCCAAGAGAAATGCCGCAAACAATTATGTTTTCAGCAATATGGATATCGTGTCCGAGGTTCTCGAGGGTGCAGAAAACAATTTTGGGATCATTTTTAAATCCGAGATGGCCGCCGCTCAAAAGTATGATAACTAGATTATGGGTATCGTATCCGAGGTTCTCAAGGGTGCAGAGAACGATTTTGTGATCAGTTATCAAATCCAAGATGGCCGCCGCTCAAAAGTATGATAACTAAATTATGGGTATCGTATCCGAGTTTCTCGAGGGTGCTGAGAACGATTTTGTGATCATTTTTCAAATCCAAGATGGCCGCCGTGCAAGATTATGATCATAAAAATATGGGTGTCGTATCCGAGGTTCTCGAGGGTGCAGACAATGATTTTGTGATCATTTTTAAATCCGAGATAGCCGCCGCTCAAAAGTATGATAACTAGATTATGGGTATCGTATCCGAGGTTCTCAAGGGTGCAGAGAACGATTTTGTGATCAGTTTTCAAATCCAAGATGGCCGCCGCTCAAAAGTATGATAAATAAATTATGGGTATCGTATCCGAGTTTCTCGAGGGTGCTGAGAACGATTTTGTGATCATTTTTCAAATCCAAGATGGCCGCCGTGCAAGATTATGATCATAAAAATATGGGTGTCGTATCCGAGGTTCTCGAGGGTGCAGACAATGATTTTGTGATCATTTTTAAATCCGAGATGGCCGCCGCTCAAAAGTATGATAACTAAATTATGGGTATCGTATCCGAGGTTCTCGAGGGTGCTGAGAACGATTTTGTGATCATTTTTCATATCCAAGACGGCCGCCGCACAAAATTATGATTTTAGCAATATGGATATCGTGTCCGAGGATCTTGAGGGTGCAGAGAACAATTCTGTTATTATTTTTTACATCCAAGAGAGCTGCCGCAAACAATTATGTTTTCAGCAATATGGATATCGTGTCCGAGGTTCTCGAGGGTGCAGAAAACAATTTTGGGATCATTTTTATATCCGAGATAGCCGCCGCTCAAAAGTATGATAACTAGATTATGGGTATCGTATCCGAGGTTCTCAAGGGTGCACAGAACGATTTTGTGATCAATTTTCAAATCCAAGATGGCCGCCGTGCAAGATTATGATAACTACATTTTGGGTATCGTATCCGAGGTTCTCGAGGGTGCAGAGAACGATTTTGTGATCATTTTTCAAATCGAAGATGGCCGCCGCTCAAAAGTATGATAACTACATTATGGGTATCGTATCCTAGGTTCTCGAGGGTGCAGAGAACGATTTGGTGATCATTTTTCAAATCCAAGATGGCCGCCGCACAAAATTATGATTTTAGCAATATGGATATCGTGTCCGAGGTTCTCGAGGGTGCAGAGAACAATTCTGTTATCATTTTTTACATCCAAGAGAGGTGCCGCAAACAATTATGTTTTCAGCAATATGGATATCGTATCCGAGGTTCTCGAGGGTGCTGAGAACGATTTTGTGATCATTATTTCAAATCCAAGATGGCCGCCGCTCAAAATTATGATAACTACATTATGGGTATCGTATCCGAGGTTCTCGAGGGTGCAGAGAACGATTATGTGATCATTTTTGAAATCCAAGATGGCCGCCGCTCAAAATTATGATAACTACATTATGGGTATCGTATCCGAGGTTCTCGAGGGTGCAGAGAACGATTTTGTGATCATTTTTCAAATCGAAGGCCGCCGCTCAAAAGTATGATAACTATATTATGGGTATCGTATCCGAGGTTCTCGAGGATGCTGAGAACGATTTTGTGATCATTTTTCAAATCGAAGGCCGCCGCTCAAAAGTATGATAACTATATTATGGGTATCGTATCCGAGGGTCTCGATGGTGCTGAGAACGATTTTGTGATCATTTTTCTAATCCAAGATGGCCGCCGCACAAAATTATATTTTCAGCAATAAAGATATCGTGTCCGAGGTTCTCGAGGGTGCAGAGAACAATTCTGTTATCATTTTTTAACATCCAAGAGAGCTGCCGCAAACAATTATGTTTTCAGCAATATGGATATCGTGTCCGAGGTTCTCGAGGGTGCAGAGAACAATTCTGTTATCATTTTTTACATCCAAGAGAGCTGCCGCAAACAATTATATTTTCAGCAATATGGATATCGTGTCCGAGGTTCTCGAGGGTGCAGAAAACAATTTTGAGATCATTTTTAAATCCGAGATGGCCTTCGCTCAAAAGTATGATAACTAGATTATGGGTATCGAATCCGAGGTTCTCAAGGGTGCAGAGAACAATTTTGTGATCAGTTTTCAAATCCAAGATGGCCGCCGCTCAAAAGTATGATAACTACATTATGGGTATCGTATCCGAGTTTCTCGAGGGTGCTGAGAACGATTTTGTGATCATTTTTCAAATCCAAGATGAATGCCGCTCAAAATTATGATAACTACATTATGGGTATCGTATCCGAGTTTCTCGAGGGTGCTGAGAACGATTTTGTGATCATTTTTCAAATCCAAGATGGCCGCCGCTCAAAATTATGATAACTACATTATGGGTATCGTATCCGAGGTTCTCGAGGGTGCAGAGAACGATTATGTGATCATTTTTTACATCCAAGAGAGCTGCCGCAAACAATTATGTTTTCAGCAATATGGATATCGTGTCCGAGGTTTTCGAGGGTGCAGAAAAAAATTTTGAGATCATTTTTAAATCCGAGATGGCCGCCGCTCAAAAGTATGATAACTAGATTATGGGTATCGTATCCGAGGTTCTCAATGTTGCAGAGAACAATTTTGTGATCAGTTTTCAAATCCAAGATGGCCGCCGCTCAAAAGTATGATAACTACATTATGGGTATCGTATCCGAGTTTCTCGAGGGTGCTGAGAACAATTTTGTGATCATTTTTCAAATCCAAGATGGCTGCCGTGCAAGATTATGATCATAAAAATATGGGTGACGTATCCGAGGTCCTCGAGGGTACAGAGAATGATTTTGTGATCATTTTTGAAATCCAAGATGGTCGCCGCTCAAAATTATGATAACTACATTATGGGTATCGTATCTGAGGTTCTCGAGGGTGCTGAGAACGATTTTGTGATCATTTTTCAAATCCAAGATGGCCGCCGCAAAAAATTATGATTTTAGCAATATGGATATCGTGTCCGAGGTTCTCGAGGGTGCAGAAAAAAATTTTGAGATCATTTTTAAATCCGAGATGGCCGCCGCTCAAAAGTATGATAACTAGATTATGGGTATCGTATCCGAGGTTCTCAATGTTGCAGAGAACAATTTTGTGATCAGTTTTCAAATCCAAGATGGCCGCCGCTCAAAAGTATGATAACTACATTATGGGTATCGTATCCGAGGTTCTCGAGGGTGCTGAGAATGATTTCGTGATCATTTTTCAAATCCAAGATGGCCGCGGATCAAAAGTATGATTACTACATTATGGGTATCGTACCAGAGGTTCTCGAGGGTGCTGAGAACGATTTTGTGATCATTTTTCAAATCCAAGATGGTCGCCGCTCAAAATTATGATAACTACATTATGGGTATCGTATCTGAGGTTCTCGAGGGTGCTGAGAACGATTTTGTGATCATTTTTCAAATCCAAGATGGCCGCCGCAAAAAATTATGATCTCAGCAATATGGATATCGCGTCCAAGATTCTCGAGGGTGCAGAGAACGATTTGGTGATCATTTTTCAAATCCAAGACGGCCGCCGCACAAAATTATGATTTTAGCAATATGGATATCGTGTCCGAGGTTCTCGAGGGTGCAGAGAACAATTCTGTTATCATTTTTTACATCCAAGAGAGCTGCCGCAAACAATTATGTTTTCAGCAATATGGGTATCGTATCCGAGGTTCTCGAGGGTGCTGAGAACGATTTTGTGATCATTTTTCAAATCCAAGATGGCCGCGGATCAAAAGTATGATAACTATATTATGGGTATCGTACCAGAGATTCTCGAGGGTGCTGAGAACGATTTTATGATCATTTTTCAAATCCAAGATGGTCGCCGCTCAAAATTATGATAACTACATTATGGGTATCGTATCTGAGGTTCTCGAGGGTGCTGAGAACGATTTTGTGAACATTTTTCAAATCCAAGATGGCCGCCGCTCAAAAGTATGATAACTACATTATGGGTATCGTATCCTAGGTTCTCGAGGGTGCAGAGAACGATTTGGTGATCATTTTTCAAATCCAAGATGGCCGCCGCACAAAATTATGATTTTAGCAATATGGATATCGTGTCCGAGGTTCTCGAGGGTGCAGAGAACAATTCTGTTATCATTTTTTACATCCAAGAGAGCTGCCGCAAACAATTATGTTTTCAGCAATATGGATATCGTGTCCGAGGTTCTCGAGGGTGCAGAGAACGATTTTGTGATCATTTTTCAAATCCAAGATGGCCGCCGTGCAAGATTATGATCATAAAAATATGGGTATCGTATCCGAGGTTCTCGAGGGTGCTGAGAACGATTTTTTGATCATTTTTAAATCCGAGATGGCCGCCGCTCATAAGTATGATAACTAAATTATGGGTATCGTATCCGAGTTTCTCGAGGGTGCTGAGAACGATTTTGTGATCATTTTTCAAATCCAAGATGGCCGCCATGCAAGATTATGATCATAAAAATATGGGTGTCGTATCCGAGGTTCTCGAGGGTGCAGACAATGATTTTGTGATCATTTTTAAATCTGAGATGGCCGCCGCTCAAAAGTATGATAACTAGATAATGGGTATCGTATCCGAGGTTCTCAAGGTTGCAGAGAACGATTTTGTGATCATTTTTCAAATCCATGATGGCCGCCGTTTAAGATTATGATCATAAAAATATGGGTATCGTATCCGAGGTTCTCGAGGGTGCTGAGAACGATTTTGTGATCATTTTTCAAATCCAAGATGGCCGCGGATCAAAAGTATGATAACTAGATTATGGGTATCGTATCCGAGATTCTCAAGGGTGCAGAGCATGATTTTCAGATCAGTTTTCAAATCCAAGATGGCCGCCGCTCAAAAGTATGATAACTACGTTATGGGTATCGTATCCGAGGTTCTCGAGGATGCTGAGAACGATTTTGTGATCATTTTTCAAATCGAAGGCCGCCGCTCAAAAGTATGATAACTACGTTATGGGTATCGTATCCGAGGGTCTCGATGGTGCTGAGAACGATTTTGTGATCATTTTTCTAATCCAAGATGGCCGCCGCACAAAATTATGTTTTCAGCAATATGGATATCGTGTCCGAGGTTCTCGAGGGTGCAGAGAACAATTCTGTTATCATTTTTTACATCCAAGAGAGCTGCCGCAAACAATTATGTTTTCAGCAATATGGATATCGTGTCCGAGATTCTCGAGGGTGCAGAAAACAATTATGGGATTATTTTTAAATCCGAGATGGCCGCCGCTCAAAAGTATGATAACTAGATTATGGGTATCGTATCCGAAGTTCTCGAGGGTGCTGAGAACGATTTTGTGATCATTATTTCAAATCCAAGATGGCCGCCGCTCAAAATTATGATAACTACATTATGGGTATCGTATCCGAGGTTCTCGAGGGTGCAGAGAACGATTATGTGATCATTTTTTAAATTCAAGATGGCCGCCGCTCAAAATTATGATAACTACATTATGGGTATCGTATCCGAGGTTCTCGAGGGTGCAGAGAACGATTTGGTGATCATTTTTCAAATCCAAGATGGCCGCCGCACAAAATTATGATTTTAGCAATATGGATATCGTGTCAGAGGTTCTCGAGGGTGCAGAGAACAATTCTGTTATCATTTTTTACATCCAAGAGAGCTGCCGCAAACAATGATGTTTTCAACAATATGGATATCGTGTCCGAGGTTCTCGAGGGTGCAGAAAACAATTTTGGGATCATTTTTAAATCCGAGATGGCCGCCGCTCAAAAGTATGATAACTAGATTATGGGTATCGTATTCGAGGTTCTCAAGGGTGCAGAGAACGATTTTGTGATCAGTATTCAAATCCAAGATGGCCGCCGCTCAAAAGTATGATAACTACATTATGGGTATCGTATCCGAGTTTCTCGAGGGTGCTGAGAACGATTTTGTGATCATTTTTCAAATCCAAGATGGCCGCCGTGCAAGATTATGATCATAAAAATATCGGTATCGTATCCGAGGTTCTCGAGGGTGCTGAGAACGATTTTGTGATCATTATTTCAAATCCAAGATGGCCGCCGCTCAAAATTATGATAACTACATTATGGGTATCGTATCCGAGGTTCTCGAGGGTGCAGAGAACGATTTTGTGATCATTTTTCAAATCGAAGGCCGCCGCTCAAAAGTATGATAACTATATTATGGGTATCGTATCCGAGGGTCTCGAGGGTGCTGAGAACGATTTTGTGATCATTTTTCTAATCCAAGATGGCCGCCGCACAAAATTATGTTTTCAGCAATATGGATATCGTGCCCGAGGTTCTCGAGGGTGCAGAGAACAATTCTGTTATCATTTATTACATCCAAGAGAGCTGCCGCAAACAATTATGTTTTCAGCAATATGGATATCGTGTCCGAGGTTCTCGAGGGTGCAGAAAACAATTATGGGATTATTTTTAAATCCGAGATGGCCGCCGCTCAAAAGTATGATAACTAGATTATGGGTATCGTATCCGAGGTTCTCAAGGGTGCAGAGAACGATTTTGTGATCATTTTTCAAATCGAAGATGGCCGCCGCTCAAAAGTATGATAACTACATTATGGGTATCGTATCCTAGGTTCTCGAGGGTGCAGAGAACGATTTGGTGATCATTTTTCAAATCCAAGATGGCCGCCGCACAAAATTATGATTTTAGCAATATGGATATCGTGTCCGAGGTTCTCGAGGGTGCAGAGAACAATTCTGTTATCATTTTTTACATCCAAGAGAGGTGCCGCAAACAATTATGTTTTCAGCAATATGGATATCGTGTCCGAGGTTCTCGAGGGTGCAGAAAACAATTTTGAGATCATTTTTAAATCCGAGATGGCCGCCGCTCAAAAGTATGATAACTAGATTATGGGTATCGTATTCGAGGTTCTCAAGGGTGCAGAGAACAATTTTGTGATCAGTTTTCAAATCCAAGATGGCCGCCGCTCAAAAGTATGATAACTACATTATGGGTATCGTATCCGAGTTTCTCGAGGGTGCTGAGAACGATTTTTTGATCATTTTTCTAATCCAAGATGGCCGCCGCACAAAATTATGTTTTCAGCAATATGGATATAGTGTCCGAGGTTCTCGAGGGTGCAGAGAACAATTCTGTTATCATTTTTTACATCCAAGAGAGCTGCCGCAAACAATTTTGTTTTCAGCAATTTGGATATCGTGTCCGAGGTTCTCGAGGGTGCAGAAAACAATTATGGGATTATTTTTAAATCCGAGATGGCCGCCGCTCAAAAGTATGATAACTAGATTATGGGTATCGTATCCGAGGTTCTCAAGGGTGCACAGAACGATTTTGTGATCAGTTTTCAATTCCAAGATGGCCGCCGTGCAAGATTATGATAACTACATTTTGGGTATCGTATCCGAGGTTCTCGAGGGTGCAGAGAACGATTTTGTGATCATTTTTCAAATCGCAGATGTCCGCCGCTCAAAAGTATGATAACTACATTATGGGTATCGTATCCGAGGTTCCGAGCAATATGGATATAGTGTCCGAGGTTCTCGAGGGTGCAGAGAACAATTCTGTTATCATTTTTTACATCCAAGAGAGCTGCCGCAAACAATTTTGTTTTCAGCAATTTGGATATCGTGTCCGAGGTTCTCGAGGGTGCAGAAAACAATTATGGGATTATTTTTAAATCCGAGATGGCCGCCACTCAAAATTATGTTAACTACATTATGGGTATCGTATCCGAGGTTCTCGAGGGTGCAGAGAACGATTTTGTGATCATTTTTCAAATCGAAGATGGCTGCCGCACAAAAGTATGATAACTACATTATGGATATCGTGTCCAAGATTCTCGAGGGTGCAGAGAACGATTTGGTGATCATTTTTCATATCCAAGACGGCCGCCGCACAAAATTATGATTTTAGCAATATGGATATCGTGTCCGAGGATCTTGAGGGTGCAGAGAACAATTCTGTTATTATTTTTTACATCCAAGAGAGCTGCCGCAAACAATTATGTTTTCAGCAATATGGATATCTTGTCCGAGGTTCTCGAGGGTGCAGAAAACAATTTTGGGATCATTTTTATATCCGAGATAGCCGCCGCTCAAAAGTATGATAACTAGATTATGGGTATCGTATCCGAGGTTCTCAAGGGTGCACAGAACGATTTTGTGATCAGTTTTCAAATCCAAGATGGCCGCCGTGCAAGATTATGATAACTACATTTTGGGTATCGTATCCGAGGTTCTCGAGGGTGCAGAGAACGATTTTGTGATCATTTTTCAAATCGAAGATGGCCGCCGCTCAAAAGTATGATAACTACATTATGGGTATCGTATCCTAGGTTCTCGAGGGTGCAGAGAACGATTTGGTGATCATTTTTCAAATCCAAGATGGCCGCCGCACAAAATTATGATTTTAGCAATATGGATATCGTGTCCGCGGTTCTCGAGGGTGCAGAGAACAATTCTGTTATCATTTTTTACATCCAAGAGAGGTGCCGCAAACAATTATGTTTTCAGCAATATGGATATCGTATCCGAGGTTCTCGAGGGTGCTGAGAACGATTTTGTGATCATTATTTCAAATCCAAGATGGCCGCCGCTCAAAATTATGATAACTACATTATGGGTATCGTATCCGAGGTTCTCGAGGGTGCAGAGAATGATTATGTGATCATTTTTGAAATCCAAGATGGCCGCCGCTCAAAATTATGATAAATACATTATGGGTATCGTATCCGAGGTTCTCGAGGGTGCAGAGAACGATTTTGTGATCATTTTTCAAATCGAAGGCCGCCGCTCAAAAGTATGATAACTATATTATGGGTATCGTATCCGAGGTTCTCGAGGGTGCTGAGAACGATTTTGTGATCATTTTTCAAATCGAAGGCCGCCGCTCAAAAGTATGATAACTATATTATGGGTATCGTATCCGAGGGTCTCGATGGTGCTGAGAACGATTTTGTGATCATTTTTCTAATCCAAGATGGCCGCCGCACAAAATTATATTTTCAGCAATATAGATATCGTGTCCGAGGTTCTCGAGGGTGCAGAGAACAATTCTGTTATCATTTTTTAACATCCAAGAGAGCTGCCGCAAACAATTATGTTTTCAGCAATATGGATATCGTGTCCGAGGTTCTCGAGGGTGCAGAGAACAATTCTGTTATCATTTTTTACATCCAAGAGAGCTGCCGCAAACAATTATATTTTCAGCAATATGGATATCGTGTCCGAGGTTCTCGAGGGTGCAGAAAACAATTTTGAGATCATTTTTAAATCCGAGATGGCCTTCGCTCAAAAGTATGATAACTAGATTATGGGTATCGAATCCGAGGTTCTCAAGGGTGCAGAGAACAATTTTGTGATCAGTTTTCAAATCCAAGATGGCCGCCGCTCAAAAGTATGATAACTACATTATGGGTATCGTATCCGAGTTTCTCGAGGGTGCTGAGAACGATTTTGTGATCATTTTTCAAATCCAAGATGAATGCCGCTCAAAATTATGATAACTACATTATGGGTATCGTATCCGAGTTTCTCGAGGGTGCTGAGAACGATTTTGTGATCATTTTTCAAATCCAAGATGGCCGCCGCTCAAAATTATGATAACTACATTATGGGTATCGTATCCGAGGTTCTCGAGGGTGCAGAGAACGATTATGTGATCATTTTTTACATCCAAGAGAGCTGCCGCAAATAATTATGTTTTCAGCAATATGGATATCGTATCCGAGGTTCTCGAGGGTGCTGAGAACGATTTTGTGATCATTATTTCAAATCCAAGATGGCCGCCGCTCAAAATTATGATAACTACATTATGGGTATCGTATCCGAGGTTCTCGAGGGTGCAGAGAACGATTATGTGATCATTTTTGAAATCCAAGATGGCCGCCGCTCAAAATTATGATAAATACATTATGGGTATCGTATCCGAGGTTCTCGAGGGTGCAGAGAACGATTTTGTGATCATTTTTCAAATCGAAGGCCGCCGCTCAAAAGTATGATAACTATATTATGGGTATCGTATCCGAGGTTCTCGAGGGTGCTGAGAACGATTTTGTGATCATTTTTCAAATCGAAGGCCGCCGCTCAAAAGTATGATAACTATATTATGGGTATCGTATCCGAGGGTCTCGATGGTGCTGAGAACGATTTTGTGATCATTTTTCTAATCCAAGATGGCCGCCGCACAAAATTATATTTTCAGCAATATAGATATCGTGTCCGAGGTTCTCGAGTTTGCAGAGAACAATTCTGTTATCATTTTTTAACATCCAAGAGAGCTGCCGCAAACAATTATGTTTTCAGCAATATGGATATCGTGTCCGAGGTTCTCGAGGGTGCAGAGAACAATTCTGTTATCATTTTTTACATCCAAGAGAGCTGCCGCAAACAATTATATTTTCAGCAATATGGATATCGTGTCCGAGGTTCTCGAGGGTGCAGAAAACAATTTTGAGATCATTTTTAAATCCGAGATGGCCTTCGCTCAAAAGTATGATAACTAGATTATGGGTATCGAATCCGAGGTTCTCAAGGGTGCAGAGAACAATTTTGTGATCAGTTTTCAAATCCAAGATGGCCGCCGCTCAAAAGTATGATAACTACATTATGGGTATCGTATCCGAGTTTCTCGAGGGTGCTGAGAACGATTTTGTGATCATTTTTCAAATCCAAGATGAATGCCGCTCAAAATTATGATAACTACATTATGGGTATCGTATCCGAGTTTCTCGAGGGTGCTGAGAACGATTTTGTGATCATTTTTCAAATCCAAGATGGCCGCCGCTCAAAATTATGATAACTACATTATGGGTATCGTATCCGAGGTTCTCGAGGGTGCAGAGAACGATTATGTGATCATTTTTTACATCCAAGAGAGCTGCCGCAAACAATTATGTTTTCAGCAATATGGATATCGTGTCCGAGGTTCTCGAGGGTGCAGAAAAAAATTTTGAGATCATTTTTAAATCCGAGATGGCCGCCGCTCAAAAGTATGATAACTAGATTATGGGTATCGTATCCGAGGTTCTCAATGTTGCAGAGAACAATTTTGTGATCAGTTTTCAAATCCAAGATGGCCGCCGCTCAAAAGTATGATAACTACATTATGGGTATCGTATCCGAGTTTCTCGAGGGTGCTGAGAACGATTTTGTGATCATTTTTCAAATCCAAGATGGCTGCCGTGCAAGATTATGATCATAAAAATATGGGTGACGTATCCGAGGTCCTCGAGGGTACAGAGAATGATTTTGTGATCATTTTTGAAATCCAAGATGGCCGCCGGTCAAAATTATGATAACTACATTATGGGTATCGTATCCGAGGTTCTCGAGGGTGCTGAGAATGATTTCGTGATCATTTTTCAAATCCAAGATGGCCGCGGATCAAAAGTTTGATTACTACATTATGGGTATCGTACCAGAGGTTCTCGAGGGTGCTGAGAACGATTTTGTGATCATTTTTCAAATCCAAGATGGTCGCCGCTCAAAATTATGATAACTAAATTATGGGTATCGTATCTGAGGTTCTCGAGGGTGCTGAGAACGATTTTGTGATCATTTTTCAAATCCAAGATGGCCGCCGCAAAAAATTATGATCTCAGCAATATGGATATCGCGTCCAAGATTCTCGAGGGTGCAGAGAACGATTTGGTGATCATTTTTCAAATCCAAGACGGCCGCCGCACAAAATTATGATTTTAGCAATATGGATATCGTGTCCGAGGTTCTCGAGGGTGCAGAGAACAATTCTGTTATCATTTTTTACATCCAAGAGAGCTGCCGCAAACAATTATGTTTTCAGCAATATGGGTATCGTATCCGAGGTTCTCGAGGGTGCTGAGAACGATTTTGTGATCATTTTTCAAATCCAAGATGGCCGCGGATCAAAAGTATGATAACTACATTATGGGTATCGTACCAGAGATTCTCGAGGGTGCTGAGAACGATTTTATGATCATTTTTCAAATCCAAGATGGTCGCCGCTCAAAATTATGATAACTACATTATGGGTATCGTATCTGAGGTTCTCGAGGGTGCTGAGAACGATTTTGTGATCATTTTTCAAATCCAAGATGGCCGCCGCTCAAAAGTATGATAACTACATTATGGGTATCGTATCCTAGGTTCTCGAGGGTGCAGAGAACGATTTGGTGATCATTTTTCAAATCCAAGATGGCCGCCGCACAAAATTATGATTTTAGCAATATGGATATCGTGTCCGAGGTTCTCGAGGGTGCAGAGAACAATTCTGTTATCATTTTTTACATCCAAGAGAGCTGCCGCAAACAATTATGTTTTCAGCAATATGGATATCGTGTCCGAGGTTCTCGAGGGTGCAGAGAACGATTTTGTGATCATTTTTCAAATCCAAGATGGCCGTCGTGCAAGATTATGATCATAAAAATATGGGTATCGTATCCGAGGTTCTCGAGGGTGCTGAGAACGATTTTGTGATCATTTTTAAATCCGAGATGGCCGCCGCTCATAAGTATGATAACTAAATTATGGGTATCGTATCCGAGTTTCTCGAGGGTGCTGAGAACGATTTTGTGATCATTTTTCAAATCCAAGATGGCCGCCATGCAAGATTATGATCATAAAAATATGGGTGTCGTATCCGAGGTTCTCGAGGGTGCAGACAATGATTTTGTGATCATTTTTAAATCTGAGATGGCCGCCGCTCAAAAGTATGATAACTAGATAATGGGTATCGTATCCGAGGTTCTCAAGGTTGCAGAGAACGATTTTGTGATCATTTTTCAAATCCATGATGGCCGCCGTGCAAGATTATTATCATAAAAATATGGGTATCGTATCCGAGGTTCTCGAGGGTGCTGAGAACGATTTTGTGATCATTTTTCAAATCCAAGATGGCCGCGGATCAAAAGTATGATAACTAGATTATGGGTATCGTATCCGAGATTCTCAAGGGTGCAGAGCATGATTTTCAGATCAGTTTTCAAATCCAAGATGGCCGCCGCTCAAAAGTATGATAACTACGTTATGGGTATCGTATCCGAGGTTCTCGAGGATGCTGAGAACGATTTTGTGATCATTTTTCAAATCGAAGGCCGCCGCTCAAAAGTATGATAACTACGTTATGGGTATCGTATCCGAGGGTCTCGATGGTGCTGAGAACGATTTTGTGATCATTTTTCTAATCCAAGATGGCCGCCGCACAAAATTATGTTTTCAGCAATATGGATATCGTGTCCGAGGTTCTCGAGGGTGCAGAGAACAATTCTGTTATCATTTTTTACATCCAAGAGAGCTGCCGCAAACAATTACGTTTTCAGCAATATGGATATCGTGTCCGAGATTCTCGAGGGTGCAGAAAACAATTATGGGATTATTTTTAAATCCGAGATGGCCGCCGCATAAAAGTATGAAAACTAGATTATGGGTATCGTATCCGAGGTTCTCAAGGGTGCACAGAACGATTTTGTGATCAGTTTTCAAATCCAAGATGGCCGCCGTGCAAGATTATGATAACTACATTTTGGGTATCGTATCCGAGGTTCTCAAGGGTGCAGAGAACGATTTTGTGATCAGTTTTCAAATCCAAGATGGCCGCCGTGCAAGATTATGATAACTACATTTTGGGTATCGTATCCGAGGTTCTCGAGGGTGCAGAGAACGATTTTGTGATAATTTTCAAATCCAAGATGGCCGCCGTGCAAGATTATGATCATAAAAATATGGGTATCGTATCCGAGGTTCTCGAGGGTGCTGAGAACGATTTTGTGATCATTTTTAAATCCGAGATGGCCGCCGCTCATAAGTATGATAACTAAATTATGGGTATCGTATCCGAGTTTCTCGAGGGTGCTGAGAACGATTTTGTGATCATTTTTCAAATCCAAGATGGCCGCCATGCAAGATTATGATCATAAAAATATGGGTGTCGTATCCGAGGTTCTCGAGGGTGCAGACAATGATTTTGTGATCATTTTTAAATCTGAGATGGCCGCCGCTCAAAAGTATGATAACTAGATAATGGGTATCGTATCCGAGGTTCTCAAGGTTGCAGAGAACGATTTTGTGATCATTTTTCAAATCCATGATGGCCGCCGTGCAAGATTATGATCATAAAAATATGGGTATCGTATCCGAGGTTCTCGAGGGTGCTGAGAACGATTTTGTGATCATTTTTCAAATCCAAGATGGCCGCGGATCAAAAGTATGATAACTAGATTATGGGTATCGTATCCGAGATTCTCAAGGGTGCAGAGCATGATTTTCAGATCAGTTTTCAAATCCAAGATGGCCGCCGCTCAAAAGTATGATAACTACGTTATGGGTATCGTATCCGAGGTTCTCGAGGATGCTGAGAACGATTTTGTGATCATTTTTCAAATCGAAGGCCGCCGCTCAAAAGTATGATAACTACGTTATGGGTATCGTATCCGAGGGTCTCGATGGTGCTGAGAACGATTTTGTGATCATTTTTCTAATCCAAGATGGCCGCCGCACAAAATTATGTTTTCAGCAATATGGATATCGTGTCCGAGGTTCTCGAGGGTGCAGAGAACAATTCTGTTATCATTTTTTACATCCAAGAGAGCTGCCGCAAACAATTATGTTTTCAGCAATATGGATATCGTGTCCGAGATTCTCGAGGGTGCAGAAAACAATTATGGGATTATTTTTAAATCCGAGATGGCCGCCGCTTAAAAGTATGAAAACTAGATTATGGGTATCGTATCCGAGGTTCTCAAGGGTGCACAGAACGATTTTGTGATCAGTTTTCAAATCCAAGATGGCCGCCGTGCAAGATTATGATAACTACATTTTGGGTATCGTATCCGAGGTTCTCAAGGGTGCAGAGAACGATTTTGTGATCATTTTTCAAATCGAAGATGGCCGCCGCTCAAAAGTATGATAACTTCAATATGGGTATCGTATCCTAGGTTCTCGAGGGTGCAGAGAACGATTTTGTTATCATTTTTCAAATCCAAGATGGCCGCCGCACAAAATTATGATTTTAGCAATATGGATATCGTGTCAGAGGTTCTCGAGGGTGCAGAGAACAATTCTGTTATCATTTTTTACATCCAAGAGAGCTGCCGCAAACAATGATGTTTTCAACAATATGGATATCGTGTCCGAGGTTCTCGAGGGTGCAGAAAACAATTTTGGGATCATTTTTAAATCCGAGATGGCCGCCGCTCAAAAGTATGATAACTAGATTATGGGTATCGTATTCGAGGTTCTCAAGGGTGCAGAGAACGATTTTGTGATCAGTATTCAAATCCAAGATGGCCGCCGCTCAAAAGTATGATAACTACATTATGGGTATCGTATCCGAGTTTCTCGAGGGTGCTGAGAACGATTTTGTGATCATTTTTCAAATCCAAGATGGCCGCCGTGCAAGATTATGATCATAAAAATATCGGTATCGTATCCGAGGTTCTCGAGGGTGCTGAGAACGATTTTGTGATCATTATTTCAAATCCAAGATGGCCGCCGCTCAAAATTATGATAACTACATTATGGGTATCGTATCCGAGGTTCTCGAGGGTGCAGAGAACGATTTTGTGATCATTTTTCAAATCGAAGGCCGCCGCTCAAAAGTATGATAACTATATTATGGGTATCGTATCCGAGGGTCTCGAGGGTGCTGAGAACGATTTTGTGATCATTTTTCTAATCCAAGATGGCCGCCGCACAAAATTATGTTTTCAGCAATATGGATATCGTGCCCGAGGTTCTCGAGGGTGCAGAGAACAATTCTGTTATCATTTATTACATCCAAGAGAGCTGCCGCAAACAATTATGTTTTCAGCAATATGGATATCGTGTCCGAGGTTCTCGAGGGTGCAGAAAACAATTATGGGATTATTTTTAAATCCGAGATGGCCGCCGCTCAAAAGTATGATAACTAGATTATGGGTATCGTATCCGAGGTTCTCAAGGGTGCAGAGAACGATTTTGTGATCATTTTTCAAATCGAAGATGGCCGCCGCTCAAAAGTATGATAACTACATTATGGGTATCGTATCCTAGGTTCTCGAGGGTGCAGAGAACGATTTGGTGATCATTTTTCAAATCCAAGATGGCCGCCGCACAAAATTATGATTTTAGCAATATGGATATCGTGTCCGAGGTTCTCGAGGGTGCAGAGAACAATTCTGTTATCATTTTTTACATCCAAGAGAGGTGCCGCAAACAATTATGTTTTCAGCAATATGGATATCGTGTCCGAGGTTCTCGAGGGTGCAGAAAACAATTTTGAGATCATTTTTAAATCCGAGATGGCCGCCGCTCAAAATTATGATAACTACATTATGGGTATCGTATCCGAGGTTCTCGAGGGTGCAGAGAACGATTTTGTGATCATTTTTCAAATCGAAGGCCGCCGCTCAAAAGTATGATAACTATATTATGGGTATCGTATCCGAGGGTCTCGAGGGTGCTGAGAACGATTTTGTGATCATTTTTCTAATCCAAGATGGCCGCCGCACAAAATTATGTTTTCAGCAATATGGATATCGTGTCCGAGGTTCTCGAGGGTGCAGAGAACAATTCTGTTATCATTTTTTTACATCCAAGAGAGCTGCCGCAAACAATTTTGTTTTCAGCAATTTGGATATCGTGTCCGAGGTTCTCGAGGGTGCAGAGAACAATTCTGTTATCATTTTTTTACATCCAAGAGAGCTGCCGCAAACAATTTTGTTTTCAGCAATTTGGATATCGTGTCCGAGGTTCTCGAGGGTGCAGAGAACAATTCTGTTATCATTTTTTTACATCCAAGAGAGCTGCCGCAAACAATTTTGTTTTCAGCAATTTGGATATCGTGTCCGAGGTTCTCGAGGGTGCAGAGAACAATTCTGTTATCATTTTTTTACATCCAAGAGAGCTGCCGCAAACAATTTTGTTTTCAGCAATTTGGATATCGTGTCCGAGGTTCTCGAGGGTGCAGAGAACAATTCTGTTATCATTTTTTTACATCCAAGAGAGCTGCCGCAAACAATTTTGTTTTCAGCAATTTGGATATCGTGTCCGAGGTTCTCGAGGGTGCAGAGAACAATTCTGTTATCATTTTTTTACATCCAAGAGAGCTGCCGCAAACAATTTTGTTTTCAGCAATTTGGATATCGTGTCCGAGGTTCTCGAGGGTGCAGAGAACAATTCTGTTATCATTTTTTTACATCCAAGAGAGCTGCCGCAAACAATTTTGTTTTCAGCAATTTGGATATCGTGTCCGAGGTTCTCGAGGGTGCAGAGAACAATTCTGTTATCATTTTTTTACATCCAAGAGAGCTGCCGCAAACAATTTTGTTTTCAGCAATTTGGATATCGTGTCCGAGGTTCTCGAGGGTGCAGAAAACAATTATGGGATTATTTTTAAATCCGAGATGGCCGCCGCTCAAAAGTATGATAACTAGATTATGGGTATCGTATCCGAGGTTCTCAAGGGTGCACAGAACGATTTTGTGATCAGTTTTCAATTCCAAGATGGCCGCCGTGCAAGATTATGATAACTACATTTTGGGTATCGTATCCGAGGTTCTCGAGGGTGCAGAGAACGATTTTGTGATCATTTTTCAAATCGCAGATGTCCGCCGCTCAAAAGTATGATAACTACATTATGGGTATCGTATCCGAGGTTCTCGAGGGTGCAGAGAATGATTTTGTGATCATTTTTGAAATCCAAGATAGCCGCCGGTCAAAATTATGATAACTACATTATGGGTATCGTATCCGAGTTTCTCGAGGGTGCTGAGAATGATTTTGTGATCATTTTTCAAATCCAAGATGGCTGCGGATCAAAAGTATGATAAATACATTAAGGGTATCGTCCCAGAGGTTCTCGAGGGTGCTGAGAACGATTTTGTGATCATTTTTCAAATCCAAGATGGTCGCCGCTCAAAATTATGATAACTACATTATGGGTATCGTATCTGAGGTTCTCGAGGGTTCTGAGAACGATTTTGTGATCATTTTTCAAATCCAAGATGGCCGCCGCACAAAATTATGATCTCAGCAATATGGATATCGTGTCCAAGATTCTCGAGGGTGCAGAGAACGATTTGGTGATCATTTTTCATATCCAAGACGGCCGCCGCACTAAATTATGATTTTAGCAATATGGATATCGTGTCCGAGGATCTCGAGGGTGCAGAGAACAATTCTGTTATTATTTTTTACATCCAAGAGAGCTGCCGCAAACAATTATGTTTTCAGCAATATGGATATCGTGTCCGAGGTTCTCGAGGGTGCAGAAAACAATTTTGGGATCATTTTTATATCCGAGATAGCCGCCGCTCAAAAGTATGATAACTAGATTATGGGTATCGTATCCGAGGTTCTCAAGGGTGCACAGAACGATTTTGTGATCAGTTTTCAAATCCAAGATGGCCGCCGTGCAAGATTATGATAACTACATTTTGGGTATCGTATCCGAGGTTCTCGAGGGTGCAGAGAACGATTTTGTGATCATTTTTCAAATCGAAGATGGCCGCCGCTCAAAAGTATGATAACTACATTATGGGTATCGTATCCTAGGTTCTCGAGGGTGCAGAGAACGATTTGGTGATCATTTTTCAAATCCAAGATGGCCGCCGCACAAAATTATGATTTTAGCAATATGGATATCGTGTCCGAGGTTCTCGAGGGTGCAGAGAACAATTCTGTTATCATTTTTTACATCCAAGAGAGGTGCCGCAAACAATTATGTTTTCAGCAATATGGATATCGTGTCCGAGGTTCTCGAGGGTGCAGAAAACAATTTTGGGATCATTTTTAAATCCGAGATGGCCGCCGCTCAAAAGTATGATAACTAGATTGTGGGTATCGTATTCGAGGTTCTCAAGAGTGCAGAGAACGATTTTGTGATCAGTTTTCAAATCCAAGATGGCCGCCGCTCAAAAGTATGATAACTACATTATGGGTATCGTATCCGAGTTTCTGGAGGGTGCTGAGAACGATTTTGTGATCATTTTTCAAATCCAAAATGGCCGCCGTGCAAGATTATTATCATAAAAATATCGGTATCGTATCCGAGGTTCTCGAGGGTGCTGAGAACGATTTTGTGATCATTATTTCAAATCCAAGATGGCCGCCGCTCAAAATTATGATAACTACATTATGGGTATCGTATCCGAGGTTCTCGAGGGTGCAGAGAACGATTATGTGATCATTTTTGAAATCCAAGATGGCCGCCGCTCAAAATTATGATAACTACATTATGGGTATCGTATCCGAGGTTCTCGAGGGTGCAGAGAACGATTTTGTGATCATTTTTCATATCGAAGGCCGCCGCTAAAAAGTATGATAACTATATTATGGGTATCGTATCCGAGGTTCTCGAGGGTGCTGAGAACGATTTTGTGATCATTTTTCAAATCGAAGGCCGCCGCTCAAAAGTATGATAACTATATTATGGGTATCGTATCCGAGGGTCTCGAGGGTGCTGAGAACGACTTTGTGATCATTTTTCTAATCCAAGATGGCCGCCGCACAAAATTATGTTTTCAGCAATATGGATATCGTGTCCGAGGTTCTCGAGGGTGCAGAGAACAATTCTGTTATCATTTTTTACATCCAAGAGAGCTGCCGCAAACAATTATGTTTTCAGCAATATGGATATCGTGTCCGAGGTTCTCGAGGGTGCAGAAAACAATTTTGAGATCATTTTTAAATCCGAGATGGCCGCCGCTCAAAATTATGATAACTAGATTATGGGTATCGTATCCGAGGTTCTCAAGGGTGCAGAGAACAATTTTGTGATCAGTTTTCAAATCCAAGATGGCCGCCGCTCAAAAGTATGATAACTAGATTATGGGTATCGTATCCGAGGTTCTCAAGGGTGCACAGAACGATTTTGTGATCAATTTTCAAATCCAAGATGGCCGCCGTGCAAGATTATGATAACTACATTTTGGGTATCGTATCCGAGGTTCTCGAGGGTGCAGAGAACGATTTTGTGATCATTTTTCAAATCGAAGACGGCCGCCGCTCAAAAGTATGATAACTACATTATGGGTATCGTATCCTAGGTTCTCGAGGGTGCAGAGAACGATTTGGTGATCATTTTCCAAATCCAAGATGGCCGCCGCAGAAAATTATGATTTTAGCAATATGGATATCGTGTCCGAGGTTCTCGAGGGTGCAGAGAACAATTCTGTTATCATTTTTTACATCCAAGAGAGGTGCCGCAAACAATTATGTTTTCAGCAATATGGATATCGTGTCCGAGGTTCTCGAGGGTGCAGAAAACAATTTTGAGATCATTTTTAAATCCGAGATGGCCGCCGCTCAAAATTATGATAACTAGATTATGGGTATCGTATCCGAGGTTCTCAAGGGTGCAGAGAACAATTTTGTGATCAGTTTTCAAATCCAAGATGGCCGCCGCTCAAAAGTATGATAACTACATTATGGGTATCGTATCCGAGTTTCTCGAGGGTGCTGAGAACGATTTTGTGATCATTTTTCAAATCCAAGATGGCTGCCGCTCAAAATTATGATAACTACATTATGGGTATCGTATCCGAGTTTCTCGAGGGTGCTGAGAACGATTTTGTGATCATTTTTCAAATCCAAGATGGCCGCCGCTCAAAATTATGATAACTACATTATGGGTATCGTATCCGAGGTTCTCGAGGGTGCAGAGAACGATTATGTGATCATTTTTGAAATCCAAGATGGCCGCCGCTCAAAATTATGATAAATACATTATGGGCATCGTATCCGAGGTTCTCGAGGGTGCAGAGAACGATTTTGTGATCATTTTTCAAATCGAAGGCCGCCGCTCAAAAGTTTGATAACTATATTATGGGTATCGTATCCTAGGTTCTCGAGGGTGCAGAGAACGATTTGGTGATCATTTTTCAAATCCAAGATGGCCGCCGCACAAAATTATGATTTTAGCAATATGGATATCGTGTCCGAGGTTCTCGAGGGTGCAGAGAACAATTCTGATATCATTTTTTACATCCAAGAGAGGTGCCGCAAACAATTATGTTTTCAGCAATATGTTTTCAGCAATATGGATATCGTGTCCGAGGTTCTCGAGGGTGCAGAAAACAATTTTGGGATCATTTTTAAATCCGAGATGGCCGCCGCTCAAAAGTATGATAACTAGATTATGGGTATCGTATTCGAGGTTCTCAAGAGTGCAGAGAACGATTTTGTGATCAGTTTTCAAATCCAAGATGGCCGCCGCTCAAAAGTATGATAACTACATTATGGGTATCGTATCCGAGTTTCTGGAGGGTGCTGAGAACGATTTTGTGATCATTTTTCAAATCCAAGATGGCCGCCGTGCAAGATTATTATCATAAAAATATCGGTATCGTATCCGAGGTTCTCGAGGGTGCTGAGAACGATTTTGTGATCATTATTTCAAATCCAAGATGGCCGCCGCTCAAAATTATGATAACTACATTATGGGTATCGTATCCGAGGTTCTCGAGGGTGCAGAGAACGATTATGTGATCATTTTTGAAATCCAAGATGGCCGCCGCTCAAAATTATGATAACTACATTATGGGTATCGTATCCGAGGTTCTCGAGGGTGCAGAGAACGATTTTGTGATCATTTTTCATATCGAAGGCCGCCGCTCAAAAGTATGATAACTATATTATGGGTATCGTATCCGAGGGTCTCGAGGATGCTGAGAACGATTTTGTGATCATTTTTCTAATCCAAGATGGCCGCCGCACAAAATTATGTTTTCAGCAATATGGATATCGTGTCCGAGGTTCTCGAGGGTGCAGAGAACAATTCTGTTATCATTTTTTACATCCAAGAGAGCTGCCGCAAACAATTATGTTTTCAGCAATATGGATATCGTGTCCGAGGTTCTCGAGGGTGCAGAAAACAATTTTGAGATCATTTTTAAATCCGAGATGGCCGCCGCTCAAAATTATGATAACTAGATTATGGGTATCGTATCCGAGGTTCTCAAGGGTGCAGAGAACGATTTTGTGATCATTATTTCAAATCCAAGATGGCCGCCGCTCAAAATTATGATAACTACATTATGGGTATCGTATCCGAGGTTCTCGAGGGTGCAGAGAACGATTATGTGATCATTTTTGAAATCCAAGATGGCCGCCGCTCAAAATTATGATAACTACATTATGGGTATCGTATCCGAGGTTCTCGAGGGTGCAGAGAACGATTTTGTGATCATTTTTCATATCGAAGGCCGCCGCTCAAAAGTATGATAACTATATTATGGGTATCGTATCCGAGGGTCTCGAGGATGCTGAGAACGATTTTGTGATCATTTTTCTAATCCAAGATGGCCGCCGCACAAAATTATGTTTTCAGCAATATGGATATCGTGTCCGAGGTTCTCGAGGGTGCAGAGAACAATTCTGTTATCATTTTTTACATCCAAGAGAGCTGCCGCAAACAATTATGTTTTCAGCAATATGGATATCGTGTCCGAGGTTCTCGAGGGTGCAGAAAACAATTTTGAGATCATTTTTAAATCCGAGATGGCCGCCGCTCAAAATTATGATAACTAGATTATGGGTATCGTATCCGAGGTTCTCAAGGGTGCAGAGAACAATTTTGTGATCAGTTTTCAAATCCAAGATGGCCGCCGCTCAAAAGTATGATAACTAGATTATGGGTATCGTATCCGAGGTTCTCAAGGGTGCACAGAACGATTTTGTGATCAGTTTTCAAATCCAAGATGGCCGCCGTGCAAGATTATGATAACTACATTTTGGGTATCGTATCCGAGGTTCTCGAGGGTGCAGAGAACGATTTTGTGATCATTTTTCAAATCGAAGATGGCCGCCGCTCAAAAGTATGATAACTACATTATGGGTATCGTATCCTAGGTTCTCGAGGGTGCAGAGAACGATTTGGTGATCATTTTTCAAATCCAAGATGGCCGCCGCAGAAAATTATGATTTTAGCAATATGGATATCGTGTCCGAGGTTCTCGAGGGTGCAGAGAACAATTCTGTTATCATTTTTTACATCCAAGAGAGGTGCCGCAAACAATTATGTTTTCAGCAATATGGATATCGTGTCCGAGGTTCTCGAGGGTGCAGAAAACAATTTTGAGATCATTTTTAAATCCGAGATGGCCGCCGCTCAAAATTATGATAACTAGATTATGGGTATCGTATCCGAGGTTCTCAAGGGTGCAGAGAACAATTTTGTGATCAGTTTTCAAATCCAAGATGGCCGCCGCTCAAAAGTATGATAACTACATTATGGGTATCGTATCCGAGTTTCTAGAGGGTGCTGAGAACGATTTTGTGATCATTTTTCAAATCCAAGATGGCTGCCGCTCAAAATTATGATAACTACATTATGGGTATCGTATCCGAGTTTCTCGAGGGTGCTGAGAACGATTTTGTGATCATTTTTCAAATCCAAGATGGCCGCCGCTCAAAATTATGATAACTACATTATGGGTATCGTATTCGAGGTTCTCGAGGGTGCTGAGAACGATTATGTGATCATTTTTGAAATCCAAGATGGCCGCCGCTCAAAATTATGATAACTACATTATGGGCATCGTATCCGAGGTTCTCGAGGGTGCAGAGAACGATTTTGTGATCATTTTTCAAATCGAAGGCCGCCGCTCAAAAGTTTGATAACTATATTATGGGTATCGTATCCGAGGTTCTCGAGGGTGCTGAGAACGATTTTGTGATCATTTTTCAAATCGAAGGCCGCCGCTCAAAAGTATGATAACTATATTATGGGTATCGTATCCGAGGGTCTCGATGGTGCTGAGAACGATTTTGTGATCATTTTTCTAATCCAAGATGGCCGCCGCACAAAATTATATTTTCAGCAATATGGATATCGTGTCCGAGGTTCTCGAGGGTGCAGAGAACAATTCTGTTATCATTTTTTAACATCCAAGAGAGCTGCCGCAAACAATTATGTTTTCAGCAATATGGATATCGTGTCCGAGGTTCTCGAGGGTGCAGAGAACAATTCTGTTATCATTTTTTACATCCAAGAGAGCTGCCGCAAACAATTATATTTTCAGCAATATGGATATCGTGTCCGATTTTCTCGAGGGTGCAGAAAACAATTTTGAGATCATTTTTAAATCCGAGGTGGCCTTCGCTCAAAAGTATGATAACTAGATTATGGGTATCGTATCCGAGGTTCTCAAGGGTGCAGAGAACAATTTTGTGATCAGTTTTCAAATCCAAGATGGCCGCCGCTCAAAAGTATGATAACTACATTATGGGTATCGTATCCGAGTTTCTCGAGGGTGCTGAGAACGATTTTGTGATCATTTTTCAAATCCAAGATGGCCGCCGCTCAAAATTATGATAACTACATTATGGGTATCGTATCCGAGGTTCTCGAGGGTGCAGAGAACGATTATGTGATCATTTTTTACATCCAAGAGAGCTGCCGCAAACAATTATGTTTTCAGCAATATGGATATCGTGTCCGAGGTTCTCGAGGGTGCAGAAAACAATTTTGAGATCATTTTTAAATCCGAGATGGCCTTCGCTCAAAAGTATGATAACTAGATTATGGGTATCGTATCCGAGGTTCTCAAGGGTGCAGAGAACAATTTTGTGATCAGTTTTCAAATCCAAGATGGCCGCCGCTCAAAAGTATGATAACTACATTATGGGTATCGTATCCGAGTTTCTCGAGGGTGCTGAGAACGATTTTGTGATCATTTTTCAAATCCAAGATGGCCGCCGCTCAAAATTATGATAACTACATTATGGGTATCGTATCCGAGGTTCTCGAGGGTGCAGAGAACGATTATGTGATCATTTTTTACATCCAAGAGAGCTGCCGCAAACAATTATGTTTTCAGCAATATGGGTATCGTATCCGAGTTTCTCGAGGGTGCTGAGAACGATTTTGTGATCATTTTTCAAATCCAAGATGGCTGCCGTGCAAGATTATGATCATAAAAATATGGGTGACGTATCCGAGGTTCTCGAGGGTACAGAGAATGATTTTGTGATCATTTTTGAAATCCAAGATGGCCGCGGATCAAACGTATGATAACTACATTATGGGTATCGTATCCGAGGTTCTCGAGGGTGCTGAGAATGATTTCGTGATCATTTTTCAAATCCAAGATGGCCGCGGATCAAACGTATGATTACTACATTATGGGTATCGTACCAGAGGTTCTCGAGGGTGCTGAGAACGATTTTGTGATCATTTTTCAAATCCAAGATGGTCGCCGGTCAAAATTATGATAACTACATTATGGGTATCGTATCCAAGGTTCTCGAGGGTGCAGAGAACGATTTTGTGATCAATTTTCAAATCGAAGATGGCTGCCGCATAAAAGTATGATAACTACATTATGGGTATCGTATCCGAGGTTCTCGATGGTGCTGAGAACGATTTTGTGATCATTTTTCAAATTCAAGATGACCGCCGTACAAATTTATGATCTCAGCAATATGGATATCGTGTCTAAGTTTCTCGAGGGTGCAGAGAACGATTTTGTGATAATTTTTCTAATCCAAGATGGCCGCCGCACAAAATTATATTTTCAGCAATATGGATATCGTGTCCGAGGTTCTCGAGGGTGCAGAGAACAATTCTATTATCATATTTTAACATCCAAGAGAGCTGCCGCAAACAATTATGTTTTCAGCAATATGGATATCGTGTCCGAGGTTCTCGAGGGTGCAGAGAACAATTCTGTTATCATTTTTTACATCCAAGAGAGCTGCCGCAAACAATTATATTTTCAGCAATATGGATATCGTGTCCGAGGTTCTCGAGGGTGCAGAAAACAATTTTGAGATCATTTTTAAATCCGAGATGGCCTTCGCTCAAAAGTATGATAACTAGATTATGGGTATCGTATCCGAGGTTCTCAAGGGTGCAGAGAACAATTTTGTGATCAGTTTTCAAATCCAAGATGGCCGCCGCTCAAAAGTATGATAACTACATTATGGGTGTCGTATCCGAGTTTCTCGAGGGTGCTGAGAACGATTTTGTGATCATTTTTCAAATCCAAGATGAATGCCGCTCAAAATTTTGATAACTACATTATGGGTATCGTATCCGAGTTTCTCGAGGGTGCTGAGAACGATTTTGTAATCATTTTTCAAATCCAAGATGGCCGCCGCTCAAAATTATGATAACTACATTATGGGTATCGTATCCGAAGTTCTCGAGGGTGCAGAGAACGATTATGTGATCATTTTTTACATCCAAGAGAGCTGCCGCAAACAATTATGTTTTCAGCAATATGGATATCGTGTCCGAGGTTCTCGAGGGTGCAGAAAACAATTTTGAGATCATTTTTAAATCCGAGATGGCCGCCGCTCAAAAGTATGATAACTAGATTATGGGTATCGTATCCGAGGTTCTCAAGGGTGCAGAGAACAATTTTGTGATCAGTTTTCAAATCCAAGATGGCCGCCGCTCAAAAGTATGATAACTACATTATGGGTATCGTATCCGAGTTTCTCGAGGGTGCTGAGAACGATTTTGTGATCATTTTTCAAATCCAAGATGGCTGCCGTGCAAGATTATGATCATAAAAATATGGGTGACGTATCCGAGGTTCTCGAGGGTGCAGAGAATGATTTTGTGATCATTTTTGAAATCCAAGATGGCCGCCGGTCAAAATTATGATAACTACATTATGGGTATCGTATCCGAGGTTCTCGAGGGTGCTGAGAATGATTTCGTGATCATTTTTCAAATCCAAGATGGCCGCGGATCAAAAGTATGATTACTACATTATGGGTATCGTACCAGAGGTTCTCGAGGGTGCTGAGAACGATTTTGTGATCATTTTTCAAATCCAAGATGGCCGCCGCTCAAAATTATGATAACTACATTATGGGTATCGTATCCGAGGTTCTCGAGGGTGCAGAGAACGATTATGTGATCATTTTTGAAATCCAAGATGGCCGCCGCTCAAAATTATGATAACTACATTATGGGCATCGTATCCGAGGTTCTCGAGGGTGCAGAGAACGATTTTGTGATCATTTTTCAAATCGAAGGCCGCCGCTCAAAAGTTTGATAACTATATTATGGGTATCGTATCCGAGGTTCTCGAGGGTGCTGAGAACGATTTTGTGATCATTTTTCAAATCGAAGGCCGCCGCTCAAAAGTATGATAACTATATTATGGGTATCGTATCCGAGGGTCTCGATGGTGCTGAGAACGATTTTGTGATCATTTTTCTAATCCAAGATGGCCGCCGCTCAAAATTATGATAACTACATTATGGGTATCGTATCCGAGGTTCTCGAGGGTGCAGAGAACGATTATGTGATCATTTTTGAAATCCAAGATGGCCGCCGCTCAAAATTATGATAACTACATTATGGGCATCGTATCCGAGGTTCTCGAGGGTGCAGAGAACGATTTTGTGATCATTTTTCAAATCGAAGGCCGCCGCTCAAAAGTTTGATAACTATATTATGGGTATCGTATCCGAGGTTCTCGAGGGTGCTGAGAACGATTTTGTGATCATTTTTCAAATCGAAGGCCGCCGCTCAAAAGTATGATAACTATATTATGGGTATCGTATCCGAGGGTCTCGATGGTGCTGAGAACGATTTTGTGATCATTTTTCTAATCCAAGATGGCCGCCGCACAAAATTATATTTTCAGCAATATGGATATCGTGTCCGAGGTTCTCGAGGGTGCAGAGAACAATTCTGTTATCATTTTTTAACATCCAAGAGAGCTGCCGCAAACAATTATGTTTTCAGCAATATGGATATCGTGTCCGAGGTTCTCGAGGGTGCAGAGAACAATTCTGTTATCATTTTTTACATCCAAGAGAGCTGCCGCAAACAATTATATTTTCAGCAATATGGATATCGTGTCCGATTTTCTCGAGGGTGCAGAAAACAATTTTGAGATCATTTTTAAATCCGAGGTGGCCTTCGCTCAAAAGTATGATAACTAGATTATGGGTATCGTATCCGAGGTTCTCAAGGGTGCAGAGAACAATTTTGTGATCAGTTTTCAAATCCAAGATGGCCGCCGCTCAAAAGTATGATAACTACATTATGGGTATCGTATCCGAGTTTCTCGAGGGTGCTGAGAACGATTTTGTGATCATTTTTCAAATCCAAGATGGCCGCCGCTCAAAATTATGATAACTACATTATGGGTATCGTATCCGAGGTTCTCGAGGGTGCAGAGAACGATTATGTGATCATTTTTTACATCCAAGAGAGCTGCCGCAAACAATTATGTTTTCAGCAATATGGATATCGTGTCCGAGGTTCTCGAGGGTGCAGAAAACAATTTTGAGATCATTTTTAAATCCGAGATGGCCTTCGCTCAAAAGTATGATAACTAGATTATGGGTATCGTATCCGAGGTTCTCAAGGGTGCAGAGAACAATTTTGTGATCAGTTTTCAAATCCAAGATGGCCGCCGCTCAAAAGTATGATAACTACATTATGGGTATCGTATCCGAGTTTCTCGAGGGTGCTGAGAACGATTTTGTGATCATTTTTCAAATCCAAGATGAATGCCGCTCAAAATTTTGATAACTACATTATGGGTATCGTATCCGAGTTTCTCGAGGGTGCTGAGAACGATTTTGTGATCATTTTTCAAATCCAAGATGGCCGCCGCTCAAAATTATGATAACAACATTATGGGTATCGTATCCGAAGTTCTCGAGGGTGCAGAGAACGATTATGTGATCATTTTTTACATCCAAGAGAGCTGCCGCAAACAATTATGTTTTCAGCAATATGGATATCGTGTCCGAGGTTCTCGAGGGTGCAGAAAACAATTTTGAGATCATTTTTAAATCCGAGATGGCCGCCGCTCAAAAGTATGATAACTAGATTATGGGAATCGTATCCGAGGTTCTCAAGGGTGCAGAGAACAATTTTGTGATCAGTTTTCAAATCCAAGATGGCCGCCGCTCAAAAGTATGATAACTACATTATGGGTATCGTATCCGAGTTTCTCGAGGGTGCTGAGAACGATTTTGTGATCATTTTTCAAATCCAAGATGGCTGCCGTGCAAGATTATGATCATAAAAATATGGGTGACGTATCCGAGGTTCTCGAGGGTGCAGAGAATGATTTTGTGATCATTTTTGAAATCCAAGATGGCCGCCGGTCAAAATTATGATAACTACATTATGGGTATCGTATCCGAGGTTCTCGAGGGTGCTGAGAATGATTTCGTGATCATTTTTCAAATCCAAGATGGCCGCGGATCAAAAGTATGATTACTACATTATGGGTATCTTACCAGAGGTTCTCGAGGGTGCTGAGAACGATTTTGTGATCATTTTTCAAATCCAAGATGGTCGCCGGTCAAAATTATGATAACTACATTATGGGTATCGTATCCAAGGTTCTCGAGGGTGCAGAGAACGATTTTGTGATCAATTTTCAAATCGAAGATGGCTGCCGCATAAAAGTATGATAACTACATTATGGGTATCGTATCCGAGGTTCTCGATGGTGCTGAGAACGATTTTGTGATCATTTTTCAAATTCAAGATGACCGCCGCACAAATTTATGATCTCAGCAATATGGATATCGTGTCTAAGATTCTCGAGGGTGCAGAGAACGATTTGGTGATCATTTTTCAAATCCAAGATGGCCGCCGCACAAAATTATGATTTTAGCAATATGGATATCGTGTCCGAGGTTCTCGAGGGTGCAGAGAACAATTCTGTTATCATTTTTTACATCCAAGAGATCTGCCGCAAACAATTATGTTTTCAGCAATATGGATATCGTGTCCGAGGTTCTCGAGGGTGCAGAAAACAATTTTGGGATCATTTTTAAATCCGAGATGGCCGCCGCTCAAAAGTATGATAACTAGATTATGGGTATCGTAACCGAGGTTCTCAAGGGTGCAGAGAACGATTTTGTGATCAGTTTTCAAATCCAAGATGGACGCCGCTCAAAAGTATGATAACTACATTATGGGTATCGTATCCGAGTTTCTCTAGGGTGCAGAGAACGATTTTGTGATCATTTTTCAAATCCAAGATGGCCGCCGTGCAAGATTATGATCATAAAAATATGGGTGTCGTATCCGAGGTTCTCGAGGGTGCAGACAATGATTTTGTGATCATTTTTAAATCCGAGATGGCCGCCGCTCAAAAGTATGATAACTAGATTATGGGTATCGTATCCGAGGTTCTCAAGGGTGCAGAGAACGATTTTGTGATCAGTTTTCAAATCCAAGATGGCCGCCGCTCAAAATAATGATAACTACATTATATGTATCGTCTCCGAGGTTCTCGAGGGTGCAGAGAACGATTTTGTGATCATTTTTCAAATCCAAGATGGCCGCCGTGCAAGATTATGATAACTACATTTTGGGTATCGTATCCGAGGTTCTCGAGGGTGCAGAGAACGATTTTGTGATCATTTTTCAAATCGAAGATGGCCGCCGCTCAAAAGTATGATAACTACATTATGGGCATCGTATCCAAGGTTCTCGAGGGTGCAGAGAACGATTTGGTGATCATTTTTCAAATCCAAGATGGCCGCCGCACAAAATTATGATTTTAGCAATATGGATATCGTGTCCGAGGTTCTCGAGGGTGCAGAGAATAATTCTGTTATCATTTTTTACATCCAAGAGAGGTGCCGCAACCAATTATGTTTTCAGCAATATGGATATCGTGTCCGAGGTTCTCGAGGGTGCAGAAAACAATTTTGAGATCATTTTTAAATCCGAGACGGCCGCCACTCAAAAGTATGATAACTAGATTATGGGTATCGTATCCGAGGTTCTCAAGGGTGCAGAGAACAATTTTGTGATCAGTTTTCAAATCCAAGATGGCCGCCGCTCAAAAGTATGATAACTACATTATGGGTATCGTATCCGAGTTTCTCGAGGGTGCTGAGAACGATTTTGTGATCATTTGTCAAATCCAAGATGGCTGCTGCTCAAAATTATGATAACTACATTATGGGTATCGTATCCGAGTTTCTCGAGGGTGCTGAGAACGATTTTGTGATCATTTTTCAAATCTAAGATGGCCGCCGCTCAAAATTATGATAACTACATTATGGGTATCGTATCCGAGGTTCTCGAGGGTGCAGAGAACGATTATGTGATCATTTTTGAAATCCAAGATGGCTGCCGCTCAAAATTATGATAACTACATTATGGGTATCGTATCCGAGGTTCTCGAGGGTGCAGAGAACGATTTTGTGATCATTTTTCAAATCGAAGGCAGCCGCTCAAAAGTATGATAACTATATTATGGGTATCGTATCCGAGGTTCTCGAGGGTGCTGAGAACGATTTTGTGATCATTTTTCAAATCGAAGGCCGCCGCTCAAAAGTATGATAACTATATTATGGGTATCGTATCCGAGGGTCTCGATGGTTATGAGAACGATTTTGTGATCATTTTTCTAATTCAAGATGGCCGCCGCACAAAATTATGTTTTCAGCAATATGGATATCGTGTCCGAGGTTCTCGAGGGTGCAGAGAACAATTCTGTTATCATTTTTTACATCCAAGAGAGCTGCCGCAAACAATTATGTTTTCAGCAATATGGATATCGTGTCCGAGGTTCTCGAGGGTGCAGAAAACAATTATGGGATTATTTTTAAATCCGAGATGGCCGCCGCTCAAAAGTATGATAACTAGATTATGGGTATCGTATCCGAGGTTCTCAAGGGTGCACAGATTGATTTTGTGATCATTTTTCAAATCGAAGATGGCCGCCGCTCAAAAGTGTGATAACTACATTATGGGTATCGTATCCTAGGTTCTCGAGGGTGCAGAGAACGATTTGGTGATCATTTTTCAAATCCAAGATGGCCGCCGTGCAAGATTATGATAACTACATTTTGGGTATCGTATCCGAGTTTCTCGAGGGTGCAGAGAACGATTTTGTGATCATTTTTCAAATCGAAGATGGCCGCCGCTCAAAAGTGTGATAACTACATTATGGGTATCGTATCCTAGGTTCTCGAGGGTGCAGAGAACGATTTGGTGATCATTTTTCAAATCCAAGATGGCCGCCGCACAAAATTATGATTTTTGCAATATGGATATCGTGTCCGAGGTTCTCGAGGGTGCAGAGATCAATTCTGTTATCATTTTTTACATCCAAGAGAGCTGCCGCAAACAATTATGTTTTCAGCGATATGGATATCGTGTCCGAGGTTCTCGAGGGTGCAGAAAACAATTTTGAGATCATTTTTAAATCCGAGATGGCCGCCGCTCAAAAGTATGATAACTAGATTATGGGTATCGTATCCGAGGTTCTCAAGGGTGCAGAGAACAATTTTGTGATCAGTTTTCAAATCCAAGATGGCCGCCGCTCAAAAGTATGATAACTACATTATGGGTATCGTATCCGAGTTTCTCGAGGATGCTGAGAACGATTTTGTGATCATTTTTCAAATCCAAGATGGCTGCCGTGCAAGAGTATGATCATAAAAATATGGGTGACGTATCCGATGTTCTCGAGGGTGCAGAGAATGATTTTGTGATCATTTTTGAAATCCAAGATGGCCGCCGGTCAAAATTATGATAACTACATTATGGGTATCGTATCCGAGGTTCTCGAGAGTGCTGAGAATGATTTTGTGATCATTTTTCAAATCCAAGATGGCCGCGGATCAAAAGTATGATAACTACATTATGGGTATCGTACCAGAGGTTCTCGAGGGTGCTGAGAACGATTTTGTGATCATTTTTCAAATCCAAGATGGTCGCCGGTCAAAATTATGATAACTACATTATAGGTATCGTATCCAAGGTTCTCGAGGGTGCAGAGAACGATTTTGTGATCATTTTTCAAATCGAAGATGGCTGCCGCATAAAAGTATGATAACTACATTATGGGTATCGTATCCGAGGTTCTCGATGGTGCTGAGAACGATTTTGTGATCATTTTTCAAATCCAAGATGACCGCCGCACAAATTTATGATCTCAGCAATATGGATATCGTGTCTAAGATTCTCGAGGGTGCAGAGAACGATTTGGTGATCATTTTTCAAATCCAAGATGGCCGCCGCACAAAATTATGATTTTAGCAATATGGATATCGTGTCCGAGGTTCTCGAGGGTGCAGAGAACAATTCTGTTATCATTTTTTACATCCAAGAGAGCTGCCGCAAACAATTATGTTTTCAGCAATATGGATATCGTGTCCGAGGTTCTCGAGGGTGCAGAAAACAATTTTGGGATCATTTTTAAATCCGAGATGGCCGCCGCTCAAAAGTATGATAACTAGATTATGGGTATCGTATCCGAGTTTCTCAAGGGTGCAGAGAACGATTTTGTTATCAGTTTTCAAATCCAAGATGGCCGCCGCTCAAAATAATGATAACTACATTATATGTATCGTCTCCGAGGTTCTCGAGGGTGCAGAGAACGATTTTGTGATCATTTTTCAAATCCAAGATGGCCGCCGTGCAAGATTATGATAACTACATTTTGGGTATCGTATCCGAGGTTCCGAGGGTGCAGAGAACGATTTTGTGATCATTTTTCAAATCGAAGATGGCCGCCGCTCAAAAGTATTATAACTACATTATGGGTATCGTATCCTAGGTTCTCGAGGGTGCAGAGAACGATTTGGTGATCATTTTTCAAATCCAAGATGGCCGCCGCACAAAATTATGATTTTAGCAATATGGATATCGTGTCCGAGGTTCTCGAGGGTGCAGAGAATAATTCTGTTATCATTTTTTACATCCAAGAGAGGTGCCGCAACCAATTATGTTTTCAGCAATATGGATATCGTGTCCGAGGTTCTCGAGGGTGCAGAAAACAATTTTGAGATCATTTTTAAATCCGAGACGGCCGCCACTCAAAAGTATGATAACTAGATTATGGGTATCGTATCCGAGGTTCTCAAGGGTGCAGAGAACAATTTTGTGATCAGTTTTCAAATCCAAGATGGCCGCCGCTCAAAAGTATGATAACTACATTATGGGTATCGTATCCGAGTTTCTCGAGGGTGCTGAGAACGATTTTGTGATCATTTTTCAAATCCAAGATGGCTGCTGCTCAAAATTATGATAACTACATTATGGGTATCGTTTCCGAGTTTCTCGAGGGTGCTGAGAACGATTTTGTGATCATTTTTCAAATCTAAGATGGCCGCCGCTCAAAATTATGATAACTACATTATGGGTATCGTATCCGAGGTTCTCGAGGGTGCAGAGAACGATTATGTGATCATTTTTGAAATCCAAGATGGCTGCCGCTCAAAATTATGATAACTACATTATGGGTATCGTATCCGAGGTTCTCGAGGGTGCAGAGAACGATTTTGTGATCATTTTTCAAATCGAAGGCAGCCGCTCAAAAGTATGATAACTATATTATGGGTATCGTATCCGAGGTTCTCGAGGGTGCTGAGAACGATTTTGTGATCATTTTTCAAATCGAAGGCCGCCGCTCAAAAGTATGATAACTATATTATGGGTATCGTATCCGAGGGTCTCGATGGTTATGAGAACGATTTTGTGATCATTTTTCTAATTCAAGATGGCCGCCGCACAAAATTATGTTTTCAGCAATATGGATATCGTGTCCGAGGTTCTCGAGGGTGCAGAGAACAATTCTGTTATCATTTTTTACATCCAAGAGAGCTGCCGCAAACAATTATGTTTTCAGCAATATGGATATCGTGTCCGAGGTTCTCGAGGGTGCAGAAAACAATTATGGGATTATTTTTAAATCCGAGATGGCCGCCGCTCAAAAGTATGATAACTAGATTATGGGTATCGTATCCGAGGTTCTCAAGGGTGCACAGATTGATTTTGTGATCATTTTTCAAATCGAAGATGGCCGCCGCTCAAAAGTGTGATAACTACATTATGGGTATCGTATCCTAGGTTCTCGAGGGTGCAGAGAACGATTTGGTGATCATTTTTCAAATCCAAGATGGCCGCCGTGCAAGATTATGATAACTACATTTTGGGTATCGTATCCGAGTTTCTCGAGGGTGCAGAGAACGATTTTGTGATCATTTTTCAAATCGAAGATGGCCGCCGCTCAAAAGTGTGATAACTACATTATGGGTATCGTATCCTAGGTTCTCGAGGGTGCAGAGAACGATTTGGTGATCATTTTTCAAATCCAAGATGGCCGCCGCACAAAATTATGATTTTTGCAATATGGATATCGTGTCCGAGGTTCTCGAGGGTGCAGAGATCAATTCTGTTATCATTTTTTACATCCAAGAGAGCTGCCGCAAACAATTATGTTTTCAGCGATATGGATATCGTGTCCGAGGTTCTCGAGGGTGCAGAAAACAATTTTGAGATCATTTTTAAATCCGAGATGGCCGCCGCTCAAAAGTATGATAACTAGATTATGGGTATCGTATCCGAGGTTCTCAAGGGTGCAGAGAACAATTTTGTGATCAGTTTTCAAATCCAAGATGGCCGCCGCTCAAAAGTATGATAACTACATTATGGGTATCGTATCCGAGTTTCTCGAGGATGCTGAGAACGATTTTGTGATCATTTTTCAAATCCAAGATGGCTGCCGTGCAAGAGTATGATCATAAAAATATGGGTGACGTATCCGATGTTCTCGAGGGTGCAGAGAATGATTTTGTGATCATTTTTGAAATCCAAGATGGCCGCCGGTCAAAATTATGATAACTACATTATGGGTATCGTATCCGAGGTTCTCGAGAGTGCTGAGAATGATTTTGTGATCATTTTTCAAATCGAAGGCCGCCGCTCAAAAGTATGATAACTATATTATGGGTATCGTACCAGAGGTTCTCGAGGGTGCTGAGAACGATTTTGTGATCATTTTTCAAATCCAAGATGGTCGCCGGTCAAAATTAAGATAACTACATTATAGGTATCGTATCCAAGGTTCTCGAGGGTGCAGAGAACGATTTTGTGATCATTTTTCAAATCGAAGATGGCTGCCGCATAAAAGTATGATAACTACATTATGGGTATCGTATCCGAGGTTCTCGATGGTGCTGAGAACGATTTTGTGATCATTTTTCAAATCCAAGATGACCGCCGCACAAATTTATGATCTCAGCAATATGGATATCGTGTCTAAGATTCTCGAGGGTGCAGAGAACGATTTGGTGATCATTTTTCAAATCCAAGATGGCCGCCGCACAAAATTATGATTTTAGCAATATGGATATCGTGTCCGAGGTTCTCGAGGGTGCAGAGAACAATTCTGTTATCATTTTTTACATCCAAGAGAGCTGCCGCAAACAATTATGTTTTCAGCAATATGGATATCGTGTCCGAGGTTCTCGAGGGTGCAGAAAACAATTTTGGGATCATTTTTAAATCCGAGATGGCCGCCGCTCAAAAGTATGATAACTAGATTATGGGTATCGTATCCGAGTTTCTCAAGGGTGCAGAGAACGATTTTGTGATCAGTTTTCAAATCCAAGATGGCCGCCGCTCAAAATAATGATAACTACATTATATGTATCGTCTCCGAGGTTCTCGAGGGTGCAGAGAACGATTTTGTGATCATTTTTCAAATCCAAGATGGCCGCCGTGCAAGATTATGATAACTACATTTTGGGTATCGTATCCGAGGTTCCGAGGGTGCAGAGAACGATTTTGTGATCATTTTTCAAATCGAAGATGGCCGCCGCTCAAAAGTATTATAACTACATTATGGGTATCGTATCCTAGGTTCTCGAGGGTGCAGAGAACGATTTGGTGATCATTTTTCAAATCCAAGATGGCCGCCGCACAAAATTATGTTTTCAGCAATATGGATATCGTGTCCGAGGTTCTCGAGGGTGCAGAAAACAATTTTGAGATCATTTTTAAATCCGAGACGGCCGCCACTCAAAAGTATGATAACTAGATTATGGGTATCGTATCCGAGGTTCTCAAGGGTGCAGAGAACAATTTTGTGATCAGTTTTCAAATCTAAGATGGCCGCCGCTCAAAATTATGATAACTACATTATGGGTATCGTATCCGAGGTTCTCGAGGGTGCAGAGAACGATTATGTGATCATTTTTGAAATCCAAGATGGCTGCCGCTCAAAATTATGATAACTACATTATGGGTATCGTATCCGAGGTTCTCGAGGGTGCAGAGAACGATTTTGTGATCATTTTTCAAATCGAAGGCAGCCGCTCAAAAGTATGATAACTATATTATGGGTATCGTATCCGAGGTTCTCGAGGGTGCTGAGAACGATTTTGTGATCATTTTTCAAATCGAAGGCCGCCGCTCAAAAGTATGATAACTATATTATGGGTATCGTATCCGAGGGTCTCGATGGTTATGAGAACGATTTTGTGATCATTTTTCTAATTCAAGATGGCCGCCGCACAAAATTATGTTTTCAGCAATATGGATATCGTGTCCGAGGTTCTCGAGGGTGCAGAGAACAATTCTGTTATCATTTTTTACATCCAAGAGAGCTGCCGCAAACAATTATGTTTTCAGCAATATGGATATCGTGTCCGAGGTTCTCGAGGGTGCAGAAAACAATTATGGGATTATTTTTAAATCCGAGATGGCCGCCGCTCAACAGTATGATAACTAGATTATGGGTATCGTATCCGAGGTTCTCAAGGGTGCACAGATTGATTTTGTGATCATTTTTCAAATCGAAGATGGCCGCCGCTCAAAAGTGTGATAACTACATTATGGGTATCGTATCCTAGGTTCTCGAGGGTGCAGAGAACGATTTGGTGATCATTTTTCAAATCCAAGATGGCCGCCGTGCAAGATTATGATAACTACATTTTGGGTATCGTATCCGAGTTTCTCGAGGGTGCAGAGAACGATTTTGTGATCATTTTTCAAATCGAAGATGGCCGCCGCTCAAAAGTGTGATAACTACATTATGGGTATCGTATCCTAGGTTCTCGAGGGTGCAGAGAACGATTTGGTGATCATTTTTCAAATCCAAGATGGCCGCCGCACAAAATTATGATTTTTGCAATATGGATATCGTGTCCGAGGTTCTCGAGGGTGCAGAGATCAATTCTGTTATCATTTTTTACATCCAAGAGAGCTGCCGCAAACAATTATGTTTTCAGCGATATGGATATCGTGTCCGAGGTTCTCGAGGGTGCAGAAAACAATTTTGAGATCATTTTTAAATCCGAGATGGCCGCCGCTCAAAAGTATGATAACTAGATTATGGGTATCGTATCCGAGGTTCTCAAGGGTGCAGAGAACAATTTTGTGATCAGTTTTCAAATCCAAGATGGCCGCCGCTCAAAAGTATGATAACTACATTATGGGTATCGTATCCGAGTTTCTCGAGGGTGCTGAGAACGATTTTGTGATCATTTTTCAAATCCAAGATGGCTGCCGTGCAAGAGTATGATCATAAAAATATGGGTGACGTATCCGATGTTCTCGAGGGTGCAGAGAATGATTTTGTGATCATTTTTGAAATCCAAGATGGCCGCCGGTCAAAATTATGATAACTACATTATGGGTATCGTATCCGAGGTTCTCGAGAGTGCTGAGAATGATTTTGTGATCATTTTTCAAATCCAAGATGGCCGCGGATCAAAAGTATGATAACTACATTATGGGTATCGTACCAGAGGTTCTCGAGGGTGCTGAGAACGATTTTGTGATCATTTTTCAAATCCAAGATGGTCGCCGGTCAAAATTATGATAACTACATTATAGGTATCGTATCCAAGGTTCTCGAGGGTGCAGAGAACGATTTTGTGATCATTTTTCAAATCGAAGATGGCTGCCGCATAAAAGTATGATAACTACATTATGGGTATCGTATCCGAGGTTCTCGATGGTGCTGAGAACGATTTTGTGATCATTTTTCAAATCCAAGATGACCGCCGCACAAATTTATGATCTCAGCAATATGGATATCGTGTCTAAGATTCTCGAGGGTGCAGAGAACGATTTGGTGATCATTTTTCAAATCCAAGATGGCCGCCGCACAAAATTATGATTTTAGCAATATGGATATCGTGTCCGAGGTTCTCGAGGGTGCAGAGAACAATTCTGTTATCATTTTTTACATCCAAGAGAGCTGCCGCAAACAATTATGTTTTCAGCAATATGGATATCGTGTCCGAGGTTCTCGAGGGTGCAGAAAACAATTTTGGGATCATTTTTAAATCCGAGATGGCCGCCGCTCAAAAGTATGATAACTAGATTATGGGTATCGTATCCGAGTTTCTCAAGGGTGCAGAGAACGATTTTGTGATCAGTTTTCAAATCCAAGATGGCCGCCGCTCAAAATAATGATAACTACATTATATGTATCGTCTCCGAGGTTCTCGAGGGTGCAGAGAACGATTTTGTGATCATTTTTCAAATCCAAGATGGCCGCCGTGCAAGATTATGATAACTACATTTTGGGTATCGTATCCGAGGTTCCGAGGGTGCAGAGAACGATTTTGTGATCATTTTTCAAATCGAAGATGGCCGCCGCTCAAAAGTATTATAACTACATTATGGGTATCGTATCCTAGGTTCTCGAGGGTGCAGAGAACGATTTGGTGATCATTTTTCAAATCCAAGATGGCCGCCGCACAAAATTATGATTTTAGCAATATGGATATCGTGTCCGAGGTTCTCGAGGGTGCAGAGAATAATTCTGTTATCATTTTTTACATCCAAGAGAGGTGCCGCAACCAATTATGTTTTCAGCAATATGGATATCGTGTCCGAGGTTCTCGAGGGTGCAGAAAACAATTTTGAGATCATTTTTAAATCCGAGACGGCCGCCACTCAAAAGTATGATAACTAGATTATGGGTATCGTATCCGAGGTTCTCAAGGGTGCAGAGAACGATTTTGTGATCAGTTTTCAAATCCAAGATGGCCGCCGCTCAAAAGTATGATAACTACATTATGGGTATCGTATCCGAGTTTCTCGAGGGTGCTGAGAACGATTTTGTGATCATTTTTCAAATCCAAGATGGCTGCTGCTCAAAATTATGATAACTACATTATGGGTATCGTTTCCGAGTTTCTCGAGGGTGCTGAGAACGATTTTGTGATCATTTTTCAAATCTAAGATGGCCGCCGCTCAAAATTATGATAACTACATTATGGGTATCGTATCCGAGGTTCTCGAGGGTGCAGAGAACGATTATGTGATCATTTTTGAAATCCAAGATGGCTGCCGCTCAAAATTATGATAACTACATTATGGGTATCGTATCCGAGGTTCTCGAGGGTGCAGAGAACGATTTTGTGATCATTTTTCAAATCGAAGGCAGCCGCTCAAAAGTATGATAACTATATTATGGGTATCGTATCCGAGGTTCTCGAGGGTGCTGAGAACGATTTTGTGATCATTTTTCAAATCGAAGGCCGCCGCTCAAAAGTATGATAACTATATTATGGGTATCGTATCCGAGGGTCTCGATGGTTATGAGAACGATTTTGTGATCATTTTTCTAATCCAAGATGGCCGCCGCACAAAATTATGTTTTCAGCAATATGGATATCGTGTCCGAGGTTCTCGAGGGTGCAGAGAACAATTCTGTTATCATTTTTTACATCCAAGAGAGCTGCCGCAAACAATTATGTTTTCAGCAATATGAATATCGTGTCCGAGGTTCTCGAGGGTGCAGAAAACAATTATGGGATTATTTTTAAATCCGAGATGGCCGCCGCTCAAAAGTATGATAACTAGATTATGGGTATCGTATCCGAGGTTCTCAAGGGTGCACAGATTGATTTTGTGATCATTTTTCAAATCGAAGATGGCCGCCGCTCAAAAGTGTGATAACTACATTATGGGTATCGTATCCTAGGTTCTCGAGGGTGCAGAGAACGATTTGGTGATCATTTTTCAAATCCAAGATGGCCGCCGTGCAAGATTATGATAACTACATTTTGGGTATCGTATCCGAGTTTCTCGAGGGTGCAGAGAACGATTTTGTGATCATTTTTCAAATCGAAGATGGCCGCCGCTCAAAAGTGTGATAACTACATTATGGGTATATTATCCTAGGTTCTCGAGGGTGCAGAGAACGATTTGGTGATCATTTTTCAAATCCAAGATGGCCGCCGCACAAAATTATGATTTTTGCAATATGGATATCGTGTCCGAGGTTCTCGAGGGTGCAGAGAACAATTCTGTTATCATTTTTTACATCCAAGAGAGCTGCCGCAAACAATTATGTTTTCAGCAATATGGATATCGTGTCCGAGGTTCTCGAGGGTGCAGAAAACAATTTTGAGATCATTTTTAAATCCGAGATGGCCGCCGCTCAAAAGTATGATAACTAGATTATGGGTATCGTATCCGAGGTTCTCAAGGGTGCAGAGAACAATTTTGTGATCAGTTTTCAAATCCAAGATGGCCGCCGCTCAAAAGTATGATAACTACATTATGGGTATCGTATCCGAGTTTCTCGAGGATGCTGAGAACGATTTTGTGATCATTTTTCAAATCCAAGATGGCTGCCGTGCAAGAGTATGATCATAAAAATATGGGTGACGTATCCGATGTTCTCGAGGGTGCAGAGAATGATTTTGTGATCATTTTTGAAATCCAAGATGGCCGCCGGTCAAAATTATGATAACTACATTATGGGTATCGTATCCAAGGTTCTCGAGGGTGCAGAGAACGATTTTGTGATCAATTTTCAAATCGAAGATGGCTGCCGCATAAAAGTATGATAACTACATTATGGGTATCGTATCCGAGGTTCTCGATGGTGCTGAGAACGATTTTGTGATCATTTTTCAAATTCAAGATGACCGCCGCACAAATTTATGATCTCAGCAATATGGATATCGTGTCTAAGTTTCTCGAGGGTGCAGAGAACGATTTTGTGATAATTTTTCTAATCCAAGATGGCCGCCGCACAAAATTATATTTTCAGCAATATGGATATCGTGTCCGAGGTTCTCGAGGGTGCAGAGAACAATTCTATTATCATTTTTTAACATCCAAGAGAGCTGCCGCAAACAATTATGTTTTCAGCAATATGGATATCGTGTCCGAGGTTCTCGAGGGTGCAGAGAACAATTCTGTTATCATTTTTTACATCCAAGAGAGCTGCCGCAAACAATTATATTTTCAGCAATATGGATATCGTGTCCGAGGTTCTCGAGGGTGCAGAAAACAATTTTGAGATCATTTTTAAATCCGAGATGGCCTTCGCTCAAAAGTATGATAACTAGATTATGGGTATCGTATCCGAGGTTCTCAAGGGTGCAGAGAACAATTTTGTGATCAGTTTTCAAATCCAAGATGGCCGCCGCTCAAAAGTATGATAACTACATTATGGGTATCGTATCCGAGTTTCTCGAGGGTGCTGAGAACGATTTTGTGATCATTTTTCAAATCCAAGATGAATGCCGCTCAAAATTATGATAACTACATTATGGGTATCGTATCCGAGTTTCTCGAGGGTGCTGAGAACGATTTTGTGATCATTTTTCAAATCCAAGATGGCCGCCGCTCAAAATTATGATAACTACATTATGGGTATCGTATCCGAAGTTCTCGAGGGTGCAGAGAACGATTATGTGATCATTTTTTACATCCAAGAGAGCTGCCGCAAACAATTATGTTTTCAGCAATATGGATATCGTGTCCGAGGTTCTCGAGGGTGCAGAAAACATTTTTGAGATCATTTTTAAATCCGAGATGGCCGCCGCTCAAAAGTATGATAACTAGATTATGGGTATCGTATCCGAGGTTCTCAAGGGTGCAGAGAACAATTTTGTGATCAGTTTTCAAATCCAAGATGGCCGCCGCTCAAAAGTATGATAACTACATTATGGGTATCGTATCCGAGTTTCTCGAGGGTGCTGAGAACGATTTTGTGATCATTTTTCAAATCCAAGATGGCTGCCGTGCAAGATTATGATCATAAAAATATGGGTGACGTATCCGAGGTTCTCGAGGGTGCAGAGAATGATTTTGTGATCATTTTTGAAATCCAAGATGGCCGCCGGTCAAAATTATGATAACTACATTATGGGTATCGTATCCGAGGTTCTCGAGGGTGCTGAGAATGATTTCGTGATCATTTTTCAAATCCAAGATGGCCGCGGATCAAAAGTATGATTACTACATTATGGGTATCTTACCAGAGGTTCTCGAGGGTGCTGAGAACGATTTTGTGATCATTTTTCAAATCCAAGATGGTCGCCGGTCAAAATTATGATAACTACATTATGGGTATCGTATCCAAGGTTCTCGAGGGTGCAGAGAACGATTTTGTGATCAATTTTCAAATCGAAGATGGCTGCCGCATAAAAGTATGATAACTACATTATGGGTTTCGTATCCGAGGTTCTCGATGGTGCTGAGAACGATTTTGTGATCATTTTTCAAATTCAAGATGACCGCCGCACAAATTTATGATCTCAGCAATATGGATATCGTGTCTAAGATTCTCGAGGGTGCAGAGAACGATTTAGTGATCATTTTTCAAATCCAAGATGGCCGCCGCACAAAATTATGATTTTAGCAATATGGATATCGTGTCCGAGGTTCTCGAGGGTGCAGAGAACAATTCTGTTATCATTTTTTACATCCAAGAGATCTGCCGCAAACAATTATGTTTTCAGCAATATGGATATCGTGTCCGAGGTTCTCGAGGGTGCAGAAAACAATTTTGGGATCATTTTTAAATCCGAGATGGCCGCCGCTCAAAAGTATGATAACTAGATTATGGGTATCGTAACCGAGGTTCTCAAGGGTGCAGAGAACGATTTTGTGATCAGTTTTCAAATCCAAGATGGACGCCGCTCAAAAGTATGATAACTACATTATGGGTATCGTATCCGAGTTTCTCTAGGGTGCAGAGTACGATTTTGTGATCATTTTTCAAATCCAAGATGGCCGCCGTGCAAGATTATGATCATAAAAATATGGGTGTCGTATCCGAGGTTCTCGAGGGTGCAGACAATGATTTTGTGATCATTTTTAAATCCGAGATGGCCGCCGCTCAAAAGTATGATAACTAGATTATGGGTATCGTATCCGAGGTTCTCAAGGGTGCAGAGAACGATTTTGTGATCAGTTTTCAAATCCAAGATGGCCGCCGCTCAAAATAATGATAACTACATTATATGTATCGTCTCCGAGGTTCTCGAGGGTGCAGAGAACGATTTTGTGATCATTTTTCAAATCCAAGATGGCCGCCGTGCAAGATTATGATAACTACATTTTGGGTATCGTATCCGAGGTTCTCGAGGGTGCAGAGAACGATTTTGTGATCATTTTTCAAATCGAAGATGGCCGCCGCTCAAAAGTATGATAACTACATTATGGGCATCGTATCCAAGGTTCTCGAGGGTGCAGAGAACGATTTGGTGATCATTTTTCAAATCCAAGATGGCCGCCGCACAAAATTATGATTTTAGCAATATGGATATCGTGTCCGAGGTTCTCGAGGGTGCAGAGAATAATTCTGTTATCATTTTTTACATCCAAGAGAGGTGCCGCAACCAATTATGTTTTCAGCAATATGGATATCGTGTCCGAGGTTCTCGAGGGTGCAGAAAACAATTTTGAGATCATTTTTAAATCCGAGACGGCCGCCACTCAAAAGTATGATAACTAGAGTATGGGTATCGTATCCGAGGTTCTCAAGGGTGCAGAGAACAATTTTGTGATCAGTTTTCAAATCCAAGATGGCCGCCGCTCAAAAGTATGATAACTACATTATGGGTATCGTATCCGAGTTTCTCGAGGGTGCTGAGAACGATTTTGTGATCATTTTTCAAATCCAAGATGGCTGCTGCTCAAAATTATGATAACTACATTATGGGTATCGTATCCGAGGTTCTCGAGGGTGCAGAGAACGATTATGTGATCATTTTTGAAATCCAAGATGGCTGCCGCTCAAAATTATGATAACTACATTATGGGTATCGTATCCGAGGTTCTCGAGGGTGCAGAGAACGATTTTGTGATCATTTTTCAAATCGAAGGCAGCCGCTCAAAAGTATGATAACTATATTATGGGTATCGTATCCGAGGTTCTCGAGGGTGCTGAGAACGATTTTGTGATCATTTTTCAAATCGAAGGCCGCCGCTCAAAAGTATGATAACTATATTATGGGTATCGTATCCGAGGGTCTCGATGGTTATGAGAACGATTTTGTGATCATTTTTCTAATTCAAGATGGCCGCCGCACAAAATTATGTTTTCAGCAATATGGATATCGTGTCCGAGGTTCTCGAGGGTGCAGAGAACAATTCTGTTATCATTTTTTACATCCAAGAGAGCTGCCGCAAACAATTATGTTTTCAGCAATATGGATATCGTGTCCGAGGTTCTCGAGGGTGCAGAAAACAATTATGGGATTATTTTTAAATCCGAGATGGCCGCCGCTCAAAAGTATGATAACTAGATTATGGGTATTGTATCCGAGGTTCTCAAGGGTGCACAGATTGATTTTGTGATCATTTTTCAAATCGAAGATGGCCGCCGCTCAAAAGTGTGATAACTACATTATGGGTATCGTATCCTAGGTTCTCGAGGGTGCAGAGAACGATTTTGTGATCATTTTTCAAATCGAAGATGGCCGCCGCTCAAAAGTGTGATAACTACATTATGGGTATCGTATCCTAGGTTCTCGAGGGTGCAGAGAACGATTTGGTGATCATTTTTCAAATCCAAGATGGCCGCCGCACAAAATTATGATTTTTGCAATATGGATATCGTGTCCGAGGTTCTCGAGGGTGCAGAGAACAATTCTGTTATAATTTTTTACATCCAAGAGAGCTGCCGCAAACAATTATGTTTTCAGCGATATGGATATCGTGTCCGAGGTTCTCGAGGGTGCAGAAAACAATTTTGAGATCATTTTTAAATCCGAGATGGCCGCCGCTCAAAAGTATGATAACTAGATTATGGGTATCGTATCCGAGGTTCTCAAGGGTGCAGAGAACAATTTTGTGATCAGTTTTCAAATCCAAGATGGCCGCCGCTCAAAAGTATGATAACTACATTATGGGTATCGTATCCGAGTTTCTCGAGGATGCTGAGAACGATTTTGTGATCATTTTTCAAATCCAAGATGGCTGCCGTGCAAGAGTATGATCATAAAAATATGGGTGACGTATCCGATGTTCTCGAGGGTGCAGAGAATGATTTTGTGATCATTTTTGAAATCCAAGATGGCCGCCGGTCAAAATTATGATAACTACATTATGGGTATCGTATCCGAGGTTCTCGAGAGTGCTGAGAATGATTTTGTGATCATTTTTCAAATCCAAGATGGCCGCGGATCAAAAGTATGATAACTACATTACGGGTATCGTACCAGAGGTTCTCGAGGGTGCTGAGAACGATTTTGTGATCATTTTTCAAATCCAAGATGGTCGCCGGTCAAAATTATGATAACTACATTATAGGTATCGTATCCAAGGTTCTCGAGGGTGCAGAGAACGATTTTGTGATCATTTTTCAAATCGAAGATGGCTGCCGCATAAAAGTATGATAACTACATTATGGGTATCGTATCCGAGGTTCTCGATGGTGCTGAGAACGATTTTGTGATCATTTTTCAAATCCAAGATGACCGCCGCACAAATTTATGATCTCAGCAATATGGATATCGTGTCTAAGATTCTCGAGGGTGCAGAGAACGATTTGGAGATCATTTTTCAAATCCAAGATGGCCGCCGCACAAAATTATGATTTTAGCAATATGGATATCGTGTCCGAGGTTCTCGAGGGTGCAGAGAACAATTCTGTTATCATTTTTTACATTCAAGAGAGCTGCCGCAAACAATTATGTTTTCAGCAATATGGATATCGTGTCCGAGGTTCTCGAGGGTGCAGAAAACAATTTTGGGATCATTTTTAAATCCGAGATGGCCGCCGCTCAAAAGTATGATAACTAGATTATGGGTATCGTATCCGAGTTTCTCAAGGGTGCAGAGAACGATTTTGTGATCAGTTTTCAAATCCAAGATGGCCGCCGCTCAAAATAATGATAACTACATTATATGTATCATCTCCGAGGTTCTCGAGGGTGCAGAGAACGATTTTGTGATCATTTTTCAAATCCAAGATGGCCGCCGTGCAAGATTATGATAACTACATTTTGGGTATCGTATCCGAGGTTCCGAGGGTGCAGAGAACGATTTTGTGATCATTTTTCAAATCGAAGATGGCCGCCGCTCAAAAGTATGATAACTACATTATGGGTATCGTATCTTAGGTTCTCGAGGGTGCAGAGAACGATTTGGTGATCATTTTTCAAATCCAAGATGGCCGCCGCACAAAATTATGATTTTAGCAATATGGATATCGTGTCCGAGGTTCTCGAGGGTGCAGAGAATAATTCTGTTATCATTTTTTACATCCAAGAGAGGTGCCGCAAACAATTATGTTTTCAGCAATATGGATATCGTGTCCGAGGTTCTCGAGGGTGCAGAAAACAATTTTGAGATCATTTTTAAATCCGAGACGGCCGCCACTCAAAAGTATGATAACTAGATTATGGGTATCGTATCCGAGGTTCTCAAGGGTGCAGAGAACAATTTTGTGATCAGTTTTCAAATCCAAGATGGCCGCCGCTCAAAAGTATGATAACTACATTATGGGTATCGTATCCGAGTTTCTCGAGGGTGCTGAGAACGATTTTGTGATCATTTTTCAAATCCAAGATGGCTGCTGCTCAAAATTATGATAACTACATTATGGGTATCGTTTCCGAGTTTCTCGAGGGTGCTGAGAACGATTTTGTGATCATTTTTCAAATCTAAGATGGCCGCCGCTCAAAATTATGATAACTACATTATGGGTATCGTATCCGAGGTTCTCGAGGGTGCAGAGAACGATTATGTGATCATTTTTGAAATCCAAGATGGCTGCCGCTCAAAATTATGATAACTACATTATGGGTATCGTATCCGAGGTTCTCGAGGGTGCAGAGAACGATTTTGTGATCATTTTTCAAATCGAAGGCAGCCGCTCAAAAGTATGATAACTATATTATGGGTATCGTATCCGAGGTTCTCGAGGGTGCTGAGAACGATTTTGTGATCATTTTTCAAATCGAAGGCCGCCGCTCAAAAGTATGATAACTATATTATGGGTATCGTATCCGAGGGTCTCGATGGTTATGAGAACGATTTTGTGATCATTTTTCTAATCCAAGATGGCCGCCGCACAAAATTATGTTTTCAGCAATATGGATATCGTGTCCGAGGTTCTCGAGGGTGCAGAGAACAATTCTGTTATCATTTTTTACATCCAAGAGAGCTGCCGCAAACAATTATGTTTTCAGCAATATGAATATCGTGTCCGAGGTTCTCGAGGGTGCAGAAAACAATTATGGGATTATTTTTAAATCCGAGATGGCCGCCGCTCAAAAGTATGATAACTAGATTATGGGTATCGTATCCTAGGTTCTCAAGGGTTTACAGATTGATTTTGTGATCATTTTTCAAATCGAAGATGGCCGCCGCTCAAAAGTGTGATAACTACATTATGGGTATCGTATCCTAGGTTCTCGAGGGTGCAGAGAACGATTTGGTGATCATTTTTCAAATCCAAGATGGCCGCCGTGCAAGATTATGATAACTACATTTTGGGTATCGTATCCGAGTTTCTCGAGGGTGCAGAGAACGATTTTGTGATCATTTTTCAAATCGAAGGCAGCTGCTCAAAAGTATGATAACTATATTATGGGTATCGTATCCGAGGTTCTCGAGGGTGCAGAGAACGATTTTGTGATCATTTTTCAAATCGAAGATGGCCGCCGCTCAAAAGTGTGATAACTACATTATGGGTATCGTATCCTAGGTTCTCGAGGGTGCAGAGAACGATTTGGTGATCATTTTTCAAATCCAAGATGGCCGCCGCACAAAATTATGATTTTTGCAATATGGATATCGTGTCCGAGGTTCTCGAGGGTGCAGAGAACAATTCTGTTATCATTTTTTACATCCAAGAGAGCTGCCGCAAACAATTATGTTTTCAGCAATATGGATATCGTGTCCGAGGTTCTCGAGGGTGCAGAAAACAATTTTGAGATCATTTTTAAATCCGAGATGGCCGCCGCTCAAAAGTATGATAACTAGATTATGGGTATCGTATCCGAGGTTCTCAAGGGTGCAGAGAACAATTTTGTGATCAGTTTTCAAATCCAAGATGGCCGCCGCTCAAAAGTATGATAACTACATTATGGGTATCGTATCCGAGTTTCTCGATGATGCTGAGAACGATTTTGTGATCATTTTTCAAATCCAAGATGGCTGCCGTGCAAGAGTATGATCATAAAAATATGGGTGACGTATCCGATGTTCTCGAGGGTGCAGAGAATGATTTTGTGATCATTTTTGAAATCCAAGATGGCCGCCGGTCAAAATTATGATAACTACATTATGGGTATCGTATCCGAGGTTCTCGAGAGTGCTGAGAATGATTTTGTGATCATTTTTCAAATCCAAGATGGCCGCGGATCAAAAGTATGATAACTACATTATGGGTATCGTACCAGAGGTTCTCGAGGGTGCTGAGAACGATTTTGTGATCATTTTTCAAATCCAAGATGGTCGCCGGTCAAAATTATGATAACTACATTATAGGTATCGTATCCAAGGTTCTCGAGGGCGCAGAGAACGATTTTGTGATCATTTTTCAAATCGAAGATGGCTGCCGCATAAAAGTATGATAACTACATTATGGGTATCGTATCCGAGGTTCTCGATGGTGCTGAGAACGATTTTGTGATCATTTTTCAAATCCAAGATGACCGCCGCACAAATTTATGATCTCAGCAATTTGGATATCGTGTCTAAGATTCTCGAGGGTGCAGAGAACGATTTGGTGATCATTTTTCAAATCCAAGATGGCCGCCGCACAAAATTATGATTTTAGCAATATGGATATCGTGTCCGAGGTTCTCGTGGGTGCAGAGAACAATTCTGTTATCATTTTTTACATCCAAGAGAGCTGCCGCAAACAATTATGTTTTCAGCAATATGGATATCGTGTCCGAGGTTCTCGAGGGTGCAGAAAACAATTTTGGGATCATTTTTAAATCCGAGATGGCCGCCGCTCAAAAGTATGATAACTAGATTATGGGTATCGTATCCGAGTTTCTCAAGGGTGCAGAGAACGATTTTGTGATCAGTTTTCAAATTCAAGATGGACGCCGCTCAAAAGTATGATAACTACATTATGGGTATCGTATCCGAGTTTCTCGAGGGTGCTGAGAACGATTTTGTGATCATTTTTCAAATCCAAGATGGCCGCCGTGCAAGATTATGATCATAAAAATATGGGTGTCGTATCCGAGGTTCTCGAGGGTGCAGACAATGATTTTGTGATCATTTTTTAAATCCGAGATGGCCACCGCTCAAAAGTATGATAACTAGATTATGGGTATCGTATCCAAGTTTCTCAAAGGTGCAGAGAACGATTTTGTGATCAGTTTTCAAATCCAAGATGGCCGCCGCTCAAAATAATGAGAACTCGGAGACGATACATATAATGTTATATGTATCGTCTCCGAGGTTCTCGAGGGTGCAGAGAACGATTTTGTGATCATTTTTCAAATCCAAGATGGCCGCCGTGCAAGATTATGATCATAAAAATATGGGTATCGTATCCGAGGTTCTCGAGGGTGCTGAGAACGATTTTGTGATCAGTTTTCAAATCCAATATGGCTGCCGCTCAAAAGTATGATAACTACATTATGGGTATCGTATCCGAGTTTCTCGAGGGTGCTGAGAACGATTTTGTGATCATTTTTCAAATCCAAGATGGCCGCCGTGCAAGATTATGATCATAAAAATATGGGTATCGTATCCGAGGTTCCCGAGGGTGCTGAGAACGATTTTGTGATCATTTTTCAAATCCAAGATGGCCGCCGCTCAAAATTATGATAACTACATTATGGGTATCGTATCCGAGTTTCTCGAAGGTGCAGAGAACGATTTTGTGATCATTTTTAAAATCGAAGGCCGCCGCTCAAAAGTATGATAACTATATTATGGGTATCGTATCCGAGGTTCTCGAGGGTGCTGAGAACGATTTTTTGATCATTTTTCTAATCCAAGATGGCCGCCGCACAAAATTATGTTTTCAGCAATATGGATATAGTGTCCGAGGTTCTCGAGGGTGCAGAGAACAATTCTGATATCATTTTTTAACATCCAAGAGAGCTGCCGCAAACAATTATGTTTTCAGCAACATGGATATCGTGTCCGAGGTTCTCGAGGGTGCAGAAAACAATTATGGGATTATTTTTAAATCCGAGATGGCCGCCGCTCAAAAGTATGATAACTAGATTATGGGTATCGTATCCGAGGTTCTCAAGGGTGCAGAGAATGATTTTGTGATCATTTTTGAAATCCAAGATGGCCGCCGGTCAAAATTATGATAACTACATTATGGGTATCGTATCCGAGGTTCTCGAGGGTGCTGAGAACGATTTTGTGATCAGTTTTCAAATCCAAGATGGCCGCCGTGCAAGATTATGATAACTACATTTTGGGTATCGTATCCGAGGTTCTCGAGGGTGCAGAAAACGATTTTGTGATCATTTTTCAAATCGCAGATGTCCGCCGATCAAAAGTATGATAACTACATTATGGGTATCGTATCCGAGGTTCTCGAGGGTGCAGAGAATGATTTTGTGATCATTTTTGAAATCCAAGATGGCCGCCGGTCAAAATTATGATAACTACATTATGGGTATCGTATCCGAGGTTCTCGAGGGTGCTGAGAACGATTTTGTGATCATTTTTCAAATTCAAGATGGTCGCCGCTCAAAATTATGATAACTACATTATGGGTATCGTATCCGAGGTTCTCGATGGTGCTGAGAACGATTTTGTGATCATTTTTCAAATCCAAGATGGCCGCCGCACAAAATTATGATCTCAGCAATATGGATATCGTGTCCAAGATTCTCGAGGGTGCAGAGAACGATTTGGTGATCATTTTTCAAATCCAAGATGGCCGCCGCACAAAATTATGATTTTGGCAATATGGATATCGTGTCCGAGGTTCTCGAGGGTGCAGAGAACAATTCTTTTATCATTTTTACATCCAAGAGAGCTGCCGCAAACAATTATGTTTTCAGCAATATGGATATCGTGTCCGAGGTTCTCGAGGGTGCAGAAAACAATTTTGGGATCATTTTTAAATCCGAGATGGCCACCGCTCAAAAGTATGATAACTAGATTATGGGTATCGTATCCGAGGTTCTCAAGGGTGCAGAGAACGATTTTGTGATCAGTTTTCAAATCCAAGATGGCCGCCGCTCTAAAGTATGATAACTAAATTATGGGTATCGCATCCGAGTTTCTCGAGGGTGCTGAGAACGATTTTGTGATCATTTTTCAAATCCAAGATGGCCGCCGTGCAAGATTATGATCAAAAAAATATGGGTGTCGTATCCGAGGTTCTCGAGGGTGCAGACAATGATTTTGTGATCATTTTTAAATCCGAGATGGCCGCCGCTCAAAAGTATGATAACTAGATAATGGGTATCGTATCCGAGGTTCTCAAGGGTGCAGAGAACGATTTTGTGATCATTTTTCAAATCCAAGATGGCCGCCGTGCAAGATTGTGATCATAAAAATATGGGTATCGTATCCGAGGTTCTCGAGGGTGCTGAGAACGATTTTGTGATCATTTTTCAAATCGAAGGCCGCCGCTCAAATTATGATAACTATATTATGGGTATCGTATCCGAGGTTCTCGAGGGTGCTGAGAACGATTTTGTGATCATTTTTCAAATCGAAGGCCGCCGCTCAAAAGTATGATAACTATATTATGGGTATCGTATCCGAGGGTCTCGAGGGTGCTGAGAACGATTTTGAGATCATTTTTAAATCCGAGATGGCCGCCGCTCAAAAGTATGATAACTACATTATGGGTATCGTATCCGAGGTTCTCGAGGGTGCTGAGAACGATTTTGTGATCATTTTTCAAATCGAAGGCCGCCGCTCAAAAGTATGATAACTATATTATGGGTATCGTATCCGAGGGTCTCGATGGTGCTGAGAACGATTTTGTGATCATTTTTCTAATCCAAGATGGCCGCCGCACAAAATTATATTTTCAGCAATATGGATATCGTGTCCGAGGTTCTCGAGGGTGCAGAGAACAATTTTGTGATCATTTTTCAAATCGAAGGCCGCCGCTCGAAAGTTTGATAACTATATTATGGGTATCGTATCCGAGGTTCTCGAGGGTGCTGAGAACGATTTTGTGATCATTTTCAAATCGAAGGCCGCCGCTCAAAAGTATGATAACTATATTATGGGTATCGTATCCGAGGGTCTCGATGGTGCTGAGAACGATTTTGTGATCATTTTGCTAATCCAAGATGGCCGCCGCACAAAATTATATTTTCAGCAATATGGATATCGTGTCCGAGGTTCTCGAGGGTGCAGAGAACAATTCTGTTATCATTTTTTAACATCCAAGAGAGCTGCCGCAAACAATTATGTTTTCAGCAATATGGATATCGTGTCCGAGGTTCTCGAGGGTGCAGAAAACAATTATGGGATTATTTTTAAATCCGAGATGGCCGCCGCTCAAAAGTATGATAACTAGATTATGGGTATCGTATCCGAGGTTCTCAAGGGTGCACAGAACGATTTTGTGATCAGTTTTCAAATCCAAGATGGCCGCCGTGCAAGATTATGATAACTACATTATGGGTATTGTATCCGAGGTTCTCGAGGGTGCAGAGAACAATTTTGTGATCATTTTTCAAATCGAAGGCCGCCGCTCGAAAGTTTGATAACTATATTATGGGTATCGTATCCGAGGTTCTCGAGGGTGCTGAGAACGATTTTGTGATCATTTTTCAAATCGAAGGCCGCCGCTCAAAAGTATGATAACTATATTATGGGTATCGTATCCGAGGGTCTCGATGGTGCTGAGAACGATTTTGTGATCATTTTTCTAATCCAAGATAGCCGCCGCACAAAATTATATTTTCAGCAATATGGATATCGTGTCCGAGGTTCTCGAGGGTGCAGAGAACAATTCTGTTATCATTTTTTAACATCCAAGAGAGCTGCCGCAAACAATTATGTTTTAAGCAATATGGATATCGTGTCCGAGGTTCTCGAGGGTGCAGAAAACAATTATGGGATTATTTTTAAATCCGAGATGGCCGCCGCTCAAAAGTATGATAACTAGATTATGGGTATCGTATCCGAGGTTCTCGAGGGTGCAGAGAACGATTTTGTGATCATTTTTCAAATCGAAGATGGCCGCCGTTTAAAAGTATGATAACTACTTTATGGGTATCGTATCCTAGGTTCTCGAGGGTGCAGAGAACGATTTGGTGATCATTTTTCAAATCCAAGATGGCCGCCGCACAAAATTATGATTTTAGCAATATGGATATCGTGTCCGAGGTTCTCGAGGGTGCAGAGAACAATTCTGTTATCATTTTTTAACATCCAAGAGAGCTGCCGCATACAATTATGTTTTCAGCAATATGGATATCGTGTCCGAGGTTGTCGAGGGTGCAGAAAACAATTTTGAGATCATTTTTAAATCCGAGATGGCCGCCGCTCAAAAGTATGATAACTAGATTATGGGTATCGTATCCGAGGTTCTCAAGGGTGCAGAGAACAATTTTGTGATCAGTTTTCAAATCCAAGATGGCCGCCGCTCAAAAGTATGATAACTACATTATGGGTATCGTATCCGAGTTTCTCGAGGGTGCTGAGAACGATTTTGTGATCATTTTTCAAATCCAAGATGGCTGCCGTGCAAGATTATGATCATAAAAATATGGGTGACGTATCCGAGGTTCTCGAGGGTGCAGAGAATGATTTTGTGATCATTTTTGAAATCCAAGATGGCCGCCGGTCAAAATTATGATAACTACATTATGGGTATCGTATCCGAGGTTCTCGAGGGTGCTGAGAATGATTTTGTGATCATTTTTCAAATCCAAGATGGCCGCGGATCAAAAGTATGATAACTACATTATGGGTATCGTACCAGAGGTTCTCGAGGGTGCTGAGAACGATTTTTTGATCATTTTTCAAATCCATGATGGTCGCCGGTCAAAATTATGAAAACTACATTAAGGGTATCGTATCCAAGGTTCTCGAGGGTGCAGAGAACGATTTTGTGATCATTTTTCAAATCGAAGATGGCCGCCGCTCAAAAGTATGATAACTACTTTATGGGTATCGTATCCGAGGATCTCGATGGTGCTGAGAACGATTTTGTGATCATTTTTCAAATACAAGATGGCCGCCGCACAAAATTATGATCTCAGCAATATGGATATCGTGTCCGAGGTTCTCGAGGGTGCAGAGAACAATTCTGATATCATTTTTTAACATCCAAGAGAGCTGCCGCAAACAATTATGTTTTCAGCAACATGGATATCGTGTCCGAGGTTCTCGAGGGTGCAGAAAACAATTATGGGATTATTTTTAAATCCGAGATGGCCGCCGCTCAAAAGTATGATAACTAGATTATGGGTATCGTATCCGAGGTTCTCAAGGGTGCACAGAACGATTTTGTGATCAGTTTTCAAATCCAAGATAGCCGCCGTGCAAGATTATGATAACTACATTTTGGGTATCGTATCCGAGGTTCTCGAGGGTGCAGAGAACGATTTTGTGATCATTTTTCAAATCGAAGATGGCCGCCGCTCAAAAGTATGATAACTACATTATGGGCATCGTATCCTAGGTTCTCGAGGGTGCAGAGAACGATTTGGTGATCATTTTTCAAATCCAAGATGGCCGCCGCACAAAATTATGATTTTAGCAATATGGATATCGTGTCCGAGGTTCTCGAGGGTGCAGAGAACAATTCTGTTATCATTTTTTACATCCAAGAGAGGTGCCGCAAACAATTATGTTTTCAGCAATATGGATATCGTGTCCGAGGTTCTCGAGGGTGCAGAAAACAATTTTGAGATCATTTTTAAATCCGAGATGGCCGCCGCTTAAAAGTATGATAACTAGATTATGGGTATCGTATCCGAGGTTCTCAAGGGCACAGAGAACGATTTTGTGATCAGTTTTCAAATCCAAGATGGCCGCCGTGCAAGATTATGACAACTACATTTTGGGTATCGTATCCGAGGTTCTCGAGGGTGCAGAGAACGATTTTGTGATCATTTTTCAAATCGAAGATGGCCGCCGCTCAAAAGTATGATAACTACATTATGGGTATCGTATCCTATGTTTTCGAGGGTGCAGAGAACGATTTGGTGATCATTTTTCAAATCCAAGATGGCCGCCGCACAAAATTATGATTTTAGCAATATGGATATCGTTTCCGAGGTTCTCGAGGGTGCAGAGAACAATTCTGTTATCATTTTTTACATCCAAGAGAGCTGCCGCAAACAATTATGTTTTCAGCAATATGGATATCGTGTCCGAGGTTCTCGAGGGTGCAGAAAACAATTTTGAGATCATTTTTAAATCCGAGGTGGCCGCCGCTCAAAAGTATGATAACTAGATTATGGGTATCGTATCCGAGGTTCTCAAGGGTGCACAGAACGATTATGTGATCAGTTTTCAAATCCAAGATAGCCGCCGCTCAAAAGTATGATAACTACATTATGGGTATCGTATCCGAGTTTCTCGAGGGTGCTGAGAACGATTTTGTGATCATTTTTCAAATCCAAGATGGCTGCCGCTCAAAATTATGATAACTAGGTACATTATGGGTATCGTATCCGAGTTTCTCGAGGGTGCTGAGAACGATTTTGTGATCATTTTTCAAATCCAAGATGGCCGCCGCTCAAAATTATGATAACTACATTATGGGTATCGTATCCGAGGTTCTCGAGGGTGCAGAGAACGATTATGTGATCATTTTTGAAATCCAAGATGGCCGCCGCTCAAAATTATGATAACTACATTATGGGTATCGTATCCGAGGTTCTCGAGGGTGCAGAGAACGATTTTGTGATCATTTTTCAAATGGAAGGCCGCCGCTCAAAAGTTTGATAACTATATTATGGGTATCGTATCCGAGGTTCTCGAGGGTGCTGAGAACGATTTTGTGATCATTTTTCAAATCGAAGGCCGCCGCTCAAAAGTATGATAACTACATTATGGGTATCGTATCCTAGGTTCTCGAGGGTGCAGAGAACGATTTGGTGATCATTTTTCAAATCCAAGATGGCCGCCGCACAAAATTATGATTTTAGCAATATGGATATCGTGTCCGAGGTTCTCGAGGGTGCAGAGAACAATTCTGTTATCATTTTTTACATCCAAGAGAGGTGCCGCAAACAATTATATTTTCAGCAATATGGATATCGTGTCCGAGGTTCTCGAGGGTGCAGAAAACAATTTTGTAGATTATGGGTATCGTATCCGAGGTTCTCAAGGGTGCAGAGAACAATTTTGTGATCAGTTTTCAAATCCAAGATGGCCGCCGCTCAAAAGTATGATAACTACATTATGGGTATCGTATCCGAGTTTCTCGAGGGTGCTGAGAACGATTTTGTGATCATTTTTCAAATCTAAGATGGCTGCCCCTCAAAATTATGATAACTACATTATGGGTATCGTATCCGAGTTTCTCGAGGGTGCTGAGAACGATTTTGTGATCATTTTTCAAATCCAAGATGGCCGAGGCTCAAAATTATGATAACTACATTATGGGTATCGTATCCGAGGTTCTCGAGGGTGCAGAGAACGATTATGTGATCATTTTTGAAATCCAAGATGGCCGCCGCTCAAAATTATGATAACTACATTATGGGTATCGTATCCGAGGTTCTCGAGGGTGCAGAAAACAATTTTGAGATCATTTTTAAATCCGAGATGGCCGCCGCTCAAAAGTATGATAACTAGATTATGGGTATCGTATCCGAGGTTCTCAAGGGTGCAGAGAACAATTTTGTGTTCAGTTTTCAAATCCAAGATGGCCGCCGCTCAAAATTATGATAACTACATTATGGGTATCGTATCCGAGTTTCTCGAGGGTGCTGAGAACGATTTTGTGATCATTTTTCAAATCCAAGATGGCTGCCGCTCAAAATTATGATAACTACATTATGGGTATCGTATCCGAGTTTCTCGAGGGTGCTGAGAACGATTTTGTGATCATTTTTCAAATCCAAGATGACCGCCGCTCAAAATTATGATAACTACATTTTGGGTATCGTATCCGAGGTTCTCGAGGGTGCAGAGAACGATTATGTGATCATTTTTGAAATCCAAGATGGCCGCCGATCAAAATTATGATAACTACATTATGGGTATCGTATCCAAGGTTCTCGAGGGTGCAGAGAACGATTTTGTGATCATTTTTCAAATCGAAGGCCGCCGCTCAAAAGTTTGATAACTATATTATGGGTATCGTATCCGAGGTTCTCGAGGGTGCTGAGAACGATTTTGTTATCATTTTTCAAATCGAAGGCCGCCGCTCAAAAGTATGATAACTATATTATGCGTATCGTATCCGAGGGTCTCGATGGTGCTGAGAACGATTTTGTGATCATTTTTCTAATCCAAAATGGCCGCCGCACAAAATTATATTTTCAGCAATATGGATATCGTGTCCGAGGTTCTCGAGGGTGCAGAGAACAATTCTGTTATCATTTTTTAACATCCAAGAGAGCTGCCGCAAACAATTATGTTTTCAGCAATATGGATATCGTGTCCGAGGTTCTCGAGGGTGCAGAAAACAATTATGGGGTTATTTTTAAATCCGAGATGGCCGCCGCTCAAAAGTATGATAACTACATTATGGGTATCGTATCCGAGGTTCTCAAGGGTGCACAGAACGATTTTGTGATCAGTTTTCAAATCCAAGATGGCCGCCGTGCAAGATTATGATAACTACATTTTGGGTATCGTATCCGAGGTTCTCGAGGGTGCAGAGAACGATTTTGTGATCATTTTTCAAATCGAAGATGGCCGCCGCTCAAAAGTATGATAACTACATTATGGGTATCGTATCCTAGGTTTTCGAGGGTGCAGAGAACGATTTGGTGATCATTTTTCAAATCCAAGATGGCCGCCGCACAAAATTATGATTTTAGCAATATGGATATCGTGTCCGAGGTTCTCGAGGGTGCAGAGAACAATTCTGTTATCATTTTTTACATCCAAGAGAGCTGCCGCAAACAATTATGTTTTCAGCAATATGGATATCGTGTCCGAGGTTCTCGAGGGTGCAGAAAACAATTTTGAGATCATTTTTAAATCCGAGATGGCCGCCGCTCAAAAGTATGATAACTAGATTATGGGTATCGTATCCGAAGTTCTCAAGGGTGCAGAGAACAATTTTGTGATCAGTTTTCAAATCCAAGATGGCTGCCGTGCAAGATTATGATCATAAAAATATGGGTGACGTACCCGAGGTTCTCGAGGGTGCAGAGAATGATTTTGTGATCATTTTTGAAATCCAAGATGGCCGCCGGTCAAAATTATGATAACTACATTATGGGTATCGTATCCGAGGTTCTCGAGGGTGCTGAGAATGATTTTGTGATCATTTTTCAAATCCAAGACGGCCGCGGATCAAAAGTATGATAACTACATTATGGGTATCGTACCAGAGGTTCTCGAGGGTGCTGAGAACGATTTTGTGATCATTTTTCAAATCCAAGATGGTCGTCGGTCAAAATTATGATAACTACATTATGGGTATCGTATCCAAGGTTCTCGAGGGTGCAGAGAACGATTTTGTGATCATTTTTCAAATCGAAGATGGCTGCCGCATAAAAGTATGATAACAACATTATGGGTATCGTATCCGATGTTCGCGATGGTGCTGAGAACGATTTTGTGATCATTTTTCAAATCCAAGATGGCCGCCGCACAAAATTATGATCTCAGCAATATGGATATCGTGTCCAAGATTCTCTAGGGTGCAGAGAACGATTTGGTGATCATTTTTCAAATCCAAGATGGCCGCCGCACAAAATTATGATTTTAGCAATATGGATATCGTGTCCGAGGTTCTCGAGGGTGCAGAGAACAATTCTGTTATCATTTTTAACATCCAAGAGATCTGCCGCAAACAATTATGTTTTCAGCAATATGGATATCGTGTCCGAGGTTCTCGAGGGTGCAGAAAACAATTTTGGGATCATTTTTAAATCCGAGATGGCCGCCGCTCAAAAGTATGATAACTAGATTATGGGTATCGTAACCGAGGTTCTCAAGGGTGCAGAGAACGATTTTGTGATCAGTTTTCAAATCCAAGATGGACGCCGCTCAAAAGTATGTTAACTACATTATGGGTATCGTATCCGAGTTTCTCTAGGGTGCTGAGAACGATTTTGTGATCATTTTTCAAATCCAAGATGGCCGCCGTGCAAGATTATGATCATAAAAATATGGGTGTCGTACCCGAGGTTCTCGAGGGTGCAGACAATGATTTTGTGATCATTTTTAAATCTGAGATGGCCGCCGCTCAAAAGTATGATAACTAGATTATGGGTATCGTATCCGAGGTTCTCAAGGGTGCAGAGAACGATTTTGTGATCAGTTTTCAAATCCAAGATGGCCGCCACTCAAAATAATGATAACTACATTATATGTATCGTCTCCGAAGTTCTCGAGGGTGCAGAGAACGATTTTGTGATCATTTTTCAAATCCAAGATGGCCGCCGTGCAAGATTATGATAACTACATTTTGGGTATCGTATCCGAGTTTCTCGAGGGTGCAGAGAACGATTTTGTGATCATTTTTCAAATCGAAGATGGCCGCCGCTCAAAAGTGTGATAACTACATTATGGGTATCGTATCCTAGGTTCTCGAGGGTGCAGAGAACGATTTGGTGATCATTTTTCAAATCCAAGATGGCCGCCGCACAAAATTATGATTTTAGCAATATGGATATCGTGTCCGAGGTTCTCGAGGGTGCAGAGAATAATTCTGTTATCATTTTTTACATCCAAGAGAGGTGCCGCAAACAATTATGTTTTCAGCAATATGGATATCGTGTCCGAGGTTCTCGAGGGTACAGAAAACAATTTTGAGATCATTTTTAAATCCGAGATGGCCGCCGCTCAAAAGTATGATAACTAGATTATGGGTATCGTATCCGAGGTTCTCAAGGGTGCAGAGAACAATTTTGTGATCAGTTTTCAAATCCAAGATGGCCGCCGCTCAAAAGTATGATAACTACATTATGGGTATCGTATCCGAGTTTCTCGAGGGTGCTGAGAACGATTTTGTGATCATTTTTCAAATCCAAGATGGCTGCCGCTCAAAATTATGATAACTACATTATGGGTATCGTATCCGAGTTTCTCGAGGGTGCTGAGAACGATTTTGTGATCATTTTTCAAATCCAAGATGGCCGCCGCTCAAAATTATGATAACTACATTATGGGTATCGTATCCGAGGTTCTCGAGGGTGCAGAGAACGATTATGTGATCATTTTTGAAATCCAAGATGGCCGCCGCTCAAAATTATGATAACTACATTATGGGTATCGTATCCGAGGTTCTTGAGGGTGCAGAGAACGATTTTGTGATCATTTTTCAAATCGAAGGCAGCCGCTCAAAAGTATGATAACTATATTATGGATATCGTGTCCGAGGTTCTCGAGGGTGCAGAGAAAAATTCTGTTATCATTTTTTACATCCAAGAGAGCTGCCGCAAGCAACTATGTTTTCAGCAATATGGATATCGTGTCCGAGGTTCTCGAGGGTGCAGAAAACAATTTTGGGATCATTTTTAAAACCGAGATGGCCGCCGCTCAAAAGTATGATAACTAGATTATGGGTATCGTATCCGAGGTTCTCAAGTGTGCAGAAAACGATTTTGTGATCATTTTTCAAATCGAAGATGGCCGCCGCTCAAAATTATGATAACTACATTATGGGTATCGTATCCGAGTTTCTCGAGGGTGCTGAGAACGATTTTGTGATCATTTTTCAAATCCAAGATGGCCGCGGATCAAAAGTATGATAACTACATTATGGGTATCGTACCAGAGGTTCTCGAGGGTGCTGAGAACGATTTTGTGATCATTATTGAAATTCAAGATTGCCGCCACTCAAAATTATGATAACTACATTATGGGTATCGTATCTGAGGTTCTCGAGGGTGCAGAAATCAATTTAGGGATTATTTTAAAATCAGAGATGGCCGCCGCTCAAAATTATGATAACTAGATTATGGGTAACGCATCAGTTGTTCTCGAGGGTGCTGAGAACGATTTTTTGATAATTTTTCAAATCCAAGATAGCCGCCGCTCAAAAGTATGATAACTTCATTATGGATATCGTGTCCGAGGTTCTCGAGGGTGCAGAGAAAAATTCTGTTATCATTTTTTACATCCAAGAGAGCTGCCGCAAGCAACTATGTTTTCAGCAATATGGATATCGTGTCCGAGGTTCTCGAGGGTGCAGAAATCAATTTTGGGATCATTTTTAAAACCGAGATGGCCGCCGCTCAAAAGTATGATAACTAGATTATGGGTATCGTATCCGAGGTTCTCAAGTGTGCAGAGAACGATTTGGTGATCATTTTTCAAATCCAAGATGGCCGCCGTGCAAGATTATGATAACTACATTTTGGGTATCGTATCCGAGTTTCTCGAGGGTGCAGAGAACGATTTTGCGATTATGGGTATCGTATTCGAGGTTCTCAAGTGTGCAGAGAACGATTTTGTTATCATTTTTCAAATCCAAGATGGCCGCCGCACAAAATTATGTTTTCAGCAATATGGGTATCGTATCCGAGGTTTTCGAGAGTGCACAGAACGATTTTGTGATCATTATTGAAATTCAAGATTGCCGCCACTCAAAATTATGATAACTACATTATGGGTATCGTATCTGAGGTTCTCGAGGGTGCAGAAAACAATTTAGGGATTATTTTAAAATCAGAGATTGCCGCCGCTCAAAATTATGATAACTAGATTATAGGTAACGCATCAGTTGTTCTCGAGGGTGCAGAGAACGATTTTTTGATAATTTTTCAAATCCAAGATAGCCGCCGCTCAAAAGTATGATAACTACATTATGGGTATCGTATCCGAGGTTCTCGAGGGTGGTGAGAACGATTTTAGGTTCATTTTTCAAATCGAAGATGGCCGCCGCTCAAAAGTATGATAACTACATTATGGGTATCGTATCCGAGGTTCTCGAAGGTGCTGAGAACGATTTTGTGATCATTTTTCAAATCCAATATGGCCGCCGCACAAAATTATGATTTTAGCAATATGGATATCGTGTCCGAGGTTCTCGAGGGTGCAGAGAACAATTCTGTTATCATTTTTTACATCCAAGAGAGCTGCCGCAAGCAACTATGTTTTCAGCAATATGGATATCGTGTCCGAGGTTCTCGAGGGTGCAGAAAACAATTTTGGGATCATTTTTAAAACCGAGATGGCCGCCGCTCAAAAGTATGATAACTAGATTATGGGTATCGTATCCGAGGTTCTCAAGTGTGCAGAGAACGATTTTGTGATCATTTTTCAAATCGAAGATGGCCGCCGCTCAAAATTATGATAACTACATTATGGGTATCGTATCCGAGTTTCTCGAGGGTGCTGAGAACGATTTTGTGATCATTTTTCAAATCCAAGATGGCCGCGGATCAAAAGTATGATAACTACATTATGGGTATCGTACCAGAGGTTCTCGAGGGTGCTGAGAACGATTTTGTGATCATAATTGAAATTCAAGATTGCCGCCACTCAAAATTATGATAACTACATTATGGGTATCGTATCTGAGGTTCTCGAGGGTGCAGAAATCAATTTAGGGATTATTTTAAAATCAGAGATGGCCGCCGCTCAAAATTATGATAACTAGATTATGGGTAACGCATCAGTTGTTCTCGAGGGTGCAGAGAACGATTTTTTGATAATTTTTCAAATCCAAGATAGCCGCCGCTCAAAAGTATGATAACTACATTATGGGTATCGTATCCGAGGTTCTCGAGGGTGGTGAGAACGATTTTAGGTTCATTTTTCAAATCGAAGATGGACGCCGCTCAAAACTACATTATGGGTATCGTATCCGAGGTTCTCGAAGGTGCTGAGAACAATTTTGTGATCATTTTTCAAATCCAATATGGCCGCCGCACAAAATTATGATTTTAGCAATATGGATATCGTGTCCGAGGTTCTCGAGGGTGCAGAGAACAATTCTGTTATCATTTTTTACATCCAAGAGAGCTGCCGCAAACAATTATGTTTTCAGCAATATGGATATCGTGTCCGAGGTTCTCGAGGGTGCAGAAAACAATTTTGGGATCATTTTTAAAACCGAGATGGCCGCCGCTCAAAAGTATGATAACTAGATTATGGGTATCGTATCCGAGGTTCTCAAGTGTGCAGAGAACGATTTTGTGATCATTTTTCAAATCGAAGATGGCCGCCGCTCAAAATTATGATAACTACATTATGGGTATCGTATCCGAGGTTCTCGAGGGTGCTGACAACGATTTTGTGATCATTTTTCAAATCCAGGATGGCCGCGGATCAAAAGTATGATAACTACATTATGGGTATGGTACCAGAGGTTCTCGAGGGTGCTGAGAACGATTTTGTGATCATTTTTCAAATCCAAGATGGTCGCCACTCAAAATTATGATAACTCCATTATGGGTTTCGTATCCGAGGTTCTCTAGAGTGCAGAGAACGATTTTGTGATCATTTTTCAAATTGAAGATGGCTGCCGCTCAAAAGTATGATAACTACATTATGGGTATCGTATCCGAGGTTCTCGAAGGTGCTGAGAACGATTTTGTGATCATTTTTCAAATCCAAGATGGCCGCCGCACAAAATTATGATCTCAGCGATATGGATATCGTGTCCAAGATTCTCGAGGGTGCAGAGAACGATTTGGTGATCATTTTTCAAATCCAAGATGGCCGCCGCACAAAATTATGATTTTAGCAATATGGATATCGTGTCCGAGGTTCTCGAGGGTGCAGAGAACAATTCTGTTATCATTTTTTACATCCAAGAGAGCTGCCGCAAACAATTATGTTTTCAGCAATATGGATATCGTATCCGAGGTTCTCGAGGGTGCAGAAAACAATTTTGGGATCATTTTTAAATCCGAGATGGCCGCCGCTCAATAGTATGATAACTAGATTATGGGTATCGTATTCGAGGTTCTCAAGTGTGCAGAGAACGATTTTGTTATCATTTTTCTAATCCAAGATGGCCGCCGCACAAAATTATGTTTTCAGCAATATGGGTATCGTATCCGAGGTTCTCGAGAGTGCACAGAACGATTTTGTGATCATTATTGAAATTCAAGATTGCCGCCACTCAAAATTATGATAACTACATCATGGGTATCGTATCTGAGGTTCTCGAGGGTGCAGAAAACAATTTTGGGATTATTTTTAAATCCGAGATGGCCGCCGCTCAAAATTATGATAACTAGATTATGGGTAACGCATCAGTTGTTCTCGAGGGTGCAGAGAACGATTTTTTGATAATTTTTCAAATCCAAGCTAGCCGCCGATCAAAAGTATGATAACTACATTATGGGTATCGTATCCGAGGTTCTCGAGGGTGGTGAGAACGATTTTAGGTTCATTTTTCAAATCGAAGATGGCCGCCGCTCAAAAGTATGATAACTACATTATGGGTATCGTATCCTAGGTTCTCGAGGGTGCTGAGAACGATTTTGTGACCATTTTTCAAATCCAAGATGGTCGCCGCTCAAAATTATGATAACTACATTATGAGTATCGTATCCGATGTTCTCGAGGGTGCAGAGAACGATTTTGTGATCATTTTTCAAATCGAAGATGGCTGCCGCTCAAAAGTATGATAACTACATTATGGGTATCGTATCGGAGGTTCTCGAAGGTGCTGAGAACGATTTTGTGATCATTTTTCAAATCCAAGATGACCACCGCACAAAATTATGATCTCAGCAATATGGATATCGTGTCCAAGATTCTCGAGGGTGCAGAGAACGATTTGGTGATCATTTTTCAAATCCAAGATGGCCGCCGCACAAAATTATGATTTTAGCAATATGGATATCGTGTCCGAGGTTCTCGAGGATGCAGAGAACAATTCTGTTATCATTTTTTACATCCAAGAGAGCTGCCGCAAACAATTATGTTTTCAGCAATATGGATATCGTGTCCGAGGTTCTCGAGGGTGCAGAAAACAATTTTGGGATCATTTTTAAATCCGAGATGGCGCCGCTCAAAAGTATGATAACTAGATTATGGGTATCGTATCCGAGGTTCTCAAGGGTGCAGAGAACGATTTTGTGATTAGTTTTCAAATCCAAGATGGCCGCCGCTCAAAAGTATGATAACTACATTATGGGTATCGTATCCGAGTTTCTCGAGGGTGTTGAGAACGATTTTGTGATCATTTTTCAAATCCAAGATGGCCGCCGTGCAAGATTATGATCATAAAAATATGGGTGTCGTATCCGAGGTTCTCGAGGGTGCAGAGAATGATTTTGTGATCATTTTTCAAATCCAAGATGTTCGCCGCTCAAAATTATGATAACTACATTATGGGTATCGTATCCGAGGTTCTCTAGAGTGCAGAGAACGATTTTGTGATCATTTTTCAAATTGAAGATGGCTGCCGCTCAAAAGTATGATAACTACATTATGGGTATCGTATCCGAGGTTCTTGAAGGTGCTGAGAACGATTTTGTGATCATTTTTCAAATCCAAGATGGCCGTTGCACAAAATTATGATCTCAGCAATATGGATATCGTGTCCGAGGTTCTCGAGGGTACAGAAAACAATTTTGGGATCATTTTTAAATTCGAGATGGCCGCGGATCAAAAGTATGATAACTACATTATGGGTATCGTACCAGAGGTTCTCGAGGGTGCTGAGAACGATTTTGTGATCATTTTTCAAATCCAAGATGTTCGCCGCTCAAAATTATGATAACTACATTATGGGTATCGTATCCGAGGTTCTCTAGAGTGCAGAGAACGATTTTGTGATCATTTTTCAAATTGAAGATGGCTGCCGCTCAAAAGTATGATAACTACATTATGGGTATCGTATCCGAGGTTATTGAAGGTGCTGAGAACGATTTTGTGATCATTTTTCAAATCCAAGATGGCCGTTGCACAAAATTATGATCTCAGCAATATGGATATCGTATCCGAGGTTCTCGAGGGTACAGAAAACAATTTTGGGATCATTTTTAAATTCGAGATGGCCGCGGATCAAAAGTATGATAACTACATTATGGGTATCGTACCAGAGGTTCTCGAGGGTGCTGAGAACGATTTTGTGATCATTTTTGAAATCCAAGATGGCCGCCGCTCAAAAGTATGATAACTAGATTATGGGTATCGTATCCTAGGTTCTCGAGGGTGGAGAGACCGATTTGGTGATCATATTTCAAATCCAAGATGGCCGCCGCTCAAAAGTATGATAACTAGATTATGGGTATCGTATCCTAGGTTCTCGAGGGTGCTGAGAATGATTTTGTGACCATTTTTCTAATCCAAGATGGCCGCCGTGCAAGATTATGATCATAAAAATATAGGTATCCTATCCGAGGTTCTCGAGAGTGCATAGAACAATTTTGTGATCATTTTTGAAATCCAAGATGGCTGCCGCTCAAAAGTATGATAACTACATTATGGGTATCGTATCCTAGGTTCTCGAGGGTGCTGAGAACGATTTTGTGACCATTTTTCAAATCCAAGATGGTCGCCGCTCAAAATTATGATAACTACATTATGAGTATCGTATCCGATGTTCTCGAGGGTGCAGAGAACGATTTTGTGATCATTTTTCAAATCGAAGATGGCTGCCGCTCAAAAGTATGATAACTACATTATGGGTATCGTATCGGAGGTTCTCGAAGGTGCTGAGAACGATTTTGTGATCATTTTTCAAATCCAAGATGACCACCGCACAAAATTATGATCTCAGCAATATGGATATCGTGTCCAAGATTCTCGAGGGTGCAGAGAACGATTTGGTGATCATTTTTCAAATCCAAGATGGCCGCCGCAGAAAATTATGATTTTAGCAATATGGATATCGTGTCCGAGGTTCTCGAGGATGCAGAGAACAATTCTGTTATCATTTTTTACATCCAAGAGAGCTGCCGCAAACAATTATGTTTTCAGCAATATGGATATCGTGTCCGAGGTTCTCGAGGGTGCAGAAAACAATTTTGGGATCATTTTTAAATCCGAGATGGCGCCGCTCAAAAGTATGATAACTAGATTATGGGTATCGTATCCGAGGTTCTCAAGGGTGCAGAGAACGATTTTGTGATTAGTTTTCAAATCCAAGATGGCCGCCGCTCAAAAGTATGATAACTACATTATGGGTATCGTATCCGAGTTTCTCGAGGGTGTTGAGAACGATTTTGTGATCATTTTTCAAATCCAAGATGGCCGCCGTGCAAGATTATGATCATTAAAATATGGGTGTCGTATCCGAGGTTCTCGAGGGTGCAGAGAATGATTTTGTGATCATTTTTCAAATCCAAGATGTTCGCCGCTCAAAATTATTATAACTACATTATGGGTATCGTATCCGAGGTTCTCTAGAGTGCAGAGAACGATTTTGTGATCATTTTTCAAATTGAAGATGGCTGCCGCTCAAAAGTATGATAACTACATTATGGGTATCGTATCCGAGGTTCTTGAAGGTGCTGAGAACGATTTTGTGATCATTTTTCAAATCCAAGATGGCCGTTGCACAAAATTATGATCTCAGCAATATGGATATCGTGTCCGAGGTTCTCGAGGGTACAGAAAACAATTTTGGGATCATTTTTAAATTCGAGATGGCCGCGGATCAAAAGTATGATAACTACATTATGGGTATCGTACCAGAGGTTCTCGAGGGTGCTGAGAACGATTTTGTGATCATTTTTGAAATCCAAGATGGCCGCCGCTCAAAATTATGATAACTACATTATGGGTATCGTATCCGAGGTTCTCGAGGGTGCTGAGAACGATTTTGTGATCATTTTTCAATTCCAAGATGGCCGCCGTGCAAGATTATGATAACTAAATTATGGGTATCGTATCCGAGGTTCTTGAGAGTGCACAGAACGATTTTGTGGTCATTTTTCTAATCCAAGATGGCCGCCGCACAAAATTATGTTTTCAGCAATATGGATATCGTGTCCGAGTTTCTCGAGGGTGCTGAAAACAATTTTGGGATCATTTTTTAATCCGAAATGGCCGCCGCTCAAAAGTTTGATAACTAGATTATGGGTATCGTATCCGAGGTTCTCTAGAGTGCAGAGAACGATTTTGTGATCATTTTTCAAATCGAAGATGGCTGCCGCTCAAAAGTATGATAACTACATTATGGGTATCGTATCCGAGGTTCTTGAAGGTGCTGAGAACGATTTTGTGATCATTTTTCAAATCCAAGATGGCCGTTGCACAAAATTATGATCTCAGCAATATGGATATCGTGTCCGAGGTTCTCGAGGGTGCAGAAAACAATTTTGGGATCATTTTTAAATTCGAGATGGCCGCCGCTCAAAAGTATGAGAACTAGATTATGGGTATCGAATCCGAGTTTCTCGAGGGTGCTGAGAACGATTTTGTAAAAATTTTTCAAATCCAAGATGGCCGCCGTGCAAGATTATGATCATAAAAATATAGGTATCCTATCCGAGGTTCTCGAGAGTGCATTGAACGATTTTGTGATCATTTTTGAAATCCAAGATGGCCGCCGCTCAAAATTATGATAACTACATTATGGGTATCGTATCCGAGGTTCTCGAGGGTGCTGAGAACGATTTTGTGATCATTTTTCAATTCCAAGATGGCCGCCGTGCAAGATTATGATAACTAAATTATGGGTATCGTATCCGAGGTTCTTGAGAGTGCACAGAACGATTTTGTGATCATTTTTCTAATCCAAGATGGCCGCCGCACAAAATTATGTTTTCAGCAATATGGATATCGTGTCCGAGTTTCTCGAGGGTGCAGAAAACAATTTTGGGATCATTTTTTAATCCGAAATGGCCGCCGCTCAAAAGTTTGATAACTAGATTATGGGTATCGTATCCTAGGTTCTCGAAGGTGCAGAGAACGATTTTGTGAAAATTTTTCAAATCCAAGATGGCCGCCGTGCAAGATTATGATCATAAAAATATAGGTATCCTATCCGAGATTCTCGAGAGTGCATAGAACAATTTTGTGATCATTTTTGAAATCCAAGATGGCCGCCGCACAAAATTATTTTTTTAGCAATATGGATATCGTGTCCGAGGTTTTCGAGGGTGCAGAGAACAATTCTGTGATCATTTTTGAAATCCAAGATGGCTTCCGCAAACAATTATGTTTTCAGCAATATGGATATCGTGCCCGAGGTTCTCGAGTGTGGAGAAAACAATTTTGGGATCATTTTTAAATTCGAGATGGCCGCCGCTCAAAAGTATGATAACTAGATTATGGGTATCGTATCCGAGTTTCTCGAGGGTGCTGAGAACGATTTTGTGAAAATTTTTCAAATCCAAGATGGCCGCCGTGCAAGATTATGATCATAAAAATATAGGTATCCTATCCGAGGTTCTCGAGAGTGCATAGAACGATTTTGTGATCATTTTTGAAATCCAAGATGGCCGCCGCTCAAAAGTATGATAACTACATTATGGGTATCGTATCCTAGGTTCTCGAGGGTGCTGAGAACGATTTTGTGATCATTTTTCAAATCCAAGATGGTCGCCGCTCAAAATTATGATAACTACATTATGGGTATCGTATCCGATGTTCTCGAGGGTGCAGAGAACGATTTTGTGATCATTTTTCAAATCGAAGATGGCTGCCGCTCAAAAGTATGATAACTACATTATGGGTATCGTATCCGAGGTTCTCGAAGGTGCTGAGAACGATTTTGTGATCATTTTTCAAATCCAAGATGGCCACCGCACAAAATTATGATCTCATCAATATGGATATCGTGTCCAAGATTCTCGAGGGTGCAGAGAACGATTTGGTGATCATTTTTCAAATCCAAGATGGCCGCCGCACAAAATTATGATTTTAGCAATATGGATATCGTGTCCGAGGTTCTCGAGGATGCAGAGAACAATTCTGTTATCATTTTTTACATCCAAGAGAGCTGCCGCAAACAATTATGTTTTCAGCAATATGGATATCGTGTCCGAGGTTCTCGAGGGTGCAGAAAACAATTTTGGGATCATTTTTAAATCCGAGATGGCGCCGCTCAAAAGTATGATAACTAGATTATGGGTATCGTATCCGAGTTTCTCGAGGGTGTTGAGAACGATTTTGTGATCATTTTTCAAATCCAAGATGGCCGCCGTGCAAGATTATGATCATAAAAATATGGGTGTCGTATCCGAGGTTCTCGAGGGTGCAGAGAACGATTTTGTGATCATTTTTAAATCCGAGATGGCGCCGCTCAAAAGTATGATAACTAGATTATGGGTATCGTATCCGAGGTTCTCAAGGGTGCAGAGAACGATTTTGTGATTAGTTTTCAAATCCAAGATGGCCGCCGCTCAAAAGTATGATAACTACATTATGGGTATCGTATCCGAGTTTCTCGAGGGTGTTGAAAACGATTTTGTGATCATTTTTCAAATCCAAGATGGCTGCCGTGCAAGATTATGATCATAAAAATATGGGTGTCGTATCCGAGGTTCTCGAGGGTGCAGAGAACGATTTTGTGATCATTTTTCAAATCGAAGATGGCTGCCGCTCAAAAGTATGATAACTACATTATGGGTATCGTATCCGAGGTTCTCGAAGGTGCTGAGAACGATGTTGTGATCATTTTTCAAATCCAAGATGGCCACCGCACAAAATTATGATCTCAGCAATATGGATATCGTGTCCAAGATTCTCGAGGGTGCAGAGAACGATTTGGTGATCATTTTTCAAATCTAAGATGGCCGCCGCACAAAATTATGATTTTAGCAATATGGATATCGTGTCCGAGCTTCTCGAGGATGCAGAGAACAATTCTGTTATCATTTTTTACATCCAAGAGAGCTGCCGCAAACAATTATGTTTTCAGCAATATGGATATCGTGTCCGAGGTTCTCGAGGGTGGAGAAAACAATTTTGGGATCATTTTTAAATCCGAGATGGCGCCGCTCAAAAGTATGATAACTAGATTATGGGTACCGTATCCGAGGTTCTCAAGGGTGCAGAGAACGATTTTGTGATTAGTTTTCAAATCCAAGATGGCCGCCGCTCAAAAGTATGATAACTACATTATGGGTATCGTATCCGAGTTTCTCGAGGGTGTTGAGAACGATTTTGTGATCATTTTTCAAATCCAAGATGGCCGCCGTGCAAGATTATGATCATAAAAATATGGGTGTCGTATCCGAGGTTCTCGAGGGTGCAGAGAATGATTTTGTGATCATTTTTGAAATCCAAGATGGCCGACGCTCAAAATTATGATAACTACATTATGGGTATCGTATCCGAGGTTCTTGAGGGTGCTGAGAACGATTTTGTGATCATTTTTTCAAATCCAAGATGGCCGCGGATCAAAAGTATGATAACTACATTATAAGTATCGTACCAGAGGTTCTCGAGGGTGCTGAGAACGATTTTATGATCATTTTTCAAATCCAAGATGGTCGCCGCTCAAAATTATGATAACTACATTATGGGTATCGTATCCGAGGTTCTCGAAGGTGCCGAGAACGATTTTGTGATCATTTTTCAAATCGAAAATGGCTGCCGCTCAAAAGTATGATAACTACATTATGGGTATCGTATCCGAGGTTCCCGAAGGTGCTGAGAACGATTTTGTGATCATTTTTCAAATCGAAGATGGCCGCCGCTCAAAATTATGATAACTAAATTATGGGTATCGTATCCGAGGTTCTCGAGGGTACTGAGAACGATTTTGTGATCATTTTTCTAATCCAAGATGGCCGCCGCACAAAATTATGTTTTCAGCAATATGGATATCGTGTACGAGTTTCTCGAGGGTGCAGAAAACAATTTTGGGATCATTTTTTAATCCGAAATGGCCGCCGCTCAAAAGTTTGATAACTAGATTATGGGTATCGTATCCTAGGTTCTCGAGGGTGCAGAGACCGATTTGGTGATCATATTTCAAATCCAAGATGGCCGCCGCACAAAATTATTTTTTTAGCAATATGGATATCGTGTCCGAGGTTTTCGAGGGTGCAGAGAACAATTCTGTGATCATTTTTTAAATCCAAGAGGGCTTCCGCAAACAATTATGTTTTCAGCAATATGGATATCGTGTCCGAGGTTCTCGAGGGTGCAGAAAACAATTTTGGGATCATTTTTAAATTCGAGATGGCCGCTGCTCAAAAGTATGATAACTAGATTATGGGTATCGTATCCGAGTTTCTCGAGGGTGCTGTGAACGATTTTGTGAAAATTTTTCAAATCCAAGATGGCCGCCGTGCAAGATTATGATCATAAAAATATAGGTATCCTATCCGAGGTTCTCGAGAGTGCATAGAACGATTTTGTGATCATTTTTGAAATCCAAGATGGCCGCCGCTCAAAAGTATGATAACTACATTATGGGTATCGTATCCTAGGTTCTCGAGAGTGCTGAGAACGATTTTGTGATCATTTTTCAAATCCAAGATGGTCGCCGCTCAAAATTATGATAACTACATTATGGGTATCGTATCCGATGTTCTCGAGGGTGCAGAGAACGATTTTGTGATCATTTTTCAAATCGAAGATGGCTGCCGCTCAAAAGTATGATAACTACATTATGGGTATTGTATCCTAGGTTCTCGAGAGTGCTGAGAACGATTTTGTGATCATTTTTCAAATCCAAGATGGTCGCCGCTCAAAATTATGATAACTACAATATGGATATCGTGTCCGAGGTTCTCGAGGATGCAGAGAACAATTCTGTTATCATTTTTTACATCCAAGAGAGCTGCCGCAAACAATTATGTTTTCAGCAATATGGATATCGTGTCCGAGGTTCTCGAGGGTGCAGAAAACAATTTTGGGATCATTTTTAAATCCGAGATGGCGCCGCTCAAAAGTATGATAACTAGATTATGGGTATCGTATCCGAGGTTCTCAAGGGTGCAGAGAACGATTTTGTGATTAGTTTTCAAATCCAAGATGGCCGCCGCTCTAAAGTATGATAACTACATTATGGGTATCGTATCCGAGTTTCTCGAGGGTGTTGAGAACGATTTTGTGATCATTTTTCAAATCCAAGATGGCCGCCGTGCAAGATTATGATCATAAAAATATGGGTGTCGTATCCGAGGTTCTCGAGGGTGCAGAGACCGATTTGGTGATCATATTTCAAATCCAAGATGGCCGCCGCACAAAATTATTTTTTTAGCAATATGGATATCGTGTCCGAGGTTTTCGAGGGTGCAGAGAACAATTCTGTGATCATTTTTTAAATCCAAGAGGGCTTCCGCAAACAATTATGTTTTCAGCAATATGGATATCGTGTCCGAGGTTCTCGAGGGTGCAGAAAAATATTTTGGGATCATTTTTAAATTCGAGATGGCCGCCGCTCAAAAGTGTGATAACTAGATTATGGGTATCGTATCCGAGTTTCTCGAGGGTGCTGAGAACGATTTTGTGAAAATTTTTCAAATCCAAGATGGCCGCCGTGCAAGATTATGATCATAAAAATATAGGTATCCTATCCGAGGTTCTCGAGAGTGCATAGAACGATTTTGTGATCATTTTTGAAATCCAAGATGGCCGCCGCCCAAAAGTATGTATCTACATTATGGGTATCGTATCCTAGGTTCTCGAGAGTGCTGATAACGATTTTGTGATCATTTTTCAAATCCAAGATGGTCGCCGCTCAAAATTATGATAACTACATTATGGGTATCGTATCCGATGTTCTCGAGTGTGCAGAGAACGATTTTGTGATCATTTTTCAAATCGAAGATGGCTGCCGCTCAAAAGTATGATAACTACATTATGGGTATCGTATCCGAGGTTCTCGAAGGTGCTGAGAACGATTTTGTGATCAATTTTCAAATCCAAGATGGCCACCGCACAAAATTATGATCTCATCAATGTGGATATCGTGTCCAAGATTCTCGAGGGTGCAGAGAACGATTTGGTGATCATTTTTCAAATCCAAGATGGCCGCCGCACAAAATTATGATTTTAGCAATATGGATATCGTGTCCGAGGTTCTCGAGGATGCAGAGAACAATTCTGTTATCATTTTTTACATCCAAGAGAGCTGCCGCAAACAATTATGTTTTCAGCAATATGGATATTGAGTCCGAGGATCTCGAGGGTGCAGAAAACAATTTTGGGATCATTTTTAAATCCGAGATGGCGCCGCTCAAAAGTTGATAACTAGATTATGGGTATCGTATCCGAGGTTCTCAAGGGTGCAGAGAACGATTTTGTGATTAGTTTTCAAATCCAAGATGGCCGCCGCTCAAAAGTATGATAACTACATTATGGGTATCGTATCCGAGTTTCTCGAGGGTGTTGAGAACGATTTTGTGATCATTTTTCAAATCCAAGATGGCCGCCGTGCAAGATTATGATCATTAAAATATGGGTGTCGTATCCGAGGTTCTCGAGGGTGCAGAGAACGATTTTGTGATCATTATGATCTCAAATCGCTCGCGTTCTATTATGATCTCAGCAATATGGATATCGTGTCCAAGATTCTTGAGGGTGCAGTGAACGATTTGATGATCATTTTTCAAATCCAAGATGGCCGCCGCACAAAATTATGATTTTAGCAATATGGATATCGTGTCCGAGGTTCTCTAGGGTTTAGAGAACAATTCTGTGATCCGTTTTGAAATCCAAGAGGGCTTCTGCAAACAATTAGGTTTTCAGCTATATGGATATCTTGTCCGAGTTTCTCGAGGGTGCAGAAAACAATTTTGGGATCATTTTTAAATTCGGGATGGCCGCCGCTCAAAAGTATGATAACTAGATTATGGGTATCGTATCCGAGTTTCTCGAGGGTGCTGAGAACGATTTTGTAAAAATTTTTCAAATCTAAGATAGCCGCCGTGCAAGATTATGATCATAAGAATATAGGTGTCCTATCCGAGGTTCTCGAGAGTGTATAGAACGATTTTGTGATCATTTTTGAAATCCAAGATGGCCGCCGCTCAAAATTATGATAACTACATTATGGGTATCGTATCCGAGGTTCTCGAGGCTGCAGAGATCGATTTTGGGATCATTTTTAAATTCGAGATGGCCACCGCTCAAAAGTATGATAACTAGATTATGGGTATCGTATCCGAGTTTCTCGAGGGTGCTGAGAACGATTTTGTGAAAATTTTTCAAATCCAAGATAGCCGCCGTGCAAGATTATGATCATAAAAATATAGGTGTCCTATCCGAGGTTCTCGAGAGTGTATAGAACGATTTTTGATCATTTTTCAAATCCAAGATGGCCACCGCACAAAATTATGATCTCAGCAATATGGATATCGTGTCCAAGATTCTCGAGGGTGCAGAGAACGATTTGGTGATCATTTTTCAAATCCAAGATGGCCGCCGCACAAAATTATGATTTTAGCAATATGGATATCGTGTCCGAGGTTCTCGAGGATGCAGAGAACAATTCTGTTATCATTTTTTTAAATCCAAGGGAGCTGCCGCAAACAATTATGTTTTCAGCAATATGGATATCATGTCCGAGGTTCTCGAGGGTGCTGAGAACGATTTTGTGATCATTTTTCAAATCCAAGATGGCCGCCGCTCAAAAGTATGATAACTACATTATGGGTATCGTATCCGAGGTTCTCGAAGGTGCTGAGAACGATTTTGTGATCATTTTTCAAATCCAAGATGGCCACCGCACAAAATTATGATCTCATCAATATGGATATCGTGTCCAAGATTCTCGAGGGTGCAGAGAACGATTTGGTGATCATTTTTCAAATCCAAGATGGCCGCCGCACAAAATTATGATTTAAACAATATGGATATCGTGTCCGAGGTTTTCGAGGGTGCAGAGAACAATTCTGTGATCATTTTTTAAATCCAAGAGAGCTGCCGCAAACAATTATGTTTTCAGCAATATGGATATCGTGTCCGAGGTTCTCGAGGGTGCAGAAAACAATTTTGGGATCATTTTTAAATTCGAGATGGCCGCCGCTCAAAAGTATGATAACTAGATTATGGGTATCGTATCCGAGTTTCTCGAGGGTGCTGAGAACGATTTTGTGAAAATTTTTCAAATCCAATATGGCCGCCGTGCAAGATTATGATCATAAAAATATAGGTATCCTATCCGAGGTTCTCGAGAGTGCATAGAACGATTTTGTGATCATTTTTGAAATCCAAGATGGCCGCCGCTCAAAAGTATGTATCTACATTATGGGTATCGTATCCTAGGTTCTCGAGAGTGCTGAGAACGATTTTGTGATCATTTTTCAAATCCAAGATGGTCGCCGCTCAAAATTATGATAACTACATTATGGGTATCGTATCCGATGTTCTCGAGGGTGCAGAGAACGATTTTGTGATCATTTTTCAAATCGAAGATGGCTGCCGCTCAAAAGTATGATAACTACATTATGGGTATCGTATCCGAGGTTCTCGAAGGTGCTGAGAACGATTTTGTGATCATTTTTCAAATCCAAGATGGCCACCGCACAAAATTATGATCTCATCAATATGGATATCGTGTCCAAGATTCTCGAGGGTGCAGAGAACGATTTGGTGATCATTTTTCAAATCCAAGATGGCCGCCGCACAAAATTATGATTTTAGCAATATGGATATCGTGTCCGAGGTTCTCGAGGATGCAGAGAACAATTCTGTTATCATTTTTTACATCCAAGAGAGCTGCCGCAAACAATTATGTTTTCAGCAATATGGATATCGTGTCCGAGGTTCTCGAGGGTGCAGAAAACAATTTTGGGATCATTTTTAAATCCGAGATGGCGCCGCTCAAAAGTTGATAACTAGATTATGGGTATCGTATCCGAGGTTCTCAAGGGTGCAGAGAACGATTTTGTGATTAGTTTTCAAATCCAAGATGGCCGCCGCTCAAAAGTATGATAACTACATTATGGGTATCGTATCCGAGTTTCTCGAGGGTGTTGAGAACGATTTTGTGATCATTTTTCAAATCCAAGATGGCCGCCGTGCAAGATTATGATCATAAAAATATGGGTGTCGTATCCGAGGTTCTCGAGGGTGCAGAGAACGATTTTGTGATCATTATGATCTCAAATCGCTCGCGTTCTATTATGATCTCAGCAATATGGATATCGTGTTCAAGATTCTCGAGGGTGCAGTGAACGATTTGATGATCATTTTTCAAATCCAAGATGGCCGCCGCATAAAATTATGATTTTAGCAATATGGATATCGTGTCCGAGGTTCTCCAGGGTTTAGAGAACAATTCTGTGATCCGTTTTGAAATCCAAGAGGGCTTCCGCAAACAATTATGTTTTCAGCTATATGGTTATCTTGTCCGAGGTTCTCGAGGGTGCAGAAAACAATTTTGGGATCATTTTTAATTTCGGGATGGCCGCCGCTCAAAAGTATGATAACTAGATTATGGGTATCGTATCCGAGTTTCTCGAGGGTGCTGAGAACGATTTTGTGAAAATTTTTCAAATCCAAGATAGCCGCCGTGCAAGATTATGATCATAAAAATATAGGTGTCCTATCCGAGGTTCTCGAGAGTGTATAGAACGATTTTGTGATCATTTTTGAAATCCAAGATGGCCGCCGCTCAAAATTATGATAACTACATTATGGGTATCGTATCCGAGGTTCTCGAGGCTGCAGAGATCGATTTTGGGATCATTTTTGAAATACAAGATGGCCGCCGCTCAAAATTATGATAACTACATTATGGGTATCGTATCCGAGATTCTCGAGGGTGCTGAGAACGATTTTGTGATCATTTTTCTAATCCAAGATGGCCGCCGCACAAAATTATGTTTTCAGCAATATGGATATCGTGTCCGAGTTTCTCGAGGGTGCAGAAAACAATTTTGGGATCATTTTTAAATCCGAAATGGCCGCCGCTCAAAAGTATGATAACTAGATTATGGGTATCGTATCCTAGGTTCTCGAGGGTGCAGAGACCGATTTGGTGATCATATTTCAAATCCAAGATGGCCGCCGCACAAATTTATTTTTTTAGCAATATGGATATCGTGTCCGAGGTTTTCGAGGGTGCAGAGAACAATTCTGTGATCATTTTTTACATCCAAGAGAGCTGCCGCAAACAATTATGTTTTCAGCAATATGGATATCGTGTCCGAGGTTCTCGAGGGTGCAGAAAACAATTTTGGGACCATTTTTAAATCCGAGATGGCCGCAGCTCAAAAGTATGATTTTTTTTTTTTGTTTTTGAGAGGAGGAAATACTGTTACGTGTTTACGCCCCGGAACGGGGCGTAATATGTCGGACTCGAGTGTCCGCGTAAGCGGACGCCCCATACCGACTAAAACCTCCTCTGTGCCGTTAGCAGCCCTGGCTTTCACAGCGAAGTAGGACGTTGGCCGTGGAGGCCGCAAAGACTACGCAACAACAGTCGCGGGGCGTCTCCTAAGGAGACTCGAACCTCAGACCGGCTGTGTGCTTGTGGGAAGGAGAGAGAATGAAAATGAAAATGAAGATGAAAAGATGAGAAGAACACACTCGCCGGCGAGTGTGGTGATGTTTAGTGTGTATGTATGTGTTTATGATTGTATGTATGTATGTTGGTATGTGTGTAAGTAGTGTAAATATTAGTGTGCATGTATGTTTGTGTTTGCGTCTGTTTGTGGAGTGTGTTTGTGGTTTTGTAAGTGGTGTATGTCAGTCCGTCAGTCAGTCCGTGTGTTAGTGAGTGTAGTGAAACGATTACAGGACGAGGACTAACGTCTCGTCGGGTATCAAAACAATGTGTGGTGTATCTAGAGTGCGGGCCGCTGGCCATCGTCAGAGTGACGAATGCCAGTGGTTTGCGGTGGTTGACCGTGCCTACGCCTGCGAAGGCGGTGTGTGCGTGTCTGTGTCGGTGTTTGTGTGGGTGTCGCGTTCGCGATGGTGATGTCGTCATCCGGGTCTACCGTTACGTGTCTGGGACGTCTTATTGGGTTGAGACTATGGTGAAGGGGGGTGTACCCGCATGCCTTCCTTACCAAGATGTTGGGATGGTTAGGCGCCTTATCAAAGAAGCGTCGCGAGATCTCTTTAAAGTGTTGAGCTATCGTCGGAAGCTCTAGGTCGCGGTGAAGGTCAACGTTTCGGATGAACCACGGGGCTCCGGTTGCCATGCGCGTGAATTTATTTTGAACTACTTGCAAACGACGTAAGTAGCTCGGTCGGGTGTGCGCGAAAACGACGCTTGCGTATGACAGTATGGGCCGTACGATGGTTTTGTACAGCGTCACTTTGTGTTTGAGCGGAAGTTTGCTTCGCCCACACACAAGTGGATAAAGGCGACTGAGGACAAATCGGGCTCTATTGCATACCGTATCAATATGTTTCTTGAAGTTCATATTGCTGTTGAACGTGACTCCTAAGTATTTGTAATCCTTCACCCACGGTATGGGTGTTTCATACAATTTAATGACGTCGGTCGGTCGTTTTTTAGCGCGAATGCTATTCGCGTTACCGAAGAGTACCGCTGCACTCTTGGTGGGGTTTACTTCAATCCGCCATTTTCTGAACCAGTTGCTTAGTTCATCGACGGCGGCTTGAAGCACTTTAATGTTCCTGCTCAAGGTTGAGCGGTTCAATAGAGCGGAACCAAAGTAGAGTGCCGTATCGTCAGCGTACTGAGCGAGCTGGACATTCGGAAACTTGGGAATGTCGCTCGTGAAGAGTGAGAAAAGAGTGGGAAAGAGGACTGAACCCTGTGGCACGCCAGACCTGATGGGTCTGGGTGAGGATAGGGTGCACTCTACTCGATATCGGAAGGAGCGATCAGTAAGGTAGGCTCGTATGATGCGCACTAGCCTGTCTGGCACTCCCAGTTGATACAGCTTGAATACTAAGCCGTTGTGCCATACCTTGTCGAATGCCTTCGCGACATCGAAAAACACGGCTGCCGTGGTAGCGTGAAGTTGACGCCGTACGAGAATGTACTCGGTGAGTCGGTGAGCCTGCTGGGGACAAAAGTGAGCGGTTCTGATTCCGAACTGTATGTCGGGTATCAGGTTGAGCTCCGCGATTTAAAAAAAAGTATGATAACTAGATTATGGGTATCGTATCCGAGGTTCTCAAGGGTGCAGAGAACGATTTTGTGATCATTTTTCAAATCGAAGATGGCCGCGGATCAAAAGTATGATAAAAACATTATGTGTATCGTACCAGAGGTTCTCGAGGGTGCTGAGAACAATTTTTGGATCATTTTTCAAATCCAAGATGGCCGCCGTGTAAGATTATGATCATAAAAATATGGGTATCGTATCCTAGGTTCTCGAGGGTGCAGAGAACGATTTGGTGATCATTTTTCAAATCCAAGATGGCCGCCGCACAAAATTATGTTTTCAGCAATACGGATATCGTGTCCGAGGTTCTCGAGGGTGCTGAGAACGATTTTGTGATCATTTTTCAAATCCAAGATGGCCGCCGTGCAAGATTATGATCATAAAAATATGGGTATCGTATCCTAGGTTCTCGAGGGTGCAGAGAACGATTTGGTGATCATTTTTCAAATCCAAGATGGCCGCGGATCAAAAGTATGATAAAAACATTATGAGTATCGTACCAGAGGTTCTCGAGGGTGCTCAGAACGATTTTAGGTTCATTTTTCAAATCGAAGATGGCCGCCGCTCAAAAGTATGATAACTACATTATGGGTATCGTATCCGAGGTTCTCGAAGGTGCTGAGAACGATTTTGTAATAATTTTTCAAATCCAAGATGGCCGCCGTGCAAGATTATGATCATAAAAATATGGGTATCGTATCCGAGGTTCTCGAGAGTGCACAGAACGATTTTGTGATCATTATTGAAATTCAAGATTGCCGCCACTCAAAATTATGATAACTACATTATATGTATCGTATCTGAGGTTCTCGAGGGTGCAGAAAATAATTTTGGGATTATTTTTAAATCCGAGATGGCCGCCGCTCAAAATTATGAAAACTAGATTATGGGTAACGCATCAGTTGTTCTCGAGGGTGCAGAGAACGATTTTTTGATAATTTTTCAAATCCAAGATAGCCGCCGCTCAAAAGTATGATAACTACATTATGGGTATCGTATCCGAGGTTCTCGAGGGTGCTGAGAACGATTTTAGGTTCATTTTTCAAATCGAAGATGGCCGCCGCTCAAAAGTATGATAACTAGATTATGGATATCGTATCCGAGATTCTCGAGGGTGCTGAGAACGATTTTGTGATAATTTTTCAAATCCAAGATGGCCGCCGTGCAAGATTATGATTATAAAAATATAGGTATCGTAACCGAGGTTCTCGAGAGTGCACAGAACGATTTTGTGATCATTATTGAAATTCAAGATTGCCGCCACTCAAAATTATGATAACTACATTATGGGTATCGTATGAGGTTCTCGAGGGTGCAGAAAACAATTTTGGGATTATTTTTAAATCCGAGATGGCCGCCGCTCAAAATTATGATAATTAGATTATGAGTAACGCATCAGTTGTTCTCGAGGGTGCAGAGAACGATTTTGTGATAATTTTTCAAATCCAAGATAGCCGCCGCTCAAAAGTATCATAACTACATTATGGGTATCGTATCCGAGGTTCTCGAGGGTGCTGAGAACGATTTTGTGATAATTTTTCTAATCCAAGATGGCCGCCGCACATAATTATGTTTTCAGCAATATGAATATCGTGTCCGAGGTTCTCGAGGGTGCAGAAAACAATTATGTGATCATTTTTAAAACCGAGATGGCCGCCGCTCAAAAGTATGATAACTAGATTATGGGTAACGCATCAGTTGTTCTCGAGGGTGCAGAGAACGATTTTTTGATAATTTTTCAAATCAAAAGTATGATAACTACATTATGGGTATCGTATCCGAGGTTCTCGAGGGTGCTGAGAACGATTTTAGGTTCATTTTTCAAATCGAAGATGGCCGCCGCTCAAAAGTATGATAACTAGATTATGGATATCGTATCCGAGATTCTCGAGGGTGCTGAGAACGATTTTGTGATAATTTTTCAAATCCAAGATGGCCGCCGCACAAAATTATGTTTTCAGCAATATGAATATCGTGTCCGAGGTTCTCGAGGGTGCAGAAAACAATTTTGTGATCATTATTATAACCGAGATGGCCGCCGCTCAAAAGTATGATAACTAGATTATGGTATCGTATCCGAGGTTGTCAAGTGTGCAGAGAACGATTTTGTGATCATTTTTTAAATCCAAGATGGTCGCCGCTCAAAATTTTGATAACTACATTATGGGTATCGTATCCGATGTTCTCGAGGGTGCAGAGAACGATTTTGTGATCATTTTTCAAATCGAAGATGGCTGCCGCTCAAAAGTATGATAACTACATTATGGGTATCGTATCCGAGGTTCTCGAGGGTGCTGAGAACGATTTTGTGATCGTTTTTCAAATCCAAGATGGCCGCGGATCAAAAGTATGATCTCAGCAATATGGATATCGTGTCCAAGATTCTCGAGGGTGCAGAGAACGATTTGGTGATCATTTTTCAAATCCAAGATGGCCGCCGCACAAAATTATGATTTTAGCAATATGGATATCGTGTCCGAGGTTCTCGAGGATGCAGAGAACAATTCTGTTATCATTTTTAACATCCAAGAGAGCTGCCGCAAACAACTATGTTTTCAGCAATATGGATATGGTGTCCGAGGTTCTCGAGGGTGCAGAAAACAATTTTGGGATCATTTTTAAATCCGAGATGGCGCCGCTCAAAAGTATGATAACTAGATTATGGGTATAGTATCCGAGTTTCTCGAGGGTGTTGACAACGATTTTGTGATCATTTTTCAAATCCAAGATGGCCGCCGTGCAAGATTATGATCATAAAAATATGGGTGTCGTATCCGAGGTTCTCGAGGGTGCAGAGAATGATTTTGTGATCATTTTTCAAATCCAAGATGGCCACCGCACAAAATTATGATCTCAGCAATATGGATATCGTGTCCAAGATTCTCGAGGGTGCAGAGAACGATTTGGTGATCATTTTTCAAATCTAAGATGGCCGCCGCACAAAATTATGATTTTAGCAATATGGATATCGTGTCCGAGCTTCTCGAGGATGCAGAGAACAATTCTGTTATCATTTTTTACATCCAAGAGAGCTGCCGCAAACAATTATGTTTTCAGCAATATGGATATCGTGTCCGAGGTTCTCGAGGGTGCAGAAAACAATTTTGGGATCATTTTTAAATCCGAGATGGCGCCGCTCAAAAGTATGATAACTAGATTATGGGTATCGTATCCGAGGTTCTCAAGGGTGCAGAGAACGATTTTGTGATTAGTTTTCAAATCCAAGATGGCCGCCGCTCAAAAGTATGATAACTACATTATGGGTATCGTATCCGAGTTTCTCGAGGGTGTTGAGAACGATTTTGTGATCATTTTTCAAATCCAAGATGGCCGCCGGGCAAGATTATGATCATAAAAATATGGGTGTCGTATCCGAGGTTCTCGAGGGTGCAGAGAATGATTTTGTGATCATTTTTGAAATCCAAGATGGCCGACGCTCAAAATTATAATAACTACATTATGGGTATCGTATCCGAGGTTCTTGAGGGTGCTGAGAACAATTTTGTGATCATTTTTCAAATCCAAGATGGCCGCGGATCAAAAGTATGATAACTACATTATGGGTATCGTACCAGAGGTTCTCGAGGGTGCTGAGAACGATTTTATGATCATTTTTCAAATCCAAGATGGTCGCCGCTCAAAATTATGATAACTACATTATGGGTATCGTATCCGAGGTTCTCGAAGGTGCTGAGAACGATTTTGTGATCATTTTTCAAATCGAAAATGGCTGCCGCTCAAAAGTATGATAACTTCATTATGGGTATCGTATCCGAGGTTCCCGAAGGTGCTGAGAACGATTTTGTGATCATTTTTCAAATCGAAGATGGCCGCCGCTCAAAATTATGATAACTAAATTATGGGTATCGTATCCGAGCTTCTCGAGGGTACTGAGAACGATTTTGTGATCATTTTTCTAATCCAAGATGGCCGCCGCACAAAATTATGTTTTCAGCAATATGGATATCGTGTACGAGTTTCTCGAGGGTGCAGAAAACAATTTTGGGATCATTTTTTAATCCGAAATGGCCGCCGCTCAAAAGTTTGATAACAAGATTATGGGTATCGTATCCTAGGTTCTCGAGGGTGCAGAGACCGATTTGGTGATCATATTTCAAATCCAAGATGGCCGCCGCACAAAATTATTTTTTTAGCAATATGGATATCGTGTCCGAGGTTTTCGAGGGTGCAGAGAACAATTCTGTGATCATTTTTTAAATCCAAGAGGGCTTCCGCAAACAATTATGTTTTCAGCAATATGGATATCGTGTCCGAGGTTCTCGAGGGTGCAGAAAACAATTTTGGGATCATTTTTAAATCCGAGATTGCGCCGCTCAAAAGTATGATAACTAGATTATGGGTAACGCATCAGTTGTTCTCGAGGGTGCAGAGAACGATTTTTTGATAATTTTTCAAATCCAAGATAGCCGCCGCTCAAAAGTATGATAACTACATTATGGGTATCGTATCCGAGGTTCTCGAGGGTGCTGAGAACGATTTTAGGTTCATTTTTCAAATCGAAGATGGCCGCCGCTCAAAAGTATGATAACTAGATTATGGATATCGTATCCGAGATTCTCGAGGGTGCTGAGAACGATTTTGTGATAATTTTTCAAATCCAAGATGGCCGCCGTGCAAGATTATGATTATAAAAATATAGGTATCGTATCCAAGGTTCTCGAGAGTGCACAGAACGATTTTGTGATCATTATTGAAATTCAAGATTGCCGCCACTCAAAATTATGATAACTACATTATGGGTATCGTATGAGGTTCTCGAGGGTGCAGAAAACAATTTTGGGATTATTTTTAAATCCGAGATGGCCGCCGCTCAAAATTATGATAACTAGATTATGAGTAACGCATCAGTTGTTCTCGAGGGTGCAGAGACCGATTTTGTGATAATTTTTCAAATCCAAGATAGCCGCCGCTCAAAAGTATCATAACTACATTATGGGTATCGTATCCGAGGTTCTCGAGGGTGCTGAGAACGATTTTGTGATAATTTTTCTAATCCAAGATGGCCGCCGCACAAAATTATGTTTTCAGCAATATGAATATCGTGTCCGAGGTTCTCGAGGGTGCAGAAAACAATTTTGTGATCATTATTATAACCGAGATGGCCGCCGCTCAAAAGTATGATAACTAGATTATGGTATCGTATCCGAGGTTCTCAAGTGTGCAGAGAACGATTTTGTGATCATTTTTTAAATCGAAGATGGCCGCCGCTCAAAAGTATGATATCTACATTATGGGTATCGTATCCTAGGTTCTCGAGGGTGCTGAGAACGATTTTGTGATCATTTTTCAAATCCAAGATGGTCGCCGCTCAAAATTTTGATAACTACATTATGGGTATCGTATCCGATGTTCTCGAGGGTGCAGAGAACGATTTTGTGATCATTTTTCAAATCGAAGATGGCTGCCGCTCAAAAGTATGATAACTACATTATGGGTATCGTATCCGAGGTTCTCGAGGGTGCTGAGAACGATTTTGTGATCGTTTTTCAAATCCAAGATGGCCGCGGATCAAAAGTATGATCTCAGCAATATGGATATCGTGTCCAAGATTCTCGAGGGTGCAGAGAACGATTTGGTGATCATTTTTCAAATCCAAGATGGCCGCCGCACAAAATTATGATTTTAGCAATATGGATATCGTGTCCGAGGTTCTCGAGGATGCAGAGAACAATTCTGTTATCATTTTTAACATCCAAGAGAGCTGCCGCAAACAACTATGTTTTCAGCAATATGGATATGGTGTCCGAGGTTCTCGAGGGTGCAGAAAACAATTTTGGGATCATTTTTAAATCCGAGATGGCGCCGCTCAAAAGTATGATAACTAGATTATGGGTATAGTATCCGAGTTTCTCGATGGTGTTGACAACGATTTTGTGATCATTTTTCAAATCCAAGATGGCCGCCGTGCAAGATTATGATCATAAAAATATGGGTGTCGTATCCGAGGTTCTCGAGGGTGCAGAGAATGATTTTGTGATCATTTTTGAAATCCAAGATGGCCGACGCTCAAAATTATGATAACTACATTATTGGTATCGTATCCGAGTTTCTCGAGGGTGCTGAGAACGATTTTGTGATCATTTTTCAAATCCAAGATGGCCGCGGATCACAAGTATGATAACTTCATTATGGGTATAGTACCAGAGGTTCTCGAGGGTGCTGAGAACGATTTTATGATCATTTTTCAAATCCAAGATGGTAGCCGCTCAAAATTATGATAACTTCATTATATTCAGAGAACAATTCTGTTATCATTTTTTACATCCAAGAGAGCTGCCGCAAACAATTATGTTTTCAGCAATATGGATATCGTGTCCGAGGTTCTCGAGGGTGCAGAAAACAATTTTGGGATCATTTCTAAATCCGAGATGGCTCCGCTCAAAAGTATGATAACTAGATTATGGGTATCGTATCCGAGGTTCTCAAGGGTGCAGAGAACGATTTTGTGATTAGTTTTCAAATCCAAGATGGCCGCCGCTCAAAAGTATGATAACTACATTATGGGTATCGTATCCGAGTTTCTCGAGGGTGTTGAGAACGATTTTGTGATCATTTTTCAAATCCAAGATGGCCGCCGTGCAAGATTATGATCATAAAAATATGGGTGTCGTATCCGAGGTTCTCGAGGGTGCAGAGAATGATTTTGTGATCATTTTTGAAATCCAAGATGGCCGACGCTCAAAATTATGATAACTACATTATGGGTATCGTATCCGAGGTTCTTGAGGGTGCTGAGAACGATTTTGTGATCATTTTTCAAATCCAAGATGGCCGCGGATCAAAAGTATGATAACTACATTATGGGTATCGTACCAGAGGTTCTCGAGGGTGCTGAGAACGATTTTATGATCATTTTTCAAATCCAAGATGGTCGCCGCTCAAAATTATGATAACTACATTATGGGTATCGTATCCGAGGTTCTCGAAGGTGCTGAGAACGATTTTGTGATCATTTTTCAAATCGAAAATGGCTGCCGCTCAAAAGTATGATAACTTCATTATGGGTATCGTATCCGAGGTTCCCGAAGGTGCTGAGAACGATTTTGTGATCATTTTTCAAATCGAAGATGGCCGCCGCTCAAAATTATGATAACTAAATTATGGGAATCGTATCCGAGCTTCTCGAGGGTACTGAGAACGATTTTGTGATCATTTTTCTAATCCAAGATGGCCGCCGCACAAAATTATGTTTTCAGCAATATGGATATCGTGTACGAGTTTCTCGAGGGTGCAGAAAACAATTTTGGGATCATTTTTTAACCCGAAATGGCCGCCGCTCAAAAGTTTGATAACAAGATTATGGGTATCGTATCCTAGGTTCTCGAGGGTGCAGAGACCGATTTGGTGATCATATTTCAAATCCAAGATGGCCGCCGCACAAAATTATTTTTTTAGCAATATGGATATCGTGTCCGAGGTTTTCGAGGGTGCAGAGAACAATTCTGTGATCATTTTTTAAATCCAAGAGGGCTTCCGCAAACAATTATGTTTTCAGCAATATGGATATCGTGTCCGAGGTTCTCGAGGGTGCAGAAAACAATTTTGGGATCATTTTTAAATCCGAGATGGCGCCGCTCAAAAGTATGATAACTAGATTATGGGTATCGTATCCGAGGTTCTCAAGGGTGCAGAGAACGATTTTGTGATTAGTTTTCAAATCCAAGATGGCCGCCGCTCTAAAGTATGATAACTACATTATGGGTATCGTATCCGAGTTTCTCGAGGGTGTTGAGAACGATTTTGTGATCATTTTTCAAATCCAAGATGGCCGCGGATCACAAGTATGATAACTTCATTATGGGTATAGTACCAGAGGTTCTCGAGGGTGCTGAGAACGATTTTATGATCATTTTTCAAATCCAAGATGGTTGCCGCTCAAAATTATGATAACTTCATTATATTCAGAGAACAATTCTGTTATCATTTTTTACATCCAAGAGAGCTGCCGCAAACAATTATGTTTTCAGCAATATGGATATCGTGTCCGAGGTTCTCGAGGGTGCAGAAAACAATTTTGGGATCATTTTTAAATCCGAGATGGCTCCGCTCAAAAGTATGATAACTAGATTATGGGTATCGTATCCGAGGTTCTCAAGGGTGCAGAGAACGATTTTGTGATTAGTTTTCAAATCCAAGATGGCCGCCGCTCAAAAGTATGATAACTACATTATGGGTATCGTATCCGAGTTTCTCGAGGGTGTTGAGAACGATTTTGTGATCATTTTTCAAATCCAAGATGGCCGCCGTGCAAGATTATGATCATAAAAATATGGGTGTCGTATCCGAGGTTCTCGAGGGTGCAGAGAATGATTTTGTGATCATTTTTGAAATCCAAGATGGCCGACGCTCAAAATTATGATAACTACATTATGGGTATCGTATCCGAGGTTCTTGAGGGTGCTGAGAACGATTTTGTGATCATTTTTCAAATCCAAGATGGCCGCGGATCAAAAGTATGATAACTACATTATGGGTATCGTACCAGAGGTTCTCGAGGGTGCTGAGAACGATTTTATGATCATTTTTCAAATCCAAGATGGTCGCCGCTCAAAATTATGATAACTACATTATGGGTATCGTATCCGAGGTTCTCGAAGGTGCTGAGAACGATTTTGTGATCATTTTTCAAATCGAAAATGGCTGCCGCTCAAAAGTATGATAACTTCATTATGGGTATCGTATCCGAGGTTCCCGAAGGTGCTGAGAACGATTTTGTGATCATTTTTCAAATCGAAGATGGCCGCCGCTCAAAATTATGATAACTAAATTATGGGAATCGTATCCGAGCTTCTCGAGGGTACTGAGAACGATTTTGTGATCATTTTTCTAATCCAAGATGGCCGCCGCACAAAATTATGTTTTCAGCAATATGGATATCGTGTACGAGTTTCTCGAGGGTGCAGAAAACAATTTTGGGATCATTTTTTAATCCGAAATGGCCGCCGCTCAAAAGTTTGATAACAAGATTATGGGTATCGTATCCTAGGTTCTCGAGGGTGCAGAGACCGATTTGGTGATCATATTTCAAATCCAAGATGGCCGCCGCACAAAATTATTTTTTTAGCAATATGGATATCGTGTCCGAGGTTTTCGAGGGTGCAGAGAACAATTCTGTGATCATTTTTTAAATCCAAGAGGGCTTCCGCAAACAATTATGTTTTCAGCAATATGGATATCGTGTCCGAGGTTCTCGAGGGTGCAGAAAACAATTTTGGGATCATTTTTAAATCCGAGATGGCGCCGCTCAAAAGTATGATAACTAGATTATGGGTATCGTATCCGAGGTTCTCAAGGGTGCAGAGAACGATTTTGTGATTAGTTTTCAAATCTACATTATGGGTATCGTATCCTAGGTTCTCGAGAGTGCTGATAACGATTTTGTGATCATTTTTCAAATCCAAGATGGTCGCCGCTCAAAATTATGATAACTACATTATGGGTATCGTATCCGATGTTCTCGAGGGTGCAGAGAACGATTTTGTGATCATTTTTCAAATCGAAGATGGCTGCCGCTCAAAAGTATGATAACTACATTATGGGTATCGTATCCGAGGTTCTCGAAGGTGCTGAGAACGATTTTGTGATCATTTTTCAAATCCAAGATGGCCACCGCATAAAATTATGATCTCATCAATGTGGATATCGTGTCCAAGATTCTCGAGGGTGCAGAGAACGATTTGGTGATCATTTTTCAAATCCAAGATGGCCGCCGCACAAAATTATGATTTTAGCAATATGGATATCGTGTCCGAGGTTCTCGAGGATGCAGAGAACAATTCTGTTATCATTTTTTACATCCAAGAGAGCTGCCGCAAACAATTATGTTTTCAGCAATATGGATATTGTGTCCGAGGTTCTCGAGGGTGCAGAAAACAATTTTGGGATCATTTTTAAATCCGAGATGGCGCCGCTCAAAAGTTGATAACTAGATTATGGGTATCGTATCCGAGGTTCTCAAGGGTGCAGAGAACGATTTTGTGATTAGTTTTCAAATCCAAGATGGCCGCCGCTCAAAAGTATGATAACTACATTATGGGTATCGTATCCGAGTTTCTCGAGGGTGTTGAGAACGATTTTGTGATCATTTTTCAAATCCAAGATGGCCGCCGTGCAAGATTATGATCATAAAAATATGGGTGTCGTATCCCAGGTTCTCGAGGGTGCAGAGAACGATTTTGTGATCATTATGATCTCAAATCGCTCGCGTTCTATTATGATCTCAGCAATATGGATATCGTGTCCAAGATTCTCGAGGGTGCAGTGAACGATTTGATGATCATTTTTCAAATCCAAGATGGCCGACGCACAAAATTATTATTTTAGCAATATGGATATCGTGTCCGAGGTTCTCTAGGGTTTAGAGAACAATTCTGTGATCCGTTTTGAAATCCAAGAGGGCTTCTGCAAACAATTATGTTTTCAGCTATATGGATATCTTGTCCGAGTTTCTCGAGGGTGCAGAAAACAATTTTGGCATCATTTTTAAATTCGGGATGGCCGCCGCTCAAAAGTATGATAACTAGATTATGGGTATCGTATCCGAGTTTCTCGAGGGTGCTGAGAACGATTTTGTAAAAATTATTCAAATCCAAGATAGCCGCCGTGCAAGATTATGATCATAAAAATATAGGTGTCCTATCCGAGGTTCTCGAGAGTGTATAGAACGATTTTGTGATCATTTTTGAAATCCAAGATGGCCGCCGCTCAAAATTATGATAACTACATTATGGGTATCGTATCCGAGGTTCTCGAGGCTGCAGAGATCGATTTTGGGATCATTTTTAAATTCGAGATGGCCACCGCTCAAAAGTATGATAACTAGATTATGGGTATCGTATCCGAGTTTCTCGAGGGTGCTGAGAACGATTTTGTGAAAATTTTTCAAATCCAAGATAGCCGCGGTGCAAGATTATGATCATAAAAATAAAGGTGTCCTATCCGAGGTTCTCGAGAGTGTATAGAACGATTTTGTGATCATTTTTCAAATCCAAGATGGCCACCGCACAAAATTATGATCTGAGCAATATGGATATCGTGTCCAAGATTCTCGAGGGTGCAGAGAACGATTTGGTGATCATTTTTCAAATCCAAGATGGCCGCCGCACAAAATTATGATTTTAGCAATATGGATATCGTGTCCGAGGTTCTCGAGGATGCAGAGAACAATTCTGTTATCATTTTTTAAAATCCAAGAGAGCTGCCGCAAATAATTATGTTTTCAGCAATATGGATATCGTGTCCGAGGTTCTCGAGGGTGCTGAGAACGATTTTGTGATCATTTTTCAAATCCAAGATGGCCACCGCACAAAATTATGATCTCATCAATATGGATATCGTGTCCAAGATTCTCGAGGGTGCAGAGAACGATTTGGTGATCATTTTTCAAATCCAAGATGGCCGCCGCACAAAATTATGATTTTACCAATATGGATATCGTGTCCGAGGTTCTCGAGGATGCAGAGAACAATTCTGTTATCATTTTTTACATCCAAGAGAGCTGCCGCAAACAATTATGTTTTCAGCAATACGGATATCGTGTCCGAGGTTCTCGAGGGTGCAGAAAACAATTTTGGGATCATTTTTAAATTCGAGATGGCCGCCGCTCAAAAGTATGATAACTAGATTATGGGTATCGTATCCGAGTTTCTCGAGGGTGCTGAGAACGATTTTGTGAAAATTTTTCAAATCCAAGATGGCCGCCGTGCAAGATTATGATCATAAAAATATAGGTATCCTATCCGAGGTTCTCGAGAGTGCATAGAACGATTTTGTGATCATTTTTCAAATCCAACATGGCCACCGCACAAAATTATGATCTCATCAATATGGATATCGTGTCCAAGATTCTCGAGGGTGCAGAGAACGATTTGGTGATCATTTTTCAAATCCAAGATGGCCGCCGCACAAAATTATGATTTTACCAATATGGATATCGTGTCCGAGGTTCTCGAGGATGCAGAGAACAATTCTGTTATCATTTTTTACATCCAAGAGAGCTGCCGCAAACAATTATGTTTTCAGCAATATGGATATCGTGTCCGAGGTTCTCGAGGGTGCAGAAAACAAGTTTGGGATCATTTTTAAATCCGAGATGGCGCCGCTAAAAAGTATGATAACTAGATTATGGGTATCGTATCCGAGGTTCTCAAGGGTGCAGAGAACGATTTTGTGATTAGTTTTCAAATCCAAGATGGCCGCCGCTCAAAAGTATGATAACTACATTATGGGTATCGTATCCGAGTTTCTCGAGGGTGTTGAGAACGATTTTGTGATCATTTTTCAAATCCAAGATGGCCGCCGTGCAAGATTATGATCATAAAAATATGGGTGTCGTATCCGAGGTTCTCGAGGGTGCAGAGACCGATTTGGTGATCATATTTCAAATCCAAGATGGCCGCCGCACAAAATTATTTTTTTAGCAATATGGATATCATGTCCGAGGTTTTCGAGGGTGCAGAGAACAATTCTGTGATCATTTTTTAAATCCAAGAGGGCTTCCGCAAACAATTATGTTTTCAGCAATATGGATATCGTGTCCGAGGTTCTCGAGGGTGCAGAAAACAATTTTGGGATCATTTTTAAATTCGAGATGGCCGCCGCTCAAAAGTATGATAACTAGATTATGGGTATCGTATCCGAGTTTCTCGAGGGTGCTGAGAACGATTTTGTGAAAATTTTTCAAATCCAAGATGGCCGCCGTGCAAGATTATGATCATAAAAATATAGGTATCCTATCCGAGGTTCTCGAGAGTGCATAGAACGATTTTGTGATCATTTTTGAAATTCAAGATGGCCGCCGCTCAAAAGTATGTATCTACATTATGGGTATCGTATCCTAGGTTCTCGAGAGTGCTGAGAACGATTTTGTGATCATTTTTCAAATCCAAGATGGTCGCCGCTCAAAATTATGATAACTACATTATGGGTATCGTATCCGATGTTCTCGAGGGTGCAGAGAACGATTTTGTGATCATTTTTCAAATCGAAGATGGCTGCCGCTCAAAAGTATGATAACTACATTATGGGTATCGTATCCGAGGTTCTCGAAGGTGCTGAGAACGATTTTGTGATCATTTTTCAAATCCAAGATGGCCGCCGCACAAAATTATGATTTTAGCAATATGGATATCGTGTCCGAGGTTCTCGAGGATGCAGAGAACAATTCTGTTATCAGTTTTTACATCCAAGAGAGCTGCCGCAAACAATTATGTTTTCAGCAATATGGATATCGTGTCCGAGGTTCTCGAGGGTGCAGAAAACAATTTTGGGATCATTTTTAAATCCGAGATGGCGCCGCTCAAAAGTTGATAACTAGATTATGGGTATCGTATCCGAGGTTCTCAAGGGTGCAGAGAACGATTTTGTGATTAGTTTTCAAATCCAAGATGGCCGCCGCTCAAAAGTATGATAACTACATTATGGGTATCGTATCCGAGTTTCTCGAGGGTGTTGAGAACGATTTTGTGATCATTTTTCAAATCCAAGATGGCCGCCGTGCAAGATTATGATCATAAAAATATGGGTGTCGTATCCGAGGTTCTCGAGGGTGCAGAGAACGATTTTGTGATCATTATGATCTCAAATCGCTCGCGTTCTATTATGATCTCAGCAATATGGATATCGTGTCCAAGATTCTCGAGGGTGCAGTGAACGATTTAATGATCATTTTTCAAATCCAAGATGGCCGCCGCATAAAATTATGATTTTAGCAATATGGATATCGTGTCCGAGGTTCTCGAGGGTTTAGAGAACAATTCTGTGATCCGTTTTGAAATCCATGAGGGCTTCCGCAAACAATTATGTTTTCAGCAATATGGATATCGTGTCCGAGGTTCTCGAGGGTGCAGAAAACAATTTTGGGATCATTTTTAAATTCGAGATGGCCGCCGCTCAAAAGTATGATAACTAGATTATGGGTATCGTGTCCGAGTTTCTCGAGGGTGCTGAGAACGATTTTGTGAAAATTTTTCAAATCGAAGTTAGCCGCCGTGCAAGATTATGATCATAAAAATATAGGTGTCCTATCCGAGGTTCTCGAGAGTGTATAGAACGATTTTGTGATCATTTTTGAAATCCAAGACGGCCGCCACTCAAAATTATGATAACTACATTATGGGTATCGTATCCGAGGTTCTCGAGGCTGCAGAGATCGATTTTGTGATCATTTTTGAAATACAAGATGGCCGCCGCTCAAAATTATGATAACTACATCATGAGTATCGTATCCGAGGTTCTCGAGGGTGCTGAGAACGATTTTGTAATCATTTTTCTAATCCAAGATGGCCGCCGCACAAAATTATGTTTTCAGCAATATGGATATCGTGTCCGAGTTTCTCGAGGGTGCAGAAAACAATTTTGGGATCATTATTAAATCCGAAATGGCCGCCGCTCAAAAGTATGATAACTAGATTGTGGGTATCGTATCCGATGTTCTCGAGGGTGCAGAGAACGATTTTGTGATCATTTTTCAAATCGAAGATGGCTGCCGCTCAAAAGTATGATAACTACATTATGGGTATCGTATCCGAGGTTCTCGAAGGTGCTGAGAACGATTTTGTGATCATTTTTCAAATCCAAGATGGCCACCGCACAAAATTATGATCTCATCAATATGGATATCGTGTCCAAGATTCTCGAGGGTGCAGAGAACGATATGGTGATCATTTTTCAAATCCAAGATGGCCGCCGCACAAAATTATGATTTTAGCAATATGGATATCGTGTCCGAGGTTCTCGAGGATGCAGAGAACAATTCTGTTATCAGTTTTTACATCCAAGAGAGCTGCCGCAAACAATTATGTTTTCAGCAATATGGATATCGTGTCCGAGGTTCTCGAGGGTGCAGAAAACAATTTTGGGATCATTTTTAAATCCGAGATGGCGCCGCTCAAAAGTTGATAACTAGATTATGGGTATCGTATCCGAGGTTCTCAAGGGTGCAGAGAACGATTTTGTGATTAGTTTTCAAATCCAAGATGGCCGCCGCTCAAAAGTATGATAACTACATTATGGGTATCGTATCCGAGTTTCTCGAGGGTGTTGAGAACGATTTTGTGATCATTTTTCAAATCCAAGATGGCCGCCGTGCAAGATTATGATCATAAAAATATGGGTGTCGTATCCGAGGTTCTCGAGGGTGCAGAGAACGATTTTGTGATCATTATGATCTCAAATCGCTCGCGTTCTATTATGATCTCAGCAATATGGATATCGTGTCCAAGATTCTCGAGGGTGCAGTGAACGATTTAATGATCATTTTTCAAATCCAAGATGGCCGCCGCATAAAATTATGATTTTAGCAATATGGATATCGTGTCCGAGGTTCTCGAGGGTTTAGAGAACAATTCTGTGATCCGTTTTGAAATCCATGAGGGCTTCCGCAAACAATTATGTTTTCAGCAATATGGATATCGTGTCCGAGGTTCTCGAGGGTGCAGAAAACAATTTTGGGATCATTTTTAAATTCGAGATGGCCGCCGCTCAAAAGTATGATAACTAGATTATGGGTATCGTGTCCGAGTTTCTCGAGGGTGCTGAGAACGATTTTGTGAAAATTTTTCAAATCGAAGTTAGCCGCCGTGCAAGATTATGATCATAAAAATATAGGTGTCCTATCCGAGGTTCTCGAGAGTGTATAGAACGATTTTGTGATCATTTTTGAAATCCAAGACGGCCGCCGCTCAAAATTATGATAACTACATTATGGGTATCGTATCCGAGGTTCTCGAGGCTGCAGAGATCGATTTTGTGATCATTTTTGAAATACAAGATGGCCGCCGCTCAAAATTATGTTTTCAGCAATATGGATATCGTGTCCGAGTTTCTCGAGGGTGCAGAAAACAATTTTGGGATCATTTTTAAATCCAAAATGGCCGCCGCTCAAAAGTATGATAACTAGATTGTGGGTATCGTATCCTAGGTTCTCGAGGGTGCAGAGACCGATTTGGTGATCATATTTCAAATCCAAGATGGCCGCCGCACAAAATTATTTTTTTAGCAATATGGATATCGTGTCCGAGGTTTTCGAGGGTGCAGAGAACAATTCTGTGATCATTTTTTACATCCAAGCGAGCTGCCGCAAACAATTATGTTTTTAGCAATATGGATATCGTGTCCGAGGTTCTCGAGGGTGCAGAAAACAATTTTGGGACCATTTTTAAATCCGAGATGGCCGCAGCTCAAAAGTATGATTTTTTTTTTTTTTTGAGAGGAGGAAATACTGTTACGTGTTTACGCCCCGGAACGGGGCGTAATATATCGGACTCGAGTGTCCGCGTAAGCGGACGCCCCATACCGACTAAAACCTCCTCTGTGCCGTTAGCAGACCTGGCTTTCACAGCGAAGTAGGACGTTGGCCGTGGAGGCCGCAAAGACTACGCAACAACAGTCGCGGGGCGTCTCCTAAGGATATCGTGTCCGAGTTTCTCGAGGGTGCAGAAAACAATTTTGGGATCATTTTTAAATCCGAAATGGCCGCCGCTCAAAAGTATGATAACTAGATTGTGGGTATCGTATCCTAGGTTCTCGAGGGTGCAGAGACCGATTTGGTGATCATATTTCAAATCCAAGATGGCCGCCGCACAAAATTATTTTTTTAGCAATATGGATATCGTGTCCGAGGTTTTCGAGGGTGCAGAGAACAATTCTGTGATCATTTTTTACATCCAAGCGAGCTGCCGCAAACAATTATGTTTACAGCAATATGGATATCGTGTCCGAGGTTCTCGAGGGTGCAGAAAACAATTTTGGGACCACTTTTAAATCCGAGATGGCCGCAGCTCAAAAGTATGATTTTTTTTTTTTTTTTGAGAGGAGGAAATACTGTTACGTGTTTACGCCCCGGAACGGGGCGTAATATATCGGACTCGAGTGTCCGCGTAAGCGGACGCCCCATACCGACTAAAACCTCCTCTGTGCCGTTAGCAGCCCTGGCTTTCACAGCGAAGTAGGACGTTGGCCGTGGAGGCCGCAAAGACTACGCAACAACAGTCGCGGGGCGTCTCCTAAGGAGACTCGAACCTCAGACCGGCTGTGTGCTTGTGGGAAGGAGAGAGAATGAAAATGAAAATTAAGATGAAAAGATGAGAAGAACACACTCGCCGGCGAGTGTGGTGATGTTTAGTGTGTATGTATGTGTTTATGATTGTATGTATGTATGTTTGTATGTGTGTAAGTACTGTAAATGTTAGTGTGCATGTATGTTTGTGTTTGTGTCTGTTTGTGGAGTGTGTTTGTGGTTGTGTAAGTGGTGTATGTCAGTCCGTCAGTCAGTCCGTGTGTTAGTGAGTGTAGTGAAACGATTACAGGACGAGGACTAACGTCTCGTCGGGTATCAAAACAATGTGTGGTGTATCTAGGGTGCGGGCCGCTGGCCATCGTCAGAGTGACGAGTGCCAGTGGTTTGCGGTGGTTGACCGCGCCTACGCCTGCGAAGGCGGTGTGTGCGTGTCTGTGTCGGTGTTTGTGTGGGTGTCGCGTTAGCGATGGTGATGTCGTCATCCGGGTCTACCGTTACGTGTCTGGGACGTCTTATTGGGATGAGACTATGGTGAAGGGGGGTGTACCCGCATGCCTTCCTAACCAAGATGTTGGGATGGTTAGGCGCCTTGTCAAAGAAGCGTCGCGAGATCTCTTTAAAGTGTTGAGCTATCGTCGGAAGCTCTAGGTCGCGGTGAAGGTCAACGTTTCGGATGAACCACGGGGCTCCGGTTGCCATGCGCGTGAATTTATTTTGAACTACTTGCAAACGACGTAAGTAGCTCGGTCGGGTGTGCGCGAAAACGACGCTTGCGTATGACAGTATGGGCCGTACGATGGTTTTGTACAGCGTCACTTTGTGTTTGAGCGGAAGTTTGCTTCGCCCACACACAAGTGGATAAAGGCGACTGAGGACAAATCGGGCTCTATTGCATACCGTATCAATATGTTTCTTGAAGTTCATATTGCTGTTGAACGTGACTCCTAAGTATTTGTAATCCTTCACCCACGGTATGGGTGTTTCATACAATTTAATGACGTCGGTTGGTCGTTTTTTAGCGCGAATGCTATTCGCGTTACCGAAGAGTACCGCTGCACTCTTGGTGGGGTTTACTTCAATCCGCCATTTTCTGAACCAGTTGCTTAGTTCATCGACGGCGGCTTGAAGCACTTTAATGTTCCTGCTCAAGGTTGAGCGGTTCAATAGAGCGGAACCAAAGTAGAGTGCCGTATCGTCAGCGTACTGAGCGAGCTGGACATTCGGAAACTTGGGAATGTCGCTCGTGAAGAGCGAGAAAAGAGTGGGAAAGAGGACTGAACCCTGTGGCACGCCAGACCTGATGGGTCTGGGTGAGGATAGGGTGCCCTCTACTCGATATCGGAAGGAGCGATCAGTAAGGTAGGCTCGTATGATGCGCACTAGCCTGTCTGGCACTCCCAGTTGATACAGCTTGAATACTAAGCCGTTGTGCCATACCTTGTCGAATGCCTTCGCGACATCGAAAAACACGGCTGCCGTGGTAGCGTGAAGTTGACGCCGTACGAGAATGTACTCGGTGAGTCGGTGAGCCTGCTGGGGACAAGAGTGAGCGGTTCTGATTCCGAACTGTATGTCGGGTATCAGGTTGAGCTCCGCGATTTAAAAAAAAGTATGATAACTAGATTATGGGTATCGTATCCGAGGTTCTCAAGGGTGCAGAGAACGATTTTGTGATCAGTTTTCAAATCCAAGATGGCCGCCGCTCAAAAGTATGATAACTATATTATGGGTATCGTATCCAAGTTTCTCGAGAGTGCTGAGAACGATTTTGTGATCATTTTTCAAATCCAAGATGGCCGCCGTGTAAGATTATGATCATAAAAATATGGGTATCGTATCCTAGGTTCTCGAGGGTGCAGAGAACGATTTGGTGAACATTTTTCAAATCCAAGATGGCCGCCGCACAAAATTATGTTTTCAGCAATACGGATATCGTGTCCGAGGTTCTCGAGGGTGCTGAGAACGATTTTGTGATCATTTTTCAAATCCAAGATGGCCGCCGTGCAAGATTATGATCATAAAAATATGGGTATCGTATCCTAGGTTCTCGAGGGTGCAGAGAACGATTTGGTGATCATTTTTCAAATCCAAGATGGCCGCCGCACAAAATTATGATTTTAGCAATATGGATATCGTGTCCGAGGTTCTCGAGGGTGGCCGATCATTTTTGAAATCCAAGAGGGCTGCCGCAAATAATTATATTTTCAGCAATATGGATATCGTGTCCGAGATTCTCGAGGGTGCAGAAAACAATTTTGTGATCATTTTCAAATCCAAGATGGCCGCCGCTCAAAAGTATGATAACTACATTATGGGTATCGTATCCGAGGTTCTCGGGGGTGCTGAGAACGATTTTGTGATCATTTTTCAAATCGAAGATGGCCGCGGATCAAAAGTATGATAAAAACATTATGTGTATCGTACCAGAGGTTCTCGAGGGTGCTGAGAACAATTTTTGGATCATTTTTAAATCCGAGATGGCCGCCGCTCAAAATTATGATAACTACATTATGGGTATCGTATCCGAGTTTCTCGAGTGTGCTGAGAACGATTTTGTGATCATTTTTCAAATCCAAGATGGCCGCCGTGCAAGATTATGATCATAAAAATATGGGTATCGTATCCGAGGTTCTCGAGGGTGCAGAGAACGATTTTGTGATCATTTTTGAAATCCAAGATGGCCGCCGTTCAAAATTATGATAACTACATTATGGGTATCGTATCCGAGGTTCTCGAGGGTGCTGAGAACGATTTTGTGATCGTTTTTCAAATCCAAGATGGCCGCGGATCAAAAGTATGATAAAATCATTATGAGTATCGTACCAGAGGTTCTCGAGGGTGCTCAGAACGATTTTAGGTTCATTTTTCAAATCGAAGATGGCCGCCGCTCAAAAGTATGATAACTACATTATGGGTATCGTATCCGAGGTTCTCGAAGGTGCTGAGAACGATTTTGTAATAGTTTTTCAAATCCAAGATGGCCGCCGTGCAAGATTATGATCATAAAAATATGGGTATCGTATCCGAGGTTCTCGAGAGTGCACAGAACGATTTTGTGATCATTTTTCAAACCCAAGATGGCCGCCGCTCAAAATTATGATAACTACATTATATGTATCGTATCTGAGGTTCTCGAGGGTGCAGAAAATAATTTTGGGATTATTTTTAAATCCGAGATGGCCGCCCCTCAAAATTATGAAAACTAGATTATGGGTAACGCATCAGTTGTTCTCGAGGGTGCAGAGAACGATTTTTTGATAATTTTTCAAATCCAAGATAGCCGCCGCTCAAAAGTATGATAACTACATTATGGGTATCGTATCCGAGGTTCTCGAGGGTGCTGAGAACGATTTTAGGTTCATTTTTCAAATCGAAGATGGCCGTCGCTCAAAAGTATGATAACTAGATTATGGATATCGTATCCGAGATTCTCGAGGGTGCTGAGTACGATTTTGTGATAATTTTTCAAATCCAAGATGGCCGCCGTGCAAGATTATGATTATAAAAATATAGGTATCGTATCCGAGGTTCTCGAGAGTGCACAGAACGATTTTGTGATCATTATTGAAATTCAAGATTGCCGCCACTCAAAATTATGATAACTACATTATGGGTATCGTATGAGGTTCTCAAGGGTGCAGAAAACAATTTTGGGATTATTTTTAAATCCGAGATGGCCGCCGCTCAAAATTATGATAACTAGATTATGAGTAACGCATCAGTTGTTCTCGAGGGTGCAGAGAACGATTTTGTGATAATTTTTCAAATCCAAGATAGCCGCCGCTCAAAAGTATCATAACTACATTATGGGTATCGTATCTGAGGTTCTCGAGGGTGCTGAGAACGATTTTGTGATAATTTTTCTAATCCAAGATGGCCGCCGCACAAAATTATGTTTTCAGCAATATGAATATCGTGTCCGAGGTTCTCGAGGGTGCAGAAAACAATTTTGTGATCATTTTTAAAACCGAGATGGCCGCCGCTCAAAAGTATGATAACTAGATTATGGGTAACGCATCAGTTGTTCTCGAGGGTGCAGAGAACGATTTTTTGATAATTTTTCAAATCCAAGATAGCCGCCGCTCAAAAGTATGATAACTACATTATGGGTATCGTATCCGAGGTTCTCGAGGGTGCTGAGAACGATTTTAGGTTCATTTTTCAAATCGAAGATGGCCGCCGCTCAAAAGTATGATAACTAGATTATGGATATCGTATCCGAGATTCTCGAGGGTGCTGAGAACGATTTTGTGATAATTTTTCAAATCCAAGATGGCCGCCGTGCAAGATTATGATTATAAAAAAAAAATAGGTATCGTATCCGAGGTTCTCGAGAGTGCACAGAACGATTTTGTGATCATTATTGAAATTCAAGATTGCCGCCACTCAAAATTATGATAACTACATTATGGGTATCGTATGAGGTTCTCGAGGGTGCAGAAAACAATTTTGGGATTATTTTTAAATCCGAGATGGCCGCCGCTCAAAATTATGATAACTAGATTATGAATAACGCATCAGTTGTTCTCGAGGGTGCAGAGACCGATTTTGTGATAATTTTTCAAATCCAAGATAGCCGCCGCTCAAAAGTATCATAACTACATTATGGGTATCGTATCCGAGGTTCTCGAGGGTGCTGAGAACGATTTTGTGATAATTTTTGTAATCCAAGATGGCCGCCGCACAAAATTATGTTTTCAGCAATATGAATATCGTGTCCGAGGTTCTCGAGGGTGCAGAAAACAATTTTGTGATCATTTTTAAAACCGAGATGGCCGCCGCTCAAAAGTATGATAACTAGATTATGGGTATCGTATCCAAGGTGCTCAAGTGTGCAGAGAACGATTTTGTGATCATTTTTTAAATCGAAGATGGCCGCCGCTCAAAAGTATGATATCTACATTATGGGTATCGTATCCGATGTTCTCGAGGGTGCTGAGAACGATTTTGTGATCATTTTTCAAATCCAAGATGGTCGCCGCTCAAAATTATGATAACTACATTATGGGTATCGTATCCGATGTTCTCGAGGGTGCAGAGAACGATTTTGTGATCATCTTTCAAATCGAAGATGGCTGCCGCTCAAAAGTATGATAACTACATTATGGGTATCGTATCCGAGGTTCTCGAGGGTGCTGAGAACGATTTTGTGATCGTTTTTCAAATCCAAGATGGCCGCGGATCAAAAGTATGATCTCAGCAATATGGATATCGTGTCCAAGATTCTCGAGGGTGCAGAGAACGATTTGGTGATCATTTTTCAAATCCAAGATGGCCGCCGCACAAAATTATGATTTTAGCAATATGGATATCGTGTCCGAGGTTCTCGAGGATGCAGAGAACAATTCTGTTATCATTTTTAACATCCAAGAGAGCTGCCGCAAACAACTATGTTTTCAGCAATATGGATATGGTGTCCGAGGTTCTCGAGGGTGCAGAAAACAATTTTGGGATCATTTTTAAATCCGAGATGGCGCCGCTCAAAAGTATGATAACTACATTATGGGTATCGTATCCGAGGTTCTTGAGGGTGCTGAGAACGATTTTGTGATCATTTTTCAAATCCAAGATGGCCGCGGATCACAAGTATGATAACTTCATTATGGGTATAGTACCAGAGGTTCTCGAGGGTGCTGAGAACGATTTTATGATCATTTTTCAAATCCAAGATGGTCGCCGCTCAAAATTATGATAACTACATTATTGGTATCGTATCCGAGGTTCTCTAGAGTGCAGAGAACGATTTTGTGATCATTTTTCAAATCGAAGATGGCTGCCGCTCAAAAGTATGATAACTACATTATGGGTATCGTATCCGAGGTTCTCGAAGGTGCTGAGAACGATTTTGTGATCATTTTTCAAATTCAAGATGGCCGTTGCACAAAATTATGATCTCAGCAATATGGATATCGTGTCCAAGATTCTCGAGGGTGCAGTGAACGATTTGATGATCATTTTTCAAATCCAAGATGGCCGCCGCACAAAATTATGATTTTAGCAATATGGATATCGTGTCCGAGGTTCTCGAGGGTTTAGAGAACAATTCTGTGATCCGTTTTGAAATCCATGAGGGCTTCCGCAAACAATTATGTTTTCAGCAATATGGATATCGTGTCCGAGGTTCTCGAGGGTGCAGAAAACAATTTTGGGATCATTTTTAAATTCGAGATGGCCGCCGCTCAAAAGTATGATAACTAGATTATGGGTATCGTGTCCGAGTTTCTCGAGGGTGCTGAGAACGATTTTGTGAAAATTTTTCAAATCGAAGTTAGCCGCCGTGCAAGATTATGATCATAAAAATATAGGTGTCCTATCCGAGGTTCTCGAGAGTGTATAGAACGATTTTGTGATCATTTTTGAAATCCAAGACGGCCGCCGCTCAAAATTATGATAACTACATTATGGGTATCGTATCCGAGGTTCTCGAGGCTGCAGAGATCGATTTTGTGATCATTTTTGAAATACAAGATGGCCGCCGCTCAAAATTATGATAACTACATCATGAGTATCGTATCCGAGGTTCTCGAGGGTGCTGAGAACGATTTTGTAATCATTTTTCTAATCCAAGATGGCCGCCGCACAAAATTATGTTTTCAGCAATATGGATATCGTGTCCGAGTTTCTCGAGGGTGCAGAAAACAATTTTGGGATCATTTTTAAATCCGAAATGGCCGCCGCTCAAAAGTATGATAACTAGATTGTGGGTATCGTATCCTAGGTTCTCGAGGGTGCAGAGACCGATTTGGTGATCATATTTCAAATCCAAGATGGCCGCCGCACAAAATTATTTTTTTAGCAATATGGATATCGTGTCCGAGGTTTTCGAGGGTGCAGAGAACAATTCTGTGATCATTTTTTACATCCAAGCGAGCTGCCGCAAACAATTATGTTTTCAGCAATATGGATATCGTGTCCGAGGTTCTCGAGGGTGCAGAAAACAATTTTGGGACCATTTTTAAATCCGAGATGGCCGCAGCTCAAAAGTATGATTTTTTTTTGTTTTTTTTGGGAGGAGGAAATACTGTTACGTGTTTACGCCCCGGAACGGGGCGTAATATATCGGACTCGAGTGTCCGCGTAAGCGGACGCCCCATACCGACTAAAACCTCCTCTGTGCCGTTAGCAGCCCTGGCTTTCACAGCGAAGTAGGACGTTGGCCGTGGAGGCCGCAAAGACTACGCAACAACAGTCGCGGGGCGTCTCCTAAGGAGACTCGAACCTCAGACTGGCTGTGTGCTTGTGGGAAGGAGAGAGAATGAAAATGAAAATGAAGATGAAAAGATGAGAAGAACACACTCGCCGGCGAGTGTGGTGATGTTTAGTGTGTATGTATGTGTTTATGATTGTATGTATGTATGTTTGTATGTGTGTAAGTACTGTAAATGTTAGTGTGCATGTATGTTTGTGTTTGTGTCTGTTTGTGGAGTGTGTTTGTGGTTGTGTAAGTGGTGTATGTCAGTCCGTCAGTCAGTCCGTGTGTTAGTGAGTGTAGTGAAACGATTACAGGACGAGGACTAACGTCTCGTCGGGTATCAAAACAATGTGTGGTGTATCTAGGGTGCGGGCCGCTGGCCATCGTCAGAGTGACGAGTGCCAGTGGTTTGCGGTGGTTGACCGCACCTACGCCTGCGAAGGCGGTGTGTGCGTGTCTGTGTCGGTGTTTGTGTGGGTGTCGCGTTCGCGATGGTGATGTCGTCATCCGGGTCTACCGTTACGTGTCTGGGACGTCTTATTGGGTTGAGACTATGGTGAAGGGGGGTGTACCCGCATGCCTTCCTAACCAAGATGTTGGGATGGTTAGGCGCCTTGTCAAAGAAGCGTCGCGAGATCTCTTTAAAGTGTTGAGCTATCGTCGGAAGCTCTAGGTCGCGGTGAATGTCAACGTTTCGGATGAACCACGGGGCTCCGGTTGCCATGCGCGTGAATTTATTTTGAACTACTTGCAAACGACGTAAGTAGCTCGGTCGGGTGTGCGCGAAAACGACGCTTGCGTATGACAGTATGGGCCGTACGATGGTTTTGTACAGCGTCACTTTGTGTTTGAGCGGAAGTTTGCTTCGCCCACACACAAGTGGATAAAGGCGACTGAGGACAAATCGGGCTCTATTGCATACCGTATCAATATGTTTCTTGAAGTTCATATTGCTGTTGAACGTGACTCCTAAGTATTTGTAATCCTTCACCCACGGTATGGGTGTTTCATACAATTTAATGACGTCGGTCGGTCGTTTTTTAGCGCGGATGCTATTCGCGTTACCGAAGAGTACCGCTGCACTCTTGGTGGGGTTCACTTCAATCCCCCATTTTCTGAACCAGTTGCCTAGTTCATCGACGGCGGCTTGAAGCACTTTAATGTTCCTGCTCAAGGTTGAGCGGTTCAATAGAGCGGAGCCAAAGTAGAGTGCCGTATCGTCAGCGTACTGAGCGAGCTGGACATTCGGAAACTTGGGAATGTCGCTCGTGAAGAGCGAGAAAAGAGTGGGAGAGAGGACTGAACCCTGTGGCACGCCAGACCTGATAGGTCTGGGTGAGGATAGGCTGCCCTCTACTCGATATCGGAAGGAGCGATCAGTAAGGTAGGCTCGTATGATGCGCACTAGCCTGTCTGGCACTCCCAGTTGATACAGCTTGAATACTAAGCCGTTGTGCCATACCTTGTCGAATGCCTTCGCGACATCGAAAAACACGGCTGCCGTGGTAGCGTGAAGTTGACGCCGTACGAGAATGTACTCGGTGAGTCGGTGAGCCTGCTGGGGACTAGAATGAGCGGTTCTGAACCCGAACTGTATGTCGGGTATCAGGTTGAGCTCCGAGATGTAAAAAAAAGTATGATAACTAGATTATGGGTATCGTATCCGAGGTTCTCAAGGGTGCAGAGAACGATTTTGTGATCAGTTTTCAAATCCAAGATGGCCGCCGTGCAAGATTATGATCATAAAAATATGGGTATCGTATCCGAGGTTCTCAAGGGTGCTGAGAACGATTTTGTAATCATTTTTCAAATCCAAGATGGCCGCCGCTCAAAATTATGATAACTACAATATGGGTATCGTATCCAAGGTTCTCAAGGGTGCAGAGAACGATTTTGTGATCATTTTTGAAATCCAAGATGGCCACCGCTCAAAATTATCATAACTACATTATGGGTATCGTATCCGAGGTTCTCGAGGGTACAGAGAACGATTTTGTGATCATTCTTCAAATCCAAGATGGCCGCGGCTCAAAAAAATGATAACTACATTATGGGTATCGTATCCGAAGTTCTCGAGGTTGCAAAGAACGATTTTGTGATCATTTTTCAAATCGAAGGCCGCCGCTCAAAAGTATGATAACTAGATTATGGGTATCGTATCCGAGTTTCTCGAGGGTGTTGACAACGATTTTGTGATCATTTTTCAAATCCAAGATGGCCGCCGTGAAAGATTATGATCATAAAAATATGGGTGTCGTATCCGAGGTTCTCGAGGGTGCAGAGAATGATTTTGTGATCATTTTTGAAATCCAAGATGGCCGACGCTCAAAATTATGATAACTACATTATGGGTATCGTATCCGAGAATCTCAAGGGTGCAGAGCATGATTTTGAGATCATTTTTCAAATCCAAGATGGCCGCCGCACAAAATTATGATCTCACCAATATGAATATCGTGTCCAAGATTCTCGAGGGTGCAGAGAACGATTTGGTGATCATTTATCAAATCCAAGATGGCCGCCGCACAAAATTATGATTTTGGCAATATGGATATCGTGTCCGAGGTTCTCGAGGGTGCAGAGAACGATTTTGAGATCATTTTTAAATCCGAGATGGCCGCCTTGCAAGATTATGATCATAAAAATATGGGTGTCGTATCCGAGGTTCTCGAGGGTGCAGACAATGATTTTGTGATCATTTTTAAATCCGAGATAGCCGCCGCTCAAAAGTATTATAACTAGATTATGGCTATCGTATCCGAGGTTCTCAAGGGTGCAGAGAACGATTTTGTGATCAGTTTTCAAATCCAAGATGGCCGCCGCTCAAAAGTATGATAAATAAATTATGGGTATCGTATCCGTGTTTCTCGAGGGTGCTGAGAACGATTTTGTGATCATTTTTCAAATCCAAGATGGCCGCCGTACAAAATTATGATCTCAGCAATATGGAAATCGTGTCCAAGATTCTCGAGGGTGCAGAGAACGATTTGGTGATCATTTTTCAAATCCAAGATGGTCGCCGCACAAAATTATGATTTTAGCAATATGGATATCGTGTCCGAGGTTCTCGAGGGTGCAGAGATCAATTCTGTTATCATTTTTTACATCCAAGAGAGCAGCCGCAACTAATTATGTTTTCAGCAATATGGATATCGTGTCCGAGGTTCTCGAGGGTGCAGAAAACAATTTTGGGATCATTTTTAAATCCGAGATGGCCGCCGCTCAAAAGTATGATAACTAGATTATGGGTATCGTATCCGAGGTTCTCAAGGGTGCAGAGAACGATTTTGTAATCAGTTTTCAAATCCAAGATAGCCGCCGTTTAAGATTATGATCATAAAAAAATGGGTATCGTATCCGAGGTTCTCGAGGGTGCAGACAATGATTTTGTGATCATTTTTAAATCCGAGATGGCCGCCGCTCAAAAGTATGATAACTAGATTATGGGTATCGTATCCGAGGTTCTCAAGGGTGCAGAGAACGATTTTGTGATCAGTTTTCAAATCCAAGATGGCCGCCGCTCAAAATAATGATAACTACATTATGGGTATCGTCTCCGAGGTTCTCGAGGGTGCAGAGAACGATTTTGTGATCATTTTTCTAATCCAAGATGGCCGACGTGCAAGATTATGATCATAAACATATGGGTATCGTATCCGAGGTTCTCGAGGGTGCTGAGAACGATTTTGTGATCAGTTTTCAAATCCAAGAAGGCCGCCGCTCAAAATTATGATAACTACATTATGGGTATCGTATCCGAGGTTCTCGAGGGTGCTGAGAACGATTTTGTGATCATTTTTCAAATCCAAGATGGCCGCGGATCAAAAGTATGATAACTACATTATGGTTATCGTACCAGAGGTTCTCTAGGGTGCAGATAACGATTTTGTGATCAGTTTTCAAATCCAAGAGGGCCGCCGCTCAAAAGTATGATAACTACATTATGGGTATCGTATCCGAGTTTCTCGAGGGTGCTGAGAACGATTTTGTGATCATTTTTCAAATCCAAGATGGCCGCCGTGCAAGATTATGATCATAAAAATATGGGTATCGTGTCCGAGGTTCTCAAGGGTGCTGAGAACGATTTTGTAATCAGTTTTCAAATCCAAGAGGGCCGCCGCTCAAAAGTATGATAACTAGATTATGGGTATCGTATCCGAGGTTCTCAAGGGTGCAGAGAACGATTTTGTGATCAGTTTTCAAATCCAAGATGGCCGCCGTGCAAGATTATGATCATAAAAATATGGGTATCGTATCCGAGGTTCTCAAGGGTGCTGAGAACGATTTTGTAATCATTTTTCAAATCCAAGATGGCCGCCGCTCAAAATTATGATAACTACAATATGGGTATCGTATCCAAGGTTCTCGAGGGTGCAGAGAACGATTTTGTGATCATTTTTGAAATCCAAGATGGCCACCGCTCAAAATTATCATAACTACATTATGGGTATCGTATCCGAGGTTCTCGAGGGTACAGAGAACGATTTTGTGATCATTCTTCAAATCCAAGATGGCCGCGGCTCAAAAAAATGATAACTACATTATGGGTATCGTATCCGAAGTTCTCGAGGTTGCAAAGAACGATTTTGTGATCATTTTTCAAATCGAAGGCCGCCGCTCAAAAGTATGATAACTAGATTATGGGTATCGTATCCGAGTTTCTCGAGGGTGTTGACAACGATTTTGTGATCATTTTTCAAATCCAAGATGGCCGCCGTGAAAGATTATGATCATAAAAATATGGGTGTCGTATCCGAGGTTCTCGAGGGTGCAGAGAATGATTTTGTGATCATTTTTGAAATCCAAGATGGCCGACGCTCAAAATTATGATAACTACATTATGGGTATCGTATCCGAGAATCTCAAGGGTGCAGAGCATGATTTTGAGATCATTTTTCAAATCCAAGATGGCCGCCGCACAAAATTATGATCTCACCAATATGAATATCGTGTCCAAGATTCTCGAGGGTGCAGAGAACGATTTGGTGATCATTTTTCAAATCCAAGATGGCCGCCGCACAAAATTATGATTTTGGCAATATGGATATCGTGTCCGAGGTTCTCGAGGGTGCAGAGAACGATTTTGAGATCATTTTTCAAATCCAAGATGGCCGCCGCACAAAATTATGATCTCAGCAATATGAATATCGTGTCCAAGATTCTCGAGGGTGCAGAGAACGATTTGGTGATCATTTTTCAAATCCAAGAGAGCTGCCGCAAACAACTATGTTTTCAGCAATATGGATATGGTGTCCGAGGTTCTCGAGGGTGCAGAAAACAATTTTGGGATCATTTTTAAATCCGAGATGGCCGCCTTGCAAGATTATGATCATAAAAATATGGGTGTCGTATCCGAGGTTCTCGAGGGTGCAGACAATGATTTTGTGATCATTTTTAAATCCGAGATAGCCGCCGCTCAAAAGTATGATAACTAGATTATGGGTATCGTATCCGAGGTTCTCAAGGGTGCAGAGAACGATTTTGTGATCAGTTTTCAAATCCAAGATGGCCGCCGCTCAAAAGTATGATAAATAAATTATGGGTATCGTATCCGAGTTTCTCGAGGGTGCTGAGAACGATTTGGTGATCATTTTTCAAATCCAAGATGGCCGCCGCACAAAATTATGATTTCAGCAATATGGACATCGTACCCGAGGTTCTCAAGGGTGCAGAAAACAATTTTGGGATCATTTTTAAATCCGAGATAGCCGCCTTTCAAAAGTATGATAACTAGATTATGGGTATCGTATCCGAGATTCTCAAGGGTGCCGAGCATGATTTTGAGATCATTTTTCAAATCCAAGATGGCCGCCGCACAAAATTATGATCTCAGCAATATGGATATCGTGTCCAAGATTCTCGAGGGTGCAGAGAACGATTTGGTGATCATTTTTCAAATCCAAGATGGCCGCCGCACAAAATTATGATTTTGGCAATATGGATATCGTGTCCGAGGTTCTCGAGGGTGCAGAGAACGATTTTGTGATCATTTTTCAAATCCAAGATGGCCGCCGTGCAAGATTATGATCATAAAAATATGGGTGTCGTATCCGAGGTTCTCGAGGGTGCAGACAATGATTTTGTGATCATTTTTAAATCCGAGATAGCCGCCGCTCAAAAGTATGATAACTAGATTATGGGTATCGTATCCGAGGTTCTCAAGGGTGCAGAGAACGATTTTGTGATCAGTTTTCAAATCCAAGATGGCCGCCGCTCAAAAGTATGATAAATAAATTATGGGTATCGTATCCGAGTTTCTCGAGGGTGCTGAGAACGATTTTGTGATCTTTTTTCAAATCCAAGATGGCCGCCGTACAAAATTATGATCTCAGCAATATGGAAATCGTGTCCAAGATTCTCGAGGGTGCAGAGAACGATTTGGTGATCATTTTTCAAATCCAAGATGGTCGCCGCACAAAATTATGATTTTAGCAATATGGATATCGTGTCCGAGGTTCTCGAGGGTGCAGAGATCAATTCTGTTATCATTTTTTACATCCAAGAGAGCAGCCGCAACTAATTATGTTTTCAACAATATGGATATCGTGTCCGAGGTTCTCGAGGGTGCAGAAAACAATTTTGGGATCATTTTTAAATCCGAAAAGGCTGCCGCTCAAAAGTATGATAACTAGATTATGGGTATCGTATCCGAGGTTCTCAAGGGTGCAGAGAACGATTTTGTAATCAGTTTTCAAATCCAAGATAGCCGCCGTTTAAGATTATGATCATAAAAATATGGGTATCGTATCCGAGGTTCTCGAGGGTGCAGACAATGATTTTGTGATCATTTTTAAATCCGAGATGGCCGCCGCTCAAAAGTATGATAACTAGATTATGGGTATCGTATCCGAGGTTCTCAAGGGTGCAGAGAACGATTTTGTGATCAGTTTTCAAATCCAAGATGGCCGCCGCTCAAAATTATGATAACTACATTATGGGTATCGTATCCGAGAATCTCAAGGGTGCAGAGCATGATTTTGAAAATCATTTTTCAAATCCAAGATGGCCGCCGCACAAAATTATGATCTCACCAATATGAATATCGTGTCCAAGATTCTCGAGGGTGCAGAGAACGATTTGGTGATCATTTTTCAAATCCAAGATGGCCGCCGCACAAAATTATGATTTTGGCAATATGGATATCGTGTCCGAGGTTCTCGAGGGTGCAGAGAACGATTTTGAGATCATTTTTCAAATCCAAGATGGCCGCCGCACAAAATTATGATCTCAGCAATATGAATATCGTGTCCAAGATTCTCGAGGGTGCAGAGAACGATTTGGTGATCATTTTTCAAATCCAAGAGAGCTGCCGCAAACAACTATGTTTTCAGCAATATGGATATGGTGTCCGAGGTTCTCGAGGGTGCAGAAAACAATTTTGGGATCATTTTTAAATCCGAGATGGCCGCCTTGCAAGATTATGATCATAAAAATATGGGTGTCGTATCCGAGGTTCTCGAGGGTGTAGACAATGATTTTGTGATCATTTTTAAATCCGAGATAGCCGCCGCTCAAAAGTATGATAACTAGATTATGGGTATCGTATCCGAGGTTCTCAAGGGTGCAGAGAACGATTTTGTGATCAGTTTTCAAATCCAAGATGGCCGCCGCTCAAAAGTATGATAAATAAATTATGGGTATCGTATCCGAGTTTCTCGAGGGTGCTGAGAACGATTTGGTTATCATTTTTCAAATCCAAGATGGCCGCCGCACAAAATTATGATTTCAGCAATATGGACATCGTACCCGAGGTTCTCAAGGGTGCAGAAAACAATTTTGGGATCATTTTTAAATCCGAGATAGCCGCCTTTCAAAAGTATGATAACTAGATTATGGGTATCGTATCCGAGATTCTCAAGGGTGCAGAGCATGATTTTGAGATCATTTTTCAAATCCAAGATGGCCGCCGCACAAAATTATGATCTCAGCAATATGGATATCGTGTCCAAGATTCTCGAGGGTGCAGAGAACGATTTGGTGATCATTTTTCAAATCCAAGATGGCCGCCGCACAAAATTATGATTTTGGCAATATGGATATCGTGTCCGAGGTTCTCGAGGGTGCAGAGAACGATTTTGTGATCATTTTTCAAATCCAAGATGGCCGCCGTGCAAGATTATGATCATAAAAATATGGGTGTCGTATCCGAGGTTCTCGAGGGTGCAGACAATGATTTTGTGATCATTTTTAAATCCGAGATAGCCGCCGCTCAAAAGTATGATAACTAGATTATGGGTATCGTATCCGAGGTTCTCAAGGGTGCAGAGAACAATTTTGTGATCAGTTTTCAAATCCAAGATGGCCGCCGCTCAAAAGTATGATAAATAAATTATGGGTATCGTATCCGAGTTTCTCGAGGGTGCTGAGAACGATTTTGTGATCATTTTTCAAATCCAAGATGGCCGCCGTACAAAATTATGATCTCAGCAATATGGAAATCGTGTCCAAGATTCTCGAGGGTGCAGAGAACGATTTGGTGATCATTTTTCAAATCCAAGATGGTCGCCGCACAAAATTATGATTTTAGCAATATGGATATCGTGTCCGAGGTTCTCGAGGGTGCAGAGATCAATTCTGTTATCATTTTTTACATCCAAGAGAGCAGCCGCAACTAATTATGTTTTCAGCAATATGGATATCGTGTCCGAGGTTCTCGAGGGTGCAGAAAACAATTTTGGGATCATTTTTAAATCCGAGATGGCCGCCGCTCAAAAGTATGATAACTAGATTATGGGTATCGTATCCGAGGTTCTCAAGGGTGCAGAGAACGATTTTGTAATCAGTTTTCAAATCCAAGATAGCCGCCGTTTAAGATTATGATCATAAAAATATGGGTATCGTATCCGAGGTTCTCGAGGGTGCAGACAATGATTTTGTGATCATTTTTAAATCCGAGATGGCCGCCGCTCAAAAGTATGATAACTAGATTATGGGTATCGTATCCGAGGTTCTCAAGGGTGCAGAGAACGATTTTGTGATCAGTTTTCAAATCCAAGATGGCCGCCGCTCAAAATAATGATAACTACATTATGGGTATCGTCTCCGAGGTTCTCGAGGGTGCAGAGAACGATTTTGTGATCATTTTTCAAATCCAAGATGGCCGACGTGCAAGATTATGATCATAAACATATGGGTATCGTATCCGAGGTTCTCGAGGGTGCTGAGAACGATTTTGTGATCAGTTTTCAAATCCAAGAAGGCCGCCGCTCAAAATTATGATAACTACATTATGGGTATCGTATCCGAGGTTCTCGAGGGTGCTGAGAACGATTTTGTGATCATTTTTCAAATCCAAGATGGCCGCGGATCTAAAGTATGATAACTACATTATGGTTATCGTACCAGAGGTTCTCGAGGGTGCAGATAACGATTTTGTGATCAGTTTTCAAATCCAAGAGGGCCGCCGCTCAAAAGTATGATAACTACATTATGGGTATCGTATCCGAGTTTCTCGAGGGTGCTGAGAACGATTTTGTGATCATTTTTCAAATCCAAGATGGCCGCCGTGCAAGATTATGATCATAAAAATATGGGTATCGTATCCGAGGTTCTCAAGGGTGCTGAGAACGATTTTGTAATCAGTTTTCAAATCCAAGAGGGCCGCCGCTCAAAAGTATGATAACTAGATTATGGGTATCGTATCCGAGGTTCTCAAGGGTGCAGAGAACGATTTTGTGATCAGTTTTCAAATCCAAGATGGCCGCCGTGCAAGATTATGATCATAAAAATATGGGTATCGTATCCGAGGTTCTCAAGGGTGCTGAGAACGATTTTGTAATCATTTTTCAAATCCAAGATGGCCGCCGCTCAAAATTATGATAACTACAATATGGGTATCGTATCCAAGGTTCTCGAGGGTGCAGAGAACGATTTTGTGATCATTTTTGAAATCCAAGATGGCCGCCGCTCAAAATTATGATAACTACATTATGGGTATCGTATCCGAGGTTCTCGAGGGTACAGAGAACGATTTTGTGATCATTCTTCAAATCCAAGATGGCCGCGGCTCAAAAAAATGATAACTACATTATGGGTATCGTATCCGAAGTTCTCGAGGTTGCAAAGAACGATTTTGTGATCATTTTTCAAATCGAAGGCCGCCGCTCAAAAGTATGATAACTAGATTATGGGTATCGTATCCGAGTTTCTCGAGGGTGTTGACAACGATTTTGTGATCATTTTTCAAATCCAAGATGGCCGCCGTGAAAGATTATGATCATAAAAATATGGGTGTCGTATCCGAGGTTCTCGAGGGTGCAGAGAATGATTTTGTGATCATTTTTGAAATCCAAGATGGCCGACGCTCAAAATTATGATAACTACATTATGGGTATCGTATCCGAGAATCTCAAGGGTGCAGAGCATGATTTTGAGATCATTTTTCAAATCCAAGATGGGCGCCGCACAAAATTATGATCTCACCAATATGAATATCGTGTCCAAGATTCTCGAGGGTGCAGAGAACGATTTGGTGATCATTTTTCAAATCCAAGATGGCCGCCGCACAAAATTATGATTTTGGCAATATGGATATCGTGGCCGAGGTTCTCGAGGGTGCAGAGAACGATTTTGAGATCATTTTTCAAATCCAAGATGGCCGCCGCACAAAATTATGATCTCAGCAATATGAACATCGTGTCCAAGATTCTCGAGGGTGCTGAGAACGATTTGGTGATCATTTTTCAAATCCAAGAGAGCTGCCGCAAACAACTATGTTTTCAGCAATATGGATATGGTGTCCGAGGTTCTCGAGGGTGCAGAAAACAATTTTGGGATCATTTTTAAATCCGAGATGGCCGCCTAGCAAGATTATGATCATAAAAATATGGGTGTCGTATCCGAGGTTCTCGAGGGTGCAGACAATGATTTTGTGATCATTTTTAAATCCGAGATAGCCGCCGCTCAAAAGTATGATAACTAGATTATGGGTATCGTGTCCGAGGTTCTCAAGGGTGCAGAGAACGATTTTGTGATCAGTTTTCAAATCCAAGATGGCCGCCGCTCAAAAGTATGATAAATAAATTATGGGTATCGTATCCGAGTTTCTCGAGGGTGCTGAGAACGATTTGGTGATCATTTTTCAAATCCAAGATGGCCGCCGCACAAAATTATGATTTCAGCAATATGGACATCGTACCCGAGGTTCTCAAGGGTGCAGAAAACAATTTTGGGATCATTTTTAAATCCGAGATAGCCGCCTTTCAAAAGTATGATAACTAGATTAAGGGTATCGTATCCGAGGTTCTCAAGGGTGCAGAGAACGATTTTGTAATCAGTTTTCAAATCCAAGATAGCCGCCGTTTAAGATTATGATCATAAAAATATGGGTATCGTATCCGAGGTTCTCGAGGGTGCAGACAATGATTTTGTGATCATTTTTAAATCCGAGATGGCCGCCGCTCAAAAGTATGATAACTTGATTATGGGTATCGTATCCGAGGTTCTCAAGGGTGCAGAGAACTATTTTGTGATCAGTTTTCAAATCCAAGATGGCCGCCACTCAAAATAATGATAACTACATTATGGGTATCATCTCCGAGGTTCTCGAGGGTGCAGAGAACGATTTTGTGATCATTTTTCAAATCCAAGATGGCCGACGTGCAAGATTATGATCATAAACATATGGGTATCGTATCCGAGGTTCTCGAGGGTGCTGAGAACGATTTTGTGATCAGTTTTCAAATCCAAGAAGGCCGCCGCTCAAAATTATGATAACTACATTATGGGTATCGTATCCGAGGTTCTCGAGGGTGCTGAGAACGATTTTGTGATTATTTTTCAAATCCAAGATGGCCGCGGATCAAAAGCATGATAACTACATTATGGTTATCGTACCAGAGGTTCTCGAGGGTGCAGATAACGATTTTGTGATCAGTTTTCAAATCCAAGAGGGCCGCCGCTCAAAAGTATGATAACTACATTATGGGTATCGTATCCGAGTTTCTCGAGGGTGCTGAGAACGATTTTGTGATCATTTTTCAAATCCAAGATGTCCGCCGCACAAAATTATGATCTCAGCAATATGGATATCGTGCCCAAGATTCTCGAGGGTTCAAAGAACAATTTGGTGATCATTTTTCAAATCCAAGATGGCCGCCGCACAAAATTATGATTTTAGCAATATGGATATCGTGTCCGAGGTTCTCGAGGGTGCAGAGAACAATTCTGTTATAATTTTTTACATCCAAGTGAGCTGCCGCAAACAATTATGTTTTCAGCAATATGGATATCGTGTCCGAGGTTCTCGAGGGTGCAGAAAACAATTTTGAGATCATTTTTAAATCCGAGATGGCCGCCGCTCAAAAGTATGATAACTAGATTATGGGTATCGTATCCGAGATTCTCAAGGGTGCAGAGAATGATTTTGAGATCAGTTTTCAAATCCAAGATGGCCGCCGCTCAAAAGTATGATAACTACATTATGGGTATCGTATCCGAGGTTCTCGAGGGTGCTGAGAACGATTTTGTGATCATTTTTCAAATCCAAGATGGCCGCCGCACAAAATTATGATTTTAGCAATATGGATATCGTGTCCGAGGTTCTCGAGGGTGCAGAGAACAATTCTGTTATCATTTTTTACATCCAAGAGAGCTGCCGCAAACAATTATGTTTTCAGCAATATGGATATCGTGTCCGAGGTTCTCGAGGGTGCAGAAAACAATTTTGGGATCATTTTTAAATCCGAGATGGCCGCCGCTCAAAAGTATGATAACTAGATTATGGGTATCGTATCCGAGATTCTCAAGGGTGCAGAGAATGATTTTGAGATCAGTTTTCAAATCCAAGATGGCCACCGCTCAAAAGTATGATAACTACATTATGGGTATCGTATCCGAGGTTCTCGAGGGTGCTGAGAACGATTTTGTGATCATTTTTCAAATCCAAGATGGCCGCCGCACAAAATTATGATTTTAGCAATATGGATATCGTGTCCGAGGTTCTCGAGGGTGCAGAGAACAATTCTGTTATCATTTTTTACATCCAAGAGAGCTGCCGCAAACAATTATGTTTTCAGCAATATGGATATCGTGTCCGAGGTTCTCGAGGGTGCAGAAAACAATTTTGGGATCATTTTTAAATCCGAGATGGCCGCCGCTCAAAAGTATGATAACTAGATTATGGGTATCGTATCCGAGATTCTCAAGGGTGCAGAGAATGATTTTTAGATCAGTTTTCAAATCCAAGATGGCAACCGCTCAAAAGTATGATAACTACATTATGGGTATCGTATCCGAGGTTCTCGAGGGTACTGAGAACGATTTTGTGATTATTTTTCAAATCCAAGATGGCCGCCGCACAAAATTAGGATCTCAGCAATATGGATATCGTGTCCAAGATTCTCTAGGGTGCAGAGAACGATTCGGTGATCATTTTTCAAATTCAAGATGGCCGCCGCACAAAATTATGATTTTAGCAATATGGATATCGTGTCCGAGGTTCTCGAGGGTGCAGAGAACAATTCTGTTATCATTTTTTACATCCAAGAGAGCTGCTGCAAAAAATTTTGTTTTCAGCAATATGGATATCGTGTCCGAGGTTCTCGAGGGTGCAGAAAACAATTTTGGGATCATTTTCAAATCCGAGATGGCCGCCGCTCAAAAGTATGATAACTAGATTATGGGTATCGTATCCTAGGTTCTCGAGGGTGTAGAGACCGATTTGGTGATCATATTCAAATCCAAGATGGCCGCCGCACAAAATTATTTTTTTAGCAATATGGATATCGTGTCCGAGGTTTTCGAGGGTGCAGAGAACAATTCTGTGATCATTTTTTACATCCAAGATAGCTGCCGCAAACAATTATGTTTTCAGCAATATGGATATCGTGTCCGAGGTTCTCGAGGGTGCAGAAAACAATTTTGGGATCATTTTTAAAACCGAGATGGCTGCCGCTCAAAAGTATGATAACTAGATTATGGGTATTGTATCCGAGATTCTCAAGGGTGCAGATAACGATTTTGTGATCAGTTTTCAAATCCAAGAGGGCCGCCGCTCAAAAGTATGATAACTACATTATGGGTATCGTATCCGAGTTTCTCGAGGGTGCTGAGAACGATTTTGTGATCATTTTTCAAATCCAAGATGGCCGCCGTGCAAGATTATGATCATAAAAATATGGGTGTCGTATCCGAGGTTCTCAAGGGTGCAGAGAATGATTTAGTGATCATTTTTGAAGTCCAAGATGGCCGCCGCTCAAAATTATGATAACTACATTATGGGTATCGTATCCGAGGTTCTCGAGGGTGCTGAGAACGATTTTGTGATCATTTTTCAAATCCAAGATGGCCGCGGATCAAAAGTATGACAACTACATTATGGGTATCGTACCAGAGGTTCTCGAGGGTGCTAAAAACGACTTTGTGATCATTTTTCAAAACCAAGATGGTCGCCGCTCAAAATTATGATAACTACATTATGGGTATCGTATCCGAGGTTCTCGAGAGTGCAGAGAACGATTTTGTGATCTTTTTTCAAATCGAAGATGGCTGCCGCTCAAAAGTATGATAACTACATTATGGGTATCGTATCCGAGGTTCTCGAGGGTGCAGAGAACGAATTTGTGATCATTTTTCAAATCCAAGGCCGCCGCTCAAAAGTATGATAACTATATTGTGGGCATCGTATCCGAGGTTCTCGAGGGTGCTGAGAACGATTTTGTGATCATTTTTCTAATCCAAGATGGCCGCCGCACAAAATTATGTTTTCAGCAATATGGATATCGTGTCCGAGGTTCTCGAGGGTGCAGAGAACAATTCTGTTATCATTTTTTACATCCAAGAGAGCTGCCGCAAACAATTATGTTTTCAGCAATATGGATATCGTGTCCGAGGTTCTCGAGGGTGCAGATAACAATTTTGGGATCATTTTTAAATCCGAGATGGCCGCCGCTCAAAAGTATGATAACAAGATTATGGGTATCGTGACGAGTTTCTCAAGGGTGCAGAGAACGATTTTGTGATCAGTTTTCAAATCCAAGATGGCCGCCGCTCAAAAGTATGATAACTACATTATGGGTATCGTATCCGAGTTTCTCGAGGGTGCTGAGAACGATTTTGTGATCATTTTTCAAATCCAAGATGGCCGCCGTGCAAGATTATGATCATAAAAATATGAGTATCGTATCCGAGGTTCTCGAGGGTGCAGTGAACGATTTTGTGATCATTTTTCAAATCGAAGATGGCCGCCGCTCAAAAGTATGATAACTACATTATGGGTATCGTATCCTAGGTTCTCGAGGGTGCAGAGAACGATTTGGTGACAATTTTTTAAATCCGAGATGGCCGCTGCACAAAATTATGATATTAGGAATATGGATATCGTGTCCCAGGTTCTCGAGGGTCGCAGAGAACAATTCTGTTATCATTTTTTACATCCAAGAGAGCTGCCGCAAACAATTATGTTTTCAGCAATATGGATATCGTGTCCGAGGTTCTCAAGGGTGCAGAGAACGATTTTGTGATCAGTTTTCAAATCCAAGATGGCCGCCGTGCAAGATTATGATCATAAAAATTTGGGTGTCGTATCCGAGGTTCTCGAGGGTGCAGAGAATGATTTTGTGATCATTTTTGAAATCCAAGATGGCCGCCGCTCAAAATTATGATAACTAAATTATGGGTATCGTATCCGAGGTTCACGAGGGTGCAGAGAACGATTTTGTGATCATTTTTCAAATCCAAGATGGCCGCCGTGCAAGATTATGATCATAAAAATTTGGGTGTCGTATCCGAGGTTCTCGAGGGTGCAGAGAATGATTTTGTGATCATTTTTGAAATCCAAGATGGCCGCCGCTCAAAATTATGATAACTACAATATGGGTATCGTATCCGAGGTTCTCGAGGGTGCTGAGAACGATTTTGTGATCATTTTTCAAATCCAAGATGGCCGCGGATCAAAAGTATGATAACTACATTATAGGTATCGTACCAGAGGTTCTCGAGGGTGCTGAGAACGATTTTGTGATCATTTTTCAAATCCAAGATGGTCGCCGCTCAAAATTATGATAACTACATTATGGGTATCGTATCCGAGGTTCTCGAGGGTGCAGAGAACGATTTTGTGATCATTTTTCAAATCGAAGATGGCTGCCGCTCAAAAGTATGATAACTACATTATGGGTATCGTATCCGAGGTTCTCGAAGGTTCTGAAAACGATTTTGTGATCATTTTTCAAATCCAAGATGGCCGCCGCACAATATTATGATCTCAGCAATATGGATATCGTGTCCAAGATTCTCGAGGGTGCAAAGAACGATTTGGTGATCATTTTTCAAATCCAAGATGGCCGCCGCACAAAATTATGATTTTAGCAATATGGATATCGTGTCCGAGGTTCTCGAGGGTGCAGAAAACAATTTTGGGGTCATTTTTAAATCCGAGATGGCCGCCGCTCAAAAGTATGATAACTAGATTATGGGTATCGTATCCGAGGTTCTCAAGAGTGCAGAGAACAATTTTGTGGTCAGTTTTCAAATCCAAGATGGCCGCCGTACAAGATTATGATAACTACATTATGGGTATCGTATCCGAGGTTCTCGAGGGTGCAGAGAACGATTTTATGATCATTTTTAAAATCGAAGATGGCCGCCGCTCAAAAGTATGATAACTACATTATGGGTATCGTATCCTAGGTTCTCGAGGGTGCACAGAACGATTTGGTGATAATTTTTCAAATCCAAGATGGCCGCCGCTCAAAATTATGATTTTAGCAATATGGATATCGTGTCTGAGGTTCTCGAGGGTGCAGAGAACAATTCTATTATCATTTTTTACATCCAAGAGAGCTGCCGCAAACAATTATGTTTTCAGCAATATGGATATCGTGTCCGAGGTTCTCGAGGGTGCAGAAAACAATTTTGGGATCATTTTTAAATCTGAGATGGCCGCCGCTCAAAAGTAGGATAACTAGATTATGGGTATCGTATCCGAGGTTCTCAAGGGTGCAGATAACGATTTTGTAATCAGTTTTCAAATCCAAGATGGCCGCCGCTCAAAAGTATGATAACTACATTATGGATATCGTACCAGAGGTTCTCGAGGGTGCTGAGAACGATTTTGTGATCATTTTTCAAATCCAAGATGGTCGCCGCTCAAAATTATGATAACTACATTATGGGTATCGTATCCGAGGTTCTCGAGGGTGCAGATAACGATTTTGTAATCAGTTTTCAAATCCAAGATGGCCGCCGCTCAAAAGTATGATAACTACATTATAGGTATCGTACCAGAGGTTCTCGAGGGTGCTGAGAACGATTTTGTGATCATTTTTCAAATCCAAGATGGTCGCCGCTCAAAATTATGATAACTACATTATGGGTATCGTATCCGAGGTTCTCGAGGGTGCAGAGAACGATTTTGTGATCATTTTTCAAATCGAAGATGGCTGCCGCTCAAAAGTATGATAACTACATTATGGGTATCGTATCCGAGGTTCTCGAAGGTTCTGAAAACGATTTTGTGATCATTTTTCAAATCCAAGATGGCCGCCGCACAATATTATGATCTCAGCAATATGGATATCGTGTCCAAGATTCTCGAGGGTGCAAAGAACGATTTGGTGATCATTTTTCAAATCCAAGATGGCCGCCGCACAAAATTATGATTTTAGCAATATGGATATCGTGTCCGAGGTTCTCGAGGGTGCAGAAAACAATTTTGGGGTCATTTTTAAATCCGAGATGGCCGCCGCTCAAAAGTATGATAACTAGATTATGGGTATCGTATCCGAGGTTCTCAAGAGTGCAGAGAACAATTTTGTGGTCAGTTTTCAAATCCAAGATGGCCGCCGTACAAGATTATGATAACTACATTATGGGTATCGTATCCGAGGTTCTCGAGGGTGCAGAGAACGATTTTATGATCATTTTTAAAATCGAAGATGGCCGCCGCTCAAAAGTATGATAACTACATTATGGGTATCGTATCCTAGGTTCTCGAGGGTGCACAGAACGATTTGGTGATAATTTTTCAAATCCAAGATGGCCGCCGCTCAAAATTATGGTTTTAGCAATATGGATATCGTGTCTGAGGTTCTCGAGGGTGCAGAGAACAATTCTATTATCATTTTTTACATCCAAGAGAGCTGCCGCAAACAATTATGTTTTCAGCAATATGGATATCGTGTCCGAGGTTCTCGAGGGTGCAGAAAACAATTTTGGGATCATTTTTAAATCTGAGATGGCCGCCGCTCAAAAGTAGGATAACTAGATTATGGGTATCGTATCCGAGGTTCTCAAGGGTGCAGATAACGATTTTGTAATCAGTTTTCAAATCCAAGATGGCCGCCGCTCAAAAGTATGATAACTACATTATGGGTATCGTACCAGAGGTTCTCGAGGGTGCTGAGAACGATTTTGTGATCATTTTTCAAATCGAAGATGGCCGCCGCTCAAAAGTATGATAACTACATTATGGGTATCGTATCCTAGGTTCTCGAGGGTGCAGAGAACGATTTGGTGACAATTTTTTAAATCCGAGATGGCCGCCGCACAAAATTATGATATTAGGAATATGGATATCGTGTCCCAGGTTCTCGAGGGTGCAGAGAACAATTCTGTTATCATTTTTTACATCCAAGAGAGCTGCCGCAAACAATTATGTTTTCAGCAATATGGATATCGTGTCCGAGGTTCTCAAGGGTGCAGAGAACGATTTTGTGATCAGTTTTCAAATCCAAGATGGCCGCCGTGCAAGATTATGATCATAAAAATTTGGGTGTCGTATCCGAGGTTCTCGAGGGTGCAGAGAATGATTTTGTGATCATTTTTGAAATCCAAGATGGCCGCCGCTCAAAATTATGATAACTACATTATGGGTATCGTATCCGAGGTTCTCGAGGGTGCAGAGAACGATTTTGTGATCATTTTTCAAATCCAAGATGGCCGCCGTGCAAGATTATGATCATAAAAATTTGGGTGTCGTATCCGAGGTTCTCGAGGGTGCAGAGAATGATTTTGTGATCATTTTTGAAATCCAAGATGGCCGCCGCTCAAAATTATGATAACTACATTATGGGTATCGTATCCGAGGTTCTCGAGGGTGCAGAGAACGATTTTGTGATCATTTTTCAAATCCAAGATGGCCGCCGTGCAAGATTATGATCATAAAAATTTGGGTGTCGTATCCGAGGTTCTCGAGGGTGCAGAGAATGATTTTGTGATCATTTTTGAAATCCAAGATGGCCGCCGCTCAAAATTATGATAACTACAATATGGGTATCGTATCCGAGGTTCTCGAGGGTGCTGAGAACGATTTTGTGATCATTTTTCAAATCCAAGATGGCCGCGGATCAAAAGTATGATAACTACATTATAGGTATCGTACCAGAGGTTCTGGAGGGTGCTGAGAACGATTTTGTGATCATTTTTCAAATCCAAGATGGTCGCCGCTCAAAATTATGATAACTACATTATGGGTATCGTATCCGAGGTTCTCGAGGGTGCAGAGAACGATTTTGTGATCATTTTTCAAATCGAAGATGGCTGCCGCTCAAAAGTATGATAACTACATTATGGGTATCGTATCCGAGGTTCTCGAAGGTTCTGAAAACGATTTTGTGATCATTTTTCAAATCCAAGATGGCCGCCGCACAATATTATGATCTCAGCAATATGGATATCGTGTCCAAGATTCTCGAGGGTGCAAAGAACGATTTGGTGATCATTTTTCAAATCCAAGATGGCCGCCGCACAAAATTATGATTTTAGCAATATGGATATCGTGTCCGAGGTTCTCGAGGGTGCAGAAAACAATTTTGGGATCATTTTTAAATCCGAGATGGCCGCCGCTCAAAAGTATGATAACTAGATTATGGATATCGTATCCGAGGTTCTCAAGAGTGCAGAGAACGATTTTGTGGTCAGTTTTCAAATCCAAGATGGCCGCCGTGCAAGATTATGATAACTACATTATGGGTATCGTATCCGAGCTTCTCGAGGGTGCAGAGAACGATTTTATGATCATTTTTAAAATCGAAGATGGCCGCCGCTCAAAAGTATGATAACTACATTATGGGTATCGTATCCTAGGTTCTCGAGGGTGCACAGAACGATTTGGTGATAATTTTTCAAATCCAAGATGGCCGCCGCTCAAAATTATGATTTTAGCAATATGGATATCGTGTCTGAGGTTCTCGAGGGTGCAGAGAACAATTCTATTATCATTTTTTACATCCAAGAGAGCTGCCGCAAACAATTATGTTTTCAGCAATATGGATATCGTGTCCGAGGTTCTCGAGGGTGCAGAAAACAATTTTGGGATCATTTTTAAATCTGAGATGGCCGCCGCTCAAAAGTATGATAACTAGATTATGGGTATCGTATCCGAGGTTCTCAAGGGTGCAGATAACGATTTTGTAATCAGTTTTCAAATCCAAGATGGCCGCCGCTCAAAAGTATGATAACTACATTATGGGTATCGTACCAGAGGTTCTCGAGGGTGCTGAGAACGATTTTGTGATCATTTTTCAAAGCCAAGATAGTCGCCGCTCAAAATTATGATAACTACATTATGGGTATTGTATCCGAGGTTCTCGAGGGTGCAGAGAACGAATTTGTGATCATTTTTCAAATCCAAGATGGTCGCCGCTCAAAATTATGATAACTACATTAAGGGTATCGTATCTGAGTTTCTCGAGGGTGCTGAGAACGATTTTGTGATCATTTTTCAAATCCAAGATGGCCGCAGTGCAAGATTATGATCATAAAAATATGGGTGTCGTATCCAAGGTTCTCGAGGGTGCAGAGAATGATTTTGTGATCATTTTTGAAATCCAAGATGGCCGCTGCTCAAAATTATGATAACTACATTATGGGTATCGTATCCGAGATTCTCGAGGGTGCTGAGAACGATTTAGTGATCATTTTTCAAATCAAAGATGGTCGCCGCTCAAAATTATGGTCTCAGCAATATGGATATTGTGTCCAAGATTCTCGAGGGTGCAGAGAAGGATTTGGTGATCATTTTTGAAATCCAAGATAGCCGCCGCTCAAAATTATGATAACTACATTATGGGTATCGTATCCGAGGTTCTCGAGAGTGCAGAGAACGATTTTGTGATCATTTTTGAAATCCAAGATGGCCGCCGCTCAAAATTATGATAACTACATTATGGGTATCGTATCCGAGGTTCTCGAGGGTGCAGAAAACAATTTTGGGATCATTTTTAAATCCGAGATGGCCGCCGCTCAAAAGTATGCTAACTAGATTATGGGTATCGTATCCGAGGTTCTCAAGGGTGCAGAGAACGATTTTGTGATTAGTTTTCAAATCCAAGATGGCCGCCGCTCAAAAGTATGATAACTACATTATGGGTATCGTATCCGAGTTTCTCGAGGGTGCTGAGAACAATTTTGTGATCATTTTTCAAATCCAAGTTGGCCGCCGTGCAAGATTATGATCATAAAAATATGGGTGTCGTATCCGAGGTTCTCGAGGGTGCAGAGAATTATTTTGTGATCATTTTTGAAATCCAAGATGGCCGCCGCTCAAAATTATGATAACTACATTATGGGTATCGTATCCGAGGTTCTCGAGGGTGCTGAGAACGATTTTGTGATCATTTTTCAAATCCAAGATGGCCGCGGATCAAAAGTATGATAACTACATTATGGGTATCGTACCAGAGGTTCTCGAGGGTGCTGAGTACGATTTTGTGATCATTTTTCAAATCCAAGATGGTCGGCGCTCAAAATTATGATAACTACATTATGGGTATGGTATCCGAGGTTCTCGAGGGTGCAGAGAACAATTTTGTGATCATTTTTCAAATCGAAGACGGCTGCCGCTCAAAAGTATGATAACTACATTATGGGTATCGTATCCGAGGTTCTCGAAGGTGCTGAGAACGATTTTGTGATCATTTTTCAAATCCAAGATGGCCGCCGCACAAAATTATGATCTCAGCAATATGGATATCGTGTCCAAGATTCTCGAGGGTGCAGAGAACGATTTGGTGCTCATTTTTCAAATTCAAGATGGCCGCCGCACAAAATTATGATTTTAGCAATATGGATATCGTGTCCGAGGTTCTCGAGGGTGCAGAGAAAATTTCTGTTATCAGCTACTCTTTTGACCCTCGGATACGATACCAATAATATAGTTATCATACTTTTGAGCGGCGGCCTTCGATTTGAAAAATGATCACAAAATCGTTCTCAGCACCCTCGAGAACCTCGGATACGATACCCTTAATATAGTTATCAAACTTTTGAGCGGCGGCCTTCGATTTGAAAAATGATCACAAAATCGTTATCTGCACCCTCGAGAACCTCGGATACGATACCCATAATGTAGTGATCATAATTTTGAGCGGCGGCCATCTTGGATTTCAAAAATGATCACATAATCGTTCTCTGCACCCTCGAGAACCTCGGATACGATACCCATAATGTAGTTATCATAATTTTGAGCGGCGGCCATCTTGGATTTGAAAAATGATCACAAAATCGTTCTCAGCACCCTCGAGAAACTCGGATACGATACCCATAATGTAGTTAACATAATTTTGAGCGGCATTCATCTTGGATTTGAAAAATGATCACAAAATCGTTCTCAGCACCCTCGCACAAATTCAAATCCAAGATGGCCGCCGCACAAAATTATGATCTCAGCAATATGGATATCGTGTCCAAGATTCTCGAGGGTGCAGAGAACGATTTGGTGATCATTTTTCAAATCCAAGATGGCCGCCGCACAAAATTATGATTTTAGCAATATGGATATCGTGTCCGAGGTTCTCGAGGATGCAGAGAACAATACTGTTATCATTTTTTACATCCAAGACAGCTGCCGCAAACAATTATGTTTTCAGCAATATGGATATCGTGTCCGAGGTTCTCGAGGGTGCAGAAAACAATTTTGGGATCATTTTTAAATCCGAGATGGCGCCGCTCAAAAGTATGATAACTAGATTATGGGTATCGTATCCGAGGTTCTCAAGGGTGCAGAGAACGATTTTGTGATTAGTTTTCAAATCCAAGATGGCCGCCGCTCAAAAGTATGATAACTACATTATGGGTATCGTATCCGAGTTTCTCGAGGGTGTTGAGAACGATTTTGTGATCATTTTTCAAATCGAAGATGGCTGCCGCTCAAAAGTATGATAACTACATTATGGGTATCGTATCCGAGGTTCTCGAAGGTGCTGAGAACGATTTTGTGATCATTTTTCAAATCCAAGATGGCCACCGCACAAAAATATGATCTCATCAATATGGATATCGTGTCCAAGATTCTCGAGGGTGCAGAGAACGATTTGGTGATCATTTTTCAAATCCAAGATGGCCGCCGCACAAAATTATGATTTTAGCAATATGGATATCGTGTCCGAGCTTCTCGAGGATGCAGAGAACAATTCTGTTATCATTTTTTACATCCAAGAGAGCTGCCGCAAACAATTATGTTTTCAGCAATATGGATATCGTGTCCGAGGTTCTCGAGGGTGCAGAAAACAATTTTGGGATCATTTTTAAATCCGAGATGGCGCCGCTCAAAAGTATGATAACTAGATTATGGGTATCGTATCCGAGGTTCTCAAGGGTGCAGAGAACGATTTTGTGATTAGTTTTCAAATCCAAGACGGCCGCCGCTCAAAAGTATGATAACTACATTATGGGTATCGTATCCGAGGTTCTCGAAGGTGCTGAGAACGATTTTGTGATCATTTTTCAAATCCAAGATGGCCACCGCACAAAATTATGATCTCAGCAATATGGATATCGTGTCCAAGATTCTCGAGGGTGCAGAGAACGATTTGGTGATCATTTTTCAAATCTAAGATGGCCGCCGCACAAAATTATGATTTTAGCAATATGGATATCGTGTCCGAGCTTCTCGAGGATGCAGAGAACAATTCTGTTATCATTTTTTACATCCAAGAGAGCTGCCGCAAACAATTATGTTTTCAGCAATATGGATATCGTGTCCGAGGTTCTCGAGGGTGCAGAAAACAATTTTGGGATCATTTTTAAATCCGAGATGGCGCCGCTCAAAATTATGATAACTACATTATGGGTATCGTATCCGAGTTTCTCGAGGGTGTTGAGAACGATTTTGTGATCATTTTTCAAATCCAAGATGGCCGCCGTGCAAGATTATGATCATAAAAATATGGGTGTCGTATCCGAGGTTCTCGAGGGTGCAGAGAATGATTTTGTGATCATTTTTGAAATCCAAGATGGCCGACGCTCAAAATTATGATAACTACATTATGGGTATCGTATCCGAGGTTCTTGAGGGTGCTGAGAACGATTTTGTGATCATTTTTCAAATCCAAGATGGCCGCCGTGCAAGATTATGATCATAAAAATATGGGTGTCGTATCCGAGGTTCTCGAGGGTGCAGAGAATGATTTTGTGATCATTTTTGAAATCCAAGATGGCCGACGCTCAAAATTATGATAACTACATTATGGGTATCGTATCGGAGGTTCTTGAGGGTGCTGAGAACGATTTTGTGATCATTTTTCAAATCCAAGATGGCCGCGGATCAAAAGTATGATAACTACATTATGGGTATCGTACCAGAGGTTCTCGAGGGTGCTGAGAACGATTTTATAATCATTTTTCAAATCCAAGATGGTCGCCGCTCAAAATTATGATAACTACATTATGGGTATCGTATTTGAGGTTCTCGAATGTTCTGAGAACGATTTTGTGCTCATTTTTCAAATCGAAGATGGCTGCCGCTCAAAAGTATGATAACTACATTATGGGTATCGTATCCGAGGTTCCCGAAGGTGCTGAGAACGATTTTGTCATCATTTTTCAAATCGAAGATGGCCGCCGCTCAAAATTATGATAACTACATTATGGGTATCGTATCCGAGGTTCTCGAGGGTACTGAGAACGATTTTGTGATCATTTTTCTAATCCAAGATGGCCTCCGCACAAAATTATGTTTTCAGCAATATCGATATCGTGTCCGAGTTTCTCGAGGGTGCAGAAAACAATTTTGGGATCATTTTTTAATCCGAAATGGCCGCCGCTCAAAAGTTTGATAACTAGATTATGGGTATCGTATCCTAGGTTCTCGAGGGTGCAGAGACCGATTTGGTGATCATATTTCAAATCCAAGATGGCCGCCGCACAAAATTATGGTCACAGCAATATGGATATTGTGTCCAAGATTCTCGAGGGTGCAGAGAAGGATTTGGTGATCATTTTTGAAATCCAAGATAGCCGCCGCTCAAAATTATGATAACTACATTATGGGTATCGTATCCGAGGTTCTCGAGAGTGCAGAGAACGATTTTGTGATCATTTTTGAAATCCAAGATGGCCGCCGCTCAAAATTATGATAACTACATTATGGGTATCGTATCCGAGGTTCTCGAGGGTGCAGAAAACAATTTTGGGATCATTTTTAAATCCGAGATGGCCGCCGCTCAAAAGTATGATAACTAGATTATGGGTATCGTATCCGAGGTTCTCAAGGGTGCAGAGAACGATTTTGTGATCAGTTTTCAAATCCAAGATGGCCGCCGCTCAAAAGTATGATAACTACATTATGGGTATCGTATCCGAGTTTCTCGAGGGTGCTGAGAACAATTTTGTGATCATTTTTCAAATCCAAGTTGGCCGCCGTGCAAGATTATGATCATAAAAATATGGGTGTCGTATCCGAGGTTCTCGAGGGTGCAGAGAATGATTTTGTGATCATTTCTGAAATCCAAGATGGCCGCCGCTCAAAATTATGATAACTACATTATGGGTATCGTATCCGAGGTTCTCGAGGGTGCTGAGAACGATTTTGTGATCATTTTTCATATCCAAGATGGCCGCGGATCAAAAGTATGATAACTACATTATGGATATCGTACCAGAGGTTCTCGAGGGTGCTGAGTACGATTTTGTGATCATTTTTCAAATCCAAGATGGTCGCCGCTCAAAATTATGATAACTACATTATGGGTATGGTATCCGAGGTTCTCGAGGGTGCAGAGAACAATTTTGTGATCATTTTTCAAATCGAAGACGGCTGCCGCTCAAAAGTATGATAACTACATTATGGGTATCGTATCCGAGGTTCTCGAAGGTGCTGAGAACGATTTTATGATCATTTTTCAAATCCAAGATGGCCGCCGCACAAAATTATGATTTTAGCAATATGGATATCGTGTCCGAGGTTCTCGAGGGTGCAGAGAAAATTTCTGTTATCAGCTACTCTTTTGACCCTCGGATACGATACCCATAATATAGTTATCATACTTTTGAGCGGCGGCCTTCGATTTGAAAAATGATCACAAAATCGTTCTCAGCACCCTCGAGAACCTCGGATACGATACCCATAATATAGTTATCAAACTTTTGAGCGGCGGCCTTCGATTTGAAAAATGATCACAAAATCGTTATCTGCACCCTCGAGAACCTCGGATACGATACCCATAATGTAGTTATCATAATTTTGAGCGGCGGCCATCTTGGATTTCAAAAATGATCACATAATCGTTCTCTGCACCCTCGAGAACCTCGGATACGATACCCATAATGTAGTTATCATAATTTTGAGCGGCGGCCATCTTGGATTTCAAAAATGATCACAAAATCGTTCTCAGCACCCTCGAGAAACTCGGATACGATACCCATAATGTAGTTATCATAATTTTGAGCGGCATTCATCTTGGATTTGAAAAATGATCACAAAATCGTTCTCAGCACCCTCGCACAAATTCAAATCCAAGATGGCTGCCGCACAAAATTATGATCTCAGCAATATGGATATCGTGTCCAAGATTCTCGAGGGTGCAGAGAACGATTTGGTGATCATTTTTCAAATCCAAGATGGCCGCCGCACAAAATTATGATTTTAGCAATATGGATATCGTGTCCGAGGTTCTCGAGGATGCAGAGAACAATTCTGTTATCATTTTTTACATCCAAGACAGCTGCCGCAAACAATTATGTTTTCAGCAATATGGATATCGTGTCCGAGGTTCTCGAGGGTGCAGAAAACAATTTTGGGATCATTTTTAAATCCGAGATGGCGCCGCTCAAAAGTATGATAACTAGATGATGGGTATCGTATCCGAGGTTCTCAAGGGTGCAGAGAACGATTTTGTGATTAGTTTTCAAATCCAAGATGGCCGCCGCTCAAAAGTATGATAACTACATTATGGGTATCGTATCCGAGTTTCTCGAGGGTGTTGAGAACGATTTTGTGATCATTTTTCAAATCGAAGATGGCTGCCGCTCAAAAGTATGATAACTACATTATGGGTATCGTATCCGAGGTTCTCGAAGGTGCTGAGAACGATTTTGTGATCATTTTTCAAATCCAAGATGGCCACCGCACAAAAATATGATCTCATCAATATGGATATCGTGTCCAAGATTCTCGAGGGTGCAGAGAACGATTTGGTGATCATTTTTCAAATCCAAGATGGCCGCCGCACAAAATTATGATTTTAGCAATATGGATATCGTGTCCGAGGTTCTCGAGGATGCAGAGAACAATTCTGTTATCATTTTTTACATCCAAGAGAGCTGCCGCAAACAATTATGTTTTCAGCAATATGGATATCGTGTCCGAGGTTCTCGAGGGTGCAGAAAACAATTTTGGAATCATTTTTAAATCCGAGATGGCGCCGCTCAAAAGTATGATAACTAGATTATGGGTATCGTATCCGAGGTTCTCAAGGGTGCAGAGAACGATTTTGTGATTAGTTTTCAAATCCAAGATGGCCGCCGCTCAAAAGTATGATAACTACATTATGGGTATCGTATCCGAGTTTCTCGAAGGTGCTGAGAACGATTTTGTGATCATTTTTCAAATCCAAGAAGGCCACCGCACAAAATTATGATCTCAGCAATATGGATATCGTGTCCAAGATTCTCGAGGGTGCAGAGAACGATTTTGTGATCATTTTTCAAATCGAAGATGGCTGCCGCTCAAAAGTATGATAACTACATTATGGGTATCGTATCCGAGCTTCTCGAGGATGCAGAGAACAATTCTGTTATCATTTTTTACATCCAAGAGAGCTGCCGCAAACAATTATGTTTTCAGCAATATGGATATCGTGTCCGAGGTTCTCGAGGGTGCAGAAAACAATTTTGGGATCATTTTTAAATCCGAGATGGCGCCGCTCAAAAGTATGATAACTAGATTATGGGTATCGTATCCGAGGTTTACAAGGGTGCAGAGAACGATTTTGTGATTAGTTTTCAAATCCAAGATGGCCGCCGCTCAAAAGTATGATAACTACATTATGGGTATCGTATCCGAGTTTCTCGAGGGTGTTGAGAACGATTTTGTGATCATTTTTCAAATCCAAGATGGCCGCCGTGCAAGATTATGATCATAAAAATATGGGTGTCGTATCCGAGGTTCTCGAGGGTGCAGAGAATGATTTTGTGATCATTTTTATAATCCAAGATGGCCGACGCTCAAAATTATGATAACTACATTATGGGTATCGTATCCGAGGTTCTTGAGGGTGCTGAGAACGATTTTGTGATCATTTTTCAAATCCAAGATGGCCGCGGATCAAAAGTATGATAACTACATTATGGGTATCGTACCAGAGGTTCTCGAGGGTGCTGAGAACGATTTTATGATCATTTTTCAAATCCAAGGTGGTCGCCGCTCAAAATTATGATAACTACATTATGGGTATCGTATCCGAGGTTCTCGAAGGCGCTGAGAACGATTTTGTGATCATTTTTCAAATCGAAGATGGCTGCCGCTCAAAAGTATGATAACTACATTATGGATATCGTATCCGAGGTTCCCGAAAATGCTGAGAACGATTTTGTGATCATTTTTCAAATCGAAGATGGCCGCCGCTCAAAATTATGATAACTACATTATGGGTATCGTATCCGAGGTTCTCGAGGGTACTGAGAACGATTTTGTGATCATTTTTCTAATCCAAGATGGCCGCCGCACAAAATTATGTTTTCAGCAATATGGATATCGTGTCCGAGTTTCTCGAGGGTGCAGAAAACAATTTTGGGATCATTTTTTAATCCGAAATGGCCGCCGCTCAAAAGTTTGATAACTAGATTATGGGTATCGTATCCTAGGTTCTCGAGGGTGCAGAGACCGATTTGGTGATCATATTTCAAATCCAAGATGGCCGCCGCACAAAATTATTTTTTTAGCAATATGGATATCCTGTCCGAGGTTTTCGAGGGTGCAGAGAACAATTCTGTGATCATTTTTTAAATCCAAGAGGGCTTCCGCAAACAATTATGTTTTCAGCAATATGGATATCGTGTCCGAGGTTCCCGAGGGTGCAGAAAAATATTTTGGGATCATTTTTAAATTCGAGATGGCCGCCGCTCAAAAGTATGATAACTAGATTATGGGTATCGTATCCGAGTTTCTCGAGGGTGCTGAGAACGATTTTGTGAAAATTTTTCAAATCCAAGATGGCCGCCGTGCAAGATTATGATCATAAAAATATAGGTATCCTATCCGAGGTTCTCGAGAGTGCATAGAACGATTTTGTGATCATTTTTGAAATCCAAGATGGCCGCCGCTCAAAAGTATGTATCTACATTATGGGTATCGTATCCTAGGTTCTCGAGAGTGCTGAGAACGATTTTGTGATCATTTTTCAAATCCAAGATGGTCGCCGCTCAAAATTATGATAACTACATTATGGGTATCGTATCCGATGTTCTCGAGGGTGCAGAGAACGATTTTGTGATCATTTTTCAAATCGAAGATGGCTGCCGCTCAAAACTATGATAACTACATTATGGGTATCGTATCCGAGGTTCTCGAAGGTGCTGAGAACGATTTTGTGATCATTTTTCAAATCCAAGATGGCCACCGCACAAAATTATGATCTCATCAATGTGGATATCGTGTCCAAGATTCTCGAGGGTGCAGAGAACGATTTGGTGATAATTTTTCAAATCCAAGATGGCCGCCGCACAAAATAATGATTTTAGCAATATGGATATCGTGTCCGAGGTTCTCGAGGATGCAGAGAACAATTCTGTTATCATTTTTTACATCCAAGAGAGCTGCCGCAAACAATTATGTTTTCAGCAATATGGATATCGTGTCCGAGGTTCTCGAGGGTGCAGTAAACAATTTTGGGATCATTTTTAAATCCGAGATGGCGCCGCTCAAAAGTTGATAACTAGATTATGGGTATCGTATCCGAGGTTCTCAAGGGTGCAGAGATCGATTTTGTGATTAGTTTTCAAATCCAAGATGGCCGCCGCTCAAAAGTATGATAACTACATTATGGGTATCGTATCCGAGTTTCTCGAGGGTGTTGAGAACGATTTTGTGATAATTTTTTCAAATCCAAGATGGCCGCCGTGCAAGATTATGATCATAAAAATATGGGTGTCGTATCCGAGGTTCTCGAGGGTGCAGAGAACGATTTTGTGATCATTATGATCTCAAATCGCTCGCGTTCTATTATGATCTCAGCAATATGGATATCGTGTCCAAGATTCTCGAGGGTGCAGTGAACGATTTGATGATCATTTTTCAAATCCAAGATGGCCGCCGCACAAAATTATGATTTTAGCAATATGGATATCGTGTCCGAGGTTCTCTAGGGTTTAGAGAACAATTCTGTGATCCGTTTTGAAATCCAAGAGGGCTTCCGCAAACAATTATGTTTTCAGCTATATGGATATCTTGTCCGAGGTTCTCGAGGGTGCAGAAAACAATTTTGGGATCATTTTTAAATTCGGGATGGCCGCCGCTCAAAAGTATGATAACTAGATTATGGGTAACGTATCCGAGTTTCTCGAGGGTGCTGAGAACGATTTTGTAAAAATTTTTCAAATCCAAGATAGCCGCCGTGCAAGATTATGATCATAAAAATATAGGTGTCCTATCCGAGGTTCTCGAGAGTGTATAGAACGATTTTGTGATCATTTTTGAAATCCAAGATGGCCGCCGCTCAAAATTATGATAACTACATTATGGGTATCGTATCCGAGGTTCTAAAGGCTGCAGAGATTGATTTTGGGATCATTTTTATATTCGAGATGGCCACCGCTCAAAAGTATGATAACTAGATTATGGGTATCGTATCCGAGTTTCTCGAGGGTGCTGAGAACGATTTTGTGAAAATTTTTCAAATCCAAGATAGCCGCCGTGCAAGATTATGATCATAAAAATATAGGTGTCCTATCCTAGGTTCTCGAGAGTGTATAGAACGATTTTGTGATCATTTTTCAAATCCAAGATGGCCACCGCACAAAATTATGATCTCAGCAATATGGATATCGTGTCCAAGATTCTCGAGGGTGCAGAGAACGATTTGGTGATCATTTTTCAAATCCAAGATGGCCGCCGCACAAAATTATGATTTTAGCAATATGGATATCGTGTCCGAGGTTCTCGAGGATGCAGAGAACAATTCTGTTATCATTTTTTAAGATCCAAGAGAGCTGCCGCAAACAATTATGTTTTCAGCAATATGGATATCGTGTCCGAGGTTCTCGAGGGTGCTGAGAACGATTTTGTGATCATTTTTCAAATCCAAGATGGCCGCCGCTCAAAAGTATGATAACTACATTATGGGTATCGTATCCGAGGTTCTCGAAGGTGCTGAGAACGATTTTGTGATCATTTTTCAAATCCAAGATGGCCGCCGCTCAAAATTATGATAACTACATTATGGGTATCGTATCCGAGGTTCTCGAGGGTGCAGAGAACGATTTTGTGATCATTTTTCAAATCGAAGGCCGCCGCTCAAAAGTTTGATAACTATATTATGGGTATCGTATCCGAGGTTCTCGAGGGTGCTGAGAACGATTTTGTGATCATTTTTCAAATCGAAGGCCACCGCTCAAAAGTATGATAACTACTTTAAAGAGATATCGCGACGCTTCTTTGACAAGGCGCCTAACCATCCCAACATCTTGGTTAGGAAGGCATGCGGTCACACCCCCCTTCACCATAGTCTCAACCCAATAAGAGGTCCCAGACACGTAACGGTAGACCCGGATGACGACATCACCATCGCGAACGCGACACCCACACAAACACCGACACAGACACGCACACACCGCCTTCGCAGGCGTAGGCGCGGTCAACCACCGCAAACCACTGGCACTCGTCACTCTGACGATGGCCAGCGGCCCGCACCCTAGATACACCACACATTGTTTTGATACCCGACGAGACGTTAGTCCTCGTCCTGTAATCGTTCCACTACACTCACTAACACACGGACTGACTGACGGACTGACATACACCACTTACACAACCACAAACACACTCCACAAACAGACACAAACACAAACATACATGCACACTAACATTTACAGTACTTACACACATACAAACATACATACATACAATCATAAACACATACATACACACTAAACATCACCACACTCGCCGGCGAGTGTGTTCTTCTCATCTTTTCATCTTCATTTTCATTTTCATTCTCTCTCCTTCCCACAAGCACACAGCCGGTCTGAGGTTCGAGTCTCCTTAGGAGACGCCCCGCGACTGTTGTTGCGTAGTCTTTGCGGCCTCCACGGCCAACGTCCTACTTCGCTGTGAAAGCCAGGGCTGCTAACGGCACAGAGGAGGTTTTAGTCGGTATGGGGCGTCCGCTTACGCGGACACTCGAGTCCGACATATTACGCCCCGTTCCGGGGCGTAAATACGAAACAGTATTTCCTGCTCTCAAAAAAAAAAAAATCAAACTATTGAGCGGCGGCCCTCTCGGATTTAAAAATGATCCCAAAATTGTTTTCTGCACCCTCGAGAACCTCGGACACGATATCCATATTGCTGAAAACATAATTGTTTGCGGCAGCTCTCTTGGATGTAAAAAATGATCACAGAATTGTTCTCTGCACCCTCGAAAACCTCGGACACGATATCCATATTGCTAAAAAAATAATTTTGTGCGGCGGCCATCTTGGATTTGAAATATGATCACCAAATCGGTCTCTGCACCCTCGAGAACCTAGGATACGATACCCACAATCTAGTTATCATACTTTTGAGCGGCGGCCATTTCGGATTTAAAAATGATCCCAAAATTGTTTTCTGCACCCTCGAGATCACAAAATCGTTCTCAGCACCATCGAGACCCTCGGATACGATACCCATAATATAGTTATCATACTTTTGAGCGGCGGCCTTCGATTTGAAAAATGATCACAAAATTGTTCTCTGCACCCTTGAGAACCTCGGATACGATACCCATAATCTAGTTATCATACTTTTGAGCGGCGGCCATCTCGGATTTAAAAATGATCACAAAATCATTGTCTGCACCCTCGAGAACCTCGGATACGACACCCATATTTTTATGATCATAATCTTGCACGGCGGCCATCTTGGATTTGAAAAATGATCACAAAATCGTTCTCCGCACCCTAGAGAAACTCGGATACGATACCCATAATGTAGTTTTCATACTTTTGAGCGGCGGCCATCTTCGATTTGAAAAATTATCACAAAATCGTTCTCTGCACCCTCGAGAACCTCGGATACGATACCCAAAATGTAGTTATCATAATCTTGCACGGCGGCCATCTTGGATTTGAAAAATGATCACAAAATCGTTCTCTGCACCCTCGAGAACCTCGGAGACGATACAATTATGTAGTTATCATTATTTTGAGCGGCGGCCATCTTGGATTTGAAAACTGATCACAAAATAGTTCTCTGCACCCTTGAGAACCTCGGATACGATACCCATAATCTAGTTATCATACTTTTGAGCGGCGGCCATCTCGGATTTAAAAATGATCACAAAATCATTGTCTGCACCCTCGAGAACCTCGGATACGACACCCATATTTTTATGATCATAATCTTGCACGGCGGCCATCTTGGATTTGAAAAATGATCACAAAATCGTTCTCAGCACCCTAGAGAAACTCGGATACGATACCCATAATGTAGTTATCATGCTTTTGAGCGGCGTCCATCTTGGATTTGAAAACTGATCACAAAATCGTTCTCTGCACCCTTGAGAACCTCGGTTACGATACCCATAATCTAGTTATCATACTTTTGAGCGGCGGCCATCTCGGATTTAAAAATGATCCCAAAATTGTTTTCTGCACCCTCGAGAACCTCGGACACGATATCCATATTGCTGAAAACATAATTGTTTGCGGCAGATCTCTTGGATGTAAAAAATGATAACAGAATTGTTCTCTGCACCCTCGAGAACCTCGGACACGATATCCATATTGCTAAAATCATAATTTTGTGCGGCGGCCATCTTGGATTTGAAAAATGATCACCAAATCGTTCTCTGCACCCTAGAGAATCTTGGACACGATATCCATATTGCTGAGATCATAATTTTGTGCGGCGGCCATCTTGGATTTGAAAAATGATCACAAAATCGTTCTCAGCACCATCGAGAACCTCGGATACGATACCCATAATGTAGTTATCATACTTTTATGCGGCAGCCATCTTCGATTTGAAAAATGATCACAAAATCGTTCTCTGCACCCTCGAGAAACTTGGATACGATACCCATAATGAAGTTATCATAATTTTGACCGGCGACCATCTTGGATTTGAAAAATGATCACAAAATCGTTCTCAGCACCCTCGAGAACCTCTGGTACGATACCCATAATGTAGTTATCATACTTTTGATCCGCGGCCATCTTGGATTTGAAAAATGATCACAAAATCATTCTCAGCACCCTCGAGAACCTCGGATACGATACCCATAATGTAGTTATCATAATTTTGACAGGCGGCCATCTTGGATTTCAAAAATGATCACAAAATCATTCTCTGCACCCTCGAGAACCTCGGATACGTCACCCATATTTTAATGATCATAATCTTGCACGGCAGCCATCTTGGATTTGAAAAATGATCACAAAATTGTTCTCTGCACCCTTGAGAACGTCGGACACGATACCCATAATCTAGTTATCATACTTTTGAGCGGCGGCCATCTCGGATTTAAAAATGATCACAAAATCGTTCTCTGCACCCTCGAGAACCTTGGATACGATACCCATAATGTAGTTATCATAATTTTGACCGGCGACCATCTTGGATTTGAAAAATGATCACAAAATCGTTCTCAGCACCCTCGAGAACCTCTGGTACGATACCCATAATGTAGTTATCATACTTTTGATCCGCGGCCATCTTGGATTTGAAAAATGATCACAAAATCATTCTCAGCACCCTCGAGAACCTAGGATACGATACCCATAATGTAGTTATCATAATTTTGACCGGCGGCCATCTTGGATTTCAAAAATGATCACAAAATCATTCTCTGCACCCTCGAGAACCTCGGATACGTCACCCATATTTTAATGATCATAATCTTGCACGGCAGCCATCTTGGATTTGAAAAATGATCACAAAATCGTTCTCAGCACCCTCGAGAAACTCGGATACGATACCCATAATGTAGTTATCATACTTTTGAGCGGCGGCCATCTTGGATTTGAAAAATGATCACCAAATCGTTCTCTGCACCCTCGAGAACCTAGGATACGATACCCATAATGTAGTTATCATACTTTTGAGCGGCGGCCATCTTCGATTTGAAAAATGATCAGAAAATCGTTCTCTGCACCCTCGAGAACCTCGGATACGATACCCAAAATGTAGTTATCATAATCTTGCACGGCGGCCATCTTGGATTTGAAAACTGATCACAAAATCGTTCTGTGCACCCTTGAGAACCTAGGATACGATACCCATAATCTAGTTATCATACTTTTGAGCGGCGGCCATCTCGGATTTAAAAATAATCCCATAATTGTTTTCTGCACCCTCGAGAACCTCGAACACGATATCCATATTGCTGAAATCATAATTGTTTGCGGCACCTCTCTTGGATGTTAAAAAATGATAACAGAATTGTTCTCTGCACCCTCGAGAACCTCGGACACGATATCCATATTGCTGAAAATATAATTTTGTGCGGCGGCCATCTTGGATTAGAAAAATGACTACAAAATCGTTCTCAGCACCATCGAGACCCTCGGATACGATACCCATAATATAGTCATCATACTTTTGAGCGGCGGCCTTCGATTTGAAAAATGATCACAAAATCGTTCTCAGCACCCTCGAGAACCTCGGATACGATACCCATAATATAGTTATCAAACTTTTGAACGGCGGCCTTCGATTTGAAAAATGATCACAAAATCGTTCTCTGCACCCTCGAGAACCTCGGATACGATACCCATAATGTAGTTATCATAATTTTGAGCGGCGGCCATCTTGGATTTCAAAAATGATCACAAAATCGTTCTCAGCACCCTCGAGAAACTCGGATACGATACCCATAATGTAGTTATCATACTTTTGAGCGGCGGCCATCTTGGATTTGAAAACTGATCACAAAATTGTTCTCTGCACCCTTGAGAACCTCGGATACGATACCCATAATCTAGTTACAATACTTTTGAGCGGCGGCCATCTCGGATTTAAAAATGATCTCAAAATTGTTTTCTGCACCCTCGAGAACCTCGGACACGATATCCATATTGCTAAAAACATAATTGTTTGCGGCACCTCTCTTGGATGTAAAAAATGATAACAGAATTGTTCTCTGCACCCTCACGAACCTCGGACACGATATCCATATTGCTAAAATCATAATTTTGTGCGGCGGCCATCTTGGATTTGAAAAATGATCACCAAATCGTTCTCTTCACCCTCGAGAACCTAGGATACGATACCCATAATGTAGTTATCATACTTTTGAGCGGCGGCCATCTTCGATTTGAAAAATGATCACAAAATCGTTCTCTGCACCCTCGAGAACCTAGGATACGATACCCAAAATGTAGTTATCATAATCTTGTACGGCGGCCATCTTGGATTTGAAAACTGATCACAAAATCGTTCTGTGCACCCTTGAGAACCTCGGATACGATACCCATAATCTAGTTATCATACTTTTGAGCGGCGGCCATCTCGGATTTAAAAATAATCCCATAATTGTTTTCTGCACCCTCGAGAACCTCGGACACGATATCCATATTGCTGAAAACATAATTGTTTGCGGCAGCTATCTTGGATGTAAAAAATGATAACAGAATTGTTCTCTGCACCCTCGAGAACCTCGGACACGATATCCATATTGCTGAAAACATAATTTTGTGCGGCGGCCATCTTGGATTAGAAAAATGATCACAAAATCGTTCTCAGCACCCTCGAGACCCTCGGATACGATACCCATAATATAGTTATCATACTTTTGAGCGGCGGCCTTCGATTTGAAGAATGATCACAAAATCGTTCTCAGCACCCTCGAGAACCTCGGATACGATACCCATAATATAGTTATCATACTTTTGAGCGGCGGCCTTCGATTTGAAAAATGATCACAAAATCGTTCTCTGCACCCTCGAGAACCTCGGATACGATACCCATAATGTAGTTATCATAATTTTGAGCGGCGGCCATCTTGGATTTCAAAAATGATCACATAATCGTTCTCTGCACCCTCGAGAATCTCGGATACGATACCCATAATGTAGTTATCATAATTTTGAGCGGCGGCCATCTTGGATTTGAAATAATGATCACAAAATCGTTCTCAGCACCCTCGAAAACCTCGGATACGATACCGATATTTTTATGATCATAATCTTGCACGGCGGCCATCTTGGATTTGAAAAATGATCACAAAATCGTTCTCAGCACCCACGAGAAACTCGGATACGATACCCATAATGTAGTTATCATACTTTTGAGCGGCGGCCATCTTGGATTTGAAAACTGATCACAAAATCGTTCTCTGCACCCTTGAGAACCTCGAATACGAAACCCATAATCTAGTTATCATACTTTTGAGCGGCGGCCATCTCGGATTTAAAAATGATCCCAAAATTGTTTTCTGCACCCTCGAGAACCTCGGACACGATATCCATATTGCTGAAAACATAATTGTTTGCGGCAGCTCTCTTGGATGTAAAAAAATGATAACAGAATTGTTCTCTGCACCCTCGAGAACCTCGGACACGATATCCATATTGCTAAAATCATAATTTTGTGCGGCGGCCATCTTGGATTTGAAAAATGATCACAAAATCATTCTCTGCACCCTCGAGAACCTAGGATACGATACCCATAATGTAGTTATCATACTTTTGAGCGGCGGCCATCTTCGATTTGAAAAAATATCACAAAATCGATCTCTGCACCCTCGAGAACCTCGGATACGATACCCAAAATGTAGTTATCATAATCTTGCACGGCGGCCATCTTGGATTTGAAAACTGATCACAAAATTGTTCTGTGCACCCTTGAGAACCTCGGATACGATACCCGTAATCTAGTTATCATACTTTTGAGCGGGGGCCATCTCGGATTTAAAAATAATCCCATAATTGTTTTCTGCACCCTCGAGAACCTCGGACACGATATCCATATTGCTGAACACATAATTGTTTGCGGCAGCTCTCTTGGATGTAAAAAATGATAACAGAATTGTTCTCTGCACCCTCGAGAACCTCGGACACGATATCCATATTGCTGAAAACATAATTTTGTGCGGCGGCCATCTTGGATTAGAAAAATGATCACAAAATCGTTCTCAGCACCATCGAGACCCTCGGATACGATACCCAGAATATAGTTATCATACTTTTGAGCGGCGGCCTTCGATTTGAAAAATGATCACAAAATCGTTCTCAACACCCTCGAGAACCTCGGATACGATACCCATAATATAGTTATCAAACTTTTGAGCGGCGGCCTTCGATTTGAAAAATGATCACAAAATCGTTCTCTGCACCCTCGAGAACCTCGGATACGATACCCATAATGTAGTTATCATAATTTTGAGCGGCGGCAATCTTGGATTTCAAAAATGATCACATAATCGTTCTCTACACCCTCGAGAACCTCGGATACGATACCCAGAATATAGTTATCATACTTTTGAGCGGCGGCCTTCGATTTGAAAAATGATCATAAAATCGTTCTCTGCACCCTCGAGAACCTCGGATACGATACCCATAATGTAGTTATCATAATTTTGAGCGGCGGCCATCTTGGATTTCAAAAATGATCACAAAATCGTTCTCAGCACCCTCGAGAAACTCGGATACGATACCCATAATGTAGTTATCATACTTTTGAGCGGCGGCCTTCTTGGATTTGAAAACTGATCACAAAATTGTTCTCTGCACCCTTGAGAACCTCGGATACGATACCCATAATCTAGTTACAATACTTTTGAGCGGCGGCCATCTCGGATTTAAAAATGATCTCAAAATTGTTTTCTGCACCCTCGAGAACCTCGGACACGATATCCATATTGCTAAAAACATAATTGTTTGCGGCACCTCTCTTGGATGTAAAAAATGATAACAGAATTGTTCTCTGCACCCTCACGAACCTCGGACACGATATCCATATTGCTAAAATCATAATTTTGTGCGGCGGCCATCTTGGATTTGAAAAATGATCACCAAATCGTTCTCTTCACCCTCGAGAACCTAGGATACGATACCCATAATGTAGTTATCATACTTTTGAGCGGCGGCCATCTTCGATTTGAAAAATGATCACAAAATCGTTCTCTGCACCCTCGAGAACCTAGGATACGATACCCAAAATGTAGTTATCATAATCTTGTACGGCGGCCATCTTGGATTTGAAAACTGATCACAAAATCGTTCTGTGCACCCTTGAGAACCTCGGATACGATACCCATAATCTAGTTATCATACTTTTGAGCGGCGGCCATCTCGGATTTAAAAATAATCCCATAATTGTTTTCTGCACCCTCGAGAACCTCGGACACGATATCCATATTGCTGAAAACATAATTGTTTGCGGCAGCTATCTTGGATGTAAAAAATGATAACAGAATTGTTCTCTGCACCCTCGAGAACCTCGGACACGATATCCATATTGCTGAAAACATAATTTTGTGCGGCGGCCATCTTGGATTAGAAAAATGATCACAAAATCGTTCTCAGCACCCTCGAGACCCTCGGATACGATACCCATAATATAGTTATCATACTTTTGAGCGGCGGCCTTCGATTTGAAGAATGATCACAAAATCGTTCTCAGCACCCTCGAGAACCTCGGATACGATACCCATAATATAGTTATCATACTTTTGAGCGGCGGCCTTCGATTTGAAAAATGATCACAAAATCGTTCTCTGCACCCTCGAGAACCTCGGATACGATACCCATAATGTAGTTATCATAATTTTGAGCGGCGGCCATCTTGGATTTCAAAAATGATCACATAATCGTTCTCTGCACCCTCGAGAATCTCGGATACGATACCCATAATGTAGTTATCATAATTTTGAGCGGCGGCCATCTTGGATTTGAAATAATGATCACAAAATCGTTCTCAGCACCCTCGAAAACCTCGGATACGATACCGATATTTTTATGATCATAATCTTGCACGGCGGCCATCTTGGATTTGAAAAATGATCACAAAATCGTTCTCAGCACCCACGAGAAACTCGGATACGATACCCATAATGTAGTTATCATACTTTTGAGCGGCGGCCATCTTGGATTTGAAAACTGATCACAAAATCGTTCTCTGCACCCTTGAGAACCTCGAATACGAAACCCATAATCTAGTTATCATACTTTTGAGCGGCGGCCATCTCGGATTTAAAAATGATCCCAAAATTGTTTTCTGCACCCTCGAGAACCTCGGACACGATATCCATATTGCTGAAAACATAATTGTTTGCGGCAGCTCTCTTGGATGTAAAAAAATGATAACAGAATTGTTCTCTGCACCCTCGAGAACCTCGGACACGATATCCATATTGCTAAAATCATAATTTTGTGCGGCGACCATCTTGGATTTGAAAAATGATCACAAAATCATTCTCTGCACCCTCGAGAACCTAGGATACGATACCCATAATGTAGTTATCATACTTTTGAGCGGCGGCCATCTTCGATTTGAAAAAATATCACAAAATCGATCTCTGCACCCTCGAGAACCTCGGATACGATACCCAAAATGTAGTTATCATAATCTTGCACGGCGGCCATCTTGGATTTGAAAACTGATCACAAAATTGTTCTGTGCACCCTTGAGAACCTCGGATACGATACCCGTAATCTAGTTATCATACTTTTGAGCGGGGGCCATCTCGGATTTAAAAATAATCCCATAATTGTTTTCTGCACCCTCGAGAACCTCGGACACGATATCCATATTGCTGAACACATAATTGTTTGCGGCAGCTCTCTTGGATGTAAAAAATGATAACAGAATTGTTCTCTGCACCCTCGAGAACCTCGGACACGATATCCATATTGCTGAAAACATAATTTTGTGCGGCGGCCATCTTGGATTAGAAAAATGATCACAAAATCGTTCTCAGCACCATCGAGACCCTCGGATACGATACCCAGAATATAGTTATCATACTTTTGAGCGGCGGCCTTCGATTTGAAAAATGATCACAAAATCGTTCTCAACACCCTCGAGAACCTCGGATACGATACCCATAATATAGTTATCAAACTTTTGAGCGGCGGCCTTCGATTTGAAAAATGATCACAAAATCGTTCTCTGCACCCTCGAGAACCTCGGATACGATACCCATAATGTAGTTATCATAATTTTGAGCGGCGGCAATCTTGGATTTCAAAAATGATCACATAATCGTTCTCTACACCCTCGAGAACCTCGGATACGATACCCATAATGTAGTTATCATAATATTGAGCGGCGGCCATCTTGGATTTGAAAAATGATCACAAAATCGTTCTCAGCACCCTCGAGAAACTCGGATACGATACCCATAATGTAGTTATCATAATTTTGAGCGGCTGCCATCTTGGATTTGAAAAATGATCACAAAATCGTTCTCAGCACCCTCGAGAAACTCGGATACGATACCCATAATGTAGTTATCATACTTTTGAGCGGCGGCCATCTTGGATTTGAAAACTGATCACAAAATTGTTCTCTGCACCCTTGAGAACCTCGGATACGATACCCATAATCTAGTTATCATACTTTTGAGCGGCGGCCATCTCGGATTTAAAAATGATCTCAAAATTGTTTTCTGCACCCTCGAGAACCTCGGACACGATATCCATATTGCTGAAAACATAATTGTTTGCGGCACCTCTCTTGGATGTAAAAAATGATAACAGAATTGTTCTCTGCACCCTCGAGAACCTCGGACACGATATCCATATTGCTAAAATCATAATTTTGTGCGGCGGCCATCTTGGATTTGAAAAATGATCACCAAATCGTTCTCTGCACCCTCGAGAACCTAGGATACGATACCCATAATGTAGTTATCATACTTTTGAGCGGCGGCCATCTTCGATTTGAAAAATGATCACAAAATCGTTCTCTGCACCCTCGAGAACCTCAGATACGATACCCATAATCTAGTTATCATACTTTTGAGCGGCGGCCATCTCGGATTTAAAAATAATCCCATAATTGTTTTCTGCACCCTCGAGAACCTCGGACACGATATCCATATTGCTGAAAACATAATTGTTTGCGGCAGCTCTCTTGGATGTAAAAAATGATAACAGAATTGTTCTCTGCACCCTCGAGAACCTCGGACACGATATCCATATTGCTGAAAACATAATTTTGTGCGGCGGCCATCTTGGATTAGAAAAATGATCACAAAATCGTTCTCAGCACCCTCGAGACCCTCGGATACGATACCCATAATATAGTTATCATACTTTTGTGCGGCGGCCTTCGATTTGAAAAATGATCACAAAATCGTTCTCAGCACCCTCGAGAACCTCGGATACGATACCCATAATATAGTTATCATACTTTTGAGCGGCGGCCTTCGATTTGAAAAATGATCACAAAATCGTTATCAGCACCCTCGAGAACCTCGGATACGATACCCATAATGTAGTTATCATAATTTTGAGCGGCGGCCATCTTGGATTTCAAAAATGATCACATAATCGTTCTCTGCACCCTCGAGAACCTCGGATACGATACCCATAATGTAGTTATCATAATTTTGAGCGGCGGCCTTCTTGGATTTGAAAACTGATCACAAAATTGTTCTCTGCACCCTTGAGAACCTCGGATACGATACCCAAAATCTAGTTACAATACTTTTGAGCGGCGGCCATCTCGGATTTAAAAATGATCTCAAAATTGTTTTCTGCACCCTCGAGAACCTCGGACACGATATCCATATTGCTAAAAACATAATTGTTTGCGGCACCTCTCTTGGATGTAAAAAATGATAACAGAATTGTTCTCTGCACCCTCAAGAACCTCGGACACGATATCCATATTGCTAAAATCATAATTTTGTGCGGCGGCCATCTTGGATTTGAAAAATGATCACCAAATCGTTCTCTTCACCCTCGAGAACCTAGGATACGATACCCATAATGTAGTTATCATAATTTTGACCGGCGGCCATCTTGGATTTCAAAAATGATCACAAAATCATTCTCTGCACCCTCGAGAACCTCGGATACGTCACCCATATTTTAATGATCATAATCTTGCACGGCAGCCATCTTGGCTTTGAAAAATGATCACAAAATCGTTCTCAGCACCCTCGAGAAACTCGGATACGATACCCATAATGTAGTTATCATACTTTTGAGCGGCGGCCATCTTGGATTTGAAAAATGATCACCAAATCGTTCTCTGCACCCTCGAGAACCTAGGATACGATACCCATAATGTAGTTATCATACTTTTGAGCGGCGGCCATCTTCGATTTGAAAAATGATCAGAAAATCGTTCTCTGCACCCTCGAGAACCTCGGATACGATACCCAAAATGTAGTTATCATAATCTTGCACGGCGGCCATCTTGGATTTGAAAACTGATCACAAAATCGTTCTGTGCACCCTTGAGAACCTAGGATACGATACCCATAATCTAGTTATCATACTTTTGAGCGGCGGCCATCTCGGATTTAAAAATAATCCCATAATTGTTTTCTGCACCCTCGAGAACCTCGGACACGATATCCATATTGCTGAAATCATAATTGTTTGCGGCACCTCTCTTGGATGTTAAAAAATGATAACAGAATTGTTCTCTGCACCCTCGAGAACCTCGGACACGATATCCATATTGCTGAAAATATAATTTTGTGCGGCGGCCATCTTGGATTAGAAAAATGACTACAAAATCGTTCTCAGCACCATCGAGACCCTCGGATACGATACCCATAATATAGTCATCATACTTTTGAGCGGCGGCCTTCGATTTGAAAAATGATCACAAAATCGTTCTCAGCACCCTCGAGAACCTCGGATACGATACCCATAATATAGTTATCAAACTTTTGAACGGCGGCCTTCGATTTGAAAAATGATCATAAAATCGTTCTCTGCACCCTCGAGAACCTCGGATACGATACCCATAATGTAGTTATCATAATTTTGAGCGGCGGCCATCTTGGATTTCAAAAATGATCACAAAATCGTTCTCTGCACCCTCGAGAACCTCGGATACGATACCCATAATGTAGTTATCATTATTTTGAGCGGCGGCCATCTTGGATTTGAAAAATGATCACAAAATCGTTCTCAGCACCCTCGAGAAACTCGGATACGATACCCATAATGTAGTTATCATACTTTTGAGCGGCGGCCTTCTTGGATTTGAAAACTGATCACAAAATTGTTCTCTGCACCCTTGAGAACCTCGGATACGATACCCATAATCTAGTTACAATACTTTTGAGCGGCGGCCATCTCGGATTTAAAAATGATCTCAAAATTGTTTTCTGCACCCTCGAGAACCTCGGACACGATATCCATATTGCTAAAAACATAATTGTTTGCGGCACCTCTCTTGGATGTAAAAAATGATAACAGAATTGTTCTCTGCACCCTCAAGAACCTCGGACACGATATCCATATTGCTAAAATCATAATTTTGTGCGGCGGCCATCTTGGATTTGAAAAATGATCACCAAATCGTTCTCTTCACCCTCGAGAACCTAGGATACGATACCCATAATGTAGTTATCATACTTTTGAGCGGCGGCCATCTTCGATTTGAAAAATGATCACAAAATCGTTCTCTGCACCCTCGAGAACCTAGGATACGATACCCAAAATGTAGTTATCATAATCTTGTACGGCGGCCATCTTGGATTTGAAAACTGATCACAAAATCGTTCTGTGCACCCTTGAGAACCTCGGATACGATACCCATAATCTAGTTATCATACTTTTGAGCGGCGGCCATCTCGGATTTAAAAATAATCCCATAATTGTTTTCTGCACCCTCGAGAACCTCGGACACGATATCCATATTGCTGAAAACATAATTGTTTGCGGCAGCTCTCTTGGATGTAAAAAATGATAACAGAATTGTTCTCTGCACCCTCGAGAACCTCGGACACGATATCCATATTGCTGAAAACATAATTTTGTGCGGCGGCCATCTTGGATTTGAAAAATGATCACAAAATCGTTCTCAGCACCCTCGAGACCCTCGGATACGATACCCATAATATAGTTATCATACTTTTGAGCGGCGGCCTTCGATTTGAAGAATGATCACAAAATCGTTCTCAGCACCCTCGAGAACCTCGGATACGATACCCATAATATAGTTATCATACTTTTGAGCGGCGGCCTTCGATTTGAAAAATGATCACAAAATCGTTCTCTGCACCCTCGAGAACCTCGGATACGATACCCATAATGTAGTTATCATAATTTTGAGCGGCGGCCATCTTGGATTTCAAAAATGATCACATAATCGTTCTCTGCACCCTCGAGAACCTCGGATACGATACCCATAATGTAGTTATCATAATTTTGAGCGGCGGCCATCTTGGATTTGAAATAATGATCACAAAATCGTTCTCAGCACCCTCGAAAACCTCGGATACGATACCGATATTTTTATGATCATAATCTTGCACGGCGGCCATCTTGGATTTGAAAAAATGATCACAAAATCGTTCTCAGCACCCTCGAGAAACTCGGATACGATACCCATAATGTAGTTATCATACTTTTGAGCGGCGGCCATCTTGGATTTGAAAACTGATCACAAAATCGTTCTCTGCACCCTTGAGAACCTCGAATACGAAACCCATAATCTAGTTATCATACTTTTGAGCGGCGGCCATCTCGGATTTAAAAATGATCCCAAAATTGTTTTCTGCACCCTCGAGAACCTCGGACACGATATCCATATTGCTGAAAACATAATTGTTTGCGGCAGCTCTCTTGGATGTAAAAAAATGATAACAGAATTGTTCTCTGCACCCTCGAGAACCTCGGACACGATATCCATATTGCTAAAATCATAATTTTGTGCGGCGACCATCTTGGATTTGAAAAATGATCACAAAATCGTTCTCTGCACCCTCGAGATACTCGGATACGATACCAATAATGTAGTTATCATACTTTTGAGCGGCGGCCATCTTCGATTTGAAAAAATATCACAAAATCGATCTCTGCACCCTCGAGAACCTCGGATACGATACCCAAAATGTAGTTATCATAATCTTGCACGGCGGCCATCTTGGATTTGAAAACTGATCACAAAATTGTTCTGTGCACCCTTGAGAACCTCGGATACGATACCCGTAATCTAGTTATCATACTTTTGAGCGGGGGCCATCTCGGATTTAAAAATAATCCCATAATTGTTTTCTGCACCCTCGAGAACCTCGGACACGATATCCATATTGCTGAACACATAATTGTTTGCGGCAGCTCTCTTGGATGTAAAAAATGATAACAGAATTGTTCTCTGCACCCTCGAGAACCTCGGACACGATATCCATATTGCTGAAAACATAATTTTGTGCGGCGGCCATCTTGGATTAGAAAAATGATCACAAAATCGTTCTCAGCACCATCGAGACCCTCGGATACGATACCCAGAATATAGTTATCATACTTTTGAGCGGCGGCCTTCGATTTGAAAAATGATCACAAAATCGTTCTCAGCACCCTCGAGAACCTCGGATACGATACCCATAATATAGTTATCAAACTTTTGAGCGGCGGCCTTCGATTTGAAAAATGATCACAAAATCGTTCTCTGCACCCTCGAGAACCTCGGATACGATACCCATAATGTAGTTATCATAATTTTGAGCGGCGGCAATCTTGGATTTCAAAAATGATCACATAATCGTTCTCTGCACCCTCGAGAACCTCGGATACGATACCCATAATGTAGTTATCATAATATTGAGCGGCGGCCATCTTGGATTTGAAAAATGATCACAAAATCGTTCTCAGCACCCTCGAGAAACTCGGATACGATACCCATAATGTAGTTATCATAATTTTGAGCGGCTGCCATCTTGGATTTGAAAAATGATCACAAAATCGTTCTCAGCACCCTCGAGAAACTCGGATACGATACCCATAATGTAGTTATCATACTTTTGAGCGGCGGCCATCTTGGATTTGAAAACTGATCACAAAATTGTTCTCTGCACCCTTGAGAACCTCGGATACGATACCCATAATCTAGTTATCATACTTTTGAGCGGCGGCCATCTCGGATTTAAAAATGATCTCAAAATTGTTTTCTGCACCCTCGAGAACCTCGGACACGATATCCATATTGCTGAAAACATAATTGTTTGCGGCACCTCTCTTGGATGTAAAAAATGATAACAGAATTGTTCTCTGCACCCTCGAGAACCTCGGACACGATATCCATATTGCTAAAATCATAATTTTGTGCGGCGGCCATCTTGGATTTGAAAAATGATCACCAAATCGTTCTCTGCACCCTCGAGAACCTAGGATACGATACCCATAATGTAGTTATCATACTTTTGAGCGGCGGCCATCTTCGATTTGAAAAATGATCACAAAATCGTTCTCTGCACCCTCGAGAACCTCGGATACGATACCCATAATCTAGTTATCATACTTTTGAGCGGCGGCCATCTCGGATTTAAAAATAATCCCATAATTGTTTTCTGCACCCTCGAGAACCTCGGACACGATATCCATATTGCTGAAATCATAATTGTTTGCGGCACCTCTCTTGGATGTTAAAAAATGATAACAGAATTGTTCTCTGCACCCTCGAGAACCTCGGACACGATATCCATATTGCTGAAAATATAATTTTGTGCGGCGGCCATCTTGGATTAGAAAAATGACTACAAAATCGTTCTCAGCACCATCGAGACCCTCGGATACGATACCCATAATATAGTCATCATACTTTTGAGCGGCGGCCTTCGATTTGAAAAATGATCACAAAATCGTTCTCAGCACCCTCGAGAACCTCGGATACGATACCCATAATATAGTTATCAAACTTTTGAACGGCGGCCTTCGATTTGAAAAATGATCATAAAATCGTTCTCTGCACCCTCGAGAACCTCGGATACGATACCCATAATGTAGTTATCATAATTTTGAGCGGCGGCCATCTTGGATTTCAAAAATGATCACAAAATCGTTCTCTGCACCCTCGAGAACCTCGGATACGATACCCATAATGTAGTTATCATTATTTTGAGCGGCGGCCATCTTGGATTTGAAAAATGATCACAAAATCGTTCTCAGCACCCTCGAGAAACTCGGATACGATACCCATAATGTAGTTATCATACTTTTGAGCGGCGGCCTTCTTGGATTTGAAAACTGATCACAAAATTGTTCTCTGCACCCTTGAGAACCTCGGATACGATACCCATAATCTAGTTACAATACTTTTGAGCGGCGGCCATCTCGGATTTAAAAATGATCTCAAAATTGTTTTCTGCACCCTCGAGAACCTCGGACACGATATCCATATTGCTAAAAACATAATTGTTTGCGGCACCTCTCTTGGATGTAAAAAATGATAACAGAATTGTTCTCTGCACCCTCAAGAACCTCGGACACGATATCCATATTGCTAAAATCATAATTTTGTGCGGCGGCCATCTTGGATTTGAAAAATGATCACCAAATCGTTCTCTTCACCCTCGAGAACCTAGGATACGATACCCATAATGTAGTTATCATACTTTTGAGCGGCGGCCATCTTGGATTTGAAAAATGATCACAAAATCGTTCTCTGCACCCTCGAGAACCTAGGATACGATACCCAAAATGTAGTTATCATAATCTTGTACGGCGGCCATCTTGGATTTGAAAACTGATCACAAAATCGTTCTGTGCACCCTTGAGAACCTCGGATACGATACCCATAATCTAGTTATCATACTTTTGAGCGGCGGCCATCTCGGATTTAAAAATAATCCCATAATTGTTTTCTGCACCCTCGAGAACCTCGGACACGATATCCATATTGCTGAAAACATAATTGTTTGCGGCAGCTCTCTTGGATGTAAAAAATGATAACAGAATTGTTCTCTGCACCCTCGAGAACCTCGGACACGATATCCATATTGCTGAAAACATAATTTTGTGCGGCGGCCATCTTGGATTAGAAAAATGATCACAAAATCGTTCTCAGCACCCTCGAGACCTTCGGATACGATACCCATAATATAGTTATCATACTTTTGAGCGGCGGCCTTCGATTTGAAGAATGATCACAAAATCGTTCTCAGCACCCTCGAGAACCTCGGATACGATACCCATAATATAGTTATCATACTTTTGAGCGGCGGCCTTCGATTTGAAAAATGATCACAAAATCGTTCTCTGCACCCTCGAGAACCTCGGATACGATACCCATAATGTAGTTATCATAATTTTGAGCGGCGGCCATCTTGGATTTCAAAAATGATCACATAATCGTTCTCTGCACCCTCGAGAACCTCGGATACGATACCCATAATGTAGTTATCATAATTTTGAGCGGCGGCCATCTTGGATTTGAAATAATGATCACAAAATCGTTCTCAGCACCCTCGAAAACCTCGGATACGATACCGATATTTTTATGATCATAATCTTGCACGGCGGCCATCTTGGATTTGAAAAATGATCACAAAATCGTTCTCAGCACCCTCGAGAAACTCGGATACGATACCCATAATGTAGTTATCATACTTTTGAGCGGCGGCCATCTTGGATTTGAAAACTGATCACAAAATCGTTCTCTGCACCCTTGAGAACCTCGAATACGAAACCCATAATCTAGTTATCATACTTTTGAGCGGCGGCCATCTCGGATTTAAAAATGATCCCAAAATTGTTTTCTGCACCCTCGAGAACCTCGGACACGATATCCATATTGCTGAAAACATAATTGTTTGCGGCAGCTCTCTTGGATGTAAAAAAATGATAACAGAATTGTTCTCTGCACCCTCGAGAACCTCGGACACGATATCCATATTGCTAAAATCATAATTTTGTGCGGCGACCATCTTGGATTTGAAAAATGATCACAAAATCGTTCTCTGCACCCTCGAGAACCTAGGATACGATACCCATAATGTAGTTATCATACTTTTGAGCGGCGGCCATCTTCGATTTGAAAAAATATCACAAAATCGATCTCTGCACCCTCGAGAACCTCGGATACGATACCCAAAATGTAGTTATCATAATCTTGCACGGCGGCCATCTTGGATTTGAAAACTGATCACAAAATTGTTCTGTGCACCCTTGAGATTCTCGGATACGATACCCGTAATCTAGTTATCATACTTTTGAGCGGGGGCCATCTCGGATTTAAAAATAATCCCATAATTGTTTTCTGCACCCTCGAGAACCTCGGACACGATATCCATATTGCTGAACACATAATTGTTTGCGGCAGCTCTCTTGGATGTAAAAAATGATAACAGAATTGTTCTCTGCACCCTCGAGAACCTCGGACACGATATCCATATTGCTGAAAACATAATTTTGTGCGGCGGCCATCTTGGATTAGAAAAATGATCACAAAATCGTTCTCAGCACCATCGAGACCCTCGGATACGATACCCAGAATATAGTTATCATACTTTTGAGCGGCGGCCTTCGATTTGAAAAATGATCACAAAATCGTTCTCAGCACCCTCGAGAACCTCGGATACGATACCCATAATATAGTTATCAAACTTTTGAGCGGCGGCCTTCGATTTGAAAAATGATCACAAAATCGTTCTCAGCACCCTCGAGAACCTCGGATACGATACCCATAATATAGTTATCAATCTTTTGAGCGGCGGCCTTCGATTTGAAAAATGATCACAAAATCGTTCTCTGCACCCTCGAGAACCTCGGATACGATACCCATAATGTAGTTATCATAATTTTGAGCGGCGGCAATCTTGGATTTCAAAAATGATCACATAATCGTTCTCTGCACCCTCGAGAACCTCGGATACGATACCCATAATGTAGTTATCATAATATTGAGCGGCGGCCATCTTGGATTTGAAAAATGATCACAAAATCGTTCTCAGCACCCTCGAGAAACTCGGATACGATACCCATAATGTAGTTATCATAATTTTGAGCGGCGGCCATCTTGGATTTGAAAAATGATCACAAAATCGTTCTCAGCACCCTCGAGAAACTCGGATACGATACCCATAATGTAGTTATCATACTTTTGAGCGGCGGCCATCTTGGATTTGAAAACTGATCACAAAATCATTCTCTGCACCCTTGAGAACCTCGGATACGATACCCATAATCTAGTTATCATACTTTTGAGCGGCGGCCATCTCGGATTTAAAAATGATCTCAAAATTGTTTTCTGCACCCTCGAGAACCTCGGACACGATATCCATATTGCTGAAAACATAATTGTTTGCGGCACCTCTCTTGGATGTAAAAAATGATAACAGAATTGTTCTCTGCACCCTCGAGAACCTCGGACACGATATCCATATTGCTAAAATCATAATTTTGTGCGGCGGCCATCTTGGATTTGAAAAATGATCACCAAATCGTTCTCTGCACCCTCGAGAACCTAGGATACGATACCCATAATGTAGTTATCATACTTTTGAGCGGCGGCCATCTTCGATTTGAAAAATGATCACAAAATCGTTCTCTGCACCCTCGAGAACCTCGGATACGATACCCATAATCTAGTTATCATACTTTTGAGCGGCGGCCATCTCGGATTTAAAAATAATCCCATAATTGTTTTCTGCACCCTCGAGAACCTCGGACACGATATCCATATTGCTGAAAACATAATTGTTTGCGGCAGCTCTCTTGGATGTAAAAAATGATAACAGAATTGTTCTCTGCACCCTCGAGAACCTCGGACACGATATCCATATTGCTGAAAACATAATTTTGTGCGGCGGCCATCTTGGATTAGAAAAATGATCACAAAATCGTTCTCAGCACCCTCGACACCCTCGGATACGATACCCATAATATAGTTATCATACTTTTGTGCGGCGGCCTTCGATTTGAAAAATGATCACAAAATCGTTCTCAGCACCCTCGAGAACCTCGGATACGATACCCATAATATAGTTATCATACTTTTGAGCGGCGGCCTTCGATTTGAAAAATGATCACAAAATCGTTATCAGCACCCTCGAGAACCTCGGATACGATACCCATAATGTAGTTATCATAATTTTGAGCGGCGGCCATCTTTGATTTGAAATAATGATCACAAAATCGTTCTCAGCACCCTCGAGAACCTCGGATACGATACCGATATTTTTATGATCATAATCTTGCACGGCGGCCATCTTGGATTTGAAAAATGATCACAAAATCGTTCTCAGCACCCTCGAGAAACTCGGATACGATACCCATAATGTAGTTATCATACTTTTGAGCGGCGGCCATCTTGGATTTGAAAACTGATCACAAAATCGTTCTCTGCACCCTTGAGAACCTCGAATACGATACCCATAATCTAGTTATCATACTTTTGAGCGGCGGCCATCTCGGATTTAAAAATGATCCCAAAATTGTTTTCTGCACCCTCGAGAACCTCGGACACGATATCCATATTGCTGAAAACATAATTGTTTACGGCAGCTCTCTTGGATGTAAAAAATGATCACAGAATTGTTCTCTGCACCCTCGAAAACCTCGGACACGATATCCACATTGCTAAAAGAATAATTTTGTGCGGCGGCTATCTTGGATTTGAAAAATGATCACCAAATGCGTCCTTGCACCCTCGAGATTCTAGGATACGATACCCATAATCTAGTTATCATACTTTTGAGCGGCGGCCTTCGATTTGAAAAATGATCACAAAATCGTTCTCTGCACCCTCGAGAACCTCGGATACGATACCCATAATGTAGTTATCATAATTTTGAGCGGCAACCATCTTGGATTTGAAAAATGATCACAAAATCGTTCTCAGCACCCTCGAGAACCTCGGATACGATACCGATATTTTTATGATCATAATCTTGCACGGCGGCCATCTTGGATTTGAAAAATGATCACAAAATCGTTCTCAGCACCCTCGAGAAACTCGGATACGATACCCATAATGTAGTTATCATAATTTTGAGCGGCGACCATCTAGGATTTGAAAAATGATCACAAAATCGTTCCCAGCACCCTCGAGAACCTCTGGTACGATACCCATAATGTAGTTATCATACTTTTGAGCCGCGGCCATCTAGGATTTGAAAAATGATCACAAAATCGTTCCCAGCACCCTCGAGAACCTCTGGTACGATACCCATAATGTAGTTATCATACTTTTGAGCCGCGGCCATCTTGGATTTGAAAAATGATCGCAAAATCGATCTCTGCACCCTCGAGAACCTCGGATACGATACCCATAATGTAGTTATCATAATTTTGAGCGGCGGCCATCTTGGATTTGAAAAATGATCACAAAATCGTTCTCAGCACCCTCGAGAACCTCGGATACGATACCCATATTTTATGATCATAATCTTAAACGGCGGCTATCTTGGATTTGGAAAATGATCACAAAATCGTTCTAAGCATCCTCGAGAAACTCGGATACGATACCCATAATGTAGTTATCATACTCTTGAGCGGCGGCCATCTTGGATTTGAAAACTGATCATAAAATCGTTCTCCGCACCCTTGAGAACCTCGGATACGATACCCATAATCTAGTTATCTAGGATTTGAAAAATGATCACAAAATCGTTCTCTGCACCCTCGAGAACCTCGGATACGATACCGATATTTTTATGATCATAATCTTGCACGGCGGCCATCTTGGATTTGAAAAATGATCACAAAATCGTTCTCAGCACCCTCGAGAAACTCGGATACCATACCCATAATGTAGTTATCATACTTTTGAGCGGGTGCCATCTTGGATTTGAAAACTGATCACAAAATCGTTCTCTGCACCCTTGAGAACCTCGAATACGATACCCATAATCTAGTTATCATACTTTCGAGCGGCGGCCATCTCGGATTTAAAAATGATCCCAAAATTGTTTTCTGCACCCTCGAGAACCTCGGACACGATATCCATATTGCTGAAAACATAATTGTTTGCGGCAGCTCTCTTGGATGTAAAAAATGATCACAGAATTGTTCTCTGCACCCTCGAAAACCTCGGACACGATATCCATATTGCTAAAAGAATAATTTTGTGCGGCGGCTATCTTGGATTTGAAAAATGATCACCAAATCCGTCCTTGCACCCTCGAGAACCTAGGATACGATACCCATAATCTAGTTATCATACTTTTGAGCGGCGGCCTTTGATTTGAAAAATGATCACAAAATCGTTCTCTGCACCCTCGAGAACCTCGGATACGATACCCATAATGTAGTTATCATAATTTTGAGCGGCGGCCATCTTGGATTTGAAAAATGATCACAAAATCGTTCTCTGCACCCTCGAGAACCTCGGATACGATACCCATATTTTTATGATCATAATCTTAAACGGCGGCTATCTTGGATTTGGAAAATGATCACAAAATCGTTCTCAGCATCCTCGAGAAACTCGGATACGATTCCCATAATGTAGTTATCATACTTTTGAGCGGCGGCCATCTTGGATTTGAAAACTGATCATAAAATCGTTCTCTGCACCCTTGAGAACCTCGGATACGATACCCATAATCTAGTTATCTTGGATTTGAAAAATGATCACAAAATCGTTCTCAGCACCCTCGAGAACCTCGGATACGATACCGATATTTTTATGATCATAATCTTGCACGGCGGCCATCTTGGATTTGAAAAATGATCACAAAATCGTTCTCAGCACCCTCGAGAAACTCGGATACGATACCCATAATGTAGTTATCATAATTTTGAGCGGCGACCATCTAGGATTTGAAAAATGATCACAAAATCGTTCCCAGCACCCTCGAGAACCTCTGGTACGATACCCATAATGTAGTTATCATACTTTTGAGCCGCGGCCATCTTGGATTTGAAAAATGATCGCAAAATCGATCTCTGCACCCTCGAGAACCTCGGATACGATACCCATAATGTAGTTATCATAATTTTGAGCGGCGGCCATCTTGGATTTGAAAAATGATCACAAAATCGTTCTCAGCACCCTCGAGAACCTCGGTTACGATACCCATATTTTTATGATCATAATCTTAAACGGCGGCTATCTTGGATTTGGAAAATGATCACAAAATCGTTCTAAGCATCCTCGAGAAACTCGGATACGATACCCATAATGTAGTTATCATACTTTTGAGCGGCGGCCATCTTGGATTTGAAAACTGATCATAAAATCGTTCTCTGCACCCTTGAGAACCTCGGATACGATACCCATAATCTAGTTATCTTGGATTTGAAAAATGATAACAAAATCGTTATCAGCACCCTCGAGAACCTCGGATACGATACCGATATTTTTATGATCATAATCTTGCACGGCGGCCATCTTGGATTTGAAAAATGATCACAAAATCGTTCTCAGCACCCTCGAGAAACTCGGATACGATACCCATAATGTAGTTATCATACTTTTGAGCGGCGGCCATCTTGGATTTGAAAACTGATCACAAAATCGTTCTCTGCACCCTTGAGAACCTCGAATACGATACCCATAATCTAGTTATCATACTTTCGAGCGGCGGCCATCTCGGATTTAAAAATGATCCCAAAATTGTTTTCTGCACCCTCGAGAACCTCGGACACGATATCCATATTGCTGAAAACATAATTGTTTGCGGCAGCTCTCTTGGATGTAAAAAATGATCACAGAATTGTTCTCTGCACCCTCGAGAACCTCGGACACGATATCCATATTGCTGAAAACATAATTTTGTGCGGCAGCTCTCTTGGATGTAAAAAATTAACACCAAATCGTTCCCTGCACCCTCGAGAATCTTGGACACGATATCCATATTGCTGAAATCATTATTTTGTGCGGCGGCCATCTTGGATTTGAAAAATTATTACAAAATCGTTCTCAGCACCCTCGAGAACCTCGGAAACGATACCCATAATGTAGTTATCATACTTTTGAGCGGCGGACATCTGCGATTTGAAAAATGATCACAAAATCGTTCTCTGCACCCTCGAGAACCTCGGAAACGATACCCATAATGTAGTTATAATAATTTTGAGCGGCGGCCATCTTGGATTTGAAAAATGATCACAAAATCGTTCCCAGCACCCTCGAGAACCTCGGATACGATACCCATATTTTTATGATCATAATCTTGCACGGCGGCCATCTTGGATTTGAAAAATGATCACAAAATCGTTCTCAGCACCCTCGAGAACCTCGGATACGATACCCATAATGTAGTTATCATACTTTTGAGCGGCGGACATCTGCGATTTGAAAAATGATCACAAAATCTTTCTCTTCACCCTCGAGAACCTCGGATACGATACCCATAATGTAGTTATAATAATTTTGAGCGGCGGCCATCTTGGATTTGAAAAATGATCACAAAATCGTTCTCAGCACCCTCGAGAACCTCGGATACGATACCCATATTTTTATGATCATAATCTTGCACGGCGGCCATCTTGATTTTTGAAAAATGATCACAAAATCGTTCTCAGCACCCTCGAGAAACTCGGACACGATATCCATATTGCTAAAATCACAATTTAGTGCGGCTGCCATCTTTGATTTGAAAAATGATCACCAAATCGTTCTCTGCACCCTCGAGAACCTCGGGTACGATATCCATATTGCTGAAATCATTATTTTGTGCGGCGGCCATCTTGGATTTGAAAAATGATCACAAAATCGTTCTCAGTATCCTCGAGAACCTCGGATACGATACCCATTCAAATTCAAATTCAAATATTTTTATTCAAAATAGGATTTATAATCACTTATTTAACGTCAAAATCTACCACCCATTCAAAAGAGACTGCCTCAGACCTGTGGAGAATGGGCGAAAGAAACTCAGCGGGCTTTTTTTTTATAAAAAATATGGATTACAATGTAATATCGCACAATAAACATTAATAATTAAAGAGCCTGAGGGTGTTCGCTTTAATCCCAGTCCGTGGTGTCATTAAGAAAATCGTTTATGCTATAATATTGTTTCCCACACAAACGTTTTTTAACAATTCTTTTAAATTTCGTAACACATTTGTTTTGTACATTTTCTGGGATCATATTGTAGAAGCATATACATCGCCCAACAAAAGACTTACTAACTCGACCCAACCGAGTAGTAGGCATAACAAGTTTATGTTTGTTCCTCGTGTTAACATTATGAATGTCACAGTTTCTAGAAAATTCCTCAATGTGCTTATGAACATACAAAACATTATCAAAAATGTATTGAGAAGCAACAGTCAAAATGTTTATTTCTTTAAATTTTTATTTCTTAATGATTCTTTAGGACCTAGGTTATAAATCGCGCGAATAGCCCTCTTCTGCAGCACAAACATAGTATTAATATCGGCCGCACTGCCCCATAACAATATACCATAGGACATAATACTATGAAAATAACTAAAGTATACTAATCTCGCCGTATCTATGTCAGTTAACCGTCTGATTTTCTTAACCGCATATGCTGCAGAACTACCCCACTGAAATTTGGAATCAAGAGTAATGCCAAGAAATATAGCAGATTCCACTGGTTTTACCTCCTCTCCATTTAATAAAATATTCGCATCTACATTTTTGACATGACACATAATGTAGTTATCATACTTTTGAGCGGCGGCCAACTTGGATTTGATAAATGATCACAAAATCGTTCTCTGCACCCTCGAGAACCTCTGATACGATACCCATAATGTAGTTATCAAAATTTTGAGCGGCGGCCATCTCGGATTTAAAAATGATCCCAAAATTGTTTTCTGCATCCTCGAGAACCTAGGACACGATATCCATATTGCTAACATCATAACTTTGAGCGGCGGCCATCTTGGATTTGAAAAATGATCACAAAATCGTTCTCTACACCCTCGAGAACCTCGGATACGATACCCATAATGTAGTTATCATAATTTTGAGCGGCGGCCACCTTGGATTTCAAAAATGATCACAAAATCGTTCTCTGCACCCTCGAGAACCTCGGATACGATACCCATAATGTAGTTATCATAATTTTGAGCGGCGGCCATCTTTGATTTACAAAATAATCACAAAATCGTTCTCAGCACCCTCGAGAACCTCGGATACGATACCCATAATGTAGTTATCATACTTCTGAGCGGCGGCCATCTTGGATTTAAAAATGATCCCAAAATTATTTTCTGCACCCTCGAGAAGTTCAGACACGATATCCATATTGCTAAAAACATTATTGTTTGCGGCAGCCCTCTTGGATTTCAAAAATGATCACAGAATTGTTCTCTGCACCCTCGAGAACCTCGGACACGATATCCATAGTGCTAAAATCATAATTTTGTGCGGCGGCCATCTTGGATTTGAAAAATGATCACCAAATCGTTCTATGCTTCCTCAAAAACCTCGGGTACGTTATCCATATTGCTGAAATTATAATTTTGTGCGGCGGCCATCTAGGATTTGAAAAATGATCACAAAATCGTTCTCAGCACCCTCGAGAACCTCGGATACGATACCCATAATGTAGTTATCATACTTTTGAGCGGCGGCCATCTTCGATTTGAAAAATGATCACAAAATCGTTCTCTGCACCCTCGAGAACCTCGGATACGATACCCATAATGTAGTTATCATAATTTTGAGCGGACACCCCATACCGACTAAAACCTCCTCTGTGCTGTTAGCAGCCCTGGCTTTCACAGCGAAGTAGGACGTGGGCCGTGGAGGCCGCAAAGACTACGCAACAACAGTCGCGGGGCGTCTCCTAAGGAGACTCGAACCTTAGACCGGCTGTGTGCTTGTGGGAAGGAGAGAGAATGAAAATGAAGATGAAATGAAGATGAAAGATGAAAAGGTGATAAGAATACACTCGCCGGCGAGTGTGGTGATGTTTTGTGTAATGTATGTAAGTGTGTATGTATGTGTTTATGATTGTGTGTATGTGTGTTTGTATGTATGTACGTAGTGTAAATGTTTGTGTGCATGTAAGTTTGTGTTTGTGTCTGTTTGTGGAGTGTGTTTGTGGTGTGTGTTTGTGATTGTGTAAGTGGTGTATGTCAGTCCGTCAGTCAGTCCGTGTGTGAGTGAGTGTAGTGAAGCGATTACAGGACGAGGACTAACGTCTCGTCGGGTATCAAAACAATGTGTGGTGTATCTAGGGTGCGGGCCGCTGGCCATCGTCAGAGCGACGAGTGCCAGTGGTTTGCGGTGGTTGACCGCGCCTACGCCTGCGATGGCGGTGTGTGCGTGTCTGTGTCGGTGTTTGTGTGGGTGTCGCGTTCGCGATGGTGATGTTGTCATCCGGGTCTACCGTTACGTGTCTGGGACGTCTTATTGGGTTGAGACTATGGTGAAGGGTGGTGTACCCGCATGCCTTCCTAACCAAGATGTTGGGATGGTTAGGCGCCTTGTCAAAGAAGCGTCGCAAGATCTCTTTAAAGTGTTGAGCTATCGTCGGAAGCTCTAGGTCGCGGTGAAGGTCAACGTTTCGGATGAACCACGGAGCTCCGGTTGCCATGCGCGTGAATTTATTTTGAACTACTTGCAAACGACGTAAGTAGCTCGGTCGGGTGTGCGCGAAAACGACGCTTGCGTATGACAGTATGGGCCGTACGATGGTTTTGTACAGCGTCACTTTGTGTTTGAGCGGAAGTTTGCTTCGCCCACACACAAGTGGATAAAGGCGACTGAGGACAAATCGGGCTCTATTGCATACCGTATCAATATGTTTCTTGAAGTTCATATTGCTGTTGAACGTGACTCCTAAGTATTTGTAATCCTTCACCCATGGTATGGGTGTTTCATACAATTTAATGACGTCGGTCGGTCGTTTTTTAGCGCGGATGCTATTCGCGTTACCGAAGAGTACCGCTGCACTCTTGGTGGGGTTCACTTCAATCCGCCTTTTCTGAACCAGTTGCCTAGTTCATCGACGGCGGCTTGAAGCACTTTAATGTTCCTGCTCAATGTTGAGCGGTTCAATAGAGCGGAGCCAAAGTAGAGTGCCGTATCGTCAGCGTACTGAGCGAGCTGGACACTCAGAAACTTGGGAATTTCGCTCGTGAAGAGCGAAAAAAGAGTGGGAGAGAGGACTGAACCTTGTGGCACGCCAGACCTGATGGGTCTGGGTGAGGATAGGGTGCCCTCTACTCGATATCGGAAGGAGCGATCAGTAAGGTAGGCTCGTATGATGCGCACGAGCCTGTCTGGCACTCCCAATTGATACAGCTTGAATACTAAGCCGTTGTGCCATACCTTGTCGAATGCCTTCGCGACATCGAAAAACACGGCTGCCGTGGTAGCGTGAAGTTGACGCCGTACGAGAATGTACTCGGTGAGTCGGTGAGCCTGCTGGGGACACGAGTGAGCGGTTCTGAATCCGAACTGTATGTCGGGTATCAGGTTGAGCTCCGCGATGTAATGATTAAGACGCGCGAGAATTAATCTTTCGTAAAGTTTCCCGATCGAGTTATTTAAGCTTATAGGCCTATAGCTACTCGGATTAGCTTTAGGTTTATTGGGTTTTGGGATACCGATAACAATGGAATCCTTCCATTGTTCGGGGAACGCGCTGTTAGACAATAGAATATTAAAAATGGTAACCAATAAAGTAATAAGAGTCGAGGGTAGGATTTTAAGAACCCTATTGTTTATTGCCCCTTAAACCCCTCTCGAAAAAAAAAATTAAAGTTGGTTATGAGGAAATATTTGCTAGTTTGCTCTTTTGAAAACTTTAAATGTCTTTATGACAAGATTTGTTGATGCTAATGCTATTTGTATTTATCACGGACACTTTATCATATTTACTATGTACAAGTAACTATACTTCAAACTTAATACAATAACACTGTTGCACTAATATTACTTATATTTTATATATATTATTCTTTTTTTATAACTTTTCTTATTGTTTCTTATATATGTATGATAATCCAAATAAAACTAATAACAATTAAGTTTAGTTAGGTAAATAATTCATAAGATTAAAATTTTAGATTAAATTAGAAAACTTCAATATTTTATTTTTTAACAATTGGGCCGAGGACTTTTGGACAGCCCTAGCACAGGCTTAGGTCTAATTGGGCTGCCAGTTGCAATCACCAGCCTTAAGTTTTAGTCTAATGCTTTGGTCTATAAATTATGGTGTAAATGGTTTTCACTTTTTTAAGTCTCTAAATAAATAAATAAAAAAAAAACAACCGCATCCCAATCGCTAACTACGACACGCTAAAAACTTGGATATCATCTGAGAAATTTTGTGCCACATGGAAACTGTGGAATGATCTTCCTTGCGCGATGTCTGACCTCGCAGGACGATACGACATGCTTCTCTTACATACAATGAGTTAGTTATAGATGTGGCCGACTCCACTTGATTGTGGTGTGGATGAGGACAGCTGTTAGTTACTTAGGAGATGTATTGTTATCTATAATAATGTAATATTATATATTGGTAAGATTGTGTAAGATTTAGTCACATAGAGTACGAACTGTTGATGTGTGCCCAATTTAATACAAGAAAAAGTGTAAAATGTATACCTAATAGGAATGTAATTATATACCTACTACTACTTATAGTGTCGGGCCCCGGGGCCTTCTTGGAGTTAAGCTCCTTAATGATTAGCTTCACCTCTTCGTAAGAGGTGGGTTTTATTACATCGCCTGAAGGGCTCAGGGCGGAGCGACGTTCAACTTCACGATCAACTTCGTCAACGTGTGTCGGGTCGGCTGCTGCATTTGGAGAGCACTGACTCTCGAGACTATCGGCGAGGCATTCAGCCTTCTCATCGTCATCGAGCGCCGGCTGCAGTCCCGGTCTGTCCAAAGGAGGCATGACAGTGGGCAGCTCCTGTTTGAACGCGCGAGGCAGCTTCCAGAAAGCCACATGTGATGGCTTAAGGTTGCCGAGCAAGCGGTCCCAACGTTCGCCGCGGAGTTCCGCGATACGTTCCCGTACCACCCGCTGTAGGTAGCGGAGGTGGCGCCTTTTCTCGACCGACGGATACCTGTCGTAAAGTCTAGTGGCTCTGTGCTTCTGTGTGAGTAAGTTCCTGACCTCTGGAGGCAGGTTTAGGCGATGCGGTTGCATCGTCGGAACCTACCTGGAGCAGGCCTTGATCCTATTCTGTATATGTGACGTCACATGAGAGATAGCACTGTGAGCCGTGTCGACCGAGTCGATGACGTCCGGTATAAGGTCAAGGTCGTCGGACTTGATAGACTCGAGTTCCTTTTCCAGCCGTTGCCAGTCGATCACTGTTTTCGTTGGTGGTTGAAAGTTAACCGGTGGGCCTAGATTTAGGACGACGGGCCGGTGGTCTGACTCTAATTCGTGAAAAACCTCGATTGAATTTACATTGAGCGTTACGTTCTTAAGTAACGCAACGTCTAGAATGTCGGGTCGGTGCGCGACGTTATCCGGATAATGTGTTGGTTCGTCGGGTGCTATTACTGAAAAGTTCAGCGTGTCTGTCAGCGAATCTAATAAGATTCCGTTTCTATTTGTGGCTCTACTGTTCCAGCTGGAGTGTTTGGCGTTAAGATCGCCGCCCACTATGACTGTGGCCCCGTGGCCGAGTAATGCTTCTATATCTGTGTATAATACTTGTTTGTTGGGCGGAAGATAAGCTGAAATAACAGTGATCGGCTGGTGATTCGCCATACTGACCCGGATGGCAGAGGCCTCGATGTTAGTGAGGACCGGAGGATCTATAGGTATACAGTGTAGAGACCTTTTAAAATAAATGAGGGTGCCGCCCATACGGGTGGTGTGATCATTCCTGACTAAGTTATAATTAGCGATACGCGGATCGCGTATACGTGGTTTTAGAAATGTCTCTTGCACTTGTGCGCGGCACGAGAAAACGTCGTTAGAAAGAGTAGGACAAGATTATCCCTCAGCAGCGCGACATCGAAGAGCTCAATGAATACATCGACGCTCACTGATAGAACCCGAAGACTCGCGCAACGTACCAAAAGGCAAGCAGCAGCAGCCGAAGTACAAACTAAACAACGACAATGCTCTCAAGCGGCAACAGGGTTAAGTGGGAAAGAGCCAACACTAGAACCAGTGGCAACTGTTACTCAACAGACGACTCCTTGTGACAAATCCGACCGAAACGGGAGTGGTGGGCCACGAAATTTGGTGGTGAGAGCTAAAACGCCAGAATTGGATTCTGTCGAGGATTTGAGTGATGGAAAGTGGGAGCAACCGCGACACCACAAGCGTAATCCAAAACGTCAACTGTTAAAGTAGGAACTGGTAGCAATAATAGTGAACTTCAATCGGTTGAACGTTTGAAATACATTCAAGCTTGGTCATTTAAACCAGAAACTACAGAAGCTCAAATCCACAACCACATAAATAAAATTCAACCATCAAGTGATTATTTTGTTGAAAAAAGAAATATTAAGACCGAAAGGCACGCCGCTTTTGTTATCGGAATGCCAGAATGTTTATACCCGCTATTAACCGCGCCGACTTCGTGGCCGCCGGGGATCCACTATTCAAACTGGTTTCGAGCCCGTCCCCGCAGCGAGCGGGGCAACCACGCAGCTTCGGCAATCATCGACAGCCAGTGAGTACTTGCCGCCGGCCGTGGCAACACATGCGACGATCACTTATGATGCAAGTGTATGTATGACAAACACCACACACAAGAATACCCTGACTCAAAAACGTACTGATTTCGTACTATGTGTACAAAATATTCAATCCCTAAATTCTAAAACACAGCGACTTGAAGTATTATTGGAAAGTGACCTTAGATGTGATGTGTTAGCAATAACCGAGCATTGGCTAAAAAGTGACGAACTACGTTATGTGCATATTTGTAACTATACTTTAATATCTAGCTACTGTCGCGCGAACATGGAACGCGGAGGTTCTTGCTTGTTTGTGAAATCACACATAAAAGCAGTAGAAAACGTAAGGATTTGCAATTTATCGGTGGAACGCGTCTGTGAAATCTCCGCGGTAGAATTAGTAGATTATCAAATTTCAGTTATTTGTTTTTATCGATCCAATCATCACACGATAAAGGATTCAGACTTTTTAAATGTATTAGAACGAGTACTCAATTTAGTTAATGAAATGGAACTTGATTGTATTATAACTGGCGATGCCAACATCGACAGCTTGGTGACTAGTCCGGGACGTAAACAACTAGAGGATTTGCTTATCGCTCATAACTTTCATAACGAAGTTACATTTCCTACCCGCGTTACACCTACCTCTTCGTCGTCAATCGACCACATTTATACAAACATAGTTTGTAAAAACGTGTTGCCAGTAAAATCTAAATTATGCGACCATTATGCGGTCACTGGCTACTTTGAGTGGGAATCACCTACACCTAGCCGTCAGGTATCAGTTGTTAAAAGATGTTACACAACGGCCGCTCGTTATGACTTCATTTATGCCATTAATAGTATTGATTGGAATAAGTTATGTGAAAATCAGCCAGACACAAATGACTTTGCGAAAGCTATTATTAATTTAATCATACAAAAAATTGACATATGCTTCCAGCTTAAAAAAATTCAAACGAAAAAGTATAAAAATTGGATAGATGATAAAATATTTAACTTTAAAGTATTGCTTCATGACCTTATTGACATTCGAGACAAATTCCCAAATGACATCTATATTAAGAGTAAAGTTGACGAATATTCCGATTATTATAATAAATTATTGCGTAACAAGAGGACCTCATTCTATACGCAGATTATTGAGAGTAGCCCCAACACTAATAAAACGATGTGGGGCATCGTGAACACAGAAATGTGTAAAAGCAACAAGTCCAACATAGATTTTACCGACATTATAAAAAAACCTGATGGTACTTGTTTTGCATCAAAAAAAGAATTGGTTAATTGCTTAAACAAACAATTCGTGACGGCGGCGGATCAATGCGGCGCTCCGATTGCAAACTCACAATTGTATACTCTTTATCTTAAGCATACTACACCATCTGCTGACCGTTCAATAAAATTACCCTGGTTCACACCTAACGAGGTGTACAATATTATTATGAAAAAAGTCGCTAATAAACCCACAAAAGACATTTACGAAATATCGGTAGAGTTGCTGCGATCAATTGCTGACCCACTATGCACTCCGTTAGCTATATTGTTTAATAGGTGCATAAGAGACGGAATATATCCGGAATACTTCAAAAAAGTAAGAGTCGTTCCTCTTTATAAGGGTAAAGGCAAAAAGACGGATTCCAACTGCTATAGACCTATTTCAATAATACCAGCTGTTGCAAAAATATTCGAAAATGGTCTCACCTCTCGAATAACAAATTATCTTAGCAGCGTGGCAGCTATCTCAGATCGGCAATATGCGTATCGCGCGGGTCATTCAACCACCATGTTGACTCGTAAAGTAGTCGAATGCATTTTAAATGCCCGCGAGAAAGGGCTAGAGGTCGCACTGCTTTTCTGTGACCTGTCTAAGGCATTTGACGTAGCCGATCATTGCGTACTAGCTACTAAGTTTCAGCACTACGGTATTGATCACCGAACGTTAAAACTTATGTTAGATTTCATGAGCAATAGAGTTCAATACGTTACGGGTAGCGGGTGTGAATTAAAGTCAGACGGTCTCTATACGACTGTAGGAGTACCTCAGGGTTCCTCATTGTCTAATCTCGCCTTCTCTATTCTGCTGAACGACTTACCGAGAATCGTAGAGAACGCCGAAGTATACATGTACGCTGATGATGTGGCTACTGTGATAACTGCGCCGGGACTAGATGCTCTCGAACAAAAGCTCAACTCGGTAATAAATCAATTGGCTGAATGGTTCCGCGGAAACGGTCTGGTGTTAAATCTTACAAAGACCCAATTTATATGTTTCGATCTCTCTGGTCGGACTCGGCGGCAGCTGGTTGTAAATATCAATGATGTTCGTTTACAACAGGTTAAAGCAGCGTCCTTCCTCGGTTTTCATTTAGATCAAACTTTGTCATGGGATCACCACATCGAAAATCTATCTGGTAGATTAGCCCGTAGCTGTTTCGCACTAAGTAGACTTTCCTCGACATTGTCAAAGAAAGCGCTACGTACCTGTTACTTCGCAACCTTTCAGTCACAGGTACAATATGGAGTTGAATTTTGGGGACGCGCCGCGGACTTTGAACGAGTTTGTCGCCTGCAAAGGCGAGCCGTTCGCATACTAGCTGGTATACCGTCGGACCAATGCGTAAGACCTTTCTTCGTTTCTCTAAAAATATTAACAATACCAAGACTCCTGATACTACAGGTAGGCTTATACGCCCGAGCTCAGTTACACCAGTATAAAAAAAGAGGCGACACCAGCCAGTACCAGCTGCGACACGCAAATCGCCTAAATACAGTCCCACATAGCCTGGAAAAAGCTTTCCGCACAATACATGCTATGAGCCCTCGGGTTTATAATAAACTCCCGGACTATATCACAAGCGTGTCAAATTGTAACACTTTTAAATATAAACTCAAAAGGTGGCTCATTGAGCGCTCGTTTTACTCATATAATGAATTTATAAATTAATAATTGAATTATTATGTTAAGTATGATATAATTATAGTATGACGTGTAATAGTATTTACGAATAAAAACTTGAACTTGAACTTGAACTTGAACTAAGAATAGGTCTAATTGATGTTCGTGAGCGAACTCCGTCACCAAGTCTAGTTGAGGCTTAAGGCCTTGGGCGTTAAAATACGCTATACGGAGCGTATGTGGTTTAACCCGTCCGCTTACGTAATTAGGCATCGCGAATGTTTTTATACTTTCGCCCTATATCGGTGAGGGCACGGAATATTTTGCCGTTGTCTGCCATAACTTGCAGGAGCGACGGCGGGTCGTCCCGGACAGCCTCGAGCCTGCTGGCCAGGGCTATGATTTCATCTATGTCGAACAGCTCTGACAGTTTGAACATGAAGGCAAAGGTGCTGCCGCCTTTGTTACCTGTTGCCGCGGACGCGGGCGCCGGTGGCCTCGGTCGCGGGACAGACGCCGCCGGGCGGGACGCTAGCGGTGGCCGGAGGGGCGCGGGGGCCGCGAGAGTGGCCTCTGTGGCAGCGTTGGCAGCCGGAGGAGACCTCGCCCAGGCGTTTACCTTCGGAGGCGGCGCAGGTTTGAAGATCGGAATGAACTCCACCTTCTCTGCTCTGCCTTGCGGCTGGCGGCGCCCTGGGTGACGCTTGTGTTTGGGTGCCTTGGGACACCCGCGATAGCTCGCGGGGTGCCCCTTCTCCCCGCACAAGACGCAGGCCGGGGGCTCCGCGCATTGCGCTGGTCGAGGGCACTCCGGCGTGCCGTGTTTGCCGAGGCACTTCACACACCTCGGGGTGTGTTCGCAGTTGCGTGCCGAGTGCCCGTATAACTGGAATCTGTGACACTGACCAGGCCCCCCGCGGTTGCGAGGAGCTTCGGCCCGGATGCCCTGAAGGGAACAAACCGATTTTATGTTAAAAATTTCATTTCCCTCTTGCGTGAGGTCGAGGACGACGAGAACCATGTTAAATGGTTGTTTGTTTGTGGTTCCGCGCATACGGTGCACCTCGTGTGCAGGGTAACCCTGCTCTTTGAGGTCCGACAGAATGTCGGCCTCGTCTAACTCTCTGGGGACGTTCCTAATAACAACCCTCAGACGCTTCTCCTCGGGCAGGGCATACGTGTGGAAACCCACACTCAGCTCTCTAAGAAGGGATGTCAAGGCGCGGTGGTCCGCTACCTCTTTGGTCTCTAATTTGATGAGAGATTGGTACGCCCTCGCCTGGAAGGAGAGCGTCTTCGGGGTCCTATTTTTGATAACCAACCAGCGGCCTCGGTCTCCTATAAAAATAGGAGGCGGGCGCTTGGTCGGAGGCGGTACGCGGGCTTTAGCGGGCGCGGGCGCGGGCGCGGGAGTGGAGCCAGTCGTGGCCGCGGCTTTCTTGGCGGGTGTGCCATCAAGAGAAGGCGATTCGCGACCGCGCTTCTTCTTGCGACTGACGGTGATGAAGCCGTCAGCATCTGACGCAACACTCTCCGCTCTCGACGGTAGAGCGGTTTCGGGCTGGGCCGGTGAAGCACTAGAAGCCTGAGGGGCTTCCGTGCGGTCAGGACTGACCACGGAGACCTTAGGGGTCACCTGCGCGTCAAAGAACGCCAGAAGGAAAGGCGGACGGGCTGATCGGGTGATCACTTTCCTTGGTTTGACCGAAGCTACGGAGGTTGCGTCGGAGTCATTACCTAGTTCCATTTCGGATTCCCCGTCGGAACCCGAAACGTCAGACGATGAGTTATATTTGTTGGATTTCGCTTTGACAGCGGCATCCACTGTCTCGTTGATTGTTACTTTCATTAGCGGAGCGATCTTCTCCGAGAAATAACCTATCTAAGAGAGCGCTGAAGAAGCTCTCGTCGGGAACCAATGGTGAAACCATGGTTGTCATATTTATTAACTAGGTTGGGCGGGCAACAACCCCCGCTGCCCGGGTCAGGCAGAGGGGGAATATAATAATTAAGTGGACAACTATAGTTAAGTTGTACACTTGCACATTAACAAATAATATTAATAATAATAAAATATGCAAAAATTAAAAGAAATTAATAATAATAATTAAGCCTAAGACTAAGCTTTTGGATGAAGACTGGCTGGGCCGGAACCCCGATGCACGCTGTGCAGGCCCCCGCAGAGAAGACACACACGGCACGAACTGCAACTCACAAACACACACGATTAGCGTGCAGAATCAAGAACACAGCACAGGTGATAACTAACACGATCGTAAAACCGGGTAATTAACACAGATAATAACTAAGCTACGTTCCGCGAAGGAACGTAACAGGTGCGAGACTCAAAGAGTCCCGAACAATAGCGCGCGATAACAATAGCTAGCCCAGGTGGCCTGAGCAGATAGTGCGATAACGCAGGTAATAAAAATATTCGAAGGAGGACAGATAACGCGGCACGTGTGCTCGCGTTGCCTGCCTGAATCGAACTGACCTCTGGTAAGATACGCATAATGTAGTTATCATACTTTTGAGCCGCGGCCATCTTGGATTTGAAAAATGATTACAAAATCGTTCTCTGCACCCTCGAGAACCTCGGATACGATACCCATAATGTAGTTATCATAATTTTGAGCGGCGGCCATCTTGGATTTCAAAAATGATCAAAAAATCGTTCTCTGCACCCTCGAAAACCTCAGATACGATACCCATAATGTAGTTATCATAATTTTGAGCGGCGGCCATCTTGGATTTGAAAAATGATCACAAAATCGTTCTCAGCACCCTCGAGAACCTCGGATACGATACCCATATTTTTATGATCATAATCTTGCACGGCGGCCATCTTGGATTTGAAAAATGATCACAAAATCGTTCTCTGCACCCTCGAGAACCTCGGAGACGATACCCATAATGTAGTTATCATTATTTTGAGCGGCGGCCATCTTGGATTTCAAAAATGATCACAAAATCGTTCTCAGCACCCTCGAGAAACTCGGATACGATACCCATAATCTAGTTATCATACTTTTGAGCGGTGGCCATCTCGGATTTAAAAATGATCCCAAAATTGTTTTCTGCACCCTCGAGAACCTCGGACACGATATCCATATTGCTGACAACATAATTGTTTGCGGCAGCCCTCTCGGATTTCAAAAATGATCACAGAATTTTTCTCTGCACCCTCGAGAACCTCGGGCACGATATCCATATTGCTAAAATCATAATTTTGTGCGGCGGCCATCTTGGATTTGAAAAATGATTACCAAATCGTTCTCTGCACCCTCGAGAATCTTGGACAAGATATCCATATTGCTGAAATCATAATTTTGTGCGGCGGCCATCTTGGATTTGAAAAATGATCACAAAATCGTTCTCAGCACCCTCGAGAACCTCGGATACGATACCCATAATGTAGTTATCATACTTTTGAGCGGCGGCCATCTTCGATTTGAAAAATGATCACAAAATCGTTCTCTGCACCCTCGAGAACCTCGGACAAGATATCAATATTGCTGACAACATAATTGTTTGCGACAGCCCTCTTGGATTTCAAAAATGATTACAGAATTGTTCTCTGCACCCTCGAGAACCTCGGACACGATATCCATATTGCTAAAATCATAATTTTTTGCGGCGGCCATCTTGGATTTGAAAATGATTACCAAATCGTTCTCTGCACCCTCGAGAATCTTGAACACGATATCCATATTGCTGAAATCATAATTTTGTGCGGCGGCCATCTTGGATTTGAAAAATGATCACAAAATCGTTCTCAGCACCCTCGAGAACCTCTGGTACGATACCCATAATGTAGTTATCATACTTTTGAGCCGCGGCCATCTTGGATTTGAAAAATGATCACAAAATCATTCTCTGCACCCTCGAGAACCTCGGATACGATACCCATAATATAGTTATCATAATTTTGAGCGGCGGCCATCTTGGATTTCAAAAATAATCACAAAATCGTTCTCTGCACCCTCGAGAACCTCGGACACGATATCCATATTGTTAAAATCATAATTTTTTGCGGCGGCCATCTTGGATTTGAAAATGATTACCAAATCGTTCTCTGCACCCTCGAGAATCTTGGACACGATATCCATATTGCTGAAATCATAATTTTGTGCGGCGGCCATCTTGGAATTGAAAAATGATCACAAAATCGTTCTCAGCACACTCGAGAACATCTGGTACGATACCCATAATGTAGTTATCATAATTTTGAGCGGCGGCCATCTTGGGTTTGAAAAATGAACAAAAAATCGTTCTCAGCACCCTCGAGAACCTCGGATACGATTCCCCTTATTTTTATGATCATAATCTTGCACGGCGGCCATCATGGATTTGAAAAATGATCACAAAATCGTTCTCTGCACCCTCGAGAACCTACTAGATACGATACCCATAATCTAGTTATTATACTTTTGAGCAGCGGCCATCTCGGATTTAAAAATGATCCCAAAATTGTTTTCTGCACCCACGAAAACCTCGGCGACGATATCCATATTGCTGAAAACATAATATTGTGTGGCGGCCATCTTGGATTAGAAAAATGATCACAAAATCGTTCTCAGCACCCTCGAGAACCTCGGATACGATACCCATAATGTAGTTATCATACTTTTGAGCGGCGGCCATCTCGGATTTAAAAATGATCCCAAAATTGTTCTCTGCACACTCGAGAACCTTGGACACGATATCCATATTGCTAAAATCATAATTTTGTGCGGCGGCCATCTTGGATTTGAAAAATGATCACCAAATCGTTCTCTGCACCCTCGAGAATCTTGGACACGATATCCATATTGCTGAAATCATAATTTTGTGCGGCGGCCATCTTGGATTTGAAAAATGATCACAAAATCGTTCTCAGCACCCTCGAAAACCTCGGATACGATAGCCATAATGTAGTTATCATACTTTTGAGCGGCGGCCATCTTCGATTTGAAAAATGATCACAAAATCGTTCTCTGCACCCTCGAGAACCTCTGGTACGATACCCATAATGTAGTTATCATACTTTTGAGCCGCGGCCATCTTGGATTTGAATAATGATCACAAAATCGTTCTCTGCACCCTCGAGAACCTCGGATACGATACCCATAATGTAGTTATCATACTTTTGAGCGGCGGCCATCTCGGATTTAAAAATGATCCCAAAATTGTTCTCTGCACACTCGAGAACCTCGGACAGGATATCCATATTGCTAAAATCATAATTTTGTGCGGCGGCCATCTTGGATTTGAAAAATGATCACCAAATCGTTCTCTGCACCCTCGAGAATCTTGGACACGATATCCATATTGCTGAAATCATAATTTTGTGCGGCGGCCATCTTGGATTTGAAAAATGATCACAAAATCGTTCTCAGCACCCTCGAAAACCTCGGATACGATAGCCATAATGTAGTTATCATACTTTTGAGCGGCGGCCATCTTCGATTTGAAAAATGATCACAAAATCGTTCTCTGCACCCTCGAGAACCTCTGGTACGATACCCATAATGTAGTTATCATACTTTTGAGCCGCGGCCATCTTGGATTTGAATAATGATCACAAAATCGTTCTCTGCACCCTCGAGAACCTCGGATACGATACCCATAATGTAGTTATCATACTTTCGAGTGGCGGCCATCTTGGATTTGAAAAATGATCACAAAATCGTTCTCTGCACTCTCGAGAACCTCGGAAACGATACCCATATTCTTGTGATCATAATCAAGCACGGCGGCCCTCTTGGATTTTAAAAATGATCACAAAATCGTTCTCTGCACTCTCGAGAACCTTGGATACGATACCCATATTTTTATGATCATAATCTTGCACGGCGGCCATCTTGGATTTGAAAAATGATCACAAAATCGTTCTCAGCACCCTCGAGAAACTCGGATACGATACCCATAATGTAGTTATCATACTTTTGAAGGGCGGCCATCTTGGATTTGAAAACTGATCACAAAATCGTTCTCTGCACCCTTGAGAACCTCGGATACGATAACCATAATCTAGTTATCATACTTTTGAGCGGCGGCCATCTCGGATTTAAAAATGACCCCAAAATTGTTTTCTGCACCCTCGAGAACCTCGGACACGATATCCATATTGCTGAAAACATAATTGCTTGCGGCAGCTCTCTTGGACGTAAAAAATGATCACAGAATTGTTCTCTGCACCCTCGAGAACCTACTAGATACGATACCCATAATCTAGTTATTATACTTTTGAGCGGCGGCCATCTCGGATTTAAAAATGATCCCAAAATTGTTTTCTGCACCCACGAGAACCTCGGCGACGATATCCATATTGCTGAAAACATAATATTGTGTGGCGGCCATCTTGGATTAGAAAAATGATCACAAAATCGTTTTCAGCACCCCCGAGAACCTCGGATACGATACCCATAATGTAGTTATCATACTTTTGAGCGGCGGCCATCTTGGATTTGAATAATGATCACAAAATCGTTCTCTGCACCCTCGAGAAACTCGGATACGATACCCATAATGTAGTTATCATACTTTTGAGTGGCGGCCATCTTGGATTTGAAAAATGATCACAAAATCGTTCTCTGCACTCTCGAGAACCTCGGATACGATACCCATATTTTTGTGATCATAATCTTGCACGGTGGCCCTCTTGGATTTTAAAAATAATCACAAAATCGTTCTCTGCACTCTCGAGAACCTTGGATACGATACCCATATTTTTATGATCATAATCTTGCACGGTGGCCATCTTGGATTTGAAAAATGATCACAAAATTGTTCTCAGCACCCTCGAGAAACTCGGATACGATACCCATAATGTAGTTATCATACTTTTGAGCGGCGGCCATCTTGGATTTGAAAAATGATCACAAATTCGTTCTCTGCACTCTCGAGAACCTAGAATACGATACCCATAATCTAGTTATCATACTTTTGAGCGGCGGCCATCTCGGATTTAAAAATGATCCCAAAATTGTTTTCTGCACCCACGAGAACCTCGGCGACGATATCCATATTGCTGAAAACATAATATTGTGTGGCGGCCATCTTGGATTAGAAAAATGATCACAAAATCGTTCTCAGCACCCCCGAGAACCTCGGATACGATACCCATAATGTAGTTATCATACTTTTGAGCGGCGGCCATCTTGGATTTGACAACTGATCACAAAATCGTTCTCAGCACCCTCGAGAACCTCGGATACGATACCCATAATCTAGTTATCATACTTTTGAGCGGCGGCCATCTCGGATTTAAAAATGATCCCAAAATTGTTCTCTGCACCCTCGAGAACCTCGGACACGATATCCATATTGCTAAAATCATAATTTTGTGCGGCGGCCATCTTGGATTTGAAAAATGATCACCAAATCGTTCTCTGCACACTCGAGAATCTTGGACACGATATCCATATTGCTGAAATCATAATTTTGTGCGGCGGCCATCTTGGATTTGAAAAATGATCACAAAATCGTTCTCAGCACCCTCGAAAACCTCGGATACGATAGCCATAATTTAGTTATCATAATTTTGTGCGGCGGCCATCTTGGATTTGAAAAATGATCACAAAATCGTTCTCAGCACCCTCGAAAACCTCGGATACGATAGCCATAATGTAGTTATCATACTTTTGAGCGGCGGCCATCTTCGATTTGAAAAATGATCACAAAATCGTTCTCTGCACCCTCGAGAAACTCGGATACGATACCCATAATGTAGTTATCATACTTTTCAGTGGCGGCCATCTTGGTGTTGAAAAATGATCACAAAATCGTTCTCTGCACTCTCGAGAACCTCGGATACGATACCCATATTTTTGTGATCATAATCTTGCACGGTGGCCCTCTTGGATTTTAAAAATGATCACAAAATCGTTCTCTGCACTCTCGAGAACCTTGGATACGATACCCATATTTTTATGATCATAATCTTGCACGGTGGCCATCTTGGATTTGAAAAATGATCACAAAATCTATCTCAGCACCCTCGAGAAACTCGGATACGATACCCATAATGTAGTTATCATACTTTTGAGCGGCGGCCATCTTGGATTTGAAAAATGATCACAAATTCGTTCTCTGCACTCTCGAGAACCTAGGATACGATACCCATAATCTAGTTATCATACTTTTGAGCGGCGGCCATCTCGGATTTAAAAATGATCCCAAAATTGTTTTCTGCACCCACGAGAACCTCGGCGACGATATCCATATTGCTGAAAACATAATATTGTGTGGCGGCCATCTTGGATTAGAAAAATGATCACAAAATCGTTCTCAGCACCCCCGAGAACCTCGGATACGATACCCATAATGTAGTTATCATACTTTTGAGCGGCGGCCATCTTGGATTTGACAAATGATCACAAAATCGTTCTCAGCACCCTCGAGAACCTCGGATACGATACCCATAATGTAGTTATCATACTTTTGAGCGGCGGCCATCTCGGATTTAAAAATGATCCCAAAATTGTTCTCTGCACCCTCGAGAACCTCGGACACGATATCCATATTGCTAAAATCATAATTTTGTGCGGCGGCCATCTTGGATTTGAAAAATGATCACCAAATCGTTCTCTGCACACTCGAGAATCTTGGACACGATATCCATATTGCTGAAATCATAATTTTGTGCGGCGGCCATCTTGGATTTGAAAAATGATCACAAAATCGTTCTCAGCTCCCTCGAAAACCTCGGATACGATAGCCATAATGTAGTTATCATACTTTTGAGCGGCGGCCATCTTCGATTTGAAAAATGATCACAAAATCGTTCTCTGCACCCTCGAGAACCTCTGGTACGATACCCATAATGTAGTTATCATACTTTTGAGCCGCGGCCATCTTGGATTTGAATAATGATCACAAAATCGTTCTCTGCACCCGCGAGAACCTCGGATACGATAGCCATAATGTAGTTATCATACTTTTGAGCGGCGGCCATCTTCGATTTGAAAAATGATCACAAAATCGTTCTCTGCACACTCGAGAACCTCTGGTACGATACCCATAATGTAGTTATCATACTTTTGAGCCGCGGCCATCTTGGATTTGAATAATGATCACAAAATCGTTCTCTGCACTCTCGAGAACCTCGGAAACGATACCCATATTTTTGTGATCATAATCTTGCACGGCGGCCCTCTTGGATTTTAAAAATGATCACAAAATCGTTCTCTGCACTCTCGAGAACTTTGGATACGATACCCATATTTTTATGATCATAATCTTGCACGGCGGCCATCTTGGATTTGAAAAATGATCACAAAATCGTTCTCAGCACCCTCGAGAAACTCGGATACGATACCCATAATGTAGTTATCATACTTTTGAAGGGCGGCCATCTTGGATTTGAAAACTGATAACAAAATCGTTCTCTGCACCCTTGAGAACCTCGGATACGATACCCATAATCTAGTTATCATACTTTTGAGCGGCGGCCATCTCGGATTTAAAAATGACCCCAAAATTGTTTTTTGCACCCTCGAGAACCTCGGACACGATATCCATATTGCTGAAAACATAATTGCGTGCGGCAGCTCTCTTGGACGTAAAAAATGATCACAGAATTGTTCTCTGCACCCTCGAGAACCTCGGACACGATACCCATAATGTAGTTATCATACTTTTGAGCCGCGGCCATCTTGGATTTGAATAATGATCACAAAATCGTTCTCTGCACCCGCGAGAACCTCGGATACGATACCCATAATGTAGTTATCATACTTTTGAAGGGCGGCCATCTTGGATTTGAAAACTGATCACAAAATCGTTCTCTGCACCCTTGAGAACCTCGGATACGATACCCATAATCTAGTTATCATACTTTTGAGCGGCGGCCATCTCGGATTTAAAAATGACCCCAAAATTGTTTTCTGCACCCTCGAGAACCTCGGACACGATATCCATATTGCTAAAATCATAATTTTGTGCGGCGGCCATCTTGGATTTGAAAAATGATCACCAAATCGTTCTCTGCACACTCGAGAATCTTGGACACGATATCCATATTGCTGAAATCATAATTTTGTGCGGCGGCCATCTTGGATTTGAAAAATGATCACAAAATCGTTCTCAGCACCCTCGAAAACCTCGGATACGATAGCCATAATGTAGTTATCATACTTTTGAGCGGCGGCCATCTTCGATTTGAAAAATGATCACAAAATCGTTCTCTGCACCCTCGAGAACCTCTGGTACGATACCCATAATGTAGTTATCATACTTTTGAGCCGCGGCCATCTTGGATTTGAATAATGATCACAAAATCGTTCTCTGCACCCGCGAGAACCTCGGATACGATACCCATAATGTAGTTATCATACTTTCGAGTGGCGGCCATCTTGGATTTGAAAAATGATCACAAAATCGTTCTCTGCACTCTCGAGAACCTCGGAAACGATACCCATATTTTTGTGATCATAATCTTGCACGGCGGCCCTCTTGGATTTTAAAAATGATCACAAAATCGTTCTCTGCACTCTCGAGAACTTTGGATACGATACCCATATTTTTATGATCATAATCTTGCACGGCGGCCATCTTGGATTTGAAAAATGATCACAAAATCGTTCTCAGCACCCTCGAGAAACTCGGATACGATACCCATAATGTAGTTATCATACTTTTGAAGGGCGGCCATCTTGGATTTGAAAACTGATAACAAAATCGTTCTCTGCACCCTTGAGAACCTCGGATACGATGCCCATAATCTAGTTATCATACTTTTGAGCGGCGGCCATCTCGGATTTAAAAATGACCCCAAAATTGTTTTTTGCACCCTCGAGAACCTCGGACACGATATCCATATTGCTGAAAACATAATTGCGTGCGGCAGCTCTCTTGGACGTAAAAAATGATCACAGAATTGTTCTCTGCACCCTCGAGAACCTCGGACACGATACCCATAATGTAGTTATCATACTTTTGAGCCGCGGCCATCTTGGATTTGAATAATGATCACAAAATCGTTCTCTGCACCCGCGAGAACCTCGGATACGATACCCATAATGTAGTTATCATACTTTTGAAGGGCGGCCATCTTGGATTTGAAAACTGATCACAAAATCGTTCTCTGCACCCTTGAGAACCTCGGATACGATACCCATAATCTAGTTATCATACTTTTGAGCGGCGGCCATCTCGGATTTAAAAATGACCCCAAAATTGTTTTTTGCACCCTCGAGAACCTCGGACACGATATCCATATTGCTGAAAACATAATTGCGTGCGGCAGCTCTCTTGGACGTAAAAAATGATCACAAAGTCGTTCTCTGCACCCTCGAGAACCTCTGGTACGATACCCATAATGTAGTTATCATACTTTTGAGCCGCGGCCATCTTGGATTTGAATAATGATCACAAAATCGTTCTCTGCACCCGCGAGAACCTCGGATACGATACCCATAATGTAGTTATCATACTTTCTAGTGGCGGCCATCTTGGATTTGAAAAATGATCACAAAATCGTTCTCTGCACTCTCGAGAACCTCGGATACGATACCCATATTTTTGTGATCATAATCTTGCACGGTGGCCCTCTTGGATTTTAAAAATGATCACAAAATCGTTCTCTGCACTCTCGAGAACCTTGGATACGATACCCATATTTTTATGATCATAATCTTGCACGGTGGCCATCTTGGATTTGAAAAATGATCACAAAATCTTTCTCAGCACCCTCGAGAAACTCGGATACGATACCCATAATGTAGTTATCATACTTTTGAGCGGCGGCCATCTTGGATTTGAAAACTGATCACAAAATCGTTCTCTGCACCCTTGAGAACCTCGGAAACGATACCCATAATCTAGTTATCATACTTTTGAGCGGCGGCCATCTCGGATTTAAAAATGACCCCAAAATTGTTTTTTGCACCCTCGAGAACCTCGGACACGATATCCATATTGCTGAAAACATAATTGCGTGCGGCAGCTCTCTTGGACGTAAAAAATGATCACAAAATCGTTCTCTGCACCCTCGAGAACCTCTGGTACGATACCCATAATGTAGTTATCATACTTTTGAGCCGCGGCCATCTTGGATTTGAATAATGATCACAAAATCGTTCTCTGCACCCGCGAGAACCTCGGATACGATACCCATAATGTAGTTATCATACTTTCGAGTGGCGGCCATATTGGATTTGAAAAATGATCACAAAATCGTTCTCTGCACTCTCGAGAACCTCGGATACGATACCCATATTTTTGTGATCATAATCTTGCACGGTGGCCCTCTTGGATTTTAAAAATGATCACAAAATCGTTCTCTGCACTCTCGAGAACCTTGGATACGATACCCATATTTTTATGATCATAATCTTGCACGGTGGCCATCTTGGATTTGAAAAATTATCACAAAATCTTTCTCAGCACCCTCGAGAAACTCGGATACGATACCCATAATGTAGTTATCATACTTTTGAGCGGCGGCCATCTTGGATTTGAAAAATGATCACAAATTCGTTCTCTGCACTCTCGAGAACCTAGGATACGATACCCATAATCTAGTTATCATACTTTTGAGCGGCGGCCATCTCGGATTTAAAAATGATCCCAAAATTGTTTTCTGCACCCACGAGAACCTCGGCGACGATATCCATATTGCTGAAAACATAATATTGTGTGGCGGCCATCTTGGATTAGAAAAATGATCACAAAATCGTTCTCAGCACCCCCGAGAACCTCGGATACGATACCCATAATGTAGTTATCATACTTTTGAGCGGCGGCCATCTTGGATTTGACAAATGATCACAAAATCGTTCTCAGCACCCTCGAGAACCTCGGATACGATACCCATAATGTAGTTATCATACTTTTGAGCGGCGGCCATCTCGGATTTAAAAATGATCCCAAAATTGTTCTCTGCACCCTCGAGAACCTCGGACACGATATCCATATTGCTAAAATCATAATTTTGTGCGGCGGCCATCTTGGATTTGAAAAATGATCACCAAATCGTTCTCTGCACACTCGAGAATCTTGGACACGATATCCATATTGCTGAAATCATAATTTTGTGCGGCGGCCATCTTGGATTTGAAAAATGATCACAAAATCGTTCTCAGCACCCTCGAAAACCTCGGATACGATAGCCATAATGTAGTTATCATACTTTTGAGCGGCGGCCATCTTCGATTTGAAAAATGATCACAAAATCGTTCTCTGCACCCTCGAGAACCTCTGGTACGATACCCATAATGTAGTTATCATACTTTTGAGCCGCGGCCATCTTGGATTTGAATAATGATCACAAAATCGTTCTCTGCACCCGCGAGAACCTCGGATACGATACCCATAATGTAGTTATCATACTTTAGAGTGGCGGCCATCTTGGATTTGAAAAATGATCACAAAATCGTTCTCTGCACTCTCGAGAACCTCGGAAACGATACCCATATTTTTGTGATCATAATCTTGCACGGCGGCCCTCTTGGATTTTAAAAATAATCACAAAATCGTTCTCTGCACTCTCGAGAACTTTGGATACGATACCCATATTTTTATGATCATAATCTTGCACGGCGGCCATCTTGGATTTGAAAAATGATCACAAAATCGTTCTCAGCACCCTCGAGAAACTCGGATACGATACCCATAATGTAGTTATCATACTTTTGAAGGACGGCCATCTTGGATTTGAAAACTGATCACAAAATCGTTCTCTGCACCCTTGAGAACCTAGGATACGATACCCATAATCTAGTTATCATACTTTTGAGCGGCGGCCATCTCGGATTTAAAAATGATCCCAAAATTGTTTTCTGCACCCTCGAGAACCTCGGACACGATATCCATATTGCTGATAACATAATTTTGCGCGGCGGCCATCTTGGATTAGAAAAATGATCACAAAATCGTTCTCTGCACCCTCGAGAACCTCTGGTACGATACCCATTATGTAGTTATCATACTTTTGAGCCGCGGCCATCTTGGATTTGAATAATGATCACAAAATCGTTCTCTGCACCCTCGAGAAACTCGGATACGATACCCATAATGTAGTTATCATACTTTTGAGTGGCGGCCATCTTGGATTTGAAAAATGATCACAAAATCGTTCTCTGCACTCTCGAGAACCTCGGATACGATACCCATATTTTTGTGATCATAATCTTGCACGGTGGCCCTCTTGGATTTTAAAAATGATCACAAAATCGTTCTCTGCATTCTCGAGAACCTTGGATACGATACCCATATTTTTATGATCATAATCTTGCACGGCGGCCATCTTGGATTTGAAAAATGATCACCAAATCGTTCTCTGCACACTCGAGAATCTTGGACACGATATCCATATTGCTGAAATCATAATTTTGTGCGGCGGCCATCTTGGATTTGAAAAATGATCACAAAATCGTTCTCTGCACCCTCGAGAACCTCGGACACGATATCCATAATGTAGTTATCATACTTTTGAGCGGCGGCCATCTCGGATTTAAAAATGATTCCAAAATTGTTTTCTGCACCCTCGAGAACCTCGGACACGATATCCATATTGCTGAGAACATAATTTTGTGCGGCGGCCATCTTGGATTAGAAAAATGATCACAAAATCGTTCTCAGCACCCTCGAGAACCTCGCATACGATACCCATAATGTAGTTATCATACTTTTGAGCGGCGGCCATCTTGGATTTGAAAACTGATCACAAAATCGTTCTCTGTACCCTCGAGAACCTAGGATACGATACCCATAATCTAGTTATCATACTTTTGAGCGGCGGCCATCTTGGATTTGAAAAATGATCACAAAATCGTTCTCTGCACTCTCGAGAACCTCGGATACGAAACCCATATTTTTGTGATCATAATCTTGCACGGCGGCCATCTCGGATTTGAAAATGATCCCAAAATTATTTTCTGCACCCTCGAGAAGTTCAGACACGATATCCATATTGCTGAAAACATTATTGTTTCAAAAATGATCCCAAAATTGTTTTCTGCACCCTCGAGAACCTCGGACACGATATCCATAATGTAGTTATCATACTTTTGAGCGGCGGCCATCTTGGATTTCAAAATGATCCCAAAATTATTTTTTGCACCCTCGAGAAGTTCAGACACGATATCCATATTGCTGAAAACATTATTGTTTGCGGCAGCCCTCTTGGATTTCAAAAATGATCCCGAAATTGTTTTCTGCACCCTCGGTTATCTTGGATTTGAAAAATGATCACAAAATCGTTCTCTGCACCCTTGAGAACCTCGGATACGATACCCATAATGTAGTTATCATTATTTTGAGCGGCGGCCATCTTGGATTTCAAAAATGATCACAAAATCGTTCTCAGCACCCTCGAGAAACTCGGATACGATACCCATAATCTAGTTATCATACTTTTGAGCGGCGGCCATCTCGGATTTAAAAATGATCCCAAAATTGTTTTCTGCACCCTCGAGAACCTCGGACACGATATCCATATTGCTGACAACATAATTGTTTGCGGCAGCCCTCTCGGATTTCAAAAATGATCACAGAATTTTTCTCTGCACCCTCGAGAACCTCGGGCACGATATCCATATTGCTAAAATCATAATTTTGTGCGGCGGCCATCTTGGATTTGAAAAATGATTACCAAATCGTTCTCTGCACCCTCGAGAATCTTGGACACGATATACATATTGCTGAAATCATAATTTTGTGCGGCGGCCATCTTGGATTTGAAAAATGATCACAAAATCGTTCTCAGCACCCTCGACAACCTCGGATACGATACCCATAATGTAGTTATCATACTTTTGAGCGGCGGCCATCTTCGATTTGAAAAATGATCACAAAATCGTTCTCTGCACCCTCGAGAACCTCGGACAAGATATCAATATTGCTGACAACATAATTGTTTGCGACAGCCTTCTTGGATTTCAAAAATGATTACAGAATTGTTCTCTGCACCCTCGAGAACCTCGGACACGATATCCATATTGCTAAAATCATAATTTTTTGCGGCGGCCATCTTGGATTTGAAAATGATTACCAAATCGTTCTCTGCACCCTCGACAATCTTGGACACGATATCCATATTGCTGAAATCATAATTTTGTGCGGCGGCCATCTTGGATTTGAAAAATGATCACAAAATCGTTCTCAGCACCCTCGAGAACCTCTGGTACGATACCCATAATGTAGTTATCATACTTTTGAGCCGCGGCCATCTTGGATTTGAAAAATGATCACAAAATCGTTCTCTGCACCCTCGAGAACCTCGGATACGATACCCATAATATAGTTATCATAATTTTGAGCGGCGGCCATCTTGGATTTCAAAAATAGTCACAAAATCGTTCTCTGCACCCTCGAGAACCTCGGACACGATATCCATATTGCTAAAATCATAATTTTTTGCGGCGGCCTTCTTGGATTTGAAAATGATTACCAAATCGTTCTCTGCACCCTCGAGAATCTTGGACACGATATCCATATTGCTGAAATCATAATTTTGTGCGGCGGCCATCTTGGATTTGAAAAATGATCACAAAATCGTTCTCAGCACCCTCGAGAACCTCTGGTACGATACCCATAATGTAGTTATCATACTTTTGAGCCGCGGCCATCTTGGATTTGAAAAATGATCACAAAATCGTTCTCTGCACCCTCGAGAACCTCGGATACGATACCCATAATATAGTTATCATAATTTTGAGCGGCGGCCATCTTGGATTTCAAAAATAGTCACAAAATCGTTCTCTGCACCCTCGAGAACCTCGGACACGATATCCATATTGCTAAAATCATAATTTTTTGCGGCGGCCATCTCGGATTTAAAAATGATCCCAAAATTGTTTTCTGCACCCACGAGAACCTCGGCGACGATATCCATATTGCTGAAAACATAATATTGTGTGGCGGCCATCTTGGATTAGAAAAATGATCACAAAATCGTTCTCTGCACCCTCGAGAACCTCTGGTACGATACCCATAATGTAGTTATCATACTTTTGAGCCGCGGCCATCTTGGATTTGAATAATGATCACAAAATCGTTCTCTGCACCCTCGAGAACCTCGGATACGATACCCATAATGTAGTTATCATACTTTTGAGCGGCGGCCATCTCGGATTTAAAAATGATCCCAAAATTGTTCTCTGTGTTGAAGCTATTGCTTAAATGTAAACGCAACCTAAAAGTTTATTTTGTCTGTGCTCAGTGTGACATATGTAATGTCAAATAGACGTCAGCCCTTTAACTTCCTGTTCTCTGCTAATGGTCATTGGTAATGTACGTACTTGTCTTGTTTGTTATCGCTCATAGTATTAAAATCAAGTGTAATCTCATCGCAGTGTTTTTATTCCTATCATTTTTCCTAACATGGTAGCAGAGCGTGGTTGGGAGAATAGGAAAAAATATTTATTTCGGCGAGATTACGCGTACCAATTTTTCATCACGCACGCGTTACTTCGTTGCTTCGGTGAACAACATGGCGTCCCCGCTTGCACAAGGTATGGAGAAACTAAAAGGGGCAGAAAACTACTCCACTTGGAAGTTTACTATGCGCATGCTATTAATTCACGAGGAATTGTGGGACTTCGTTGAAACCAATAACGAAAGCGACAAAAATAAAGGTGAGAAAGCGTTGGCGAGGATCGCGCTCTCTGTGGCACCGACGGTAATACCGTACATCCGTTCTGCCAAAACCGCGTTTGAGGCGTGGAACATACTGAAAAAGGCTTATGAAGGACGTGGTCTGAGCAGAAGATTGGGCCTGCTGCGGAGTCTTTTCAGCACCAAGTTGAGTGAAAATCCCTCGATGGAGTCATACCTACACAAAATTAAGGAGATTTCTCACCAACTGGAGGAAATAGAATCACCTCTGGATGATGAATTTGTTGCAGTGATAATGTTGAGTGGACTCACAGAAGACTACGACCCGCTCATCATGGCAATTGAGAATTCTAGTTCCAAGTTGACGACCGATACCATCTCCTCTAAACTATTACAAGAGGTACAAAGGCGTGAAGACAAGAACGAAGGTGGTACAGCCTTAGTCACCACACACACACAGAAACAATTCAAATGTTTTAAGTGCAACGGCAAAGGACACCTTTCTCGGAACTGTCCGGAGAGAAAGATTGCAACTGCAAGCAACTACAGTAGCAGCCTGGGAACGAGGCATCCACCGAGGAGCTCGCAGAAGAAGGTTCCTGTTAAAAACAAGGCGCTTGTGACGGCTCTCTCTGTGAATGTGAATAGTAACAAGTGGTACATTGATTCCGGAGCCACTAATCATATGTGTAACAGTGCAAAAGTGATGGTAGGATGTGATCCGAAAAAAACAGTGGATGTGTGCATTGCAAACGGTGCAAAGCTATCCACTGCGGGGTTAGGTCAAGTAAAAGTGCAGCTGAAAGACTGTGTAAGGACAATAAGTGATACTTATTATGTTCCTAATTTAAGTACTAATTTGTTGTCAGTCAGTGCCATGACCAAAAAAGGTTATATTGTTACTTTTGATAGTACATCATGTACTATCTATGATAATAACGAGATTTTAGCTACAGGTACCCATGTCAATGGTGTCTATCAGCTAGATACTGTGTCTGATAGCGTTTGTACTGCAGAGGAACAGGAGTGCAGTATGATGGCATCAGCTGCGGCAGACTTGAAATCCCAGGAAGTGTGGCACAAGCGGCTCGGTCACCTTAATCTAAGAAGTATGCAACTTTTGCAAAAAGGTATGGCAATTGGCGTTCATTTTAATACTTCTGATTTTCAGCAATGTGTGTCTTGTGTTGAAGGAAAGCAAAGTAGACTCCCTTTTCCTAAGAAATCAAGTAGTAGAGCGACAGAAGTGCTGGGTTTAATACATACAGACTTATGTGGTCCCATACAGGTTCCCTCTATAAGTGGTGCTAGGTACATACTTAGTTTCATCGATGACTACACAAGAAAGCAGTTTGTCTATTTTTTGAAATCAAAAAATGAAACTTTTGCTAATTTCAAAAAATTCAAAGCCCTTGTGGAGAATGAAACTGGGAAGAAGTTAAAAGTTCTTAGAAGTGATAGAGGCGGAGAATATATGAGTTCTAAATTTAAGGAATACCTAAAGACCTGCGGGATCAAACACCAGAAGACCATCCCCGACTGCCCACAACAAAATGGCGTCGCGGAACGGGCCAATAGGACGGTGATGGAGAAGGTTAGATGCATGCTGCGTGACGCTGGACTGGAAAAGAAATTCTGGGCAGAGGCAGTGAACACAGCAGTCTACTTAAAGAACCGCAGTCCTACCAAGGCCGTTCCTGGTGAAACCCCCGAGGAGAAGTGGACAAACAAGAAGGTAAATCTAAACCATTTAAGAATTTTTGGTTGTGTAGCTTATTCTATGGTAAAGAATAGGAGGAAACTTGATCCTAAAAGCAAACCATATATTTTTGTGGGATACAATGAAGAGTCGAAAGGCTACCGACTAATAGATACTGAGAACCACAGAAACTGTGTCAATTCTCGCAATGTTGTGTTCATAGAAAATAAATTTTGGAACAAAGACATGTCACATGATGATAGTTTCAAGCAACATCCTATTGTTGACATCAACAGTCTGATTTCTAATGAAATTCAGCAATCAGAATCATCCACTGTGAGTTCTGATCAATCTGATGACATGAGATTATCACAGAGAGAGGAACAGAGGATCAGCATGATCACACTGTATGATTCTGAGAGCGATAACACAAGTTCTGAAACGGAGAACTGTTTGGATTATACTTACGTTCCAGGAGATGACACGCTGGCTCAAGCAGAGCAGGAAGACACCTCCTACGAAGAAGCTGATGGGTCCTGCCTAATTGCTAATTTTGTGGCACTGGCTGATGGTTACCCTGATGATCCGCAGACTGCAACCGAAGCACTGAAGGGACCGGATTCAGACAGTTGGCGGAGGGCAATGACAGATGAGTATAATTCATTCATTAAGAACAAATGTTGGACTTTGACAAAACGTAAACCTGGCCATAAGCCCGTTCAATGTAAATGGATTTTTAAAAGGAAATATGGTGCTAATGGTGAGCTCATAAAATTTAAAGCTCGTTTGGTTGCCAAAGGTTATACCCAGAAATATGGTATAGATTACCAGGATACTTTTTCACCTGTAGTAAGGTACTCCACAATAAGAATGCTTCTTGCTCTAGCAGCAGAATACAACTTGGATTTGGAACATCTTGATGTGAAAACTGCTTTTCTCAATGGAGATCTTGAGGAAACAGTATACATGGAGCAACCAGAGTGTTTCAAGGTTAAAGGGAGCGAAGATATGGTATATAAGCTCGACAAGGCTGTGTACGGCCTTAAACAAGCTTCCAAGTCTTGGTACGATAAAATTACTAAGGTGCTCTGTGACAAATTAAAGTTCTGCCGCTTGACTTCTGAGCCATGCGTATTCTTTAAGTGTGAAAATGGATCAATGATGATCATAGCGTTGTATGTGGACGACTTGATTGTATTTTCATCACCAGATTTTCAAGGAAAGGATAAAATAAAGAAGGAACTACAGGAGGAATTCGAAATCACTGATCTAGGGCCAGCTCAGCATGTACTTGGCATGAAGCTGATGAGGGAAGATAACAAAATTTACCTAAATCAGTCGAACTACATCCAGAAGGTACTGAAAAAGTTTCGCATGGAGGACTGCAAACCAGCTGCAACACCCATGGAGACAGGTCTTAAACTTACCAAAGAACCCAAGCAGTACGAGACCTACGACTACAGAGGTTTGATTGGTTCTTTGATGTATGTGGCAGTTTGCACCAGACCTGACATCAGTCATGCAGTTAGCTACCTCAGTCATTTCAATGATTGTTTCGGCGAAACTCACTGGAAAGCTGCCAAAAGAATACTACGTTATTTGAAAGGTACAATTAATTTTAACCTTGTATTTTCCAAATCAGGTTTGAACATTTCAGCCTACGCAGATGCTGACTGGGCGTCAGACAACATCGACCGTAGATCGTTTACTGGCTTCATTTTTACCGTGGGCAAGTCCGTTGTTGCTTGGGAGAGCCGCAAGCAGCGCACTGTTGCTCTGTCAAGCACTGAAGCAGAGTACATGGCGTTGTCAGACACATGTAAGGAAGCTTTATTTATTAGAAAATTTTTATTTGAAGTTTTTGGTACCATGGCTAAAATCACGATTTATAATGACAATCAATCTGCTATTATGTTATGTAAAAGTTTTGTATTTCATTCCAGAACAAAGCACATTGATATACGTCATCATTTTATTAAAGAAATTGTTAATAAAGGTGTTGTTGAAATAAAATACTTGTCAACTGCAAATATGTTAGCAGACATATTAACTAAAGCACTTTGTAAAGAAAAGCATAATTATTTCACAAGTCAGTTGCTAACAAGTTCATAGGTTAACTTATAATGTTTGTGTTTTAACTGAACTAAGTTAGAATGTAACTTTGTTAAGTTGTAGTTTATGTTTAGCTTGCGTTTAAGGGCCAGTGTTGAAGCTATTGCTTAAATGTAAACGCAACCTAAAAGTTTATTTTGTCTGTGCTCAGTGTGACATATGTAATGTCAAATAGACGTCAGCCCTTTAACTTCCTGTTCTCTGCTAATGGTCATTGGTAATGTACGTACTTGTCTTGTTTGTTATCGCTCATAGTATTAAAATCAAGTGTAATCTCATCGCAGTGTTTTTATTCCTATCATTTTTCCTAACACTCTGCACACTCGAGAACCTTGGACACGATATCCATATTGCTAAAATCATAATTTTGTGCGGCGGCCATCTTGGATTTGAAAAATGATCACCAAATCGTTCTCTGCACCCTCGAGAATCTTGGACACGATATCCATATTGCTGAAATCATAATTTTGTGCGGCGGCCATCTTGGATTTGAAAAATGATCACAAAATCGTTCTCAGCACCCTCGAAAACCTCGGATACGATAGCCATAATGTAGTTATCATACTTTTGAGCGGCGGCCATCTTCGATTTGAAAAATGATCACAAAATCGTTCTCTGCACCCTCGAGAACCTCTGGTACGATACCCATAATGTAGTTATCATACTTTTGAGCCGCGGCCATCTTGGATTTGAATAATGATCACAAAATCGTTCTCTGCACCCTCGAGAACCTCGGATACGATACCCATAATGTAGTTATCATACTTTCGAGTGGCGGCCATCTTGGATTTGAAAAATGATCACAAAATCGTTCTCTGCACTCTCGAGAACCTCGGAAACGATACCCATATTCTTGTGATCATAATCTTGCACGGCGGCCCTCTTGGATTTTAAAAATGATCACAAAATCGTTCTCTGCACTCTCGAGAACCTTGGATACGATACCCATATTTTTATGATCATAATCTTGCACGGCGGCCATCTTGGATTTGAAAAATGATCACAAAATCGTTCTCAGCACCCTCGAGAAACTCGGATACGATACCCATAATGTAGTTATCATACTTTTGAAGGGTGGCCATCTTGGATTTGAAAACTGATCACAAAATCGTTCTCTGCACCCTTGAGAACCTCGGATACGATACCCATAATCTAGTTATCATACTTTTGAGCGGCGGCCATCTCGGATTTAAAAATGACCCCAAAATTGTTTTCTGCACCCTCGAGAACCTCGGACACGATATCCATATTGCTGAAAACATAATTGCGTGCGGCAGCTCTCTTGGACGTAAAAATGATCACAGAATTGTTCTCTGCACCCTCGAGAACCTCGGACACGATATCCATACTGCTAAAATCATAATTTTGTGCGGCGGCCATCTTGGATTTGAAAAATGATCACAAATTCGTTCTCTGCACTCTCGAGAACCTAGGATACGATACCCATAATCTAGTTATCATACTTTTGAGCGGCGGCCATCTCGGATTTAAAAATGATCCCAAAATTGTTTTCTGCACCCTCGAGAACCTCGGACACGATATCCATATTGCTGATAACATAATTTTGCGCGGCGGCCATCTTGGATTAGAAAAATGATCACAAAATCGTTCTCTGCACCCTCGAGAACCTCTGGTACGATACCCATTATGTAGTTATCATACTTTTGAAGGGCGGCCATCTTGGATTGAAAACTGATCACAAAATCGTTCTCTGCACCCTTGAGAACCTCGGATACGATACCCATAATTTAGTTATCATACTCTTGAGCGGCGGCCATCTCGGATTTAAAAATGACCCCAAAATTGTTTTCTGCACCCTCGAGAACCTCGGACACGATATCCATATTGCTGAAAACATAATTGCTTGAGGCAGCTCTCTTGGACGAAAAAAATGATCACAGAATTGTTCTCTGCACCCTCGAGAACCTCGGACACGATATCCATAATGTAGTTATCATACTTTTGAGCGGCGGCCATCTCGGATTTAAAAATGATTCCAAAATTGTTTTCTGCACCCTCGAGAACCTCGGACACGATATTCATATTGCTGAGAACATAATTTTGTGCGGCGGCCATCTTGGATTAGAAAAATGATCACAAAATCGTTCTCAGCACCCTCGAGAACCTCGCACACGATACCCATAATGTAGTTATCATACTTTTGAGCGGCGGCCATCTTGGATTTGAAAACTGATCACAAAATCGTTCTCTGTACCCTCGAGAACCTAGGATACGATACCCATAATCTAGTTATCATACTTTTGAGCGGCGGCCATCTCGGATTTAAAAATGATCCCAAAATTGTTTTCTGCACCCTCGAGAACCTCGGACACGATATCCATATTGCTGATAACATAATTTTGCGCGGCGGCCATCTTGGATTAGAAAAATGATCACAAAATCGTTCTCTGCACCCTCGAGAACCTCTGGTACGATACCCATTATGTAGTTATCATACTTTTGAGCCGCGGCCATCTTGGATTTGAATAATGATCACAAAACCGTTCTCTGCACCCTCGAGAAACTCGGATACGATACCCATAATGTAGTTATCATACTTTTGAGTGGCGGCCATCTTGGATTTGAAAAATGATCACAAAATCGTTCTCTGCACTCTCGAGAACCTCGGATACGATACCCATATTTTTGTGATCATAATCTTGCACGGTGGCCCTCTTGGATTTTAAAAATGATCACAAAATCGTTGTCTGCACTCTCGAGAACCTTGGATACGATACCCATATTTTTATGATCATAATCTTGCACGGCGGCCATCTTGGATTTGAAAAATGATCACAAAATCGTTCTCAGCACCCTCGAGAAACTCGGATACGATACCCATAATGTAGTTATCATACTTTTGAAGGGCGGCCATCTTGGATTTGAAAACTGATCACAAAATCGTTCTCTGCACCCTTGAGAACCTCGGATACGATACCCATAATCTAGTTATCATACTCTTGAGCGGCGGCCATCTCGGATTTAAAAATGACCCCAAAATTGTTTTCTGCACCCTCGAGAACCTCGGACACGATATCCATATTGCTGAAAACATAATTGCTTGCGGCAGCTCTCTTGGACGTAAAAAATGATCACAGAATTGTTCTCTGCACCCTCGAGAACCTCGGACACGATATCCATAATGTAGTTATCATACTTTTGAGCGGCGGCCATCTCGGATTTAAAAATGATCCCAAAATTGTTTTCTGCACCCACGAGAACCTCGGCGACGATATCCATATTGCTGAAAACATAATATTGTGTGGCGGCCATCTTGGATTTGAAAAATGATCACAAATTCGTTCTCTGCACTCTCGAGAACCTAGGATACGATACCCATAATCTAGTTATCATACTTTTGAGCGGCGGCCATCTCGGATTTAAAAATGATCCCAAAATTGTTTTCTGCACCCACGAGAACCTCGGCGACGATATCCATATTGCTGAAAACATAATATTGTGTGGCGGCCATCTTGGATTAGAAAAATGATCACAAAATCGTTCTCAGCACCCCCGAGAACCTCGGATACGATACCCATAATGTAGTTATCATACTTTTGAGCGGCGGCCATCTTGGATTTGACAAATGATCACAAAATCGTTCTCAGCACCCTCGAGAACCTCGGATACGATACCCATAATGTAGTTATCATACTTTTGAGCGGCGGCCATCTCGGATTTAAAAATGATCCCAAAATTGTTCTCTGCACCCTCGAGAACCTCGGACACGATATCCATATTGCTAAAATCATAATTTTGTGCGGCGGCCATCTTGGATTTGAAAAATGATCACCAAATCGTTCTCTGCACACTCGAGAATCTTGGACACGATATCCATATTGCTGAAATCATAATTTTGTGCGGCGGCCATCTTGGATTTGAAAAATGATCACAAAATCGTTCTCAGCACCCTCGAAAACCTCGGATACGATAGCCATAATGTAGTTATCATACTTTTGAGCGGCGGCCATCTTCGATTTGAAAAATGATCACAAAATCGTTCTCTGCACCCTCGAGAACCTCTGGTACGATACCCATAATGTAGTTATCATACTTTTGAGCCGCGGCCATCTTGGATTTGAATAATGATCACAAAATCGTTCTCTGCACCCGCGAGAACCTCGGATACGATACCCATAATGTAGTTATCATACTTTCGAGTGGCGGCCATCTTGGATTTGAAAAATGATCACAAAATCGTTCTCTGCACTCTCGAGAACCTCGGAAACGATACCCATATTTTTGTGATCATAATCTTGCACGGCGGCCCTCTTGGATTTTAAAAATGATCACAAAATCGTTCTCTGCACTCTCGAGAACTTTGGATACGATACCCATATTTTTATGATCATAATCTTGCACGGCGGCCATCTTGGATTTGAAAAATGATCACAAAATCGTTCTCAGCACCCTCGAGAAACTCGGATACGATACCCATAATGTAGTTATCATACTTTTGAAGGGCGGCCATCTTGGATTTGAAAACTGATCACAAAATCGTTCTCTGCACCCTTGAGAACCTAGGATACGATACCCATAATCTAGTTATCATACTTTTGAGCGGCGGCCATCTCGGATTTAAAAATGATCCCAAAATTGTTTTCTGCACCCTCGAGAACCTCGGACACGATATCCATATTGCTGATAACATAATTTTGCGCGGCGGCCATCTTGGATTAGAAAAATGATCACAAAATCGTTCTCTGCACCCTCGAGAACCTCTGGTACGATACCCATTATGTAGTTATCATACTTTTGAGCCGCGGCCATCTTGGATTTGAATAATGATCACAAAATCGTTCTCTGCACCCTCGAGAAACTCGGATACGATACCCATAATGTAGTTATCATACTTTTGAGTGGCGGCCATCTTGGATTTGAAAAATGATCACAAAATCGTTCTCTGCACTCTCGAGAACCTCGGATACGATACCCATATTTTTGTGATCATAATCTTGCACGGTGGCCCTCTTGGAGTTTAAAAATGATCACAAAATCGTTCTCTGCATTCTCGAGAACCTTGGATACGATACCCATATTTTTATGATCATAATCTTGCACGGCGGCCATCTTGGATTTGAAAAATGATCACCAAATCGTTCTCTGCACACTCGAGAATCTTGGACACGATATCCATATTGCTGAAATCATAATTTTGTGCGGCGGCCATCTTGGATTTGAAAAATGATCACAAAATCGTTCTCTGCACCCTCGAGAACCTCGGACACGATATCCATAATGTAGTTATCATACTTTTGAGCGGCAGCCATCTCGGATTTAAAAATGATTCCAAAATTGTTTTCTGCACCCTCGAGAACCTCGGACACGATATCCATATTGCTGAGAACATAATTTTGTGCGGCGGCCATCTTGGATTAGAAAAATGATCACAAAATCGTTCTCAGCACCCTCGAGAACCTCGCATACGATACCCATAATGTAGTTATCATACTTTTGAGCGGCGGCCATCTTGGATTTGAAAACTGATCACAAAATCGTTCTCTGTACCCTCGAGAACCTAGGATACGATACCCATAATCTAGTTATCATACTTTTGAGCGGCAGCCATCTTGGATTTGAAAAATGATCACAAAATCGTTCTCTGCACTCTCGAGAACCTCGGATACGAAACCCATATTTTTGTGATCATAATCTTGCACGGCGGCCATCTCGGATTTGAAAATGATCCCAAAATTATTTTCTGCACCCTCGAGAAGTTCAGACACGATATCCATATTGCTGAAAACATTATTGTTTCAAAAATGATCCCAAAATTGTTTTCTGCACCCTCGAGAACCTCGGACACGATATCCATAATGTAGTTATCATACTTTTGAGCGGCGGCCATCTTGGATTTCAAAATGATCCCAAAATTATTTTTTGCACCCTCGAGAAGTTCAGACACGATATCCATATTGCTGAAAACATTATTGTTTGCGGCAGCCCTCTTGGATTTCAAAAATGATCCCGAAATTGTTTTCTGCACCCTCGGTTATCTTGGATTTGAAAAATGATCACAAAATCGTTCTCTGCACCCTTGAGAACCTCGGATACGATACCCATAATGTAGTTATCATTATTTTGAGCGGCGGCCATCTTGGATTTGAAAATGATTACCAAATCGTTCTCTGCACCCTCGAGAATCTTGGACACGATATCCATATTGCTGAAATCATAATTTTGTGCGGCGGCCATCTTGGATTTGAAAAATGATAACAAAATCGTTCTCAGCACACTCGAGAACCTCTGGTACGATACCCATAATGTAGTTATCATAATTTTGAGCGGCGGCCATCTTGGGTTTGAAAAATGAACAAAAAATCGTTCTCAGCACCCTCGAGAACCTGGGATACGATTCCCCTTATTTTTATGATCATAATCTTGCACGGCGGCCATCATGGATTTGAAAAATGATCACAAAATCGTTCTCTGCACCCTCGAGAACCTACTAGATACGATACCCATAATCTAGTTATTATACTTTTGAGCAGCGGCCATCTCGGATTTAAAAATGATCCCAAAATTGTTTTCTGCACCCACGAGAACCTCGGCGACGATATCCATATTGCTGAAAACATAATATTGTGTGGCGGCCATCTTGGATTAGAAAAATGATCACAAAATCGTTCTCTGCACCCTCGAGAACCTCTGGTACGATACCCATAATGTAGTTATCATACTTTTGAGCCGCGGCCATCTTGGATTTGAATAATGATCACAAAATCGTTCTCTGCACCCTCGAGAACCTCGGATACGATACCCATAATGTAGTTATCATACTTTTGAGCGGCGGCCATCTCGGATTTAAAAATGATCCCAAAATTGTTCTCTGCACACTCGAGAACCTTGGACACGATATCCATATTGCTAAAATCATAATTTTGTGCGGCGGCCATCTTGGATTTGAAAAATGATCACCAAATCGTTCTCTGCACCCTCGAGAATCTTGGACACGATATCCATATTGCTGAAATCATAATTTTGTGCGGCGGCCATCTTGGATTTGAAAAATGATCACAAAATCGTTCTCAGCACCCTCGAAAACCTCGGATACGATAGCCATAATGTAGTTATCATACTTTTGAGCGGCGGCCATCTTCGATTTGAAAAATGATCACAAAATCGTTCTCTGCACCCTCGAGAACCTCTGGTACGATACCCATAATGTAGTTATCATACTTTTGAGCCGCGGCCATCTTGGATTTGAAAAATGATCACAAAATCGTTCTCTGCACCCTCGAGAACCTCGGATACGATACCCATAATGTAGTTATCATACTTTCGAGTGGCGGCCATCTTGGATTTGAAAAATGATCACAAAATCGTTCTCTGCACTCTCGAGAACCTCGGAAACGATACCCATATTCTTGTGATCATAATCTTGCACGGCGGCCCTCTTGGATTTTAAAAATGATCACAAAATCGTTCTCTGCACTCTCGAGAACCTTGGATACGATACCCATATTTTTATGATCATAATCTTGCACGGCGGCCATCTTGGATTTGAAAAATGATCACAAAATCGTTCTCAGCACCCTCGAGAAACTCGGATACGATACCCATAATGTAGTTATCATACTTTTGAAGGGTGGCCATCTTGGATTTGAAAACTGATCACAAAATCGTTCTCTGCACCCTTGAGAACCTCGGATACGATACCCATAATCTAGTTATCATACTTTTGAGCGGCGGCCATCTCGGATTTAAAAATGACCCCAAAATTGTTTTCTGCACCCTCGAAAACCTCGAACACGATATCCATATTGCTGAAAACATAATTGCGTGCGGCAGCTCTCTTGGACGTAAAAAATGATCACAGAATTGTTCTCTGCACCCTCAAGAACCTCGGACACGATATCCATACTGCTAAAATCATAATTTTGTGCGGCGGCCATCTTGGATTTGAAAAATGATCACAAATTCGTTCTCTGCACTCTCGAGAACCTAGGATACGATACCCATAATCTAGTTATCATACTTTTGAGCGGCGGCCATCTCGGATTTAAAAATGATCCCAAAATTGTTTTCTGCACCCTCGAGAACCTCGGACACGATATCCATATTGCTGATAACATAATTTTGCGCGGCGGCCATCTTGGATTAGAAAAATGATCACAAAATCGTTCTCTGCACCCTCGAGAACCTCTGGTACGATACCCATTTTGTAGTTATCATACTTTTGAGCCGCGGCCATCTTGGATTTGAATAATGATCACAAAATCGTTCTCTGCACCCTCGAGAAACTCGGATACGATACCCATAATGTAGTTATCATACTTTTGAGTGGCGGCCATCTTGGATTTGAAAAATGATCACAAAATCGTTCTCTGCACTCTCGAGAACCTCGGATACGATACCCATATTTTTGTGATCATAATCTTGCACGGTGGACCTCTTGGATTTTAAAAATGATCACAAAATCGTTGTCTGCACTCTCGAGAACCTTGGATACGATACCCATATTTTTATGATCATAATCTTGCACGGCGGCCATCTTGGATTTGAAAAATGATCACAAAATCGTTCTCAGCACCCTCGAGAAACTCGGATACGATACCCATAATGTAGTTATCATACTTTTGAAGGGCGGCCATCTTGGATTGAAAACTGATCACAAAATCGTTCTCTGCACCCTTGAGAACCTCGGATACGATACCCATAATTTAGTTATCATACTCTTGAGCGGCGGCCATCTCGGAATTAAAAATGACCCCAAAATTGTTTTCTGCACCCTCGAGAACCTCGGACACGATATCCATATTGCTGAAAACATAATTGCTTGCGGCAGCTCTCTTGGACGTAAAAAATGATCACAGAATTGTTCTCTGCACCCTCGAGAACCTCGGACACGATATCCATAATGTAGTTATCATACTTTTGAGCGGCGGCCATCTCGGATTTAAAAATGATTCCAAAATTGTTTTCTGCACCCTCGAGAACCTCGGACACGATATTCATATTGCTGAGAACATAATTTTGTGCGGCGGCCATCTTGGATTAGAAAAATGATCACAAAATCGTTCTCAGCACCCTCGAGAACCTCGCACACGATACCCATAATGTAGTTATCATACTTTTGAGCGGCGGCCATCTTGGATTTGAAAACTGATCACAAAATCGTTCTCTGTACCCTCGAGAACCTAGGATACGATACCCATAATCTAGTTATCATACTTTTGAGCGGCGGCCATCTCGGATTTAAAAATGATCCCAAAATTGTTTTCTGCACCCTCGAGAACCTCGGACACGATATCCATATTGCTGATAACATAATTTTGCGCGGCGGCCATCTTGGATTAGAAAAATGATCACAAAATCGTTCTCTGCACCCTCGAGAACCTCTGGTACGATACCCATTATGTAGTTATCATACTTTTGAGCCGCGGCCATCTTGGATTTGAATAATGATCACAAAATCGTTCTCTGCACCCTCGAGAAACTCGGATACGATACCCATAATGTAGTTATCATACTTTTGAGTGGCGGCCATCTTGGATTTGAAAAATGATCACAAAATCGTTCTCTGCACTCTCGAGAACCTCGGATACGATACCCATATTTTTGTGATCATAATCTTGCACGGTGGCCCTCTTGGATTTTAAAAATGATCACAAAATCGTTGTCTGCACTCTCGAGAACCTTGGATACGATACCCATATTTTTATGATCATAATCTTGCACGGCGGCCATCTTGGATTTGAAAAATGATCACAAAATCGTTCTCAGCACCCTCGAGAAACTCGGATACGATACCCATAATGTAGTTATCATACTTTTGAAGGGCGGCCATCTTGGATTTGAAAACTGATCACAAAATCGTTCTCTGCACCCTTGAGAACCTCGGATACGATACCCATAATCTAGTTATCATACTCTTGAGCGGCGGCCATCTCGGATTTAAAAATGACCCCAAAATTGTTTTCTGCACCCTCGAGAACCTCGGACACGATATCCATATTGCTGAAAACATAATTGCTTGCGGCAGCTCTCTTGGACGTAAAAAATGATCACAGAATTGTTCTCTGCACCCTCGAGAACCTCGGACACGATATCCATAATGTAGTTATCATACTTTTGAGCGGCGGCCATCTCGGATTTAAAAATGATTCCAAAATTGTTTTCTGCACCCTCGAGAACCTCGGACACGATATCCATAATGTAGTTATCATACTTTTGAGCGGCGGCCATCTTGGATTTCAAAATGATCCCAAAATTATTTTTTGCACCCTCGAGAAGTTCAGACACGATATCCATATTGCTGAAAACATTATTGTTTGCGGCAGCCCTCTTGGATTTCAAAAATGATCCCGAAATTGTTTTCTGCACCCTCGAGAACCTCGGACACGATATCCATATTGCTAACATCATAATTTTGAGCAGCGGTTATCTTGGATTTGAAAAATGATCACAAAATCGTTCTCTGCACCCTTGAGAACCTCGGATACGATACCCATAATGTAGTTATCATAATTTTGAGCGGCGGCCATCTTGGATTTCAAAAATGATCACAAAATCGTTCTCTGCACCCTCGAGAACCTCGGATACGATACCCATAATGTTGTTATCATAATTTTGAGCGGCGGCAATCTCGGATTTAAAAATGATCCCAAAATTATTTTCTGCACCCTCGAGAACCTCGGACACGATATCCATATTGCTGAAAACATTATTGTTTGCTCTTGGATTTCAAAAATGATGATGAAATTGATGAATTATACATTTTTTTATGTTTTAAAAATATGTCTACCGCATTGCAAACAGAATTAAACAACCATAGAATAACGTGGCGGAATATTCCTGCACGCGCACCTCACTTTGGAGGACTGTGGGAGAGCAACATAAAAAGCATAAAAACTCATTTATATCGCTGCATATGTCAACAGTTGTTATGTTATGAAGAATTGTTGACTTTAATAGTGCAAATTGAATGTCTCTTAAATTCGCGCCCACTGTGCTTAATGTCTGATGAACCACATACTAATCTAACTCCCGCACATTTTTTAAACACGACACCTTTACAGTCTCTGCCCACATATGAAATGGACGAATCTATGAGCCTCTCGAACAGAAAGAGACTCTTAGATAGTTTAGTTCATAGTTATTGGAAACGTTGGTATGTAGATTACCTACACACATTGCAACATAGACAAAAATGGAACACTCCAGATACTCTTGTTCTCATTCACCAAGATAATACACCACCATTGCGCTGGCCTACGGGTATTATTGAACAAGTATTCCCCGGAAAAGACGGAGTTGTTCGCGTTGCATTAGTACGCACTGCTACTGGAACTTTAAAGCGTCCAGTAGTTAAGCTGTGTCCGCTTCCATCACAATATTTTTTTCCGTAACTATTACATTTATTAATAATATAGCTTCTTAAGCATTTTTTTTTTGTATTCGCATTTAATTTATCGCATCACCGCTTCTCATATTATATATTATGCACCGCATTTTTTTAATATTAGTATGTTCATGCAAAATTTTCTGATCATAACCCTCACCTACTTTCTTACACCTTTTCCTTACCCGCGTTTTTCCTTTGAAAATCCCTTGGATTTCTAAGCCGGGGAGAATGTTTGCGCCGTTATTGTTCGCATTTAATAGCATAAAGCGCCACCTGGGGGGCTGATGTATAATCCAAGCATTGGCATCACCCTGGTCTTTGCATCGGGCACTGAACGACTCTCTGGGCGCTTACAACGCGACACTTGCCGATTGACCTTGTTCGAGTGGACACCGCTGACCACGCACGCTCCGCGTTACGCATTCGAGCATCATTGTCGCACGTGGTTTTTATACTACTTCTTTCGCATCATCGTAGTGCCAAGTGAAGTGCTTGTCTGAGGATAGGGCTGACCAGTATCAGGTGAGTACTTCAGCCACTTGGCGTTTTATGTTTATTGATTGTGAACAGGCCAAACCAGATTACCCGCAACATCACTCAACCTAGACATCTAGCATTACACCGCACCCCATTTTGACTCCCTCGCATCATCAATACCCTTGGAGGTCGTCAGCATAAATATGATATTTACAGTTCCGGAAACTACTTGTTATATCCGTGCAATACAAATTAAAAAGGATTGGACCCAGAATTGAGCCTTGCGGCACTCCTCTAGTAACCGAAGAAGCTCTGGAATAATGTTTAGCACCAGAGGAATCAGTGATTTCGATCCGTTGAGAACGCCCACTTAAGTAACTGGAAAACCATTTTAATGTGGCGCTGTCGACACCGTAGTAAGCTAGCTTGGAAAGAAGTATTGGATGGCTTACAGTTATAACGCGCGAGAAAAGTCTAGTAACGCAAGAAGAGTTCCCTCCCCCACATCCTGCCCCGCCAGAATATCATCAACTACATCCAAAAGTGCAGTAGCTGTACTCCGGCCTGCCCGGAACCCCGATTGTTTTTGAGGCAAGATATTATTATTACATAAAAATTCTGACAATTACATGCAGACTACCTTTTCAACAATTTTGGATATAAAACATAGGATACTTATTAAAGTCAAAGTCTTTAGATCTTTAGGTGCAGTTGGATGATTAATTTTAGGGAGAGGTTTGACCAAAGCTTCCTTCCAAATGTCCAGAAAAACACCAGATTTAATGGACTTATTCACGATAGCAATAATTCCTAAAGTACGTGGTAAAGTCAACAAGATCATAATTCAAGCATTGTATCTTCCGTTAGCATATATTATCAGAATGCCCTGACATTCTGATAATATATGCTATGTCTTAATACAAAAGTAACTGAATTTTATAATAATGTAAGCATGAACGATTATGATGTAATTGTACTCACTGAGACATGGCTCCATGATGGAGTTTTTAGCACAGAACTCTTTGACGATAGGTACGTTGTCTACAGGCAGGATCGCTTTACATCTGGTTTTCATAAGCACAAGGGCGGAGGTGGTGTTCTCATAGCAATTATTTATTTATTTATTTAAGGAAAACCAACAGTTAACAAAAGTATCAAATCAAGGCAATTTAAAAATTACAAAAGTGATTGTGAAGACTTATGGGTAGGCCTAGATATCGTTGCTAATTGAAAAAAAGAACAACTTTTAATTTGTGCAGTTTACTTGCCACCGCCAGTTCAAAGTCAAATTCTGGACCAATTTATGACAAATGCGAATAAATCGCTTGATGATGCTAAGCATAAGTTAATATTGGGGGACTTTAACTTAAGTGGAATAAAATGGAATGACAATTCATCGACCCCTTATTCAAGCTCAATTCTGTGCAACATGTTACTCGACTTTGAGCACTTGCATGACCTTAAGCAATGTAATAATATTGTCAACAGTAAGTCAAGAATCTTAGACTTCGTATTGAGCAACGTATCTACTAGCGACATGTCTGATAACCCTAATGTTTTAACCTATATTGATCCGTTCCATCCGCCATTAGAGTTTTCCATTAAAATTTCAAGAGAAAGAGTGTCGGCACCAGTACATACTAGACCGAATTTTTTTAAAGCAGATTATATAAGAATTATTAATGAACTTATATGATAGATTGGAATAACAAATTTAGTGGTAATTTATCAGTGGATGAAATGTTGGATATTTTCTATGGTATACTAGACAATCTGATACGTCAATATGTCCCAATGTCAAGATCATGCTATAAAAAGTATCCACCTTGGTTTTCTAAAGACTTAATACGGCTATTAAAAGAGAAGTATACCTGGCATCTTAAAGTTAAAAAATACAAAAATCCATTCGATATCATATCAAATCGTTGCTCTAAGCTTCAAAATATCTGTAACAAATCTTTAGATTTACAGATTCAAGGTTATTTTAGAAGCTATTTCTAGTGGCCATAAAATTGATGCTGAAAAATATGACAAGTATGCGACACAGCAAAATTGTACGTAGAATAGTATGGCTGGCACCCAATGACGCCTACTATGCACAAGATATTGGTACATGGAAGCCAAATCATAAAAAGTTCGCTGCTTCCAATTGGACAGCTATCGGAAGAAGCTGCAGAAGCCCGGAACAAGCATTTCCAATCATACCGGCTAAACTTTGCCAGAAAGTTTTCTAGGGAAGAATGTAACTTAGATGTATATTATAGGCTTTTGTTAAGTTCAGATCCCTTCATTAGTTGCTTAAGACAAACAAGAAAACCTTCACGTAACGCATTTCTACCTGAAACGGTTAAATTTTTATTACCTGCTGACCCAAACACAGAGTCAGTAGAGACATCTGGACCTGAAAATACCGATTTTTAACGTAATTTTATATTTAAAGAAAACTTGTTGAATTCTGTTTCCATTCATTTGTATTTTTTTGTGAATATAGCTCTGTTATATATTACTGTTCTTTATAACCTGATAAATATTTGTATGTTTTTATAAATATATATATTTTCTTTATTTAAATTGTACTTAGAACTAAAATAACGACGAAAATAATTTTGGCCGTCTAAAACATTAAAATCTATGTATGTGCGTCGGGAATTGGAAATAGCCTTCTTAGATGGTTCAGTTCATACCTTGCAAATAGATCTGGTATAGTGGCAGTAAATGGATTCAACTCATCCACATATTCAATGACAACTGGTGTACCACAAGGCTCCCATCTCGGTCCTATTTTATTTAATTTGTTTATTAATGACCTAAGTACAAATATCCATCATTCAGAATGTTACTTATTTCGGACGATTTAAAAATTGCCAGATGTGTGAATTCTATAAGCGACTCTGAAAAGCTTCAGGAAGATTTAAATAGATTAGCTTACTGGTGTAAATGAAACCTTATGGTATTAAATGCTGAGAAATGTTTTCATCTGAGATTTTCAAGAAAAAGGCTAAATAGCTGTAAAGATATAGTGTACAAAATAAGTGATACACCTCTTAAGCAAGTTGAGCAGATTCGGGATCTTGGAGTGATTTTGGATAGCAACCTAAGATTTGACCAACACATTAATAACATTACTTCCAAGGCTTTTAAGATGCTCGGGTTTGTTCTGCGGAATACCAAGGAATTTAAAAATTCTGAAACAATGATTGTACTGTATCATGCGCTGGTGAGAAGTTGCCTTGAGTATTGTTCTGTTGTTTGGAACCCTTACTATAACAAATATATACAACGCGTTGAGAGTATCCAAAAAAAAATTCTAAAAATTATTAGCTTTCGCCTAAAAACGAGACATCTCGACAGCTATAGTAGCAGGCTAGCAAATTATAAAATGATATCCTTGGAGGATCGTAGGCAAATCCATGAACAGATATTTTTATATAAAATCATTAATGGGATGTTGGATTGCCCGCAGCTATTGATCAAGATAAATATTCACATGCCAACTAGAGCGCCTCAACTGGCAAATTATAAACCGTTTATAATACCTGATCGAGAAACTCTAATCTCGGATTTAACTCCCCACTGAATAGGCTGTTGCGTCAATACAACACTATAATTTCAAACAAGCGATCTATAGATGTTTTTGGAGATACAATAGCACAATTTAAGAGAAACCTGACACTCTGATTAATAAAATGTAATGACCTAATTTATAATACAAACCGCATTGACAAAATATATTGTACCTATATAGTATTTTAGTGATTATATTGAAGTGACTGTATTGTGGCTTGTAATGATTGGTGGAATTAATTTATCTTTTTATATTGTTTTAACATGTTAGCGTTATAGGATTTCAATTTACTTTTATATAATTAACAACTAAATTGTGTGTATGTTAATGTGCATGATGTGTTCACCTGTAATTGCAGGAACACGATTTTTTTAATTTATGTTACAATCTTATGAATTGTCTTGTGTATTCTGTGTTGGTGGACCTTGAATAAATCAATAAATCAATAAATATCACGTGAAATACAGTCAACACCTTGAGCATTGGTAGAAATTTTTAGAATTATCTTGGAAACTACAAATTTATCCACAGTTTTTAAAGTGAAGGTTGCACGAGAGAAACGACCAAGTAAAGTAGAATCAGAAATACTAACATCAACATTGCCTGGAACAATTAAAAAATGATCATTAATTTGATCAGGATCACTAAGGTTAGTTGCAATTCCGTTTCCGGCTGTCTTACCGTAACATCATAGTTGTGAAGCTCCTTTGTTTATAATTATAATAATGCATCAAACACCACTTTTTATATATATATAAAGATTACAGAACGTAAATTAAAGTACCGCGAGTGTTGTGGAAATATAGATTGCATGTATAGAAGACCTGAATATGGTAGCATTTTGAGCAACAACATATTGCAGAAAAGAGGTTAGAAATAATAGTACCGAATATGCACGACCAATAATTAGCAATTTGACAATAATTAACACCTGTCAAATTTCTTAATCGTTCAGAATGGCAAAGGCAAAGGCAAGGCATTAATTCGGCCAAGTCAAAAGAAGACCATAGACAATAGCGATAATCGTGATAATTGTATTTTATTAAAATATTGCTATTATAATTTAATTAATTAATTATAATTTTATTTTATTAACACAAAATAATATCATTTTATGTTAATGAAACTTGTATTAATAATTATTATTTTTTTTAATTTCTATAAAATCTGAGAGACGAGAAGAAAATAATTAATTTATACATGAGAACTTGAGATGTCGGACGTCAAAATATAGTGAACATCGTGGTTGTGCAGCTCCCGATAGTATTGTGCATTGTAGGGTATTTACGCTCACTTGTTGTTATTACAACATCATCACGTTCCATTATACACAGATAATTTTTTTAACAACAAACACAAAATGGATGATCAATTTCAACTTTTATTTGACAAAATGAAAAATGAAATGCAAAAACAAACCGCGGAGCTACAATTTTTAGTATATTAGTTAAACTCTAGTTAATAGTCAAAATGTGTTTTTAGATAGTAGTCATAAGTAAATTAATTTTAGGCACACGAAACTACTCTGTGTAAAAAATTGTTAACAACAATAAAGGCTTTTTATTTTATTATTATTTATTTTATTACTAAGTTTAGGGGGTAAGTCAGAGTGATTACCTTTAAAGTCAACAACAGTTCGCTTAACGTTCTTCCATAAATCACGAGAGTCCTTACATTTATCATTGATCTTATGTATAAAATAAGCGGCTTTTTCTTGAAACATGGCCCGATTAACAATACTTTTCAGTTCCTTATAATAAATTTTATCTGATTCGAGCTTTGTACCACGACTTTTGGCATATGCTTCGTCCCTTAAGGTCATCATGGACTTTATTGTTTCTGTGATCCATGGATAACTTTGATTTTTAATGTAAGAAGTTTTAATAGGAGCGTATGTATCAAAGATGTTTAAAACGTACGAATTAAAAGACTCAATTAATTGATTCATATCAGTATGAATGTAGAGAAGACGTTCCCAATTTGTGGCCTCAACAACAGAATTAAATTCAACAATATTCATGTTTTTAAGTGGTCTATAAGATATCCATCTAGGTATTGGTTTAGGCTTACTTACTTGAAGCTGGCATGAAATGAAAGCAAGATTGCTAAGAGTAGGGACGTAATCCACGACTGGGTTTAAAACTTTAGAAAAGCTGCAAATAACATCGATCAAAGTGGAAGAATGATCAGTGAAATGCGTCGGTTCCGTTATAAATTGGTGTAAATTAAAAATTTAAAGAAAGGACAATAATCTTTTAGATTTTGAGTCATCTATGTCGGGGAGATTAATATTAAAGTCACCCATAAGTAACACGTGATCAAAAGTAGACAATGAACAGACTGTCTCCGTCAGACCATCGATAAATAGATCAACGTTAAATCAAGGAGGACGATATGCAGCTCTGATTGCAATACTGAGACCATTTACTTTAACACTAAGCCACATTTGCTCAATAGAGTCAGCGATAGGGGGTTCAATTTTACGCCCATTGATACCGCGACGTATATAGAAGCCTACACCGCCGCCCGTCGAGCGTTCGCGAACGCAGCGCGGGACATGCCGCAGCTTGTAGCCGGCCGGGTCTGGAGCGCGCGCCTCTTCGCCAGCGCTTAGCCAGGTTTCATATATGGCCACTATGTCCACTGCGTGCTTTTCCAATGTTACCAAAAACTCTTCATGTTTATGTTTATGATTATTACTAAGTTTTTGAACCCAAGTTATTGAAATAAAAAGTTAAGGCTTAGGTCGAGATTATAGGTAGAAATGTGATAAAAAAACGCACCGAACACTTAGTCTCTTCTGTCTTCTTCTTCTTGACACTTCCACTTTTCACTACTTCTTCTTTTCTTCTTCTTCTTTACACTTTCAAGTCAGAACTAGAACTGCCGTAGGCCACGCTTAGTACGGCTTTTATACCCCCGGATCCGTTCTGTTGTCAAAATGATTCTCCCATTCCATCTTTAAATTTAAATTATACTAGAAAATTGTTTTAACTTATTTTATCCTGCTTACACATTTTCCATCCCTTTTTTTCTGTTCGATTTGATCCTGAACTTACTAGAAATTTCCATTAACTTTACAAAACCCAAAAAATTCCATACACTGGTAGGTGTATCGAACCCGGCGATGACGGTTCTATCACACCATTTTCTTTCATATCCCGAATCATGTCTTCCACTTCTTGTTCGCGTGCAAACGGAATACGTCTTGGTCTCTGCGGTATCGGAACAGTTTCTCCTGTGTCGATTTTGTGTTTCACCAAACCATTTTTTCCGATGTCCCCGGCGTTCTTCGAGAACATCACGGCGTACCGTAGCAGGATATTTTTTACTTTTATCAACTGTAGCTTGGTAAGATTGTCCTTACAGCCATCCAGAATTTTCTGTATGTTCAAATCCTGGCTTGCAGCTACGGTCCTTCTCCCTTCTTCACATTTTCTTAACCAAGCTATCTCCTCACAAGCTCCGATCACTGTTCCCTTCCTAACGATTTGCTTGTCCTCATGAGGATTAATTAACCATCGCAATTTGGGAGTTTCCCATAACAGTCCTGGTTGGAATCCATGTCGTGTCCGATGTCTCTCTTTCTATTATAGCGCATTTACAAGGTCTTCCTCTGTCATCCCTTGGCAGGACTACCGGGACTACGGTCTGCGATATCTGATTTAAGGTAGTCTCTTAAACACAGCACTTTCCCAAAAGTTCCGCCTTTTATTAGAATTTCTTCACCTCCATGCTTCAATACACCATGTTTCATGTCAATTTATCATATACACTGATGATTTCGAAGAAAATCAAACCCAATGATGCAGTAATCTGTGATTTCCGCGATTACCACTTTTTGCCAGTACAACGTATCTCCGATTTTCATGGCCACGATCTTCTCTCCCTGGACCGGTATGCACTGGCCGGTAGCTGTTGTGACTGTTAAGTTTACATTGTCTCGCATATGTCGTCTTCCGATGCTCTCTAGTCTTCTTTGGCTAACGACTGTACGTGAGGCTCCCGTATCCAAAGTGAAATGGCAAGATTTTCCATTTATCATTCCTTCTATAACTAAAGTGTTTCCGTCACATGTCTATTAACGAGGATCCTTGGGGCCATGCTTCTAACGGCCAGCGCCCACCCCACTGCCCTGGCCTTTTCTAGATTTCCTGCTGCTCCAGCGGTGATGTTGAGACCGCCGCATCCTTCCTACCTTGCGTTATGCTCTCACGCCTGGGGCAAGTGCTCCTAATGTGTCCTTGCTCCCCATACCCATAGCATACTGGGTTATATGCTTGCCTTCGGCTGGAATCTGCTGGTACAATTTTGCGGAGTCTCGACGACCGAGAATCGTGGCGAACCGCTTCCACTTCCAACGCATGTGTCACCGCTTCCTTCAAGCTAGTATGATGACTCAATCATACGGCTGCTCTTACTTCGGAGTCCCGTATTCCATCGATGATTTAAATTGTACTAGATTTTTTTTTTAACTATTTTTATCCTGCTTACACATTTTCCATCCTTTTTTTCTGTTTGATTTGATCCTGAACTTACTAGAAATTTCCATTAACTTTACAAAACCCCAAAAATTCCATACACTGGTAGGTGTATCCAACCCGGGTCTACAGCGTCTAAAGTAAACACTTTTACGCTAAAGCTACGAGTATTGCTGACGGAGCTGTTGAAATTATCAATGTCTTGATGTTTGACAACTCTCGTCATGTACGTTGCTGCACGATATGACGTTTGACAACTCTCGTCATATACGTCGAAGCGTTGCTACGCGACACTTGGAGGCCCCGGCGAGATTCGACTCACGATCTCCTGTTTTGAGGTCCTTAAGTTGCGCCCGGTACACATGCTCGAGGTGTTTATCACCATAGTGAGGACACCTCAGGAGCACTTGCCCCAGGCGTGAGCGCAGCACGCAAGGTTGGGAGGATGCGACAATCTCAACGTCACCGCTGGAGCAACAGGAAAAGGCCAGAGCAGTGGGGTGGGCGCTGGCCGGTAAAAGCAAAGCCCCAAGGATTTTCGTAAAGCGGACAAGACATGGATCCCAGCCAGGACTGTTGTGGGACACTCCCAAATTACGATAGTTCCCCGCGTTGAATCCTCATGAAGACAAGCAAATCGTTAGGAGGGGAAAAGTGATCGGACCTTGTGGGGAGGTAGCTTGGTTAAGGAAGTGTGAAGAAGGGAGGAAGACCGTAGTTGCAAGTCAGGATGTGTACATACAGAAACTTTTGGATAGCTGTAAGGACAATATTATCAAGCTACAGTTAATTAAAGCGAGAAATTTCCTGCTACGCTATGCCTGGATGTTCTCGAAGAACGACGCGGTCATCGGAAGAACAGGTTTGGTGAAGCACAAGATCGACACAGGAGACACCGTTCCAATTCGGCAGAGACCAAGACGTATTCCGTTTGCACGCGAACAAGAAGTGGAAGACATGATTCGGGATATGAAAGAAAATGGTGTGATAGAGCCGTCGTCGAGTCCATGGTGTTCTCCAGTGGTTCTGGTGAAGAAGAAGGATGGATCAATTAGATTTTGTGTGGATTATTGGCGTTTGAATGATTAACTAAGAAGGACAGTTATCCATTGCCAAGAATGCAATGAAGGAAGCAATGCAAAGCATGACGTGGTTCTCTACACTGGATTTGAAAAATGGCTACTGGCAAGTCGATCTGGACCCTAAAGACAAGAAGAAGACGGCTTTTTCAACAGGAAAAGGGTTATGGCAGTTAAAAACAATGCCCTTCGGATTATGTAACGCCCCAGCTACTTTCGAGAGGTTGATGGAGCGTGTGCTGGCAGGTATGTTGGGAGAAACCTGCCTTTTCTACTTGGATGACATAATCATTATGGAACGAAATTTCTTCGGTAAAAATTCTTAAAAAAAGTCTTCGCAAAACTGCAGAGTGCCAACTTGAAGTTGAGTCCAAAGAAATGTTCCTTCTTTCAACGACAAGTGAATTACTTGGGGCACGTTATCTCGGAGCAAGGCGCTGCGACGGATCCTGCCAAGATAAGTGCTGTCAAGGACTGGCTGACGCCGACAAAAAAGACACATGTGAGAGCATTTCTAGGACTATGCTCTTATTATCGACGCTTTGTGAAAGGGTTTTCGGATATTGCTAAGCCCTTCCATCGACTGACGGAGGAGAAAAAGAGCCTTTTCCTGGGATGAAGAATGCGAACAAGCTTTCTTAGAGTTCAAGAAACGTGACTATGTGAATCACCTATCCTCGGATATCCTGACACGGAGGGAAGATTCATAGTGGATACTGATGCTAGCAACACCGGAATTGGTGGAGTGCTATCTCAGAAGAGAGGAGATCAAGAAGTTGTAATTGCATACTTTAGCAAATCTTTATCGAAGCCGGAGATAAACTGTGTAACTCGTGGGGAGTTACTGGCTGTGGTAAAGACATTACAACATTTCAAAAAGTACTTGTTGGGTCACAAATTCCTCGTAAGGACTGATCATGCCGCCTTGAAGTGGTTACTAGAATTCAAGAATCCGGAATTACAAGTGACCAGATGGATTGAGCAACTTCAAGAGTATGACTTTGAAATCGAGCATCGAGGAGGAAAAAGTCTTGGAAACACAGATGCGTTATATAGAAGACCTTGTCCGACGGAATGCAAACATTGAAACTCGTACATGTCGATAATCGGCTAAGTACTACGGAAGCAACGATCGGGACGATCATGTCTTGGAAGGGGGCAGTGTCGCGTAGCAACGCTTCGACGTATATGACGAGAGTTGTCAATCGTCATATCGTGCGGCAACGTACATGACGAGAGTTGTCAAACTTCAAGACATTGATTATTTCAACAGCTCCGTCAGCAATACTCGTAGCTTTAGCGTAAAAGTGTTTACTTTAGACGCTGTAGACCCGGGCTCGATACACCTACCAGTGTATGGAATTTTTTGAGTTTTGTAAAGTTAATGAAAATTTCTAGTAAGTTCAGGATCAAATCGAACAGAAAAATAGGGATGGAAAATGTGTAAGCAGGATAAAAATAGTTTTTCTATCAAAAAGAATTTTCTAGTACAATTTAAATTTAAAGATGGAATGGGAGATTCATTTTGAAAATAGAACAGATCCGGGGGTATATAAGCCGTACTAAGCGAAGTAAGTGGTTGCTGTCAACGTTCTCCGACAGCCACGTCTGCTACCACCTCCATTTGATCTACAAATTATTAAATAAACACATAGAATTATATTACGATTAAACAATATTCTTCCATATTATTCCATAAAAAAATCACTAAAACAACTTCAATGTGGTTTCCATTCATGAATTCATTCGTGTTGTGGCAAACTTTAGAAATATTTTGTGCTTGCTTAGTTTCACTTATTTGACTACCAAAAAAATTACTACACTGAAAATTACGCGTGCTAAGTCTCGACCGCTCGTTCGGTGTATATTTTATATTTACTTACAAATACTTATGATATGAAATACTCACTGTTGAATCTGCGACGGTTCGCCGCTGGTGCATTGGCCAACACTCTCTCGACTCTTAGACCTAAAATATTAATACAAAAGTTCAATTCTTAATTATTAATATAATGAATAATCATGCTTTTAATAATTGCAAGTTTGTATCATATGTGAAATTTTAAACATGTTGAATAGTGTTAGTTCATGCTTATTTATTTTATTTTCATTAATAACTTTTTTTCATATAATAATTTTATTTTGTTTTAAAGTAAAACGTAAAAGATTAAAAAAAAATTGTAATGCATAATAATTAATATAAGATGAAGCAATATAAGAAAAGGGTAGACACAATATAAAATAAAATGACCATGATTGACTAAATAATACATGCACAAATCGTGTTTTTTTTGTTTGAACAAACCCTTATTTCAACTTTGTTCAAACGATAAAACGGCCGTTTAGTACGTGCGTATAATATATCTGCGGAATGCACAAGTAAAACGTGAAATACTTGGTTGTCTCAATACATCCAGATTGTTGAATATTATAAACATTATATTTATGATATTTTGTCCCTATTACAAGCAATGATTTACTGTTAATTAATTGGATTACAATAAAAATTTGAGTATCATGAGGATTAATTTCATATATAAAACAAATATAATACGTAATTAAAATATTACTCTTACGTGATACACAAAACACTTCATACACAATTAACAATTCCGCCCGCAAAGCGATTTTCAATAAATTATTTCTCTAAATTTTTACTCGGATACCTGATTTTTAAAAGATAAGCCTTACTTACCATAGAGTTTTAAAGTATCGTATTTGACAAGCGAATTCACTCATACTACAGATTAAAACACAAAATAAATACGCAGGTCGACTGGGCCACTCTGGTTGCCTGGACGTTTGACTGTCTAAAGAAATAAGCCGTAAAGAATAATAAACGTTTCAGTGTTTAAGGTTAGATTTAAATAAAGTCAGATCCATATTATGGAGATATCGCTTGAACTTAAACGTTTTGTTAAACCTTGGTTTCTTAATATTAAAATATGTCCACACCATCGTGTGGTCGCTTAGGTCTCTATTATGAATTATATCAACTTTCTGACATTTGGATGGAGTGTCAGTTAAGATAATGTCAATCAATGTTTCCGAGTTATCCGTAACACTAGGCGGATAATAAGGATGAATAAGAATGATAATAAGGAACGATCTCACGATTTCCGGGTATCCTCTTGACAATTCCTTAACTGTTGGCTGTTTTTGATTTCCGATCATGTCAGCTGTTATTAATAATGATTCAGCAATGTTCACATCGGGAAACCAAGTCTAAGTACAACACAATAATCTTTACTATTCTTGATCCGTATGGCGTATTTAAAGTTTAACTGGGTTGTCGGAGTCTTGATACCGGTACACCATTATCCATAAGAATCCACTATCCTTCTGTGCCAGTATCGCCATATTTTTCTTTAGTTATTCGTCTAACAGTTCGTTTTCCAATATTAAGCGCATCAGCTACGCGTTCCAGCACTGACGTTTTAGGGACAAATTGGCCCTCTGTTTTGAGACTCACGATCGAAATAGTTACAAAAGCGTATAACGAACTCACGTGTCTGACTGTTTAGAACAGTTCTCGGCATACGTTCGGCCATATCGACGAAATCCACAGCAAAAGGCGTAAAAAGTCCTAATTAACGAGCAAGGGTCAACAGTATTGCAGTATCAATATCCGAAATCCAAAGCCAGGTCAAAACTATATCACAATCGCAGTGCACTCACAATTTGTACTTTTCGAAGCAACGTCAAGTCGAAACTGCTTTGTTTTGCATTGAGCATTGACGCGAGTTTGCCGGTGGTTGTAGTTGTGGTGGCCAGAGATCGTATGTCACGATCGTATTAGATTTAATTTTTTTAAATTTTGAATATCGAGAAACAAAGCAAATCATTACACCAATAATTAGAATCTTATTAAATAAATAAAAATGTTCGCGGGACCCTAATATAGTTCAAAAATCAATATAATAAATAAATTTTGTGTCCTAAAATTATACATTCGATAAATGTTTTATGACTAACTGCACGTCACTATTGACAATATAGAACAGTAAGTTGCTCCTTCAATGTTATTATTATTTAATACCAAACTTCATGAGTGGACAAACGTCAAAACGGTCATCATAGCGTGCCGTACGTATAATGTAATTAATAATAACTAACTGCCACAAGAATCCAAAACAAAATATGGGACCACCATTGACGCGGTATATTCCAGATATTTAGAGGATATCAAGTCTAAAACATATGTTTCTTATTTCAGTAACCATAAAACTATAGTTTCAATTATAAAAATTCCTGAAAGAATAACCTACGTGTATTGTATGATAATAAAAAAATTTTAAACGATATTGATTTCTCATTTATTCAATAAAAGAAAAAAAATGTTTTATTATCGGTCACCACGCTCAAAAAGTGTAACTTGAATTACTATCAAAGAAAAACTGTGAATTAATATCAAAGAAAAAAAATACTGCGTAAATAAAAATAAAAAAAATTATTATAATTGCATAAGTTGATAAAAAATGCTATGCAATAGCTTTACCGCGGCAGTCCCCGAGTGCCACACGTCTTTTTTTTTAAGAAAATTTTAATATCCGATAAATAATTATTTATATATTATGTACACAAAATATACTCAGACAAAGCTGTATCCAATAGTTTCTACTCTTAGCAACGAAATTGTTTCGTCGATAACTTCTTGTACTGCTAAGCTCAGATTAGACGTAATAATATAAAGTATTCAGTTACGAAGTTTCTAGAACAATACTAGTAGCAAAGGGTGTGTGATTGGTCTTCAATTCGTTCAAGTTTTAACCTGGCCCGTTCACCTTGTGTCTTCATCTCAGTTCAGAATTGTTGAGGTTTAACGATGGGAAACACAGAAAGTAACGTTACAAGTGGAGTTAAGAAGCAGGCTGGTACGTCAACACAGAAGTTGTACAAACTTATTGATCTTAAGGGTGAGTACTAACCAATTTTGTTATATAAGACATATAAGGGCAAACGGACAAGAGGCTCATGGGATGGGGAGTGGTGAGGCAACCAGCCATGGACATCCGCAACAGCAGCTGTGCTACTCACGTTATTTCAAAATCTAATTTGCTGTAGATTAGTATTCTCCTATCATTTACCTACGTCAACGATATTAGAACGGCAAGCTCGCTTTCGAGCGATTACCAATATTGTTCTACCAAATGTAAAATATTTAACTATTAGAATACTATCAGAAGGGTGACATAGGTGTTATGCTCAAATATATTATGATGTTTTAAGTTGTCAACTCAACCAAATGTAAAATTTTGCAAAATACGCATCTTCCAACAATTTACGTTCGATATAATAAAATAATCTGAACATAGATATGATACTGTATAAGATGTAATAAATAAAATAAAATAATCACTCTGTGTAAAAAGCAATAATACTTTTAGTGTTAATATTGAGGGTAGGTATTTGTAAATTATTTAGTTTGTAATGTTTTTCATATAATGTCTTAGCACCAATGTTTAGGCTTTTGTTTTGTTTTTTTCTGTATAAATAATATTTGTATGTTGTTTTAAGTTGTTTCCTTTTACTTTTATAACTAATTAAGTATTAAACTTACGGCCTTACAAATAATCGTGGTATAAAGTTATACTTGAGTATAAAACAAGAATATGCAGAATCCTTACTAATAAACTGAAAATATTATTTTACAGACTATATTGTCACAAAAAAATTTCTTAACAAAAAACAGCCGACTTCAAAAGCACTATTCCAAAACAATAGATTTAATGTGCACTAAAAAGTATAAAAATAATTGCGTATTTTTATAGAATCTAATTCTAGTTACGATTATTGTTATTTTTGGAATCGTTGTCCTTCCGCCGCGACCCGCTCTCGCCTGAGGAGGCGAAGGAGGCTATGTAGTAACAAACCTATCTTGGATGACACCGACTTTTTTATCACGAAATATTCTTGTTTTATTCTCAATAACACACCAGACATAAACTTGTTTAACACAAGTTAACTATGGCACCATATTTAAGGCGTGCCACATTTAGCAGCCCTATTATTTAAATTCAAATATTTTTATAAATCACTGATTAATAATTATAAGAACATTTTACTTTCATCATCATAATGCAAATTGTATGGATCCAACAGTGATATATTGATGAAATAATTTTCGAGTTAAGCTAGCTTTGACGACCTTAAGGATTGAACAAGAACCGTCGACTACTACCTAAATACTGCGCCCAGTAGGGAAGGTGGTGTACCTCTTCTCCCTTGCTTTCAATAGCCATCAACCTACCATAAGTTAGGTATACAAACATCTCCAGCTGTTCAACCATGATAAAGCTGTACTAAAAGCATAGACATGGCAGGAGCTTGTGTTTTATAATGGTCTATATTTTGGCTAGCAAGTAAATAAGCCTTTAGTTTTTGCATGGACAATGGTTGACTTCCATATTTCTGTGAATATGCCTCTTAAGTACGAGTGCTAAGATAAACGCGTTAAAATCCCACCGATCTAAGAAGACCAGACGCAAGAAACACAACGTGTAACTTTTTTTATATTCAAATTGTACTAGATACAAAAAATATACTTCATGAAAACTCCCTATCCTAAACTTTGTTTTCGTTTGTAAAGTCACTTTTTGCTTGGTACACTTATCACATATGTAAATGTATTTATCTACACCCATGCTTTAAATCCTCTATTAAACATTCTAAAACAGTTAGCTTATTGCCAACATTAAAACACCCAATGTCCTAATAACCATTACATCATGCAAAAGAGTGTTGTAATGTTGTACTGAATTTCATAACAACACTCCTATTTTTTTTCATTCCATTCATGCTCAAAGAGTTTTACCAGACAGCCACGTTCTTATTGCTTGATGCGTGGCATCTGTATAAATTTCACAAAAAGAACATTTTGGTTTACGCGCATTCCACACCACCAGAACGTCGCTAGCCGTAAAAAAAAGTAGGTTATTCGTATCCCCGCCATTTTTCTTCGATATTTTTATTGTTTTGAAAAAAATTAGCGATTAATTTCCAAAAGAACAATTATCAACTATCAATTATCAATTACAACAATATTCAAGTGAATTTTAATTATTGCACTACACAAAATGTAAATTACTACTAAAATAAATAATTATTTCATTAATACTTAGTTTATTTGTATATAATCAGTAATGGATGATATTAGGTTACTGCTAGGACTGGCTGTTTTAATGTTATCAGTAAGCTAACTGTTACAGAATCGTTTAGAGGATTCATATTTTAGGTGTAGATAAAGTCTTGTATGCAACTGTTGATAATTAGGTATTAAAACACTCATGTGATACTATTGTCACACTCGGCTTCGCCTCGTGAGATAAATTCACATTCGTGTTTCAATACCCCTTATTACACAACAGTTGCATTAATAACTATTAATTTATTTTTCCTGCACATATTGTAGGTAGGGTTGAGTGGTTGACAATGAACCAGCAGTACAGAGTTAACCATGCAAATAATTCAGAAACGCGACGTTGCCGTTTGGTGCAAACTGCATTAAGTAAGCGTCTTTGGCCCACCTCCCTCGCCAGTTGACACCGAGCTAGCGGCGCAGGCGGCCGCGCGCGTCTGTGCTTTGTGTTTTTGTAGCGAAAATTGCGTAAAAAAAAAAGTAAGTAGAATTTCGTCTCGTCGGTTTTGTGTAAATAGTAGCCGAATATCAATTGGATTAATAAATTAATTGTTTTTTGGGCTTTTTCTTAAGATAGTTTCGATAAGCACCTCGTGTTTGTGCATCAGGCTACTTAACCTCAAAATTTTTAAGTATGGGGTGGTACAGAATGAACCACTTTGAGAGAGTAAACAATGAACCAGTGATTCATTCAGTACCATCCTTGGTTCATTGATTACTACTCTTGGTTCATTGCGTTCCAGCTTTAGTAGATTGAGTATTAACCCAGAAAAATTGCTTTGTACACCTAGTTATTTTAGAAAAAAAACCTAATAAAAATTCAAAATTTTAAGATGGGCCGAACAAAATTAGATAGATCTGCGAGGAAAAAAGGATCCCACCTACCTCAAGCAATGAAGGCTGCTGTCAATAAACATCTTAGCGGTATGAGTCTGAGAAAGGCTGCAAAAGATAGCAACATACCATATCCAACATTAAGAAGATATATGATAAAATATATGAAAGATCAGTCTGCTTCCATGGAACCAAATTAGAGTGTAAATTAAATATTCACGGAGGACCAAGAATTAAGTCTCAAGATATATATATATATAGGAATATAGAAAACTTGCCTTTCAAATGGCGGAAATGAATGTGGGGACAGCTGTCGACGTGTGCAAATGACGAGTCGCGAGTCTGTTGTCTCCGGGCCCCGTTGCGCATTAGACGAGTGTTTATTAATAAATAATGGACGTGTAATTACTCGTTTGATTTAATCATGGCCCTTGAGGAGATTACTCAATATTGGTGACCCCGAAGAACACCGACCCCAAAAAAAATCTTTTCGGTGGTGCAAGTGACTTTGGTGAACTATTCAGTGGACAAATTACGTACCAATTTTGATGATGAATCCGGTACCAGGATAGTTATCTCAGACTGCTGCCCAGCAGGGGCCACTGCAAATCAAGCCGGAGCTTAGTGACGTGTCGGCAATTTCTGTCACTAACCGTTTTCCCGAATTTTGGACTGACCAGCCAAGAGCGGAAGCGGTACTAGGTCCTCAAAAGATTGCTGATGAAGCTCTGTTCCAGATTGCTGTGTCAAAACTGGGTAAAGAGGCTATACAGCAGGTAACTGATTTACTGATCAAGCCCCCTGACTAAAAAATATGAAGCTCTTAAGAGTAGGTTGCTGACTATTTATGAGAAATCAGAGAATCGCCAGATACAAAAACTGATTGGCGAAATGAAGCTAGGTGACCAAAAACCGCCGCAACTTCTTCGTCGTATGCGCGATCTAGGACGGGAGAAAATACCTGACAATATGCTAAGGATACTGTGGCAGGGCCATCATCCCACTGCTGTGCGAGCCGTGCTAGCCGTAACGGAAACTAAGGATATGGATAATCTGGCCACTGTGGCCGACAAAATCATGGAGACTTCGCAGCAGCCACAAATTTCTGAGTTATCCTCGCCTCAACCTATTAGAGTGGACGATAAGATTTTGGCTGAAATTGCGAAACTGAGCGTTAGGTTAGCCAATTTAGAGAGATCTCGCAGCACTTCGCGTGGGAAAGACTCCAGTCGTTTCCGTCAACGTTCCCGGTCTCACAGCCAGACCCGTCGCAGCCCTCAAAGCGAGGACTGGCTCTGTTTCTACCACTCCCGATTCAAGGAGCACGCCAACAAGTGTGTGCAGCCCTGTTCCTGGAAGAAGGAAAACTAGAATGTGCGCAGGTACATGAGGCGGATATCTGTGCAGTTTCCCCAACGCATCGCCTACGTGTTATGGACTACAACAGTGGTTACAATTTTTTAGTAGACACAGGTGCGAATGTTTCTGTTATTCCGATAAGAAAACGTTATTGTAATAATTATTCTAAGTGATCCGATAACTATACGCAGCTAACGGTACTGAAATTCGAACCTTCGGTATTAAGTCATTAGAGCTCAATTTGCGTTTACGTCGTCCGTACCACTGGGATTTTATCGTAGCCAACGTAAGACAGCCGATTCTCGGTGCCGATTTTTTAAGCGCATATAGTTTATTAGTGGTTATAAGGTCACGCAAGTTGATAGATAAGGTAACTAATTTGAATATTTCAGCATCTATTGTGAACTGTAACGTAGCTTCTGTGACCACTATTGACAAAAGTCATCCATACTGGGATGTAATTTGTAAATACCCAGATATTACTAAACCTGTTAATTATAAGAATAGTCCTAAGCATAATGTGTATCACTACATAGAAACTACAGGTTCTCCAGTTCACGATCGTGCTCGACAACTTCCGCCAGATAAGTACAAACGTGTAAGGGAGGAATTCAAGGTAATGCAGGAGATGGGGATATGTGCCCATCGAAAAGCCCATGGTCTAGTCCGTTGCACGTAGTACCTAAGAAAAACGGCGAGATTAGGCCATGCGGAGACTATAGGCGATTAAACGCGATAACGAAGCCGGATCGTTATCCCGTGCCGCGTTTACACGATTTTGCTTATCTGTTGGATGGTAAGACTATTTTTACTCGAATTGACGTTATTAGAGCCTACCATTGCATACCTATTTTCCCGGATGACATTGAACAGACCGCGATCACGACACCCTTGGACTTTTTGAATTCCCAATGATGACTTTCGGTTTACGTAACGTAAGTCAACCTTTTCAACGGTTTATGGACCATTCGGTACTTCAAGGTTTTGATTTTTTGTTTACATTTATTGATGACGTAGTCACAGCTTCAGAGACGGTAGAACAACATCAAGAACATTTACACAAAGTTTTTGAACGTTTTAGTAAATTCGGTTTATCTATTAATCTCAGTAAATGTTGTTTTGGAAAATTAGAAATTGAATTTTTAGGGCATACAATATGTAAGAATGGCATTCGACCTTTAGTTAGCAAAATCGAAATTATTAAAAATTATCCAAAGCCTAAAACGATTGATGAGTTACGTCTTTTCTTAGGAATGGTAAACTTTTATCGTTCTCAAATTCGCAACGCAGTTAAGTATCAAATAGTTTTAAATAATTATTTACGTGGTGCGAAGAAAAGAGACAAAACACCCATTGTATGGACATCCTGTGCTGACGAAGCTTTTGATCGGTGCAAGGCGTGTTTACAAGAAGCGATCACGCTATCTGCCCCGCGTTGCGATCGAGGTTCCAATTTCATTATGACTGACGCTTCAAATTCTTGCGTTGGAGCAGTATTGCAACAATATGTAGATAATAAGTGGAAACCATGATCGCGAATTACTAGCAATTTACTTAGCGATTCGTCATTTTAAAGATTTAATAGAAGGCCGTAAGTTACATATTTACACAGATCATAAGCCCTTAATTTACGCTTTTAAAAAAACGAGGTGCGAAAAAGAAACACCTAGACGCATAAGACAGTTAGCATTCATTAGCGAGTATACTACCGACATTAGACATATTACAGGTTCCGAAAACGTGGTAGCACATTCCTTATCACGCATAGAGACGATACACTGTCCTTCCTCTATTAATTATGAGGAGTTGTCAGACGCTCAAGGTGCGGATGAGGAGCTCTCACACATCATCAATGACGTTAATAAGCGAACTCAATTCAAGAAAATAGTTATGCCCATGTGTAGCAAACCTATATTCTGTGAAATATCGACGAAAAACATTAGGCCGTACTTACCTAAGCATTTTCGTAGGTTAGCTTTTGACACAATACATAATTTAGGACATCCAGGCATACGCTCATCTAGAAAAATGGTGTCTAGTAATTTTCTTTGGCCATGTATGAATCGTGACATTGGGATTTGGTCTAAGAATTGTTTAGCATGTCAACGCACTTAAGTAGTTAGACACACCAATTCAGCCGTGCAAGCTTTTCCATCTTGTGGTAGATTTGAACACGTGCACATAGATCTTGTTGGACCTCTTTCAATGACGTCAGAAGGATTCAGGTATTGCCTGACTATGATAGACGCACACACTGGCCGGAAGTATTTCCTCTTAAGGATATTACTGCGGAAACTGTAGCCAAGTGTGTGTATGATGGTTGGATATCACGTTTCGGTTGTCCTTTAAGGATAACCAGCGATCAGGGACGCCAGTTTGAGAGTGACTTATTTGCTAAGCTTATGGTGTTGCTAGGTATTAATAAAATCCGAACGTATGCGTACGGTCAAACACTTCGCCTGCCGTCCGATATTTTTATTAAGGAGATAATCACAACAGGTGATGATTTTACCTACGTTCAAAAGTTGCGTGGCATTTTGAACGGTTTAAGACCTAATTCCAAGTCTCATAGTAATTCGTCATTTTTTGTTCATCCTGATCTGAAAGACTGAGAATATGTTTTCGTTCCTAACGAGGTACATAAACCATTAAAGCCAACGTATGATAGTCCGTACCGTGTGTTGAGTCGTAAATCTAAGGTGTATAAAGTTGAGTTTCCTAACAGAAATGTTCAAATATCTATTGAATGATTGAAACCAGTATATTTCTTATCGAATTTTAAGTGCGACAGTTAAACATGACGAAGAACCTGACACCTACGTACTATGACGACACGCTCAGGTCGTGTTACGCGGAGACCTGTACGTTTTGCTGATTTTAAGTTTTAAGTGCCCGTTGCACCAAATATTTTTAAGCTAATGTTTAAGCAATCGAATAACATTATAATTTTTTTTTTGATGAGTTGTGTGTTTCGCGCTAATAAATAGGAGTTATTGCGCAGAAAACATAACATTAAGTATATTTCATTTCAACGTTCAGTTAACAACTGTTTAGTTTTTGTTTTGCATTATTAATCAACATTACCTTTTTATAAAATGGGCAATTATAAGTCTAAAGAAGTTAACAATAATGTGGCTTTGGCCCAGGCCCAAGTAACTACGGTGCAAGAGAGTGTAGAAAAAGAACTGAATACATTAGGAATTGTATTAATAGTAATCACGGTGCTACTTGTCATCGTAGTTCTGTATGGAATAAAAAGATATTGTAGAGCCAAAATGCAAATTTGGTCGAGGAGACAAGTGATGCACGTTGCGCAACCGATACACGTACATAACAACAACCCTCTGTTGTATAATTAGTGTAATTGTATTTTTTATGTGTAATGTTTATTATGTAATACGTGTAATGTGTAAACAAATATATTAAGTAACGTTTATCATGTAAAAGTTTTTTTAAGAACGGGGTTGATGTGGGGACAGCTGTCGACGTGTGCAAATGACGAGTCAGTTGTCTCCGGGCCCCGTTGCGCATTAGACGAGTGTTTATTAATAAATAATGGACGTGTATTTACTCGTTTGATTTAATCATGGCCCTTGAGGAGATGACTCAATATGAACAAGCTCAAATATCCCACTTCTTGGAAAGAAAAGGGCATGGCGGGTAAAGATTGGTTGAATGAATAAGCCTTTATTGCAAACAATATAAGATTCATACAATATATATATAGTCTAATCTAATCTAAATAATATTGTAAACTAAGTAATATTCTAATCTAAGTAATATTCTAAGCTAAGTAATAATAATTTAAGTAATATTCTAATCTAAGTAATAATCTAATATAAGTGATATTCTTAATCTTCTACATCGTTCGCTTATCTTCCACCTAGGCTTCCTCCAGAAATTTCCATTGTGATCTGCCCAGAGCAGATCGTCTCCACGTTGGTCCAGCCACTTTTTTAAAATCATCTTCCCATCTAATGGGTTGTCCTCCTTGATTTCTTTTCCCTTGTCTTGGATACCAGTCTATAATATTTTTTGTCCATATATCAATATTGCTTCTCAAGGTGTGTCCTGCCCATCGCCATTTTAATCTTTTTATAGTGTTGTCTATCCTTTCTAATTTCGTTTTCTTCTTGATTTGTGTTAGTCGTACCATGTCTTTCCTTTTGATCTTTAACATGCTTCTTTCAATGCTTTGTTGACACACTTTCAATTGTTATATATTTTTCTTTGTTAAGGTCCATGTTTGGCACCCATATGTCATGCAAGGTGTAATGCACATATTGAAAACTTTGCTCTTAAGTTTCTGCGAGATCTCATTAGTTTTCATTATATTTTTAAAAGACCAGTATTTTCTCCAAGAACTTGCCACTCTTTGCTCTATTTCCTTGTCCATGAGGTTTGTGGGGGATATGATTTCGCCCAAATACGTATATTCTTCAACATTTTCGATTGTATTTTGGTCCACTGTTATAAGTTCATGTGATCTGTTAGTCATTATCTTGGTATTTTCAGTGTTAATATCCAAACCCACTATTTTGCTTTCTTGGGCCAAATCCTGTAGCATTTTTTGGAGCGTTCTAGGATCTTGGGCAATAATAATTAAGTCGTCCGCAAATCTTAAATGATGTAGGCGTTGACCATCTATGTTTATCCCCTGATCCTCCCATTCTAATTTTCGAAAGATTTGTTCCAAAACAGCCGAAAATAGTTTTGGTGATAGCGGATCTCCTTGTGTCACACCTTTGTTGATCATAAATTCTTGTCCTAATCATTCCAATTTAATTTTTGCTCTATTGTTTTTATAAATTTATTTTATTAAATTTATATGTTTGCCGTTAATTCCTTGTATTTTTATTGCTGTCAAGAGAGAGTTGTATTTTATAGAGTCGAATGCTTTACTGTAATCAACGAATCCTAAATAATATGGTTGGTTATATTCATTACATTTCTCTACAAGTTGTTTAATTACATGTATATGGTCTATCGTTGAAAATTTGTTTCTAAAACCAGCTTGTTCTCTTGGCTGCGACTCATCTAATGTTGTGGTTATCCTATTCAAAATAATTTTAGAAAATATTTTGTACAAGTTGGGCACTAAGCTTATTGGTCTATAGTTTTCAATTAATTGTGTATCTCCTTTTTTATGAAGTAATGTAATTATATTTTCTGTCCACTGTTTTGGTATTTGTTCTGTCTTCATTATTTCATTATATAGATTAATTGTTAGTAGTGTAATTGTTTTAAGAAGAGTTCCTTTTATCACTTCATTATATATGTTATCCTCTCCCGGTGATTTATCGTCTTTTTAAGATCTTATAGCTTTGTAGTATAGGTGGTACTTGTTCTTCAAACTGTGCCGTTCTGTAATAACAATCTGTTGTTTCTATTTCTTGATCTTCGTACAAGGAGCTGTAGAAGTTAGTTGCGATTTCTAATATATGTTCTCTCGATGTTTGACACGTTTCTGTTTTTGTATTCAACAATCTAGGAATCCATTTTTTGTTACGATCCAAAAATTTTTGTGCCTTTTTCACTCCACTCGTTTTTTCTATATGGTCTATAATAGTGTCAGTAGCCACTTTCCTTTTATATTTTCTAATGCTTTCGTTTATTTTTTTACTGATGTCTTGAATTTCTTTTTTATGAGTTTTCCGATCAGCCAACAAATCTTTTCTCTTATCCAATAGTGTCAACGCTTCGTTTCCAATGTCATTCCTTTTTTCGTTACGTGTAATTAACTTATCCTTGAATTCAATTAAATTCTTCTCTAGAATATCATATTTGTTTTGTATAGTTTCATCTTTATTGTTGTATATTTCTTGTTTAAGTTACCTGGATCTTGTTTCTTTAGACTTCATAGTTCCTCTTAGAATTCTATGATCATAGCTAAAATTAAAACTATTGACGACATCCACATTCTCGAATGTTTGCGGTTTGTTTGTTAGAATAAAATCAATTTCGTTACAAGTAATTGCATCAGACCCATGTCCATTTTCTGTTTTTGTTTTTCTTAAAAAGTGTATTTGTAATAGTAAGATTGAATTCGAAAGCAAAATTGATTGATCTGTTACCATTATCATTCCTCTTGCCATAGCTATACGGGCCCATGATTCCTTTTTCTCGTTCGATATATTCTCCAATTTTACTATTGAAATCCCCCATTATAATAAGATTGAGTGTTTTATAAAACAAATTTTTATCTTCTTCTGTTGCTAGTTCGTGTGGCGCATATGTTTGAAATATTGTCTATTCTTTTTTGTAGTCGTAGAATTACGACCAATATTGCTATTCTATCAGAAATATCTATAAATTGCTTAATTCTTTATTTCATTTCAATTTTCTTCTTTCTTTCTTCCATTAGTTGCTCCTGTAGTATTTTCCTTTTTTCTAAGACATTCTTTGAGTAGTCATCTGTTAGATGTATAGTTTCCATCTTTTTCTTATTCTTCATAATGTGCTCTTTCTTCCATTGGTTCAGAAAGGATATAACAACTGGCCTAGATTTGTTTTCATCGGCACTACGTTTCCATATACGATACATATTATTGATATCGCTCGGGTTGATGGCTACTCTAGTTTTGTTTCTTATTAGTTCACATATTGCTTCTATAAGGTTATTTTGAGAGGTCTCCTCCTCTTTTATCTATTATTTTTTATATAGCTATTATATTATTTTTCCTTGACGTTTTTTCTAAAATATCTATTCTTTCCCGTAATTTCTGGTTTTCTGATTTAAATGTTTAAATTTCCTTTAGAAGTGGATCGAGTTTGTCATAAATTTTTTTCATAATTTGGTCCGTGTGTACCCGTAGCTCAGTTTTCATTTTTTCAAAGAATATTAGTAAGTTATCATTCATTTCGTTCTTAGTTTAAATTCCAAGTCAAGTCAAATATATAAACAGTGTGGCTTACTTGATTAATGATATTATAATTATAATATTATAATGTAGGCAGGCAAGTACCGTGCCAGTTGCGGTAAACGCAACACGGCGTAGTAAACGCAGCACGGTTATCACAGGTACGCGGCGATGATTCACACTAGCTACCGAATCAATGTTGAGGGTAGGCTTAAATTGCATGGTTACTGTCACTTGTTATTATGCTGATAACCTTTAAATTACTAAAATAACTTGATTTAAATTTATACCAAGTGAAGCTATGGTGTTTTATACTTTAAACTGTTGCCGTTGTCCCCATGGTGAGCGAGCTAGTGCGACACTTACGAATCACTTTTTACTAACTTTGCAAATGGTTTTTTGCGGAGCAAAATACAATACGTCTTTCTTTACGATCGTCCGGATACTCATAACTAATATAGACCACTAGATAACTCATAAGGATTGGTAACGTGCATTTAAAAAAAGGCACCCTGATTTGTCCATAAAAAAACCAGAATCATGTAGTATTGCACGAGCAACATCATTCAATCCTACGAATGTCAAATCATTTTTTAACAATCTTCAAGAAGTGTATGAAAGATTTCCACAGTTTGGTGACGGCACTCGAGTTTACAATTAGGACGAAACGTCTACTTCCACAGTACAACGGCCTGGAAAAGTGATAGCCCAAAAAGGTAGAAATATCGCTAAAATTACTAGTGGTGAGCGTGGGATTTTAGTAACTACGTGTTTAATCGTTAATGCAACTCGACACGCGCTCCCACCTGTCATGATTTTCCCCCGCAAAAAATATGTAGCGCACATGATTAGGGGCGCACCTACTGGAACGTTAGGATAGGCTTCTAAGACAGGTTGGATGAATAGTGACCATTTTGTTGATACGATAAAACATTTCGTAAAATTCACAGCGTCTACTAAAGACAATCCATCATTATTAGTGATGGATAACCATGAAAGTCATCTCTCGATCAAAGCACTTGACATTGCAAATAAATCTGGAGTACTGACGCTGCATCCGCATACTACAAACAAGCTCCAACCACTTGATGTTGGTGTGAACGATGAACCTTTCAAATGCTATTATAACGCTGCTGTTGATTCATGGCTATTACGCAACCCGGGGAGACCTGTTTCTATATATGATGTAGCAGAATGTGTTGGAGAGGCATACTTGAAAGCGTTAACCCCAAAAAACATAACAAATTCTTTCAAAAAATGTGGTATCTTTCCGTTTAATAGAGAAATTTTTTCGGAGTTAGACATTTTGCCAAGTAACGTCACAGACAGGCCAGAACCGATACTAGATAGAACTATACCAACAAATGTAAATGACGGCACTACAAGCTCTGCTACAACCCTGTCGGATGTTTCAGTACTGAATACCGTTCAAGACCCGGGTGAATGCAGAACGCCTTCACCCTCTCTGCTTACGCTTCACAACAACTATTACCAAAATACGGTTGAACCTTGAAACTTACCTTCACTATCTCTTGAAGCAACATCTATAGCAACAATGAAAGATATTTTTGAGTTCGAAAATGCTTCTTCTGCATCCATAATAGATTTTTGTGAACCTACAAGATTGTGTTCCACTAACACTCCGGAGAGATCTCAACCTTGTCTAGGAAATTTTGTTTCACCGAAAGATTTACGACCAATTTTAAAAGGAGGACCACGAAATATTAGAAAAAGTGGTAGAAAAGCTGGCAAAAGTATGATCGCCACCGACACACCAGAAAAGAATGCACTGGCTGAAAAGAAAAACAAGAAGTCTCAAATAACAATAAAGACTGAAGCTGTAAAAAAAGTAACACATAACTTATTCAAAAGAAAGGAAAATACTTGTAAACGACGAAAGAAAAATGTGACCCTAGTTGAATCTTCGGTTGACGATCAAGAAGAATTTCAGGCAAGTGGATCATCTTCTGGCGGTGAAATGAATGAGATTACAAGTGATTCTGATGAAGATGAGATAGTTCTAAAAGATGATTTCCCACCACTTAGACGTAGTCCCCGTGAAAATGACTTTTTAAAACAAAAAATGAAAAGATCAATTGCATCGGTAAAATTCTGGAAATTTTATATGATGAAGAAGATTGTGATTTTTATGTATCATACTTAAAACTAAAAAGTAAGATTCATCAGAAATTTACTGATCCAAAAGAACCTGATACAGCTGGTGTTAATATTGCAGATATTAAATATATTCTGCTATTTCCAAAAATTTAAAATTCTAACAATCGACGTCAAACTACTTACAGATTTCCTGTTAATATCTCTCTTTTAAATATGCGTTATTAAACTTTAATTTTTATGTTTTTGTTAAAAAAGTCTGAAAGAAATTAATTATTGTGATACAAATAGGAACATTATGACTGATTAGGATTACTATAGAAAATTTATTGTTAACAAGATCTCATTTAGATTTAGGAATTTGTTAATTAATGATAATGAAAATAATGTTATAAATGTTACTTCTTCTTACTTACCAACTTGTTGTCTGTAATTGATTAGTACCTACGTAAAAACCTAATTGTTGATATCTAAGAAATTAAGGTTAATTTCATTAATGTTTACGATATTATCTACCTTTTTTACCAAAAATGACGCTTTTTGATTGTAACTACAAATATATAGGTACGTTAAATAGATTCCTGAGTTTTATTTAATAAGATTTATTATAATCTAATAATTTGAATGCTTTGATTATCGGCATGGGTCATTGTTTGCACACATGGTTCACTGTGTACCAGCTCCCGGTTCATTGAGTACCATTAAGTGTACACAGAGAATCATTTTCCGACAAATAAAAAAATATAAAACATAAAAAGTTATGGTATTATAACAAAAATTAAGTTCTCCACAATGTAGCCAGTTATATTATCTACAATTATAAGTAAAAAGTATACACAATTCCACCTTCGCACGACACGCCACAAGTTAGGATATCATCCTCACCACCTGGATGTGTGGCGGTCCTCCACAGTGCGGTACAAGGAGCTTTCTTCCACGTACTACAAAGCTGTGGAATGAACTTCCTTGTGCGGTGTTTCCGGGACGATACGACATGGGTACCTTCAAAAAAAGCGCGTACACGCTCTGGTGTTGCAGGAGAGTGTGGGCGGCGGTGATCACTTAACAACAGGTGACCCGTACGCTCGTTTGTCCTCCTATTCCATAAAAAAATGCACTTAGGGCTCCCAGGAGTAGAGGTACAGGTCTTGAAAATTTAAGTGGTTTACTGTCCACCACCGATATACTATAATTTAAATCCAAACAGGCATAACAGGTACACAGATATATCGAAGAGTTTGTGGTAGGGCGACAATCTCACTATTTTTAGGCCCACATGGGTTACAAAATGAAAGATTATATTGAATTTCACGCAAAAACATTAATTATATTATTTTCACCAAACGGGTGATATTTTATAATATTTTTTCCTCATTTTAATCACACTAGAAATCGTATCTATATCGTCTGACGATGATTTCAAATGGGTGGAGTACAAAATAGCACTGCTTTACATGAAAGCGATATTTATATATATAAATATATATAAAAACATTGCTTGCTTGTTACCAGAGTGCCAAGAGTGAGATTATTTACCTACGTATTCGATCACGTAAAAATTACCTACGATATGTATGGCGTCTATGATGTTTTCCTCTACTTTCACTAGATGGCTCTCTTTCAAATAAAAATATGATACAGGGGTCCAGAGATATTGTGTTTGTTGTTGCCTTTAAGTTGGGAGTGCACTTGGGAGCTTGAAAGTCGTTAGGCTGATATTTATAATAAGAGCGTAGGTACTTTGAATTTTACTCTGACTTTGTTTAGACTAAAACATCATTTTGACTTTTGCATTGGACTGTCTTAGCTTAAGTTCAGCATAACTTTAAATATAATACGCTCTATAGATCTCAGCCTAGTCCGGCAAAAATGCCGTCAGACGACAGACGTCAACGAGATGTGGGTGGAACATTGTATTGTAAACAACTGAATATATGTAAAAAAGTATTAATCATAATAATAATAATACACTTTTGATTGTAATTTCATGTTGAATAAGAATTGGTAGTTTAAACTGATAGTGAATGTGTCCCGTTACAGAATTTGTGGATAACCCTGGTATAAGCCATCGGTTTTGTAGGGATAGACGCGTGTGATGCGTCATTTATTTTTAAATGCCACGCCCCTATCGTCATTTATTACTGCTTACATTTCCACGGGAAGATATATTATATTATATCGGTATTCTTTGCTCTGGAAAGAAGACCGTCGCCAGAGCTACTGCTTACTGGCATATGACATATTGATTGGGAAGTGTAGTAACACGTACAGAACTCGCGCAAGTTGAATACACTTAAGTAATTAACCTAGCCTGTTTGCATCGGTTATCAAGCAACAAGAGACTCTATCTAGTCGTACATATAAATGATCATAGTCTGAGCCATTCCTGAACTATACGTCATTCAACTCGCCCGTTATCTGTAAGTAATGTTTTTCAATAATGATTGCAGCAACCATTAACATCCTAGTCTTAAAGTGGGGTTCTTCATAAAAGAGCCGAAGTAAACTCAATTTGATGACTGGCCAAGTCACATAAGGTGACGAGCATGCGAGTAAACTATTTTTACATGGATGTAGGTGCTAAAACAAAATATATTAAATTAGAATTCGTTGTTTAATTATTATTTATTTAATTATCTATAACAAAAACTATAGCAGCTAAGAGAATTTGAACCTGCTAAGTCATATTTATTCGTTTTTATGTCTTATAAAATATTTTCACTGTTGTTCATTTAATTTATAGAATAAGTTGTGAGTTGTGACGTATTATTAAGTGTTATTAGCATTAGTTGTTAACCTTTGTGTTTTTTTTAGATGCTAAGTTGACCTAGTTTTATATCGGTATATGTAATATGATAAATAAATAAAAAAATATATATACTAAGCCTATTTTTGCAACAAATGCAGTATTGCTTTTTTACCAAGCACATTGTCTCAAATTACAAGTATGGGTTTTCTCAATAAAAGGTATAAAATCAATCAATAAAATTTTTTTTTGGTTAAAAAACATGGTATATTACGATGGCACAATCTTAAAGTTTCACATGTTTCGCCAGGTTTAACTAGGCATGCAAATTAATTTAACACAGTAAATGGTATAAGTCATTAAACACATAACAAAATTAGATTATGAAATATATCTGCATCAGGAGCAATAAAATTTTAATTAACATAATAATAAAAAAATAAAAATAAAAATTACAGACTAACATCATAATAAAATAATTAATAAATATTGCTTAATTAATTGTTAATAAAAAGTTTCACATTTATTCATGTCATCACATAACTCGCATTCAAAAATTCATTAGTCGCATAAAATAATCGCTCACTAAACCAGTGTTTTTTTCTTAAAAAGTCTTTTTTTTAATAATTTTAAATTAATGGGCTGTTTATTGTATATTCTGACACTCATAGCAAGACAGCTTTTGTCATACTGCAAGGTCAATGGAATTTCGTCGAAAATTAGTCTATTTGGATCCCGGCGTTTTCTTTGAGTGTTAGTGTCACAAACATTCTTGAATAAATCACTATTGAATTTTACAAATACACAAAGTTCGTAGATATAAAGACAAGCAAGTGGTAATAGTCCAAGTTTTCCAAACAGGGGTCTGCAAGACTCATCAGGTGGGACGTTGCAAATAGCTCTCACACATTTTTTTTGCGATATAAAAACTCTAGAAATACTTGTACAGTTACCCCACAAGCAGTCCGTAACGTAAAACAGATTCAACGTAAGCGTGGTAAGCTAATAATGTTGTTTGTAAACATGTAACTTTTTTTATTTGCCGAAGAGCGTAAACAAATTTGTTAATCTTGTTTCAAACGTCAGAAATATGTGATTCCCATCTTATGGTGTCATCCAGGAGAAATCCCGAAAACTTAGTTTGATTTGCTGTGTTAACAGTGGTGGTATTATAATTAACATTTATAACTGGGATTTCGCGTTTAGTTGCATTAAATTGAACATAATTCGTCTTTGTCAGATTTATCTTAATGTCCAATCCATTGACTAATTGAATTCATCGTCATGTTTATGTCAGCTTCATGATCACGTACAGAGGCATTTTGTCAGAAGCCACAATAATGGAAATATCGTCCGCAAAGAGGACACATTTGTATTTTGTTACGTTTATAATGTCATTAATATAAATTAAAAATAGAAACGGGCCATGAACACTTCCCTAAGGGACCCCGTATTTAGTTAATTTATGGTCAGATACATATGACTTCATCTTGTTATATTCGTCAAGTTTCGTGATGACAACATATTGAGGTCTGTGTGAAAGGTATGAAGCTAACCATTCAAGAGTGGTTCCTCTTATACCATGATCTTCAAGTTTTTTAAATAGTATAGGATGAGATACTCTGTAGAAAGCCTTTGAAAGGTCAAAAAATAGCCCAGAAGTCCAGTTTTTCTTATTGAGATTACATAAGATATTCTGTAGCAGTGAAAACATTGCTTGAGTTGTCTTCTCTTTCTGGAATCCATACTGATCAGTATTAATTACATAAAATTTGAGGCAAAGTTTGAGATTAATGTTATTGGACGATAATTGCTTATATCAAACTTATTAACATTCTTAAATATAGGCTTTATCACCGATAGTTTAATTAAATCTGGGAATGTACTACTGCCGAAAGATAAGTTAATTATAAATGTCAGAACAGTTAATAGACTTCCACAACATGCCTTTAAACCTTTGTACACACCTCATCATGTCCTTCGGAGTTAGTATTTTTAATGACATAATCTCGTTTCTAACCTCAACTTCCAACATAGGTCTTAAGAAAATAGTTCGCAAAGAGCTTTGCTTGATAGGTGCTTTCGGATGTCCATTTGTAGTCAGACCGTCATCAATCAATTCGATAAAGTAATCATTAAATTCATTTGCTATTCTGTGGGGGTCAGATACGGAAGTATTGTTAATATTAATGTTGTCTATAATCTTATCGTTGTTTGCAGTGCTTATTTCATTGTCAGTTACAGCCCACGATGCTTTGCACTTATTTTTACTTTTTATTATACGTATATTTAATATTGACATTTCTTTTTGAATTATAAATACAGTTTTTTAAAATTTTAGAATAGGTTAGGTATTTACTTTTGTCTCTCTTGGTTTTCAGTTTGTAGTATATGGTGTTGCGGAATTTTGTGGACTGTATGCGCTGGTTCAAATTATTCTTATTAGGAAATAACTATATACTTACTTAAATTAGGATTTTATTGTAATATGGCGGAAGGAAGGCAACGTACGTACCTTTTTTGATGAGCTCGTTCTGTATTTATTAATATAGTAGAATTTATATTTTGTGATTTTATATTTTATGTGAAATTTCAACATTTGTGCTGTTATTTGCATATAAGACATTTATTTTCTCAAAATTTATTACTTTAGAGTTCTTTTTGATGTCTATTTAAATATACTGGATACTACTACCGCTTCGAAAAGAAATGGTGCTCTGAGAGAGAAAAAGCGTCGTAAGAAACTCTCCCAGCAATCTCTTTTTGCGCTCTTTTTAATGCAATATACAATATTATACTGTCATTGATATTGCTATAAAATAATCATCATCTAGTCCCAGGCTATCCTATCACTTAAATATTCAGCTGTGGAGTAGTTGGATTTACGACAGAGGAGGAGGAGGTTATTAATTCAATCGGTATTTTGTTATGTACACCGATTAGTCTGAGATTTATGATCCGATTTACGTAATTTTACATAGTTTGGCCCAGTAGTTTTCATTTTATGAACATTTTTTATGAAAATTTTGGTTTATCGCGATGATATAATTATTGTTTTTTGTGTACGGCTTTTTTAGGAGATTTCATTCAGGTTGATTTTTTTTTATATGATAGGGAGCAAACAGGCAAGAGGCTCACGGGACGGGGATAGGTGAGGCAACCACCCATGGACATCCGCAACAACAGGTGTGTCAAGAAATGCGTTGCCGACCTTTAATGCCTTTAAGGCTTTAAAAAAGCATACTCCCAGTATGCTTTTTTGTTGAAGGCCCCTAAGTCGTATCTGTTCGGGAAGACCGCTGCCGGTAGTTGATTCCACAAAGTGGCTGTGCGAGGCAAGAAATTTCGAACAAAACTCGCGGTTGTGGAATGCCAGTCTACGTGATGCGGATGGTACTTTGCACGTAATGTCCGGTATTGGAATTCGCTGGAATCAACCCGAACAGCTCCTCTGAGCACTCCCCGTGATAAATGCGGTAGAAGATGCAGAGAGAACCCACATCTCTAAGCAATGCTAGAGAATCAATACTAGGATACGACAAAGGGAGAATTTTTAGTGGTGAACGCACAAACTTGTGTCTTCTTGGGGTTGAATTGGACTAAATTTTGTCGGCCCCATTCCGAGACTTTGCAAAGCATAGTCTCGATTTCAGATACAAGTTTGTTCCGGTTCTAGTCGACGCTATCCCGGGATTTGTTGGCACGGCCGGTGTAGGAAGCATACCCTGTGCTGTCGTCTGCATAGCAATGAATATTGCTGATTTGCAGCATATCATTGATATGCAGAAGAAACAACGTAGGGGATAGCACGCAGCCTTGCGGGACACCAGCGTTTATGGGTTTTAAGTCGCAGCATGCACCGTTGATAACAACCTTGATGCTCCGATCAGTCAAAAAGCTAGTGACCCATTTGCACAACTTCTCGGGAAGCCCATAGGATGGCAGTATCTCTATAAGCGCTTTATGCCACACCCGATCGAAGGCCTTCGCTATGTTCAAACTCACCGCCAACGCCTCTCCCTTCGACTCAACCGCTTGCGCCCATTAATGGTTGAGGTATGCAAGAAGATCACCAGCTGAGCGACCGTGACGGAAACCGTACTGGCAGTCGCTGATCAGCTGGTGCCCTTCTCGGTATCCCAAGAGTTGGCGGTTGATGATCGACTCCATTACTTTGGAGAAAATGGAGGTAATGGCAATGGGGTGGTAGTAGGTGTACAGGTCACCTTTCTTAGGGATCGGGTGCACTAAAGCCGCCTTTCATAATTTCGGGACTACGCCTGATGAGTAGGAGAGCCGGAAAAGACGGGTAAGGACCGGCTCCAGTTCCGGAGCTTACGTCCGCAGCACTATCGGGGGAAAGCCATCGGGCCCGCTCGATTTGTGAATGTCCAAGGTGAGAAGCGCCTTAAGCACGGATGCCGGATTTTTACCTCCGGCATATATGAGTCGCACCGTGGAATATGCGGTGGTGGTGCACCTTGGTCATCCAGAGTCGAGTTGGACGCGAAGAGGGAGCCCAGGAGATCAGCTTTCTCTTTCGCGTCATGGGCCAGCGTGTCATCATCCCTGTGCAGTGGCGGAATGGCTGGCTGACAGAAGTTTCCTTGGACAGCCTCGGCGAGCGACCAGAACGCACGAGTTCCCGAGGGAAGGCGTGCAAGTCTCTCACCAATTCTGCCAATGTACTTCGACTTCGCGTCTGCAATAACTCTTTTGAAGGACCTGGAGGCATGATTGAAGTGTTTTTTAAGTTCGCTGGAATTCACATCCTTAGATACCACCGCATTGACCCAAACCTGATAGCACTCCTGCTTTCGGCGAGAGGCCATTTTGCAAGAGCGGTCAAACCATGGTTGGGACCTGCCACCGATAGGCACAGAGGAGGATGGAATGACGAGTTCCATACCTTGCAGTACCACATCAGCAACAGCGTCAGCAGCGGCATCTGGACCTCCAAGCGAAAAACAGATCTGCCTCATTAAGATTATATATTATAATTATTAACTGACACTAAAAAGTAAACTGTCTTAAGAACTATCAATAGGTAGCACACATAAATAATAGTATTTTATTAATAATAAAGGTAGAGGTGTATAAAATTAAATTTTTAGTTATTTGATACTTTTCAGTTTTTGAGTCGGTTTTTTTAAATGAAGTTTTCTATTTAAAAAACATAAAAATTTATTTTATCAATGGCTGGGACTTTATTATAAAAGTGTATACATATACCCTTATAGCTATTATGTATCTTATGAAATAAAACAATCAAATGTATCAACACAAACACTTTGCCAAAAATTGTATTTAAATTAACATTTTGAATGAAATATGAAACTAATCTTTAAGTTATTAAAAATGTTGTCATGTTCTCACACTTTCCAATATGTCTTAACATCTCAGGGTAATTATTAATGACACAATATTAATGACTAATATGAGTTAATTAGTTATAAGCAATGTTTAATATGTACCTACGGTAATTTATGTCCCATTCAAAATTAGGAAATAATAATTATTATAAACGCTGTCATTTCATTTTGATATAACATTAATAATTATACAAAAGACAAGTTGGCATTTGATTACCACAGTCATACATAAAGTAATATTAGAATGGGGTAATTTATTCACTTTTTGATGGAGGAGCGAGCGTACGGGTCACCAGATGTTAAGTGATCACCTCCGCCATCAGAGGAATCATAGGAGCGTTGCGGGAATTTTATTGAAGGTACCCATTTCGTATCGTCCCAGATACACCACACAAGGATGCTGATTCCACACCTTGGTTGTACGTGGATGAAAGTTCCTTGAAAACTGCACTGTGGGGGAACGCCATACATCCAGATTGTGCTGATTATACACTAATTTGTAGCCTGTCGTAAGGTGGAATTCGGTGGAAGGAATCGGGTGAAACAGTTCTTCGGAATATTCCACACGATAAATGGGGAAGAAGATATACAATGAGGCGACATATGTACGCGATGCCAAGTGATCCATTGTGTCATCCATCGTGACCGTTCACAGAGCACTAGATCCCGACAATTCGAGCAACTGTGCGTTGCACGCGGTCAAATTGTTAGAACTGATACTGGTAGGGCGCCCTAGAGATGACAGCAATACTTCTTATGTGGCCGGACCTGCACTTAGTAGATTAAGTACTAGAATGTGGGCCGGCTTGAAGTATTTACTTACTCTATTTATGACGCTTCTTCGAAGCCAATCTGGCTTTGCCTTCCAGAGAACCGCGGAATTGGCAATTCCTCGAGATTTCGAGACCCAGTATTCCGATACTATCTATTATTACAGAAAAAAATGAATATGATTATATATATCCTAAATCAAAGATAAATATTTAAAATAAGTGTTAAAAAAAAATTAAATTTCTTATTGATAATTGAATTTTAAATTAATAATTTAACGTCAAAATATGTCTACGTCAAATATGAAGAAATGGGTGCAAGAAACTAAGCGAACTTTTTTTTAAATATAATCTCGTTATAATAAAGTTTGTTAATTAAAAAAAATAACGTTTTATTCGAAGTAGTTGTTATAGAACTTGACGATCATCAGATATCTACACATAATATAAAATGTCAGATATATACAAACACTAGCTGATCCGATAGACGTTGTTCTGTTAATAAAAAAATACTCATACAGGTGGAATTTCGTAATATCTGTTCTTAACTGACCTCCACTCGGCAAATTGGGAATATTCCTACTAAATTTCAATTCTCTACGTCTTATGGTTCCAGAGATATCATGGTGAGTCAATACATTGGTGAAAATCTCTTTTAATATTAAAAAATATAATTAATGTCATTACAAAAAAACTGACAAGGCTATTTAATCATTAACATAATCTTGTATAATTATTATGGTACGCCTTAGAACTTAACACGTTTGAGAAAAATGTATTAATATAACAAAATAATTCTTAATAACTAATTAACCAACATATAAATAATACAAGTAAAATAATATACAATTTATATGCGTTTTTTCTCTGGAATCAGGCAAAAGTATCCCCTAGGGCCTAGACTTTACCACAACGTCTCTGTCAGTCTCATCTGTGTCGTTGCCTTCTACTCATTTTTCTGTCGCGAGGATACAACCCAGTAATATTTGAATTTCTTACTCTTGTGTATGTACTTATGTAGTAATGATTCTATTATCTCAAAGGTGGCGGGCTCCTGGTAGATATGATGAAACGGGCTGTACAGAACAAGCAGTATGCTGAAATAGACCACGCTATCAAGACTAAGGTGGAGCCTTTTCTCTACAACAAGGGGAAGGGCCGCTTCATACCTATATCTCATCTCGTGCTGCTGAGGAACAAAGAGAGACCGCGACATAAACTGGTATTCTAGAAGTACAAAATACTAAGCCTTAGTCGATATGTTTTATCTCATTCATTTAAATTATTTCTGAGACGACAACTGACTTTGGCTCGTTACAACTTCTCCCCTTTAATTTACAAAACACTAAACTTATTTAATATACAATCCGCCAACATATGGAAACATTAAATATTACAATTAATTATAATGAACTTATATATCTAAAAACTAAACTTATATAGCTATAAACAACCCAACACCATATGAAAACATTTAACATTGATATTAATTATAATACCTACTGCAAGTAGGTACGTTTGGCCCGGTTGAAAGCACGCAGTGTTCTAGCCGACGCAACTGGTGGTGGAGCCGGCTCCAGAGGCCTCTGCCGGCTCGGGGATTGTGTACTAGCCGGACGAGGGGAGCCCGGCTCCGCTCGGTCTGGCTCGTCACCGGCACCAGATGTATCTCCCGGTATCTCTTTGTTGGACGCAGAGCCGCTGGCAGGAGATTCCTTCTCCACCAACCCTGAACTCGTCCGAATCTATTTTTATACCCGGAAGCTACGATTTGATCTGCGTGCCTACGCCACTGAGTACCGAACCCCACGTCTACATTGTACGACACCGGACCCGTTCTTTTGCTCACTGTGCCTGCAGCTCACTTCTCTCCCCTTGCCATGTAGTCTCGAGCGAGCACTGCGTCACCCACTTCAAACTCTCGGCTACCGGTAGGTCCGTTGCGTATCTGTCGTTCCTGCGCCGCGGTGACCACGGCTCCGGTGTCCGGGCGCAGCACGTCAAGGCGACTGCGTAGCCGTCGGCCTTGAAGCGCCACTGCCGGGGATACACCTGTGGTGGCATGTGGGCAGTTACGATATTTCAAAAGGAACTTACATAATATCGCCGCATTTACGTCGTCGCTTTCGTACTGTGCTCTTTTAATAACTTTTTTAATTGTCTTAACTGCGTTTTCGGCAGCGCCGTTCGCCTGCGGCCTATATGGGGACGAAGTGATATGTTTTATATAATTTTTTATACAAAATTCCTTAAACTAGAATGATGAAAATGGTGGTCCATTGCCCGTCACGAGTTGCGCTGGTAATCCAAACCTTGCGAAAACGCCTCTAAAGGCATTCAAAGTCGAACGCGCCTCTGTGCTTCGCATAGGTAAGGCCTCTATCCACTTCGAATGAGCGTCTACTATTATGAGATACCGTACGCCAGCGGCGTCCCCGAAATCAGCGTGCACGCGTTGCCACGGGTGCAGTGGGAACTCCCAGGGATGCAGTTGTGCCCGCGGCGGCGCATCACGCACTATTTTGCATGTATCACAAGCCCGGCAAGTATCTTCAATGTCTTGATCAAGACTTGGCCAGTACACGTAGTTACGCGATAGATTTTTCATTTTATTCATTCCTAAGTGGCCGTCGTGTATTTCGCTTAAAATGGATTTTTGCAATGCTCTAGGAATGATAATTCGGTATTTATACATTAAACAACCTCGATCTAGGTGTATATCGGATTGCCTTGCAAAGTACGCTTTCTCCTGTTCGCAACTAGGGGCTGGCGGCCAGTCGAATAGCGTGTAACCCTTTATTTTGCACAAAACTGAGTCGCGCTCTAACTCACGTGCGATATCTTTGAAGGACACTGGGAGAGAGTCCTAAACTAAATTCAGGCAATTAATTACCTCTCCCATATGACCTTCTCGAGCTAGAGGTAATCTCTATAATGCATCGCCCGGACCGTTGTCCGCTGATCGAACAAACTCGATCGAAAAATCGTAAGCTGCTAAGCGTGCCGCCCACCTCTGGAGCCGGCTTGCAGCCGTTTGCGGAATGCCCCCCTTTTTCCCAAAAATATGTGTTAGGGGCTGGTGGTCTGTACGCAACGTAAAGACCTTCCCAACTAACTAACATTCCTAAAAAGCTTTTCAGCTGGGATACTTACATAACATTTACTTAATTTTACTGTAAGTCCTGCTTCCCGCAACCGTTCGAGCACTAACTTTAGATTTTTCATATGGTCTAAATCGTTTGAACCGGTATCGCAAATGTCATCCAGAAATACAACACATCCCGCGACGCCCCGCAATGTTTCCTCCATAATTTTTTGAAATTTTTCCGGAATGCATGACAACCCGTATGGCGTACATCGGTATGCGAATGTCCCTATGTGAGTCGTAATAGCGGTGTATATCTGTGAGTCCTCAGAAAGTAAGCACTGTTCAAAGGCGTGTTTGAGGTCTATTTTAGAAAAAAAATTACCGCCACTCAGCGTTGCAAACAACTCTTCAATCGCGTTTTAATTTTGGGTTGATTGTAATTTTATAATCACCACAGATCCTGATGTCACCGTTTCTTTTAACTACCGGTACTATTGGCGTGCCGTTATCGGAATAATCCACTCTATAAATAGAACGGTCGCCCTCAAGCCGTGCCAGCTCACGCTCGACACGCTCGCGCAGAGCCAGCGGGACGGGGCGCGCGCACATACACAGGATCCTAATCCGTCAACTGCAATTTAATACTGCGCTTGCAGGTGCCTAGTTGTTCACAAAATACTTCGGGAAATTCCTTACATAATTGGTTCTCAAATACGTCCTCTACGATTTCATTAAAGTAGATTTGCTTAATATTTAAAGCATGCATCCATTCTCTCCCCAATAACGGTCGTACTCCCCCTTTAAACACATATAAACGTAGTGAGTTAACCGTTTTATTTTCGTACACTACTTCTACCTCAATGTAACCGAGTGATATTATTCGTGAACCCGAATAACTACGTAAAATTAAATTATCCGGTCTAATGTCTTTATGCGGAAGCAACTTTGAGTACATAGCCTCACTTATTGCTGAGATTCGGCTTCCGGTATCGACCTCGCATTGCACAGAAATATTATCTATTAACATCTCAATAAACCTGTACACTCGATGCCGTCCAAGTTAAACAAATCTTCTTCACTGTCACCTATGTAATTATTCCGGCCGCCACTAGCGCGCGGGTGTGCATTTTTACACATCACTCTTAAATGACCCTTTTGGCCGCACTCATCACAACTATAGTTTTTAAACCGATACTTGTCCGCGGGGTCGCCGCCGCCACACCGCCAACACGGCCTGAAGCCGCCGCCACTGGACGTGGTCGCTCCCCCGCGCCGTCCCCGCGAGTAGTGCACCCTTCCGCCACCGTGCCGCTCGCGCCCAGGCCGTCTGCCGCCGCGGTCGTGGACGCGCTCACCTCGGCTTGTTTCTCCGCTGCCTCCAGGGCCAATGCCAACTCCACCGCCGCCTTGTATTCTATTTTCTTTTCGGCAAAAATACGCGACCGCATCGCGTCATTCGCTAAACCCGACACAAACTGGTCCCGCAAATTCTCCTCTAATGTCGACCACGCCCCACATTTCCCGAAGTTGCAGGTGGATGCCAGGTGCTTTAGCGCCTGTAAATACTCTACGAGTGTCTCGCCAACACGTTGCCGGCGCAGTCGGAACACGTGGCGCTCTGCCACCTCGGACCGCTGTGGCTCCAAATGCTCGGTGACTAACTTAACCAACTCGTCAAATGATTTGTTTTCCGGATAGCTTGGAGCACACAAATCGCACATTAATGCATAAGTAGCTTCCCCGACCACATAAGGGCACTTTTAAGTCACTATAAACCTCATTAAGCAAAATTTATTGATTAACTCGGCTTATGTACGCTGGCCATTGTTTAGAGTTTAAATTAAAAGGTTCAAGTTTTCCAATAGAAGGCATGGTACTTTTTAAATATGTAATTTGTAACACTAAGAGATGCACACGTGGTATACCGATTTACTCGTCGCCAGTGAGACGTCAATGAAACGCGGCAGCTGGCGTCAAACTGGTTTATTAGAACAACTGACTTTGGCTCGTTACAATTTCCATCCTAAGTTGAAGGTTGTGGACACTCCTCGGGTGGATCTTACAATTTAGTAAAAACCTTAAGCATCGGATATATTATCATAAAAATTCATAACATATTTTCTCCAAATCTATTTTTTTGGTATTCTTTTCCACGTCAATGTAATTTAACCTATCTGCAAAGTATGAAACTAGTATTGCAAGGGGTGTACAAAAACGTCAAAATAAATAATCAACATCAATTTTTTTATCGAATGATAATACTCTGTATCTTCTAAGGTTTTGTATAAAAAAGTCTATAAAGTACAATTCTGTACTTTATTTGTATATTATGTACAAGCGCATAATTTTTTTTTTTTATGAAAATAGGGGACGAGACGAGGAGGACGCACAGCTGATGGTAATGGATACGCCCTACCCATTACAATGCAGTGCTGCTCAGGATTCTTGAAAAACCCCAAAAAATCTGAGCAGCACTACAACTGCGCTCGTCACCTTGAGGCATAAGGTGTTAGGTTTCATTTGCCCAGTAATTTCACTAGCTACGGTGCCCTTTAGACCGAAACACAGTAATGCTTACACATAACTGCTTCACGGCAGAAATAGGCGCCGTTGTGGTACCCATAATCTAGCCGGCATCCTGTGCAAATGAGCCTCCCCCTGGTATGAAACTCTGCTGGTAGATTTAGATAACCTGCGTTAGGAGAGAATCGCTTATTACAAGTTATCGATTACTAACTTAAACAAAGTAATATTTATTATAATATTTTCCAGCTGCCACCGTTGAGAGGAATGGAAAATCCTGACGAAGAGTTTGACGTGGAGAAAGATTGGCCAGCTGTTACCCAGGAGGAGTACGATGCCAACCCTTCAGCCTACAGGGAACTTTGTTGGGACCTAAAGGTAAAAATTATACATTCTAATCCCAACTGATATAATTTATGGATACATTGTTTTCTTAACGTTTTCACGCCTTAACTTCTTAATAAATCATCATGAAATTTTGTTCACACGTTAACAGGTGTACCAAAAAAGGATAAGACGAATATATATCATTCCGAAATTGTGAAATTTGACATGTATGAAGGTTCGGGCAGAAGTTAGTTTACCAGGCACCAGTTGTTTTTAATTAGCAAAAACTGTCTAAAATATGTAGAATAGTTGAGAGATTGTAAATTAAAGTTAAAGTTTTTTTTTGAAATATAATGGAATTATTATAAATTTAAACTGTTGTCTTTTAATTCCTGCCTAAAATAATGGATATGATTTTAATTAATTAAATTTTACCAATATAGGAATCATTTTTTTTTGTGTCGTTTTGTTTACTAATTGTAAGATCTTCATAGGAAATTGTTAATTTCAAAATATAAATACTTCCAAAATCAATATTTGATGAAGCGACGTGTCAAGTGATTTTCCTAATATTAAAAATGATCAGATGTAATATATATTGTAATAACTAGTACTTATTTATAAACTATTTAAAATTAATGACAATTCAATGCTGTAAGCATAAGCGCAGATATCACTCATGGATTCATCGTTATGATGAAGAAGATTGGTAAGAGTGAAAAGCCAATGAATACAACTGAAAGGCAAAATCTACAATCAGCAGACCCGCCATGATTCAGCATTTGACGGCTTCTAACATATACATGAACAAGAGATGAGCTCAAACTAGATATAGATATACGAAATACATCGCCCCACAAAAGACTTACTAACTCGACTTAGCCGAGTAGTAGGCATTATAAAAAATTGTCGAAAGCAGTAGCAACTTCCTGCTGAGATTGAATTATTGTTCTGTTTATTGATAGATTGTATTCAATTTCGCGGTCTTTTAATCTTCCAGATTCCCAGTTAATTACATTCCAAGTCATCTTTATTTTATTCGGTGCATTTTCAATTATTTGTCTGATATGCATAGACTTTAAAATAGAATAAACACTTCTAAATAATTAACAGTATTTTTAACATACTCGAGAAAAGATGCATCATGATTATATAATGATCTCTCGCTATATAGTTCATATAGCCTTTGTCTGCTCCTATGAATGCCAGCTGTTGCCCAATCATTAAATGACAAGAGACCACCTGATTTGACATACCTTCAGAGACTGCAACACAACCCCACAACCACTGCCAGACTTCTTCATACTCTTACTGACTAACCTCACAGATCTCTCCGAGACATAACATTCTGCCTTCACGTTATTGACACTTTAGTTTAATATTTAAACCGGCAGAAATCAGCCTAACACAAAGAAGGTTGTGATGGGGATCCTGGTGAGGCCTGTCATATTTTTATACGTAATAGCGTAAAGAAATAAGATACAGATATAGAAGAGATATATTATCTACGAAATAAATTCACACACACTTACACAATAACATAATAAAGTCTTCCGGGTGAAATGGGAATGGGGATGCTAATTTCATAAAGTAACATGAAGCAAATTTTTGTTAGTTGTAATTATTTCCTAGCACAGATATTTTATGCTATTTTCACCCTGCATACATTTTCAAGAATAAAATTGTAGCGACTTTCGCTGGTCAAGCAATTAAAGTGTGGCTGATTACCGCAACTTAATTCTAAAATATATGATGGTTTTAAATAATGTCAGTATTTTCTTGCAGGAGAGAGGTGCGGTGGGGGAGACAATAATGCACCTCTGTTTGTTGAACGCTACGTCACTGCTTGCAGATTTAGCTAAAAGACTTCTGAGATTTTATCCGAAGCTAATTAATGATATCTATATGAGTGATGAATACTACGGTAAGTATTATCTTGTCATTCATCATAGCAAATGACGTCATATAAGCGGAAGAAGATGAATCATCATTACCATCAGCTGGAAGACGTCCACTGCCGGTAAAAGCCTCCCCCAAAGATCTCCTCGACGATCGGTCCTGCTCTGTCTTCATCCTACATACTCCGGCGATCTTGGCCAGATTATCGGTCCATCCTGTGGGGGGCCTACCAACCCTGCATCTTCCGGTACGTGGTCGCCATTCGAGGACTTTACTGCGCCTATGGAAATCTGTTCGTCGAACTATATTATCTGCCCACTGCCACTTCAGTTTTGCAATCATTTGAGCTATGTCGGTGACTTTGATTCTCCTACGGATCTCCTCATTTCTGATTAAATCTCGCAGGGAAATAAATCTCTGGGTGGCCATGAGCTTCCTCATCAGGCACAGAGTTAGCAACCAAGTCTGCGTACCGTAAGTTATCACTGGCAACACATACTGGTTGGAAACCTTCGTCTTCTGACGCTGTGTAAATGTTGAAGAAAATTGAGGTTGACGTTTAACCTCTATTATGAGCATAGCACGCACACCACCACAAAATAACATACGTATCGCGAGTGTAAGACTTAGCTTATCATACACACTAAAGTAACAAACCTGATATGTGTTGTGTTTCCTAACAGCTATTTTTATTCAAAATAAGATATGATGTCACTATTTTTTTATGGAATAGGAGGTCAAACGAGCATACGGGTCACCTTGTTAAGTGATCACCGCCGCCCACAATCATTAAGGAAGGTGTACACGCTTTTTTTGAAGGTACCCATGTCGTATCGTCCGGGAAACACCGCACAAGGAAGTTCATTCCACAGCTTTGTAGTACGAGGAAGAAAGCTCCTTGAAAACCGCACTGTGGAGGACCACCACACATCTGATGGTGGGGATGATATCCTAATTTGTGGCGTATCGTGCGAAGGTGGAATTCGGCGGCAGGAATCAGGTTAAACAGGTCTTCGGAACACTCCCCGTGATAAATGCGGTAGAAGACACACAACGAAGCGACATCTCTACGCAACGCCAAGTGATCCAGCCGTTCACAGAGCATGGGGTCACCGACAATTCGAGCTGGTCTACGTTGCACGCGGTCAAATGGATCGAGCTGATACTGGGGTGCGCCAGACCAGAGATGACAGCAATACTCCATGTGTGGCCGGCCCTGCGCTTTGTAGAGCGTTAGAATGTGGGCCGGTTTGAAGTATAGCCGTGCTATACTTCAAACCGGCCATTAATGACGCCCAGTTTCTTCGAAGCCAATTAGGCTTTGCCCTCCAGATGGCCACGAAGTTGGCAATCGCTCGTGATTTCGAGACCCAGTATTCCGATACTAGCCGAGGCTTCAAGGAAAGTGTTGTCAAAGAGCGGTGATACTAATAATGGGGTTTTTTTTAGTGATAAACGCGCAATCTTGAGTCTTCTGGGGGTTAAATTGGACAAGGTTCAATTTACCCCGTTAAACTATTTCTACCGTGTTACAAGAATTTGATTTATGAAAAGCAATTCATCATAATTAGTATATCGAACGGAATATTATTATAAACAGTAATAATGTTTTCTTTATTATGATAGAGTGTCGATAAAATAAAGTAGATCAGCCTTGATTTATTTATAAAACAAATTTTCTCTGTGTGGGTTAAAATAAATTGCTTTTTTATTAAAACTTATGATCGCATTGACCTCGCAGATCGTTCACAACACACAGTACTGATGTATAATTCAGAGTAGCTATCTATAATTAATTATTATTAAACAATGTATGGCTTAATTAATCTCTGAAAGGGTTTAAGTATAAATTTTTTAATATTTTTTTTATTTACATGAGTGTTAGACATTTTAATAAAGTTTTTTTTAAAGGATTAACATGCGTGTAATTGTAACAATTTTGTATTATTATTGTTATTATTTACAATGATAGAAACCTCAATAACAGAATTAAAAAGAGTATTACAAACGACCAAACTTGTATTTGAAGGTGAGAGCGTTCTTCATATGACAATAGTGAACGAAGACCCAACGATGGTGAAATTTCTCCTGGATGCTGGTGCAAATTATCACGAGAGGTGCTTTGGCAACTTCATGTGTCCTGAAGATCAGAAGGCGTCAAGAAGCGACTCGTTAGACCACGAGTGGGTCAACGTCCAACCAGATACCAACTATAATGGGTAATGGATTGACACACTAATAATTAATTATTCATGTTACAGATATTTTAACGTTATTTTTTTTATTTGTTTTTTAGTTGTGGTTTATACAATATTATTATTATTATGTACGTAAGTACCTATTCATAGTTGAAAACTACTTCTTTTAAATAATTCTTATGGCATGGTTTCACTTTTTACAAAATGCTTAAAGATTGCAGATCATAATAGTTTAGTCCCTTGTATGTATTTTTTTAAGTCTTTGGGAATAAAAGAAGGCACAGGTGATATATCTGGAAGGGGGGAAGAGGGAAATTAGGGGAAGTATTTGAGAGTTGAATTCATGGACGTCTGGTCGCAAATAGTAAAACGAAAGATTTTAGAATGGGTGGTAGTTTTTGACGTTCAATAAGTGATTTTAATTTCTATTTTGAATAAAAATATTTTAATTTTAACATTATACTTGACAAGATTCTTGCACCAATAATGATTATTTCTACAGCCTTTTATGAAGCAGTACCGGACTTAGTATTAGGATATTAAATATTCTAATCAGTCTGTATTAAATACTTCTAGGTATGTGTATTGGGGAGAATATCCCTTGAGTTTTGCGGCTTGTCTTGGGCAAGAGGAATGCTATAGACTGATTCTGGCAAGAGGAGCTGACCCTGACAAACAAGACACGAATGGCAACACTGTTCTTCATATGCTGATCATATACGACAAAATGGTAAAGAAATTGGGGAATACTCAATTTTACCGTCTTATAATCCTATGCTGTCCTCATCCAACCTATAAGGCACATAATCAGTATATTATGTCAAATTATTTTTTTTATGTGAAAAAGTATCGAGACGAACAAGTGAGCTCCATTAATGCAGGCACCATTAAATCTGGGGATCCTCTTCATGGTCCATGGATTTAGTTCTACAGCTACAATGAAGATTAATATACTAATTAGTCCGTCAATTCAATTCTAACTTTATGAGCGTATAAATTACTTGCGTAGAAGTACACTAGCTTTTCTTTAAACAGAGAACCAGACAGAACCTAAGCTCAATTTACTCGGTCCTGACCAGTACAAAGAACCTCATAAATTATTATCAATACCTACCCCATTTTTGTTTAGCTTTAAAATCTAAATTAAATTTGCAAATAGTTAAAGTTTGAGAAAATGTCACCAACTAAGTCACCAGTTGTCCCGGACAACAGATACTATCCGTCAAACTTCATTCCATGTTCCAAGCTCCTCTTGGAATGGCAAGATACTAGCTCGCATTACTAGAGTCCATAAAGTACTGACCTACAAGGATAATACAAAGAGTAAACTATCGTATAAGGTATATCGTATAAGTAAACATCCACTGCATAATTAAAAATTGAAATTTAGTTTAGTATGAAACGTGCAGTGAGATTTGACATAAGTTTGAAATAGTAATTACAATATGGCGACGAAGTATAATCCAACTAAGTTTCAAAGCGAATAGTTGCTTAAATCGTAGTGGATTTTGGCTATCTCCGTATTTAATAGATAATAGCCGTCATCTATCAATCTATCAATCACTGCACGTTTCATACAATCGCTTTTTTCTTAGAGAATTTCGTAGGCTGGATAATCATCGTAATATTATTTGTTAATGAGTAATGACGAGCCGAGCTAGACATGTACCTGATACGTGTCCCCCTTACAGTGTCAATCAGGATTCTTGATTGAATCTAAAATTCATAGCGGCATCACAATATCGCTCTTTACGTTAAGTCTTATAGCCCAGTAATATCACTAACTACGTCACCCTTCACGTTGAACGCATTTATTTTATTTATCGCGGGAAGTGTTCTGAAAAGCTGTTTCACCTGATTCCTACCGTCAAATTACACGACACACAGTTAGGATATCATCCCCACAAACTGGATGTGTGGCGGTCCTCCACAGTGCAGTTTTCAAGCAAATATCTTGCACGTACTACAAAAGCGCGTACACTCCTGTGATTCCTCTGGTGTTGCGAGAGAATGTAAGGTCGCCCGTACCCTCAAACTTTTTTTTGTGAAAAAGAGGAGGACCTTTTTATAAGAAAAGTTCAAAGATTCAGAGATATTTATTTTACCCGTTGGACGCAAAGTGCCACTTGGGTATGTCAACAACAAAAAAAAGGCGAAACTACATCTAATGCTTTTACCTATGACAGTTCATAATAAAACTTAATGTCAACTGGTAATGGAGGTAGTGGTAATAAGGCCCAGTTCCACTGTTTGTTCAGGTTAGTATTGCATGTATAACAATGTTTGTTGGTTGCCAATGTTGCGCTGAGCAGTTTACTTCCATGCTTGTTTGTCATTCAATGGTATGATAGTAGACTTGGTTGCATGTTTGTTTGATGGTTAACTTCAATTAGTTCAAAGGGAGTCTTATAAAGTAGTGCACCTCACCTCACAAACGAGTAACTGTACACAGCCTGCTGACAGCAGCCCATTTATACTTGAACAATCGCAGTGCCTGCAATACTTTATACCTATAATACTACTTCACGGCCTTCACGGAACACATTGAACCGGCATTCTGTGCTGTCAAACTGTTCACGCGAATATATAGATATACAGATAGCTGTCCTTGTCCTTCTCCCATCATGCTCTCTCTCTTTCCTATTCCTCCGCACAGTCCACTCCACAAAAAGTGCGATGAACTACGGCTGTATTGCTCGGTCGACATAAACATAAACCTCCCACTGCTCAATATAATAATATGTCTTACTATGTTACAGAATACATTTGATATGGCGTACGAAGTTGGGGCGTCCCTGAATCTACGTAACGTCCAAAACCTAACGCCATTAACTTTAGCTGCAAAATTGGCAAGGACTGAGCTGTTCTTCCATATCCTTAACATCGAGAGGGAGATATACTGGCAGATAGGAGCGACGACCTGCGCAGCCTACCCACTGGGACAAGTGGACACTATTGACACTGAAACTGGCTTGATAAGTAAAGACTCGGCGTTGAATTTAGTCGTGTTTGGGGTAAGAGAATATATCCATAAAAATCTATACATGTAAAAAATCTATAAATATAATCCCTAAATAATTTATATGTCTAGATAGAGCCTCTTGCTGCTAGACAAGCGATGAAAACAGGCGTGGTTTATTACTTTAGTGTGAGTGACAAGTTACGTCTTCCACTTGCGATTTGTTTGTCACTTTCTGCTAGTGTACGTGTATTGCTGAAAATAGAGGTTAACTGTCAACCTAAGTTGTTTTTCGACGTGTTCACATCTGTCACAGTCTGTCTAAACGTATAAATAGCTTAAGATATAAATCATTAAGAAACAAACATGTCTGTTTTTTAGAAGCAAGGTACCTACAGAGGTTTTGACTTTTGAGTGTCAAATTCAATGATGTGTAGTCGCAAATAATTGTTAGCATCCACGGACGAGTAAAAAATAAGGACTCCGTGTCACATAACAGTGAGGCACCAAAACACTTACACTACTACAAGCCGATCGACCGCCATTATGAGATTTCCTTGTTGAGATGAGATTTTCATTTGTAGTGTAAGCGGACACCAACATCTTTGTGTGACAGCTTTTGTCAAATTATAAATGTTGCTAATTGGACTTTTGTGTGTGCGTGTTTTTTTTTTTATATGTGAGGGGGCAAACGGGCAAGAGGCTCACGGGATGGGGAGAGGTGAGGCAACCGCCCATGGACATCCGCAACAACAGGTGTGTCAAGAAATGCGTTGCCCCCCTTTAAGGTTTGTTTCTTGAAGGTCCCTAATCGTATCTGTTCGGGAAGACCGCTGCCGGTACTTGATTCCACAAAGTGGCTGTGCGATGCAAGAAATTTCGAACAAAATGCGCGGTTGTGGAATGCCAGACGTCTACGTGATGCGGATAGTACTTTGCACGTAATCGCACTGTCGGGGGAATGCCATCGGGCCCGCTCGATTTGTGGATGTCCAAGGTGAGAAGCGCCTTAAGCACGGCACTATGCCGGATTTTTACCTCCGGTATATATGAATCGCACCGCGGAATATGCGGTGGTGGTGCACCTTGGTCATCCAGAGTCGAGTTGGACGCGAAGAGGGAGCCCAGGAGATCAGCTTTCTCTTTCGCGTCATGGGCCAGCGAGTCATCATCCCTGTGCAGTGGCGGAATGGCTGGCTGGCAGAAGTTTCCTTGGACAGCCTTGGCAAGCGACCAGAACGCACGAGTTCCCGAGGGAAGGCGTGCAAGTCTCTCGCCAATTCTGCCAATGTGCTTCGACTTCGCGTCAGCAATAACTCTTTTGAAGGACCTGGAGGCATGATTGAAGTGTTTTTTAAGTTCGCTGGAATTCACATCCTTAGATACCACCGCATTGACCCAAGCCTGATAGCACTCCTGCTTTCGGCGAGAGGCCATTTTGCAGGAGCGGTCAAACCATGGTTGGGATACCTGCCACCGATAGGCACAGAGGAGGATGGAATGAAGTGTTCCATACGTTGCAGTACCACATCAGCAACAGCGTCAGCAGCGGCATCTGGATCTCCCAGCGAAAAACAGATATGCCTCCACGGGTAGGATGCAAAAAAGCACCGCATCTCGTCCCACTCTGCTGACCTATAGTGCCACACGCGGCGACAGCCTAAGAAGCGGGGCCGTGTTAGGCGCGTGATCGGCACAGTGCTCCGGATCAGGCAGTAGTCCGACGATCCCAGAGGAGGTTCAACGGAAACTAGGTAGCCGTCCGGATGTGAGGTCAACAGAAGGTCCAACAGTGAATCTTGCACATCTGGGATTCGCGTTGGCGCAATAACCAGTTGCGTCACACCATATGCTAAGGCGAAGTCGTGAACAGATCTCCCTGCATGATCGGTGGTACGCGAGCCTAGCCATTCGGCGTGGTGGGCGTTAAAATCGCCAAGAAAACTCAGGCGTCGAGAACAGACATCCTCCCTGACGTAAACGCACACGCCAGCCCGTGGTATAAAGGAGTGTTCCAAATTATACCCCGGGTAGGAAAGGTAAGATGAATCAGCCAGGGAGGATATCTGTGTGTCGGTTAAAAAGAGCAGGGCCGGCTTCGCCGTCTCCAGGTGAAAGTGGACGGCATTTAAATTTGATCGAAGCCCCCTGATGTTGCAAAAGTCCACAGCGAGTGTGGAGGAGGGTGGTTTGAGCCTCCTGCTCTGTTTGCCCCGAGTCAGCGCAGATTTGCCCCCTCCAGAATACGCGGGGCAGCCTGGGCAACCACTGTTAGGTACAGGCCCTAATTGTGGACGCCCAGGGACGGATTCTCCAGGGCTGCATAGCCTGGTATCGTACTGGAGTAGTCTCTTTTTAGTCTGTGCTGCCATTTGTATTTGGGAGGGGGGGTGTAGGCCTCCAGATACCCCACTCACCGGACGAAACACAGCGGCATAGCCGCTATTTCACGCCGGTTTCGAGTGGGGGAGTGGTATTTCTCCGGGCATGCCGGCCCAATTCGGTTGTGTCCATGAGGACCCAACATAGCACTACCACTCCTAAACTACCTCCTGCGTGTTGTGTTTGACTAAATTGACAAAACATTATATTGACTTTCGAAAGAGATTTCAATACTTTTTAATGTAAATAAGTTTAATCATACTTTATGGGCAGGAATTTTTAAACGCTTAAATCCTTTAGTGGCGATAAATCAGACTCGAGGAAATGATTAGAGCAAATGAGACACGACTTATGTGCTTTGTAAAATTCTTCACATTTCCTCTTGTTACTACTACGGAAAAGCTGAAAAAGATTAGCTTTTACAGATTTGCGGTATAAATAAGTATCAATTATCACTAGATACGTCTGTGATAATAGTGTAAATAGCACCTGTTTGTAATTGTTTACGTTCTTGTAAGCTTCATATTCACCGGCTGTGACTTCTTGTGCACAAAACACAATATTGCTAATCATCATAAGCTAAGCTAAGTGCCTGTAAAAAATTTGGAAAACGGTTGACCCTAAAGTCCATCCGTGCAACTTTCCGATAATTCTAAACCTAAAAGCTTCATATTGTACTTATGAGGATTTTTAGCTCTTCAAGCTCTAAAATATAATTTGAGTTTTTTTGAGCTCTGTTGTCTTAAATAGTTAGCTGTTCTATGTTTTTGAGCTCTTCGAGCTCAAATGTCTGGTGAAAGCTTAATAATACAGTATTTTTTGGATTTTCAAACGGCAAAAACTTTTGAATGAATGAAGCTTTCCCGCAATTGGGCGGATTCGACGCAGTATTTGAGCCTCATAATCTTTGAGTTTCAATTGATCAAACTCGGAATTTGGAAGTAGTACCTGTTTTCGGTTTTCTTTCATGAACGATAACACACGAACGAATTAACCGATTTTGACCGGCTTTGAATTTGAAGGCCGGTTGAATCGATCCGTAAAGTAGTTTAGAAGTTTGTAACATAAGGAATTCTCTAGAATTCAGGTTATAGATGGCTCTAATCACCTTTTTTTGCAAAACAAATATTGTTTCGATCATCTTTCAAGCTCGCTGTGTTACTATCAGTAAGATTTTTAGTTCTTAAGATAGCAAAAGTAGCAACACTTGAGTTATTTAAGATGGCCTCAATATGAGCGCCCCATTGTAGTTTTTCATCTTATACTATTCCAAGAAATGAAGTAGAATCTACAAGTTTTAAAATTTCCCCATTTAATATCATACTGACAGTGACGAATTATTCACCCCGAGTCAGACGTAGCTTGTCAGTCACACTAAGATAATAAACCTGGCCTGATGTCATGCGTTGTCTAGTAGCAAGAGACTATCTATCGTATAAATTACTTAAGACAAATACTGAGTAAATTTGGCCATTAGGCAGAGCTACGTTGGGGTGCGGTAATGAAGGAGAGCAGCGTCTGCTATCATACCGATTCGTTCTATTGCAAATCGGTACTCGTATTTAGGCGTGTCACGTACACGATATGTATAGAACGCGTTTAGTGTTCTCATGCCAAACACCGTTTTGCTATGTGATATTTATTATCAAATTAATACATTTCTTTTTTAAATATGCTCTCCACCTACGCTGTTAATGCCATTATACTAAATACAAATACAAAATGTTTATTTTCTTTATCAAGTATGTACATAAATCAATATTCATCATTGGACCCTCCCTTATAGCACTATAGCGCCTGTGTTAGAAGACTCTGCTCTTCCATAGCTTATTAATACTTATTTCATTATATAGACATTCAAACATATTCTAATTACTAAGAAGTAAGATGTATGTATACTAAGAAATAAGATGTATGTGTGCGTTGGGTGTGTTGTGAGTGTGTATTTGTGATCAAATGAATGAATCTTTTATAAGAATGTCTATAATAAAATGTTTGTGTTACTGTTAAAATAATAATAATGATTCTGTTAAAAGTTCTTCAGTTTCAAAGTGAGTGAATTTATCCAACTTACTAGCATTTTTTTAACATTCATGAAGTTGTTTTGAATGGATATTTATTTCCTTACTTACCCTATTATAAAGCATGGCTGAGAGCTTGCTGTACTGGCGATTGGCAAATCCTGTTTTGGTTGTAGGAATTCTTGCAATAATATCTAGTCTTCTTTTTGATAAAATGCTTGCATCATAGGGAAGACTTTTGAATGTTTTTAGAACTGTGGCAATAATATATAATTATAGCGACTACTAATCAGTTGGACTGCTAAACTAGCTACCGGGTACACTTTGGAGCAACCGCCACTATCACGCCACATCGTATGATCAAGCGACTTAGGGGAAGCGTGAAAACCGCGGGGAACAGTAGAGGCTTCACGCAGGTGCGTCGGCGCAAAACCCATCGCCCGCATATCTGCACGAGAAATAGACCTAGTTAGTCGCGATCATTTTCACTTAAATCTTTTTGTTTGTAAATTTGTATGTACTTGCGATATACATATATGTCGGAAATATGAGGGTACAACACTAACTATTACTCAGATAATGTAATAATGTAGGATAGAAATTGAATTAGGGAGCTTAAATTAATGCTAATGAAAGGCAAGCTAACCAGATAAACAAATTATAATTTTAGAGACTTTAAAAGTATCGAGCAGCTAGTTTAACAAGTTAATCACATTATCATTTTGAGATAGTGAATTTAAAGCAAGTTTACAAAATTTATTACAGTTTTTAGTTAAAACCGACAAAGCTTCTACTTACAATGTTTTCTTTCCAAAATCTCGAGCCAAAGTGCCGTCCCGTCGCAAAGCCCTACCTTTCCCAAGCACTTACCCCACCACCGGACGCTAAGTCATGGAAAATTACCGGTGGTGGGAGCAATGCCTGCAGTTGCACAAGTAATCATACAGATGGCGTTATAATTAATTCAACGTACATGAAACCTCCGATAGGTGGCGCTGATTCTAATAACAATATACATATCCATCGCCTCCAACGGTTTTCAATGCAAACGATGATAAGTAATTTGAAATTAAATCCTAACACATAATATCAAACTTAAATGTTAGTTCTTGTCGGAAGCTCGCGGCGACACGGCCATTCTGCAGCGCAATGCGTACCCTGCATCGCTCCCGGATCCCTTCCAGGAACGAATTCCTCGAGAACTTCGCGGCGACATATATAATTCATAACTCATTTAATTTATCTTGCTTGTTTAAATTAGTGAAAGATTGGCGAATAGGCTTAGTTTTGCAGCATAAACGGTTAAAAAAAAATAGACAATTTACTGACATAGATATTTTCATAGCATTATGTCCTATGGCATATTGTTACTTATTTTTTATTTTTCGAATATTTATGGCTACTTTTTTTTCGAATTCCAATGTTCCTTCCTTTAAAATTCGCCCAGCGAGGCGGGCGGGAACGGCTTGTGTTCTATATGTTCATAAGCACATTGAGGAAATTGCTAGAAACTGTGACAATCATGATGTTAACACGAGGAACAAACATAATATACTTGCTATGCCTACTACTTGGTTTAGTTGAGTTAGTAAGTATTTTATTGGGCGATGTGTATGCTTCTACAATATTATCCCAAAAAATGTACAAAACAAATGTGTTACGAAATTTAAAAGAATTATTAAAAAACTTTGTGTTGGAAAGGTTACTATGGCATAACCGATTTTCTTAATGATATCACAGACTGGGAATGAAGCAAACCACCCTCAGGCTCTTTAATTATAAATGTTTATTGTATGATATTACATTGTAATCCATATTTCTATAAAAAAAAACCGCTGGGTTTCTTGTCAGTCTTGGCAGTCTATTTTGAATGGGTGTGGGAATGTAGTTTTAGACGTTCAATATGTGATTTTGATTCCTATTTTGAATAAAAATATTTGAATTTGAATTTGATCAATTCATTTTGTAAATATAACTTCATCTTACTTAATTAGCCTACCTCGCTATAGTATAGCCTATAGCATGCTTTTCAAATCAAATCAAAATCAGTTTATTCAAGTAGGTCACGAAAATGACACTTATGAATGTCAAAAAAATTAAAATATTTTTCTTATTGAATCTACCGCTACTTCGTAAAGGGTTGAGCTAATGAGAAGAAGTAGCAAGAAACTCATTGCCACTCTTTTATATCAAGATTTACAGATCATTTCAATTACAATATAACATGTAAAATGTAAAATGATACAACAAACATACTCAAACGTCAAATAGTCAATGTCTTACACGAGTAAGTCAAAAAAATAAATGTAAATTAATACAAAAGTTATTGAGTACAGTAGCTGCATCATCCACACACACCATAAATCAATAAAGTTATTCTGTGAGCATTTTATAAGCGATAATAAATAAATAAACATGTATATATCCATACATATATATATACACAATAACTTTTAAGAATCTGAAACCGAGTCCCTGGCAACAGGATCATCCCGCCACAACAAGCAGCGCCCGTTCACGAGCATGACGCATGAGCCAGCCATCGCCTCCCTCAACTATATTTTAGGGAAGGGGACGACCCGTCCCATGTCGCCACCACAAGCAGTGACATTTAAGCGAGCATGATGAAACCTGTTACGAGAACTCAGCAAACAACAATAAAATAATCCTAATACATCCATATAATCCTACATATCATGCAATACTCGCCAAATACCTCTACTTACAATTTGACAATTCTGCTTAAACTTCTAATTAATATTATATTTTACTAACAGTAATCAAAAGCTCATTCCTTTAGGGTAATCTAATCAAAATCACCTTATTCAGGCAGGTCAAGGAAATGACTTTCTTTTTATATCCACCTCCTTTGAGGGTTGAACTTTAATAAGAAGTGGTAAGAAACTCTTTGTGGCAATCACTCACAAATCATTTCAGTTACAATATATGTAAAGTGATGCAGCAATAATACTCAAACTACAAATACTCAAGAAAAAAATGTAAATTAATACGTAAAGAACAAGAGCTATTGAGTAAATTCACGGCCGACTACTACTGTATCAACAATGATACCAGGCCATGGTACAGCAGATGCATCAATTCACACACACCATAAATAAATAAAGGTATTTAGCGACCATTTTATTAGCAATTATAAAAAATATAAAATTTTTAATTTTAAAACCAAGAGGTAGAGTTTCCGGCTACAGGATCATCCTGCCACCGCAAGCAGCGCCCGTTCACGAGCAAATCAAAAAAAAAAAAAAGATGCATGGGCCAGCCATTGCCTCCCTCGACCATATTTTAGGGAAGGGAACGACCCGTCCCACGTCGCTGCCCCAAGCAGTGACATTTAAGCGAGCATGATGAAAACTGTCACAGGAACTCAACCAAATAACAAAAACAAGAATGTTCATCTAAAATATATTCAACAACACTCACTAAACACCTCTATTTATAATTTGACCATATTGCTTTTAGTATAAATTATCATTTTTAAAAAATTATTGATCATTATAAATACTATTATATTTAATAAAGGGTAACTAAAGCTCAAATCTTTTAGAGCAATTCATACCCATGCTTTCTTATCACCTAAATAATCATTTAAATTGTAATATGATTTTTCAATAAGTTTCTGTTTAATATAGGCTTTGAACTTGTTGAGGGAGGCACCTTTTGTATTATACAATTTAAATAGGAGGTCATTAAATCCAATGCTTTATTTTTAATACCGTAATGGTGAAGTTTTCTAACTAATGTTTCGTGTTCAACACAATCGAACGCCTTGGACAAGTCACAAAAGACGCCAAGTGCATCACGAGACTCCTCCCAGGCTTCAAATATATTATATATCAAGTCAATACCAGCATCGGTAGTTGAACGACCCTGGGTGAAACCAAACTGTTTTACAGTTACAGTACAGATATTGGTCTATAATTAGTAGGGTCACTGGTACAACCTGATTTAAACAGTGGAACTACTTTACTATGTTTCATTAGGTCAGGAAATTCACCATATTCTATACAATTGTTAAATATTATAGCTAAATCTGGCGCAATAATATCAATCAAAGACTGGACAAGTTTAACTTATATGCCCCAAAGATCATTTGTCCCCTTATTTTTAATAGATTTAAAAGCTTTTATGACATCAGAGCCAGAAACATGATCAAATTTAAAGATTTTATCACATTCAAAAATGTTGTCTTTCAACAGTGAAAGAGCGGAGTAAAGAATGTTTCGAAAATTGTTGCAACTTCGCAATTCGACTTTACGGATCTGTTATCAAAGTTTAAATTGAACTCGGATATTTTATGGGTCACCCTTCCAGTTTCTTCATTTATTATTTTCCAAGTCGTTTTTATCACGTTAGAACTATTGATTATTTTATCTCGTATATACCTTGACTTGGCAATAGAACAATCTTTTTTAAAATTTTTAGAGAACTGTTGAACATATCTTTTGAAGTCATCACTACAGTTATATTGTCGCTCCGCATATAAATCGTACAATTTTTGCCTGTTTTTGTGTAATTCAACTGTTTCCCACTTGCTAAAAACTATTGCATCAGTTTTGAGGACCGATTTAGGAGTGAAAATAGAATTTATTAAATTATAGAACTTATTAAAGATACATTTCATTTGGTTTTAATAAAAATGGGAGGTCTCTAACAAGGATGGCCCTCACTCTTTCTATGCGGTCTGATGTAACTCACACAAAAGTTTTTTTGTGTTTAGTTATATTGGGTTTTAAAGATTCAAACTGAATTAACTGACCACAGTGGTCCGAATCTAATTTACTAATTATGTTTTTACTAGTAGCCCTCACATTCGTAAAAATATTATCAATACATGTGGCACTAGTAGAAGTTATTCTTGTGGGTTCCATGAACATATTGGATTAGGTGTATGATTTAAATAGATTTAATAATTTAATACTTAAAGCACTATTTTCTAAAATATTTATATTAAAGTCTCTTTTGATGTACTTTTACATATATGTACGATACGATACTGGCTCTCGAAATATCGAGCAAATGCCAATTCCGCGGTCATCTAAAAGGCAAAGCCAACTTGGCTTCGAAGAAGCTGGGCGTCATTAATAGAGCACGGCAATACTTCAAGCCGGCCCACATTCTAGCGCTCTACAAAGCGCAGCTCAGGTCCGGCCACACATGAAGTATTGCTGTCATCTCTAGTCTGGCGCACTCTAGTATCAGCTCGATTCATTTGACCGCGTGCAATGTATAGAGCTGCTCGAATTGTCGAAGGTCTGTTGCTTTTTTGAAATAGTCAAATAGTTAATGATTGCAATGAATTTGTTTTAGGAAAAAGATGAACATCTTGAATTACTGGAGGGAATGCTGATCGATCTTCTAAAGACAAAATGGAATACGTTCGTGAAGTTTCGTTTCTACCGTCAATTTATACTGTTCTCGTGTTACTTCCTCGTGTCTCTGGTTTGTTTTACTCTACGACCGGGTCCTCCTGATAGAGCTGTTAACGCCACCGTTGTAAATACAACTGTGGTATCTGTAATCAACGATACAGCTTTGGTAGATGTTGGTTAGTTTGATTATTAGTATACTAACATATAAAATAATTTTCGTTCTATAATCAAATTTTACCTTGCTACACTTATTTCTGTTAATTGTTTTGAATATTTTCGTTAGTTAGTAAATATACATACATTTAGTATTGATTTTAATAACCTCAATATATTTTATGGGCTATTTAGTCATTTAAAACGGACGTCATATAACAAAATCTTTTCAATTTTCTTATTAAATGTGTGTTTTGAAGTGATAACTACTTACGTCTCGTAAGTAGTTATCACGTAAAGTTAACTTCATTACGTAAAGTTATACTTCCGTCTGAAAACGTTATAACAATTTAAGGGCTTTAAAATAGTTTTAAAATTTTTGTTTCAAATTACTGAGTAATATTTTTTTAAATCTTTTAGTTTATTTGTTTATTTATTACAACTTTTCAAAAATAATAAATTAAAGTTATCAGATTTTTTTTATTATTTTTGCAAATTAACACTTTAATGGTTTGGAAATTATGATTTAAATAAAAAAGTACTATTAATTAAAATATATTTTAAAATCATATTGAATTTGAACAGTTTTGCTATAAATAATATAGCAAAACTGTTCAAATTCAATATGAATATAATTTGAATAACAAATTGGTTCAAACAAACTGGTTTTATACCAGTTAATGTTTCAGATAACTGCACAGTACTTCACAACATGACTGGTGCAGCAGGAAACTCTGTCGAAATTTTTAATGGTTCAAAACCAGAACGTTGTGGAAGATTCAAGAGCCATCCCAAAGATAAAGAAAAACGTAAGATAAATATTGTGTGATTGACCGACAGACGACAGAATAGCAATGTTATAAGGATTTGTTTTTATTAATTATTGAATTAACATTGATTTTAATTTACCAGCAACAGACGCTCCTAAGGAATCCGATATGGAAGGTTGGTGGGAGGACTTAACTGAAGATTGTCGCTTGATGAACTTTGATACCACCCAAGCAAAAGTATGTTGTTGTTAGATAAATATTAAATATATCTTATTTTTCACATGTTTACAACTTATTTAACTATATTTATAGCCTTATAATCATTACTAATGCAATCTTGTATACATATACAAAATAACAATGATCTTCAATTAATCTCCTGCGGATATTTCGTCAAAATACAAAATACTACACACATCATGTTACGTCTGTCATTCTACAACTACGCGTTTTGCGAGCATTTTTGCCTCGTACAGCCACTTTGTGAAATCAATGACGAGCTGCAGTTTTCGCGAACCGTTAGGTACGACTAACGCCCGTTCCCAATATACTATGTACAGATAAAGATAAATTACCACCTTTTACTGTCAGTAATTAGCTGTCAATAATCTGAAGCTGTCCCAACATACCCGCTAAGTCATTCTTATCGCTTTATATTGGGACGCGTGAATTACAATTTCCATATAAATTTCTATCGCTGGTAAGGTATACATCGTCCCATTGACAGACAGCGTGTACGGATAAGGTGAGTTACCGTCGATAAGTTTATTGGCACAGAAAAGTCAACGATAGTTACGATTTTTATCTCAAGTAAGAAATAGACTGAATATTGGGAACGGCCGTTAGACCTTCAAGATTAGAGATTATACCTCCAAATTTAAGGCCGGCAACACATCTATTGATCTCTAGTGCCTAGTTGCGGATGTCTATGGCCTCACTTCGTTCCATCACTCTTGCCCTCTCTTATACATAACACAAAATAATTTTCAGCTCTACCTCATCTGACCAATTTGGTCCTGAATTCTTTTATGCTTATCTTCCCATCTGCGATGCTGCATGCCATATTTTCTTCTGTTTTTATTGGTATAAAAACAGCGTGGTCGCTGTCACGTCTTTTGCCCAAACATTAACTATTTATTAGGGTCCTCATTCCTCCTGCACTTTTCACTTTAAAGCTTTAATTTAAAATCTTACATCCGGAAGATTTATTCTCTTCGTTTCTATAATTTGGAGTTTTTTTTTTATAGTTTATGCTTACCTGATGGAAAGTATAACACCAACTTCCGCTGGACATTAGCAATACTGGAGTGGGTGTATGCTCTAAATTTAAAGGCCCTTTGTCGTATCGAAATACAGAAGGTGACAGACAAATCCTAAAAGTGGCTTTGCATGGCAAAAAGAGTTGTACTTTATCTTGTATTTCAATATTGAGCATGCTTCTTTTTTCTTTTGACTGTGGCATTGCTGTACGTTTCACGTTACTGTTAGTGAAATGACTTCATATTTAATCATTTTAGGTGCGAATATCGTCGGAATTGTTACTCTGGTTTGGAGCACTAATTTACATCGGAGCTGCTTTACGTGAAGCCAAGTTCCTTGGTCTCAAAATGTTTATCGAAAACCTCAGCACAGTGCCATCGAGGTTTGCTATTTATATACATTGTAATGTTTTTTTGCTAACTTAATTTGCGTCATGACAGTAATATGTTTTATGCGATGTATATTATTAGTATATTACTGCAGCGGCCAGGAAAAGAGGCATTTATGGACGAACATGTTAATATGGGCCGCGGCTTCGTTTCGGGTCACAAATCGATGGCTCCTACGTAAATAATCGTATCCCACAAAACAGTCATTTTTACTTTTTTGTATTTTCTTAATGAACTAAATGAGTACTATAAACTGTGTAAATTTCAAAATGAAATAATAAAGAATAAGGCTTTTATGTTTTAGTTTTCTATCGTATGTTGTTTTTCCATGCGACGTAACTGATTGTATTTACTCTGGCTATACTTTACGCGGGAGGAGTGTGCGGATGAGGTGAAGCGCTGCGTATCTTATGTATCACTTACCGGTTAATACGTTGAACTTGCACATGCTCTAGTCACAAATTTTTATTTAATTTGATGTGATAATTATTGATTGGTTTTACATTGAGCATTTAGCATCGGGAAAGTTGAATATTATAAAATATTCCCGAGCATAAAAACCCTATGATATTGCTTGTGGATCGGTCTAAAATGCCTTGAATGTTTGTGACGTACATAAAACTGAAGAGGATCACTGCATTTCAAACAATAACACTGGAAACAGACTATTGGATAAGTAAATTTATTGAATAAGGCGTTACTTTGCGGAAATCCATAATTATACAAATTATTTAAGTTTTCTTTAGTGTTAATTCCGCCAATATTTGTCTTTAAAACAATTCGACACGTGTTTCGCCTCTACACGAGGCATCCTCAGGACGTGTTGTCTCGCCAAAATCTGGCACGAGACTGAATCAAATGAGCCGGAAGCCGCTCTTTTATACCCTCGCCCCATGAAATGACGCGCTGTGATTGGTCGGCTGTTGTGACGTATTACCCCCGGAAGAGACACGTAACAAAGGTGATGGGACTAAATTTGTTTGTTCATTCAACAATGTAAACATATTGTTATTTTTGTGTTTTATTATTTCTAATTGCTCTAACACATTTAAGCGAAATCCTTTTTCACATGTATGCAAAATATTAAAATTATTATTGTTTCCGAGTGAGTGACCTGTATCAATTAAATGTTTCGCGAAGTTTGATTTTTCGGGATGATTATTCGTAAATGCGGCAATATGTTCCTTTAATCTAATTTCGAAATTTCGACCTGTTTGACCTATATATACCCCGTTACAAGTGTCACAACTTAGTTTATAAACGCCGGATTTTTCGGAATTATTTAATCGATCTTTGCCATTACATATTCGACTGACATTGTGATTCGTTCGGAAGGACACATTAATATTGTTTTTCCTAAATATTTTAGCTATTTTATCCGATATTGGACCAATATATGTCAAACTACCCACATATTTAGTATTTGATTGTGGTGGGACGGGATAAAGTTCTGAATTAATTAAACGTTTTTGTTTATTTTTAATTAATTTGTTCACTAACTGTTTTGTATAGCCGTTGGAAACCGCGATTTGGTATATTGTATTAAGTTCTTTCGCGAAGCTGTCACGGGACAGTGGGACTGACATTAATCTGTGAACATAGCAGCGGAAGGCCGCTAGTTTATGTTGTACGGGGTGGCAAGATGACGCGGGAATAGCAATATCTGTATATGACGGCTTTCTATAGATTTTGAATTCTAATTTATTATTTACTCTTGTTAATGTTAAATCCAAAAAATTTAGAGATTGGTTTGATTCGAATTCCAATTTAAACTTTATTTTTGGGTGGATCTTATTAATTTTATTAATGAATAGATTGATTTGACGTTCGGTGCCTGTCCAGCAAATTATTATGTCGTCAACGTATCGGTAATAAAACAGGATATGTGGGTCTCTCACCACGTAATTACACTCAAAATTATCCATAAATATTTCAGCCATAATTGGACTTAATGGTGATCCCATTGCTTATCCTTCCTTTTGGCGATAGAATTGATTTTTAAATTTAAAATAATTTTGTTTCATACATAACCTAGTAAGATTGATGATGTCATCCTTTTCACCGGGATGTATCCTCTGTTTTTCAAAGAGATCATCAAGGATAATTAAAGTTTGTTCATATGGAACATTGGTAAATAAACTATCTACATCGAGAGACAATAATTTGGCATTTGGTGGAAGGTTGGTATTTTTTACTTTATTTATCAAATCTAGACTATTTTTCAAACTATACTGAGGATTGAATAATGATTTGTTTTTTATTATTACGTTAAGTTTTTTGGCAAGGTCGTACGTCGGGGCACCGATATAAGAAACTACTGGACGGACAGGATTATTTTCTTTGTGAATTTTAGGTAAACCGTATAAGATGGGAGGTCGCGGATTCATGGGAACTACGTATTTTAATTTACTTGGAGAAATAAATGACAAATTTTTAATGGACTGGATTGAAATGACTAGTCATTTCAAAAGCCGATAAAGGTAATTGCATTGTTATTCTAAATAAAAACGATTATGAACAGAAAGTAAATGATATAATACAAACCGACGATTTTGAACGTCTGAACTCGGAACCCACTAAAAACTTTACTTCAGAATTAAAAGAGTCCATTAAAAATTTGTCTAATGACTAGTCATTTCAAAAGCCGATAAAGGTAATTGCATTGTTATTCTAAATAAAAACGATTATGAACAGAAAGTAAATGATATAATACAAACCGACGATTTTGAACGTCTGAACTCGGACCCCACTAAAAACTTTACTTCAGAATTAAAAGAGTCCATTAAAAATTTGTCATTTATTTCTCCAAGTAAATTAAAATACGTAGTTCCCATGAATCCGCGACCTCCCATCTTATACGGTTTACCTAAAATTCACAAAGAAAATAATCCTGTCCGTCCAGTAGTTTCTTATATCGGTGCCCCGACGTACGACCTTGCCAAAAAACTTAACGTAATAATAAAAAACAAATCATTATTCAATCCTCAGTATAGTTTGAAAAATAGTCTAGATTTGATAAATAAAGTAAAAAATACCAACCTTCCACCAAATGCCAAATTATTGTCTCTCGATGTAGATAGTTTATTTACCAATGTTCCATATGAACAAACTTTAATTATCCTTGATGATCTCTTTGAAAAACAGAGGATACATCCCGGTGAAAAGGATGACATCATCAATCTTACTAGGTTATGTATGAAACAAAATTATTTTAAATTTAAAAATCAATTCTATCGCCAAAAGGAAGGATAAGCAATGGGATCACCATTAAGTCCAATTATGGCTGAAATATTTATGGATAATTTTGAGTGTAATTACGTGGTGAGAGACCCACATATCCTGTTTTATTACCGATACGTTGACGACATAATAATTTGCTGGACAGGCACCGAACGTCAAATCAATCTATTCATTAATAAAATTAATAAGATCCACCCAAAAATAAAGTTTAAATTGGAATTCGAATCAAACCAATCTCTAAATTTTTTGGATTTAACATTAACAAGAGTAAATAATAAATTAGAATTCAAAATCTATAGAAAGCCGTCATATACAGATATTGCTATTCCCGCGTCATCTTGCCACCCCGTACAACATAAACTAGCGGCCTTCCGCTGCTATGTTCACAGATTAATGTCAGTCCCACTGTCCCGTGACAGCTTCGCGAAAGAACTTAATACAATATACCAAATCGCGGTTTCCAACGGCTATACAAAACAGTTAGTGAACAAATTAATTAAAAATAAACAAAAACGTTTAATTAATTCAGAACTTTATCCCGTCCCACCACAATCAAATACTAAATATGTGGGTAGTTTGACATATATTGGTCCAATATCGGATAAAATAGCTAAAATATTTAAGAAAAACAATATTAATGTGTCCTTCCGAACGAATCACAATGTCAGTCGAATATGTAATGGCAAAGATCGATTAAATAATTCCGAAAAATCCGGCGTTTATAAACTAAGTTGTGACACTTGTAACGGGGTATATATAGGTCAAACAGGTCGAAATTTCGAAATTAGATTAAAGGAACATATTGCCGCATTTACGAATAATCATCCCGAAAAATCAAACTTCGCGAAACATTTAATTGATACAGGTCACTCACTCGGAAACAATAATAATTTTAATATTTTGCATACATGTGAAAAAGGATTTCGCTTAAATGTGTTAGAGCAATTAGAAATAATAAAACACAAAAATAACAATATGTTTACATTGTTGAATGAACAAACAAATTTAGTCCCATCACCTTTGTTACGTGTCTCTTCCGGGGGTAATACGTCACAACAGCCGACCAATCACAGCGCGTCATTTCATGGGGCGAGGGTATAAAAGAGCGGCTTCCGGCTCATTTGATTCAGTCTCGTGCCAGATTTTGGCGAGACAACACGTCCTGAGGATGCCTCGTGTAGAGGCGAAACACGTGTCGAATTGTTTTAAAGACAAATATTGGCGGAATTAACACTAAAGAAAACTTAAATAATTTGTATTGGATAAGTATTTTTAACGTTTTTTATGATTTTTACTCGTAGATTACAAAAATACCGTTTTTAGTTATTACTTATACTTATCAATGAAATCAAGTAAGACTATGGTTAGTATCACTTACGATTATATATGTACGTTGTTTTTATCTAAAATTATATCGTATGTAACTCAAACAATTTTTTACTTCGTTCATTATAAAAAGTTATTTATAGTATCTAATACTTACACTTTTTTACTTTGTTCGCATAAGAGTGTTTACTATCGTATTTATAACTTAACATAATTTACGTTGCTTTATCTCTTATCGTAACTAGCAATACGATAGTATACATGGGACTCTATAAAAATAATGGTGTCGTAAGTCAGATTTTCTTTTGTTTCAGACACTCCATTTCCAACCTATGATGTACTCCACCATTATTGATGTGTCTAACTATTTATGATAATGGTCAATATGATGTTAGTCTTAATTTAGGTATTAATTTATTTTTTATTTTTAGTAAATATTGTGTGGTGATTGTTATACTCTGATTTAAGATGAAGAATCATTCGACGTTATTACATCGTCTACGAGTAGGTAGCACCTAGAAGGTACATCAGCAGAAAATAATACGGCTGTAAATAATAGCGTAACACCTTCTTCTTCTCCGAGCTGCTCTATTTCATATTTATATATTTTATTGAGGGCCCTCTTCACTTTCTCTCATATGTAAATGATATACATAAATGCATAAATTACTGCATGTGTTATCAATTTGCAGATGATACATGCCTTCTGATCGCTGATAAAGATCTTAAATTTGCTCGCGACCACCTGCAGGCTGATTTTAATTCATTGAATAAGTGGTGTCACGATACGGGTTTAGTTATTAACCCAGGTAAAACTAAGCTAATAATCATAAGATCACCAAACCTCGCAAAAGGTCCAATGGATGACATTCTTGCCCACGACCATAGTTGTTTGCACTCAAATAACAGCATTTGTAAATGCCCCGCTATCGAAGTAGTCGACTCTGTTACATATATAGGCCTACATATAGATAGTAAATTTAATTGGAATAACCACATTGAATACGTCTGCAATAAGCTTAGGCAATTTTTAGCTAATATGACGATTTTAAGAAATCGTTTACCCTTTAATGTAAAATTAATGTTATATAATTCTCTAGCTCAATCTTATATACAATATGGTTTGAGTAGTTACGGACGTACATATAACTCCTATTTGAATGAAATATTTAAGCTTCAAAAAAGAATATTAAAACTTTTGCCTAACAAAAATCATAGTGACTATCCCGAAACTGAACTTTTTAAACATTGCAAAATTTTACTGGTGCAGGTACTGATGAAATATTCAATGTTAAAAGAAAACTTTCAATACTAAATACTGGGATAAAGTACAACTCCGAGCGCGCTCAATAGATATGGCGAACGAACGAATGCTTACCTAGTTCCTCGCCTAATTAATGAATTACCCACTGATGTACGGAACTGTATAAATCCTTGTAATATTAAGAAAAAACTGAAGTCATACTTTTTAAGTCACTTAAAATAAATACATTTACACAATTTATCTAACTGGCACTAATGTTCTGTAGTTAATGTACCTAGATTTAACTCTTTGTTAGCATATATTACAAGCCCGTGTCGTTTTCTGATGCTAGCTTTAAGTATTTTCTTTTGTAAACTTTAATGTAAATAAATAAATAAAAAAAAAAATTAATCATTACTGATTGCACGAACGAATTTTTGTCCGTACTTTATCGAAGCTATTGCTTTACAAGAACCGCTGTCCCAGCATTCCGTTTTTTCCTGCTATTGAGCACCTCAAGCAAATACAACACTGTGTCAACTTAAGTCAAAATCTTAAGAGGAGAGTTTATATCCATATTGAATTTCGTCGTAAATACACAATTCAATGTAAATTACCTTTACCTGGTTGTGAAAACAATACCATAGTCTATTGACTATTCCTCACGTGACTGAGGTATTCCTCACGTGTGTAAAAAGCAGTTTCTAGTAACACTTGGGATTCATGAGTAATTCGTGTATACCACAATAAGTAAAACCAACTTACCAAGTGGAACTTTAGAAAACGATGTATGATGATCGGAGTAAGAACGAAAACCACCCCCACATAGTTATAGATGACGTTAAGAAAAGTATTATCATTCATTAAAGAACTCACTGTATAAGAAAAGACACATAAAAAATGTATTTAGAGGGTGATTGAAACTTTCAAAAGTTTTTCGTTATGTATAAGGAATGGTTCAATCCTTTGTTTGAAATTGAGTTTCTTTATCTCAAAAAATTACTAATGTGACATATGCCATAAACCCACGTTTATAATTTCCACAAATAAATAACGTGAGGTCATAAAATTCATATTTCTAATAAATCATACGACGGGCGCTAAAAACAGCAAACAAAAAAGAGGCAATATCATCTGAAGGCAAAATTATAGCAGCCACGTTTGATTTTCAAAAAGTTTCAATCTCGCCCTGTGGGTTAATTAGTGTATTTTATTATAAACGAAAGTTAGGGACTACTAATTTTACCGTATTTGATCTTGTGGGTGAAGGAAAAAGAGGAGTAAACGAAGTGGCTAGTTGTTTAACGGATTTTGTAGCAAATGGTATTGTTGCGTAGCAACGCTGCAACGTAAATGACGAGAGTGTCAAACTTCAAGACAATGTTAATTTCAACGGCTCCGTCAGCAATACTCGTAGCTCAGCGGAAAAGTGTTTACTTTAGACGCTGTAGAACCGGGTTCGATACACCTACCAGTGTATGGAATTTTTTGGGTTTTGTTAAGTTAATGAAAATTTCTAGTAAGTTCAGGATCAAATCGAAGAGAAAAAAAGGGATGGAAGATGTGTAAGCAGGATAAAAATAGTTAAAAGAATTTTCTAGTACAATTTAAATTTAAAGATGGAATGGGAGAATCATTTTAAAAATAGACAGAGGGTATATAAGCCGTACTAAGCGTGGCCTACGGTAGTTCTAGTTCTGACTCGAAAGTGTAAAGAAGAAGAAGAAGAAAAGAAGAAGTAGTAAAAAGTGGAAGTGTTAAAAGAAGAAGAAGATAGAAGATACTTACTGTTCGGTGCGGTGTGACGCGTTGAAGGTACCGCCGCCCACAAGAGGAACAGCGGCAGACCGGCGAAGTGTAAGTTCAGAATAAGTGAACGCAAATAAAGACTCGTTCCTATAAGCGGAGTATTATTTCCAATCCCTGACCCACTCCCGTGTCAGTATGCAAGGTGGGGCAGTGGAGTTTCGGTGTTTCTCACACAACTGTATTGGCCAAAATTGGAACCGCATGATCGCTGCATAATATGTTTTTGGCAGAAAAGTATAATATAACGATCAAACACACCTTTCAAGAGAAAGACACAATCAGCAAGAAGGAGACAGCGTGCATTAATTAGAGGAGAATTTAAAAAATAAATGACTATATAAACTCCTTTTGAATGGTTTACATTTTTTCGTTGGGATAAAACAGATGAAAGACTCTACAAGGTAAAAATAAGGGAAATAATTTACAGGGTGATACTGTTCGGTGGACTAAGATTACGAGATTGAAAATACTTGCTGGAGAACCTAATTATATTCTGTATAAATATGATTTGAATGAACAATTGAAGGAGTATATGGTACTTGTGAGAAAAATTAATACCCGGCGCCGACAGCAAATCAACATTTCAGTAAAGCCACTTTACAATAATGTATTTCCGATAGCTCTAGCAAAAAACTGATTTGATTAGTGCTAGCGGTGTTATTCCGGCCTTCCAGTAAAAACTTCAACCTTTAGAAATACTTATGAAATGGATTCAGACTAAGATATTTATATGTTCTCTTAGGTTTATAGGAAATACCGATTGATCCTCATGAAACTTAAGCGATCTCTTTTAGTCTTGATTATCCAAAGTACAAGAAATCCTTAAATTATGTTTTAGATTATTGTGTGATACTAAATAAGCATACATGTGCTCTTCTATAGTTTTTACTACTTTTGTAGACACCTACAAACTAAATGAAACTCAATTTAACTACTAGATCTCTCCTATAAAATATATATGTTAGTAAAAAACTTATAATAAATGCTTAACATAAAGACTATTATATAAAAATGTGATGCTAAATTGTAAGACTAGAACTCTATTGGTAGAATATCTAGTATTAACATTAAGCTCTTATACTATATTATCATATTCTTACTTATTCATTACTTCGCAAAAAAACGTAAACAGTGCAAACGTGCTCTTAACATTTTGAATTATTTAATTTAGTTATAGTTCGATATTTTACTTAAATCTTGTTTAACTTAATTACTTGCATATAAATTAATACTTTGTGATAATCAGTGCAGTGCAAAATACTTGGATAATATTGAAAATTGATATAAAATATTTTCAAGTGAATATTAATAACGACGGTGATTCAAAATTCTTTCGTTGCGACACACAATGAGTTCGTGCTTTGGTTGTCAACATCTCATCAGTGTTACTGATAAAATCTGTTGTTTGGATTGTAAAAATAACTTCCACTACAGCTGTGTTGGATACACAAAGACCTCTTACGGTAAACTTACAGGTAAAGCTAAGACAAACTGGAAGTGTCCAGCCTGTAAGTTACCTCGAAAAAACGACGACGTCAATACTCCTGTGAAGTCAATGTTCGACAGTCCTCCGCCCCCCGCAACCTTACCGTCGACGGCGAGTAACTTAGATGAATATTTTAGAAAAATGGAATTATCGCTTTTATCGAAACTAAAGACTGAGTTGGCCTCTTTAATTGAAGAAAAAATACTTCATCCAGACAAAGGAGGACATCCAGAAAAAAGTAGGTGCAATACCGCAAGTAAAAACACACCTTGATGAAATAACGCAAAGTCTGAGCTTGTTATCAGATAAGTACGATCAATAATGGCAGAAAACCAGCAATCACGGGAAAAGATCAGTAAATTGGAGAAGACAGTTGTAAATATAATAAATAATAAGTGTGTGTATTTAGAGAAGTGCAACGTTGCGCTTGAACAGAAGATCCATGAATTCGAGCAGGCTTCTCTAAATGATCGCATAGAAATAATGGGCATCGAAAAACTACCAGGTGAAAATCTCAAGGAGCTTATTTCTAAGGTTGGGGACACAATCAATGTAAATACTTCAGAAATCGAGTGGGCCAGGCGAGTCACTACCACCCGCCCTCTGAAAACAAGCGCAAAACCGGCACCTATAGTGGTGAAATTCAAGGCCTCAGGAGCTAACTCCCGTGACACCTGGTTGGCGCAGCGCCGTAAAATGATGGAGGTGACGAGTGACAAACTAACAGGTGGATCGGCCACCAACAAAATATACATCAACGAAGCACTTACTAAGGTAACTCGAACCCTGTTGTGGAACACGAAGAAGCAGCTACATGGCGTATACAAGTACATATGGATCTAGTGGTAAAATTCTAGTAAAAAAAAGTGAAGGTGAAAAGTCAATATGCATTCGTAATGAAAGTGAAATCGTGGCCTTACTTAACAAAAACTGAAGTTTTTACTTTTATTTTTATTAATTACCTAATAACTGGTATGTTTGTGTCTAACTATTCTTATAAAATTCAACAATTCATTTCCATTAGACTTAATAATTGATGATGAATCTATTAATTATGTATGTACTGATAGCATAGATAAATGGATAAGTCAAAGTATCTACATAAAAGAACTCTGTATTATTCACGTAAATATTCGTTCAATAAAAAAGTATTTTTCAGAACTTTTAGGAGTTCTTAACGACCGTCTAAATTATATAGATATATTAGTAATAACCGAACCTAACATCAATTATTCTTTGTTAACATTTTATAGCATTCCTGGATTCGATGTTAATGTACATACTCGTTGTGGGCGAAGAGGTGGAGGAGTGTTGGTTTACTCTCGCACGGGGTTGTGCGCGCGGCTTAATCAGAAACCTCTCCTTGTGAGCGGCGAGCGCGCAGCCGAGTTTGTTTCCATTGTTTGCGACTGGCAAGGTGAGCAATTACACGTCATTTCAATATATCGTCCACCAAGATACAATAATAAGAATAAAATCCAAGAATTTTTAACCTACTTTGAAAAACTTTTACAGTCATTATCTACTAGTAACAAAGTAATTATATGCGGGGATATAAACATAAATTTATTAAGAAATACAGAAAAATATGTAAAATATTATGAAGATTTATTAGCCGAACATGGTTTTACAAAATGTATTAAAGACGTGACGAGAAGGGCAATTTTAATGGGTAATGTAGTCGAATCATGTTTAGATCATATATTTATTAAATCATCCTCGGCATTTATCGATTCTGCAGTAATACAACATAAAATATCTGATCATTATTTGGTCGCGGCATCTATACAATGGAAACAGACGCCGAAAGTAACTCACTCGGGCGAGATGTGTGAATCACGCGCTGCGCCCGCCATTACCGCGGCCCAGCGCCGCCGCCGTGTGCTTGATAATAGATTAGTCAGAGAAAAATTATTAGAATCTAACTTCGATTATCTCTTAAATATTGATTGTCCATCAAAATTATACAATGAGCTATCAACTTTATTTAGTGATATATACAACCAATGTTATACAGTGAAAAATATGACTGGAAACAGGGACTTTAGAAATGAAAAGTATTGGTTAAACAACACCTTAAAAAATATGGTTATTGAAAAAGATAGATTATTCAAAATATAATGCAGCAATCCAAACAATATGGTAAAAAGACTAACTTATCTAGTATAAGTACAAGTACAGAAACAAATGCCAAAAGGCAATTTTTAAATGTAACGTAGAACATGACAAAAAAACAATTTTAGATTGTAATAATAATATTTAAAAAATTTGGGATAAAATTAATGAGTTATTGGGTAAAAATAAGCCGTCTTTGGATAATCTAATCATAAGTAACATTACTAAACAAGGCGGCACGCAGGCTGTATGTAATGAATTTGCTGATACATTCTTAAAGAAAATTGATCAAATAAAGCACTCCTGTGATGAAAAATGGCTGGAAAGGAAGACTTATGTTAATTTATCAAATGTGTGTATGAGATGGCAACCGGTTGATGACAAGGACATAAAACTGATAATTAATAAAATTAATACAAATAAATCACCAGGCAGTGATCTTATACGCATGTCTGATTTAAAAATAATTGTTGATAAAATTAGCCCTGTTTTAGCTAAGTTGATAAATCTATCTGTAAAATATCACAAATTTCCACAAAAATTAAAGGAAGCAATCATTCGTCCAGTCTATAAGAGAGGTGATCGTAAAGTATTTTCAAATTATAGACCGATAGCTATACTATCAAGTATTGATAAAATTATGGAAAAATGTGTTGTCAATCAAATAGGAACTTTTTTACAAAAAAATAATATCTTAACGGAATGTCAACATGGCTTCCAGAAAAATAAAAGCACCAACACCTTATTATCAAATTTTACAGACGAAATTAATACACATTTGGAAAATAAAAAAAATATTGCAGATATTTTTTATGATTTTAGAAAGGCTTTTGATACCCTACAGACTGAAACCCTCTTAAATGGAATGGAGGAGTGTGGCATGGGACAGCCGCTGAACCCTTGGTTCAGCGACTATCTCAGGGCGCGCTCTTACCGTGTTAAAGTCGGCGACACGTTTAGCGAGGAGAAACAAGTAAACTGCGGCGTCCCCCAGGGTTCCGTGTGTGGGCCCGTGTGCTACCTGATGCACGTAAATAGTCTCTGTGGAGTATTACGTCACTGCTCCGCCCACATGTTTGCCGATGACCTTTGTACTCTGAGCGCTAGTACCGACCTCGCGGAAATGTGTCGCCGGGTTCAAGAGGATGTGGATGCGGTAGTTAAATGGTCACATGATAACGGCATCATAATAAACGCTGACAAAACAAAGATGATAATTATTCACTCCCCGTATTTACGATCTATTGATAATCCACCTCCTCTGATTGCACACGGCTTTAATTGCTTCCATAATAAGAAAATTAACTGCACATGTAATCCTATCGAAAAAGTTAATTGTGTAAATTACCTGGAGTAAAAATAGATACCTCTTTTTCCTAGGATTCCCACATAGAATACGTATGTAAAAAATTAAGAATATTACTGGAAAAGTTTTATCATTTAAGTATTAAAGTCCCCTTACCAATACTAAAATGTTTATATTTTGCACTAGTGGATTCTATAATAAGTTACGCTCTTGATTGCTATGGATTAACATTTAAAACATATATAGATAAAATAGAATCATTGCAAACAAGATTTTTAAAACTACTCGTAAATAAAAAGACAAAGAATCAATGTAAAGGAGGTTACTCTAAACTATATAAAATATGTAAAATTTTACCGGCTAGCCTGAAACATAAATATCTTCTACTTGTAAACAATTATAGTAAACAGGATCGTTTCACTAATTTGGTGCAACATAAGACTGGCACAAGGTCATTGTCTAAAGGTAAATTTGAAATACCCATGGTACAAAATTACTATGGAGATAGAACATTAAAAAAACGAGTTCCATACTTACTCAACAGTTTACCCGAGGACATAAGACGTGAGCCTACACTTGTTAAATTTAAAAGTTTACTAAAAAAATATTTGTTAAATACGTTATAACCATTTATGTAAATTAATTGTATCAATAACTTACTTAATAATTTATAAGCTATGTTTATGTAAAGCGAATTACCTGCAGTCAAACTGCGTAAGCAGTTTTGCGGGGCATGGTAAAAAATAAATTGTAACTTTCATGATTAAATATATTACATACATACATTATCACCATATAAGAAAACTAATAGTAATTACATAAATTAAAATAAATTTTTATTAGTTTGTTAAAGATGACATTTACACAAAAAATATTTGTTTTCTTTTTGACCTATAATTGTTTTTATTCTAGTTATATTCATAGAAAATAAAATGATCGAAAGTTATTTTTGGTCACTAACTATTATTGTATAAGAAACGTTCTCTTCAAAATAAATATTGCAAAGTAAACTTGACTGTTTTTTATGAAAATAAAAAACGAGACGAGCAGTACGTTCAGATTATAATTGATACGCCCGACCCATTACTCTGTAGTACCGCTTGCAGGATTCTTGAAAAACCCAAATATTCTGAGCGGCTACTAATTACTTCTACAATTGCGCCCGTCACCTTGAGACATAAGATGTTAATTCTCATTTGCCCGGTAATATCATTGGCTACGGCGCCCCACAGATGGAAACACAGTACTGTTTACAAATTACTGCTTCACGCCAGAAATAGGCGCCGTTGTGGTACCCATAACTAGCTGGCATTCTGTGCAAAGTAGCCTCCCACTGTTTTTTACAATCTTATTTTAACTATTGAATTATGATACTTCATATCCAGCTGTCAAATTTAAAGATTATTATAATTATAAATACAATTTTAAAACCTAATCATCACTTACAATATCAAAATAAAATACTATGTACGAAGTAAATCATAGCATGTGTATGTTACGTCTAAATTTATTTAAATAACATCATTGTAAGCTACCGCAAGTTTTATATATGATATTTTAATAAAATTTCAACCAGGCGTAAAAAATCGTAAGTATGACATACGTTCCTTTACCATATGCATATCCAATGTAAACTGTCGTAACTGCAATATTTAAAAAACTACAAATAATTAGTATTTCATTCCCACTTCATATTGTAAATTCCTATGTTATCTATGCATATTGTAAATTTCAAAACAAAAGATATAAATTCAACGTTACGATGCAAGATAACATCTTTAAAGCTCTGTCCTGAAAAGTTTGCATATCAAACATACGACTATATACGTAGGAGCCATCGATATGTAAGTCCATGGTTGCCTAGTTGTGGCCAAACCTTGTTAATAAGTACTTTTCTCAAATAATGCTCCGAAATTAAAACTAAACGGCTCTTACCACCTCTTAAACTTCAGCTGGTGTTAAAATAAGTTGATCACACTCATCGTGTTCACCTGAACTCCTTTTGTCACATACAACAATAATTGTGTTAAAACCAATAAAGAATTTTATTTGTATTATTTATATACAATACAATTTTCTATATCTTATGTTACTAAAACAAATACCATAATAATATAATAAAAAAAGGAAAAAGTACCAATTATAGATTTTACGTATTAATTGAAATAAAAGAAAAACTACTAATTTGACTAACGCAGATTGAGTACCAGTTAAGTGCTAATTCATAATGGTCCGCTAACTTTAAACAGGCGCTTAGGAGTGTTTTTTCTCATTCTGACTTAGGTCAATAAGAAGAAAACTGAGTGAGAATTAGCAATGCTTTAAGTTAGCAGACTATTATGAATAAGGGGGTAAGAATATATCAAGCTTTTTTCAATCAATTAGTGTTAAAGTATCAAAAACATGCAATTACATTGGAATATAATAATTATGCAGTATTAATAATAACTTGTTTAAAATATATAATAAGTGCATATAAAAACCTTTGTAGGGTGATGTTCTTATTCTCGTGCCTGCTCATGGTTGCGCTCCCAACACTACGACTGTGGTGTGCTGAAGAAGAAGAGGACCATCTAGCCGTCATCATCATGCTAACGACTGCACCATATTTTTTATTCTTTTGTCGGTAAGAGGATTACAGCATTATTTTGAGGTAGAAGATTATTACTAGGGATGATACGGATAGTGGTTTGACCGGGTACCGGATATTCGGCAGCTACGAGGTAGGAGCGCCTGATATCCGGCTATTAGCTACCGGTTCCACAACGCGATCAGTATCTGAATATAGGCGCGGTGACCGAGATCCAAGATGAAACTACATTCAAATACACACGTGTAGCTCAGGACAATTTTTGAGAGTGTTCAATGAAGTGGCGAAGGATAATAATAAGTAGTAAGATATTGGCGATCAATTAAAACAAAATACAATTACTAATATATGACCCATATATTTGGTGTGAAGTTAATTTGAGTCAGTATCCGCATTTATAAAGTTTGCTACAATTGATCTTTCACCACCTGACAGTAGCGTTGACACCAAAAGGCTATTTTCAGAAACTGGTCGAAGCCACGCTTTCGCCACAAATAAAATATGAAAAACAAAATTTTATGAACGATGTGGGACTCGAACCCACGACCTACGGCATAGGACCGTGCCGGTGCTCTAACCAACTGAGCTAACCGTTCGAGTGACGTATCGTTATAAAATCTTGTATGCTTTGTTCAACTCTCAGGTTGTGTCTTCATGAGATTAGATTTACAAGAGCTACATCTCAAGTCAATTTCCTAACATGCAAATATTGTGGTTGAGCAGGTTATCAACTGTAAAGTAGATCCTGTAGATGAAGCCACAACCTGAGAGTTGAACGAAGCATAAAATATTTTACAACGATATGTCACTCAAACGGTTAGCTCAGTTGGTTAGAGCACCGGCACGGTCCTATGCTATGATCCTGTAGATGAAGCCACAACCTGAGAGTTGAACGAAGCATAAAATATTTTACAACGATACGTCACTCAAACGGTTAGCTCAGTTGTTTAGAGCACCGGCACGGAACGCCGGAGGTGGGTTCGAGTCCCGCATCGTTCATAAAATTTTGTATTTCAATTTTTATTTGTGTATTAATCATAGAAGTGAGGGTTATCACTTTAAAAACATAATAAATTACTTATAGTGATATTAATTGCCTTGTGTATAGTAATGAGAATTCTTGAATTTTACCAGTATTTTGATAGCTTCATCTCCAATTATTACTTCTGATTGCAAGAATATTATATTACAATTAAATTTAATTCCAGTACCTACTTGTATAATAATAATAAATTGAAGTTCAATTGTTTATTTTATACTCAATACAGTTTTAATTTCAGAGGATTCAAGACAGTCGGGCCTTTCGTTGTCATGATATACAGAATGGTGATGGGAGACTTGCTACGGTTTGTGTGTATCTATCTAGTGTTTGTGATGGGCTTCTCTCAGGGTAAGTCTTATTTGTTTTGTTTTGCTTGTATACTAACACTCTGTTTGCGAAGTATGTTATGAAGAGTTTTAGAAACAAAACTGTCGCTCAAGTATCGTAGTCTCTATGATATGTCGCGTTGTACAATATGTGTTTGGTAAGAGGCACGCAGCTGTTGTAAAGCGCAAAGCGCCAGTACCTAAAGTACCCAAGATACCTAACGTACCCTAGGTACCTAACGTACCCAAGATACCTAACGTACCCTAGGTACCTAACGTACCCTACGTACCTAACGTACCCAAGATACCTAACGTATCCTAGGTACCTAACGTACCCAAGATACCTAACGTACCCAAGGTACCTAACGTACCCAAGGTACCTAACGTACCCTAGGTACCCAACGTACCCTAGGTACCTATCGTACCCTAGGTGCCTAACGTACCCAAGATACCTAACGTACCCTAGGTACCTAACGTACCCAAGATACCTAACGTACCCTAGGTACTTAACGTACCCAAGGTACCTAACGTATCCTAGGTACCTAACGTACCCTAGGTACCTATCGTACCCTAGGTGCCTAACGTACCCAAGATACCTAACGTACCCTAGGTACCTAACGTACCCTAGGTACTTAACGTACCCAAGGTACCTAACGTACCCTAGGTACCTAACGTACCCTAGGTACCTAACGTACCCAAGTAACCTAACGTACCCTAGGTACCTAACGTACCCAAGTAACCTAACGTACCCTAGGTACCTAACGTAACCTAGGTACCTAACGTATCCTAGGTACCTAACGTACCCTAGGTACCTAACGTACCCTAGGTACCTAACGTACACAAGATACCTAACATACCCTAGGTACCTAACGTACCCTAGGTACCTAACGTACCCTAGGTACCTAACGTACCCTAGGTACCTAACGTACCCTAGGTACCTAACGTACCCTAGGTACCTAACGTACCCTAGGTACCTAACGTACCCAAGATACCTAACGTACCCTAGGTACCTAACGTACCCAAGATACCTAACGTACCCTAGGTACCTAACGTACCCTACGTACCTAACGTACCCAAGATACCTAACGTATCCTAGGTACCTAACGTACCCAAGATACCTAACGTACCCAAGGTACCTAACGTACCCAAGGTACCTAACGTACCCTAGGTACCCAACGTACCCTAGGTACCTATCGTACCCTAGGTGCCTAACGTACCCAAGATACCTAACGTACCCTAGGTACCTAACGTACCCAAGATACCTAACGTACCCTAGGTACTTAACGTACCCAAGGTACCTAACGTATCCTAGGTACCTAACGTACCCTAGGTACCTATCGTACCCTAGGTGCCTAACGTACCCAAGATACCTAACGTACCCTAGGTACCTAACGTACCCTAGGTACTTAACGTACCCAAGGTACCTAACGTACCCTAGGTACCTAACGTACCCTAGGTACATAACGTACCCTAGGTACCTAACGTTCCCAAGGTACCTAACGTACCCAAGGTACCTAACGTACCCAAGGTACCTAACGTACCCTAGGTACCTAACGTACCCAAGGTACCTAACGTCCCAAGGTACCTAACGCCATTCCTAGATTAAAAATTAAGGTAGCGTGGGGTTATTCTCTTTGGACATCTTTATGTCGCCGATTTCAAACTCGAAGTTGAATTTTAGTAATAATAATCAACAACTTTACCGAAAAAAGTTGTTATAGTTTTTACAAACAAAACTTTTGCTCGAGTAAGTTTAAGGACTTTATTAGAATCATCTCCGGTATACGTTATAAATATTAACGGTTGTGATTAGATAGATTAGATCAATTAGATCTACGATTCAATCATCATCTTATTATAATCTGTGGAATAAAAAAAAAACTATAGAATTACTTTTTTTTTTTTTTATGGAATAGGAGGACAAACGAGCGTACGGGTCACCTGGTGTTAAGTGATCACCGCCGCCCACATTCTCTTGCAACACCAGAGGAATCACAAGAGCGTTGCCGGCCTTTAAGGAAGGTGTACGCGCTTTTTTTGAAGGTACCCATGTCGTATCGTCCCGGAAACACCGCACAAGGAAGCTCATTCCACAGCTTTGTAGTACGAGGGAGAAAGCTTCTTGAAAACCGCACTGTGGAGGACCGCCACACATCCAGATGGTGGGGATGATATCCTAACTTGTGGCGTGTCGTGCGATGGTGAAATTCGGCGGCAGGAATCAGGTTAAACAGCTCTTCGGAACACTCCCCGTGATAAATGCGGTAGAAGACACACAATGAAGCGACGTCTCTACGCAATGCCAAGTGATACAGCCGTTCACAGAGCACTGAGTCCCCGACAATTCGAGCTGCTCTACGTTGCACGCGGTCAAATGGATCGAGCAGATACTGGGGTGCACCAGACCAAAGATGACAGCAATACTCCATGTGTGGCCGGACCTGCGCTTTGTACAGCGCTAGAATGTGGGCCGGCTTGAAGTATTGCTGTGCTCTATTGATGATGCCCAGCTTCTTCGAAGCCAATTTGGCTTTGCCCTCCAGATGGCCACGGAATTGGCAATCGCTCGAGATTTCGAGACCCAGTATTCCGATACTAGGCGCGGCTTTAAGAGAAGTGTTCTCGAAGAGCGGTGATACTACAAATGGGGTTTTTTTAGTGGTAAACGCGCAAACTTGAGTCTTCTGGGGGTTAAATTGGACAAGGTTCAATTTACCCCATTCCGCGACCTTCTCGAGAGAGGACTCGATAGAAGACACAAGTTTCTCCCGGCACTGGTCGACGATTTCCCGAGAGAGACCTGCATGGCCCGTGTATACGGCATCACCAGTGCTGTCATCTGCATAGCAATGCATGTTGGAGGTGTCCAACAATGATATATTGATATGCAGAAGAAACAGCGTAGGAGATAGCACACAGCCTTGGGGCACTCCAGCATTCACGGGCTTCGGGTTCGAGCAATATCCGTCGACAACGACCTGTATGCTACGCCCAGTGAGGAAGCTGGAGGTCCACTTGCACAAGCTCTCGGGAAGCCCAAATGATGGAAGTTTTGAGAGGAGCGCCTTGTGCCATACACGATCAAAGGCCTTCGCTATATCCAGGCTAACTGCCAGGCCTTCCCCCTTGCTTTCAATAGCCGCCGCCCATCTATGTGTTAGGTATACCAGAAGATCACCTGCCGACCGTCCATGGCGAAAGCCGTACTGTCGGTCGTTGATCAACTGGTGACCCTCTAGGTATACTAAAAGCTGGTGGCTAATTATGCTCTCCATGATTTTGGAGAGCAGGGAGGTGATAGCAATAGGCCTGTAGTTCGCCGGATCCGAACTGTCTTCTTTTTTTTGGATCGGATGGACAAGGGCTGACTTCCATGAGTCAGGGACTACGCCTTTGGAATAAGAGTGCCGGAATAAACGCGTTAGCACCGGCGTCAACTCAAGGGCACACGTTCTAAGCACGATTGGAGAAATGCCATCCGGCCCGCTCAACTTCCTGACGTCCAACGAAAACAGAGCTCGCCTAACAGTTTTCTGTCTGAACTGTACTTCAGGCATGGAGCTCTGACACCGCGGGATGGTCGGCGGTGTTTTTCCATTGTCGTCAAGAGTCGAGTTGGAGGCGAAAAGAGCGCACAGGAGCTCGGCTTTCTCTTTTGCGTATGGGCCAGGGTGTCATTCCTCATGTGCAACGGCGGCATGGACGGCTGGTTGAAGTTACCAAGAGCAGCTTTCGACAACGACCAGAACTTGCGTGTTGCAGTCGGGTAACTGGAAAGCTGCTCGCCGATTTTGACGACGTGCTTAGACTTCGCACGGGCGATTTGCCGCTTAAAAAATCTGGAGGCACGGTTATATTTCCTCTTAAGAACTTTGCAATTCGGATCCTTTGTGCCCAGCACCGCAACCCAAGTTCGATACGCCTGTTTTTTGCAGTCAGATGCTGCTTTAACTGACGCATCGAACCAAGGCTGTGATCTGCCACCAATCGGTACTACAGAGCTTGGTATAAAAATATCCATGCCCTGCAGTATCACATCGCCTACTGCAATGGCGCAGGCACTAGGATCATCTGAAGGGAAACAAACCTTGCCCCAAGGGTAGGATGCAGAAAAGGAACGCATCCTATCCCAATCTGCTGACTTGTAGTGCCAAACGCGGCGGGTCGCTGGTGATCTGCGACGTTGGCGTCGGATAGACACTACACTCCTGACCAGGCAATGGTCGGACGTTCCGAGAGGGGCGTCGACAAAGACCTGGTAACCATCGGGATGTGTAGTCAGCAGAAGAACTAATAAGGACGGCATGTGGCTATCCACATCCGGAAGCCGCGTTGGCGACTCAACCAATTGGGACAGACCATACGCCAATGCAAAATTATGCACAGATCGCCCTGCGTAGTCTGTGGTACGTGATCCAAGCCATTCGGCATTGTGCCCGTTGGAATCACCCAAGACCACGATTTCAGCGGAGGGGATCTGTGCAAGCACGACGTCAATTGCCGCTTGAACGCAGCCCATAAGATGATCGGTTTCTGCGTTACCACTATGGGACCTGTAGACACACGCATAGATACGGACGCGGTCGTCTAAATCTACGCGGAGCCAGAGAGTAGACAGGTCCCTACCCTCAAAATTGCCGAGACGGCGACAGCAGATATCCTCCATAACGTACACACATACCCCGGCATGAGGCAAAAAGTTGTGCTCAATTTTGTACCCGGGGTACGTTAAATATGACGTATCGCTAGGTCGAGATATCTGCGTCTCCGTAAGGAAACACAAGGCCGGCTGCGCCGTCTCAAGGTGGTGGTGGACGGTGATTAAATTGGAGTGAATTCCCCTGATATTGCAAAAGTCCACGTTGAGCGTGGAGCAGGGTGCCGTGGTGTTACTGCCTCGTTTGTCCTCGGTCATGCGCGGTTCTGTGCCCACCCCAGAATACGAAGGGCGGCCCGAGCGAGAGTGCTCGGGGAGGGATTCTCCTGCTCTGGTAGAGCCGGTACCCTCCGGGGTTAATATCTTTTTACGGACCGCTCTCATAATTTGTGGGGGGAGGGGAAGGGCTGGCCTCCGGTCCTCGACACTAACCTATGCGAAACATAGCGGCACTAGGCCGCTACTTTACGCCGGTATTCTGTGCGAGTGTGGTAATTAACCCGGACGAGTCTGGCCCGATTGTGCTGACGTCATAAGACGGCAGCGTGACTCTCCCACTTCTAAAAAGCCCTTAGTCGCCTCTTACGACACCAATGGGCCTGGGACTCCCCTATTCTTTTTACGCCCCGGGGAAAGTACAGGGCAAAGGGGTACTTGTTTTATATATTTTAGCAATTATTGTAGAAAGAGCGATATATATATTTTAATTACTGTCATCATTACTTAATTATATATATTGATCATTTTCCATGAAATCTATAGTACAATTATTATTTAATAAGTAATCCTATAATATCTGTCGAATATATTTTTCCAGCTTACTACATAATATTTCTTTCATTCGACAACCCTAACACACCGGAAGGGGTCGATGACTCTATCTCGAACCCAATGCCCTCACCAATGGAAAGTATAATGGCCATGTTCCTCATGTCTCTCACTTCTTTCTCCGACTACTTCAGCGCGTTTGATAGAACAGACCACGAGACTGAAGCTAAGGTATTATATTAACTAAGGTAATGTCTAAAATAGCAACGGTTTATCATTGTTTTGTTACTTTCGTATATTTCATGTAACATTTATAAAAGAGCGAAGACTTAGATATAGACAAAGTCAAATAACCTTGATTCAATTAGGTTTTGAATCGTCACTGTAAATATTTCAATTAAAATACTGCATTTACCATATGTTGGGAAAAAGTGGGGTCGTGAGAAGAACATATATGAATTCAACGGTAACTCTTTTCAATCAATAGAGTATTTTACAATGGCTGCATTAAATAGGGTATGGACGACCTGACAGCCAAATAATACGTCACCAATTTTTACACGGACAGACATACATTATATATATTATACATACACATACACATACATACAAACATTACACTATATACAACACCGTACTCAACGGCGAGTGTGTTGTCTCTATTACCAAAAAAAATTACGTTTAAAAAACCCGACTTCAAAAACTGAAAGGAAAAAATTAACTTCAATAAATATTTAATTTAATACCCGTCTTGTGCAAACTTAATACGTTTAATATTAATATAATACTTACTCTTGATAGGGTTTAAGTCGGTGCCTGACCGCTTGGGTTGTTTTGTTCTAGACGAAGCTATCCCGCTAAAGTCACGCGTGGCGAGTGTATAAAGGTTACCTGCTTTCACATTTGCCTTGGCAACGACTTCAAACCTATCAAAATGTAATATTTAATTAATATTAAAGGCTTTGCATAAGACGTGTATTAAATTAAATCTTTATTAAGTTATATTTTACTTTTCAGTTTTTTAAGTCGGTTTTTTTAAACGCAGTGTTTCTTATTTTTTAATGTTTGTAATAGATTGTACTGTAATTTACAGTAGGTTTTTTCTAGATTACATCAGGTAAATCATCCAACCATCTACTGTCACGTCGTCTATACCCTGATATATTCTTAGTGAGGTTCAAACACTAGCCTATCTTATGTCACGATGACATAAGCGATGTCATTATTAGCCATTCTTTAGCCATGTGCACATTCTTAGCACTATCATTACCGGTGTTGCAATCAGAAAGTCTCATAAACAAAAGTACAAACGAATGCAATGATCAATAGATGGTTGTTCTCAATAGGATGTATTGAATGTTATTAAGTGCTTCAAAAAGAGATACAGCCTTAGCAAATAACAGTGGTCAAGGATTTGAAATTGGGTATAATTTAATTTAACGACTTGCGAGTATTTGAGTACTTGCAAGAAATCAGATTATTATAGTGCGACAACATTATAAGACATTGATATTATCCTCTGCTTAGTATACTAAGTTTATGATACCAACACCGCTGATTTTCAGCAGCCCCTTGGTGACCCATTGAGTAATTACTATTGTTAAATGATGTAAATGATATTTTTAAACAATCTGCTTCATCTTTAAAACGACAATTTAAAATTGTTCAACGGCTAGATATTACTGTTTTTAACCGACTTCAAAAAGGAGGAGGTTCTCAATTCGTCGGTATGTTCTTTTTTTATGTTTGTTACCTCAAAACTTTCGACTGGGTTAACCGATTTTGATAATTCTTTTTTTATTTGAAAGTTGGTGCTTTCCGTGTGATCCTATTGGTCCAGATCTGATTATGGCATCCATGAGAAAACCATAATAGTCTTAAATTTGCTATACATACGTGGATGATAAATTTACGAATTTCCGATTCAATGATTCCCTTTTTTATTGGAAAGGATATACTACAAAGATAGTTGGGCGAGTGTTTAGTTAGTTTCTCATTACGGAATCCATGACAAAGTAACGGAACTCTTCCACTCTTAGGAGCAAATTAACGATATTCGGCCGAATCTTTTTATGCTATCGTTGTATATATTACATTCATTGCTGCATTGATAAATTTAATATATCTACACATTTTTAGACAAATTGTTAGTTTGTGTACTCCAAATAAAACTGAAATCTAATATATATAAAATTCTCATGTCGCGGTGTTTGTAGTTAAACTCCTTCGAAACGGCTTGACCGATTCTCATGAAATTTTGAGTGGATATTGAGCAGGTCTGAGAATCGGACAACATCTATTTTCCATCCCCCTAAATGTTAAGGGCGCCATATTTTGATTTTTTTAAATTTGTTTGATTATGAGTCAGCATTAAAAAATTCATACAACTTCAAATTTTCATTCATCTACGATCAACAGTTAATTTTGCATCGCGATTTTAACATCGGCAATACAACGTTTGCTGGGTCAGCTAGTTATCTAATAAAATTAATTAATTACAAATAGAAAATATCATTAAGAACGCTGTCGGCAGGTAAGGTGCCCATGAAGCTGGCAACGTTACCTCTTTGTATAGCCAAACTTATCCTTTAACAGAGGTACGTACCAGATCTTGGGTCACCTGTTAAATTGGTTAGACGCCTGGATAACTCTTTTATGGGTTTTTGTGCCGATGAACCCAAAACCCAAGGACCCATCGTCTCCACCCCAAACGGAACAAATATGTAACCATCCGCTTTAGGTTTTCGGCAGTTTCCGCCGCTGCATGTCTCGCTCTAGATGAATGTTCAATATGAGAGGGGGCTAGCGTGTCCACACAAGTCGCATCCCATACCAGTGGCTTTACACCACTCCAAGGAATCAACGTCATGCCATCATCACATGAAATTCCATTCGGCTCTAGGATTGCCGGCACGTTGACGGTAGTAAAGGCCCGGCAAGACGTCGCTTAAGGCGGCATGGCGGGAGAGAAGGCCCGCACTGCGGCGGCAAGATAAGCCATGGTGACCAAGGCTGTCTACATTGCCTCCGCAGCGGCACATATGGGGAACTGTTTTTGGGATACCCAAGCGTATACCAACTGCGATTGAGAAGCTGGAATTATCGAGAAGCGTATGTTTCTCGAAGGAGTGGCCTGAAGCCAGTACCCTGAATCTCATTCGCTAGCAGCAATAAAACGATCCTCCGAAATATTGTGACTTGATAATAATATCCTTTTGTGAATGATTTTGTACTGTGGCTCATCGCAAAGCTTTTGTGATCGCATGTTAAAAGGTAAATTTTCACTTGGACTGGCAATTTTCCAAGCATTTTTAGCAGTTTCCGCATACACCAGTGGCAGGGACCCTAATGACGGGAAGATAATTTTATCAGATAAAGTGCAGATACTGTGAACAGAAGATAAGAATGCTGGTAAGGATATACTAGATATTTTTCTGATGCCAATTCCACCAAAATGAATGGGCACAGAAGCCTAGCACCAAGGAATATCAGAAAATGAACAATTTACTATTTTGATAGTAAATTTCGTAGAGAATCGACCAAACTTGACAAAAGTATCTCATGATTCCAAAGAGGGCAACATCGGAGAACATAGGTTAGCTTGGGGACAAAAAGACAAAACGGAATTATATGACAGTCCATGTGGGAATGTATGCATAGTAAGCGGTCTGAATATTGTTCAAATTCACTAAAAATCATAAAGTAAAAAAAATTTAAACAAAAAAACAACCGACTTCAAAAACACTATTCCAAAACTATACATATAATGTGCACTAAAAATTATAAAAATAATTGCGTATTTTTATGCAATCTAATTAATTAATCTAATTCTAGATACGATTATTGTAATTTTTGGAGTCGGTGTCATCCAAGATAGGTTTGTAACTACATACATAGTTATAGGTGAAATGTGGTTGAGTCGTGAGGAGGCGAGAGCGGGTCGCGGTCGAAGGACACTTATTACCACTATGGGACCTGTAAACACACGCTAAGATGCGGACGCGGTCGTCAAAATCTACACGGAGCCAGAGAGTAGATAGGTCTCTACCCTCAAAATTGGCAAGATGGCGACTTGCGATGGCGAATGTTGCAAAAGACCACATTAAGCGTATTGTGGTGTTGCTGCCTCGTTTGTCCTCGGACATGCGCGGTTATGTGCCCTCCCCGGAATACCACATTAACTTTTGCGAAACACAGCTACTTCCCGCCGGTATTCTGTGCGAGTGTTGTAATTAGCCCGGACGAGTCTGGCCCGATTGTGACCCTCCCACTTCTAAAAAGCCCTAAGTCACCTCTTACGACACCCTTGACGCTGGGACTCCCCTATTTTAATTACACCCCGGGGAAACACAGGCGAAACACGCGCTTATAGCGAAACTGCCATGCTATTGGCTTCCCGAGAGGTTGTGCAAATGGGTTTTTATAACACTAGCTTTTTGGCCGATCGGAGCATGAAGGTTTCATTATCATCAACGGTGCATGCGTGCATGCTCCAACTTTATACCCATAAACGCTGGTGTCCCGCAAGGCTGCGTGCCATCCCCGACACTATATCTTCTCCATATAAATGACATGCTGCAAATCAGCAGAATTCATTGCTATGCAGACGACTGCGTTTGAAATCGAGAGTATGCTTGCAAAGTTCTCAACTCTGGGCGGGTGCTTCCCAGTACCAGCTTCTTCCATTTGATCGCATACAACGAAGAGCGGCTCGAATCATCGACGATCAAGTTATCTCCGATCGGCTTGATTCTCTAGCATTGCGTAGAGATGTGGGTTCTCTCTGCATCTTCTAACGCATTTATCACGGTGAGTTCTCAGAGGATCTATTCGGGTTGATTCTAGTGGTCGAATTTCACCACCGGACATTACGTCAAATTTCAAGAAAAGATCATACTCCCACCTTAAAGTACGTAAGTAAAGTACAATGAACTGTTAGTTAAACATAATACCCTATCCTTGAGTAACCGTAGACGGTTAACTGACGCAGTGACGCTGTATAGAATTTGTAATGGCGAGATAAAGTCATCCCAATTGTTATCCCAGATTATTTTCCGTGTACCATCTATAGCCACTAGATCACAAAACTTATTTCACCTCTCTAAAACTAGGACCAATATTGGTAAACGTAAACACTTCACAGAATATGTACGCTACATAATCTCACGTTGAATAACATTGATATATTTTTGTGCTCCCTTTTTACGTATAAAACTAATCTTAAAAAATATTCAGTTCTAATCAAACTTAAATCTATTTATTTCTGTTTTCTACATTCTAGTTTTACAATTATATAGCTTACTTTTACCAAGTTTTACTTACCTTTGCTACGATTAACTTGTATTGTAAATTGTACGTGCACGTTTGTACCCAAGCAGATGTCGCTTTTATCTTTAACATTTATGTTCTCAGTGAGACGTTCCAAGGGAATAATTGTAATTATTTTAGTTAGTTATAATTTGTTTATGTATTTAATCTTTTGTTTCTGTTTTTGTCTCCAATAAAGTAAATAAATAAATAAAGGTTGGCAAAGCATCTTCATGAAACCAGCTGTTGTTCCGGATGTTCCTGGACGGTTGCCTCACCACTCTCCATCCCGTGAACCTCTTGCCCGTTCATTATAATGTATTAATAAAATGTATAGTTAAATTATAATGTAATACTATGTAATATTGTAAGCAACGTTGGCTTCCTATTTAATTAATAAATAAACAGGTTGCTCCGAGCTCTTGTTAATTTTCTATAAAATTTGGATTACATTTATTCAGTAGTTATTGTGCCATTTGCCCGGATACATACAGACAAACAGACAAAACGACCAACAGCCAAACATTTTATAAAGTCAATTATAAAGTACTGTTTTTAAATTTAAATTCAAAAACACTTTATTCATGTAGGTCAAGGAAATTACACTTATGAATGTCAAAATATTAAAAAAAATATTGTTTCTTATTGAATTTACCGCTACTTCGTAAAGGGTTGAGCTAATGGAAGAAGTAGCAAGAAACTCATTGCCACTCAATTAAGTCGTCAAGATTTACATATTAATTGTTTTACTAATCATTTCAATTACAATATATGCAAAGTGACGCATCATAAATACTCAAATGTCAAAAATGAAAGGCTTACACGTGTAAGTCAAAAAAAGAAAAAAAAAAGTAAATTAATACTTATAAACACAATAGTTATTGAGTATAGTAGATGCATCAATCCACACATGCCGTAAATAAATAGAGGCATTATGTGAGCATTTTGGATTCGGTATTGTTTGTAGAACATGTTTTTTTTATTGTGTATTGTTCTATTTTGTACTAAGTGGTGTTTAGTGTCAAGTATTTTGTTAAAAATATTAAATGAACAGTTTTTACTTTGTTACGATTTTATTGTAATATGTATAATGTCGTAGTGAACACAAAAAATTAGGCTTGATTACCAGGCATACATAAACGAGCAGGAGACGCTCCAGGGACGAAGGGTCGTCACTTTTTGTAGTTACAAACTATTTTAGCCTGTTAGGATTGAAAGAAACAGCACTAATGTACTTTAGGTAAAACGTGGTAGCTTTTAATTGGCCTTCAGAATTTACTTAGTTTTCAAGGATTTGTAAGATTTCTAAAAATTTAAAATATAACGACCCGGCCCACGATGTTTATACTTTAAATTGGTTTTGTAAACAAAATTAAAAGCTTAACTCTATGTAACCTTCTTAGTGACAGATGAATATAGTCACGCCACTTTTAGCGAGGTCGTGTAATATAATATATTGTGTACATTCAACACAAATATATAAGAAAATATTTAATTAATTGGCTTGATATAGTCGATTGCCTAATTCTCAATTCTTAGCTCTATAAAATTGACAAGCAATTACGTAAGGTTATTAATACAGCTGATGTGGTGTTGGAGGAGCATGTGACACAATATCTTGGACGGCCAAAGCCATCAATACATCGATCCTGAACCAGCTTCTAATTCGTTTGTCAACCACACGTATGCAGACAACGTATTCCTTCATATTTTGGCGACACAAACAACAACACTCAATCAACACTCATCTTCTACATTCTCATGGTTGTTAGAGATGCGCTGGACAGAACCCTGTGGAGGTAGTTTACGTTTGTTCTACGTGTTATAATATTATAATAATTCTAGCAAATTCGTTAATTGCCTCTGAACATGCAGAGAATATATTGAGATGCCACAGTTAAAAAATATTTCTTTAATTTTATCTCTTATTGACCTAGGTAATATAAGGGCTTAAAGTATAAAATTGCCGATTTGTACTGAAAAATTGAAATTGTTTTTTTCTTTAATTTAACGTGACTTCATAACATGCAGTTTAGAGGTTTAATGTCAATTTTGCATCGGATACAGCGATTCCATTGATTGAGTTTTTAAACACCAAATTAAATATGAAAATGTGCAACAGTTACTGGCACTGTATCGACAACGAGATTAAAACAGTAATTGACTGTATTATTCCAAAGATATATTGACCATATTAAGAACATAGTATTTGAGTCGTTATCGGTGTGCCGCTAGGTTTGCACGTGCGCGTATTAGATCGTTTACGTGTTTATTTAGTGTGTACCTTTTCGATTGAACTGCGCCCGCGCTCGCGCGAGGCGGTAAAGTGTTGTTGACAATAGATCCTTCCGTAGTTTCTGACTACAGTGACGATGGAATCTCAACCTAGTTACTCGTCTGTTACCCAAACTGTCGGTTTCCCCAGCAAAGAACAAGCCGTTAACATATATGCAGTTGACGACTCCCGATTAAAAAATACTCGATTCCACCCAAATAAGATTCCTAAGTCGAATGTCGAATAATAGTATCTGCGTTTTTGTATCTTCTAAAGATATCGCTGATGAGCTAGTAGATAAGCACCAGTGCATTATAATAAATTACAAAAAATTACCTACTCGACCCCTAATTACCAAAAATAAACGTAAAATATTCTCCAACGTTTGTCCAATTATTCCGCACGCCATACTGGAGAACAAATTGACAGAATTGGATATAAAATTAGTATCTCCAGTGACTTTTATTAATGCTGGCTTGAGTGATCCTGGTTTTAGCCACATTTTAAGTTTACGGCGTCACACATACATTTCTCCAGAGGAACTACCAAAAATACCTGACCGTATTCAAATAGACTTCAATGGCAGCACATACTGGATCTACACCTCTTCGGACTCCATGTCATGCTTCATTTGTAAAAAAGTGGGACATGTCGCCAGCAAATGACCTGATAAACACGGCAAATAAAATTATACCTACTGAAATAAATGATACAACAAGTATCGTTACTTCAGATTTTCTACCATTGGACTCCTTCAAAAGACCACACCCACCCACAGCTGAGTCGTCCCGCACTATTGATAGTCCGCAACCACAATTTACTGAAACTCTAAATTCGGAACAAATTTCAATGAGCGATAAATATTCAGAGAATATGTCTGTGAACACAACTTACTTAAGTGATACACTGTCATCAAAAGATTTGGCCAAGAATTCACGCAAAAAGAAGAGAACCTCCTCATCAACTAGTAACTTGGAGGTAGCTGATTGGGAGAAGATAAGTACAATTATCACTTCGTCGCCTCACAACTACCCAATGGATCAACTACAGTTTGAGAATTTTCTAGAAAACACCCATGGAGTTCAAGATATAAGTGTTATTTCTGATCAGTATTCCTAGTAGAACCCTTCCACTATATTAAGAATGTCAACGGACCTATATCCTCATTTTAATAATAGAAGTATTAAAAGTCGTATAACTCGCTTACAACGAAAACTTAAATTATTATATAAAAACAAAAATGTCTAGGTTAGATATACTTCAATGGAATGTCAACGGTTTTTATCGGCGTAAACAAAGACTAAAAATTTAATCACATGAATGGAACCCTAGTTGTATTTGTCTACAAGAATCTAACTTTAAAAATAATTATTGTCATTAATAATTATTAGGAGTGGTAGTGTCATGTATTGTCCTCATGGACACAACCGAATTGGGCTTGCACGCCCGGAGAAATACCACTCCCCCACTCGAAACCCGCGTGAAATAGCGCCTATTTGTTTCGTCCGGTGAGTGGGGAATCCGGAGGCCTACAACCCCCCCCCCCCCCCTCCCAAATACAAATGGCCAGCACGGACTAAAAATAGACTACTCCCGGACGGTACCAGGTTATGCAGCCCTGGGGAATCCGTCCCCGGGCGTCCACAATTAGGGCCTGTACCTAATAGTGGTTGCCCAGGCTGCCCCGCGTATTCTGGAGGGAGTAAATCTGCACTGACTAGGGGCATACACAGCAGGAGGCTCAAACCACCTTCCTTCACACTCGCTGTTGACTTTTGCAACATCCAGGGGCTTCGCCCAAATTTAAATGCCGTCCACTTTCACCTGGAGACGGCGAAACCGGCCTTCTCTTTTTAACCGAGACACAGATATCCTCCCTGGCTGATTCATCTTACCTTTCATACCCGGGGTATGAATTGGAATACTCGTTTATACCACGTGCTGGCGTGTGCGTTTACGTCAGGGAGGATGTCTGTTCTCGACGCCTGAGTTTTCGTGAAGGACTCTCCCCATCCCGTGAGCCTCTTGCCCGTTTGCCCCCTCACATATATAAAAAAAAAAATCAAATTTCAGGATATAATGCTATATTTAAAAATATAAATAGTATTTCCCATGCAAGTGGGGGAGTAGTGTCTTATACGAGGGCGGCACTGAAAATTTCGGGAATCGAGGAAGTGACACAACATTATCATTTAAAAATGTATTTATTGCTTTTCGAAGTATTCTTCGCGAAATTTGACACAATTTTTCCATACGATGGAACCAATCATTGAAGCAACCATTCCATTCGGAAGTTGGGGTCTCCAAAATGGCCGTTTTGTAGGCGTCCACACCTTCTTCAGGTGATGAAAATCTCTGACCACGCAATTTATTCTTTATTTTAGGGAAAGTATAGTAATCATTAGGGCTAAGGTCGGGGTTGTACGGCGGATGGTCTAATAATTCTATGTTTTCTTGCTCTAAGAACTATTTTGTTCTATGCGCGGTGTGAGAACTCGCATTGTCGTAGTGGAGAATGATGCGGCGGTTGCAGATCTCTTTACGGAGTTCAGAAACGACCTGTGGCAAACAAATGCTAGCATACCATTCTGCATTAACCGTTCTTTGTCCCTCAAGAGGAATAGTTGCAACATGGCCGGTTTTGGAGACAAACGTGGCCACCATTTTTTTTGCAACCCTCCGTGAACGAACAATTTTTGTTGGCTTTAACTCATTTTCGAACACCCAAACTCGTGACTGGTTTTTTGTTTCGGGTTCGTACGCGTATATTCAGGATTTGTCACATGTACATGTATACAGCATTTGAGGATCCTGCGTGGAACCTATCAATGGACATTGAGAAGGCTTACGAAATGGTTTCAAAAAAGGTAGCGCTTCGTACCTTACAACGTCTTAAACTTACAAGCATTGTTACAATGTTTATAAATAATTTTCTATCCAATAGAAAAATTAAAGTTAAAATTAACAACAAATATTCTGATCCTGTTGAAATCGATAATGGACTTCCTCAAGGTTCTGTAGTCAGTGTAATTTTAACTATCAATGATGTCCTTACTGTCAAAAAGTCTCCAGTCATGGGTTTGCTTTTCACTGATGATGTAACTTTGTATTGCATTGGTAAAAATATTAATACATCTATACAAATGGTTCAAAATGCTCTCAGTTCAATGCAGAAATAGTCTCACGAAAATGGCTTCAAGTTTTCTAAATCTAAGACAGAGTTCATAATATTTTCTAGACAAAACAATCCCTTCGATAATGTAACTATACATCTTGATGGCCATCTGCTTACTAGAACTGTTATTTATATATATTATGCTATCTGATAGTAAACATACGTGGAAACCCCGCATTAAAAAGTTAAAAGCCGACTGTTTAAAACATTTAAATATTATTAAAGTTTTGTCGTCTATTACGTGGGGTTCTAATAAAAATTGTTTGATAAATGTTTATCGTTCTATAATAAGATCTAAGCTTGATTATGGATCAATAATTTATGATTCATCCAATAAAAATTCATTAAATAGTTTAAATTCAATTCAAAATACGGCCTTAAGGTTATGTTTAGGGGCATTCAGAACTAGTCTCTCACAGCTTAATTGTAGAATCAGATTAACTTCCTCTGTGGCATAGGAGAATCAAGCTTTGTCTTTCTTATGCGTATAATGTTACTACAACTACCTTTAATCCTGTTAACCATATTCTTTCGGTCGAACATCTACAAAACTTACTTCAGACAGAAGTAAGACTGCCGGTTCCACTAGGATTACGCCTTAAAAAATACTTGGATACTTTAAATATTATTACCTACCTAAATTATTTGCTCGACATATTACCCAAAAAACAATGTTAGAGTGGATTTATCACTCAAAAATTTTAGTAAAGAATCCTCTGATGCTTTAGTTTATCGTAAAAATTATTTAGATCTACTTGAAAATTACCGTAACTATAAATTAATGTACACAGACGGATCTGTAACTGATATCGGAACCGATTGCTCCAATATTCTCGAATCTGTTTCCACCGCAATTAGTTTACCTAAACAATTTCTTATATTTCTCTGTGAAGCCTATGCAATTTACGGTGCCATCAAAATGATTTTAACAAATCCTGTAAGCCCAAAATATGTCGACTCGAAGTCGTCGTAGCTATTCAAAACTGCATTTCTGAAAACCCTCTAATACAATTAATACACTCTGTCGTTTTTCAGTTGAAAGAACTATCAGTTGATGTAATAATGATTTGATTACCCTCTCACCAGGGAATAGACAGTAATGAAAAAGTCGACAAAGTGGCCAGGGAAGCTAGTTTGATGCCCTACAATAGTAATGAAATCATACTTCTTGACGCCAACCGCGAACTATACAATGTAATAAATCTTACGTACGTGGAACCAAAATTGGAATACTGAAACATCTAAATTGCACTATTTCAGGCGAGATGTTTTTAAAGGTGAAACCAAATATATTTTCAAACTTAATAGAAAAGAACAATGAATGAAGAACACGTCTGAGAATAGGCCATACCAATGCATCCCATGTACATTATATCACGAAAAGCACTCCTAAGTCTTGTCTTAGATGTAGCTCACCAATTACAGTCAAACATGTTTTGTTCGAATGTGCTAGTTATATTTCTGAAAGAAAAATGTTTAACCTTACTAGTGATAATATTTAGTGATCCTGATATGTTATATATATATATATATATATATAACAATAATAATAATAATATATATATATAAAACCTCCAATTATCTTCTTCTCGAATTTTTACATTCGTCTCATTATCTTGGAGCCAAAAATTTTGAAGGTTTCACTTCTAGCAGGTGTAAACTGCAAACATGTTTTTTTTATTATATATTGTATGTCTCATTTTAATCTTTTATGTGTTTTTCTATTATGTACTAAGTGCAGCTACAAAGCTGCAAATAAAATATTATCTTATTATTATTATTATATAAGTCTATGTTCTCAGCTATGTAAAACTCGTTGGTTATAGCCAGCCCGACAAGGAGAGACGTATTCGGATGTTCACCGATCAAGTCTCCCTTACCAACTACTATAAGTATATTCTTTGCCCTTACTTGAGTTGTATGTTGTATTATTATACCCGACTGATGAAGTTTTCACTTTTATCGTGTGGCCTAACACACTGTTTAAATGGGTATCTGAATAAATTTGAACTCTTTTTTTTCAGTTATTATTTGTTATATACATGATAATCGTCGCCATTTTGCTGGTGAACATGCTCATCGCTATGATGGGGAACACGTATCAGAAGATCGCGGAGACGCGGAACGAATGGCAGCGCCAGTGGGCCAGGATCGTGCTGGTGGTGGAACGAGGAGTGCCCCCTGGCCAGAGGCTGCAGCAGCTGATGACGTACAGCCAGCCCATGGCTAGCGGCAGGCGGGCTCTTGTGCTCAGAATTAATCAGAAGGTTTGTACAGAATTGAACATACTCCTAAGAATGATCCTAGGTATCTCTCTCAGATAATATCGGTACAGCCACAGTTAAAGTAGAAAGAAAGAAAAATGTTTATTTATGATGTTCTAGTACAGTACGTCTATATATAAAAGACTAAGAAAATAGCGGCCAAGTGCGAGTCGGACTCGCCCATGAAGGAATTTCCGGAAGAATTTTCCGAAGCATTTAGTAACAGAATACAGAAGTTCTTGTAGTTCGTTGGAACTTTGATGGATGTTTTAATAATAGTGTATTTTTATCAATTAAGTTATTGATAATACGATTTACGAGGTATAAATTTTTTAGTTTCAGTTCTGAGTATAACCCCCAAAATTTATTGTTTTTTAACCGACTTCAAAAAAGGAAGGGGGTTCTCAATTCGTCGGTATTTTTTTTTTCTTTTAAGTTTGTTACCTCAAAACTTTCGACTGGGTGAACCGATTTTGATAATTCTTTTTTAATTTGAAAGCTGGTGCTTCCCCAGTGGCCCCATTGTAATTTGGTCCAGATCTGACAGTGGAATCCATGAGAAAACCATAAAAATCTTAAATTTTGCTATACATACGTATAGCAAAGTGGATAAATTTACGAATAACTCAATATCGCGCCAACCGATTTCGATGATTCTTTTATTATTGGAAAGCATATACTTTAAAGATAGTTTGGTGAGAGTTTGGTTAGGTTCTGATTACGGAATCCATGACAAAGTAACGGAACACTGTCTTTAATCAAATTGCAAAGTACTTACGTTGATTGCTGCATTGAAAAATTTTGTATATTTACATATATTTAGACAAATTGTTACTAATTAGTGTACTTCAAATTCACTAAAAAACATTAAATATTTTTTTTTTAACAAAAAAACAACCGCCTTCAAAAACACTATTCCAAAACAATATTATATATATAATGATTCCAAAAATAACATTAATCGTAACTAGAATTAGTATAATTAATTAAATGGTATAAAAATACGCAATCATTTTTATACTTATTAGTACACATTATTATTATATTGTTTAGGAATAGTGTTTTTGAAGGCGGTTGTTTTTTTGTTAAATTTTTTTTTCTATTTTTCTGTGAGAATCTTAATGCTTTTCAACTACTTACCAATTTTCAATAGCATAGTTCTTATAGTTTCGGAAAAAGTGGCTGCTTCGGAATACGGACGGACAGACAGACAGACATGACGAATCTATAAGTGTTTCATTTTTTAGCATTTGGCTACGGAAACGGAAAAAATAAACGTAAACAAAATTGAGGAATATTGTTTTCTATAAGTACGTCAGCATGTTTTTTGATTTGAAAACCAGCGCTGGTCTTCCGTTGGACCATTTGGTAACGTCGATTTAAAGATAATATAAAATTATTTAATAAACTAATTGTAAATTGTAACCTAAAACTATTCAAAAACAAATAAAGAGTTAATTAATTAATTACACGTTATTAATTTAATTATATTTAACACCGCAGTGTATCTCTTATATGTAGCACTTGCTTACTCTGTGGCCGAATTTGTAACTGTGACTGTATCTAAGCTGTATGTTAATATCTTAATTGTCAATTTTGATAAATGGCAAAAAGTACTGACTGACAAATCTGTCAATCTGAGATCGGACAATAAACTATAGAGTATTTAACAGTACTATGTCTATGATCACAGATCACTTTATATTATTTATTGTTTGTTTTGCAAAGAAAGAAATAATATTATATTCTCGCTGTAAAGTTGGTATAATTCATATACTTACCCCAATTGCGATCTGAAGATTTTCCGTTAGAGTCATCAGATAATTTTGTTTTCATTTAGCGCCTATTACTTATCTTATGAATAAGAAAAAGGCATATTACGGTATCGCAGACTGTTTTTAAAGATGCGCTAAAAGTCAGTGTCACAAACCAAAAGTCACAAATTATGTTACTAATAAAGTTTATTATTACTAAATCATAACGTCTAAATAAAAACTGTCAAAACCCATGACAATAATTAATTTATCACGGTCGGAAGAAAAAAATATTTAATATAATTTAATTTTCACATGTACCGCCATTGAATGTGTGAGAATTAATTCCTGTTGAGGCGCCCAAAAACTAGTCAATTTCAGACCAATGCCACTGTCGTCGAGCAGAAAATGAAAGCTTTTTTCCCACGGAACCAAGCTGCAGACCTGTTTTCGATCCTGTCAAAATATGTTTTGTTTATTTCAAACCTTTATAATACATGAGCATCCATCCCTATTCTATGGTAATACTTTATCATCCAACAACTGACAGATCTTCTCACAGATGTGGATATGGATTTATACTTACGTATGTTATTATTCCGCAATTAAAATAAATAAGAAATACAATTTTAATAAAAAAACTATTAAAATGAATACAATAATATAATAATAACAGATACACCACAACATCTCATTGATAAAGAAACAACTGCAACTTTGGATGTATAACATAGAAATACATTATTTAACTATTTCCTCTTTTCTACAGGATGAAGACAAGGAGGAAATGAAGGAAATATTGGAAATGAAACGTACTCATGAACGTATCGTCACAAAACGGAAGCAAAGGAATGCTGAATTGAACAATCAAATAGCTCCTTCTCAACCGAGTAGAAACTACCCTTTAAGAAAATAATTATTTGAATCATCACTGTACTTGAGACAACTCTTCTAGGGAAAAAATAAATTTACTGATACAAGCGTAATTAAATAGATATCAGAAATGAGGAGATCCGTAGGAGAACCAAAGTAACCGACATAGGCTAGATGGTTGCAAAACTGAAATGGCAGTGGGCAGGGCACATAGCTCGAAGTATACATGGCCGTACGGGCAGAAAAGATGGATAACGAGATTATCGTCAAGATCGTCGGAATAGGTTGGACGAGAGTAACGCAAGACCGATCGTCCTTTGTCCAGCTGTGGACATCTCCTTCTGCTGATCAGTAAGTGTTGCTAAACCTCATGGTAATACCTTTCCCCCCAACATCAGGTAAATGAGAGAGCTAGACCACAGTCTAAAAGTAATTTATGCAAGGGACATAAATTAAATTTACAATTTTACTTTAGTACCTACCTATTACATATTGAATTTTTTCATAGAAAGTTTTGTTAAACTAATAATCAGCCCGCTGTACTCAGTATTAACCTCAATATTAATTATTTAGTAGTTAATCGGTAGAACTCGATGGTCTATTTTTTATAGAGAATATCTTTATTAATATAGTCAAAAAATTATATATTAAAAATTAGATTTAGTATCAGCATAATATGTTGAAATGAAGGAAAAATAAAGAAAGCTTTAGATATGGTTTTAGTGATTTAAATAGCTGGTCAAGTTCACCCAAAAGGTTTTATTAATATTTCACGCTTAAGAGTACCACAACAGGCAAAATGTTGTAAGTTGTTATAAGCGATTGTTTTGTTATTAACTAGTTGGCTTAATAAAGTATATAAAAACAATGAAATTTTGTAATTTCACTACAAACTGTCCCAAACACTATGAGTACTGCAATTAAACAAAAGATCGTTCTAAGACCGATTGTATTTGTTATGTGTTTCTTACTTTATATCTAGGCCGTTTTTGCATCCATTTAAAAAGATTTAAATGTAATGAGTAAATCTCTTCAATATATCATATTTTGGTTTTATTCACAACAAAACCAATGATATTTAAAAGTATAGATAGGTGACCTAGACTATATTCGATGTTTAAAAATGATTCACTTACGCACACATTAATCATTTAACATTTCAATAGCACACTACATTACGATTATATCTGAAAGAAGCATAGCATGATACAATTATCGCAAGCGAGAAAGAGATAAATCTAACATACTGAAACAACATAGAGTAATAATTTATCAGATATGACTTTTACCCGTACACAATGATTAATGTCTAAAAAACGATTCACTCATGAGTTCATGTAGTAAAAGTTATAAAGTAGTAAAACTGCATTGAAATTAGGTAGATAATTTGTCATTGATTTTATAAAAAAATAATAAAAAGGGTCCCATTTTTACAATTTTACTAACAACGGCTCCCAAAAAGTTTTAAGATTACAATTATTATATTTTGTATCTTATATTATTTATGAATGTTTTTTGTTGAGGGTTTATTACAATAAGGTAATGGGAGAAGAAGGAAATGATCCATTGATTCTTCTGCAGCTAGCAAAAGATATACTGAAAAAACTCCTACGTAAACAAATAGCACTCACTGTCTAAATCCGCTACCTACCCTAAAACTTGTTTTAGTAGTTTGATAGTTCAGCTACCTAAATACGCATTTTTACATTCACTGCAATAATGACTTTTTTTACATCATTTCCTAAAATATTCTACCACGATCATCCCGCAACAGACAGCATCAATATTTTGTCATTTCTGTACGTTAATCTATGATCGGCTTGGCGTTGTCATGGCAACATATTTATTTTGTAAGATAAATAATGAAATCAAATAAAATGTTATAATTCATGATTTCTTAACTGTGTTACGTAATTCTATAATTTTTTTACTTTCGTAATTAGTGCATCTTCCGGACGGCATTTTTATGTTGTACCTATATCAAATTGTAAGCAATTCTGTCAACAACAAACGCGTGCGTACCGTTTTCGTATCGAGAGAGCGACTACGACCCCATGCGCCAATTGACTCAATTTAGGTGATTGATTTTCGGCGCGCTAGTGACATATCTACCTCTTTTAATATTATAATATCATTGCAATAAAACAAGCATATTTTGTGTTTGAGTGACGTAATAAATGAACAAGCACCGGCGTCAACTCAGGAGCATATATTCTGAGCACTATGGGAGAAATGTCATCCGGCCCTTATAACTAACTATATTTACTTATTATTAACTAAGTGAACATTGGCCGATTTAGTTCTTCAATAACTTGGTTTTGAAAGCACGTATTGTTTCAATATATCGCGACAAAATTTTATCTATTACAGTAAATATATATATTTTATCGTACTAGATTTTGTCCGTGTATTTTCTTTGAAAATATCAAGGCAGAAAGTTTATTCGTTTGAGTAATTTTTTTTTACGGATATAGATTTGTTATAGTTGAGTTATAATATGCATAAACAAAAGCTCAATTATTAGAGTCTGACTCATGACTCCAATTGAATTTATAAATTCACGTCCGATGTAGTCGTAGAACTATTTCTATGGTAGTTTATGAACTAGATCCGGCTTCCGTCATCCGATTTCTTGCCGTCGACCGTTAATCTCCGTATCGGAGAAGATTATTGACGGACCGAAGTAGCCATAGCCACACACTGCGTCCGATCCGAATCCGAATTATAGGGATGTATAGTGCTGATCTACCTTCAAAAGTAATTATAAGCAAACAATAATAAATATTGTTTGATTAAGAACTGAGGTTTACTTACCTTAATGTGACTGCATGCAAATCTTCTGACGGTTTACCTTGTCTAAATTTTGTGTCTTGTCAAAAGATATTATTTTCTATGTGATGTAAAATAAAGTCGTAAGTGGACACACTCATACGGAAGAAAAAACGGAACAATCTCACTTAACAGAAAAGAGAAACAGTAAAGATGCAGACAAACAAAGAATGCGGTTCCGGCGCCCTCAAAGATTGCCGCAACCATAACATTCATTGCTATGCAGATGACAACACTGGTGATGCCGTATACACGGGCCATGCACGTCTCTCTCGGGAAATCGTCGACCAGTGCCGGGAGAAACTTGTGTCTTCTATCGAGTCCTCTCTTGAGAAGGTCGAATGGGGTAAATTGAACCTTGTCCAATTTAACCCCCAGAAGACTCAAGTTTGCGCGTTTACCACTAAAAAAACCCCATTTGTCGCATCACCGCTCTTCGACAACACTTCCCTAAAAGCCTCGCCTAGTATCGGAATACTGGGTCTCGAAATCTCGAGCGATTGCCAATTCCGTGGCCATCTGGAGGGCAAAGCCAAATTGGCTTCAAAGAAACTGGGCGTCATTAATAGAGCACGGCAATACTTCAAGCCGGCCCACATTCTAGCGCTGTACAAAGCGCAGGTCCGGCCACACATGGAGTATTGCTGTCATCTCTGGTCTGGCGCACCTCAGTATCAGCTCGATCCATTTGACCGCGTGCAACGCAGAGCAGCTCGAATTGTCGGGGACCCAGTACTCTGTGAACGGCTGGATCACTTGGCGTTGCGTAGAGACGTCGCTTCATTGTGAGTCTTCTACCGCATTTATCACGGGAAGTGTTCCGAAGAGCTGTTTTACCTAATTCCTGCCGCCGAATTCCACCTTCGCACGACACGCCACAAGTTAGGATATCATCCTCACCATCTGGATGTGTGGCGGTCCTCCACAGTGCGGTTTACAAGGAGCTTTCTTCCACGTACTACAAAGCTGTGGAATAAACTTCCTTGTGCGGTGTTTCCGGGACGATACGACATGGGTACCTTCAAAAAAAGCGCGTACACCTTCCTTAAAGGCCGGCAACGCTCCTGTGATTCCTCTGGTGTTGCAAGAGAGTATGGGCGGCGGTGATCACTTAACAACAGGTGACCCGTACGCTCGTTATCCTCCTATTCCATAAAAAAAAAACCTAATGAGACTACACAGGGATAAAATACGTATAATAGTATGTGTAGTCACCGGTCACTGTCTCTTAAACAAGCAACTATGTATCATAGGTGTAACAGACAGACCTTCGTGAAGAGGATGCATAGAGGCAGATGAAACGCCAGAACACGTGCTTATGGAATGGAGGAGTGTGGCCAAGCAACGGGCTCTTGTCCTCCGATCTTCAGGATCGCTCCCGGATGCCTGCAGTTTAAAAGACTGCTAGAGTTCTGGGACGATGTGGGCTGGTTGGAATAAGAAGGTGAACGGACGCGCTCAATGGCCCAATCAATAGGCTAAGTGTAAACAGTCCAGCTAAACTAACTAGGCGTAGCCAACCCATAGGTGAAACAATTTCTGGTGATTAATCAAACGCCACAAATCATGCGTTTGCTTTACACCATATTATCATCTTACAAAAGATCGTCCATAATATTGAGCAAAACCTAGGCAGGTCGTTGGTAATTCATTTGCATAATGCGAATCTATTAGTTGTTACTATAATAAATTAAGCATTAACAAATCATTGAAATCACACGCACACTCTAAGACGTATAATAAAACAGTTAGCCGCATTGTTCCTAAAAATGCCGAAGCGGAAATGTCGTCTGTCAAACTACAACTCGGGGAGATCCAAAGGTCGCGACGATATTATCTAAGAGTATTTGTGTTACGACACATATTCGTTTGACAAAGCCAAAGGTGCAAATTATGCCCGCTGCGCTTCATTTTCACTTTTACATCACTGTTTGTGCTAGTCTAGTCTTGATAACATTTTCGTCACAGAATCTTGTTTTATATCGTTCACTTAACTCGGACCAGACAAATAGGCGCCGAATTAGGAACGATCTCAACTGTTTGAAGCATTTGTGATAGAATTTCTTTGTGAACTTATTTTTTTTGTAACGGATGGAAACATGTAACGAAAAAGAGACAAATATAATTGCTTAGATAATTTATACGTCTAGATAACTATGACAGCTGTTAATCTCTATTTTCAACACAACGTACGCAATAAAGTGACTGACGTCTCGCGAGTGTAGCTGTCACGCACATTAAAGTAATAAACTTGGCCCTAAGTAGATATATTTAATTTGGCCGATAGAAAATGCTTTTCTGTCAGATTCATACAAATACTGATCTAAATATATCAGTAAATCTTTCCAAAACATAGCAAATTGAACAACATTCAAAACAAATTTCCCATAACACAGATCCATGGACCAGCCATAATTGAAATAACAAAAGTAGAAAGTATATCAAGTACATTATAAAACAAAGTCATCCGCAGTCTATCTGCCTGTTCGCAATGAACTCCAAAAGCGATGCAGTAGGCATCGATTTTCATGTTGTTGTTGTTGTTCATCTTCACCAATGGATAGAGTGGTTCTCGAGAAAGGTTTTAGTATTAAATTTATTAAGTTTTTGTAGCCATATTTGTTAGCTGTATTTATAACTGTAAATCAAGTGATTCTCAGAAGTTAACAAGAAATTTCAAAACTACAGCAACGGCAAACGTATTTCGATGTCATCCTTAACAAAAATTGTCAGAAGCGTTTCGTAAGTGCGAAGCCTGTTGACTAACTCATTGATCAAATAGTGATCTGTCTTTCAAGGCTATGTTGTTAATATAACTGTGTGAACACGCAACTTCGGAACACTTCACGCGTATAGGCGGCCTCACACGACCTTTAGAATTTGATCACATTTTGTTTTGCTCTGCAAATTTCGTATTTGTTATCGTTGAGCAAAATGTTATGTTTTGGAGTTCATTGTGATTTGGAACTAACCTGGTATTATTTTAATAGAGTGGCCTAGATGAGACAAACGTGGATCATTTTTCTTCGATTGTTCTTTAATGTAATCTTCTTTGTATAATTTTATACCTGCCGAAGTTACACACCTAACTTCCTTCAAATGTTTCCTCTCCCTAGTTTTCACTCCTTTTGTGTAAATATATTAAAAGACTTAGATTAAGTTGTAAATATCACTAAGTACCTACTTATATTTAATAATTTAAGTAATTATATTTGTGTATGCCCTTTATAATCTTAAAGCAGATATAAAATAAGAAAATAAAACTTGTTTCAATTTTTAGCACTGATCACTACCATTAAATTTATAAAATAAATACTGCAAGTTTGATGGTCTACTTTAACATGATATTGGCTTACTTGTGGTATACCTTCCACAGAAGCCACTCTAGTAAGAATATAATATAATAACGGGACAAACACGTCCCTTTACAAAAAGACAGTGGGATAAAGGCTGGTTCAAGTGTCATGTTTGGGGTTAATTTCCTTACCGACGGACGCCTTTTTGAAGATAGTGTAGTAGTCAATATCACCTACGCACGACACGCCACAAGTTAGGATATCATCCCCACCATCTGGATGTGTGGCGGTCCTCCACAGTGCTGTTTTCAAGGAGCTTTCTTCCTCGTACTACGAAGCTGTGGAATGAGCTTCCTTGTGCGGTGTTTCCAGGACGATACGACATGGGTACCTTCAAGAAAAACGCGTATACCTTCCTTAAAGGCCGGCAACGCTCTTGTGATTCCTCTGGTGTGGCAAGAGAATGTGGGCGGCGGTGATCACTTAACACTAGGTGACCCGTACGCTCGTTTGTCCTCCTATTCCATAAAAAAAAGTCAGTGTGAGGTTATACCCAAATAATAACTGATTAGCAAATATTTGGATAAGTTTTTAAAATTTTGTTTACATTATATTTTGTAAATGTCACAATATTAATTGTAGTGTTTGACCCAAATAAAGATATGAGTACTTACTAAATTACTTACCTTTGTAGAGAACTTTTATTTTATACTAGCTGACCCGACAGACATTGTTCTGTATATAATAAATAAAATAATGTTTTTATATGAATTTGTCAATAATATATCATAACATCAAAAATTACTTCGTAAAATATGCATCCTGCTGTCGTAATGAAATTATTTCACAGCAGTACTGTCCAACCGTGCGTCAATAAAATCTCTCATAGAAATTATGTATGGACACATCAAAGGAAAAACAAATTTGTTGTTTTTATTTAATTTAGCAACATTTTCCTATTTATTCACCTTTTAAACCTTCTCTGGACTTCCACAAATAATTCAAGACCTAAATTTTCCAAATCGGTCCGTATTATATCACTTGTATCATGTTAATTTGATAATAATTTTATAGACATGTAATGTTTGTTGGTTGATGCTTAGTATTATCCGCGTCGACACTATACAGCAGCTATGCCTGTATCTACGTGACAATAATATTATGTAGAATTTATGTTGTCGTGACCGGTAATCGTTAACATTCTTAAAAAAACATTTGAAAATAAAAAGAATGAACCCTATTTGATAATTTATGTGTTTTTCCCGGACATACGTATAGACAAACAAACAAAATATCTATAAAGTACATTTTTGGATTCGGTATTGTTTGTTGAACACACAACAAGAGTTATTTATATTTACTTTGTTATACTTTTATAATATTTATAGATATATGGATGTTTTGATTAACATAATGTGTTGGTAAGTCATTGTTTATTGTTTATTTCCCTACAAATATTTTTTTTTGTTTAATTAGAGGGACCAAGGGTCACGTGCTTCACAGACTGAAGCTGTATATATTGATTCAAGAGAGTGGTAATGAGTTTCTTGGCACTTCTTCTCATTCAATCTTTCAGCTCAACTTTTCTGAAGTATTGGTAAATGGTATAATATATTACTTTGACATTCAAAAGTGTAATTTTTTTGACCTACAAAAAAAATTCTTAGCGTTTGAGTTTGGAAAATTAAATCCATGCGCCCATAACATACGCTATACTGGAGATTATGACTTGTATTTATGCGTTGTAATTTAAGTCATTAAAAAAAATTCACATTTATATAACCTCTGACTTTCTAAGTATCTAAAGCTTTATTGTTTCAATAATTTAGTTTGATTGAAATTCTTACCATACATAACAAAAGATGTAAAGCATAAGGTACACGTGATAGTGAGATTCTTGAAAAACATAAAATTCTAAGAAAAAGAAAAGAAATAAAAGTTAAGTCTCATCAGAGTAGTAGTCTCATGTGTAATAGTGCAGATGAAACATTCCTTTGGGAAGTCCAATTCTTCAACTACTTAGGATACATCAGCTCACTGCAACAGATATAATAATGAAGATGCATGAAGAGAATCAATCTTAGAAGTGAGCTATAAGATAACAGTGGCTATCACAATAGATCAAATTGGTCGCAGTGGACACAACTGAACTGTACTGAAGCCACTTTACAAATATCCCGAGGTGAGGCCCCTAAAACCAAAACACAATTATAATACTGGCACATAATTGCATTATGGCAGAAATAAGCGCCGCTGTGGTGCTCACCCAGTCAGCGTCATATGCAAAGAAGCCTGCCACTAGTAAATTTAATGTCGAAATAAAATAATATTACGAACAAAGTCTTAGACGTTCAGAGTCGAATATTTTTGGTTGATGTCACAAGGGTCAGTAACACACGTCATATTTTAATTCTTATCAAACACTCCAGCAGCACGTCAGTTTTAGTAACGCTGACGGGGGGATGGTTTTATAATGTGTATCAGCTACAAGGTGTACAGACCTTGTAGCTGATACACGCTGGGATTGTAGATAAATAAAATAACATAGGGTGGGATTGTAGATTAATAAAATACCACACGGTGGGATTGTAGATTAATAAAATACCACACGGTGGGATTATAGATTAATAAAATACCACACGGTGAGATTATAGATTAATAAAATAACATACGATGGGATTGTAGATAAATAAAATAACATACAGGGGATTGTAGATTAATAAAATAACATACGGGGAGATTCTAGATAATTAAAATATCATACGGTAGGATTGTAGATTAATAAAATAACATACGGGGAGATTCTAGATAATTAAAATATCATACGGTAGGATTGTAGATTAATAAAATAACATACGGGGAGATTAAAGAATAATAAAATATTCGGTAATTTAAATTAAATATTTATAATACTATTCGAATAAAGTTAAATTGACGTTGACTCTGTATTATTAGTTGTGGTATTTAAATATAAATGAGTTCTTTACAATAGCTGTCATATACTTACATAACAAATTAGTTTGTAAGATTCTGCATCCAATATTATAATATGAACCAAGTTCAAAGTTTGAAAGCGTTTTAACTATCAAAGCGGAGGACAAACGAGCATTCGGGTCACCTAATGGTAGGTGATCACCACGGTCCACACTCTCTTGTCACACCAGAGAAATCACAAGATCGTTGTTGACGTTATAATGCGTTGACTAAACTTACATATGAATTCGAAAATTGAAAACTCTATGGTACGTGACGGGTGAGGATCGAACCGGGAGCTCCGTGGTGAGAGTCAACGGTTCAACCTATTGAAACACGGACGCTTCTTATTTGTGTAAGGATGCTTCGTAAACATAACGGTCGTGATTTCTGACATAATTACTAATCGCATCAAACACAAACAATGATTTTTAAATTGTAATGACACACTTTTACACATTTCTTGCCCCAAACTAGACATAGCTTGTACTATTGGTACACGACAATGAAATATTTAATACAATCATATATCAAATCGAATCAAAATCACTTCATTCATTCAAAATGATACTTATGAATGTCAAGTTTTTTTTTTCTTTTAACATTTACCGCCACTTCTTTCCGCCACAACTTTGAGCTTATTAGAAGTCTTACTTTAACTCAATTTACAAATTTCAGATAGAATATTATATGTGAAGTGATACAACAAACTACTACTACTAATACTATATACCTTAACATACATAAATACTTATAAACATTCATGACTCGAAAACAAACAGACATATTTATTATAATATAAATGTTGGTACCTACCGGGATTCGAACCCGTGACCTCTATAGCTCAGTAGGCAGCGTCACTAACCTATAGGATATAATATGGGTCGTGTTGGCTCTAACAGATTGAGCTGGCACCACAAACGGCATTCACCCATTACAAAGTATAATAAGAACACACTAACAGTATCTAAGTGAATGACAATACATTGCGCTGAAAAGCTTACACGCGTCCAAAGGTAATGCAATACGCCGCGGAAACAGAAGTGGTGGATATATAACTGTGAAGCTCGTAGCTGACTGCACACTGACTTCAACGCTTGCAACCATGAGAGTGGTGAGTACTTGAGAAGTGAAACGTGTACCAAGTAAATATATAAGTACGGTTGCTTAAAACAAATAATTAGTGGGTGGACTTCGCTTAGAAATGTGTGGATAGTTAGTGGCTGCTTGTTTAAATATTTGTTGCCTAAACATGCATTGGAAAGTTTAAATTAACGCGAACTGAAAGAAGTTCAGTTAGTGATTATAATATATGTATTTATATATATATTATAATCACTATACTTCTTTCAGTTCGCGTTAATTTAAACTTTCCAATGCAAATTATCACAATGCAAATCTTACATAAACTGTGATTTACATTGTGATAATATAAGCTTTGTATTCCACTAAAAATGTTGGTGACTTGACTGCTAAATTTTCAATTCATTGATGAATATGAAATACAAATAAGTTTGGTCATATAAACGTTATAAAATCAAAAACACAAATCTGATATATGCTTATATTTTAATTTGTTTTAATTAAATTTACGAAATATTTGTTTTTCTATATCATAATATCAACTAGAAGTAAGTTTTTCCCTCCAAAATTGGTCAAGCCGTTTGAGAGATTAGTAAATAAAAACCGACAGAAATGAAAAGGAAAATATTGGATCTTTTATTTTATTGATTTATACTATTAATCATTTACAGAAAGAATCTTAAAAGCTAACATAGTCCCGCAAAACTGTTTGGACAGTTTGTCTGCAGGATCAAGTCTCTTGCTATACATTAATGCTTATTAGAACATTGATTTTATACAAGTGTAATTAATTTGAATTGGTATGTAATAATTATTCTTTAATTTTTTTTCAGGTAATTATTCTGTCTGTGGTAGCCGCTATAGCGGCTGAGGCGCCTTACCATCTTCCTCGACCGGCGCCGCAGTTACCGTCCTTCAACCTGCCGGCGGTGCAAGCTCCAACTCAGATCAGACCTCATCCACAACCTCAACAACTGCCGCAACCAACATTCAATCAACCACAAAATAATGGATTCAACTATCCACCACCGGTAATACCAAACTACGTTCAAGCTGCTCCTGTGCCCCAGCAATACAACCCACCAGCACCACAGCCCATACAATCTCAGCTACATCCACAGGTACAGCCACAACCACAGCCACTACCAATTTACTCACATCCTCAATCAATCTACCCCCAACCTCATCCAATTTACTCGCAACCCCAACAGAACTTCCCTCAACCACAGCCATCTTATGGAGCACCCTTCCAACCACAACCCCAACAACAACCTATATTCGTTCAACCTCAGCCACAGCCTATTTACACCCAACCTCAACCTCAGTACCAGCCGCAGCCTCAACAACTTCCTAATCCAGGATATAATTACCCGCAACCAATTGCTCCCCAGCCGCAACCAATTGCTCCCCAGCCGCAACCAATTGCTCCTCAGCCGCAACCTATTGCTCCTCACCCGCAACCAATTAATGCCCAGCCGCAACCAATTGCTCCACAACCCCAGCCTATCGCCCCACAACCCCAGACCGGTCCGTCTGGCTACTCATACACGCAACCAGCCATACAATACACGGCGCAGCTGCCACTCCAATCACAGACATCCCACAACCAAGCAGTATCCAGTTACCAAGCCGACTCTAATCAATACAACTCTAACGCCCAACAATTTAGCATCGCATCCAACTATCAAAGTGATTTGAGCCAGTCAAATACTCCTCAACAACAGCAAACCCATCGCGAAGCTCTCGATGACACCGTTGTTAGTCGTGTACAAAGTATTATTAAGGATAACGAACACTCATATGCTAGAGATAAGGGATACTTATCTTTAGTGTCAGGAGTCTCACTAGAGAACGCTCAACCCAGCATTGAAATATCTTCATTTGTGCATAACTCTCGGGCGTCATCCACCCAAAGTGCAAGTTCAGATTCTTCAGCGCCTGCAGTATCAGGACCGTCAGGTCCATCCGCGCCATCTACAGACTACGGGTTACCATCTTCTGGAAGCCAATCGACCGACTCGGGAAGTTTTGGCTTCTTGCCGCAAACAAAACCGGCTACATCGTACGGTGTTCCAGGCAAGAAATAGATTAAGTTCTGAATGAGACTCAACATTGTAAATAAACTTTTTTATAAGATGCTGTTAAAGTATTATATTTAAATGTTGTTTGATTACAATTATACAATAATTGTTTGCTTTAGTATAATTAAGAGTAAGTATAACCACAATACAAAAAATAAAATAGTAATGTTTGCCTGTAATTATCTGGTTTCTTCTATACTTTCTTCTTAATTTTCCGGGTGAATTATTTTCATCAATAATGGAGTGTGCACCTGTAATTAATGGACATATTATTTTTTTATAAGTCTTTCAGCTCTCTCTTTAATCGATTTAAGAAAGTTCAAACTTCCAAACTCTTCTCTGTATATAGGAGAACATTTTTTTTTCTACAAAAGGAGGACTACCGAGCGTACGTGTCACCTCATGTTAAGTAATCATAGCCGCGGCCGCTCATATTCTCCTGAAAAACTTGAGGAATCACACGGGCATTGCCAGGGTCTTGTAAGGTTGTACTTATTTAAAACGTCATATCGTCCTGGAAACATCGTACAAGGAAGCTCGTTTCATAGTTTGGTTGATTATAATATGATTAAAGATGATTTAATGATATTAAGTCGAAGAAGTGTACAAATTCAAGCACTGATAGAATTTAACAATTTTTTTTTCACAGCATCGCTTGCTACTAATAATATAAAACATTCTTTCAAAGCAGTTAGTTAGATGTGATTATCTTAGATCATTTATACGCATATAGATAGACTGTGACAGATGTGAAAATGTCGAAAATAAGGTTGGCTGTTACCCTCTATTCTGAGGTGGATTATATTGACTCTACAAGGTTAGAGTCATTTAGAACTTCAATAATATTAATCTTTTCTTGAACGCAAGCGACGATTTTGTCATTCTTCTGCTATTGTAAGTAAGCGTAGGCGACTGCAATGACTGAACATCAATTAGTATCATTGTATTTACTTTGTGTTGATTTAAAATACAATCATTAATGGTATCAATAGATTGGAGGAGTTTTAAGCTTTCAACAATTGAAAGAGACTAGGCTTACGGTAAGTACGAAGTTATTACTGAGTTTATAGTGCTTAGTGCTGTAATTAATACTTTTAACCAGGGTAAGTCTGCAGCAGATATTGATTGTTTTACATCAATTAATTAATCAACATATTAACATAACTGAACAAAAACCCAAGACAAAATGGACGTACGGTTAATATTGGAGCAGTTTGATAAAAATAAAAAACCAATTTTAACAAAAAAACAACCGACTTCAAAATTCACTATTTGAAAACAATAGATATAATATGCCCCAAAAAGTATAAAAATAATAGCGTATTTTATACAATCTAATTAATTAATCTAATTCTTCCGCCGCGACCCGCTCTCGCCTCTCGCCACCTCACAACTCAAGCACATCTCACCTATACCTATGTATGTAGTTACAAACCTATCTTGCATGACACCGACTTCAAAAATTACAATAATCGTAACTATAAGTAGATTAATTAATTAGATTGTATAAAAATACGCAAATTTTTTAAACTTTGTAGTGGATATTATATCTATTGTCTTGAAATAGTGTTATTGAAGTCGGTTGTTGTTTTGTTAAATTTTTTTTATTTTTTGTGAATTTGTGAATTTGAAGTACACTAACTAACAATTTGTCTTAATATATGCAGCAATGAGCGTAAGCGCTCTATAATTTGATTACAGACAGTTAGAAATTCTGCCACAGATTCACCCTTACTGTAAGTCGTTAAGGAGTCCCATTGAACATCATATTCGACTACGACAATTACTTGACCATAACATAGATGACTTAAATATCCGGATACCACAAAAAAGATTCGGCCGAGTATCGTTTATTTGCTCCTAAGAGTGGAAGAGTTCCGTTACTTTGTCATGGATTCCGTAATCAGGACCTAACCAAACTCTCACCAAACTATCTATGAAGTACATCCTTTCCAATAAAAAAATAATCATCGAAATCGGTTTGCGCGATATTGAGCTATTCGTAAATTTATCATCCACTTTGCTATACGTATGTATAATAAAATTAAGACTTTTATGGTTTTCTCATGGATGCCATTGTCAGATCTTACAATGGGGCTACACGGGAAGCACCAGCTTTCAAATAAAAAAGAATTATCAAAATCGGTTGACCCAGTCAAAAGTTTTGAGGTAACAAACATAAAAAAAACATACCGACGAATTGAGAAACTCCTCCTATTTTGAAGTCGGTTAAAAATGAACACGATTTTATTTTGTATCAGTATATAAGCATTTTTAATGTATAAGTGTTTTGGTATGAAGGGCGCCGTAGCTAGTGCCGCAGATTACTGGCCAAACAAAACTAAACATGTTAGTCTCAAGGTGACGAGCGCAGTTGTTGTAGAGTCACTCAGAATTTTTGGATTTTAGAGTAATCTTGAGCGGCACTGCAATGTAACGTCCTGCTCCTCTCGTTCCTTATTGTCATAAAGAACATAAAGCTAGACTTTTGATATATAAAACAACTAAATTAATAAATCAAGGTTTATCTTACGATATTTATAGCACAGTCTGAAGTCTGCGAGAACGTGCTAGAAGTAGCCGAGGGATTGTGTTCAGAACATTTGCAAGGCTTTAATCTCACCTCTTCGGGATCTTTCTTCGAGACCTTTAATTAATTAATTAATAAATATACAAACATTATTTATATTCATACATTTTGGTTATTTATGTTTAAGAAAATTTATTGAATTAGGCGTTACTTTGCGGAAATCCATAATTATACAAATGATTTACGTTTTCTTTAGTGTTAATTCCGCCAATATTTGTTTTTAAAACAATTCGACACGTGTTTTTATGTTTACACATGAATAATTAACTGCTGAATTCAGATCTCACTTTAAAGGATATGATCAAACTACCTCCCACTTGATCATGAGCGAGTTATATAAAAGTTATGAGTAATCTAAAGTTCTAATTCCGCTAACATTTGTGAGTATATATGTAAAGACAAGATTATACAATATTCTTGGCTTACTCTCAGGTACGACTTTATACGAAGTTTATTTGTAAAGCCGGTAATTCAAATACGGTTCACGTCACCAACTTGCATATTTGCGAAGCAATTATTGTCACTTTTACGCAACTGTTTAAATATTAAATGGACTATATACAGCGAATAAAAATATCTCTAACGGAGATACAGCAAGATAGAAAAAGGAAAGCGACTCTATTGTTACTGTAACTGATTTCGATTGACAAGTCGTAAACAATCAGCCACCTACTAAGTATTTGAATATTGAACTAGGCACTAACGCACAAATCATCATTGAACTGTCAGGTCATTTATACGATACTTTATTGAAGTCTGTGATTTATATAATTATTATTTGTTCGCTGTAAAACACAATACTATATTTTTATGAAAGCCGCTCACATTCTCTTGCATCACCAGAGGAATTACTGGAGCGTTGGAGGAATGGCACACCACCAGATGGTGGGGATGATCTTCTAATTTGTGGCGTGTCAGGTGAAACAGCTCTTCGGAACTCTCCCCGTGATAAATGCGGTAGAAGACACACAATGAAGCGATATCTCTACGCAACCCCAAGTAATCCAGCCGGTCACAGAGAACTGGGTCCCCGACAATTCGAGCTGCTCTGCGTTGCACGCGATCAAATGGATCGAGCTAATACTGGTTCCCAGTACCAGACCAGACTAAAGTTTAACTCTATAATGAGATATCACAAATTGTTCTTACGATGTTTATTGGACCGTTTGAAGTCTTCGCAAATATTAAAGGTGAAGTTAAGGGCTTGTTGTCTAAATATTTGCAGAGTTTCCATTCCTTGTCTTCGGGAACTTTCTTCGACACCTGAATTGTGAAATTTACATTTAATAAATATCGAAGTCAAATCTATATTCAAAGAGAAGGCTAAAAAGAAAAAAATATATAAGCTGCAATATTTACCATATATACGGTAAAGAAATGTCACTGGCGATACGATATTTTTGCCCTTTTTATTTCAAAGAGTTCAATTTAATCATCAGAAAAGAATTTTAAATGGGACCAGTTTTGGTAATATAGGTATATACCTTATCTTGATGATGACCTTATAAAATAATAATAAAATTCAGATCAGTTCATAAAAGACGACATTCTAAACAAACATTTTTTGTAGTCGCTTGAAAAGTTATGAAATAATAAATAATATTAAATTATGTAATGTATGTAAAATATGTAGCTATATTGATCTTACACTAAACATTAATATAATTAATGATCTTACACTGAACATTAATATAATTAATGATTTACTATAACAACTGGAAGTATAACAACAATTAGAAGTTCATTAATTACAGCAGTTATAAAATTAAAGACGACAACATATTCAAGTATAAAGTTTCTTTTTTAATTTAATAAAAATTATTGTGCTCTTAATTATTATGGCTATTTTTTTAGTTCTCTTATAAACTTAACTTGTGCTATTATCTTGTATTTTGTTATAAGATAGTTAAATCCTATTGGGGGGCGAGGGATTACACCTAGGTTCGTTATACTGTGTGAATGATACAAATAGTTATCATAATATGAATATTGGCATATAGTTGTGGTCGTTTAATTTAATTTTCTCCTACGGAGCAATAGCATGGTGGCCCAGGACAGAGCTTGTGACAGTACAAACCAAGATGCAGCGTTTCCAGCGGCTGACCTGCACAGCCATAACAGCATGCGCACCACGCCTACTTCCGCCCTTGAAACTATTCTAGGGCTAACACCACTCGACATACACTTTCAACAAAAACTGACAATGGCGACTCTACATCTAAAGCTGTTGGGTAATGGAAGAATGAAGACTGCCTTACAGATAATCTTTTCATAAGAACTATCACATACAGCTATGTGAGAAAGATGCTGACCAGTCAGATGTAAATGAATTAAGAATTTACACAGACGGCTCCAAAATAGCTACTGGAACTGGTGCCGGCATCTTCTCACAGGACCTGAATATACACACTTCCATACCCTTGGGCACACACAGCTCCATCTTCCAATGTGAGTGCGTAGCCATCAAGAAAGCTGCCAGCGCAATACTAAGAAGAAAAGTACATGGCCTCAGAATAAGAATTCTCTCTGACAGTATGGCGGTACCTACAACTCAGCGCTAATACACGAGTAACACCAAACCCTGGAACAAGTTGCCTCTTATAAACGGGTAACTCTGCAATGGATCAAGGGACATAGCGGTTCGTTGGGTAATGATGAAGCGGATGATTGCAAGGCGGGCATCGGCAAATCTAGTGACTGGTCCATTGCCACTTCTGCCACTGCCCTTCAGCCAAATGCGCTTATGGATACGTTCTCTCACCAACAACCTACACAACACCCGATGGATGAATGTCTCAAGCTGTAGACAGTCGAAAGAAGCGATACCTGCACTGTCACCCAAACTGACACGTAGACTTATGTGCCTCAACAGACATGACATCCGTATAATGGTGGGCACCCTAACGGGTCACACATCACTTAACAAACACCTTTTCACAATTGGCGTAACGGACAGTCCTAAGTGCAGAGGCTGTCTGGCCGAGGACGTGACGGCCGCTCACGTAATCCTGGAATGTGCGGGGGTGGCCAACCAACGCGCAAAAACCTTAACCAATACGAGGTCGCTCCAGGAAGTCTGCGAACACCGCAGGAATGTTCTGAACTTCTGGAAGGAGCTGGGCTGGTTGGAGTAACTGGCCATTACTGCACTCAAAATGGACCCATGCTAGTGGTTTAATTGCGGAAACAGGAGCCCCTATACCATACCATAACATAGTTGTGGTCGTTTTAATTCTGTATTACAAGTTTGTATAATAAATATTTTTTTATATTCGCACGATAGTATTAAGAAAACCATTCTGTATAGTATTGGTGTCATTTGATGACATGAATGGCCGTGAGCCGTGAGGTCAACTTTCATAGAACTGACCTTTCGGTGACTTAAAAGAAATATGGGGACATATTACATCTTTAATTGTGAAATCTTATAAGTTTAAATAATAACTTATATTACTCAAACATAATGTATATTACAATTATTACTAACATACCTATTATATACAACGATTCTGTTTTGTTTGCTGATGATACTTCACTTATTTTTAAAGTGAAGCGACGTGCAGTTATTGATAACGAGGTAAACAATGCACTCTCAAAGATAATGCGTTGGTTTGAGACGTATAATCTGCACTCAAACAGTAAAAAAACAAAGTGTTTACGGTTCATTACACAAAACACGCTGTGTTACAAATCAACGTACTTATAAATGACCAGAGATTGGAACTCGTGGACACTACGGTCTTCTTGGGTATCACGTTAGATAAAAAGCTTCAGTGGGGTCACCGACTGCGTGTACTTCAGTTATTTTCACAGCATTATGACGTACGGTATTTTACTGCGGAGTCAAGGTACTGATATAGTGTTTGCAAAAGAGAGCTGTTCGTGCTATAATATATCAGCTTGGTTATAGACAGTCTCTCAAAGAAAAATTTAAAGGAATAGATACTATGACTTTTCAGTACATTTATTAAAATTTAATATACGTTCACAAAAATCGCCACCTTTTTGCTCTTAATGGTGATTTTTCTAATATGCTTCATAAGATACATAATGGCTTTATGGGTACATGTATATACACTTTTATATTAAAGTCCCAGCCACTGTTCAGGCATTATCTATAAATAAATATAAATGTTTTATTAAAAAATGGCTCTGTCGTAAATCCTACTACTCCACAGCTGAATATCTAAGTGATCCGACAGCCTGGGACTAGATTATTATTATTTTATAGAAATAGCAATGACAATGAAATATTGTATAATTGATTAAAAGAGCGCAAAAAAATACTGGGAGAGTTTCTTACGCTTCTTCTCTCTCAGAGCGCCATTTGCTCTGAAGCGGTAGTATTATCTAGTATATTATTAGAAATGACATCAAAAAGAAATCTAAAGGTATCAATTTTGAGAAAATAAATGCCTTTACGATATAGCGTGGCTGAGCAGTGTTCTCAAACTTAATTATGAAGCAGCAAGGCCAATCCGTTATATATAATCTATATATTCTTATTATACTATAAACTATATATTATACATATATAAAAATGAATTGCTGCTCGTTAGTCTCGCTAAAACTCAAGAACAGCTGGACCGATTTGGCTAATTTTGGTCTTGAATTATTTGTAGAAGTCCAGAGAAGGTTTAAAAGGTGAATAAATATGAAAATTCTCGGAAAAAAATAAATATTAACAATAATTTTGTTTTTACTTTGATGTGTCCCCCGTCGTTCAAAAATGAAATTGAAATAATAGTTTAAAATGAATAACTAATTAGAATCTCTTGCAAAAATCTCAGGAGTTCAAAAATTAACTTAATTTTAGCTAACTAAATGAAGTTGTTAACTATCTATCAGATTATTTTTATGTAGATTGATAAATCATAAGTTTTGTCACAAATTATATTTCCAAACCTAACCATAATATTTGACAACCAATATGTCTATTCATCTTCTATGTCAATGTAATTAATGTCAAGGTATTAACTTAGACAAAGAGTGCATCCTTCTATCTTTGTGAGTGACGTTTACCGCTACGTGCGCGAGTTCTTTCTATACTTCGGTTATCCTTTGTGATAGTATCATTTCAAGTTATGTCCTTTTTTTGTTGATCTTTTGTAATAATGACACTTTACTGCTAAGTGCGTGAGAACTTTCCTCACTTTGATTAATTACAATTTAAAGATGCCGAGGAGAAGACGATGTTACTTAGGTCGTCGCAGTCAATCGACTACCTCACGTGCTAACCGCAATGATGACCAGTGAGAGACAGATCAAGAAAATAGTTGCATTGCTGTGTCATAATTGCGTTCTTTAGTGAGTGACAATGAAGTAAGTATAGGTGATAGGCATAGAATGCAACGAGTTCGTGCACATCAAACACAACAACAGCGAGTACGACATGATGAAATTGAGCGATTCCGCGGACGCAGTGCTCCTGTGATTCTGGAAGGAGCTGCATTCCACCATGATCTGGCAACAGATTATTGTGCCGACAAATCGGTAACAATTGAGGAAATGATAATAATTTGTAAATATTGTAAGGCGTTAAACTACAGTGATGAATCTACTGAATTATGTTGTGCTGGAGGCAAAGTAAAATTGCCACAATTGGTCCCAACACCAAATCCTTTACGCTCTTTATTTTCTTATTGGAAATGATACTAAGCACTTCTTGGCTAACATTCACAAATATAACAGCTGTTTCCAGATGACATCTTTTTTTCTGACTGTGATGATAAGGGTATAACCTAAATATATTTTTTGAAAATTTTTTATTTTTTTTATTTTAATGTTATGATTCAGCGTTAAAAATTCTCACCCATCTTCGATCAACACCTATTTTTAAATTGCGATTTTTATATTATTGTTCCATCCACAGAAATAGGGTTGCAAGATGGCAATCGAATATTACAATAATCATTGTAGTACGATAAATTTTATTTACGATATATTTGGTAGGTCTGAGAATCAGTCGTCATCCATTTTTTATACCCCAAAAATTATAATTACTGATTTTTTTGTTATTACTTTATATGGCAATACAACGTTTGCTGGGTCAGCTAGTATAGTCAAAGTCAAAGTCAAAAAATCATTATTCACTGTAAAACTTTATAAGTTATTTAGTGCAAGTCAGGATGAAGTACAAAAGTTAAAATAGCATTCAAATGAGTATAACAATATTCATTAACAAAATTTAGAACATTAATTCCAACTATCTTTATCATTCAGATAATCTTTCACATTATAATAGGCCTTAGATGTTAATTTATTTTTTACGAGACATTTAAAATTTTTAATAGGTAATATTTTAATTTCATTTGCGAGTTTATTATAAAATATAACACAATCCACTTTTAAAGATTTTACGGAGCCTAGTAGATGGAATTGCGAGTTTATGTTTGTTTTGAGTATTGACACTGTGTACATCACTATTCTTTTTAAATTGGCTAATATTTTTATGAGCGTATAGGAGGTTCTCGTATATGTACTGGCAGTGTACTGTCATAATATTTATTTCACTAAGCTTTTCTCTCGATGAATCCCTTGAACGCATTTTATAGACTGCTCGAATTGCTTTTTCTGCAGCACAAATATGTTTTCAATATCTGCAGCCCTACCCCACAATATAATTCCGTAAGACATGACACTATGAAAGTAGCTGAAATATACAAGTCTACCCGTTTCAACATCTGTCAGCTGCCTAATTTTTTCTATCGCAAATACTGCAGAGCTAAGTCGATTACATAAGTTTTTTTATATGAGCACCCCATTATAGCTTAAAGTCTAATGTAATGCCTAGGAATGTTGTCGTTTCTACTACATCAACTTTGTCACTATTAATTTTTATAGGTGTTGGTTGGTGCTTTATATTTGGAAGTGTAAACCTTACACATTTTGTTTTCCTTTCGTTTAAAAGTAAGTTATTAACTTTAAACCAATTTACTACTTCAGCAATGTCGTCGTCAACCTGACAGAAATTTTTTTGCTGATGTATCGTCCGCAAACAGTATATATCTATATATATAATAAGTGAGGCATCACTTACCATATTCAAAGTCAAAGTCAAATAGACTTTATTCAAATAGGCTTAAACTAAGCGCTTCTGAATGATATTGTTGATGTATAATTATACGATATACTAAATTAGTATAGGATAGGGGTTAAAGTATGAAATTGCCGTTTTATTGTAAAAGGTACTTCGAATTGATATAGAACCTTAATGTTGTGAGATTTTTGAGTGAAACGTTTTTGATTTTTCACAAGGTACGTATGTAGTTCTTCTTTTAAAAGATATGCAAGAATCGATTATCGACTAACAGTTTTTTTTTCTTCAGCTTAGACAAGAAAGATGGATACTTCGAAAATTCTAGTGATTTTTGAATACGAAATACTGTACATAATAAAAGAACAACAAGGTATAATACAAATTGTTATGTAACTTTTTCGCGGAATTTTCAAATAAATAAATAATGTATTGTTCATACTGAAACCTAGTAGCCGGCTGGATCTCAACAGTGTTTTACTAACTTGCTGCACAGTCGAAGCCTGTGTCATATCCTCGGAAATGATCGCCTTGTTCTGGTGGTGACACCCACACTCACGTGGAGAATTCATCTTTTTTGTGTTAAAAGGTTTTGTGCATCCACAAGAAACATCCGCTCGCTTCGGTTTATCATCCTGTAAGTCCTTGGTTGCTAATTTTTTTCTCGACGGACATCTCTCGTCACATACCTGTGACGAAATGTATATTATTCATATATCTATTAATATTTGTGAAGCCACATCTGCTGAGGTATTTGTAATCAGCTGGCAGATGACTATTCCAGGAATGCTAGATATTAAGGTGTTGCGGGAGCAATATCACATTTATTTGGATTTTATTACTACAAATGTGGCTTGGTTACCGTTGCTATACGGCCTTAAGACAAAGAATATATAACAATACAAGTACTTAAGAAGAGCAAAAGCATTGATAACCTTTTAAAAATATATTCTGCGCTCATTGACGCACAATACACAAATAGCCTCACAATCACGCTCAAAAATTGTCTGATGCAAAACCCTGCCTACGCGTCTATAAGGCGGAGTTTTCGTTAAGTTGTGTGTCGACCGCGCTTTGAATACAACGCCAAGCAATGACAGTGTTAAGTGAAATAGTGTGCAAATAACAGCATATCCAAACTAAAAAAGGATGGAGTATTGTATTACTTATAAGTGCCCCTTTAAATCAACAAAATTTTACGTTTTTATTCATTTTGCTAAAAAATTGCATTTCATTTGCTAAACATTGACGTCTATACATATAGACAATGCACGTCATACAAAATGAAAGCCAAAATAAGGCACATGCGACAAATGACACCATTTTAAGGTTCGACTGCTGATTATTATTAATAATAAAATTTATTACAGGCCATACTAGACGATAATATAATGTTAGTAAAATCTTATTCTAGGTCTATCTATCGTATGCTATGTCTGTACATTTCTGCGTTTACTCCAGTTGTTAAAAATATTATAGGTCAATAGCCAGCAATGTAAACATTTTTTCAGTTTAAGCTGCGTATTTTCTTCTTTTTTTTTTTGAAAATATATATTTGTATACAAAAAGTGGATACATAAAAACACAAAATTAGCAGTGCTTTCAGCACTAGACATGCTTGTATCGCGGAAGTGAACATACAAATACAATTAAGTTACAAAATAGGTTCATGAGTGAGCTTCAAATTAAATTTTTAATGAGCTCTGAAAATATTTGATGGAAGTACTCCTTTCTTAAATTAATCTATCTAAATATATAAAAATGAATTGCTGTTCGTTAGTCTCGCTAAAACTCGAGAACGGCTGGACCGATTTGGCTAATTCTGGTCTTGAATTATTTGTGGAAGTCTAGAGAAGGTTTAAAAGGTGAATAAATAGGAAAATGCTGCTAAATTAAATAAAAACAACAAATTTGTTTTTCCTTTGATGTGTCCATACATAATTTCTATGAGAGAATTTATTGACGCACGGTTTGACAGTTCTGCTGTGAAACAATTTCATTACGACAGCAGGTGCATATTTTACGAAGTAATTTTTGATGTAATGATATATTATTGACAAATTCATATAAAAACATTATTTTATTTATTATATACAGAACAACGTCTGTCGGGTCAGCTATCTAATATATAAAATTCTCGTGTCATGGTGTTAAACTTTGAACTCCTCCAAAACGGCTTGACCGATTCTCATGAAATTTTGAGTGCATATTGGGTAGGTCTGAGAATCGGACACCATGTATTTTTCATTCCCCTAACATTTGTTAAGGGTGGTCTACACGAAATTTTTTATTTATTTAAATTTGTTTGATTATGAGTCAGCATTAAAAAATACATACAACTTCTCCCATCTACGATCAACAGTTACTTTTGTATCGTGATTTTAATATCGGCAATACAACGTTTGCTGGGTCAGCTAGTATAATATATATATCTTTGTGTTTAAGCACGTACATAATATTTATTTATGATTTTAGCAGTGATCTTGCAGAGTACATGTGAGTGAGTAGTAGGGATTCGCCGGTTCTGGCTCCTCGATTCTGGCTCACTTGCTCGTGATGCCTACTAAAAAAAAAAAAAAAAAGAAGTTTGGTGTCAAACTGGGGGTTTTGATGTATTTCCGAGCGATTGCGCTGATCCGTTTTTCGATATCTCTTATAGTTTCAAAGTTAGCATTTTAAATTAAACAGATCCATAATCATTAATAATCACTGGTCATTTAGCTAATGATTGGTGAGCGACTCAATGTCTAAATTTCCATGAACGTGATACAGGTAATTTACTAATTACCTCTATCACATTCGTTACTACGATTAAAAAGACAGTTTCTGTATTTATTATTTATTTTTAAAACATGATTTAAATAAAGTATATAATAAAACATCATTGCAGATTGTATCATTTTCAAAATATTTGATGAAATCATTCAAACTCTTCTTATTAAACTTAAAGTATAGATACATTATGCAGTACTCGCCACACACTGCGGTATATTCATTCTGTACTCTTGCAGTATTGTAGTTATACATTCTGCAATTCCTTTGTAAAAACATCAGCTGGAATCCCTGAGGTGGACGACCATATGAATCGAAGTATTGTCCAATACCCTGCTCATCAATGTGTATTGCAACCCAGTGAGTGCCTGGCTTATTATCACTATCTAAATTGCTGACAATATAACAGGGCGTTACAACATATATCGGCAATCGGTTTGCCGCATAAACATTATTTTTAATACTGGGATCGATTTTGTTCAAATAATTCTGTATCTCGATTGTATTCATATTAGTTGAGAACAGGGTCTTGTCAGTTGCGAGGATTGAATAGTTATGTGGATCATAATAACATAAGCACTCAATAAATAAGGTTTTAATGTATCTTATTCATGTATTTAAAACTTATATGGTTACAATAAAACAAAATATCATTACAAGCGATTCAAATATAAATCTATGAACATTTGATGAAATTATATTTTCATCAATAATTTTAATTAAAATAATTATAATATAAAAGCTGATTGAAAACGAACTTTGTACCTACATACTTACGTAGTCATTAGTACAATCTGGAAATGTTGACTCCATTAAACTATCAATAATTGAACTTATCATTTAAGTGCCATTATGTTTCACCACAATATTTAAAAACCAGTACTAATCATAAACAAATTTACTTTTACGATATTTTAGTATAAAATGCTAGAACTGTTCAGAAAAATAATCATTGAAGTGGCGTATTCAGTCAAATTATTATATATTTTGTGTGTTGTGTAATTGTTGAGTGATTTGCTGCAATGGAGGTAAGTTTTATCTATTATTCACTTTGAAATTAAAAAGTAATATCATTTGTTATATTAAGATATGTATGTATAATACTATTCTAAAGCAGTCTTATTGTTGTTGTAGAATGCATTCACCCCAACAATGGAAGAAACTACATATAAAACATTTTACTATCCATTATCTGAAGATAGTCAGGATTCATTAAAAGTTCCTCAACTTAAATCCTTGAAGAGGGCCAGCTCAAATGAAAATATAGATGCATTATTCGAAGTGAAAAAAACAAAACAAAAGAAAATATCATCATCAATATCCAGAGCACATGAGAATGGAAGTATTTACATTACAACTAATGCAGATGACGGAAGAAATGCATCACATTTGGTTAAAATAGAAATCTATGATCTCAATAAAATAAAAAACACGCCTGCACAAGAACAATGGAAATACGCTGATTACAGATTAAAATATTATACAATCGACAATAATGAAAGTTATAAGGACATAAAAAAGATTTTATACAATGTTACGAAGAAAATTTTAGAAACAGAAAATTATAAGAAATATAATTTTAACAATAAGTAGGTAGCTATGAAGAAATACATAAATATTAGTTCAGTTTTGTTATTAGTTTATTTATTCTCTTATACAAATAATATTATTATATTCTCATCATTTGGAAAATTAAACATAACGATATGGAACTCTGCTTTGTATGTAATGAGGTTGAAAAAATGATCAAGTGAGTTATTTTCTTTGTAAATTATTTAGTATTATATTATTGATGAAATGTGGCTAATATCATTCACTTATGTTGTAGTCAACCTGTTCTACAAAGTGGAGGAGGTTTTAAGAGAAGAAGTGCAGTATTACAAGGCAGTGAAGACAATGATACAAGTACAAAGAGAGGACGACAAGGGGAACCATCCACATCATCGGGGCTCACCAGTGTGAACGATGAAATGGTGAACTGTTCTTTATGTCAAATCTTAATACGGAAAAGATATTATGCAAATCATCTTAGAAGTAACCTCCATAAGAATAACGTAATGCAATTACATAGTACTTTAAAAAATGTCACAGTACACGAATCGGCTTTTGGTAATAGAATTATCTCATATAAAATTAAGAGTAAATCCAACCAATTACAAACATTCGAAACACCAGAAATGTTTTTGAATTCTATTAAAAATGAAATTATTTCACTATTTGAGGAATCTGTTCGATTGCTTACAATTTTTAAAGTTAATTTTATTCTGCACGCTAATTTTGTTCAAGAAACAAAAAATATTTCTAATGAATTTGAATTTCAAACATGTAGTTATACTATAATGCAGGGTGAGGATTTAAATTTTTTCTTTTCGTCCTTATGTGATATGTTGATGACTAAAATTAGCACATTTGAGAAAAAAGATAGTGGTTGGAGTCTTAAGAAAATAAATGCATTAGACATGAATATAAACAAATTCAATCCATTACGTGGAAAATCATATATTGAATTACCTAAAGAAATCAAATTAAAAAAAAGTGTTATAAATGTACAAAACTCGGATGATTTATGCTTTAAATGGGCTTTGCTTTCTGCATTATATCCAGTTACTAAGAACTCTCAGAGAGTTTCATCTTACAGTAAATATTCAAATAAATTAAATTTTGACGGAGTTACGTTTCCTGTTAAAATGACAGATATACAGAAAGTAGAAAGGTTAAATAATTTAAGTGTAAATGTTTTTGGTCTTGAATACAATTGTAAAAAGAAAGTACATGAAGTAGTTGGTCCATTGTATTTAACAAAATCACGGAAAATTGTTCATATCAATTTATTATTTATTTCGCACGGAACAATTAATCATTTTTGCTACATTAAAAACCTATCGCGTTTAGTAAGTGGTCTAATTTCAAACCATGAACATGCAATCTACATCTGTGACGGTTGTCTTTTACACTTCTCAACAAATGATAAGTTATCAGCTCATCAATTGTATGATTGTTGTCATATTAAAGTGGAATTGCCTAATACAGAAAAAACTTTAAAAGATTGGTTTGAACAACCAATTTCAAACAATGTCTTAAAATTTGATAAATTTAATAAGATGTTACAAATACCCTTTGTTATATACGCGGATTTTGAAGCTTTCCTTAATCCAATTCAGACATGCTTTAACGATCCATCAAAACCTTATACAACTAATGTTCACAAACACGAAGTTTATAGTTTTGGGTACTATATTAAATGTTCATATGATGATAGTTTATCAAAATATGAAACATATAGTGGTCCTCATTGTACTCATGTCTTTATGAATCAGTTGTATAAAGATTTAGAAGTGATTTGCACAAAAAATTATTTTGTCATAAGTCCAAAACCTTTGACTTCCAATGATAATGAAATTATTTCACAATGTAAAGACTGCTTTATATGTCAATCTAATTTAAATGGTGAATGTGCATTATACTTTGACTCGCATACAGGAAATTTTAGAGGAGTTGCACACGAAGTATGTAAGACAAAGTTTAGAATCCCCTATCACATTCCAGTTTTTTTACACAATCTTAGTCAATATGACTCTCATTTTATTGTTCATGCATTAAATTCTATTGAAGGGGAAATTGATATTATTCCACAAACGAAAGAAAAGTACATTTCTTTCACAAAAACGATAAAATTAAATAATCATAAAATTCAATTGAGATTCGTTGATTCGTTTAAATTTTTACCTTGTAGTTTAGACAAACTTGTTCAAAATTTGAAGGAAGAACAATTTCAAACATTAAAATATAATTTTCCAAATAATAATGATTTTTTACGTCTTAGAAAAAAAGGAATTTATCCATATGAATTTATGTCATCACATGATTCCTTAAAACTTTCAGCACTCCCTAGTCGCGATAAATTTTACAATACATTAACCGACACACATATTTCCGATGAAGATTATGAACATGCCAAGGATGTTTGGCAACACTTTCATTGTCAAAATATGTCAGATTATTCTGATTTATATCTTAAAACCGATGTTTTACTTTTAACAGATGTGTTTGAAAATTTCCGAGCCTTATGTTTGCAAACATATGGTCTAGATCCAGCTCATTATTATACAGCACCTGGGTTAAGTTGGGATGCTATGTTAAAATGCACAAAAATTAAATTAGAATTACTTCAAGACTTTGAACAAATAGCTTTTATTAGATCGGGCATTCGAGGAGGTGTATCTCAATGTAGCAATCGTTATGCCAAAGCTAATAACAAATATATGCGAGAATATGATAAAGACACACCAAACTCATTTTTAACTTATCTTGATGCTAATAACCTTTACGGATGGGCCATGTCTCAATTCCTTCCTACAGGAGGTTTTGAGTGGGTAGATGTCACAACTAATTTTGATGTCCCTGATGATTATGAATATGGTTTTATTTTGGAAGTAGATCTAGAATATCCTATTGAACTGCATGATTTACATTCTGACCTACCCTTATGTCCCGAGAATATATGTATTGGTAATACAAAAGACATAAAATTAGTTCCAAACCTTCGTAATAAAATTAAATATGTGATTCACTACAGAAATTTAAAGCAATGTCTGACAATGGGTTTAAAATTACAAAAAATTCATAGAATTTTAAAATTCAAACAATGCGCATGGTTACAATATTATATAGATTTAAATACAAGCATGCGTAAACTAGCCACATCTGATTTCGAAAAAGATTTTTATAAATTAATGAATAACTCAGTGTTTGGAAAAACAATGGAAAATATCGAAAAAAGAGTAAATGTAAAATTATTGAGTCATTGGGAAAATCAGGGTAAAATTCTAGGCGCACAAGATTTAATTGCTAAGCCAGAATTCCATAGTTTATCTATTTTTAATGAAAATTTGGTTGCAGTTCAATTACGAAAGACGAAATTGTTCCATAATAAACCTATTTATTTGGGATTTTGTATATTGGATATTTCTAAAACTCTAATGTACGACTTTCACTATAACTATATGTTTAAAAAGTTTCAAAACAAATTAAAATTATTGTACACAGATACTGATAGTTTAATATATCAAATTTTTACAGATGATTTTTACAGAGATATAAAACCTGATTTACATTTGCGTTTCGATACCTCGGACTATACAGAAAAAAATATATTTGGCTATCCAAAACTCAATAAAAAGAAGTTAGGCTACTTTAAAGATGAAAACAATGGTAACATATTTAATGAATTTGTAGGACTTAGATCTAAAATGTATGCATTAGATGTTGAGGGAAAATTCACAGCTAAAGCTAAGGGGGTTAATAAAAGTGTTACTAAGAATATGAAAATGGAAAATTATAAGACTTGCTTATTTGAAAATAAGAACGAATATTGTTCAATGCTTAGATTTAAGTCAATAAAGCATAATATTTTTACTCAAAGAATAAATAAATCTAGTCTGTCATTTAATGATACCAAACGGTACATTTTACCAAATAATATTGATACCTTAGCTTGGGGTCATCATAAAATAGAATAAATATTATATTAAATTTTAAGAATAAATTATTATAGTTTTAAAAAACCAAATGAGAGATTATTGTATTTAGATGTATAAGTTGCGGAGTAAAACATGATGTATATTGTTTCAATTATAGATTTTTCAGTTGCGGAGTAAAACATGATGCATATTGTTTCAATTATAGATTTTTCTGTTTAAATAAATGGTGGTTTAATAACAGATTGTTTCATTACTATACTAAACCTTAACACACATAGACGTAGTAGATAATGCATCATTTCAATCATCCATTCACTGCAATAGTTGCTGGTCCAAGTGGATGTGGAAAATCAGTTTTCGTAAATAATTTTATAAAATTTTTGAATGATATCTGTGATGCAAATTTTACTCAAATCACCTGGTGCTTTGATGAAATGCAGCCTTTATATAATCTCAACCACATTAATTATCTTCAAGGTTTACCTGATTTATCTATGTTTGACGGAAAAAATCCTCAACTTGTAATAATTGATGACCTGATGAGGGAATCAGATGGTCGTATTGTTGATATATTCACGAAAGGAAGTCATCATAGAAACTTAAGTGTGTTTTATTTATCTCAAAATTTGTTTCATCAAGGTAAAGGACAAAGAGATATATCACTCAACTCAAGTTATATAATATATTTCAAAAATCCTCGAGATAAAACCCAAATTCGATACTTATCTCGTCAAGTATTCCCTGAAAATCCGAAATATTTGGAAGATTCTTACAGAGATGCTACCAATGAAGCTCATGGTTATTTAATGATTGATTTGAAACAAGAAACAAATGAATTGTGTCGCGTTAAGACAAAGATATTTCCATCCGATGGATATTGCACTGTTTATGTACCCACAAAAGGGTTTAAATATGGTAAGAATCAAGAAATTTCGATCATTTATAAATGATGCATAGACGTTTAAAGACGCATAAAGATTTGTTAAATGCTCTACATAAACTGAAGCCAAAATATCAAAAAGCTTTATTAAAATCATGTAACAAAACAGAAATAAATTACATTTGTGAATGTATTCATAACGTACTGCGGGGTAACGTTGAATTGGCCGAGAAAGAAAAATCTAAATTAAAGAAATATAAAAATATTCTTCGAAAATTGGTAAGAAAAGGTACGAATAAAATTAGAAAACATATAATTGTACAAAAAGGAGGTTCATTTCTACCGATAATATTGGGTTCTATTCTAAGTGGGTTGATTAATTCATTTATTTAAGAAAATGGATAATGCTAAAAAAATGTTACTTATTGAACCATCATTATTGGAGAAGTTAAAACAACACAAAGAAAATGATACGCCAAGATCTCGATTAGATACTGATATGCAAAATATCTTAAGCAGTGAAATAGAAGATCGAAAGAAATGTATTTTATATTTGCAAACCCTTCAAAGATATCTAAACTTCGTCAAAGAGGATCGACAACCATACCACATACCACTTATAAATGATAATGATTCATATATTGGTTTTAATCAAGGTCATAATGAAATCGATACTGATTATATAAATCATGATGTGAATAAAATAAATGTAGTTCCTTCTCAAACATCAGTGGAGGTTAACAAAAATATTGGGGAAATATACACGAGCTCTGAAATACTGAAACTAATACCGAAAACATATGCTAAAAAAGGTGAACTTTTACTAAATTTGATTTCCTTGAATAAAAATAAAATAAGCTGGGATGAATCTGGTACCGTGATTATAGATAATGAAAAAATACCTGGGAGTAATATTGTGGACTTGGTGAGTGATACCTTGAGAGCTCTTCAGAAAAGTGAACCTATAGGTTGGGAAAAATTCGCAACAACTTTGAAGGAAATAAAAGTACCACTCACTTATATCGGGAACCCAAAGCGAGTGGATTTTATAAACCATTTGCAATTAAAAGAGGTTGAATCTAAATCAGTACCTGACGAAGAATTTTCTACACCAACAAGTAATAAGTACACAGGGAAACTAAAAAAAAGATCGGACTGGGAAAAATGGACCCCATATTAGAAATAAATAAAATTTATTATGATGCATCACATCCTGCTGGCTACAGCACTATTGATAAATTGTCAAAAGCAATGAAGGGTAAAATGGACAGAAATAGTGTCTTAAAGTGGTTACAATCACAAGAAACATATACATTACATAAACCTGTTCAAAGAAAATTTTCTCGTAACAGATATATTTTGTCTAATATTAATGAGTTATGGCAGGCCGATTTAAGTGATATGAGATCTTATTCTGAATATAATGATGGTTTCAAATACATACTTTGTGTTATTGATGTCTTTAGTAAATATGCGTATGTTCGAGCAATGAAAAAGAAAAACTCTGAAACAGTTAAGGAATGCTTTGAAAGTATTTTTGCTGAAGCTAATACTACACCTACACATATACAGTCTGACAAAGGAACTGAATTTGTTTCCAAATATGTACAAAAATATTTTAAATTAAAAAACATAAATTATTATACAACCAATAATCCAGATATTAAAGCAAGTATTGTCGAAAGATTTCAGAGAACTCTTAAAACGAAAATGTGGCGCTATTTTACACACAAAAATACTCATAAATACATTGATGTTTTACAAGATCTAGTGCATTCATATAATCATAGTTTTCATTCTAGTATAAAAATGTGTCCATGTGATGTTAATAATACAAATATAATGAGTGTATGGCAAAATTTATATGATAGAGAAAGTAAGATAAAAACATCAATTAGTATGGTGAATCCAAGAATTCACGTTGGAGATTATGTTAGAATAACAAAACATAAACATATTTTCCAAAAAGGATATGAATCAAATTGGAGTGACGAAATATTCATCGTATCTACCATAATACACCGATCTCCGTTTGTAGTATTTACTTTAAAGGATTTAGAAGGCGAAGAGATAGTTGGTACTTTTTATGAAAAAGAGTTACAAAAAATCATATTCGACCCCACTACTAAATACAAAATAGATAAAATAATACGCTCTCGATATACCGGTAACAGAAAAGAATTGTTGGTGAAGTGGAGAGGTTATCCAAATAAATTTAATAGCTGGATATTAGCTTCTACTTTGAAAAAAATATGAATAAAGATAGTTTTTATTTAACTTTACTAAGCAATAGTTCTATGGATTATTTTCCTGATAATACAACAACATTATTTTCTACGAAACTGCCAAAACCAACAATACTAGAAGGTGAATGGAGGGTTGGAGTAGTAGAATTTCAGTACCCATGCACTATGTTCACCGTTCAAGAACATGAAAACATTATTTATATAACAAAGTTGATGCAAGTACCCAATGAAAGTAAACCGTCATATGTTTATTACAAGACACATATTCCAGCCACAAATTACGATAACATAAATCATATTTTGATGGCACTGAATAACACTCGAGAAAAAATTAAATTTAAGTGCGATGAGGTTTCAAGGATTGTAGTTGCTACGATAACGGATGAATCCATAAAATCTGTAACTCTATCACCTAAATTATGTCTTCAACTAGGGTTCGAACCAAACAGGAACCTCGTTGAAAAAAATTTTGGAAAGTGTCCAGCTAATTTGCATTTGGGTTTACCGTCTCAATTATTTGTTTATTGTGACATAGTGGAGCCTCAAATCGTTGGAGATGTTATGACACCCCTTTTACGAATAATACCATTGGATCCCTCAAAATACATATATGGAGCGTACAAAATGCACGTTTTCTCTCCTCCCCATTACCTACCTGTGATGCGTAGAGAATTTGATACAATTGAAATAGATATAAGAACAAGCACCGGTCAAAAGATACCATTCCAATTTGGAACAGTGTGCATTAAACTCCACTTTCAAAAATTATAATGTACGGCAAACGTGATAATATTTCATGTCCATATGAACACTATTATACTCACCAGGCCGGATCAGGTATCGGAGTTATTTATAAAGGAGCACCGTATCAAAGAGGTCATGGAATCGGAAGTTTTCTTGGGGGGCTGTTTAGATCTATTTTACCACTACTGTCTAGTGGTGTTCGAACTATTGGTAAAGAAGCATTAAGTACCGGTGTAGGTATATTATCAGATATGGTTAATGCACGCCCCATGGAAGATTCAATAAAAACTCGTCTAAAAGAAGTCAGCTCAAATTTGAAACGAAAAGCTGATGCCAAAATAGATAATATCAACATGTTTGGATCTGGGTATATAACAAAACGAAAACGTCGTTCTGCGATCATTCCATCATTGACTGCGAAAGCGAAAGCTATTAAAAAATTAAAATTGAATCAAAAACAAATCAAAGATATATTTACTGATTAAATATGTCATTTTTACATAGTCAGTCTTGTGAATGCATTAAGTCCGAATTGGATTTATTTGCATTACCATCAACTCAAACTAGCATTGAAAGTGGACTATGGATTCATTATAAGCCCATTTCATCACTTGCTGATGATGGACCAATAGAATTTCAAGTACCTGGGGCAGGTGATGACTATGTGGATTTATCCCATACTTTACTCCATATAAAAGCTAAAGTTTTGAATCAAGATTATACAAAACTGACAGTACCGACAGTTGTGGCCCCAGTTAATAATTGGTTACATACACTTTTCAGTCAACTTGATGTATATTTAAATCAAAAACTTGTATCGCCACCGAATAATACATATGCATATCGAGCTTATATTGAAACTCTATTGAATTATGCACCTGCTGCAAAAGAATCTCATCTCACTTGTGGTCTATGGTATGAAGATACAGCTGGAAAAATGGATGCAACTGATGAACAAAATAAAGGATTTATTAAAAGACAAGAATTGGCTAGTGAAAGCAAAGAAATAGAAATGATAGGACATTTACATGGAGATTTATTCAACCAAGAAAAATTTTTGATTAATGGCGTTGACATGTGCGTAAAGTTAGTTCGTTCTAGAGAAAATTTCAATCTCATGGCTTCATCAACTGACCATAAATTTAAAGTGTCTATTACAGATGCAACTCTTATTATTCGAAGAGCACGAATCAACCCAACTGTGCTACTTGCACATCAAAAAGTTTTATCATCTACCACAGCAAAATATCCAATCACGCGAGCAGAAGTCAAAGTTTTAACTATACCATCAGGCATTCAGGGGAAAACCCTTGATAACATATTCCTTGGCCAAATACCCAAAAGGTGTATAGTCGGTTTTGTGAATAATGCATCCTTTAATGGTAGTCTCACAAAAAACCCATTCAATTTCGAAAATTATGATATTAATACATTTTGTTTATACATAGATGGACAACAGATACCTTCAAAAGCCTTACAGCCATCGTTTGACAATAATATTTTTACTACGGTCTATCATACGTTATTCTCAGGAACAGGTATACATTTCCTAAATGAAGGCAATGGAGTATCAAGAGAGCAATATGCCAAAGGGTTTTGCTTGCTAGCCTTCGACTTAACACCCGATTTATCAGCAAATTCTTCAAGTCATTGGAATCTTATAAAACATGGTAGTGTAAGATTAGAAGTTCGTTTTGAATCAGCTCTTACACAAACAATTAACTGTATTGTTTATGCGGAATTCGATAATGTTATTGAAATTGATAAAAATCGTAATATTTCTGTAGATTACAGCAGTTAGAATATAATAATTAATGTTTGAATCGTTTGTATCCTTGTGTATTTTTTATGTTGATTAAATACTAGATTACCTTATAAATTTATATAATAAAAATATGTATATAAAATGATATTTTGTTTTATTATGGTGAAACATAATGGCACTTAAATGATAAGTTCAATTATTGATAGTTTAATGGAGTCAACATTTCCAGATTGTACTAATGACTACGTAAGTATGTAGGTACAAAGTTCGTTTTCAATCAGCTTTTATATTATAATAAAATTGATGAAAATATAATTTCATCAAATGTTCATAGATTTATATTTGAATCGCTTGTAATGATATTTTGTTTTATTGTAACCATATAAGTTTTAAATACATGAATAAGATACATTAAAGCCTTATTTATTGAGTGCTTATGTTATTATGATCCACATAACTATTCAATCCTCGCAACTGACAAGACCCTGTTCTCAACTAATATGAATACAATCGAGATACAGAATTATTTGAACAAAATCGATCCCAGTATTAAAAATAATGTTTATGCGGCAAACCGATTGCCGATATATGTTGTAACGCCCTGTTATATTGTCAGCAATTTAGATAGTGATAATAAGCCAGGCACTCACTGGGTTGCAATACACATTGATGAGCAGGGTATTGGACAATACTTCGATTCATATGGTCGTCCACCTCAGGGATTCCAGCTGATGTTTTTACAAAGGAATTGCAGAATGTATAACTACAATACTGCAAGAGTACAGAATGAATATACCGCAGTGTGTGGCGAGTACTGCATAATGTATCTATACTTTAAGTTTAATAAGAAGAGTTTGAATGATTTCATCAAATATTTTGAAAATGATACAATCTGCAATGATGTTTTATTATATACTTTATTTAAATCATGTTTTAAAAATAAATAATAAATACAGAAACTGTCTTTTTAATCGTAGTAACGAATGTGATAGAGGTAATTAGTAAATTACCTGTATCACGTTCATGGAAATTTAGACATTGAGTCGCTCACCAATCATTAGCTAAATGACCAGTGATTATTAATGATTATGGATCTGTTTAATTTAAAATGCTAACTTTGAAACTATAAGAGATATCGAAAAACGGATCAGCGCAATCGCTCGGAAATACATCAAAACCCCCAGTTTGACACCAAACTTCTTTTTTTTTTTTTTTAGTAGGCATCACGAGCAAGTGAGCCAGAATCGAGGAGCCAGAACCAGCGAATCCCTACTACTGTGAGCCAGAACCGGCGAATCCCTACTACTTGAGTGTGCACGTGTGATGTGTTTGTGTGAGTGTGCGTTTTGAAAAATCTTAGTAGGTCACTTTAAGTAAGGCTTCGTAGAGTCGTCGTCTAAGGAATGCAGTATATCCTAAGTTTTCTTGTAATATACATATTTAGACAAATAAGTATTTTTTTATTGGATATTTTATTTATAAAGGAAAAGCAAATGCAGGAAAACTTTGAGCAAAACTGGTTTTTACAAGATAGTGAGGGATTTTAATTCGTCTACTATTATTTAAGGATAAAAAAATTGCTTGATATGTTTTACGGTAGGAAATGATGGGTTTTTGAATATATAATTGCCTAACGGTAAGAACTTTAGCCTCTTTGTATAGCGAATAAGCAGGGAAACGGAAGCGTTTACGAAACATTACCTTTAAAACAGATCGTTGTGTCCGCTCAGCTTTAATAAGAGTCGTTTTAGTAGCATTACCCCAAGAGGCAATGCAATAGAGGAGTAGAGATTGACAAAGTGCGGTGTAAACTAGAAGTAATGTTTTTTTAATAGAACCATTCCGTAGAAGTTTCATAAAATGATTTGTTTTACGATTTCTTGACGAAATAGATGAAATGAAATGAAATTGATATAAAATTTTATTTGCAAGAAACATTGTACATTATATGTTAGCATAATATTATTGATAATCCAATATGTTTCGTCAATTGACATGCAAAATATGTTGTAAAATTGTCCAAATACCAACACACTACTGTTATATTGAAACATGTCGGATTTCACAATGCTATCATTTATACATATTTATAAAATTTAAATTTAAAGATATATTTAGTACCTATGTATCATGTTGACAAATTCAATGTCACAAAGGTAAATAATTTAAATATATTATTATCAAACTACATAATTAATTATGCTATTATAAAATTATAGACTAGTTCATAAAACCTAATAATTCATTTTGTATTGAAAAATTCATTTAAACTATAGAAGCACTTATTTATTAACCACTGATGCTGTCTTCTTTTAAAAACTTTGAAAGCTAAGTATTTAAATTTATTATATATTTTCAATGACATGATGTAACAATTTCTACTAAAAGATGCAGTTCTACAGAAATATGAGTCTATTTGAATACCTTGTGTTTAAATCCTTCTGACTTTTTTTTGTAATATATATTTAATATATATTTAATTTAAGGAATCAGACATGTGTTTTTGAACAAATAGGCTTATCTCATAAATGTACAGGCATGGCAGTGATAGAATTTTCAATTTTTTTAAAAGAGGTCGACAAGTATCTTTTTCTGAATTAGAATTCTGTGCAATAAATATATGCCCTATGCTCACCGAGTTGCTCCATATGACCAATCCATATCGTAAAGCTGAAACCACGAATGCATGATATGCCATTAGCGCTCTTTTTTCACCTATTGTTTTTGATACGCGTCTGAGGACAAATACATGTTTGATAATTTTCTTGCTAATTTTGTCAACATGTGACTTGAAGGACAAGTTGCTGTCTAAAGTAATACCAAGAAAATTTACAAGTTATGCTTCTTTAATATTCTCATTATGATAATTAACATGAATATCTTTTCCTTTCCCATTCTTATTATAATACTGCATATACATTGTTTTTTTTTATATTTACAGTCAGGTTATTTTCAGTAAGCCATTCGATTGTGTCCTTTACTATATTTTAATTGTATTGTTAGATGTAAAGTTAGATTATATTTGTTTGATTTGGTCTAGGTATACACCTAGATAGCGAACAACATTGAGCATATTAAGAGAACATGGAATTATGTCATCAGGGCAGGTGTGAATTTTTTAGGAAAGATTTGGTGGAGGGGATGATGGTTGGGATTTGTTGAAGCATACATAGTTGGTTTTGGAAATGTTTATTGACAATAAGTTATGCTTTAGCCAGTTCGATATTTTTAGGATTTCGTTATCAGCTTTGCAGAACACGCTTTGCCATGATGAGTCTTGTAAGTTCAGAGCTGTATCATCGGCATAGCCAATTATGTCAACGTCATCACCAGCTCTAAATAAATGTAACATGTTATTTATATAAATTAAGAAAAGCAGGAGTCCAAGAACGCTTCCTTGGGGTACGCCGCTCAGACCTTTTTGACGAACTTTTAATAAGCGATTGGGAGTCTAGGTGTTTATAATAGTACGTCAATGATTGTACTCGCAATATTAACCCGAAAATATGAAGACATGTTCCGAATGAGCCGATTCCCAACATATTTTAATCGATGCACTGATTACAGTTGCCATAATTGGTGACAGTCTTCAGATGAATAAAAAGTTACAATTAAATCGTTACCTCTGTGAATTGTTATCAAGTGCTTTTAAAAACTGGCCAACGTTGGTCATATAATTTTTTGATCTTATGTCTATAAAAGATTCGAAATCGAGCCGTTAAGCTTTATGTACATTGGTCATCACCTACCATAAGTACATCCTCGTTATTGATGGCAAGTATAATACCTATTATATTCCCACGCGGCAACAATGGGAAAGGCCTTATCTGCAGATCTTAGTGCACACACAACAATCACAAGTGCCGACTGCCGGTGACGCCAAGAAAACGTTAATATGACAAGGTTCCAATCCTGTTTCAACGCGCGGGGCTGTTATGATAAGAATCCAAGCCCCGGCTAACCTTATTTTTAGTATATGGTTGAACATCTGTGTCGATCTCTCGAGACCAACTGTCACTCAGCTTAATAACACAGATTTCTTTTTCCATCAGCATGTTCGTGGCACTCCGCGATTTTATTTTTGGCTTTCGAATGACTTGATCGTTGTTGTTGTTTGACAACGATTGCCCTCTGAAAACAAATCATTGAAGTAATAATCTCTTTGTTTTATTGTTATAATTAACATGTCTTCCGGGAATGCCCAAAAATCAATTAAAAGTTTTAATCTATGCCATGAAAGAATTGGTATCAACTTTATTGATATTCATAGTTATTGAAAATAATAACTTATTTTTGCGTTCTTAATCCTCAAACTAGATAAAAATCAAAATAGTAGGTAATTAGTAAATAAAAATAAATTAATATCGTAATAGAAAACTAAATATAAAAAATAATATAGTTGTTTTGTTCATGTTTGTCATTAACTATTAAATCTAATAGTAAAATGTTAAAGTCCACGTTGTTAAACAGAAAGGCAAATTTTAGAAATGCTTTTGTTTTGAATTAATTTATACGCAACAGTATTAACAGTTAGTAGTAACAGTTTTATACTTATACCTTTGTGTGCATTCAGAAACCGTTTCATACTGGGATCTCTTAGGATGCATTATAAACTCACAACTCTTAGTATTTCTGAAATAATAAATTTTAATAGAATTCGCTTCGACAAACAGCGCATTGCCAGGTATAACTTTAAGCCGTGCTTATTTCTAAGGCCGTAGTCACAAATATAGTAATAGAATAGTAGCATAACTCTGCGGTCTCCTTGAAATTTATACCTACGACTGGACAAGACGACGCGGACGGCGCTTGGACAGCGACTAGCGTCGGCGCTGCACGGCATGCTACTCTTTACGTACTCATTAGTTTTGACATTTGTTTTCCCAAAATTGCTTAGTGACCGTGTAAGTCATGCGTATGTGGGCGTATGTTGATTCGAGCGGTCTAATATGAAGTTGAAATACTGTTTTATTACTGTAGTGTGTAGTAGTGTTTAGCAATAGTCAATATTCATAAAACGTTGGTCGGAGTGAATGTGAATGATACACAAAGGCTCTCCGTCTAATGGTACAATCAGTAGACAACTTTCTTTTTAGTTTTCACTTATAATTTTCCTGTAGAAGCCCACTTATTATATATTCTATGGACTTAACACCACGGACTAGTATTTAAATGTTGTTGCAACATGTTTTTTTATGGAGGCTCACCGCCGCCTACAGTCTCTTGCAACCAGAGGAATTACAGGAGCGTTGCCGGCCTTATAGAAAAGCTTACGCGCTTTTTTGTAGGTACCCATGTCGTATCATCCCGGAAAAACCGCACAAGGAAGCTCATTCCACAGCTTTGTTGTAAGTGGAAGATAGTTCTAGAAAACCGCACTGTGGAGTAACGCCACACATCCAGATGTTGGATATGATATTCTAATTTGTGGCGTGCGAAGGTGTAATTCGGCGGCAGGAATCAAATATTGTGAAGCATATATCACATCTATACGATTTTTAATACCATATATATAGTTTGTAAAGGAAAAATGTTTTTAATACCTTCAGCTCATAAAATATATATAAATACAATTCTCAGTTATCTTACCTCAGACCAACATCCCCTTTGTAATTGTTGTTAATACATCGTCGACATCTGCGATTACTAAAATTAATTGATGAAAATTATTTAAATTTAAAATTCACATTAGGTACATATGCCTACATAAGAAACACAAATAAAATCCCTTTTTAATATTACTAATGACCAATATTTTTTATCAGATAAGCTTTAATATTTAATACGAAACAAGACGAAAAATGGGTATTAGGTACCTCTTCATCTTTTGAAATTTTATAGCGCAGGGCTCACACATTTCAAGTCTAGATTAAAAAAAGTTAATTAATACAGAATTGCAATAAGAGTCTTATGATATTTCCATGTGGCTTTCATTTGTTTAGTAAGAGCTTAATTATTAGTTTTTAATAATATCTAAAGAAATAATATATTTTTACTCTATGCCGAAGAAATTATTAGCATTTCCTTGAATGGTAAATACGAAAGGGGGGTACTGCGAAAAAATAATTACGAATAAATAGATTTGTAAAGAGAAGTAGATTTTATATTTTGATTATTTGATATTATATTTTGGGACCATGTGTTTATTTAGTAATAGAAAGTGAACTTTGATTAACTTTTTATAGAACGCCACAGACTTTTACAACCTGAAAACAACCAAGTTTAATTTGATACATAAAAATATTAGAAATAAAGAATTAAATCTTACGCCTTATGCATCATCATAGGCAAAATTTGCAATAGCAATTTCTATATGTTCTAATAAGAACAAGTAGAAAATTTTGCCTGTTAGACTTTGAGTTTGCCTCAACAGCTAACCAAACGATACGTTTGTATACAAATAGAGAGTTTCGTCTGAGCAAGTCGTTTTGACGTAGGGACTCTCTACTTCGGATTTTTGGTCAGAGATTTCAGATTGAAACTTTTTTCACCTGCCTTCTGGGACATTCTATCATCATCATTTCAGCCGGAAGACGTCCACTGCTGGACAAAGGCCGCCCCAAAGATCTCCACGACGATCGCTCCTGCGCTGCCCTCATCCAACCTATTCAAATGATCTTGGCCAGATCATCGGTCCATCTTGTGTGGGCCTACCAACTACGTTTTCCAGAACGTGCTCACCATTCGAGGACTTTACTGCCCCAACGGCCGTCCACACATGTTGTAATTTTCATTACGATGCACAGAAATAAAGGGATTTGGGGTAAATTATGAATGACGTGTGATGAAAAGTGGATCTTTACGAGCACCGCAAGCGGACATCACAAAAATTCTGAGCGGGACTACAATTGCGCTCGTCACCTTGACATATAAGATGTTAGTCTCATTTGCCCAGTAATTTCACTAGCTACACGCCCTTCAGACCGAAACACAGTGATGCTCACACATTACTGCTTCGTCCCGGAAGGCGCCGTTGTGGTACCCATTATCTAGCAAAGGATAAAAATTAGGTATAACTATTTTTGATATTCATTTATAAATAATAATAACATAAATAACTTTCTTAATAATACCACAGATTGGGAATGGAGCGATCAACTAGGCTATTCAATAGTACATTTTATTGTACGGTCTTACATTGTAATGATATTTTTATAAGAAAACAGAAGCCCGCTGATTTTCTTGCACCCGTTCTTCTCAGGTCTGAGGCATACCTACATTGTCGAATGGGTGAAACTTTCTCATAGAAGCAATACAAAAAGCCTTCATAGTTAGAAAGTGGGATGGCAGAAATGTAAACATAACGAGGGTAAATATTATAGTTAACCTTATAACAAAATGGTTGGAATAATTCAGTACTCAACGGCACCTTTAGCCACAAATTTAAAAATTAAAATACCTTTTCAACCTCTCGAGTCTCATCGCACATTGCTCGCATAGTCTAGAACAAAATATTTGGTGATTTATAATTATTAATCACGATATTTGGGGGGGTTGGATGGGCAGATGGTTGAGAAAGAGAAGTGGCAGTGGGCAGGGCACATTGCTAAATGGACAGAAGGCCGTTGGAGCAGTAAACTCCTCGAGTGGCGACCACGTACTGTAAGACGCTGTGTTGGTAGGCCCCCCACAAGATGGACCAACGATCTGGTCAAGATCGCCGGAATAGGTTGGATGAGGGCAACGCAGGACCAATCGTCGTGGAGATCTTTGTCCAGCAGTGGACGTCTTGGATAATGATGAATCACGATAAGCAGTGCACCGAAGTGTAAATCGCTTCAGCAAACGACTTAATTTAAAATGAGCGTGACATTTTTATGTAAGAGGAAGGCAAACAAATTTTCGTGTTACCTGATATTAAATGACAACAGCCGCTCACAGTCTCCAGCAACTCCAGAGGAATCACAGTAGCATTGCCGGACTTTTAGAAAGGTGTATGCGCTTTTTTGAAGGCAACTCTTATCGTTCTAGAAACGCCACGCTGGAAGGCTCATTTCATAGTTTGGTTGTACCTACGTGGGAGAAAGTTTCTTAAAAAGTGTACTGTATAAACAAACAACAGGGAGCTTGTTCCTACAATGGTGTGGTTAAAACCGCATTCGGATTTTAGGCTTCGGTTTAATAACGACCTTTATTATATTTAGTTATTTTCTAAACATTTAATTAAGTCTTCGAATTTAATATGTTTAGATTTAGTTCGATTCAATCTTACGTCTCTTCATCTGTGTGACTTAAATCAAAATGGCTCACTTGGAACTGTCTACGACAGCATGTGAAGATGCGTTTAGGTGACCCTGGGTATCTTCAAACTCTCTATATTTGATATCCAGCCACTTTGCGAAATCTGTATCGCTTGCATCGTCTGCATTGTTTTCACATTTCCCGAATATTTCACGCTCCTGTGGATCAAGTATTATTTTATTATTTTCTTTAAATAAATAACTTAAAACAAAACCATAAATCAATACGATAGGGGATATAAAAAGATCAAATTTCTGAAAAATCGGTTAATCGGTTAATCTAAACGAATTCTGGAAACTAAAATCCTGATCAAACTAAGTAATGGGGAGTCAGTACTATAGTAAAACATTAATTGTTATTATAATACTGATTATATATATGAGTATAGTTACACAATAATAAGAGAGTCACGTGAAGTTGAAGAAGTAGTCAATGAATTATACATAGAGGAAACATGAAAGTAGTTTGGTTGAATATATTATAGAGATAGCATAGCGCCGGAAATAGAGTACCAAGAATTAGAGAGCCTGAATGAAAATGATACTATGTTAGGACCGTGGCAAATGAAGACCTTTCTCTGGTCTTTGGGTGGAAAGTGATGATAAAATAATATTCGGAGCTGATGCAAGAGTAAAAAGGTTATGAATCGAAACTCTTTTGAAATATTCAAAATAGCTGCATGCATAAACAGCATTCGTGGAGAAGTTTGTAATTGAGTCAATTCCAGGCTAAGATCTATAAATAATAATAAATAAATAAACTTTATTTCACAAAAACAGAGGTTCACAACACTTAAATATATATGTACTACGTCTTAAAAATTAACTTATCTTAAATAAAATACAGTGTTGAATTGGAACTCTGATACCCATGATAAGATCTAACTTGTGTTATGGGTATCAGTGTTTGCGTAAATCAATTTATATTGGTTTAAGATAATAATAATAATAATTCATAATATATGTAGAATATTCCTATGTTGTAAACAGTATGTACTCAATAGTATTTTTAGTTTTATAAGTTACATATCTTCAGTTTCTGTGTATGTTTTTGATAGGAGGATATCTTCATTAAAATTTTATGACACTAGGTGTGCTAACAACGACTACCATTAACGTACCACCATCCAGATAATTATGGTTTCTGGTAAGTTGAGTGTAAAAACTTTTACAATATTTTTAGTAAAAATATAAAGTTAGACCTCAAAATGAGTACCTGTGTATACCATCGAAATGCTTTAACGAAACAATTGGGCGTTTGTTTTCTTCTCTCTTTACTTCGTTTTGATCGACGATTTGGCTGAAAATTGGATCGTGATTTGATTAAGAGAAATGTAAAAAGATGCACATTCTATTCAATTATAGAAAAATTGAGGCATTTACTCCAAAAATTCTATGGATCAAGTATAGAGTAAAAATCTAAAGCTTGAATTAAATCCAGGCTCCAGGCTCCTCACTAGTCGCTTAACGCCAATCGAAGTAAACGAGTTTGATGGTTTTTCTCACTAGGCTCGAGGAATATAATACGAAAAAACTTTTTTAACAAAAAACCAACCGACTTCAAGAACACTGGTGGATGGATGAACATGGATGACACCGACTCCAAAAATTACAATAATCGTAACTAGAAATAGATTTATTAATTAGATTGCATAAAAATACGCAAATATTTTTTTTTTGTTCATATTATATCATATTATTTTGGAACAGTGTATTTTAAGTCGGTTGTTTTTTTGTTAAATATTTTTTATTTTTGATTTTTAGTGAATTTGAAGTACACTAACTTACGCGCTTTGCAATTTGATTACAGACAGTTAGAAATTCTGCCACAGATCGTACCCTTACTATAAGTCGTTATGGAGTCCCATTGATCATAATATTCGACTACGATATTTACTTGACCATAACTATGTTATGGTAGATGACTTAAAAATAATAGCATTAAAAAAGATTCGATCGAGTATCGTTAATTTGCTGCTAAGAATTGAAGAGTTCCGTTAGTTTGCCGTGGATTCGGTAATCAGAACTTACCAAACAACCTTTGAACTATATCATCAAAATCGGTAGGCGCGATATTGAGTTATTCGTAAATTTTACATCCACATACATATAGCAAATTTAAGACTTGTACGGTTTTCTCATGGATGCCAGTGTCAGATCTTGACCAAATTACCAACAAATTTCAATGGGACCATACCGGAAGCACCTGCTTTCAAATAAAAAAAGAATCGTCAAAATCGGTTCACCCAGTCGAAAGTTTTGAGGTGACAAACCTAAAAAAAAAACATACCGACGAATTGAGAACCTCCTCCTTTTTGAAGTCAGTTAAAAATTGAATGAAATATTAATTGCGTCAGCTTTTAAAACAGAACCTCTGGGAAATCCAGCTAATGAACTCCATTACAACGAAGTCTAAAGCCTAAAATGATGGAAAAGGCTGTGAAATTATATATCTTAAAGACAACTTTTCCGTGAGAAGCAGTTTTAAAGCTATTTTTAAGGTGACATCCCCTCAACGTGGCAGTAAAATGACCAAGGCACCTAGCAACACAAACCACATCAAGTGCGGTCACCGTGTGTCCTAGCAAGTAGTCAGGGTGCAAGCCACTAAGCCTCTACATTATTTATCTAGGCGCTAAGCAAGCCGCAAGCCGCCTGTCTGGGTGGATGTAGCCCAAAGGAAGGTTCAAAGTATTCGTATTCATACTGACCACCTGAGCGTAGTAAACCAGTGGCTGCATCGTCCATGGTGTGGGATGATTCACATCATTAACATCGTACATGTATTCATCAAATTCAATAATGCTGGATGTTGGAGTTGGGTAGTACATTGTATAAGTTAAATTATTTATTTACCAATGGTATATTATATCACTACATATTTCGACAACTGTTCTGACATAATTGAGGACCACAGAGTAGCTAATTGTCAGCCTACCGCAACTCTCTAAGAATGAAGCGATGCACTCGATTGTATGAAACGTGCAGTTATTGATAGATTGACAGATGACGGCTATTATCTTGTAAAAACGGAGATAGCCGAAATCCACTACGTGTTAAGCAACTATTCGCTTTCAAACATCGTCGTCAGTCGCAATACTTTATTTACTTAGAATATTAATTCTAACATTATTTACTAATATTTCAAACTTATGTCAAATCACTGCACGTTTCATATTAAACTGAATTTAAATATTATGAACGTAGGCAGTCCCGCCTCTTATTGTGTAGTATATTATACCCCCTCTTGGCTAATTGTGTGCCTTAGATGAAATATTTGTAGCATAGGCAAAAACTGCGTTTCTTATAATGACTACAATTTATTTTATTTTATTTATTGTGGTAAACAAACAGTGAGACATTAGATCTTACTAACTAAAGTACATAAGGTATATATATATAAGCACCGTAAGCCACATATTAATTATAAAAGTTTAGAAAGGTAAACATTACAAGTTTAAAATTTAATAGATACAAAAAAGAGTGAAAACCGTACAACAAAACTCTTAATTTTAAACAATATAAAAGTTGATTAGTTATGATTTCAATGCTTGTACTATTTGATTTTTATACATTCCAGCTGACGTGCACAAAATATCAATATAATTAAAATTTACATTTTAAGCTTCACCAATTCGATATAACGGCAAGGTGGCAAAAAGTTGATGAGCTCTACGACAGTTAGGTAGAACTCGTAGGAACTTTGTACATAATCTTAAATCATCATATATCATAAAGCATCGTTATGTCAAGTTGTAAGCGCCTGTCCCTAAGTTATAATAAATTATAAACCTTTAAAAGCCGCTGATGATAATCATATTAGTGATGTCAGGGGCTTGCATTATTTGCGACTCCACCTCCGTCGAGTCGTCCACTGGCCGCGCGGTCCCTGTCATATCTAAATACTCGAAAAAGAGCATCAATAAATTCTTCAACACAAATATAATTATGTAACTAATTATATCATAATTATATTGCAAAATGTTCATATAAAGAGTATGTAATTTGGTTCTGAGTCCACGACAATTCTGCTAGTATAGACACAGATTGCATTTATCCATTATACGTCTTTGGAATTAATTAATATTAAGAAATATGACGTACATATCACCTACATTCATTCACGACAATCGATTGTTTTGATTTTCATTCTGTCACTCGCGTGCTTTCTAACGGTGTGATTAGTGTATTATATTTTCTAAAATACATAATTGATATTGGTCAAGTGAAAATGCAATGGCGGGAGCCACATCGAGAGCAAAGTTATTAGTGGAAGCTGCTCTTAATCACGTTGTTATCCCAAAACCGGGAAACAATGCTATTTACAAGGACAATAACCTCAAAAATGTTGAATATAAGTGTTATTTTCATTATTTCACTTGATAATTTGATGATATTGAAGTAAATACCTATATTATTATGACTTATTGAAGTTTTAAGTTGATCTGGAAGTGGCATAATGGTCTATGAATAGTTTATTGACAAATTTGGTTGCGCTTTACTGTTTTGTATGGAGAATTACGGTAACGGTTAAAATAAATGATATAAGCTTGGTTTTTAGTTTTTGTCGTTTGTTATTTTTTTTAATTCATTTTTTTACTTGCTTTTTGGTTGAAAATGGTGGCAAACTAGGCAATGATATAATGATAAAAAAAACAGAAGGGCAAAGGGGTTAAAAACAAGTTTAGTCACATTTGTTTGAAATTAAAAGACCTTTTTTCTGTCTATGGTTTTTCTTTTCATTAATTTTGTGTTCGCATGCCTTCATCTAAGTGCTCACAGCTTTTTTCTATCTCGCAGGCAAGCTATGTCCTGTTCCAGATCCTCGAGATGAATTTATCAACAGTTATGAAACTACTGAGCCATCTACTAAAGGTCAAGACATAAGTTTTAGAGGCAGTTATATGAACATTCCTTCCCCTGTAGGAGGGATAGATTTAGATATTATAGAGAATTCCATCAATGAACCTATAGAGTCTACTTTTCTCTCCTTACGAAATAAAAAGCTGTACATATAAATAGCCAAAATGGCGAAGATCTTTTTTTATTTTTTTATTTTTTCATGTAATCTACAGCGTTACAATTTATATATAATATAATTACATTATAAAGTAGAAAAATAAGGCCAAAGCTGACTACAGTATATAGGTATTAAACAAAAGAAGTAACAATTTGATTTAAACAAGCTAGAATAAGATAACAAAATATTTACAATTACTATAATAAGCTACTTAGCATTTATTGCGCACTACTTAAGCATTACTAAATAAGGTTACAGGAGTGTGTGTGCGTGTAGGTAAGGTTGTGTGTAGTGTATTTGAGGGTGTATGTAGTATGTGTGTGTGTGTTTTTGTGTGTGTTTGGATAATCATTGCAGTCGATGTATATTTCTTATTTCTTTTTTTAGCTGTATTTTGGACAAGCAAAACATATCTAAATTAAAATAAGCTTTATTGTAGGTGAGAGCCAGACGTTGCAGAACAGAGTTTTGTGTGTAATTGGTGTTAGCTTTTGGTACAGCCAGAAGATGCGTGTGACGAGTTCTAAATGATGGGACGTTCAATGACAAACTCGCTAATAAGGAGGGACAATCAATTTTACCATTTAGGATTGCTTGCAATAGCATTGCAGCATATCGCTTAGCTTTCTTCGATTCTCTAAAGTGTCAATTTCGTAGTGCTTACAAGCTTCTTCATAGCATGAAAAGTTTTTAAATTGCTTGAACGCTAGATACTGTAGGAATTGCTTTTGTTTGGATTCAATCCTTAGTTTGTGTATGATATAGTAAGGTGACCAGATGTTACTTGCATACTCAAGTGCAACTGTGAACATAACTGAAGTACAGACTTTTTATGCACTCTATGTTGCTGAAATTATTTGTTGCGCGTTTCATGATGAATCGCATTTTTTTTTTTGAGAGGAGGAAATACTGTTACGTATTTACGCCCCGGAACGGGGCGTAATATGTCGGACTCGAGTGTCCGCGTAAGCGGACGCCCCATACCGACTAAAACCTCCTCTGTGCTGTTAGCAGCCCTGGCTTTCACAGCGAAGTAGGACGTGGGCCGTGGAGGCCGCAAAGACTACGCAACAACAGTCGCGGGGCGTCTCCTAAGGAGAATCGAACCTCAGACCGGCTGTGTGCTTGTGGGAAGGAGAGAGAATGAAAATGAAAATGAAGATGAAATGAAGATGAAAAGATGAGAAGAACACACTCGCCGGCGAGTGTGGTGATGTTTAGTGTAATGTATGTAAGTGTGTGTGTATGTCTTTTTGATTGTATGTATGTATGTTTGTATGTGTGTAAGTAGTGTAAATGTTAGTGTGCATGTATGTTTGTGTTTGTGTCTGTTTGTGGAGTGTGTTTGTGGTTGTGTAAGTGGTGTATGTCAGTCCGTCAGTCAGTCCGTGTATTAGTGAGTGTAGTGACTATTACAGGACGAGGACTAACGTCTCGTCGGGTATCAATACAATGTGTGGTGTATCTAGGGTTCGGGCCGCTGGCCATCGTCAGAGTGACGAGTGCCAGTGGTTTGCGGTGGTTGACCGCGCCTACGCCTGCGAAGGCGGTGTGTGCGTGTCTGTGTCGGTGTTTGTGTGGGTGTCGCGTTCGCGATGGTGATGTCGTCATCCGGGTCTACCGTTACGTGTCTGGGACGTCTTATTGGGTTGAGACTATGGTGAAGGGGGGTGTACCCGCATGCCTTCCTAACCAAGATGTTGGGATGGTTAGGCGCCTTGTCAAAGTAGCGTCGCGAGATCTCTTTAAAGTGTTGAGCTATCGTCGGAAGCTCTAGGTCGCGGTGAAGGTCAACGTTTCGGATGAACCGCGGGGCTCCGGTTGCCATGCGCGTGAATTTATTTTGAACTACTTGCAAACGACGTAAGTAGCTCGGTCGGGTGTGCGCGAAAACGACGCTTGCGTATGACAGTATGGGCCGTACGATGGTTTTGTACAGCGTCACTTTGTGTTTGAGCTGAGATGAATTGCAGCTGCTTATATGCTTTATCTGCTACGATATTAACCTGGTCATTCATAGAAAGCTTAGTATCAATTTTGACTCCCAAGTCTCTAACTGAGCTCACTTTAGATATTGATACGCCGTTTGTCTTGTGATCGAAAAGTATTGCTTTTACTTAACGTGTCAATGGTATGTAGTGGCATTTTTTAACGTTAACGACAATCCTATTATTTCTATAATATTCAGACAAAGCATTCAGGTCTGTTTGCAACTTGCAACAGTCATCAATGTCACGTATTTTGAGGAAGATTTTTTTGTCGTCTACGAACATTAAATGTTGCCTGTGAGTAAAGCAGCTTCCTATATCGAATAAATAGGCATTATACAAAAGCGGGCCTAGGATTGATAGTGCCTTGTGGCACACCTGATGGTATTGACACGAAGTCGCTTCTGGCGCTACCCGTCACAACAGCCTGCATACGATTCGTGATATATGAGGTGAACCATCTGTGCAGATTCCCACAAATTCCGAGTGCATTTAACTTCTGGAGTAATATTATGTGATCCACACGATCCAATGCTTTTTCGAAGTTTGTGTAGATCACATCTACCTGATACCCCTCATCCATGCACTTTAATACGTAATCGGTGAATACCGCCAAGTTAGTCACGGTGGAACGATCCTTCATAAAACCATGTTGTTCGAAGGGGATAGAACTAGCAATTGTTGGGGTAATGCTAATGCCGTTTGCAGATAACTGTCTCAAATAGTTTGCTTATGCCATTGAGGATTGATATTGGCCGGTAGTTCTCAATTTTAGTTTTTGATCTACTTTTATGAATGGGAACTATTAAAGCTTCTTTCCATTTATCTGGGAAGACGCAGAAAACGTTAAGGGATAGATTAAAGATTATGGAAAGGGGCTTAGCCAACGAAGAAGCACATTTATGCAGAAAAATTTAGGGAATGCCATCGCTACCGGCTCCCTTATTTGTATCCAACGACTTTAGCAATTTGAGAGTTTCATCTTCTCGAATAATAATATTGCATATCGTTTTGTTGTTATGTTTGTGAAACTTGGCGCATCGTTTGAATTTGCTGGTTTTACGAATACGCTTTCAAAGTATTTACTAAAGCCATTGCATACTGAGATTTCATCGGAATATATAGATTGTCCCAACGTGAGTTTTACAGGATACCCATTGTTATTGTTTTTGAGTGATTTTATGTAGGAGTAAACGACTTTAGGATCTTTACGAATATATTCTTGCATGCGCTCTGTATAATCTGTAAAGCACTTTTCTTGAATAATTTTTTGTCTTGACCTGAGTATCACAATTTCATCATAGTCGCGAGGATTGTTAGTTTCCTTCCAATTTCTATGTTTTTTAAGCTTTTCCTTTACTATGTGAATCAGTGATTTAGAGTACCATACAGGGAATTTAGATTTGGACTTAACTTTAACTGGCATGTAGTTGTCTATAGATTCTTTTAAGCAAGCCTAAAAAATATCGGTAATGTCGTTAATTGAATCCGCTGATAGAATTTCATCCCACTTAATTGAGGACAAAGTATCGTTTATTTTAGTGTAATCACCTTTAAAAAAATTTGGGCCTTTAGTAGGTTTACGCTGTGTATTACAAATTAGCTAGTTAGACAGATCAAATTCAAGGCATGGATGGTATTTATCTTCAGAGACAAGAGGCAAGGAGCAGTGGTTAACTTCAAAATCGATGTTACTAAACAAGAGGTCCAACGTATTTTGTTTGCAATTACAAATTGTATTCTGCTGTTTCAGGCCTGCCAAATTGCATATGTCGTAGAAATTCAGAAATGCATTTTGTAGTTCTACTGAACCTCTGCTCTGAATAGCTGGCCCGGACTCAGACCGTGTAATGTTAGGCAGATTAAAGTCACCAGTAAGGAGTACGTAGTCATTAGGATATAGAGAAATTATTTCAGAAAGACGGGTTGAGATGGAATTGATGCGAGCAGGTAAGAGGTTGTCTGGTGGCGCATAAATTAAGCCCATGTGGACATTGCGTCTTCCTTGAATGTGAAGAGTTTCTGCTGGTATGGTCGCCCATACAGACTCGACGCGAGGGCAATCCCAATCGGGTTGATGTAAGATTTGCAAATTTTTAGAAGCACATAATAATACTCCACCGCCTAATGTCTTTTTGGAGGTTTCAGGATTTCGATCATGACGCAAGATATCGTATCTACTATCGCAAATTTCACGGTCGTTGATACTACTAGTTAACCAAGACTCTGTGATAAGGATTAAGTTGAAATTATGATTTTGAATATTAAGACGTACTTCTTCAGTTTTGGTACGTAAGCCACGCACATTTTGATATAAGACACTTAAAGGATTAACGCCTGTGAGTTTAGAGAATGTACCAATATATTATAATAATAAAAAATTGTAGGGATATGATTATTTAATGAGTAATGTGCGTGGTTTTGATTTATGACTGTTCCTAAGATGATATTGTAATATCTGGCGGTTATATTAAGCTTGTGCGATGATAATTGTTGTTGAAAGTGTAGTGAAATATGTTTGTTGTGGTGTGTTTTCGTGTTTGTGTTTAATGTGGATGTAGCATGAGACATTTTGTAGAAGATCACTTCAACTTGATCAGATCGTTTTCCGTTCGTATGCTTATTCTATTTGATTCTATATGATTCTTCGTTTTTTCGTAAAAAAATGTTGTAGTTCCTAACCCATACAAACTTGAATGCTTCTTTTTGTGCGAAACTTTTAGTTTTTTTAAGAAGCTGTTTGTTTTCTGGTGTCAGGTGCTCGTTCACGAAAAATTTTTTCTCCAGTCCACTGAACCCTATATCTTTTGTGCAAATACCCTTTTATTATTTTTAAACCCGACAGTTATTTATCTTTACACATTCGGTCCCTCATTTCACAACAATGGGTTTAGGCCTTCCTGCTGTGGGTCTCTGGGGCTGGATACGGTGCGCAAATTAGATGTCATCTGGCTTGAGTTCGACGCCGGCGTACTCCACTATTTTCAACACTAGATCGGTGGGCGATTCGCTAGTCATCTGGGGCAGTCCTACGATTTCTAGATTATTAATTCTACCCTGTTGCTGTTGCCTACCAAACTGAGAGCGTAAGTCGGAAAGCTGATCCTCAGAAAAGGTGACACGAGCTTGTAACGTGCATACATCGCTTTTTAGCTGGTCATTTTCTGACTGTAGATGATTTTGTGCAACCTGAAGTTGGGAGAGCTCTGAAGACAAAGAAACTATTTCATTTTTTAGTTCAGTAAAGACTGTCGATTTCAATTCTTCAACAATTTCATCCTTAATTGTTTTCAACTTAGCGTCTAAGATACTTTCAAAACGACCAATTAACATAGAATTGGCGGCTGTAGTTGCCTTTGGGTCGTCACAAACGGATATCGTCGGATCGGCAGAGTCAGTGCGTGTCAAGCGTGCTACTTTACTCGATTTGTCTGCGCGGATCGGTGTGTTACTATTGTCTCCGCCTTTCCTTGCAATTGCCACACAGTTTGGGCACTTCCATTGTGGTCTAGACGATGTCGAGTCCCCCGTAAATCGGACGCATTCGGAATGAAACATGCAATTGCATTGAGTACATTTTATACGTTTTACGGTAACACTAATGTGCTCTCTACACGCTTCACAAGTTCCAACCATATTTTTGTGACGGTTTCGATGTAGTTATTATTGATAAAGTCCAAATTAAAATAAAAATGGAAAAGAAAATCTTGACCGACGGGTGTGATACGAACCACGGCCCTGCGGATCTCAAGTATACTTTAGATACCGATACGCCACAGACGCGGTTATCGAACTGACGAAATTAATAGTATAAATGAGAATTATTTGTGATTCAAACGGGTGACGTGTGCTCTTATTTGTGGTTACCCTCTGTTTGATAGACACAGATTCAATTGATAACTTCACATAGTGAGTTAATAAACTTTTGGAATTGATATTATCACAGTGTCTATAGTAAAATTTAACAATTCACATGTAATGCAGACATAATGGAACAAGTTTAATTTCAATGTAAATGTGAACAGTTCAACACTTCTTTATTGTCTTCTAAACTATTGTAATATATTATTCTGTACTATAATTACTCTTCTATATTATTATTACGTGGTTTCAATAGGTCGTTACGCTAACACACGCTACGTTACACTCCAATATTTTACTTCTTTCTTCGGGTAGTGATGATATTTTTATTCCGGAAAGTCCCTCGAGCTCTAGTTCTTGTAGCATAAGCGAGCATGCTGATAGTACAGGGAAATAATATCTTATTATTCCCTCTACTAGTAGCCAACACCAACGTGAAAATTTGGAGGAAACTAATGTGCCAAAAAAATGTAAGATATTCCCACCCAAAGTAAGCAAATTCAAAAAACGCCCCAGAAATGAATTATCAGGGAAGAAAAAGTCCGCAGCTATAGCTAGAGCACAGGGAAAGGGATATAAGAATTACAAAGGAGAGGCAGTTCCGAAAAAAAACATTCAGGAAGGGATTTTATGTCACGAGAAATGCAGTCTTAAATGCTCCAGTAACTTTCACTTAAAGATCGGCAATCTATTTTAAGCGGCTATTATTCAATGGATTCTAATAGTAAGAATGCCTTATTATTCAACAGTATTGTGAGTAAGCCTGTTGCAAGACCACGCAGTAACGCTAGAAAGCATAAATCTGCTTCGTACAAGTTTTATGTGAAAAACCAGGGAATTACGAAAGAAGTATGCAAGTAGGTTTGTGTGGAATATAACATATAGGTCGCAAAAAAAATTGATCTCATTATAAAAGATAACAAGGATGGACTTTCAGCACCAAAAGCAGATAGGAGAGGTTGACATCAGAATCGTCCACACAAGATGGATGATGACGTTACCCAACGTATCAAAGCACACATATCGAGTTTTCCTGCTGAACAGTCTCATTACTCCCGAAACAAAAATATGTACACACTTTATTTGTCACCATTGCTGAATGTGACGAAGATGCGTACCTGACAATGTGTCAAAATGAGGACTTACCTGACAAATATCGCGTCAAGAAAAGTTCATATAACAAAATTATTGTAACAGAATTTTATTTGTCTTTTGGTTACCCAAGGAGTGATACTTGTGCTACATGCGATGCTGGAGAATCAAATGATGAACATAAGTCAAATTATTATGCTGCTGTTGAAACAATGAAAATCGACAGGAAAGAACCAACCCGGAATGAAGACATTGTGTACATTACGATTGATTTACAACAAACAATGCCGTTGCTAAAACTGACAACTACAAAAGCGTTCTACTTACGCCAACTGTGATTTTATAATCTAGGTATTCATGTTAATGATGGAGGAAAGGAAAAAGCCGTCTGTTGTACATGGACTGAAGATGTAGCGGATCGTGGAAGTTTTGAAGTCGCAAGCGCACTTCTAAGATTTGTGGAGGTCTATCCAAGTTGCCAAAACAAAGATCACTTATTGATTTGGTCAGATTCATGCGCTGAACAAAACAAAAACTTTAATATGATTGCACTTTATCAATATCTTATCTTAAAAGGATATTTCAAATTAATTGACCACAAGTTTCCTGTGTTTCTCGTAATAATACTGTGATCGATATGACTGAAAATTTCAGGAAAATTGGTGAGCTACAGGAGAAACTAAATTTGATTAACAGGAAAAAAGATGTCAACAATAGAAAAGTAAGTTTTAGGGATGGTATTAAATGGATACGCGTGGATGATTATACAAAGAAACATCCGACGAATTGACACCCTTCAAAGAGCTACCTTTTTTTTGGAAAAAATGGGAAAATATGCGGTAAATATGGTACTGTATCATCGGAAAAAAAAGAGAATGTCCGAGACCAACTTAAGTATGTGAAGCCAGAATATCGCTACTTTTATGAGTCCATTTTAAGCCAGAAGTAATATTTTTATTTTATGAAGACATTGCACACAAGTGATCTCTGCTAAAAGTTTACGTTTTTATTTAGGTATAAGAAAAATTAGGACAATGTTTACCTATATTCCTATAAAACCTAATTTTTAATAGTGAAGAGTGCTGTAAAGTTTCCTTTTGTTTATGGAAAAAGGAGTTATGTTCAGTTTTTTTTAAATTATATAATAATAATTATAATATGTGTTTAATTGCTATCACACCATAAGTATTTGACGTTATTTACACAATTTCGAATCATAGTTTAGTACAAAAATCAGTTTCGTAGCGACCTAGGTCAAAAAATAAAATTAAAATTTTAATCTCGATTTACTCCAATTTAGAATTATGTGACTTATCACTTTCATACACTTACGTCTTCAATTATTATGATACATATTAACAGATAAACATAATATTGATATGGATAGTTTTGAAATGCACTTATGGGTAACTTTTTAAATTATTGTTTTTAATTTATAGTCATTAGACTTTATGAAATAGTTATATAGCTGACTATAGTTAAGGTTTGATCTATACTCAATACTATAATATGTAATAATAGACATATAAATACAAACGGTCTCTTGTCTCTTGGTGCCCGCAACTTGCTATTTTGAACATATTCAAAGAATATAAACGTCACGTTAAGCGAATTTTACTTATATATAACCCATATAATATGAATAAAATTCGTCTTACAGTCAAAATTCTATTATACATTTAATGAGTTAACCAAGCCATAAAAAAACTGTTTTGTTTAGGCTAATAATGCTGTTTCCATGTTAATTGTTATATGTTAGTGAAAACTTCTTTAGCCGCGTTGGGCACTTTTTGAATGGGTGAAATCACGTCACCGAAATGCTTATAGCAGTATATCTGTAGCTATACAGCTGACGTATTGTGCAACATTAGTGCTGTGTACATCTTATAGGTGAAATTGAATGGATTTAGTGTTCAATGTGTATATACATTGTTGAAATAGTGTTTCCCTTTTTTTATGACAGTAAGGGACGAGACGAGCGGGACGTTCAGCTGATGGTATTAATTCGCCCTGCCCATAACAATGCAGTGCCGCTCAGGATTCTTGAGGAACCGAAAAATTCTCAAAAACACTACAATTTCGCTTGTCACCTTAAGACATACACACCTTGACTGCAGAAAAAAGCGGCATTGTGGTACCTATAATCTAGCCGGCATATTATGCAAAGGAGCCTTCCACTGGTAATATTTATGTATAATTAATAGGTGTATTATTTAAAATAAGTTTCAAAAATAAATTGAAATTAATAATAATTTTTTTTATTATGGATTTTCAAATTTAAATATTAAAAGTTCTGAGTAATATTTTTTTTAAATTATTTAATTATTATTTAGTCTTTTATTTGTTTTTATTTTAATTACTATTTGAATTACAACTGCTCTGGCCCTACAAAACATTGCTGCAACTTAAATATTTTTGAAACTCGTTTATAATGGAAACTCCGATCATGTCCCGTTACTTCACAAACGTATTTTGTCGAGGTTCATATAATATGGATTGCCTTGCACAGAGTGGGTATGAACCGTCGGTAATGTCGCTAGGTTTCAGACGTATGTTCGTATTTCGTTTTATTGATACATAAACTAACACAATCTCCTGTCGAATTTATCTCTGTTAAGATCCTTGGAAGTTTAGTAACGTTCTTTATAATATATTATAACGTGTACAACACTACCTACTGATATACATAACGTCATGGCCATATAGATTCAAATTGATCTCGTCTTAAGCTTTAGACAACATATTAAGTCTATATGTCTATCATGGTATTGTTAACGTGGTGTATTATAACTTTGTTTCATATTGACATTACTAAGGGCTACTCAAATCAGCTGTTCACAATACCACATTTAGGATACGATGAATCTAAAGGTGAGCACACACCACAAACAATAATATCATCCTTTTGTATCCTCATGTTTTTGTCAGCAGTCACATTTCATCGGAACTACTCCGCGTACAGCCAAAGTTGTTTACACAAATCAACTTCTTTGCGCTGGGTTTTCAAACCGTCGTACGATAGTTTGTGTCCCCATTTCATAAAAAACCTTCGGTTAATTTGTGATACGAGTATACATGTGTTGTGAAATGTGAAATGTGTCATTTTATTATGGTAATATAACTTTACGAGTATGATATAGTCGATGGTCAAATAGTCAATAGGACTATGTATGTAAGCATCAAAGACTTGTGAGTCATATTTGATCATAAACTGAACTTTCATGACCATGTTATTGCTCTGGCAAGAGAACTTCACAGGCGCCTCGGCTTCATTCTTACAAATGCAAGGGATTTTTACCACGCAAATATCATCCGCCTGATCTACAGCGCACTAGTTATATCAAAGTTAGAATCTAGCGCCGGCATGTGGAACCCGTATGAAGGTATTTCTGAGGTACCTTTATAAACAGATATACGGATATTATCCTTACCTATATCCAACCAAATATCTTCTGGATTCTAATTGGGTGAATTATAATTCTTCGGAAGTTCGGCGGAAGTACCGACAGCTTACTACTGCCTGTAAAGCTTTTCATGGTAATCGTACCATGCTCCCGAGTTAAGTGATAACCTGTGTCGGTTTTTTGGTTCGAACAAATACCTTCGTAACCGTGGGCATGAACTGTTTGTGGTTTCACAGAGGCGTATATTAATGCACGCACAGTCACCTGTACCCCGCACAGTCACCTGTACCCCGCACAGTCACCTGTACCCCGCACAGTCACCTGTACCCTGCACCCTCACCGCGCTCAACGTTCACCTGAACGCATACCCTGAGTGTGACTTGGTCGCGGATGGATGGACAGGATTAATGTCAAAATGACTGAAGTACTGTGAGCGAGTTGAATATGTGAATTAAAAATGAATTATCTGTAATTAATGTTATTGGTGTATTAAATGAAGCTACAGATGCTACAGTTCGTCATAATTTAACAGAGTTCACGTGTGCTACTTATGAAGGAGTCGAAAGGGTTGGTCGCAAGCAAAATAACTCAATTGGAGAGAAATTAAGTAAATTAATAACGTCGATATCAACTGCAACCACAATGAAGATATCTCAACAAACTAAAGGTAAAACTAACTAGATTTGAGCTCAATTGGGAAATGGTATCAACATTCTGTACAATAAGTATTTATGGTTTACTATTCGGTTGACTGTTGTGTTGTGGAAATCCTTTTAAGTGTAGCACCAAATTACGAGTTTACCTATCCGCTGATTGTCATAAAACAACTCTTTGCGATGACGTTTTATAGTAACGATTATATTTTAAAAACTTAAAATGTAATACATATTTTATTCTTTTAAATAAAACACCTTTTAAAAGATTAAATTACACGCGGTAATTGTAAATGTCTTTTTTCATTAGATTTTTGGGTAAAATAACATTTTCTATATTATTTTAGTTAACCCGACGTTCGTGACCTTGTCAGATCAGGTTAACTGAAATAATAATAAAAATGTAACTTTTACACAAAAATCTTACGTAAAAACACAGTTACAATTACCGCGTGTAAAATAATCCTTTAAAAGTGTTTTATTTAAATGTGTAACACTCGCGTGAATCAAACAAAAACATATTTTCTTTTCAGATCCCTATGTAACTTTTATATTTGAAATGAATAGCATTCTTTTCGGAAGAGAATCCGTTAAAGGTGAGTTTCATATTTTATGTGAGCTGTTGTTGTAGGTACTACCAAATGTAGGTTTTCCCGCTCAGGATTCTTCTTCACTAGCCAGCCACGGCGCCCTTCAGACCGAAACAATAATGTTTACACATTACTGCTTAACGGCAGAAATAGGCGCCGTTGTGGTACCCATAATCAAACCGGCTTCCTGTGCAAAGGAACCACCCACTGGTGGTATCCATAATCTAGCCGGCATCCTGTGTAAAGGTGCCTCCCACTGGTAATATTTGAGAATACTAAGAGGAAATCAGAATTAGCTTTAATTTAGTTTCGAGGAAAGTTACAAGACTAGTATTATAATATCTGAGTGATTTATATTTATAAATTCATAAATTTACTAGATGAATGGTCGCGATCTTAAGTGTCAATGTCTATTTCTTTTTTTAGTTTTTTTGTTTATTATATTAGTTTTTCACTGAACACTTTGTTATTTCGTGGCGTTATACTTAAAGCGTGGTAAACACAAATGAAACAGAGTTTTGCTTCAGACAATTTTTGAGCATGATAGTGAGTCTAGTTGTTTATCGTAGGTCTATGATTTGTCAAAACTAAAACTGTAATTTAAAACAGTTAATTAAATGTTCATTGTTATAGTTTATGACGAACGATTGAGATCAAATTTCTCAGCTATTGAGGACGACTTCCAAATACATGCCCCGAATGGAAAACTATTTAGGTAAAATAAAAAACAATTGTATTAATTTTTAGCTTTTATTGAGCAACTCCTTAAAGGGTTGAATACGGAGCTGCTTCGAATGTGGGCAGGCTCCACATATTTATTTGAGTCATGTAGCACATTTACGACGGGGGATATGCGATGCTATATTATTCATCATCATATAAGCCGGAAGACGTCCACTGCTGGACAAAGTCCTTCCCAAAGATCTCCACGACAATCGGTCCTGCGCTGCCCTCATCCAACCTAGTCCGACGATCTTGACCAGATCATCGTTCCATCTTGTGGGGGACCTACCAACACTGTGTCTTGCGGTACATGGTCACCATTCAAGGACTTGCTGACCCAATGGCCATCTGTCCGTCGAACTATATGCCCTGCTCACTGCCACATCAGTTTTGCAATCGTTTGGGCTATGTTGGTAACTCTGGTTCTCCTATGGATCTCCTCATTTCTGCTTCAATCTGACAGGGCAACTGCGAGGATAGCTCTTTCCATTCCTCTTTGAGCGATCATGACAGTTCAGCTTTCTCATCAGGTTCACAGTAAGTGAGCATGTCTGTGTACCGCAAGTCGTCACTGGCAACATACACTGGTTACTTCTTGCTTTAATATTCATAATATTAAGGAGCTTAATGCCTATCAAAATAGGTGACATTAACTGTAGGCACGCTTTCCTTATTAAACTTGCTGTTATCTCTATTGAAGATATTCTTTTCTCATATCTTCTCTTATATTTTAAGTCTGTGGTATAAAAGTATATTATCGTATTTTGCAATCTTAAATCCTAGATGAAAATATCAGCAAGGCACCGCAGTAATATATTGCTATCTTTTTTGTCACAGGAGTGAGTTATTTCTAAACAGAAGCGGAGTTCACCTGCCTTTGCCAGAATACATGCATCCAGGCTATTGTCAGCTGGAAATAACGGATGACTACATGCAAACAGCTGTTAACGCCCTCGCCATATTCCTTAACGGTGATCTCGATGACATAGCACGTATCCCAGGAGATTACATTCTACGTTCTGTATGCTTATTTTTTAACTTTATTATCACTACTATTGCTGTCATCTCTCGTCTGGCGCACCCCAGGATAAGCTAGAACCATTTGACCGCGTGCAGCGATCTCCACCTTCGCACAACATGCCACAAATTAGGATATCACCCCCACCATCTTGATGTGTGGCGTCCTCTATAGTGCGGTTCTTTCTTCCACATACAACAAAGCTGTGCAATGAGCTTCCTTGTGCGGTGTTTCTGGTACGATACGACATGGTACGCGTACACCTTTCTTAACAGCTGGCAACGCTTCTGTGTGTCCTTTGGTGTTGCAAGAGAATGTGGGCGGCGGTGATCACTAAATACCAGATGACCCGTACGCTCATTTGTCTTCCTTCTCCATAAAAAAACTAAAATTAAAAAGCTGAAATCCGTGAATGGTGGAATTCTTGGTATATTATGGTATAAACGGGCTAGTATCCGCATCTCGATGACTATGCGCCTATAAATTCCACCTAAACCTGGACGATGCAAATGTGCAGGCGTATGCGCGTAAACATTTCTTAAAGGCCAGCAACGCTCCTGTGATTCCTCTAGTGTTGCAACAGAATGTGAACGGCGTTGATCATTTCGACTCAACAATAGCAAATTACAAGAAAAAGTTTGAATATCATCGTCCCTCTAATACGTGAGCAAGTCATGTGCAAATATACCTACAAGTATGAAGTAATTGACATGGATTTTGGTTGAAAATTATGTTCGAAGGTTACATACCTTTTAGATACACGCAAATGAAACTTTTATAAACCGTATATCTGTTGTTATTCCTGATATATATATTTTGTTTTCAGGCGAGGACGATTTCAATGCTGATTTTGCCACGCGAGAAACTTGCAATGACGTGGTTCATTGTAAAAGGCAAAACACACGCAATTGACGTTACATACGAAACCCTGGCTCGGTTTCATCCACTGTTTAAGTATGTAGGTGGCAAAGAAATAGCGCGGCTCAATCTCAGTGACCCGCGCATCTTGAACTACATCGGGACACATCCGGACCTCGACAGACATCAGGTATACTGCTGGCGCAATTATCATTGAGGGAGTTCCAAATATCTGCTTAGTACGATTCCTGGCGCCAAATCCTGGTACCACACCACACGCCACAAACAAGGAATGTTCTTCGTACAATCAGACAGTGAAACCTGTCCCGCGTTTCTAGGTCGATACGAAAGGGAACCTTTCAATAAAATACACTAGCGTTTAGATGAGGTGACACTCCAAAAATACGAGGCTAGTTTAGATTTGTCAATATGTGCGTTCAATACGCAAAATGGACTCAAGTGAGTGCTTTAATTGCGCAAACAGGAGCTCATGTAAAATATAATAAATAATATACCAAAGTCTAAAAGAAGAATTTGCCAAAGAACTTACGGAGATTAATATTTATACTTATACATCTTAGGTTGGTGTGGTTGCCAGCGCATACATAAAGTTGAATAAAAACTGGCAACATCCTGAATATCTGAACATGATGAACAATCTCCTGTGTGGCGTGCCAATGACGTTAATGAGGAAACTTCCTGAGAGTACCTTTTTACGACTTTCTCAGCAGGTGTGTGTTTCTTGTTCATTATATGGTATTCCTTTAATTAAAGTTTCTCTTGGTATCATCATTAGGCGTGTTAGGTAATATAAATGTTAATTTTATATGCATAAGGCTATTTTGGTTTCAACTTTCAGACTCACCATCTGGATGTGTGGCGGTCCTCCACAGTGCAGTTTTCAAGGAGCTTTTTTTCACGTACTACAAAGCTGTGGAATGAGCTACCTTGTGTGTGGCTTCCGGGACGATACATTACATAGTTCCGGTCCTTACCCACTATCATAAAATGTATAATAAGTTACCAAAACCACCAATATTAACAAATTCATAAGTTCTTTGAAAAAGTTACTTTTGGAAAGAAGTACTATCCTAATAATGAATACTCAGAGGAAAAAAATATTTGAATGTGTGCCCCTCTGTTGTTCATTGCTATACCTTACGAGGTGCATGTGATAATTTAGTCGACAATTTTGTTTAGTAGTCGCATGTAACGCAATTTAAATAAATAAAATAAAATGTCATTTCATTTTGAATATCAGTCCTACAAACATACGTATACCTGATGGTATGTGATCAATGGTCGCAGCAACAGAACAATTACAGAAGTGCTGTCAGCTTTTAAGGAAGTTTGTTTTCCTTTTATTATAAAGCCCTTAAATAAAACATATTATCATTTTAATTACTATTCCATTCTACCTATAGTAGCTTCCGTGGAAGGGGCACCACAATTCGGCCAAAGTCACGTTTAAACGTAGACCACCAAAAATAATGTATGCATTTTTCCAGTGTTAGCGAGTTCAATGTTTTTGAATGGAGTTCTCCTTGAAGTTGGAGTGCATTATTTACCTTTATTTAATTTTGTGAGTTTATCACTTTAAGCATTTATTAAGGGAAGCGTTCGGCTTCAATTTGACTGCTGGAAGCCGACATCCCCCACCAGTCATTACGTCAAAATCCACCCGCATCATGTTAACGTCTGTCACTATACCACCGCGTATTCTGTAAGAAATTTCTTGCGTCACACAGCCACTTTGTAGAATCAATTACCGGCTGCTATTTTCCCGATCGATATGACTCAGGGACCTTCAAAAATAATATAGAATATGCTTTCACCTTAAAGGTCGTCAACACACAACAGGTCAATCCCCTGGTGCTGCGGATGTCCACTGGCCCGGGCGGTTGCCTCACCGCTCCCCATCACGAGCCTCTTGCTCGTTTGCCAGCTTCTATATACAGGGGCGAGGCCGGACAGATGGTCGGGATCCTCCTGGTTGTCCATTGTTGTGGGCGTTGAACACGATACCAAGTGAAACAGTGTAACATACACACGGTATAAAACCAGTCAATCCAAAGTTTTCAGTAAGCAGTTTACAATCGTAGAAGTAGGATCACTTCACTAACACAGCGATTACGTTATAAGATCGCGGTGTTCCCGGCGTGCGCGTGCGACACAACCGCCTCGCTCGATAGTTTTTCCCCGACTGCCCAATGACCTGCCTGCCCAGTGCCCGGCTGCTCTCGCCCGTACTCGCACTGCACTCCAATCACACCCGAGCCAAGACGAATACCGCATCATGTTCATATTCGCTTCTTAGATCGATGTTATTGACCACGAAGTATATCAAAAAAGTAACTGTTTATAATATATCTTCAATTTACAGTTCTTCTATCACATACGTGCGTGTGACCCCCTACAGCGTCGGTTCTATCTGGCACTGATGACTCAAACGCAGGTATTTTCATTTAAAGGTTCTTAAAACCCTGTAAATCTAGATTTACAAGAGCGACATCTCAAGTCAATTTCCTAATATACAAATTGATGAGCAGGCTTGAGCAGGTTATCAACTGTAAAGTAGATCCTGTAGATGAAGCCACAACCTGAGAGTTGAACAATGCAAACAGAATTTTATAACGAGGCGGTACTCGAACGGTTAGCTCAGTCGATTAGAGCACTGGCACGGAACGCCGGAGGTCGTAGGTTCGAATCCCGCATCGTTCATAAAATTTTGTTTTTCAAATTTTATTTGTGTATTAATCCTGTGTTAGTGAGGGTTATCACTTAAAAACATAACATATTGTTTAAATAAAGAAATGATAGAAAAGTCACTTCTTTTAATAGGTACTCGAACGGTTAGCTCAGTCGATTAGAGCACTGGCACGGAACGCCGGAGGTCGTAGGTTCGAATCCCGCATCGTTCATAAAATTTTGTTTTTCAAATTTTATTTGTGTATTAATCCTGTGTTAGTGAGGGTTATCACTTAAAAACATAACATATTGTTTAAATAAAGAAATGATAGAAAAGTCACTTCTTTTAATAATAGAGTTACAAATTACATGGGTTTTAATTATTTTAAAAGTATTTGGTTTAAATATTATTATTTGTCCCACCTTGAAACACTGTAAGGCTATATTGCCTTGAACTGTGATATTGTGCTTATTTTTTTTTCAGGTGTTAGGAAAGTCCTACAGCTGGACTGCACGCGAAGTAGCGCGACTGGGATTATTGTTGACTGAAGTAAGGGGACCTGATCTAGCTGCTATTAATCCAAGCGCTATGGTGGGGCTGTCAAGCCATGTAAGTTATATAACACAATAGAGCATATAAACCAGTAAAAGAAAGTTTAAAACAAAGCTTAAAACATATTATAATCAACACAACAAATTATAGTTTTGTAATTTTAATCAAAATTTAAAATGTATATTATTATACAGTAGTTATAAACCGCTGGATACTCGACGTTCAATATGTTTGATCGTGTTCAACATCTGTCGCTGTCGTTATCGTAACATTTAACGTAAACGTTGACATATTCTAACAAATTTGATTTTGATCCTTTTATTCATACTTTTCCATGAAAGCTTCGACAGATATTTGAAAAATTCTATTGTTCAAGTAAACTTTGTATGCTATGTATTGCGAGCGTGCTAAAATGTATTGCTGAAATCGCTTTGTCTTGAATCAAGATTGACGTTTCAATAAGTGACAATAAGCAAAAAATAGGGTACAACCTTAGATTAAGGATGGGTCTCCATTGCGCTCCAACTAGATACCGCAAGCGTAGTAGCAAATTGCAGCAACTAATACTTCGCCAAAGTGGACGTACTTGAGCCAGTCTCGAACAATGTGTGAAGTCGACGTGCCATATGTTTTGTTAAACTTTGCTTATAATTAAAACTTAAATGCCTGGTGGCGTAGTAAAACTTTGTAAAAATAATAACACTTCATGAAATAAGAAAGACACTGGAATCACATCATCAGTATCTAAGTATTTTGTATTTTATAAATTCCAGTATAAAATAACACGAGGCGTTTATAAGTTAGAAAATTTGAACGATGCCATTGAGTGTCAAGATGCAACGCACACAAGCATCTTTACAAAGAGGTAATACACACTGCAGTACAAATTTGCCGTAATAAAAAAGTTATTGTTCTTCGGTAGTACGGTATCTAGTTGGAGCGCAGCGGAGACCAATCCTTAATCTAAGGTGTAACATTGCATCGCATATTAATTATTAGTCGCTCGTTGTCGAGAAGTGCAAAATTAGTGTAACTCTCCGGTAATGTGCGGCTGAACATAAGTATTGTGGAACAATTAAGATCCACGTATTTTATTTACTTTACATTATGATTCAGGTCATGTTTCCACTGTTATGGTCCAACGTTCTATACATATAAGGACATATAGCAGAAAAACAAAAGTTTGCTTAAAGACAATGTAAGCACACTTTTCTCCTCAGTCGTATCCCTGTCCGAATCGGGTTCCAAATTCAACATACGTAACCTGAACTGTATAAATGTTTTACATTGCTGCTTATTAACCAAGAATGTTTTAACCTTCTGGAGTAAATGCGGCAATGTAGAGATATAGCTGTCGAAGCTTAGTGTGGTGTTATTTGTGGTATGTGCCATATTTCGGCTTTGTTTTTATACGACGTGGTCTGTCTATATGTTTAGAACGTCATTGGTTAAGGCATAGATCCTATTACATATTCTTATAATAATTATTATACGGTATCTTTATAGCATCAACCCAATATGTCTCTTTTCTCATAATACTTATCCTATTATGTGTGTGGTGCGGTGCACACAAAGATTTACTTTTTTGTTGCATAATAAAAGATTGTACTTAAACGTTGCAGATAATGTACCAGATGTCACCACGAAAATTGCGGTATTTCACCGAGAAACAAACGAAGTACATTAGACCAAAAGCCCTTAACATTTTAGCCAAAAAACTCGAGGAGTACCAAATCCAACAGCTGCTCTACGGACAAAGTTCTCAAAATATTCCTCTTAGGATATATTTTTATTGTTTAATTTATCAATCTGTATTTAAACCTTATTAATGTATACAGTATAATTTGAATTTCCTTTGGTGTTTAAGTATTTTTCTGTATTTAGTATTCCACAATAATTGTCTCTCGAAGGTTAGAATTTTTTTCGCTTTTTCATTTTAAAGATGTTTTTTTTCTTATCGCAAAACACTTCAGAGTTATTCAACCAAACTAAAACACACACATGATCAATACTGAATTCTATATTAATGTCTTTACAAATTTAGTTGTTTTAACCTCTGCAAAGAGGGAAGATGAAACGTATATTGACCATTTTCATTTTGTCTTGCCTCAACCTGCAATTATATAAATTTGCTCAAAAAATTATTAGATTTAAATTAAATTATAAAAAAATGATGATCATAATTGAAATATTAACGCTAGACAACCTAATATTAATGATTTTATATGATTATAATAAATGTTGTTACACTGTTTCAACGTGCTAATATAAAATTAGCATATATTAGTATCATATTACATTAGCTAAAAATGTTAAAAACAATTCTTTGTCTTACTATTGTATGACTCCAATCAGTTTGAGCAAATGCATGACAAGTTTCCAAAACTAATGTGGCAGATTTCTGTCTGTGTGCATCATCGGTCATATTATTTGAGGTACAATTTTCGATGTCGGCGTTTTGAGTTAATTGTTTCGTTATTTCGTCAACCTTTGATATGATTTGTCCCGTCTTTAATGTTGAATTTTCATGATTGTTATTTAGACTTATACTTTGCTTTCTTTGGTCAATTTCATTTGCTATTGTTTCTACTTTTTTTGAAGTAAATTTTTCGTCATTTGGAGGTTCTGTTATACTTCCTTCTTGTGACGCCCCATATTTTACTACTTGCTCGTTTTGGTATCTAAAATGGGAATGTACATATTAAACTTACTAAGAGTTACAAAATATATTAATATTATTCCATAAATATTTCAAATACTTGTCTGATGTGCTAATTTGCTTGCCAAGAGAAGTATTTGCCTCATTTACTATCGCTGAATTTGGTATCACAATGTTTTGATCATCTGAAAAGTTTTTCGATTCCTCTCGAGAACCATTACATAAACATCGTATAACTATAACTTTAGTTAATTCCAAATCTGTAAGTGGACATATGCATGAGCGATTTTCACTTTTGGTTTCCAATTGCTTGTTCATACTAAAGAGGTTCTCTTCAATGCTAACTTCTACGTTGGTTTGGGACTCTTTTTCGCAATAAGACATATTATTTTTCTCTTTATTAAATGAAATGGTATCTTTCCTGTAATCCTTTAATTTAATATTTAGGTTAAGTGTAATGACGTGCCCATTTTCGTTTGAATTTTGATCTATCAAGGTTGTGCAACTGATATGAGTTTTAGGCTCTTTGACATCATGTAATGAAAGTTGCTTTGGTTCCTTATGAACTTTCATAACTTGAGAATTAGTTTGAACTTCTGAAAATTCTATTGCATTAGGTTCTTCGGTTATTTTATTGAGCATATTCTCAACTGTTTTGCATTCACTAGAATTATTCTCAGCGTCGACAAACGCAGACGGTGTTTCACTATTGCGATTGTTATATACATTTTGATCAACTATTTCGTTTATAATTTCACTAGTATTAATTTTTTGTGAAGGGTCATCTTTTGTTGAATCGTTCGTTACCGCACACTTACAAGTTTGATCAATTTGCGTTTCCGGAACTGCATCATTTATTAGAATTATATTTACTTCAGGTTGGTTGTTTTGATCATTTTTCTTACTCAATGCATTTCTGGTAAACTTATTGGGTGTTTTAATTAATGAATTATTCATTGACGAGTATCTCCCCGAGTTAAGCGAATTATTAACTGAATTATTTTTTAAAACATTTATTTTTGCTTTCAGTTCATTTTTCTTTTCGATCGTTTTTCTGTTAGTGTCAATTGGGACATTAAATTTTTCGAGTACTTTGCTTGGAGCTGATTTTGTTAGAGTATTATTCTTCATTTTACAAATGCCTTTTTCAACCTAAAGAAAGTACCTTTAAGGCTTTATACATTGTAATACTGAAATATAAAATGAACAAATTAATTTATCATACATATACCTACAACTTTTTTGATGTTCCCACTTTTGGACTTTCCATCTACGATGGCAACAGATTTCTCTGAAAACATGAAACCAATAAAATTAGAGTTTCTTTGTAAATTGGTTTAATTCACTATTGTGTTAATTATTACCTTGGGCTGCCTTTAACTTATCCTGTCTTTTTTCCCATGATCTAAAAAATAGTAATTTATGTACAATCATATACTTTTGCTCAAATTTTCGGTGTTTATGTAATATTCTCACCGAAATCATAATAAGCTATAACCTTCCTTCAGAATTGAATTATATAATTTCATACGAACCTTACTTTGATCTCATACTTTCAGACAAATACTATACAAATACATCACTAGCTCTACTTGGAAATAATAATTTGTGTCTGTTTTCTTTTCTTTTATACCTTGAAGCTCTGAGTAGGTATTTTTCATAACCAGCTTTGATAAAAACATCAGATGGTTTCACAGCCACGTAAGCCTTTTCATTTGCCAATTCTAAAGGACCTTGGACTTTTTTGCCTTCCAACGTAAACAGCTCTATATGTAAATACCTACAAGTTTTAAAAACACATATTACTACTATATTTTATCTCAATTTTATAAACATTCAGTCTTTGTAATATGAATGAGAGAAAGAATGAGCTTGCTTGTTACAGACCGAATAAGGATTGAGCACAAACTAAAGACGTGTAACATAAAAACGAAGTTGTAAATTTTTGTGTGCTGTTTTAAGATATCTCAGAATTCTTAATCATACCTCTTGATATGAAAGACCTTAGTTAATTAAATGCATATTAATATAATATACTGAACCCCTGCTTAAGGCGTTAATAGGACGTGATCTTGATCACAGGGCAGAGGCGGGTGATCAAAGCATAGAAATCGTATTTAAAGGTTAAAATAATTATCAACCAATAATAATTGATTACTAAAACAAGATTACTATCCGATGTAATTTTCTTTTTGCATTATTGGAAACAAAAAATATGTTATTTAGAGTAGTAATACGTAGGTCACACCAAAAGTTTTGCGTAACTTAAAAAAACAACATGTTATAACCAAATTATTATGTTTATTGCTTTTCATACTCTCCTGTATATTTTAAGTATTTTTACATGCGATCGAACCATTTTTGAAAATAGGCAGACCACAGAAGGCATGTTTTCTACGTGCTGATTGGACGCTATCACTGCCTCTTCGGAATAGGTAAAATTGAAACCTCTCATCAAATCTTTGACTTTTGGGGAAAATACAGAAATCACATTGCTATGTCGGGGCTATGTGCAGAATGGGTGAGGAGTTGTACTTTTTCGTTAGCCAAAAATGACTTGGCCATGTGTGAAGAAGCGTTTTCATCATGTAGGAGAAGGCGGCTTTTTTTAACACCCTGGGTAAACAAATTGTGGAATACCACTCGACATTAACGCACTTTTGATCTTCAAGTGGAATTGTGCTGAGAAGAAAAATGCGATTATATTTTTACCAACGTTTCTCGCCTGCCTCACTTTTGTTGGCCTGTTCTCATTTTCAACAATTCACAAGATTGCTGTTTTTTTTCGGATTCAATACAATTTAATCCACCTTTCGTCTCCTGTGACAATGTCATAAACAATATTAGAATGGCCGTGGTCGAAATTCATTAGCATCTGTGAGCACCTTCCACGCGAGCCCACTTCTGTTCCGCTGTCAGTTCATGAGGGAACTGATTCCCCCTCCCGTTCCCCTTTCACCCCATCGAGGTCGTCCTGTTGCGTAAGTACGGTTAACAGTTTAATTACCGTTAGGTACATGTTGTAGTATTTTCGTGCTACCACTGTTTTGTTTTTGAAGTTTTTATTGTTACGTTTAGACTTTTGTTTTAATAGTTATGTAGTTCCTATTGCTCTGTGTCGCTATAATAGTTCTTTACATAAATCTATACTACTGAAAAAAAATTCGTAGTTTATTTATTAATAATAATATTCTAGTAATGCTTGTTTTGCACACCGTAACAATGTAACGATTTGACGTCACCGACATCAGATCCAGAGATAATATAAATATATATAAATGAGTTACTTAGATTTAGATGTTAATAAATTTTCTTGTCGCTGCTAAAAATACAATACTTTTGCTAAAGATATCGAATAACTGAAAGTTACCCAGAGCCATATTGCGATTGAGCCAGATTTGCCAGAGTTGTCTCCCACATATTGAGCTCATCTGAATGAAGATGATACTTCCTGGGTGGTGAGTTTTGCTGACCGTTTCTAAATATGTACACATCTATTGATTTACAATTGCTTGATTCCTGATGAAAGTTTGCTTCACTCATGCCGACATCGAAATTAAACAAAACACAAAAACATACACTATATACGCGCTAGATATATTTCAAAACATTGTTGAATTTTTTAACAAATTAATATGCTAACTGTAAATTTTGGATAACTCCAGTGTAGTTAAATATTAAATTAAATCTGCAATTATATGCTTTTACACTTATGATAACGTCATGACAGTATTACATATCTGCCAACCTTACAATATTAATACTTCTAAGCTGCCAACACAATAATTTCATAATATCTGAGCTTAATACGTACGTACTTCTTTACTCTGTGGTTTTAATAGAGTATTTTGAGTAACTATATCACTCTTAGACTATGGTGATAACCATATACTTATAATATACTAACGTGTAAACGACTTGACCACCTGTAATTTGTGACCACTCATATTTCAAGTCAATGTGTATGTTACCGAGTGGCTTAATATTAAAATAGTAAGGCGCTAACGCCAACCGTGGCTGGATGTTTACGACTTCTCAATCAAAATAAAAACATAAAAGATTCTCTTGATCTTCGTAAGGCATATTCTCTCTATTTACACGCTATATATTGTAAGTTTATACGCTAGTATATTGTAAGTCAATATCACTCTATTTAACAGAAGAGCACAGAGCTAGCATAAATAGAAAATAAGAGACACATGCATGTGCCAAATAGACTGCGTTGACTGGCCGAGTAAAATAAAAAAAAAAAAAAAACAAATCGCAGATATTTCCCACTGCCACCAAATAAGGTATTAATTTGTATGAATATTTTATGTTAAATGTTTAAACTTATACACAACGCCACTCGGACAATTGTAATAACCCTTTAATAGGAGATTGTGAGTCTAATTGTTTATTGTACGTTAATACGGAAACTGTTGTCACATTAGGACTGCGGTGGAATTAGGAATTAGAATTAAAAATTAAAAACCTTATAACATACATTAATTATAATAAATATATCTTCAACATACTTGGTTAAGTTATATTATTATATCGGTCTTAGTGCCAAAAACCGAACTACAACACACACGTGCATAATAAGAGATTCCATCAATCCAGATTCTTTAAGCGGCAAATCGCCCGCGCGAAATTGAAGCACGTTGTCAAAATCGGCGAGCAGCTTTCCAGTTACCCGACTGGAACACGCAAGTTCTGGTCGTTGTCGAAAGCTGCTCTTGGTAACTTCAACCAGCCTTTTCGCCTCCCACTCGACTCTTGACAGACAGGCAGAAAACTGTTCGGCGAGCTCTGTTTTCGTTGGACGTCAGAAACTCGAGCGGGCCGGATGGTATTTCTCCAATCGTGCTTAGAACGTGTACACTCATATTCAAAAGGCGTAGTGCGTACTCATGAAAGTCCATCCGATCCAAATAAAAGGAGACAGTTCGGCAAACTACAGGCCTATTGCTATTACCTCCCTGCTTTCCAAAATCATGGAGAGCATAATTAGCCGTCAGCTCTTGGTATATCTAGAGGGTCACCAGTTGATCAACGACCGTCAATACGGGTTTCGCCATGGTCGGTCGGCAGGTGATCTTCTGGTATACCTAACACATAGATAGGGCGGCGGCTATTGAAAGCAAGGGAGAAGGCCTGGCAGTTAGCCTGGATATAGCGAAGGCCTTTGATCGTGTATGGCACAAGGCGCTCCTCTCCAAACTTCCATCATTTGGGCTTCCCGAGAGGTTATGCAAGTGGACCTTCAGCTTCCTCACTGGGTGCAGCATACAGGTCGTTGTCAACGGTTATTGCTCGAACCCGAAGCCCGTGCACACTGAAGTGCCCCAAGGCTGTGTGCTATCTCCCACGCTGTTTCTTCTGCATATCAATGATATGTTGGACACCTCCAGCATACACTGCTATGCAGACGACAGCACTGGTCTCCCTCGGGAAATCGTCTACCAGTGCCGGGAGAAACTTGTGTTTTCTATCGAGCCCAATCTTGAGAAGGTCGCGGAATGGGGTAAATTGAACCTTGTCCAATTTAAACCCCAGAAGACTCAAGTTTGCGCGTTTACCACTAAAAAACCCCCATTTGTCGTATCCATGGCCCCGTGGCCATCTGAAGGGCAAAACGAAAGTGGCTTCGAAGAAGCTGGGTAGTCATTACGGAGCATCATTATAGAGCACGGCAATACTTCAAGCCAGTCCACATTCTAGCGCTCTACAAAGCGCAGGTCCACACATGGAGTATTGTAGTCATCTCAGGTCTGGCCGCATGACCGCAGAATCAGCTCGATCCATTTAACCGCGTGCAACGCAGTGCAGCTCAAATTTTCGTGGACCCAGTGCTCTGTGAACGGTTGAATCACTTGGCGTTGCGTAGAGACGTCGCTTCATTGTGTGTCTTCTACCGCATTTATCACGGGAAGTGTTCCGAAGAGCTGTTTCACCTGATTCCTGCCGCCGAATTCCACCTTCGCACGACACGGCGGTCCTCCACAGAGCTTTCTTCCTCGTACTACAAAGTTGTGGAATGAGCTTCCTTGTGCGGTGCTTCCGGAACGATAAGACATGGTAACCTTTAAAAAAAGCGCGTACACCTTTCTTAAAGGCCGGCAATCTTTCTTAAAGGATCAACACATGCATTAAGAGCTACTAGATACGGCATGGCACGTCGGGGTAAGTATAGTTTAATGTAATTTTTTTTTATATTTTATGTCATGTAGAAGAGTAGGGATAGCATATTCCATAAAAAAATATACACTCTAGTGCATATTTTATTATTTTAATTAATTCTACAAAGTTAAGTTAGTACCTAACTGTAATTTATATAAGAGTAGGTAAACAGAGCATTTTCAATTTAACCGGGTATTACGATTTTTTTTTTGTAATAACAAAGAAGATATACCGCTGAAAATACATTTAAATATTTGGAATAAAAAAATGTATCCCTAATTAATACGAAAAACATTTATTATTATCAAATTATTTATAGTTCACAAAAAGCTCCTTGAAAACCGCACTGTGGAGGACCGCCATACATCCAGACGGTGGGGATGATATCCTAATTTGTGGCGTGCGAAGTTGGAACTCTGCGGAGGACCGGGTCCCCGAAAATTCCATTTGACTGCGTTGCACGTGGTGCTTAACATATTAATTTACATTTACTTTTTTGATTTACTCGTGTAAGACATTGACTATTTGACGTTTGAGTTTGTTTGTTGCATCATTTTGCATATTATATTGTAATTGAAATGATTTGTAAATCGATGGAAATGTAATCTTGATATAAAAGAGTGGCAATGACTTTCTTGCTACTTCTTCTCATTATCTCAACCCTTTACGAATAATATAGATTCAATAAGAAAAATATTTTGACATTCATAAGTGTCATTTCCGTGACCTACATGAATAAAGTTATTTTGATTTGATTTGACTTGATTTGATAGCAATACTCCTACTACTAATATGTGGCCGGACCTGCGCTTTGTAGAGCGCTAGAATGTGTGCCAGCTTGAAGTATTGCTGTGCTTTGTTTATGACGCCAAGCTGCTTCGAAGCCAATTTGGCTTTGCCAAATAACTGGTAAACGCGCAAACTCGTTAATTTGAACAAGGTTCAATTAACCCCCATTCCGCGACCTTCCCAAGAGAGGAGTCGATAGAAGACACAAGTTTCTCCCGGCACTGGTCGACGATTTCCCGAGATTTTGCATGGCCATCACCAGTACTGTCTTCTGCATAGCAATGTATGTTGGAGGTATCCAACATATCATTGATATGCAGAAGAAAACATTTCTATATAATTATACTAAAATTTTATCTTTTCATAAAATAAAGACTCTATCAGCAGTCTCATTGTTTTGTCTATTAACAAAACTGAAATTTTTAATCTTTAAAGCCTTATTTCATCAGGCTATTGCCTGTTTTATATCTATCAGTATATATATCTGATAGCCTTTTAAATATCTGCTTACCTCAAAAGTAATTGATAAAAATCAATACAGTTATAATCTATGAAACTTATTTTTTTTTAATCATTGACGAGACTGTTTCTGTCTTCAACAAAATATTTCTTTCTTTAATCCACTATATTGTGGTGTTGGAGAGTCAGTTTTTTAAACCCGGGCTACAATATTGAAAACCCCCCCTGAAGGACTCCTTCTAAACTAGGACAAATCCGGGGACGGAAGACAACCCTATGTATACGTGTATACCAAAGACTTATAATATACTATCGTATAGACCACCTGACAGTCCGATAATGTGTAACCAATCACAATTTGTCAATGTGCTACACATAAATTTAGTATACCTACTAGCGTAATAGACGAACCCTGTGTGAATCTTTATATAAAAACCTAGGTGTGAGGAAGAGACGGAATAGATGAAGACCATGAAACTCTAGTCAAATTGGACCGCGTTTGAATTTTAGTGTTTTTATCGTAATTATACTGTATTTTAAATAAAAATAAAATAAAATAAGCCTTTATTGCTGTTATTTTGAACTTAATTAAGAAAACATATTAAAAGTTCAATAGAGGTAACAAAATATCATTAACTTAAACTATCAATATATCGTTGGCATTCGGTTGTTCTCTCCTTGTTACAGCTTGTCTTTCGACAAAGGCCTCCTCTAAGTGGTATACTGTGTTTTAACTGATATTAATTAAAAAATATAATAGTGTCATGTTTTATATTATATTCTGTTGTGTTGTTACTCGTACATAAATAGCAACAATCCAAATAAAAAATCATTTCACAGGTAAATTATACTGATTATCCAATACTACTTTCGTGATGTTTATTTTCAGATAACATATACACTAAAATATTTAGAATCACATTTTATATACGCAGTAAACACTATTTTCTAAAGATTATATTAATATAATGATAGTTTTTAGGATCGGCCAATTATTAAAACGATAATGTGTTGCTCTGAAATAATAAAAGTTTTATTATACTTTATAGTTTATAACACAATTAATTTATGACATCACCATATTAAAACAAACCTGAAATAATGAAAGAAACGACATTAAAGTTTATTCCTTAAATATGCCAACTTCTTATTAATTAATATTGATACTTTCAACTTTCAATTCCAATCTTTTCATATAATCAATTTTACCTCTAACCTCCAAGTTCGTAAAATGTGATAAAACTTTAAAACACAGGTTAGACACAAGTCACTGACATTGACAACACATTCATAAATGCTTTGACATTCCTTTAGGCAGTGTAGTAACATTCACATTAAAGGCAATTAAGAAAATAGGAATGTGTTTTTTTTATATTAATTTAAAAAATATGTGTTAGATAATAAAATATTTTATACGTGAATATAACGCCGTTCGTAAATATATTATGTCAGACCAAAAGCAAAGTACTACACACTTCACTAAGTCACTAACATATCTGTAAAACAAGCACACATTATGAACATTTTAATTAAGTTTCGCCGTAATGAGGTGTTTCTCTATTACGCTAGTAGGTACTACCTTAGTGGTTATTTTAAATACTAACGATCTAATTCAAAGCGTCTTTCCACGTGACATTTGTCTGTAGGCTGACTGTTTACGACTTGAAAATCAAAATCGGTTACAATAATGAAATGGATTCTCTTTCCTTTTCTATCTTGCTCCGTTAAAGATCATGTTGTTCTCTCTTGCACTTTTTACAGCATTAATTCTGATTTAATTCTTCTTCTGCCACACCCGTCTGTCAATAATATAAGTAATCAAATACTGTTTCTCTGGACATCAATCTTATATGTCGTTAATTGTTTCGTCATTTTGTATGTTATAATGATATAATTGTTAGCTAAATATTAATACATAATCTATATATTATGTTTAAGAGATTTCCACCGATAATTGACTCATCACAAAATCTCAGAAACTACAAAGCCTACAAATTTGGAAAGTAGGTTATTTCTAGCACGTAGGTATCAGCTAAGAAATGGATTTGAGAAAATCTTCCCCTAAGGGGGTGAAAGGGGTGGTCGAAGGTTGTATCAAAGTCCTATGTTTTTGTAGTTAGAGACGAGAAAATCGACATTTAAGTTATCAGCTTTAAATAATAAATATCGGTGTAAGTCATTTTGGGAAATCACCTTTTAAGAGAGGTAAAATAAGGGGGTAAAGTTTGTATAGAAAGGTTGTACTATAGTTTTTTTTTATGGAATAGGAGGACAAACGAGCGTACGGGTCACCTGTTGTTAAGTGATCACCGCCGCTCACAACCTCTTGCAACACCAGAGGAATCACAGGAGCGTTGCCGGCCTTTAAGGAAGGTGTACGCGCTTTTTTTGAAGGTACCCATGTCGTATCGTCCCGGAAACACCGCACAAGGAAGTTCATTCCACAGCTTTGTAGTACGTGGAAGAAAGCTCCTTGAATACCGCACTGTGGAGGATCCAAGGATCCAGATGGTGAGGATGATAACCTAACTTGTGGTGTGTCGTGCGAAGGTGGAATTCGGCGGCAGGGATCAGGATAGTTATTTTAACTTGAAATGTTGATTACTTGTAGGGGGCAAGTGCAAGAAAAAAGGTTGCTATAATAATCCCCCACCCCAAATGGGGTGAAATGGGGGTTCGAAGGTTACATGAAAGTCCTATGTTTTTCTCCCCTTAAGGGTGGTTAAATAGGGGATGAAATTTTGTATGGGAAAGTTATAATTATTGTTAAATTGAATCTTTCTTTTTAGGGAGTAGGCATCAGCTAAGAAACGGTTTTACGAAAGCCCTCCCAAGGGGGTGAAATTGGGTTTGAAATGTTGGATGAAAGTCTTATGAAGTTCAGCCGTAGTGGTATTTTTTGTATAGGTACCTGTAAAAAAATACCTTTGACAACTACGCCTATCGATGATAAAATTATTATATAAACAATTGTTATACTTAGTCATTTGGAAGAGGGAGTAATATTGCCATTGCTGTTGCTTCCTCAGGCATTGCAGTACCATGTTTTATGAAGGCAAGACGGCTCATTCTGCTTTCAAATTACCTTTGGACCTGAATTTTTCTGAACCTCTGCTGTGTAGTATACCTAAACAGAGTGACACGTCACAAGTGACAAAATTATTGTATGGGATGAGAGTACTATGGCCCATAAGAAAGGCATTGAAGCTCTAAATAGGACTCTCCAAGATATAACTAATTGTAACCGACTTAGGGGCGGAGTCACGCTACTATTGGCTGGTGACTTCAGACAGACGTTGCCTGTTGTATCACGAGGTACACGTGCAGATGAAGGTAAGGCTTGCCTTAAGTCATCGGTTCTATGGGCTAAAGTTAATATTTTGTCCTTCAAAGTAAAAATGTGTGTGTATCATCAACATGATTCAAATGCGGAGGAGTTCTCCAATTTGTTTCTAGACATTGGTACACCAATGTTGGAAACATTTTGGAGGAGGGAGGTAAAATAAACATTCCCAGTAATCTTGATCATGTTGTGAGAGATGTGACTATCTTAACGGAAAAAATCTATCCCCTGCGTGGCTGAGAGAGAAAGAGCTATTCTTTCTCAAAGAAACGACTCACCCCACAGTATGCAACAACCGACGATGCACTAAAAAGTATAAAAATAATTGCTTATTTTTATACAATCTAAATCTAATCTAATTAGACAATAATCGTTACTAGAATAAATTATTGTTATTATTTTTGGAATCGGTGTCCTTCCGCCGCGACCTGCTCTCGTCTCTCGCCTCCTCACGACAAACCTATCTTGGCTGACACGGACTCCAAAAATTACATTAATTAATATTGTATAATAAGTCCTCCTCCTTTTTTGAAGTCGGTTAAAAATATGAATGTTTAGACACTGTATTCTACGTGATGACAATTAATTAAGCCCAGGGCCAAACTCTATAGATTGTAGTGTGTGTATCACCTTTATACAACCTATGCACACCCTTATCGCTCCAACTAGTATATCAGATCAAGATCTTAGATATATTTATTATAATAGAGCTCAGAAATGATTGTTCCTTGCACGGCTAGAGCTCCAGAGATAGTTCACTAGATAGTTTACTTATTCTTCAACCCGAAAGAAGAACAACAAATGTTGTTTACAGGGAAGTTTTAAAAAAATAGGGCTGTCTATTTTTTTTCTATACCATCGGATTACCAATTGCAATTTAAACAAACCGACAATTTCTGGTTAAGATATTTTGCTACTCGATAATCTTATTACAATAATAAAGCCAGAATCAAACTTTGAAAACAGCTGGTGTACATCTGAGAAATTGTTTCTTTCGCGACCAGTTGTAACTACGTGAAGGCTTATAACAATATGTTATTGAAATTTTGTTTACGGGGAAGTTTGGCAAAAATAGAACCGTCAGCTCTTTATCATAATTGCGACCTATAAAGCATACCTATAAATATATGAGTGCAGTTTTCTAGTAGTAGGACTTTTGTCGATAGGTTTGATAGCCCTTTCAGCAGAAAAGTGATAATTTTCTATAAGATTTCATAGGAAATTAGATACAATTTCACAGACGAAGTCGCGGGCAACTGCTAGTATTTTATAATTCATGTTGTAATCGACTAATCCCATACTTTGAATATTTAAATCGTCACCAATAATACAATAAATGAATAAAACGTTTTGTTTAAAAATATAACGCCTACAAAAATATGTTAGCAAATGACGTGATTCACACAATAAGCCAATCTGCTTCGAACTTGAACGATTGGAAAACTTCAATTTCTATTATGTTGACATAACTCACGATTTTAATCTTTTCTCTCCCTCTATTGAATTCAATATTAGTGTCATTTTAGTTTGGGATCTAAATTATTGACTGACAGAATTTGCCAATAACCACTCTATGTACGTAAATCTTTTTACATTCATGAATATTACGTGAAACGAATCTTTATAAACAAACATCTATGTTTTTTAGAGATGGTTGGAACAAACTATGACGACAGTCCACTCCACATACATAAAGTACAACAATAATACGTGTTCGTATAATTGCTGTAGTTTAGTTTAAACTGTATCTGACCAAAATGAAGGTTAAAGCGTATTATTGATCATACTGAGGTGACAACCCTAATATAACTATACTAAGATTGAAATAGTTTTCAAAATTAAGTAAAGAGATAGTTATCTCCTGTAGTTTATTGCCCCGAAGCGGGTTCAAATGGTTTAAAATAAACATCCTGCCACGATGCGCAGCGAACGACTAGCTTTTCAAAAATAGAATATTAAAATTATCAGTTTCTGAAGATAATAGTGGTTTATGTGACTGAGTATAGTGAAGGACGTTAAACACGAGTGTGGGGATATGAACCGAGCAGAAGACGTGTTTCATAATAACATTACACGATTGTTTTAATGTGTAATTATATAAAGTTACATACATTACTTTATCTACCCACATATCATAAGGCTCCATAATGTATTCAGGAGCCGCATATCTGAACATTGACCACCATATATTTAACCGGTAATGGCGCCCATGAAAATTGTCGCTAACTTGGCCTGATGAGAAAGCTCATGGTCGCTCAGAGGATAACGGAGACGACTATGCTCGGAATTTCACTGCGAAATCGAATTAGATATGAGGAGATCTGTAGGAGAACCAAAGTAACCTACAAAGCCGAGATAATTGCGAAACTGAAGTGGCAGTGGGCAGGGCAGATGGCCGTTGGGGCAGTATAGTCCTCGAAGGGCGACCACGTACCGGAAGACGGTGTGTTAGAAGGCTAAGACAATATGATTGCAGATTGGTAAGACAAGATGGACTGACGAACTGGTGAAGATCGCCGGATGATGATACATCAATATCAGTCATTTTTAATTTTAAACGAGAACAAAATTTAATATATATATAGGATGGTTTTTAAAGAAGCCCCGGTGATGGCCAACTCGGAAACCACGAGTATTAGAGAATAGTCGTGAAAGGAGTCATGCCCTCGATTTATAAGAAAACAATAACTGCATAATATTTAGTTTTTTTAAATTTCTTGAACTTTAGACGGAAATCGAACCGAATGATAAAAACAAAATTACACCGGTATTATTGGACCAATGCACTTTGTTGCTAATAAAGATCAATATTAGCAATGAAATGTACCTTATCAGCAACAGAGTAAGAGAGCATACAGGAAGTATTCAAAAGTCAAAAGTTCAAGAAATTTAAAAAAACTAAATATGCAGTTATTGTTTCCTTATAAATCAAGAGCATGACTCCTTTTAAGACTTTTCTCTAAGACTCGTAGTTTCAGACTTGGCCATCATCGAACTTCTCAAAAAACCACCCTGTATATAAATATTAAAATTATCTATAGCAATCAGCAAATTATTGAGAAATTTCATTCAATTCACAATATTATTAAAATATCGCTTGCTCCTCGCCCCGCGCTTCTTACCTACTTCCTGCCGCAGTTAGTACGACGCCAAGAGTATAATAATATATAGAGAAAGGAGAGCACTCTCTACGCATTATGAGCTGTCTATTTGAAAACTAGCGCCATCTGGAGATTGGCCCCGAGCTCGAAATTATAAAATTCATTTTCAATGTTCTGACGCAATTAGATAACTAACACTACTTTTTAAGTTAGGTATTGCAATTTTTTTATTATGTTGAAATTGCGCGTAGAGTTAGTTATCTAATTTTGACACAACATAGAACATAAAGGATATATTTAGTAGTGTAAATATGTAAAATGGAACACGAGAGCTACAAACATGCGCAAACGCTAGACGTAGCCGCCATTTTATGACCAGTGGGCCAGTAACACAAATAAAGAAAAGTTGAAAGGTTTCAAAGCGAGTGACAGCTTTCACCCACAAAGCTTTCATTTTCGGGCCAACTAACAGATGGCACTACAGTCATCTGAAAACGTCACACTATAAGGCGTCTGTCCCACCCCTGGTACGACGTATATTGATACATTTTCATTAATAAGTATTATTCTCTCCGTGTCAAGGTCCCTTAACTAACTGCTGTAGCTTTATGACGTTCATCAAGTGTTGTTGCAATATGTTATTTTATTATATTACTCCATATGGTAAATAAATATATTTCTATTTTATTCTTAAATTCTGTGAAGGTATTTATTAGTATTATTTTTTGGTAATTCAAAACTAGTGGTGTATTATCCCCGCACATTGAGTTGGGGACTGGTCGTCATGTTAGTGACGTCAGAGTAACATTCGGTCCAGGTACACTTCAAACAGCACTAATGAACAGTATCGTGTACGTACTCACGAGTCACGATGGACTGCGCGATTCTCACAGCATCTGTTTTATATAAACTCAACAATCTCAGAAACTACCAAACGGCAGTAAGAATAATAGAATTTATGTACAAAATACAAATAAAAAGCGCAATAAAATACTGGAGATATTCCTTGTACTGCTTTTTCTCTGTAAGATCGCCATGTGTACCTGGAGAGTGGTAGAGATTTAATAGACACAGGATAAAATACAATTAAAAAACTATACATTTCACATATGCAAAATGAAATACATTTTAAGAGTATTACAATTTTTAAGAAATCAATATTGACTGAATAAAAGTTTTGATATCCGAAATCATCTCAATTGATAAATTGTCTTGGAATTCGATCAATTTACATTCTGTTTAGTTCTACTGCCACATTTTTACATAACAACAACTTACAACATAAAAATTCTTCATGCAAGATTATTATTCGCACTTACATGACTGAAGAAATAGTTTGTGCAAAAATTACGAAACGCAAAGATCAAGATTTTTCACCGGATTGAAGAGGAATAATATAATAAAAAATAAAACAAGTAACATACATTTATTTTTGTAGCATTTGGTAGTTAGCACATTAATTTAATAGTAGCTTCAAAAATTTCTATAATGGTGGATTACCATGGCGTTTAGAGGATGCTATAATCATATTTGTTTTTGGTGTGATTTATTTTCCTTTTTAACCGACTTCAAAAAAGGAGGAGGTTCTCAATTCGTCGGTATTTTTTTCTTTTTTTTATGTTTGTTACCTCAAAACTTTCGACTGGGTTTTGATTATTCTTTTTTCATTTCGACTGGATTTTGATAATTCTTTTTTCATTTGAAAGCTTGTGCTTCGCGAGTGGTCCAACCCATTGTAATTTGGTCCAGATCTGACATTGGAATCCACGAGAAAACCACAAAAGTCTTAAATTTTGCTAAACATACGTATAGCAAAGTGGATGATAAATTTACGAATAACTTAATATTGCGCCAACCGATTTCGATGCTTTTTTTTTTATTAGAAAGCATATACCTAAAAGATAGTTTGGTGAGAGTTTGGTTAGGTTCTGATTACGGAATCCATGTCAAAGTAACGGAGCACTATCTGTAATCAAATTGCATAGTACTTACGTTCATTGCTGCTTTGAAAAATTTTGTATATTTACACATTTTTAGACAAATTGTTAGTTAGTGTACTTCAAATTCACTAAAAATCATAAAATAAAAAAAAAATAACAAAAAAACAACCGCCTTCAAAAACACTTATTTATTTATTTATTTTATCAAAAACACTATTCCAAAACAATAGATATAATGTGCACTAAAAAGTATAAAAATAATTGCGTATTTTTATACAATCTAATTAATTAATCTTATTCTAGTTACGTCTTCCGTTATTATGACTGCAGTTCGAGATGCTGGCTTTGAAATACTCGAGCAACATCCTTCTATCAATCTCCAAGGTTGAAGGATTATTTGAAAGGACCGTAAGTCGAGTATTTTTTAAGAAAGGAAAGTTTAAAGTGTACTGTAATGTAGGCACGCAAGACGTTGTACTTCTTTAACTTAACAAAGGAAAAATCCTTAAAACAAAATATTTATTTCTGTAACGCTGTTTTACTCTTGTAGAAAGAACAATATTAGATTATAGAAGATATTAAATACAACCAAAATATTATTATACCTCATAATTAAGTTAAATTATGCCTTTTTAAATATCATTAAGTTATTTTATACAAGTACTAGCTGACATGACAGACGTTGTTCCGTATATAATAAATAAAATAATGTTTTTATATGAATTTGTCAATAATATATCATACCATAAAAAATTACTTCGTAAAATATGCACCCTGCTGTCGTAATGAAGTTGTTTCACAGCAGAACTGTCAAACTGTGCGTAAATAAATTCTCTCATAGAAATTATGTATGGACACATCAAAGGAAAAACAAATTTGTTGTTTTTATTTAATTTAGCAGAAATTTCCTTTTTATTCACCTTTTAAACCTTCTCTGGACTTCCACAAATAATTCAAGACCAAAATTAGCCAAATCAGTCCAGCCGTTCTCGAGTTTTAGCGAGACTAACGAACAGCAATTCATTTTTATATATAAAGATATAAGATAGAAAAAACACCACGTTTCATTCACAATACTTGACAATACCTCCTCACACCTTTGTAGTTCAGATCAATTGCCATCCACGGTCCATCGTAAACCTACATCATTGTCTGTTGTTATTTTAAAATATATTATTATACCGCATACTTCAGTCTGAAGTATGATACAAATGGTCTAGTTGACCAGCTAACGTCAGGGTGTGGAATGTGCGTGACGGTGTGCACGCGCATTGTAAATATTCACTCGGATATTTTTAAGTTACGTAACGCGCCAAAAGAAGCATAACTTCAAGAAGACCATATTTACATAATATTATTGATAATAAAATTAGATTTATACAAGGTACCAGCCGACATATATATACCTACTCACATTTTATTGAATGCCCGATTTATTAACATTGTTTCTTACCGATTTTACGCACATTAATTTGACAGTATGACCTTAACAATTCTGTGCTACATATTTATCGATGTGATTTCACTTTTCTCTCCGTTTTGATCAAACCGATTTCTAAGATGTGTTTATCTGCGAGGCTAATGATGGTCGCCATATACGGACACATGAATCTCTTTGAAGTTAAACGCAAATAATAGCGTTGTTGCCTTTTAAGTCTACAAAATATAAGATAGTGAGCCATTCCTATAGCAAATGTCTATAATACATAGATAAAGTAGAATCATGACGTGAGCGTATCTGCAGGAAAGCGGTTTTTGTGTTTTGGCGAGTCTGTGTTTTTTTTATTATGCGCTTTGGTAATGATGATAAAGATATGGGCCTTATTTTTAGCATTCATGTGTGGGTCATGCGGAAGAACGGAATATTTAATATATCTATCAAACTTTTTATTTTGATTTCCATTTCTTTATCTTTCATTATTTCATTCTGTAATTCAAGACGTTACGGAAGACCAGCGGTTGTCAAACCAGCAAATATGCTGAGTTGGGACCACTTTGTGACGTATAGAAAATAATATTTCTCAATTTTTTTATGTTTATATCGTCATGAATAAACTTTTTTTCTTTCTTTCTTTCATACAAGTTTTTCCTATTACTTGTACTATAAATATTTGATATTATATTTTGTCTCTTCACATTGTTTATGTGATAAGATAAGATAAGATCATTTATTTGTAGTCATGGGTATACATAGATGTTTCTAATCACAATAAAAGTTCTCCATTCCTTGCCCGCATGCTGTGGCGTACAAATAGTAATTAATAACAAGTCAAACAAATATATATATACACAATTACAGTTAATTGATATACATATCAATAATTGAATATTTTGAAATAATATATAACAAGTGAAATTAGTAAAAAGAAATTAAATAAAGTAAAATTATATTTAAAAAATGTTAATTTAGTGTTGTATCTGAAAAGCAGTCTTTTATGGAATTATGGAAAGCACATTAAATAGTTTCTTTTTAAAACACGTCAACTTAAGTTCTGTGATATGTATATGTAGGTATCTTGTTAAATATTCTCGGCGCCATTTCAAGAACACTATTGTACATCGAAGCTGTGTTGCTGCCATGTAAACGTAATCTATTCTTGCTTCTCAAATTTATATTGTGGATTTCAGATGTTCTGACAAATGTATCAGGGTTAGTTTTTACAAATAATGCTATTTCATAGATATATAGTGAGTTCAAAGTAAGAATTTTAAGTTGGTTAAAGAATGGTTTACAACTATCCCTTATTTTAAGACTACACATTGACCTAATGCAGCTCATTTGGGCTTTAAAAATTATATCTTTTTCGCATGAGTTTCTCCAGAAAATTAGGCCGTAACGTAAGTTGGATACAACAAATCCATGATACGCTGTGAGAACAGTTTGTCTATTAGCGACTTTTGAAAGCTCATGAAGTGCGTACGAGAATTTACTTATCTTCTTACTAAGTTCCATTACATGTGCCTTCCAATTTAATTTACTGTCAATGTTTAGTCCTAAAAATTTTGTTGTTTCGACACTTTCTACAACACAGTCATTGTATGTGACGTTAATTTTTTGAGGTGTGATTTTTGGTTCACGCAAAGGAAAGATCATAACTTTAGTTTTCTGTAGGTTTGCTTGCAAATTATTAAAGTTAAGCCAGTGTAGTGTCCTTGCTAGAGCATCATTTATATTTACTTCGAGTTGTTGCAGGCACCTTTAATAACTATAGCACTGTCATCTGCAAATAAGATCGTAGGATATGGTATATTTGAGGGCAAGTCGTTTATATATAACAAAAACAATAAGGGGCCTAGCACGCTTCCTTGGGCTACACCGTATATAATTTCACGTTCTCGAGAACTGCCAGTTTTTTCCATTTTACTACGTGGGCTTAGCTTAGTAATGTGCGTTATCTGTTTCCTGTTGGCAAGGTATGTTTGTATTAGACTGTGGACGTTCCCACGTAGTCCATATTGTTCCAGTTTTTTTAACAGTATGTACTTGCATGATCAACAAAATCAAATGCCTTTGTCATGTCCATATATAGTGCACAAACTGGCATTCGTTTATCTATATTTGTGACCACGTGTTTCATAAAATCATAAATGGCCATGTTTGTGATGTAGTTTTTTCGAAACTCTTTTTGTTGTGGAACAAGAAATTTGTTCTTTTCTAAAAATGAGTATATTGACTGATAAATGATTTTGTCAAATATTTTTGGCATGATTGAAGTTAGAGCAATTGGTCGATAGTTTCTTAAATCGTCTTTTTTGCCTTTTTTGTGTAAAGGCTTAGTTATAATTGGTTTAAGTTTATCAGGATATATGCCATTGATGATGCTGATATTAATTATATGGCTAATATGAGGTGCAATTGCTGATGCTACATGTTTTAAGACTATTGTACTAAATCCATCATAACCAACACTTTTTTTGTTTTTTTAGGTTCTCTATAATTTTTTGAATATCGGAAGGAATCGTAGGTGTATCAAACTATTTTTTTTATTAGTCGGCCAGGAATTTTTTTTGGTTGTTGTTCAGAAATTTGTGGAGCAAATCATAGTTTTATACCAATTGTTATTGAAAGTGTGATATTTGATATTATTCTATTATTTCAATTTATGTATTTTTAATATATTGGATACACCTAATAGGATAACAATATTGTAAGTAATTTCCCTAGCTGCAGCGCCCTTCAGACCGAAACACAATAATGCCTACACATAACTGCTTCACGGCAGAAATAGGCATTGTGGTAATAATCCCGCCCATAATCTAGCCGGCATTCTGTGGAAAGGAGCCTACAACTGGTGGTGATAAATTTCTTTACTTCCATTAAGAATTACGTAAATCATAATCTATCTATACTTATAATAAATCTGTAGAGATCAAATTTCTGTACAAAGAAAAAAATTATCAAAACCGAGTAAGAAGAAAAATAAAACAAGTCCCGATTTTTTTGGATTTTTTTCTTCTCTGTCTGTTTGTACGGGCTAAGCTCTGAAACTATTGGTCCGATTTAATTGAAAATGCATAATTATACCTTATATTGCCGGTCATCATCTTAGATACTTTTCATCCCGGAAAATTAAAGAGTTCCATTGGGACAGTAAAAACCTCTACTTACTTATATAGCGTAGTACACAACAACCTAAGCCCATAACTTAATAAAATTTGGCATGTTGATACCTTATGTTGCCGGTCAACATCTTAGATACTTTTCACCCCGAAAAATTAAAGAGTTCCCTTGGGATAGTTACAAACCTATACTCATACTCATACTCATAGTATACTCATAGCGTAGTACACAACTACTTATGCACATAGTTTAGTTAAATTAGGTAAGTTGATACCTTATATTGCCGGTCAACATCTTGGATACCTTTCGTCCTGGAAAATTAACGAGTTCCCGTGGGAAAAAAAAAAACAAAAACGAATGTAAATTATATTGCATTATACTTTTAAAAAACTAATGAAACTTATATTGCTTAGTATACAACCACTTATGCACCTAATTTAGTAAATTTTGTCAAGTTGATACCTTATATTGCCGGTAAAACAATGTGTATTATAAAATAAAAAAATCCTATAATAGTGACGGGTTTCCGCGGGAAAGTAAAATACTTCAAAAACATAGCCCAGCATTGATATTAGATCAATTGTGTGTCACGGACGTCATTTCCACCTGAGGGCCTGAGGCAAAAAGTGAGAACGACAAGTCATTTAGGTCAGACGTAATAAATAGGCACATCGATACATACTAAACTTAATCTTACAACGCTGTGAAAATATCAGCTCTACTTTCTTGCTTTCCAAAGAAGTATCTATTAGTAGATACTATAAATACGAAAGTTTGTAAGAATGTATGGACGTCTGCATGTATGGGTGTATGTTTGTTGCTCTTTCACGCGAAATCTACTAAATGGATTTTTGAAACAACAATAATATATCTTACATGTCAGAATAACACTTACACAACAGATATTAAAAGTAGATAATCTTTGTCTATACTACATCTTTGAATGTGAAGATATAATTCTAAATATTTGAATAGTTATGACGACAAACAACCGAGTGCGCGGTATTGTGGTGCGGTCCGGTGGCAGGCGGTGGGACGGGCTTTCGGGCGACCGGACATCTGCGGGTGGAAGAGTTATTAATTTTAAACGCCTGCAGTTCAATTGATTTTCATTTTCAATGACTATCCACAGAACGCAGGGTCAAACCTTAAAAGCAGCAGGCATACAAGTGTATGCCTGCTGCTTGGAAATGAAAAACATGCCCAAGTGGGCATGCCATGTTTTTCCTACGGCCAACTCTACGTGACTTGCTCAAGTGATCTCCACCGCCCACATTATTTTGCAACACCTGAGGAATTACAAGAGCATTGCCGACCTGTATCTCTGGACCTACTGAAACGATTTTGAAAATTCAGTTACCAATAGAAAGCAATAATTTGGTAAGTGTCAGCCAATATTTCGTATGATCAATTGCTTGAAAAATACAATATTCTAGATTTAAAAGCCAGACGTGAACAACTTGAAGTAATGCTTCTATACGACATATGCCATAATAAATATGATTGCATTGATCTAACACGCAAGCTGTATTACCGAGTTCCTGTACGTCATCTCTCTAGGGCTACACGCGCTCATCAACTTTTTGCCTTAAAAAAGTGTCGTACAAATGCTGGCATGCGCTCTCCAATTCATAGGATGGTCTCATCTTATAACCAAAACTTCCTTGACATTGACATACTAGAAACAAGAGTGGGTACCTTTAAGAAACTGATATTTAACAAGTTGCATAAAATAATTTCGTAATCTTTGTGAATAATAATATTGTTATATAATGTGGATAAGTTTTAATATATATATTTGTATGATTCTATGTATGTGTATATGTATGTATTTTAAAACCTTTGGGATAAGGTGAGTTTAGTGAATTTGTTTCTCCAACACAAATAAGTAATCTGTGGATAACGTAGTTGATTATACATGTATTTATATTGTAAGAATTGTAATTATTAAGTAAGATGTCATGTATAGTTGTTTGTTGTTCCCAATAAATAAAATAAAATAAAAAATAAAATAAAAAAATAGATAGACAGTGACAGCGGTGAAAAAGTCGTCGAAAAAATTGAGGTTGACACTTAAGAGCAATGCACGCACACTAACACAAAATGACATACAAATCGCCCGTGTAAGACGCAGCTTGTCACATACACTAAAGTAATAAATCTGGCCTGTTTTATCGGTTGTCTAGCAGCAAGAGGCTATCTAGACGTATAAATTATCTAAGGTTAATAAGTTGTTTTAATTTCGAAAGAGATTCTGCATCATTGTAGTGGCACCATAGAATGTTAGTAGTACATGAACACGTCACAAGTTAAAACGTTGATGGATAAATATAGAGTTGAGACAACATCTATTTTTACTAGAGCGGCGCGCGCTGACGAACCCTGCGAGATATTAGCACATGTTCAACTAACTGTTTAACTAGCTGTTGTCTACAACTCCGTGCGCGTGACATTTATGCTGAGATCTATAGACCGTACTTGGTATGGTATGGTATAATCGGGCCAATTTCCGCAACTCGACGACTGTGCGCCTATTTTGCATATGTGGGAACATATTTGTTATTCCTGCCACCCCAATTTCTCCAGAAACAATAGCAACCACTTCTCCTTCCTAAAGACTTCTAGGAGTGTGTTTGGCGTACCAAGATGTTGAGCCCGGTAAGTTGCTACACCTGGACAATGCAGAAGTACATGTGCAGCAGTTTCGTCTGCCACCATGCAGGCCCTGCACAGGGGGCTGTCAGTTATGCCCATATTAAAAAGATGTTAACCATAGGGACCGTGGCCATTTACGGCCGCCGTTATCCGTTTAAGTATAGACCGTACTCAGACTACTAACGTGAACCTTCGCTGAGTTCATCTTAGCATAATAGTTAATTTTTCTTTTATAGTCATTTGACAGCTGAAATAATGTTGAGTTTAAGATAAGGCAGCTCAATGCAAAAATCAACTTCGCGTTTATTCACACTCAGATAAGTAGACAAGTAATGTCTAAGTACTCTCGTAAGTATATATCTCATCCTTATAAAGGAGTATTATGTAAAAGCCGTAGAGACTTCAATTAAAATAACAGGAATGTTTTTCTGCGGTTAGTTAATAATAATATAATACAAAAGGCACGACACACACTGTCTTATTAATAAACGCTAAGTTACTCCATGTTTAAAATTGCTTCTCCCTGTCAGGTGATTCTGTATTGACAAAGGTAAGATAAAGACAAACGGTGTTAGTACTAAAAATTAATTTAAAAATGGCGACCTTACTATAACAACGTCAGTGACCTAACAATAACGATGTCTGAAATGGAGTTTATCTTTTTCTATTACAAAATAGTGTTCAGCTTGTGTTTAACTAAGCCGTAGTTAAGCACAACATAAACAAAAGTGTACACGAACAATAATTATAAAACGAAAAGCACCCAATTTTTGTCAGCTCTATCTGCCACGATATAATCCAAATCTTACATATAAATATGATATATCCGTTAGACACACCATAGACTAGCTTTGACATTCTTGGTTATTGAACATAGTGTTGTTAAGGAGTTTCACTACCTTCTCAAGAATGGCATCTTGATACACTTGTGCCGATGTTTTAATACCTTATTCACAAAAGTATGGTTCAGTCACTGCTTCATATCCCTTACTGCTTTGACCACCTTTTTCGTACGAACACTACGTGGACGGCCAGATCTTTTTCTGTCACAAACAGAGGAGGTCTCATTGTACCTATTAATAGCCCGGTAGACAATCATTTTACTAATACCAAGCGTATGGAGAGTTTTAAAAATTACATTGGGCTCTATACCTACTTTGTGTAATGCAATCACAGCGATTCGGTTCTCTTTATCACCCCACTTCATTTTAATGTCGTAAAATATTATACAATGTATTGGCGCCAAAATGAGAAATCTCAATGAACAATCATATAAATGAGACAGATTGCAAATTCAAATGTGATATTTTGATTATTTTTAATTGTAACAGTATTTATGGCCAGACTAAGTATACATATATACACTTGATGGTGAGTAACCACCGCAGCCTTACACCCCTGTATCTTCAGAGGAATCACAAGAGCGTTGATAACTCAAACTCGAAAACCAAAAACACATAGGCATTTAACACATTTAAATATTAAATATTATGTGTTTATAAAATGTAAATTTTTTCGACAATATTAAATATTGTAATAATAAGTCTACATTAATAATAAAATTACTTTGATTAATTTTGCTCTGAAAACAAATTTGCATTTAAAAACAGCCTAAAATGTTATTAGTAAAGTATTCCATCAATTCATTATTAAACTCTATCAACGAGTAAAACGAGAACGATAAAATAAGTTTGCGTTGAATAAAGTTTGCATTAAAAATTTTATATGCGAGTCTTAATATTGATGATAATATGTATATCTCTACGGACCCGCATTAAGTAAATAAACTAGATACCGATGTATCGATATGTCTAGACTCGTATTGATAGATTGATTGTAATTTTATCAGGTGCTAAATGAGTGAGCAAAGAGGACATGTGCGGCGCGCGACGGCCTGCGGGAGGTGGCCCCAGGGCCCAGGCCCGCAGCCGGGAGTGCCGGAGGGAGCGGCGGCGCCTCCGTCCTCACTCCTCCGTCCTCCCGCCTCGCGCCTCCGCGGCACTCCGCAGTCAGTGCCAACACCCGCTGTCGGCCTGTAGTGCCACCGCCGGCTACGCAAATACTTTCGATTCCGCGATCGCTTTTGTTTACTCCCCCACGCGCGCTTTACAGCTGCTTTCAATGTTCTACCTTTCCAGTGAAATCTGTGACGGATCCAATTGAGTTTCAGTGTTTTAGTGTTCTGTGTTCATGGATATCCCGGGCGCTTAAAGCGCTTAATCCGCTGAAATCGCGATGGCGGCTACAGCACGCCGCGAGATCGACACCGGTGAAGAGGATATTGCAGCTATTGCCAAGCAAATATCAGACCATGCCGAAGCCATATATCAGACTTGGAAAGCGCGCGGCCTCGCTCCAACAGAGATACTGTCGTGCAGGCCCACGCCTGGCCTCAAGCTAGCGGACAGCTTGCGAACCAAACCGAAACCCGAACCCAAGCCCGAAATAAAGCAGCGTCCGGACATCCGCAGAGAGAGGCCGGAGAGTCGCGAGCGGCCTGACTCGCGGAGAGCGGACCAGAGGCGGGACTGTCACTTAAATATAGACCACGAGCCCGCTGAGATGACGCTACCACCGGACTTGGTTCCGGAGCGGAACGGAACACCCAACACTACCGCGAGAAGGGCAGATTCAGCTGCTATGCGTCTGGAGGTAGCTCGTGAAGAAGAACGCTTGCTCAGGGCGTTGAGAACTGGAGGTGTGGTAGCAGAGCGTCCCGCTGACCGGCCGGACGTCGTCCCTCCAGTTTCACTCGTCGATTACGCTAAAAGCCGTTACCAGGATCGACTGGACACTGGGGCGAGGAAGCCATCTACTGGGGCCAATGGTGACAGGAGGGCTTCTCTTGGTTCACATGTAACTGAGGCCAGGTCAAAGTTTGAAGCGCGAGCACGACGCGCGCTGAGCGCTGGTGCTGCAGAGACGGCATCAGCTGCGGGCCAGACGCCGGTCAGACCTTTCCTTACCAGAGGATCTGTTGCTGAACGTGTGATGATGTTCGAGCGATGCCCGAGCGAGGCCACTCTTGAACTTGCTAAAAGAAAGTCCCCCGCAGCGACCACATGGAGAGGACCACACGATGTCATTAACAGAGCACAGGTATGACAATATTTTTTTAATTAGACTTAGAATGGGTAGTTTTTGACTTTCAATGAGTGGTATCATATCCTATTTTGAATAACAATGTATCACATGATAAGGAGGCGAGAATAAGTCTATGATACTCTTACCATTCAACAATAGACTGAGGTCATACTAGAGACTACGTGACAGCTTTGATTCTGTTGTGTCTCCGTTAGAGATGTTCTACTCTCTGGCACGCTTTGTTATTCTATACGCTAGTATATAGCTATGGCCATACATCCCTGCCATTTTAATTTTGTTATTATGAATCTAATATAATTTGTGTCTTCTCATTCGTCTAATTGACTCCACAAATAAAATTTCCACGACCATAATAGATCTCGTGACATCATCTTTGTGCAATCATGAACTATTTAAAAAAAAACACAGATTCAAATATATATTTATACTGTCACTATATCACCCATAATATCAACTGAATTCTGTTATTTTATCTGAGCCATTGTAAATTAGTTTTGTATGTTATGTACAACAATGACAAACAGTTAAAACCAAGGTTCTATTTACCAACATAATAGCAACTGTTCCAACACAATACATGAGCACGTTTTGTGTAACGTGCATGCTTTGTGTCATTCTCTACTCTGTGTCAAGTTCTGCGTCATTAAAAAAAAACACGACAAGTGAACTAATAGAAGAAGTGTGGAGCAACAGTCAGTGATGTAAACAATAGAACACACTGTTAAGTCAAAGATTACTAACTTAAGACGCAAACTAAATATTTAGTTGGTGTATTAAGCGTTAAGTACTTTTAATGGATTCTGTTTATAATATTGACGTCAGACACTCGTTGCTCGTGGTTTTTGGTTATGCTACAAACCACCAGTGAACAAAAGAGAAGACTTGTTAAGAGCATGGTAATTCATTATAATATGTAGCGTATGTGTTGTTCTTACCTTTTGTTAATCGTCATGCAAAATTATAATTCAGACAAAAACTACGGTTTTGTTTGTAGAACACACACCAAGTTTTCTTTAAAAAAAAGTGTGTGTGTGTATTACTGATGTACACACGCAACAAGTTACACTACTTTGGCGTAATAAAACAAAAATTTTACTACGCAATAACTGTCTAAGATTCTACGTTGGAGTATTTTTGTTGCATATCATTGCATACGTTGTTTTATTTGATTTATAAAAGTTTCTTGCCACTTTTTCTCATAACAGCTCAGCAGTTCCGAAGTAATGGTGAATGTCCAAATTTATTTCAAGTTTAACAAGTTAAAAGTGTAATTTTAGACCCAAAAATAACTTTTCGTTTAATCTTATCTGTGACTCCTACGGTATCGCAAATCACATTCACAAGTACCACCACATTACCCATTTATTTTTCCGTTCATGGTCATAAAAATGTGACCTAAAAGTATCCTTGAACTGACTGCTGATATCATTAACATATATTACGCGAAAGATCAATTTATTTCGGACGTTGTTTCAATTTTAAAACGCAGATAAACACGTAATGGCGCGTGTTGTAATTCTATTTCTACAAATGTTGTATACAAAAACTAAAGGTTCCCACTTCCCTCAATTTGAAGTGAAAACTTCTTTTGGTGCCCTAAAGACTTTATTTTGTGTAAGTCTCATTGACTTAGAGGGCAATGGAGAGGGCTACAGCCATATCCTGATGATTGCGAAACTGAAGTGGCAGTTGGGTAGGTACATAGCTTGGAAGACAGACGTTGGGGCAGTTAAGTCCTCAAGGAATAGGTTGGATGAGGAAAGCGCAGGACCGATCGTCCTGGCGATCTTTGGGGGAGGCTTTATCCAGCAGTGGACATCTTCCAGCTGATGATGATTATCACTACTGTTTAATAGCAACTCTTCTACTCATCATCTTCTATTCATCTGTCATTTATAAAGCCTCACTTACATAAGTATGTCGCAGGGATATGATAAAAACAGAGATTTGGTCAATTCCCTAAGGTATTTAATCAAATCACGGAAGAAGTTAAAATAACAACAGGATTTTATCATTTTTCTAAACAAATCTAGTGATTTGATCAAATACCAGAATTGGTTCCGTGAAATGACAAAAAATGTTTTCTTTGGTATATTCGTCATGCTCGCTTAAAAGCCTCTGCTTGTGGCGGCGACGTGGTGCGGGTCGTGCCCTTCCCTAAAATATGGTCGAGGGAGGCGATGGCTGGTCCATGCGTCATGCTCGTGAACGGGTGCTACTTTTGGTGGCTGGATGATCTTGTTACCGGGAGGTTTGCTTGATGTGTTTTTTATTATTATTATTTCCTTTAACGTTAAAGTTATTCTATATTTTATTTTATTAAAAGCTCACATAATGCCTAATGTGTGGATTGATGCATCTACTATACTCAATAACTCTTGTGCTTATAAGTATTAATTTACTTTTTTTTCTTTTTTTTGACTTACTCGTGTAAGCCTTTAAATTTTTCACATTTGAGTATTTTTGTTGCGTCACTGTGCGTATATTGTAATTGAAATGATTTGTAAAACAATTAAAAATATGTAAATCTTGACTTAAAAGAGTGGCAATGAGTTGTTTGCTACTTCTTCTCATTAGCTCAACCCTTTACGAAGTAGCGGTAAATTCAATAAGAAAGAATATTTTTATTTTTATTTTTTTGACATTCATAAGTGTCATACTGTAACCTGCATGAATAAAGTGTTTTTGAATTTGAATATATGTATTTTAAAAGAATTATCTGGTAGGACTTAGACATAATTTTTATCATTAAAGCAACGATGTTGAATATGAGGACCACCAGAGGAGTTGTAGTTCGATTGCTACTTCAGCCGCTCTTTTTGAAATCTATGAAATATGCTTACTGAATTGAACCTTTGAAAAAGTAAAACTCTATGGGCTAACGGCATTGTTTACCGTACTATAATAATGTCGCCAAAAAAGTTTTTTTTTGTGCCGTAAACAATTAAATCTAGGTTAGGTATGGTAGGTTCACAGAAATATTAGAAAATACCTTACAATATTGTGTAGATAATATTTTAATGTAGTACCTAATTAGACTAAATATTTTAATGCCAAAATAAGAAAAAAAAATTCTCACCCATTTAAGCGGCAACTCGAAATCTTGTGGTTTTTGTGTGTTTAATGTGTGTTTTATTTAAAATTACCAAGTGGTAGAAAAAATGTTGTATGTTCGGTTTGTTTTTTTTGTATAACTAGGTCAAAATCGCTCGTTGATTGCGATAACCCACACCACTCACGTGTTTTGACACTTCTTATACAACAGTTGCATAAAATACTATAAAAATACCTAATTTAAAATGGGAAACATTTTACGATGCCATCGCCGCATCCGAAACCAGCTTGATCTGCTTCTAATCGTTAATTATAGCATGATAAACGGCTATCAGACTGAAGTAGGCCTAGTAATTGTTAAAGATAGCCATAAAGTATGATCATACACCATAGCCGACACGCTCATTGCTTCCAATAGACCACATCACAATATTATCGATTCTCTCTCGGTCCAATGAACTGAATATTTCAATAACATGGAACGCAATTTGAAATGCCATCTAAGAGTATTACATATGTGTTGTTTGAGATGCACAATCACATTTTTGTTTGACTGCCAATTCCTGCTCGTATATTGAAATACGAGCTGTGTATTGAATTATGTGAAGATCTGTTGAAAAATGTAGATATATATAAAGATGTATGTATAAGTAATATATATAGAATTATCGTGTGACAATGTTACGTGCCGTACTCCTCCAAAACGGCTTGATCGATTTTTATCAAATTTTATATGTATATTTGGTAGCTCTGACAATCGGTCGTTATCTATTTTATATACCGCAAAAAAAATGCAGGTTTTTTCTCAATTTATATACGGCAGTAAAACGTTTTACGGGTCAGTCATTACTGAGTTTCGATCAAAAATGCGCCGTAGCTAGTGAAATTAGCGGGGAAACGAGACTTAAAATAATATGTCTTATGGAGACGAGCGAAAATGTAGTGTCGCTCAGATTGTTTGGATTTTTGAAGAATCCTGAGGGGCCCTGCGTTGTAATAGGCAGGGCGTATCAATTACCATCAGCTGAACGTCCTGCTGGTCTCCTCCCTTGTTGTAATAACACAAATAATGTTGCCCAAATAAGACATAGCCTATGTCCTGTACAAGTGTGCAAGATAACGAACTATCATCTCTGATTAACGCGAATGTTATATATTTATTTAAATAAAATACTTTAGCTGTACGATATATTTAATACGAAATATATGCTATATAATCTTAACGTACGTGTATTGACAGTGAACTCCTCCTAAGCGGCTCGACAGATTTGAATGAAATTTTCTGTGTGTGTTCAAGTGGATTGTAGGATGGCTTAGATTCACAATTGAACTACCTCTTTAATGGCTGGACCAATTTTGATGATTTTTTTAGAGTGTTGCAGTGAATTTAAGATTGGTTTAGATTCTCAATACAGTCGACATATAATTCTCCTGCGTATGTTAGTGATCTCCTCCTAACGGCTGGACTGATTTTTCACATTTAACACATGTGTACAGGACGTCTGTCGGGTCCACTGACCGCTAGTATATATATACACACACATTTATATATATATATATGCAACAGAATGTATGCCCTATTGAAATAATACTTTGCACACATTTGCATTCTATTTAATCACTTAACTTACCCGAGTCACACAATTTAGTGACTTTTTATTGATTAGTGTAACACTTTTATTATTTTAAATATAACTTACCAAACATTCACATGTATAGCGGACTCGAAAATGAAACTTTGAATACAATAAGAACCTGAACGTTTGTCAGCTCAGCACTTGTATATTATATAATGCTGAATAATACACATTTACATTGAACACACCGGACGTTGAAAACGCGACGTTTATGCGTGACCTTGGCGAAACAACCTGCGACAGGTGGACGAAGTACTCGCATCTACACCGATACGAAATATGCGAACGTTTGTATATTAATAGTATATATTTTGTTATACTTAACGCTGAACGCTTAAAATTCAACTCAAAGTATTTAAAAAGAATTGCTAAAAATAAAACCGACGCGGAAACTTTGAACGCCTGCCTTTTTATCGCGATGGCGCTTATATATCTATGACGTCATACTTCATAACAACAAACAAATTTATCTATACTGCGAGAACTACTGAACCGATCGGAATAATACTTATACTATTAGATGCAGCGTGTTTCACAGAGAAGGTTTAAGTATACGTTAGTTGGTGATGACATAGTCGGAATCTATATTTTTAGACACATTTATAAATACGTTTACATTAGCAATACGCATGCAATGAATTATTTCAGTCAATTATATTTTATTAAATAACTAGCTGACCCGACAGACGTTGTTCTGTTCATAATAAAAAAAAACTCTTGCGGATGGAATTTTGGAAAATCCGTTATTAGCTGACCTACTCGGTGAAAAGAATATTCCTACCAAATTTCAAGTCTTTAGCTCTAGTGATTCCAGAGATATCGTGATGAGTGATTATATTCTCGGAAATCTCTTACACTTAATTTTCAATACATTTAAAACTTTGACTGTAGCGATAATACAATTTAGTAAATCCTTGAAAATGATGTTAGAAGAGCATATGATTTATAGTATAGTTGATTATGTGTGTTTGTTGTCGCTGTATCAGGGGAGTTGGAATGTCGCACCGAATATATTATGTAATATTACATCACTCTTAATAATGCCGCAGTTAAGTAAGACAAGAAATAATAAATGTTATTGTATTTATTGGTCGCCAAGTGGTTGTTCTTTACTATACTTCATGTCCATTTTATTGGCTGTCTAACAACAAAAGACTTGTATCTAGATGTATGTACGTCTAGATAGAGTCTAATTTATAAATTATCTAAGACATAGCCTATATATTGCTGCATATTGTCATGATGTCATTTGACATTTTAATTACTCTGTGTCCTCTAGTGGGACAATATACTAGTGTGTATACTAACAAAGTGTGCGAGAGAGACGTACCTACATCAGTAACGGCGATACAGCAAGATAGAAAATGAAATTGAATCTATTGTTATTGTATCCGATTTTGATAGAACAAGTCGTAAACAGTCAGCCACGCTTGGCGTTAGCTCCTTAGTATTTTAATATTAACACACTAACTAACACACACATTGACAAATTAAAATTGGCAACTCGTTATCATCTCGATCAGGTCTATACGCTGATATATTCTAAGTCTATGCAATTGATTATGAAGATTCTGTAGAAAAACTGTGAATTATTTAATACAAAAAATGTTAATTTTTGCATAACCTTGAGCGAGGTGGCGAGAAAAGAGTGGCTGACTCCTTACGACCTGTCAATCAATATAGGTTACAGTTACAATATACCCACTTACTCACTTATCCTTTAATATATTGTTGTATTTCGGTCACAGGTGATCTTCTATCTGGCCCATTTTATTTTCTATACTCTAGTATATTGTAATTGTATAATCAAGTGATACAATCAACAATAATGTTCAATATGTCGTCTGTATAACAGATACTTTCACCATGTTGTATTTTAAAACAACTCTAATCTATATATATAAAAATTAAAAGCTGTTCGTTAGTCTCGCTAAAACTCGAGAACGGCTGGACCGATTTGGCTAATTTTGGTCTTGAATTATTTGCGGCAGTCCAGGGAAGGTTTAAAAGGTGAATAAATATGAAAATGCTCGGAATTAAATAAAAACATTAAATTTGTTTTTCCTTTGATGTGTCTCCCGTCGTTCAGAAATCAAATTGAAAGAATAGTTTAAAATGAATAACTAATTAGAATTTATATATCTTTCCAACTTTCACAGCAGGTAAAATATAAACTTAAGTTTAGCTCAAATAAAATTTGAAATCAAATTTTTTTATGAACGATAAAACTTAAGTTTTGTTAAGAAATAAAGATTTTTATAAGTACTACGTGCTTAGTCATGTATGTACACGGACGAAGTCACGGGTATCAGCTAGTATTAAATAAAGATGGCCTTAACGTAAAATACATAAATGATTATTTAATTTTATCATTACGTCAGCTTCGCATAACTTTTTCTTGTGTAAACTACTTAACTAGTAGCAACGGTTGTTACGAGAGTGACTCAAGTAAGGTCAACTCAACTTGAATCAAACAACATTATTTAAATCTAACTTCACAAAGTATGATGAGTTTACCTCGAAATAAACGCATCACTCTACTTTGACCTATTTCATGAACTACTCATATTGTTTTGTTTTATAAAGGATAATGCATTATAATACTATTATGACCAATGTTCTTTATACATATAAGGACATAATATCACTCGCAGTCTGATACCGGCGCAGTAAAAGTGTGCTTAAGTACAATGTAAGCACACTTTTTTCAGAATTATACAAATTATTTAAGTTTTCTTTAGTTAGAAATAATAAAACACAAAAATACATACACGATTACATTCTTGAATGAACAAACAAATTTAGTCCCATCACCTTTGTAACGTATCTCTTCCGGGGGTAATACGTCACAACAGCCGACTAACCACAGCGCGTCATTTCATGGGACGAGGGTATAAAACAGCGGCAGCTCATTTGATTCAGTCTCGTGCCAGATTTTGGCGAGACAACACGTCCTGAGGATGCCTTGTGTAGAGGCGAAACACGTGTCGAATTGTTTAAAAACAAACATTGGCGGAATTATCACTAAAGAAAACTTAAATCATTTGTATAATTATGGATTTCCGCAAAGTAACGCCTAATTCAATAAATTGACTAAGAATTGTAAATGCGGCAATGTATAGCTAACAGTGGAAGCTTATTATGGTGTAATTTGTGGCATGTTCCATATTTCGGCTTTGTTTTACTACTACGTGATTTATCTATATGTATATATAGAACGTCATTGGTTATTACTATTTATTAGCATGACTTAAGTAATTTCATGTTTGAACTCAAACTTTATTATAACATGGTAGTTTTTTGACTTTCAATAAGTGATTTCACATCCTATTTTGAATAAAAATATTTGAATTTGATAATATGAAAACATAAGTTAGAACTTGTAATAAGTCAAGCTTATGTAAGAGTAAGCAGGTATTATGTAAAAGTTGATAATGAAATTTTTTTATTTTTTTTCAACAATAACAGAACGTTGTATAATAAAATATTTAATTATAATGGTAACCTGTGACAAAACTGAGAAGCTTAAACTTGTTTCAGTTCTAGTGGGTATTTTTAATATTCATTTTATTTTTGATTGTAGTACACTGTATAATGATGCCGTAGGTATTATTATTATTATACTCAAAACTGTAAGCCTAATGCATAAATAGATAAATAATTATGATTAACTTATATATTAGATAACAATTGTTATTAAAGTGGCTCTAGAAGTCTTCTAAATCTAATTAGTTTGACAGTGTTTATTATATACTATATATAGACAGTTAGTTGACGCTTGAGATGTACCCATAGAGCGAGCAACGTTCGCATATGACGTTATGTCACAGAGTTTTACCGAAAAGTCGTAAATCAAAAAAGTCTTCATAAAAATGTATATTAGTCTATAGCATATAGGTGTTGGGACTGCTACGAGGTCTCAGAGTATCTCAAGCGGAAGATCGGCGCTGGACATACTTAATATGTGTGTCAGCATATGCTGAGCTTGTGCCTATTTGCAGCTGATGTTAATGTAGTTAATGTTTATATTTAATTTTAAGTATTATTGTATTTTTGTTAGTTTTTAGCTTCCAATAAAATAGTTTATTATTATTATTATATTTTATGGTGAAATATAGCCCTTATAGGGACTCATCAAATAAAATAAATAATTAACAACCTTATAGTATATAGTTAGCAATTAATTAGATTTGTCCATGTTGTCCTGTGGAAGCGTTCTTGTCTTCCATGACATATTGGTTAGGAGTTCGCGTGGGTCCTATTCTAATGAGCCTACAACTCGACTTTAACATACCGTCAATTGAATTGTTGATCACCAGCGTGCGACACTGTTTGATTGGCTAAATTATATTGAGCCAAATTGCACTGGTGCACTCTATATACAGTATAGAACTAGCATAATATATGAAATAAATGTAGGTACATACTTGTTAGCATATTTGATGAGGATATACGAAAAATTAACAAACCCGTGCATTAATTTTGTCGAAAAGTAGATATTTCATTTCCAGCACACTTGAACCTACTGTAGAATTGGGTCACTAGATCAATGATTCAATGAACGTGAATATTTCAATATCAAAAAGCGCACTTGCCAGTTTGCTGCGCAAAAGTTGAGTAGCGCCGGCCACCAAAGAGAAACTGCCTCAAAGTGCTGACGCGTGTATTATAGCCTAAGCACGGTTTCTCTTTGACGGTCGCGTCGGTCGAACTTTGTACGGCGTAGGGTAAGGGTGTTGAAATCGATAAACAAATAATGTTTAAGTTTAATTTGAAATTGTTCTGTAATGATTGTTGTAAGAATTCTACACCCTGAGTATTTAAAGCTAAACAGCTTCGTAAGTTTGTTTTTATAAATTGTGAAGAAATTTAGAGGTAATGATTATGAATAAGGAAGAAGTGTTTTTATTTTTTGAATAAGTAAGGCATAATATATAAAAATTTGATTTTTTCTTCCGATTACTATGCTGGTATTTATGTAATTTTCTGAAAAAGAGTTTCGCTTGCACCATGGTTTCATAAAACTACACGATAGCTTTATAAATTTTCTTTATTTTATGTCTTCAATAGTGATGTAGTCCCTAGGGTCCCTTCAGTAGTTAGGGAAGTATCCAACAAAAAAGGCTAGATTAGGATACGATTTGGGTAAGTTTCGAGGGCAGCGACCTACATGTGCCAGTAAAACATAACAGTATTAAATACACACATGGAATAACAAGATAACAATATGTTTATCAGGATGTAGCAATGTATGATGTATGAGGTATGTATGCCCATCACGAAATGTACGCTTTCCTAATAGTACGTGAACTTTCAAATGTTCCGTATACGATAACGTTTTATTATTCTTTAAACGTAACAATTTTAAAATAGTTTATTTGACAAAGAAGGCATAAATAAGTACTATAGTTTATAGTAGATATTAAATGAAGGAAAGTGATGTATGGTTTTTGTCTGGTTCAGCACAGGCCACCTAAAATAGTATAATATTTATTATATTATACTATTTTTAGTAAGGCTAAGATGTTATAAGATTTAAAAGATGGTCTTGGACTCTGGGAGCTTCATACTCACGTTCAAACTCTGCCTACTTCTATCTGTTCGGCAGATTTTCGTCAGTTGTTTTTTGATCGCGCGATTTGAATACAACGAATATATTAACATAGAAGGAAGATGGAATGGTATAAAACTTAATAAATTGTATTTTCAATATTATCCAATGGGGAAACCGAAGATGTAATGGTGGAAGGCGTGGGACTAGAATATGTCAAAGAAAATATTTATCTGGGACATTTGGTATCTTTCAAAAATTGTATAGGCAAGGAAGTGGAAAGAAGGATTGCACTATCATGGAAAAAATATTGGGGATACAGAGAAATCATGAAAAATAGAGAAGTATGTACATAAAGAAAAAAGTTTTACGAAGTCTCCGTACTACCAACTCTTACATATGAATGCCAGTCTTGGGCGCAAAGGAAGGAGAATGAGAGAAAGATTGCCGTCAGCAAAAGAAAATGGAAAGGAGCATGCTAGGCATCCGAATTACAGACAAAATGAACAATAAACTGACGGATGTCATAGCAAGGATCTGATCCTTGCTATGACGGCTGAAATTTGGCTGGGCAGGTCATATAATATGTAGATTAGATGATTGTAGATGGACGAAAAGAGTTACGATATAGATACCATGGAAAGGTTCTAGACAAAAGAGAAGATGGAGTGATATTTTTACTCAAAGAATTGGGCCGGGCTGGATGAGAAGAGCCAGAGATAGAGCGTATTGGAAAGGATTAGGGGAGGTATAAGTCGTAGTAGCAACTACTACTTAATTTATTTAGTATTGTTAATTTAGTAATAATAAATATTTAATTGATATCTAAGTTGATTTTAAGTATTTTTTGGAAAAAATTGTAAAACAGAATTAAAGGCATTCTATTTTATTTCAATATTAAGTAATTCTGTGAGAATTAAAAGTGATAGAACCTTTTGTGAAGTGAAGTGAAGACTTTTAGTTTCTAAAATATAAATAAAAAAGAATCATTTCTATCCAATTTTTAAATCCCTAGCAAACAATGCTGTCAAATGTAAAATGCGTGTCGGCAAAGACTACACGAAACGGTCTTTGGCAATTTTTTGAAATAAAACCTTTTTTCATGTTGTCCACTCTGTGTCAAATGTCATTGGTTTTTTTTTCGAGAGGTGGAAAATAAATTTACGTATTTCGGCGGAGTGTTTAATAAGTAGGGCCTATAATATGTCGGATTCAGATTGAGATTCACTATTGAATAGAAACCTCCACTATGCTCGTTGCTCTACAGTATTTCCAGAGAAACCAAGGCTATGGATGCAAAGGATCTTGTTGGTGTAACATACCAAAGCTGCGAAAACTACCAACAAGATTTTACTTCAAAAAAATTTAAGACGAAGAATTACCGCAAAACAATGAAGAAATAAAGGGCATTTGTTTTACGTTACGAGGTTTAAAATATTATTTAAAAGCTTGTTTATGGATACATTTTCATTTTAATATAGAGTTATGTAACCCTAAAAAACGGTTGCATGGTGAAGTGAAGCCTAATATCGTTAGTCCACTAATGACTGCCGAAAAATATACCAAAACCGATGCGAAATTCAACTGTCCCAATCCATTATGTCAATTGCCTTAACTCCATAGCCTAATTTCTGAATGGAAATTAGACACTAATATTCTTCCTGTCTTGAATTAGAACTCTTTGATCTTTGAGTCTTTGTAAATGGAACTCGTGGCTGGAAGAACCATCCAGTAAACACGACTCCTAATATTATGTTTAGGAATGCCGAAAACTTAACCACAAACATAACCTGAGTTTTATATCTGAATATCCTCTATAGATCTAAGGCTAAGAGAGGCTAGAACATACCGTATATATTATATAATAATAATTGTTATAAGTAATGTGCTTGACTTAAGTGCCAACATTTCTGGCCGTTTTTCCATACATACGTTATCGACTCTTTTTTCTGTTATTTTTAATAGTAAATCAAAATTATTTTCAAATTAGATCAATATCATCATTATCTGTGTCTCTCTGTTTTGCTTTGTATGATATTTTTATGTTTTTGTAAGTGGCAGAATACTTCAAAAAGTGAAAACGACTTAAAAGGCATTTATTTTCTGAAAATTGATTCCTTTTGTTGTCAGTTCACACTCTACTACCGCTTCGGAAACAAATGGCGCTCTGAGAAAAAAAGGCCAACAAACTGCAGTCCCAGGCTGTCCAATATCTGGACAACCTGGGACTAGACTGGATGGGACTGGGACCTTATTACAAAAGTGTATACATATATATGTAGCCATAAAGCTATTATATATCTTACTAGCTGATACCCCGCGACGTCGTTCGCGTACGTATTTTTACACCTTGGGTTACATTACTGGACTTTTAGTAGGGATCCCAATTTTTTTGAAAATGTAATATATGCTGTAACTTTCGGGAATAATGTAGCTTCCCAACAGTGAAAGAATTATTCAAATCGGTTCAGTAGTAGCGGAGCCTATTAACTAGTACTACTAACTACTAGCCAAATTTTTCCTCTTTATAATATTAGTATAGATTAGTATAGATGAAGCCTGCTACCAGCAGGCTTTATTATTAATGATAAAGGCCACAAATGCAGACCTAGTATATAAACCCGACATCAATAACTGAAACAATTACAATAGTCCAACACAGAATACTTCTCTTCTAATCATTTTCCGAAATTATCATACGATTGATTCATTTTCGGAGGTGGAAATTGCTGAGAACAAAACTCTGATGTTTGAGTCTTTTTACTCACGATTATCAGAGCTGGCGTTGTCCTTATAACATACTGATCATTGTTGTTTTAGATTCCGAGGGTTCCGTACATATTATTAGTCATCTAAGTATACTTTAAAGAAAGGGAAAAGTGTTTGTTCATTTTTCGTCAATAAAATAATTAAAAACCTGTTGAAGTGTTTGTTGTTTCCCAATGAAGCCCTCTCATATTACGATGCCCCCCCCCCATATGTCAATTCAAAATTTGAACATATAGACCTTTTTTATATGATTTAATTGCAAATGTATATTTCTCAGAGATTTCCCTATAGTTCTAGTATAAGATGGTAGTTACTTGCCAAATTTCATAGTTCTAGGTCAACGAAAAATACCCAATAAATTTTGTTTCCCTTGAGAATGTCGAAATATACATATTTTTTGCTGCATAAACAGCGGTTTCTTTTTTTATCTAACATAGAATTTTGATCTTTCACAGCTTCGAGACTTGAGTTTATTGTTATAATTTCAAGCTATCACGTTCATATCTGCGCTCCTGAGATTCACAATCAGACAAACGGTCGGACGGTCGGACTACAAAATGATCTTATAAGGGTTCCGTTTTAATATTTTCTCTGAATGGTTTTTTTTTCTCAGCTATCTTTCAGTGTTCAGACATAGATCGTAATTGTGATAATCCTTAGTGTACCCAAAAAAGTTTGGGAAGCCTATTTCTTTGTGGTACATAAGCATTAAAGGTTTTTATGATAAGTTTTAGTTATAAAAAGGCACAACTAGTTAGAATTAATGCTAAGATCTATTGAGCTTACTTACACTTTGCTCAGACTTTACTTACGTTAAACTTATCTGAATGTGATACAACGTGAACTATACTTATGCATTGTACTTTCTTATCTTAAGCTCAGCATAATTTGTCATGTAACGTGTGTCATAAAACGAAATAAAAGATTCTGCTAAGCTCACTAAACATTACACTCAGCAAAGTTTCACGTAAGTAAAGTGTGAGCAAAGTCTATGTACGCTGTATAGATGTCAGCTTAGTCTGTAAATAAATATAATAAAAAGCTATATTATAAGTATAATGGGACTATAAATATATAATATATCATAATCATATCATATAAATATATCATAATCACTTGGGACATGTAAAACAGCGCGGTAACAAGCGACCCAGTTCAAATTCTCGGATTTAATGAATGCTGTATGATATCGTCGTCCGCTGAATGCAGCCGATCTCAAGTTAGATTCTCCCGTCGCTGGGCGTCAGCCAAGCCACTCCGTCGTTCCATCGTGTTTAAATTTGGAACACTTTTTTTTTCTGAACGGTTGTGGCTCCGAACATTGCCTAGAGGTGAACAATCTTTGCGGACCTAATTTTATTATATTATTGTTCGATCTTTTTACAAGGGATAAAATAGTTAGTAGATGAAATGTATACATCCCAACTACATATAAATCTGTGTGACTGTCTGCTATTGTTTTCGCTTTCGAAAAACTCCTGAACAGCTTGGACAATCTTTATAAAAATTTCGATCATCGATGAAAGATCATGTATCGAAATGAAACTATTTCTATAAAATAAATTAAAATTACTTGATTTTTTCTTAATCATAAACTTTACCATCCATAAAATTTAAATCAGACAGAAATCCAATTCATGAATCCACTTTCGGTGTTCGCGCCGATGATACAATACTCTGTGGTAACCACTTGTCAGTTGTCACATAACCACAGACTGCTGTCATCAATGAATATGACCCGCTTAGGTTGTAGGCGGTAATATAAGCATGTTCACCTTGCATCGAAGAGCACAAACATAACAGTTCGCATGCAGAACCAGATTGAATCAGGCTTAAGTTCCAAGGTCACACTAACACGCGATTCTAGGAAGCAATTAATATAAAACCGTTACTGTCCAGCTGGTATTTGATATTATTCAAGCAACGAGATAGTAAATAGACAGGTATAAATAATCAATGACGTTCTATGAATATATAAGGACATAATATCATTCGCAGTCTGATAACGGAACGGCAAAAGTGTGCTTAAAGACAATGTAAACACACTTCTCTCCTTAGTCGTGGGTTTAGTGTCAGTGTTCGAATTAAATCTGAAATATATAAATGTTTTATATTGCTGCTTATTGACCAAGATTATCTTAAGCAATTGGAGTAAATAAGGCAATGTTATAGATAGCAGAGAAGCTTAATATGGTTATTTGTGGTATGTTTCATATTTATATATTATATTATTATATGTGATTTGACTATAATATGTATAGAAAGTAATCCAGCTGGACCTGACAGCGGGATTTGACACGACTTTCTCATGCTTTATTTTTATTCTATGTTATTTCTTTGGCGTAGCAAAACGGTTCACTCATTTCATTTTAAAATTGCAAAGTACAATTGTTGCTAGTCTAATACATAAATAGAAAGTTAAACAATAATTAAAGTAATTAATACATACAATAAGAAGAAATAAATATAAAAACCTTTACATTACAACGAGAAAGATAGAAAATACGTTTTTATGTTCGTCTTCACTATAATATATATAAACATTTTTAATCGTATATTAAAACAAAAAGAGTAGATGAGTGGTAACATACGTTCACTGGAGTTAACATAAAAATAAATATATAAATAAATCGTATTATCCTAAGATATCGTTCACTTGCTTCCCATTTTGTAATATTGTATCCTGAGTAGTAAGTACGAAGTTGAAGTAGTGGTATTAACTTGAAGTCTCATTCAACACTTCTAAAATAAACTTCGAAATAAACTCGACGTATTCTTCATTCGTATTCCAAACAAGTCAACATACGTTAATGGTTCAAGTAAGACACAATAATACGACACTCTTCCATCAATAGGCCCCATTATCATTGTCAGCTTAAGAACAACCATCACATTGCTTAAACGAACATGTCAATCGCTTCAAATAAGCGTCGAACACAATATTAATTAAAGCACAACGCTAACATCTTAAACAGGTTCTACGAGTTCAGATTCGAATTCGGCAACGTTGTGTTCATTTCACTTTCACTTTCACTGTACAGCTGATGTATATCGCTTCGTGACGTGAGAATTTTTAATAGTTCAACATGAAATTGGATTGTTCCGTACATTAACAGTTATTACTTTCAATTTTTTTGAAGTTAAACTTCTTTAGCCGCGGTCGGCAGTTTTTGATAGGGGAAAATCTTATGGGTCGCGTCACCGACATGCTCATGCGACTGACGCACACGATAAATAAATTTAAAAAATATATAAATATATATTACAGTTAGACACTTTTTACATGGGTGAAATCTCGTGAGTTCGCGTTACCGAAATGCTTATAGCAGTATATCTGTAGCCAGCGAAATTGAATGGATTTAGTGTAAAGTTCAATGTGTATATACTATGAATTGTTTTAAAAATAAATAGAAATTAATAATTTAATTGGACTTAAAAATTATGAATTTTCGCATTTTGATAGTAAAAGTTGTGAAATCTTACTTCTATCGTCGGCGGCACAACTGTAATTTTTTTTTAAAGATATTTAGTTAGTTTTAGATTCCGTTACTTTACTAATAATTTATAATACCATAGACTAATTATACTTACGTGTAGGCAAATACAGCTTGCGAGAGAGAAGAACATCTCTAATTGAGAGACAGCAAGATAGAGAAGGATAGCGAATCTGTTGTTACTATAACCGATTTTGATTGACATGTCGTAAACCAGCCACACTTTGTATTAGTTCCTGAGTATTTTGAATATTAATTTAGCTAATGCACATATTATGTCGCTAGTAGGTATTCATAGATTTCGTTTGATTTATTTGCTTCTGATTCTTGCAGACCAAACTCTAATTCGTTTTCAAAAATAAACGAAACAGTCAGATAAATTAAATAAATTTCCTTTCTGGTATAAATTTCGATGAAAAACAATAGTATATAGGTAAGAACAATAAGAATATTTTATTCATGACTCGTTTTTCATGTAAAAGATGGGAACGTTTGATTTACACTTCAGATAAACAAAAGTTAGCATTCATTACCTTAAGGCTCCAATTTATTTACCTTATTTAGAATCTTGTATCAAATTAGCTGGAATCTTCGAGGCTCAAAGAGGCCAGTGCTGTCAAACTTCTAAAATTACGCGTAATCTTATCATCATGGAAAAATTCCATTATAATATTTTACTTTAAAACTAAGATGACTCGAATAAAACGTTGAATTTTACGCTTAATTTTAGAAATTAATAAGTTTAAGAATCTTACTAGCTGCGATGTAAAAGGTTTATGTAAAACAAATAGATGTTACCGTACAGAAAATACGGATCAATATGTTGATATATTATATGGACTTTGTGGAATTTTCCTTAAAAACAGAAGAATTTTTGATCATGCATTAATATTATCATAATATCGCGAGAATCAATTTAAATATATTGACGTACAATAAGCAACTAAGCTCACAATCACGCTCCAAATTATTTGAACAAAAATCTGTCTCCGCGTCTATTAGGCAGAGTTTTCATTTAGTTGGGGTTTGGACGCGCTTTGAATACAACGCCACGAAATGACAGTGTTCACTGAAAAATCGTCGAAAAACAGCATATCCATACTTAAAAAGAATGGAGTATCATATTTCAGGAAAGAGGCACCTTTTAACATATGTTCTTGTCTAGACAAGAACATATGTTAAAAGGTGCTAGTGTTCGCGTCCGTGTCGCGCGTGACGTAACTAGTGATACTACTAATGAGCGTTTACGACATAGAACGTTATTGCCACGAAATACGGTGAAGGAATGTTTAATGTTAATGTAGGTATACGTATATACCACGCAGCTCGAACATTTTTGATGACCTTTTAATCGGCGATTGGGAGTCTAGTTGTTAATTCTGCGTCTGCGCTTTATCTCTATGTAAAATAATAATTTTGTCCATAAAAGACATCATAATATATACACAATTACGTATATTTTAAAGTTAAAATTCCATATGATATAATGCTTGGAAATAACAGAAATAAATCAATCTCCGTGGAATGAACTTCCTTGTGCGGTGTTTCCGGGACGATCTTCTTCTTCTTCTTCATACGGGCGCTTTCCGCAATTCGACGTCATATGCGCCTATTTTGCGTGCGAGGGTGGTAGAGGCTACTCCAACCAGCCAAGCTCCTCCAAGAAGTCACCCAACCTCTTAACGTCGCAGAAGACTTCCCGAAGAGCGCCTGGTGACCCCAGGTGCTTCGCCCTGTAGTTTGCCACCTCACTGCATTCCAGCAGAACGTGAGCAGCTGTTTCCTCTGCCCCCAGGCAACCTCTGCATAGAGGGCTGTCCGTGACACCTATATTAAAGAGATGCCTGTTAAAATTGCCGTGACCTGTGGCCGCACATAGTATTAATCTTAGTGGACACCGATTAAGTTGTAAGATTTCCCTGGTAAAACGCAAGTCGGCGCAAGGTAAAGCTGCTTTGGCTTGCCTGCACTCCTCAAGGCTATCCCAGTATTGTTGATGTAGTGCTTTTATCTTTTGATTTAAGTGGTTCCTGAACCAACTATGTGGCAGAGGCAGGAAAGGCTCTGGTCCAACCGGTTGGGTCTCAGAACCCCTTCTAGCTAGTTGGTCTGCCGCCTCGTTGCCCCTGATCCCACTGTGACCTTTGATCCACTGAAGTGTTAGGTTGTTGTTATTACCAGCCACCTTATTTAATGCTGAGTGACATTCAAATAATAGGCTGGAATTGATTATCTTACCTTGAAGGGATTGTAATACCGATTTACTATCAGAGAGTATTCTAATGGAGTGATCTTGAACCTCTCTGGCCAAGATAGCATTGGCAGCTAGCAAAATCCCCATGCATTCAGCCTGGTATACAGTGTTAAGCTTACCCAAGGGCTCGGATATGCTGATATTTAGATCTTCCGAGAAGACTCCCGTACCTGTGCCTGAATACGTCTTCGAACCATCTGTGTAGAGGTCGAGCTCATAATGTGTAAGGACACTGTCGTTCCTTTCCTCGAGCTCTATTCTGTATTTTTTGTCAAAAATGAAAGTCCGCTCTATTTTATCACTAGCTGCTTCCACAAGTGGCATAGCTGACCATGCTTCTGAAAGTATGCTAAGATGTCTTACTTTGTCAATTCTCTGTGTTTTCAGATGTTTTAATCTTAGCGCAGCCATTGCCGCTTCTTGATATATGAATAAGTGTAGCAGAGGGATGCTCAGGGCTATTTCTAAGGCGGCGGTAGGGGTTGTCCTCATGCATCCCGTCACCGCACAGCATGCTTGCCTTTGAAATTTTTGTAATTTGGCGATGCAAGTTGTAAGTCTGGTCCTGGTCCACCACACTACACAGCCATAAGTGAGCATTGGTCTCACCACTGCTGTGTAAAGCCATAAGGTGAGCTTTGGTTGGAGACCCCATCTCTTGCCAATCATCATGCGGCATTGCCATAAGGTGATACTCGCGGAGTTGATTTTGTATTCAAGGTGGCTGCTCCAGTTCAGTTTGCTATCTAGAATCACACCTAGGTATTTGACCTCTTTTGATAACTGAAGTCTTGTATTGAAGATAGTGGGCGGTTTGTGGTTCCCTACCAATCTTTTGTTAGAGAAGAGTACTAACTATGTTTTCTGTGGGTTTACAGAGACCTCATGTTCTTTACACCATTCCTCGACGAGTCGAAGAGCTGCTTGTAACCTATCACATACCATGCTGCCATTATTGCCTGTGTTTAAAATGGTGATGTCATCGGCATACCCTATTGTGTAAAAGTATTGGTTGTTCAGTTTGGAGATCAGGTCGTTCACTACTAGGTTCCACAGAAGCGGAGAGAGAACACCTCCCTGCGGACAACCGCGGGCTTTAAGGGCGACTTTCGTGTCTTCCCCTGTTACCCTTATAATTATATTGCTTAACATATTAATTATCCAGTCAATAAGCAGGGTCTGTACTCCGTGTCTGCGAAGTGCTATGGTGAAGTTGGTCTTGTCAAAGGCTCCCTCTATGTCTATGAAGCAACCTAGACAGACTAATTTATTTTGTAAGGCATGTTCAATTTTTCCTACTACCTGGTGAAGAGCGGATTCCATTGATCTGCCTTGGCAGAAGGCATGCTGATGCCTGTGTATGGGTGTATTGCGTAACGCATTATCTCTCAGGTGTCTGTCGCATATTCTCTCTAAAGTCTTGAGGAGAAAAGACAACAGACTGATAGGTCTAAACGATTTAGGATTATTGTAATTACTCTTACCTTGCTTGGGTATGAAGATGACCCTAACTTCCCGCCAGGCAAGGGGAGTGTATTTAAAGGCCAGACAGGCCTGATAGATACGACATGGGTACCTTCAAGAAAAGCGCGTACACCTTCCTTAAAGGCCGGCAAAAAAAAAAAAAAAGATAGATATAAGTCAGTATGTACAACAACTTTCCTCCTCCCCACTGTAGCAGTGCAGGAAAGACGCCATCTGTGCCCGCTGACTTGAAAGGCTGGAAGCTGTCCACCGCCCATTTCACCTTGTTGTAGGTGACAATCTCATAGGTGGTTTGCCAGCAGTTTTCTGTAACCAAGCTGTTAGGTATCGTCCAAATTGGTTCTTGTATTATTTTACAGTCTGGAAAGTGTGTTTCTAGCAGTACCGTGTTAGTCTCCTCCTGGCTCAGGGTCATTATGCCATCGGCTTTCCTCAGATTTCCGACAACGCAAGGACCCTGTTTGGCCAGTACCTTCCTAATGCGGTTTGCTTGTGGAGTGGAATGAGTGAGACTTCCAAAATCTAATGCGTTTTTATATAGACTTTTGTTCTCCTTGTCGGCATCCCAGTCTACATCAGCGCCTGTATTCATTGCTCTGTTGAAGGCTTTCCTTACTTTTGTTCGTAGCTTTTTAAGTTCTGTGCCCCGCCAGCCCTTGGATATGACCCCAGTAACCGGTGTTACTAGAGGACAGGCTTTATGGAAGCAGTTTATTAAGGTGCTGTTTAAGTTACTTACCTGTTGATCAATTGTTTCTATGCTGTCTAACCTAGTGGTAGGCGGCTGTTTTCCCAGCTCTAGTTCTACTAGAGATCTATAGAGCCTCTGGTCAGTCTTCCTCGGGTACCTTGTAAGTTGTTCGGGGATACTGGTCATTTTTAAATCGTAGCGAATCCACCTGTGATCAGAGCATGATGATCTCTGATGCCTCTGATGAGACATGCCAGCCCGCTATTAGATCAGCGGCTCTGGGGGTTGCCAGTGTCAAGTCAATTATTGTTTTGCACCGCCTACCCACAAATGTGGTCTCGTTACCTATGTTTAATATATCTAGATTAGTAGTAAATAGAAAATCAAGTAGATCATTACCTCTATTGTTGCTTGCTTCCATTCCCCATAGCGGATGATGGGCATTGGAGTCCGTTGACACAATCAGTTCCCATCCATTTTGTTCGCAGAATCTGATTAGTGTGTTAAGTCCTTCACGTGGTACCGCATCCGCCTCATGCATGTAGGCTGATGCAATAACGATGTTGAGGTTGTTTATGTCTTTGTTGGAATTCAGCCTTATGGCACACAGATCTCTAGAACAGAAATCCACAAGAGGCTGTATATTTATATTCCCTTTAACGTAAATGCAGGCTCTCACCTCTTCGAAATAGTTTTGGAAGAACATACCACCAATATTGGAGTGTCCGCATACGTTGCCGCCCCTAATCTACGGCTCTTGGATCAGTGCAATGGCTGGTGTGGTAGATGCAACCTCCAACCATCTTCGAAGTTGAGCCGTCGCAGTAATGCTATGATGGAGGTTGCATTGTAAAATCCGTATTTGCTTATTGGGGGAAAGGGGCTCCATTGGGATCCTCTTCCTCCCCCAGCCCAAGTTTGTCAGGTCAAGGAGCTCATCGTCGCTTGATGCTTCGACGGCTCGACTAGACCCAGCCTGTGAGGTCTCCTTGTTTGAGGACGGTGGGACTACAGGTTTTGCGGCAGCTGCCGCGACCCGCATCCCCCTTGACTCGTTCGGAGAATCTACAGGGGTATCCACGAACCTCCCCTTGGCATCCTGGAAATTTAGGTACACCGCCCCCAGCCGATAGCCGAGGCGGCGCTTCCTCTCCAGTACACTTTGCACGATATCGTTGGGGATGCTCACCACCACAAATGTCGCCTTATCCTGCGGTATAATGGTGTGGACACGCCATCGCTCCACTTGTGCCCATGGGTTCCCCAGTCTAAGGCACATACCAATGAGCATTTGGTTCCCATCGTGTTCGTGTGGTAGATGGATGCCGCAGCGTACCATCTTCGGTTTGTCTTTTGCATCTGTGACCGTGAGTTTGCCCACCCCTGGCAGATCCAGCTCCGAACAAACCCCGACGGTCCACTCCACCGCCTCCTGGTTTTCACAGTAGAGGCGAAGCGAGCCGTCATAGTAGGTCGTCTTCCGCATGAAGATGGGGCCCTCAACGGTCATTATTTGTTTTCTGGCTGTCGCGATGAACGCATCGTCCAGGTGTTTTTCGACTATGGCAGCCGTCTCTTTAGATATATAGCCCGTTGCCGATGTGATGACGAGCTTAGCCTTGGGTTTGTCTGCAGATGCTGCCTCGGCATAAGTCGTCGATCTCGTGTCTTGGGCTGGAGTCAGTCTAGGTTTCTTGGGCTCGCCTCGAGGAGACAGGGTCTCGTCGAGCCTAGCCCTCTTTGTTTTGCCTTTGCCCTGTCCACTTTCCTTCTCGGACTGGCCAGTCACCTTGGTTTCCAGCACAGTCTTACGGAAAATGGCTTTTGTTGTGGATGGTCCTGGTGTTTCGGTCCGTCTGTCGGTTTGTGTTTTTGGGGGAGAGGTGAGTGATTGAGTTTGGGATTCAAGTTTTGCTCGCCTCTTCTCCTTCTTTTTGAGTAACTTTTTGTGTTTTCGCGAGAGCCCGGGTTCACTCGCCAAGCCACTAGGCCGCAGAGCCACTTTGGGGACGATACGACATGGGTACCTTCAAAAAAAGCGCGTACACCTTCCTTAAAGGCCGGCAATGCTCCTGTGATTCCTCTGGTGTTGCAAGAGATTGTGGGTGGCGCTGATCCCTTAACACCAGGTAACGCGTACGCTCGCTTGTCCTCCTATTCCATAAAAAAAATCTCACTGTGTTAGTACCAGTAAGATTTTTAATTCTTCTGATAGCAAAAGTAGCAGAACTAAGTTTATTTGAGGTTGCCTCAATATGGGCGCCCCATTGTAGTTTTTCATCTGATACTATTCCAAGAAACGTAGTAGAACCTACAAGTTTTAAAGGTTCCCCATTTACTATTATACTTCTTGATACTTTTTGGTAGGGAGAATTCAATACATTTCGTTTTGCTCTCGTTAAGTGACATATTATTCACCCTGAACCATTTAGATATTATGTTTTCCAAGGATACGTTTATTTTATTGAATTCTGTGAATGTCTAACAATATTTAACTAATGAAGTGTCTTATGGGAAACATAATAACAATATCACATTCTTTCGAGGCTACAAATAGCAAATCATTAATGTAAACTAGGAATAAAAAAGGTCCTAGGATTGAACCCTGAAGCACGCCCATCGGCATTACAGTTCCTGATGAATGTTCATTACTTTCGTACGTTAACGTTACGTTTTAACGTTTGTTGTTAATAGTTCTGTTGTTGTGTGTCGCTATAATAGTACTGCCAGAAAAATAAATACTTTTTATATCTAACCCAGCTTATATCATTGATTTTTCAGCATTATCATAATAATACAACACAGGCTGTTCCAGTGATTAATAAAGCAATTGTACATTGTTCGTGTTCAAATATAGCTGATTACGAATGTATATGGGATTAGTTAAAGTATAGAGAAGATAGTATGGTGCAGTATTATCACGTGGGAAACGTTAACAGAGAGGATACAGAAAACGAAATATCCACCACAAATACATATTATAATTATTAGCGATGTTAAATATGATTGGTTGAACCATAGACTAAGAATATATACTAACGTATAGTCACGGGTTCCGGCTAGTATAATATACCTATAATATATATCTACATTATATATTATAAACAAATAATTTATGGTCGTTAAAGTTTAACATGGATGACAACTTTAACTTTAAAATAAGAAAGGAAAACTGACGATAACGCAGCAAAGTGAAATAAAAATATACAATTTATTAAAGTAACAATATAAACGTGTATATAAAACAATTTGAAATGAATAAAACGAGTGTAATTGTAAATGTGTTTGAACGTTAGATTTTGCGTTTTTTACACTTATGATGCCTACTACTCGGCTAAGTCGAGTTAGTAAGTCTTTTGTGGGGCGATGTTCAAAACAAAAGTATAACGTTATTCAAAATAATTGTTTAGAAACGTTTGTGTGGTAAAGGTTACTATAACATAAATGACTTTCTTAATGATACCACAGATTGGGAATGGAGTGACCGCCCTCAGGCTATTAAATAATAAGTTTTATTGTATAGTGTTACTTTGTAAACATATTTATTCGATGAAAAAAAAGCCCGCCGAGTTTGTTGCGCCCATTTTTGTCAGGTCTGAGGCATTCATTTTAATTTAATTTTTAATTTTATTATTATTTTAGTTAACCTGACATTAACCAGTACCCCTGAGATCGTGATCTGGAAAGTTGACGAAACGTAACTTTTACGCAAAATGTAATGTAACTACACATTTACAAAAATTAAACGTGTTTGAATCCTTTAAAAAGTGGTTTATTTAAATGTGTAACATTCGCGTTAATCAAAGAATATAAACGTGCTCTCAGCACAAAAGTATTATAAATTCACGGCTGAGAAAAGTCAATTTTATTTATAGAATTGATCGAAGTCAGGTTGGTAATTATCTAAGTTTGATAGCCCTATTAGCGATCTTCTTAACATCATTACGTTGGTGCTAACGAGATGGTAAACATTTATACAATCTTTGGAGTTCAAAATATTTCCCATTAAGTATTTTTCCATAAAATTTGCGAATAATTGACTTTAATGTTAAGAGATTTCAAAAAAGGAATAGGTGGTTATGATATCATAATTTTGTGTGTTTATTTCATGAAAAAAAAAGTCGAAAGAAGAAATTCTAGAATCGGCTAGGTCATATATATCATATATCAGAGTATAAAATCATAATAACATTGCTGGTCCTATAAGCTCACAAATGAATTTGAAAACCGAAAATACATTGTTGGTAGTGGTAGCACCACTGTTACTAAGAATCTGTTACAGCGATTTATGAACATTTATTTAAAATTTTTGAAATATAATTGATGAAAACCATGAGTTCTTAATTGAGGGAGCACAATATAGCGTTTTTAGTTTCCTTAACAACAAATCAAGCATTTGGATAAAATATTGGGAAAAGTACAACATTAAGTGTTTTGTGATCTTCTTCATTTAACTAATTATCACTGAAAAATTTTAATTAAGTATACCTGTATAGTTACAATACAATAATTCATTTTTACGACAAGACAGGCTACCCATAAACTATTTCTGGACAAGGGTAGAGGGATCAAAAGTTTGTGTGATATAATTTATGGATGACCCCCAGTGACTATCATCATCAAGGATATTTAAAGTGAAATAGTTCCATGTAATCTGATCCAGTCTTGCTAGAACATATACATAATAATTTTTGAATCAATCCTAGCAGCATATCGACTTATCAAAATTGTCATGAACCTAAACCCTTATTTCGTAGTTTCAACCCAAACTTTATAATGTAAATTGATAAAAACAACAAAAAACATTTTCTTTAAATATATTATATCTAAATTAATTATTTCTTATTATGTACAAACGAAAGAACTTACCAAATAAAATACACAAATGAATTCTTGTGCCATCGAAAAGTCGTACGTTAAAAGATAACATCAGAAGCGAACAGGTTGAAGCCTCGTTTCCAACAAAAGAACACATAAACATATTTAATTCATTCAGTGTACGTCCACGCACGCACAGATAAGGAAAGTCAGAATACTTTCCTTATCCGTGCTCGTGTGAATCTGTGTCACTAAGCACTTAAACACTTGACAACTTAAACAATTAAGTACTTACATCTTAATTCACACGTAATTTAGAACTGTTTCTCTCACAATTTGGTGTTGATGCGATATTTTAAAATTATTTTTAATTACATAGAAATAGAATATTCTTAGAAAATAGTCACTATTACTACTATGTTTATAAGTCAGTTTGCAAGAAAATGAAAAAATATATTTTTGGAAGCCTTTTTGAGGCTATCCATATCCTACCGTTTATGTGCCTTATAATCCCTAATAAGAACGTGAAAAATCTTGCGGGATTTCTTCGAATTTTATATGAAAACAAACATTACATTTTAATTTTTAATTACATTTAATTGAAATATAATATAACATGTACCGGACATGCTTCTCTTCTTAGAAGCATATCAAGCTCGAAAACTAGAGATAAGAGACTAATAAACACTGTTCTCCGTACAAAGATACAAAGTGACATACTGGAAAGACTAGGCCAACAGAAATGGAGGTAGGCAGGACACTTGATGCGATAAGCAAATGTAAAATGGAGCCAGGGAGTGAGGGAATAGGCAAGTGAAATCAAATAAGGCAGTTTACCAGATGAGTGTATGAAATGATCTAGAGGAGACACGAGAGAGAATCACAGAAGGAGAAAAGAGAAGAGAGTATCACACGAGACAGGAAGCAATGGGAATCTTCAAAGCAGGTCTATACCAAGAGGCACACCATAAATTTAGTTTTAGGATTATTGTTATGCAAAGAATAAAATGAATTTTGTTTCGGATATAAAAAGGCTTAATATAATAATTTATGCCGATCCTAATATATCTTGTAGGTTTTTTTTTCTTTTGATCTAAATTACATTACTTTTCATTGCATTACATTACATTACTATGTATGTTTGGACCGCCTGGATCGTTGCATCCATGTGCAATGTAATTGCGATCATCCAACAGCCGATGTTTTACAGCCTAAGTAACTCCTGCGTTCACAGTTTTAAACAAAATTCGGCGGTTGTTTTTATTTCGCCCGCGTTCCGAAATGCTAATAATTGTAATTCGTGCAAAGTGTTTGCCAATGCTTCTCTCAACATGTTCATCTCAACGAGAAATGAGTTATATATTATACTTAATATATCTGCTAAAGCAAAAAAATAATTATTTTAACAAAATTAAGAAATACAATAATCCTTTGGACAAAATAGAATTTGAATACCTAAGAGATGATTGCAAAAGACTGATAAAGGACTGTTACGTCAAATACATCAATGGACTCGAATATGAACTTATGAAGAATCCGAAAAAATTTTGGACACATATTAAAAACATGAGAAAGAATAGTTCGTTGTATCCAGACACTATGACCCTAAACTACAATGTATCATCAAATCCTAACGATATACCAGACATGTTTGGAATACATTTCTCTTCGGTATATGAAAATGATATTAGCGATAACAACAACGACTTAAAAAATCCAGAATCATGGACTGAACCACTAGACGTCATAGGACATTTTGAATTCACACCTGAAGAAGTCGCAAAGAAGCTTAAAATGATTGATACCGCTAAAGGCAGAGGTCCAGATAATATACATCCACTATTCTTAGTTAATTGTGCTAATATGCTAGGCTTTCCCCTCGCATATTTGTTCAAAGAATCCCTGCTGTCAGGAACATTCCCAGATGTCTGGAAGGAAGCAAGAGTAGTTCCTATATACAAAAACGGAAAGAAAGACCATATAACTAATTACCGCCCAATCTCTATCCTATCTTCAATATCTAAAGTATTTGAATCACTGGTGCATAACGTTATTTATTCACATGTACAAAAATATATTACCACTAAACAACATGGATTTATGGCTAAGAGATCCACCAATACAAATCTTACACTTTTTATGTCCGGATCGAAAGAAACTGTAGATCAAAACATACAGGTAGACGCGGTCTATACTGACTTTTCAAAAGCGTTTGACAAGGTTAACCATAAAATTCTCATTGGAAAATTACATAGATTCGGGATAACTGATAACCTTCTTAAATTGTGTGCTTCCTACCTTTCTGAGCGATGGGCGAGAGTAGTAATGGATGGAAAAGAATCTCAACCATTTGTTGCGTCTTCTGGTATACCTCAGGGCTCCATTCTGGGGCCTCTATTTTTCAATGTCTTCATCAATGACATAATACGATCTGTAAATCACAGCGACGTTTATCTTTTTGCAGACGACCTCAAGTAGGTCAAGACAGTGAGAAACAGCTCAGACGTCAAATGCCTTCAGAATGACATTGACAAAATTCATGATTGGTGCACTAAGAACAAAATGTTTCTAAACAGCTTAAAATGTCAACATATAAAGTATGTTAGAAAGCGATGCACTTTGCAATCCGAATACTTCATTGACGGACAAAAACTACATGAAGTACCAAGTATTCGAGACCTCGGTATCCAAGTAGACAGCAAGCTACGTTTTTCGGATCATATTGATAAAATCTCGGCTGAAGCAAATCGATCTCTGGGCTTTATTTTAAGAAGTACAAAGGGCTTCAAAAAACCAGCGATTCAAGACTCCAAATACAGTCAGGACATATGCAGACAAACTGAAGCACTTTCAATTTAAATTTAAATTTCCTGCCAGAATACCACGACATCTATGTGACTTGTTTGAGCCAAGTTTCTGTAAAACCAATCTAGGACGTGATTCACCTGTGGTACGCATTTCTCGTCGCTATAATGACTATACAAAGAAAAGTCCAAATATCGACATTAATTTTGATAGTCTTAACAACTTTAAATTAAAGCTTATTAAGTGTGACCTATCTACAGCCTCAGAATGTAATACCTAGATAGTCTTATATAATAAATTGATTGGAATACTGCATTCACAGATTTGTAATTAATATAAATAGCTCGTAATTTACTAATTTTAATTAATTTTTTTTTCTTTTGATTTCTCCTTACTAATAATTTTTTGTAACAGAAAGCATGCTGTGATTACCTTTAATTGTAGGAAAAGTTAAATTTTATAAGTAATGCAATGTAATTATTAAAACTGTAACTACTATTTCATATGTTGGTGATCCATTAAATAAAATATAAAAAAAATATATTTTAAATGTACGTACGCTTTCTATTGGAATAGAAAATATTCGTAAAGGAATATAATTAACGTATATTAGAGATACATAATATATAATATAATAGATTTGATTTATAAAAAGTGATTGATGTAATTTTACTGATTAGGTAATTTACATATCTTGATAACTGTAATAATCGCCTGGTCATATTTCATAATATCATATTGTATACTAGTTAGGTTTCTACATGTCTGAAAGACTATTCATCGATTTGTTTAAAATGTATGTATTTCTAAACGTATTCACAAAATGTTCGGATACCATATCTATATATATATAAAAATGAATTGCTGTTCGTTAGTCTCGCTAAAACTCGAGAACGGCTGGACCGATTTGGCTAATATTGGTCTTGAATTATTTGTGGAAGTCCTGGGAAGGTTTAAAAGGTGAAAAAATACGAAAGTGTTAGGAATTAAATAAAAACAACAATTTTGTTTTTCCCTTGATGTGTCCCCCGTCGTCCGATATTTGTTTTGTATGGACATATTTTCAATGAGAGAATTTATTGACGCACGATTTGACATTCTGCTGTTAAACAATTTCATTACAACAACAGGGAGCATATTTTACGAAATAATTCTTGATGTTATGATATTATTACTGATAAATTCATAAAAAGCATTATTTTATTTATTATATACAGAACACCGTCTGTCGGGTCAACTAGTACATAATAAAATAATATTTTAACTACGTGCGCTACATTTTTAAAATGGCCTACATTCATGGTCTATTATTATTTATATACATTTCTTTTCGATTCTTATTTACTTTTTACAAATTATGTAAAGCAAAATTTTTTTTTGGATATTTGTGTCACTAATGTGACAGAAAGCTTCCGAACTTAAAAATATCAATGCCGAAAAATGTTATATTGAAATTTAAAACAAATATAGTAATTTTATATTTCATTATTAAGTTATAATTGAAAGTATTTAGTATTTTAAAATCTCTCACGTGGCACAAGATTCTGATTTAGAATGACTCGCTATGCTTGTAATTATAATATCTATTCAAATATAGACAAATTCAACGATTCTCTTGGCTCAATTAAAAACAAAATACTAATAGTCGAACAATCAACTAAAAACCAAGCAACTTAAATTAAGTTTCACTGAAGCTTTAATTTGTACTTAACTATAAAACACGTTTTTAAAATTAAAATTGATCATGGTGAGGATTTCTGTCATATGTGTACACATATGGAAATCATGTTCACTTTATGTTTGTAAATGTATTAATAATTATAATGTTGAAGTGCCTTATAAATAAAAAAATCCTAAAACAATTATAGAATCCTTGCTCGGGATTCAAACTTGGCAACAAAAATGAACCTTGAGATTGTAAACAGACAGAAAAACAGTCCAATTTAGAGTCTACTCTTGTTTTTGAAGTAAAAAAAGGTAAGACTAAACTCTGCTAGTGTTTCGGTGATAGCTCGCGTGATAATTGAAGATGTTAATTGATTAAAGACTTTCAAAAAAAATATTTTTTTCATTTCTTATAACGTGGTCTAGAAATAGAAAAATATTTATACTTTTTAAGAGTTTTTCAATTACCCAATTTAATTGCAAAACTCTTCTAGTCCATTGGTTCATAATAAATTAGTCTCCTACCTATCGTTTATCATTCCTCAACAACATGGTTTCTTGGCGGGTAGATTGACAATGTCTAACCTATGTCTACCTCAAGTATTTAGTTTCTAATATTAATAAGAATCTCACATGTACATGCTATTTATACTTAGAACTTTTCATGTAGTAAGTAAATATTAAGTTCTTGATAAGAAAATTGAACAGATATGGTATTTTTGAAATTTTGTTAAAATGGTTAGAATAATTCTTATCGAATCGCATTCAACGTATAAAATTATAAAAAACTTTCTATGAACGATTACTGATGTCTCATCATCATGTCATTCTCTTTAATGATGGAGAAGATAATAATATAGGCTTTGGAAGAATGATCATTACTAAAAGAATAAATTTATCAAAAGGTTCACCACGAAATTCAACAATGTTGCACGTTGTAGAGTGCTGTATAATTCATTTCTATATCCTAACTTCATGTATGGTCTATTAATATGTAATCCTTACTTGAAATATTAGTTAGATACGGTCGAAAGACGGAAATATGACTAATTGAGATATGATATTCTTTTAGAATTGGACTTATGTCCTACTTAAATCACGATTATAGTTTTATGCACAGACTCATGTATATACCCACTCTATAATCGTCTCGGTTGAGATGTGATTATTTTTTATATTCATAATTTTATCAAGTAATATTGATTGTAGTCAACTTTTAGCTTTAATTATTTTTTCTGTTCGTAGACTACAGACTACGTCCTAGTCAACGTGTTTAAACATAATCCTGTCGGGCGATCGTCTCGGCTCGTCAACATCCGTCTTAACTCGTAGAAACAGTATTGTGGGCAGAAGTCATCCGGCCGTGAAACCTACGCGGCCACTCAAGCGTCCAAAATCATTTCCTGAGTGCGACTACTTACGACTCTTGCACGCAATTTGACTGAATTATGTAGATGAGCTGGATTTATGTGGCTTACTGTGCTCTTATATAACGACGAATTGTATTATTAGACTTATATAATAAAACCACAAAAGTAATGTTAATTTCTTATGCATCAGAGATAAGAATATAAAACAGAGCGAATTTGTTTATTTAAGTAATAGTTTTCTAACTCACTTTTTAGCTGGGTTGCAGAATTCATATTAGCTATTATATATAGTTAAGGTTTAAGTCAAATTTAACGCTAACATAAACTGTGGAATTTTTGGGAACATCGTATTCCTGGGCATAGTTAAAGTTTCGAATATTTATTTGAAACTTTTGACAGGTCGCTATTTAGCATTAACATTAGATTGGACGGTTACGGCTAACAGTTAATGTTATGACATCATCTAAACAATTTGAAATGGTCAACACATTTTTTTTGCATAACTGGTACTTTAATATGTTTGTTTATGCTAAAGTTAGTTGGTACAACCAAGCCTTAAACTAATTGAATGACTGAATGTAAGCACACTTTTCTTCTAAGTCGTGTGTTAATTGTCTCTGTCCGAATCAGGTTATATTACAATATTTTAAGCAACTGTGGTAAACGCGGTAATGTATAGTTAAAGCAGTCGAAGTATATTATGGTCTCATTTGTGACAATATGTTCTATATTTGGGCGTTATTTGTATATATGTATAAAACGTAATTGCTTGCAATCGTCACAATTTAACGAAATATGATCAAATTGAGAACTAGTAAGGCTACCATGAACATATCAATCACAATAACGTAAATAATGTTCATCGAAAAATAAGTATATGAACAAAAAAAACGCCTCTCCATTTATAAGTATAGATTTCAAGTTATGTTATAGACAAATTATTTGTACAAATTAAGCTCATATTATATTACATTTGTATGACCACGGAATATTTTATTTATCTGTTACAGCTGCACAGTAATTCAAAAACAGTAATGTCCATTATGTTAGCACCAGGAACAAACATAAACTTGTTATACCAACTACTCGGATAATCGAATTATTATGTTTTTTGTCTGGTGATGCGATTATAATATGATACCATAAAATGTACAAAACAATAAAAGTATAACGATGTACAAATGAATTGTAAAAAAATGTTTATGAAACAAACATCTACTTTTTTAAGTACTAAGATTTAATTTTATATAGCCGCAAGATAAAAGTATTAATTTGAGATACATAAGTCTTATAAATTCGACAAAACAATAGTATTTATATTACCTTTATATATAAAATGATTTTCCGTAACCTATGTATTTATCATAAGTACACAAGCCCCTTCAAGTCATGTACTGATGCACAAGTGAACAATAATTGTCCATTGACGAGAAAGTCCTTTTCGTTGATTCATACAACCTCAGGCAACTGTCAAACACTTAACAAACAACCCCTATTGAGACTTAGTTGAACAGGTCCCCTCATAGTACAGTTAAACTAAAGTTTTTATTTGAATGGTTTTGAATATCGCTGGAAAGTATTTTTTTTTTAAGTATTTATTTTTTTATATTTTATACATTTTTTTAATGGAATAGGAGGACAAACGAGCGTACGGGTCACCTGTTGTGAAGTGATCACCGCCGCCCACGATCTGCACATATTATTATTTTACGATATAACGTCATTTTTTCAGCAGTGTTGGCTTTTTCTCTACCTAGAATAAAAAAAATCCTTTTTGCCCATCTATCGCATGTCGCATTTCAATCTTGATTGTGGTAGGGGTGAAATTGTATCATTATTTCAACTTCTACTTTCAATTCACGTCAGTTTGGCCGCGCGGGTTAAGGCCAAAAGGAGCCAGATATTAATTCTAATATCCGAGAGGGAACTTATATTTAATTTTTCATAAAAAAAAATGCATTTTTTTTTCTATCGGTTATTGTGCCTAAATTTATGTGTTATTTTGTGAAACAAAGTTTCACTCATTGCAATCGATTACGAAGGTCAAATGTAAGGTCTTTTATTATTTTTGCATGGGTACATTTATTTTTAAGGCTCTTTTACTTGTTCGGAAAACACAAAAGAGATATTATTGAAACGTCTTCTAAAAGTTGTACTCGTATGTACAGAGAGCATTTTGTTTCTTGTGTCTTTGAATCCTTCACTAGGCTCAGGATGCTAAATAAGAATCACTCTCTACGATCATGATTCAAGTATAGTCTGGATTTAGGCTGGATCACTTGGCGTTGCGTAGAGACGTCGCTTCATTGTGTGTCTTATACCGCATTTATCACGGGGAGTGTTCCGAAGAGCTGTTTAACCTGATTCCTGCCGCGGAATTCCATCTTCGCACGACACGCCACAAGTTAGGATATCATCCCACCATCTGGATGTGTGGCGGTCCTCCACAGTGTGGTTTTCAAGGAGCTTTCTTCCTCGTACTACTAATGTGGAATGAGCTTCCTCGTGCGGTGTTTCCGGGACGATACGACATGGGTACCTTCAAAAATAGCGCATACATTTTCTTTAAAGCCCTGCAACGCTCTTGTGATTCTTTTGGTGTTGCAAGAGAATGTGGGCGGCGGTGATCACTTAACACCAGGTGACCCGTACGCTCGTTTGTCCTGCTATTCCATAAAAAAATAGTGGCGGGATTCAAACTCAGCACTAACAATAAAAACGAACTCTGGTCTCTTGTTCAACAAATAACTATTATTAAGAATATTTAATTAAATGTTTTAGTTGTTCAATACCATGACCTGTTGTCTGTATATAACACATATTACAATGTTCGAGTGAACAATATTAGTGAAATGCCGCAATGCACCACTCCGCACAATCACAAATACAGCTTGGATTATGTGTTAGAGAAAACTTTAAATCATATTTCATACTGATATTGCAAGGTTAAGTAGTTTTTGTTTCAAATAAAGATCTTACTTACTTACTTACTTTGTTTGGGCTGCCTAATCTCTCCATTTATCAGTCGAAAATTTATATTTCTTTGTGTATACCATTTTATGTAGGTTCGATCGAAAATTATTGATTGAACGAAGAATAATTGTAGCTATGGCTTAGACCACACGACTGAAGTAAAATAAAAATTATTTATAAAATTGTTCTTGAACAAAATAATCAAGAAATCACCGTTCGCGTAACGCTAGCGTCCGATACGTTAGTGTGACCAGCATATTCTCTAAGCGAAGCGTGCGTCATGATGATTTACTTGAAAAAGCACCCCTGTTTAATTTCTATACTATTTACATTTTTTTTGTATGAAGTATAATATAAACCATACAAGGGCAAGTCGGTCGCGGGAGACCTCGTAGAACATTCGTCGACCAAATTGGGGACGTTTTGAGAAAAGGAGAGGTCCGAAGCACCCGCAACCGAGCATGTATGAAAAGAGCAATGAATGTAGAGGAAACGCGTGAGGTTTGTAAGGATAGAAGTAAATGGCATTCTATTGTCTCTGCCTATCCCGACGGGAACAAGGCGTGACTGTGTATTATTATTATTGTATATTAACCATACAATAACACTGTAATAAATATAATATTTACTAAGAAGTAAATAATTCCTCCCACAAAATATACACAACATGTGATAACTTTATCGATGCATGATCAATATATTCTATATAACGAAATTCAGCATTTTGTTTGCTCATAACTTAACCACATATTCATTCATAAAATTTTGATCTGACTGATTACGTGCCTGTCGACATATGTGTGTTACATATCAGCGTGACAGCGTAGTGTCATTCAGTAATTTTGTTGCATTTCTTTACATATATTTTAATTGAAATGATTTATAAAGCGAAGAAGCTATAAATGTTGATGTAAAATAGTGACAGTGTGTTCTTGCCACTTCTTCTAATAATTAAACCTCTGTAAATGTTTAAAGAAAACTTTTTGACATCCGCGTTATTTCCTTGACCTACATGAATAACGTGATTTTGATATTGACTCAACGAGGTGTGGGCTCTCTCTGCATCTTCTACCACGTTTATCACGGGAGTGTTCAGAGGTGCAGTTCGGGTTGATTCCAGTGGTCGAATTCCACCACCGCACATTACATCAAAATGCAAAATCACACTCGCATCACATTAACGTCTGACATTCTACAAACGCGCGTTTTGCAACAAATTTCTTTCCTCGCATACACTTTATGGAATCAATTACCGGCTGCTGTTTTCCCGAACCAACACGACTTAGGGACTTTGTTTGTTAAGTTTGCTACTTGTGACACCGCATCTATTGACACCTGGTGTTGTTGTGGATTTCCATGGGTGGTTGTCTCCCCACTCCCATCCTTTGAGCCTCTTGCCTGTTTATTCCCTCTTATATAAAAAATGAGCCTTTAGTTTAATTTATATAAAAATCCAAGGCCTGCCTGTTTGTTTGTGTTCCATATGTTTTTCAACAATACTTATTTACACTTCGTGGAATGCCAAAACACAATTGTGTATTGTTCTTTATAAAATACAATGTTTGTACACATACAGCTACAAATTACAGACATAGACAAGATTGTTAACAATATGGAGTTCAGTGAACGCGCCAACATTGATAAGATACGACGTGAAACTTATACAACTCTTCCTGACTACAGACTTAACTATGTCTACGAAATGCGCTGTCTGCTAATATTACATTTCTTCTTTATTTTCTTCAAATATTGATACACTTTTACACACATATTATACAATATATTTAATACAACTTTCATACTTAAATGTACATAAATACATACTTCCCGGTTACATTATCTCTCAACCAGACCTATCACATTGTCACATCGTCACACGGTGTGCAGAACAAGAATCACTAGGATATTATTATAAATAAATAAACAACGATTTATATTGTCACTTTTATATGTTATTGGTGTACAGGTGTTGTATTGTGATACTGATTATTATTATATTATAATGATAAAAAATCAGTGAAAGACTCTGGGTTAGGTAAATAAAGGATTTATTTTTATGGTAGAACTATAATAGCGACACAGAACAACAGAAACTACAGAACTATTAAAAACAAAATAAAAACTTCAAAAGGAAAGCAGTGATAGCACGAAAATATCACAACATGTACCTAACGGTAATGAAACTGCAAGCCGTACTGACGCAACAGGACGAGCGCGAGGGGGTGAAAGGGGAACGGGGGGTCCAGAGATAATGTGGCTGTGTAGTACATAATATCAACATTCATGACTCGAAAACAAACAATTTCGATAAATAAACATTTGCACCTACCTCGATTCGATACCGGGACTTCTTGCCCTCTAAGTTCGGCAGGGTCGCTTTCTACTGGGCTATATGGGTCGTCTTTGTTTTCTTCGTTTTAATTTTTTTATTATTATTTAATTTTAAGAAAAACATCTTGAGGAAACCTAGACATACCTGCGAAGCAATTCAAGGGTGACAAAAGTTATTTGTGCTGCACAAGAAGGCTGTTTGCGCTTTTAAAACTTAGATTGAGAGAATAATTATTATGAGAAAAATTTAAAAATATCAACATCAATAACAATATTTTGTCATCATCTTGATGCGGTTTTTAAGGAACTTTCATCCACGTACGTGCAAATTGTTAAATGAAATTCCATGGGCGGTGTTATCACTAAATAATGAATAATTTTATTGTACGATACAACATTGTAACCATATTTTTATAAAAAAGAAAATTTACTATCACGTTCCCTGTACCCGCTGGTTTGTCCTCCAAATCCCAAAAAAATTAACTGTAACTACTTGTGGGTGACATTTGCCTTTTAATCGTGAATGTTCCAAAAGCCTTGATATGCTGACGTATTCATTCACAAACACGCTGGTACCGTCAGCATGCAATATTGTGCAAGTTGCCCGGCCTCGTAGTCACCCACGCACCCTACCGCCTCTCACTTCTCTAACACTTCGGAGACGACTTCAACTAGTGTGGGATTGGCGCTTGGAGTATGTTACCAAACTGAGGCGGCACTCATATACGTCATGATTGACACAAATAATATAACTTACCTCGCGACCTACTATAGCTCCAGCTATGTGCAAGTATCGCACACAGCTTAGTAAACTTTGTCACCCGCCATATTAATGTTAAGTACATACTACTTGTTTGACAAGTGTTAGGGTTGCCATTAATTGTTATTATTTATTTTATTTTAAGAGGATGGTAACAATACCATTAGCTCAAACAAGAATACGACAAACGAAGAATTTTTAAATAATTTTAAATATAAGCACTCGATTAACAAAAAACAGACCGTTAGGTTTTTGGGCAAAAACTCTTGTTGTAAGTTAGAACTTTAGTTTGACTTTTGAGACTACATTGTCATTAAAAGTCATTTATTTTCTCAAGATTAATTTTTTCTGAATAATTTTTGACACTATTACACTACCACTAACCATAAATGGAGCTCTGAGAGACAAGACTTGGCGCTAGCACATGCTTGTAACATTTTAGGAGTCACAGAAACGCTGTTGGCGATATAAATGGATTTACAGGATATTATTGAAGATACCCACGTGATATCATAAGAGGGAATAAACGGGCAAGATATTCACGTGATGGAAAAGTGGTGAAACAACTACCCAAGGACATCCGCAACACCAGGGATGCGTTGTCGGCCTTTAAGTTGGGAGTATGATCTATGCTCGAAGATCCCTAAGTCATATTGGTTGGGGAAACAACAGCCGGTAATTGCTTCCACAAAGTGTCTGTGCGTGTCAAGAAATTTCTTGCAAAACGCGCGGTTGTAGAATGACAGACGTCAACTTAATGCGGGTGGGATTAAGCATTTTGACTTAATGTCCGGTCTTTTGACGAACAAGCTTTTCAATATCAACCTCATCGAGTAAAGGAGTTTCTTACATGGTTTTATTTTATTTTGAAAAAGATTGCTTGAAAACAATTTTAGATAGCTACATTAATATGTGAGCATTACTGTGTTTCAGTCTGAAGGGCGCCGTAGCTTATCTGTTAACTATTACTGGGCAAATGAGGCTTAACATGTAATGTCTCAAGTGACGAGACCGGAGCGTGACTTCATTATAACTGTCCTTAATCACTTACCATCAGTTCAACATTTTGCTTGTCTCGATACTTCTCATAACAATACACATTCTGATGAAAAATAAAAGTTAGCGTAATGTTAATTGATCGTCGATGTGAACCTTAAAATTCATCATTGTAGATCTAGAACGTTCGTTGTGGTAAAAACGTTGGTCATCTCAGGATTCAATTAAAGCGGAGCATTATCTGTGAGCAATCATTTATAAATAGTGACTTCCGACTGCAGTAAGCTACCTTTAATAGATCCATAATCATAAATAGTTACCTAGTCTGTAAACTACAATAGGATAATGTACAGCATACATTGTCTTTTATTGTAGATTTTACTATTTGTCTGTCACATTGAATACATCACCAATAAAATGCCAATTCAACCCTACAGGACTTTGAAATTTTTTTTATGTTGTATCATTGCTATTGCAGAGAAAACCTTCTAACACGAAAGTAAACCTCAAAATTGATTCCTTTTGAATTATTTTTGATGTCATTTCTAAAAACTACTAGATACTACTACCGCTTCGGAAACAAATGGCGCTCTGAGAGAGAAGAAGCGGCGCAAGAATCTCTCCCAGCATTCTTTTTTGCGCTCTTTTCAATAAAAATATACAATATTGTACAATCATTTCTATCGCTATAAAATAATCACAATCTAGTCCCAGGCTGTCCGATCATTTAGATATTCAGCAGTGGAGTAATAGGATTTACGACAGAGCCATTTTTATAAAACATTAAAATTTATTTATAGATAATGCCTGAACAGTGGCTGGGACTTTATAATAGAAGTGTATACATTTACCCTTAAAGCAGACCGTTAGGTGTATGTGTCTTATGAAGCCTCCTAGAATGAGTTACAAGCAATCCCTTATTTCTAGTGTTATAATAATGAAAATCACATTTAAGAGCAAAAAGGTGACGATTAATTAATTCATAATTCGACGTCGGTTCATAACGAGTGAATCGTGTTTATTTACTTATGAAAGATTTATATCGTTGTGTTTATATTAGTGGTAGGCCGCGCCGCAGATATTACTAAGCGCCAAGCGGGCTGGCTGCCAATCTTCATAATTGTTCGATCATATTTGCAAATGCTATCATGTTCGCGAAAAAGAATGCTAGTATAATTATCCAAATCGATACTTAAGAATCCCTCTCATTGTTTCTAGTCTATCTAGCATGTAGATTCTAGATGTACTTCCGATTAAAAGTTATAATAATGATGTAGGTCCATTTACATGTTATATCTTATTATAGTTACTAGTGACGAGTCGGTCGTCTCTCGCGTGGCGTCTGTCCGTGTATTCCTGCCTTGTTACTCATGGTACACTAATTTAATGGTATCATTATCTATGTAACTCTATGAAAAATGTTTGAAACGGAATAGTTTTTGATCCCGACCACATAGAGAATACCATTTTTCATCACTTTTTCAACGATATATTATGGGGTCTATTGTTGTGGTTGCAGGAATATAAAATTCTCGTGTCGCGGTGCTTGTTACCAAACTCCTCCGAAACGGAATAACCGATTTGTATGAAACTTTGTGTGCATATCGGGTTGGTCAGAGAATCAGTCAATGTCTATTTTTAATACCCTTAAATTAGAAGAGTGACCCACCCCTTAATATTGTTTTTTTTTATTTTTTTGACATTTTTTTTAGCTGCCTGACCCGGCGAAAGAACGTTGGCCGGGTCAGCCAGTAAATCAAATTTGTAAGTCAATTTTATAAAAACAGTAACTTAAAAATGGCCATCCGTACCATAAGAACAGGTACTAAAATATTTAAATATTAAAGTTAATGTCAAAGAGTATGAAGAATAACATTTTAATAACTTTAATTGGTGTATTTTATGTTTCAGGTAAAGATGAAGTTTCAGTGTTAACGCAGCAACGTCCATATTTGTAAGTTTTGTTACCTTAATCGAGTGTTAGTCAATAATTGATAAATACTTCCTTCCTTGTATCGAGTGAAAGTGGACAACACGCCATTATCAACACGTCATGATTTATATCAATCGTTTTGTAGCAAATATTTTATAACTGTACAAAGTTATTAAGGTATTTTGTTAATCATTTATTTAAAATGGCCAATGAATTGAATCCTCGTTCCATCAGATTACCGGAGAGACTGGTTTATGGCCACTGTCCCAGAACAACATTATACCTAAATATTACGCAATGCGTTTAAAATTATTTAATCATCTACGTCTACAAAAACAATCTTACCACCGAAGCGATTATCTGGACTCCTCTTTAAATGGTTAATTAAAAATATTAAGTAAAGATTAGATTTGATAAATAGAAATTTTTTGCCATAATTTGAGGTCGAGTTAGAATGAGGTGGATTAGGTTGTGTTAGAAGATATACATGAGAATGGTGCTCTGATAGAGAAATGAAAACAGTTCTAGGTCAACGGAAAATATCCTATAAATTTTAATTCCCTTGAGAGTTTCGAAATATAATATTTTACGTTATAAACAGCCGTATCTTTTTGTTACGTCAACTTAGAAGTTTGATTTATTCACAGCGTCAAGAGACTATACTTGAAAAGGTATATCGTTTTAATTTCAAATCAAGTCAAGTCATTTATTTGCATAGATTGAGTGGGTACATTGGTGTTACATTATAATCATTGGTGCTAACAATCTGCTAACAAGTTTACAGTGAAAACATACAACATAAAAACCACATTATTCATAAAAGTCTATCCATCATAATATTATTAAAATGTGAAAAATAATTTTTTTTTACTTAAAATGACAATTTGAAATATCTAAATTAACGTATTCTAATGACTATAGATTTATGTCTGTTAAATAAACTTGAACCAGGGGTGCCGAGATAAAGGGTCGTGACAGAGAGACGGATTGACAACAAAGTGATCCTATAATAATAGGTTTGGAATCAATGCGGATAAGCATGTTTTTTGAAGTACGGAATCCTAAAAGCACTTCCAGTTTTATTTTTTGTGTTCTTATAAAATTAATGAATAAATTGTTAGACTTACCTTGGATATGTTATCAGTCAAACATTAAATAAAGATACCGCACTGTTTCCTCTTCATTTTAATTCATTATTCAACTTTGTGTCCGCGAGGACATGATGATGATGATGATGTAAGATCCAAGGTCGTTCTGATCTGTCGTTCCGACCGGTTTGTTCGACGCGTTTTTGCGTTGCTTCTATTATTTCGTTATTGTGAGTTTTTTGCTAATTAATCTGATATCTTGTGGCGTCTTGCAATGATTTTTATGTGAATTTCTTGCTTATCTCGAAAATTTTTCTCACAAAATTTTATTTCAAATAATATAATCTAAAGCGGTTTACATATTTAAAAAATAAAATTGTATATTAGTAGTAGTATATAAATCGGAATTAAAATAATTTTTTTCTTACATAACATTAACTTTACATTTCACAAAATCATAATGTTATGTAATGAAAAATCTTTGTCAGGAATGTGGTCCGAAACTTCGATCACCAACTTGACCCTTACTTTGCGGCCGCGATAGATGGACGAACAATGTTTGGTTACAAATTTAATTTGTAAAAAATAATCCCAGAAGTGAGGGTTATCACTTTAAAAAATAAAACAGATTGTTTAGTTTTGCAAGAGCGACATTTGAATTCAATTTCCTAATATGCAATTATTGGGGTTGAGTAGGTTATCAACTGTAAAGTAGATCTTGTAGATGAAGCCATAATAATAACCTGAGAGTTCAACAATACATACCAAGATTTACGGTCGAAGTCATCACTCGAACCATTGGCTCTGTTGGTAAGAACGCTCGGACGGAACCCGAGAGGTCGCGAGTTCAAGTCCCGCATCGTTCATAAATTTTGGTTCCAAATTTAATTTCTATAAAATTTGAAGCGATATAAAGTTTCACCTTTAAAAAAAGGAGAGACAAATAATGTGAAATGGAGTAAACAGTAAACTGATCCGTTACGAAGGATAATAATAATATACTATAAACTGTATCGTCATTATGATGCAACTCAATCTTACCTTGACATTCACCTGTATATACCATATACCATACTTCACTTTCTCTTTTCGTGAGTTTATCTTCGATAATCACGACGATATGGGATATACAAGAACTTAATCCTGCTAGTGCATACATACATCATTGTTGATAGTTCAACTATATATATCTTAATATATATAAATTACGTGACCCATTGTTTGTCCTCGATGGACTCCTAAACTAATGAACGGATTTTAATGGGGATTACTTCATCGAGTGCAGTTTGGTCCAACTTGAGAGATAGTATAGTTTTTATTTCGATTTGGGACCCATAATTATTTTTATTTCCAATATTTGTTTTGTATGGACATATTCTCTGTGAGAGAATTGAGTGACGCACGGTTTTGACAGTTCTGCTGTGAAACAATTTCATTATAACAACAGGGAGCATTTTTTACGAAACAATTATTGATGTTTTGAAATATTATCGGCAAATTCCTATGAAACAGTATTTTTTTTATTATCTACAGAACAACGTCTGTCGGGGCAGCTTGTTTATATACTTATATAATTAGATCTTTTAACGCGGTGTACAATTGATTTTGTGGCATTTAGTTGATCAAATAGACCATTTGAATCATACTTTAGGCTTTATTAACTGGATTATGAGATATAATAATATTTTCGTTGGTTCTATTTATTACTATCATTATTATATTCTGTATAACAACATTGTTTTTTCTACGAACGTAAAATAGAACGAATAATATTTATTTTTAGGGATTTTTGTTTTATTACTTCAAAGATTGTGTGTGTGTGCACATTTTTTAATTACTTTATTAAAAAACAAAAATTTTACAATTGTGCATTTCCAATGTAAGTTAATAATTAAAATTATAAATAATAATAATTTAAAAGTTTTAGCTAGTAAACTAGAACACAAATATTCATTCTATTCTGATAGCTTAAATATTATTTTTTAATAAGTATATTATAAGCCCAGTATCTTAATCTAAATAATACTTAATCTATATAGTAGCACCCAGGGTTGCGTTACATTTATTAAATTGTTTGTAATAAAATGTAAGCCGAGCTCAAGTGGATTCGAGAGTGAAAGCTATATTTCATATATTCCATTCAGAGCAAAATTTACCAGAGTAATTATTGCAACATTATTTATAAATATTGTAAATGTTATTACTTTTTGCTCTCTGCTGCTCTGCTTATTGCTCTCTATAATCATGGAGAGCATATTCAGCCGCCAGCACTTTGTATATCTAGAGAGTCACCAGTTGATCAACGACCGACAGTACGGCTTTCGCTATGGTCGGTCGGCAGGTGATCTTCTGGTATACCTAACACATAGATGGGCGGCGGCTATTGAAAGCAAGGGGGAAGGCCTGGCAGTTAGCCTGGATATAGCGAAGGTCTTTGATCGTGTATGGCATTGCGTAGAGATGTCGCTTCATTGTGTGTCTTCTACCGCATTTATCACGGGGAGTGTTCCGAAGAGCTGTTTCACCTGATTCTTGCCGCCGAATTCCACCTTCGCACGACACGCCACAAGTTAGGATTTCATCCCCACCATCTGGATGTGTGGCGGTCCACAGTGCGGTTTTCAAGGAGCTTTCTTCCACGTTCTACAAAGCTGTGGAATGAACTTCCTTGTGCGGTGTTTCCGGGACGATACAACATGGGTACCTTCAAAAAAGCGCGTACACCTTCCTTAAGGGCCGGCAACGCTCCTGTGAATCCTCTGGTGTTGCAAGAGATTGTCAGCGGCGGTGATCACTTAACAACAGATGACCCATACGCTCGTATGTATATTCCATAAAAAAATCATCCTTTTATATCATCCAAAGAATATAGGACAAAGATGTAGTTGTGCTTCGTATCCTCGTCTTGATAATGTTTTCAACTGTGTTGTGTTGTATTTATGTTATCGGACAAACTCGATTTTAGGCCAAATCAGTTCATCCTTTAGAGTTTAGGCGATGGGATAAGCCGCTACAGACTAGGTTAAACTAGTTTCTCCTATCCTCCTTTGAAAAAACCCATTTAGCCTAGGCTGAACTAGTTGAACTAAACATGAGTAAGTACACGTCAGGATAAACTGGTTTGGCCTTGTATATACTAGTTCTGCCTTGTCTAAAATCAAGTTTTGATCGGTTTTCGCCGGTAAAATATGCACCAATTCTTTATAATAATATGTATTACTAATTATATCCACCCTTCGGGCTGGAAAAGTATAGTAAAAATGATTTACAGTTATTGTGCACTACCAATAGGTAGTATTTTGTTTGATTAATGCGAGTGTCACAAATAGATATAAATTAGACGATTTATAATGGGTTAATTAATATGCGTGTAAATTTAAACTGTGGTTTGAAATTAGTTTTTGCGTAAATATTTAATTTTTATTCTTGTTTTAGCTAGGCCGACGTTTCGTGACCTTTTCAGGGAGACTGTGGTCGCCAGGAGCCGAGATAGTATTTGTCATAGTTGTCTTTATACAAATTATTTAAGTTTTCTTTAGTGTTAATTCCGCCAATATTTGTTTGTTCATTCAAATTTAGTCCCATCACCTTTGTTACGTGTCTCTTCCGGGGGTAATACGTCACAACAGCCGACCAATCACAGCGCGTCATTTCATGGGGCGAGGGTATAAAAGAGCGGCTTCCGGCTCATTTGATTCAGTCTCGTGCCAGATTTTGGCGAGACAACACGTCCTGAGGATGCCTCGTGTAGAGGCGAAACACGTGTCGAATTGTTTTAAAGACAAATATTGGCGGAATTAACACTAAAGAAAACTTAAATAATTTGTATAATTATGGATTTCCGCAAAGTAACGCCTTATTCAATAAATTTTCTTATAGTTGTCTTTATAAATTTTAGCACCATTCGTTGCCTCGGAGGTGGTATTTGTTGTAGTCAGATGGGTTTTGGCAAATAAAAGTTGTGATGACACAAGGAATTGTTGATCTCATCTTTGGTCGGATTATAATCTAAGTTTTTCGTAAGTCCTCGTTATGGTGGTCTAGGTGTGCGCTAAGCCTAACTTCGACTTGGTCTCAACTCGCTAGTTTTACGTATCTAAGTAAGGTCTGAGCAATGTACGCTTTTCATATGTCAGCCTTATAGAGCAGCCAGTAAGTAGTGTCTTACTATTGATCGGAATGAAAGTAAACTCTAATGATGACACTGATGACAATGACCTGGGAATGAACTTAAACAAAAATAGAGGCGGCGACTCGCATTGCCCCTAATACCACTCAAACTGTACTCGTATGAGGATTTGGGGCTAATAGTACTTACACTCTTAAATAAAATAGTCCCAAAGTACAATGAGGAGGGTTGCACACACTTTGAAAGAACCCAGTTTGTATCGCCTTGAAAACAACGCTCAAGGAATGTCATTCCATAGTTTCGTTGCCTGCGCACTAATTGCGCTTACGACTTAAGATCCATGCCAGGGCCTATAACTGGCTTACAATTAGAGGTATCAAGACATAAGCAGGCATTAACCCTCGCGTGCTCCTTTGTTCTACATTTGTAGTTGTTACTATATGGATTCATACGACCAAGACTAGCTCTAGTTTGATGAGTCGCTAAGAAACATCGAAATATTACTAAAATTTAAGAAGGCCTTTATTCTCAATAAAAAGCTGCATCTATCTACATTAATGAATGGAGATATTTTTGAAGTTATACTTCCTTTGGCGCGATGGAGAAAAATGATAAGAGTGAATTTTAACTATGCGCGCGCACACTGACACCTGAATTCTACATGGTGAAGTTAGTTCTAGGTGGCATGAAAATCGATAACTATGTTCAAGTTGTATATTCTAGTATTTTTATATTTAGAACACGTGTTTCGTAACAGTACAATTAAACAGTGTGAATAAATAAATATTATTATGGTGTTTTTATTAAATCAATTTCATATACGACGGTTATAGTATTTACTAATAATTTATTAGTATATATATATATAATATATTGAATATAAGTGATAAAACTGATTTGAATAACCTGTTTTGAGTGCATTTATAGATTTGAGGTTAATTGTCGGTATGTATAATTTATTTACATCGTTAATTAAAAATTATTACATAGATATCTAAAAAAAAATTTTTTTTTGTTTTTGTTTTATTCCTGGTATATCAACAAATTATATGTATAAATAAAGAAAATATAATTTTCTATACTTGTTTATATTAACCTTAAATGCTTAAGTATTTATATTATCATTGATCTTAACTAATTGTTAAAATTTTATTTTTTTTTGAACTTCTAACGCGTATACATAAGTACACTCACTCTTTGTATTTTGTTATAGTGCGAAAACTACTGAACCAATTGGAATAATATTTATACTAATAATATTCATAATATTTATACATGCAGCGTGTTTCTGAGAAGGTTTTGGTATATTTCTTGGTGATTTCTTATCCAAAACCTATATTTTTTTACTTAAGATGAGCAGGCGCGGGGTACATTACTTATATGACAGAACAACGCTTGCCGGGTCAGCTAGGAAATAAACGAACAATCAGCGAACATACATATAGATTCTGTTAGTATGAGTCACTTATCGGTAGTGTTGGTGTACCCGTTTTGTTAAAATGTCAGGCTTAAATGGACGTATCCATTGGATGGTTTATTACAAAGTTTCAAAACTCTAAGACTGCAGACGTTGGTGAGAAAAAGTGTCTTGACAGACCAACAGACGGTTTATAGAGTGATCCAATAAAGGTGTCAAGGTTTTTAAAACATAGAAACCTAAAATAGATCGTTAACAGAGAAAATAACAATTCCATAAATAGAACCATTTAATGAAAATAAATACAGTTGAATAAATACGTGAAAATCACATAAATGATATTTTAATTAAAATAATCAGACAGCTTTGGTCAAAATAAGTTACATCAATGAAATATTATACACAATAACATTATATTATGCTTTTAATATTACTCGTCTAAAACATTGTGCCAAGAGGAACTGAAAAAAGGATCCATAAATTTTTATTTTACTAATGTCGCAAGTCCTGCAATATAATACAATATTATATTAAACTAATGGGTAGAAGAGCTAGGAATGGTGCTTCAAGAATGTCATCATATAGAAAGACGTAATAACCCAAATCATCAAAAAAATAACTACATAAACCCAGTTTGTTGAGGGTTATTTTGAAGCATCGATCGAAAGTGGTGTCAGAGCATTTTTGTTTATACTATTGAAATAAAAACTTGTCAGTGTTAGTTTATTGTAGGATCGGCATGTTGTGAAATAAGTGTTGTGGTTTCTACTGCTGTTGCTATTCAGGAACCTCTCACAAAGCCAGGCGCTAAACGAGATGAGAGTAGATCTAGAAACTATAAACTTGTATGGGAGCAACTAGAAACGAATTTTATTAATATGTATGTCTATTTTATTCACACGCAATCTATATGTATCCTACGTTTCTTCAACGAGAAAATAGTTAATGGTCGCTTTCACGCAGGCGATGGGACAACTGGCACATAGGGAAATGTCTTGTCTTAATTAAATTTATAAAGAATATTTTAGTTATTATGATTATTTCTTATGTTTTTATCTATAGTTTATTTTTTTCCACTAAGTTGGGTGCATAGCTTACAAGCGATCCACATAACTTAGTAGAAAAAAATAATTGAATCAAATTTAGGTACTATTGGCAAATTTGAATTGCGATCTACCTTAATACAAACTATAATATCATTGCCTTAATATCATTTTCCTACAGTCTACCAATTGATATACCTACAATCTTTTTCGTGCAAATATAAACCTGTTATTATAATTTCAAAAGAATTATAGCAAAGTGGGTCATGAATCAATTTTGTCAATTGTATATATACTCTTCGATCAGCTTAACATAATTACAAATTTCTAAGAACTTCACATGAAACAACACTGGATCTTAAAATAACTGAAAACAAAGTAATAATTTAATAAATATCACTTAAAAGTATCTGATCCTCAATGCACTGCTATATAGTATTCATCCAGATCATCAGAATTTATATCAGATTTAAATGGATCCAAAATAACTGAAGGAGACCATATTTGGTCATCTAAAGTAGAATTTTCCGGAGGTACAGTGCTTAGGACATATGACCAAACATTTTCTGGATAAACATCTGTTGCACATTCTTCATCTTGTTGGAATAATGACTCACTCATATTATATCTAGATAGTATATCAGTATTACAGTTATCTCGAGCTATTTCCGAATCTGAACTGTTATCTATTTTGATTAAATCAAGTTTGTTGCACTGATTCAATTCTGACGTATTATTGATATCAGATACTATGACTTCTATATTTCCGCTATTATAATATAAAGCACGTTGTGATAGATTTGAACTGTCTGACGCATGGATAGTCTTATCCTGGTCTGTTGACCTGGCAATGCCAGGTTTACTACATTTAATTATTGTTATTTCGATATTGGACATATTTAATGCGTTACTTGCTGTAGGGAAGGCAGAGCTCTCAGTAGAAGTCAATGTTAAATTACCGGTATCTTCTAATTCAAGCTTTTTCCAAGAGTTAGCTTCCTTGTTCCCAACGGCTTTGTAATCTGAGGAATTTTTAACTATCATATCTCGTGTATAATTATCACATCTATCTAATATTGAAGGCTTTAAGCAAAGTATTTCTTCCAAGGTTTGCATTTCATTTGTATTATGGGTTGGAACTTGATTTTCATCGGCCTTTTCTGTTCCAATAAGTGTTTGCAGTAACGAAGCAATTTTTTCTAATACGCTTTTGCTAGAGGTTGAAATTTCCTCATTTTGAAGAGGAGGCATAGGAGTAGCCGTATATATGTTTTCAACAATAAAATTTGAATCCTTTGGGACAGTTTGATCCATATTGCCTGATCTTTTATTAAGGAAATCAAATTTAGTGTTTTCGTCGTCTTTATCAACATTAAAACTTGTTGTCTGGGTGGCGGTTAAAGCTTTGTTTCTGGTTTTCTTAAATATATTTTCTTTTGAAACGATAGGTGTGAATTTAGATTTTTTTCGTTTATTTGCAGACTTTATATCGGAGTTTGTTATCTGCGAACCAAGTATAGCCGTCTCCAAATCCTCTGCATGCCTATTCCAATAATTAGGTTGCCACATATCTCTTACGTTTAAAGGGTACTCTACATCTGGAAAGGCTCCTATATCTCTATAAGTCGGTGCTGCTGCAAACTCTAACAAAGAAAATTCTTCAGGATCACTTTGAACAGTTTTATTCTGTTTAAATTGTGAAAGTTTGTTGCTATATTTAGTATGTTTAGTCTTGGAATTTTGCACTGATAATGTTTTTTTTGATTTTATTGATGCATTATTGCCCAATGACTTGACAGGCAAATTATATTTCTTATGAATATTTATTGGTGTGCTTGGCGTAGAGGCAGAAGGATATTCGATTTGAGGGAAATGAAATTTTTCCAAAAGGTTTTCCTGAATCGTTTTCCCCTCTCCTTTAGCAGGGATATTTGTTTTATAAGAATTTTCCTTCGATTTTAATTTAATACTTTGTTTTGGGGGATAAATATAAGGATGATGCTTTGCTTTATTTTGTTGCTTATTGGGCAAACTTAACACACACGCTATCTGGAACAAATTAATGAAATATATTCATAAAATCTTAAAATATAACATACTTTCAATAAATATAAGCAGCAAGTTTTCTTACCGAGAATAATAATATCAGAATCGTAGGTATAAATACGACTCTGTCCCGAACGCCCATAATGAACTGTAAACAAAATTTTTTTCGACACAGTTATTTATATAACATGTATTTCAACCATTTTCTAGGAAAATGGTTGAAATCTAAAAAGTTGCCTTATCATATAAGAAAGACCTATTGCTTGATATTATTCATTGCGTGATAAATATAAAATTATTTGTCGTAACATTTTTAATGTATGTTAACAGTTGATTTCTACGAGAATGAAATATCTGATATTTTATACAATTACCTACTATAGTTACTATAACTTTTACATTGCACCTGATAATATCTTTGTTAGGATATCACAGCGCTAACAATATACACACTATCTTTAAAAAGTCTTCAACGAGTTTAAATAAATTGCTGTAGTTTCTATTTGCAACAAGAGACTTTCAAACAAACATACTTATTTTTAAAGCATTTAAAAATTCGTGTTAACGATTCAAAAAAATTAAACATTAAATTAATACAAAAATTTTGATTTTAACATACTTAAGAAACTAGATTAATTTCAATCATCCAGGGGTTAGTTAATTTTCATAGAAGTAATTTATTATAATGATATTTTATTATTAAAATTAATGTTACTTTATTATGACCTACAAACTAATCAAGTGTTTAATCTGTTTAACATGAAGGTATATTTTCGAAGGGCTTCGTTCAGATTAAGAATACGTGTAGCCAGAAAACTTATGTATTATTTTTGTAGTTATTCTTTTTTTGGAGTATTAGGAAAAAAACTATCAGAGCGCATTTATACGATGCGCGCGAAAATCATCACGAAAATGCGACACCCTTACATTAATTGGTCAAGTAGACCATTAATTGTATTATATTTCTGACTAAATTGACTTAATTTTATTACAATATTGTTCTTTCTACAAACGTAAAATAGCAGAACAAAAGACAAACTAATTATTTAAGGATTTTTATTTTGTTACGCCAAAAAGTATAACGTCTTGCATCTTGCATACATTAGTACCTACTTAGTACACATACTTATTTTTTTACTATATGTATTTAGCATTTAGCCTTTAGCATAAAGTGCTCGGAATATCTTTTTTTAAGCTCAAAATTATATCCTAAATAATTCTTCGTCGCAAACGCCTGGAAACTCTTGTACCGTTGTGAATACCACTTCCTCATCATCTTATTTGAAATGTCAAGTTAGATGTTATGTATTTACTATTTACGATGTCATCCAAGATAGGCTTGTAACTACATACATAGTTATAGGTGAGATGTGCTTAAGTCGTGAGGTGTGAGGCGAGAGCGGGTCGCGGCGGAAGGACACCGCTTCCAAAAATAACAATAATCGTAACTAGAATTATATTGTATAAAAATACGCAATTATTTTTATACTTTTTAGTGCATATTATATCAGTTGTTTTGGAATAGTGTTTTTGAAGTCGGTTGTTTTTTTGTTAAAAAATTTATTTCATTTTAGTCTACAAGAGACATCCCTTGGAAATTCTATTTTGCAATTCTGGCGAATTTTTCCTTTTTAATATATGTATTTATATTACACTGTGCTATATTTCAACAAAATCTGATAGAATTTTGTACGTGTACTTACTTATATCTGTTTTATTACGCATTTCTGTGAAAACAATAGTAAAAATCTATGAATCGCTAGATCTATCGAATGTTTATTGTGAAACAAAGATATAACAATGTATCAATATAATATCACTTTCAACGTATAACTATAACAATAGAAATAAATATAAACAATGGCACGTTACTATTACAATAAGTTAAATGTTGCATAATTCTTGATAAAAAAAATATTTGTGTTAGAGTTATTTAATACATTGCGAAGTAAGTTTTAACCTAATCTCTTATCTTTATTTGCCTTGTAGGTATATCTATAATTATATTTAAAGCATTCGTTATTTTTTTGTGCAAGAACATTCAATGATAAAACTAAAATAGACATCCAAATTTTATTAATAATTTATTGTTCTATGTTCCATTTTATGTTAAGTTACCTTTTATAGGTGACCATAATTTTGGATAATAGATAACGTCAACACTTAAATGTTAGGTGAAACAACTAAAGTAAATATAAGAATATGGCATTTGTAGTTGCTAGGATTAGATTAAGTTCAATGACGTAGGTACTCTATACCTTATAAGGAATGTTTTAGTTCATCAATAAATAATAAATATTGACGATTTGTGATTAACAAATGCTTTGCACCTCTATGATGTTCGAAACAAACTTACAACTAAAGATGAACGTAATGATGGGATTTTTTTTTATGGAATAGGAGGACAAACGAGCGTACGGGTCACCTGATGTAAAGTGATCACCGCAGCCCATTTCTCTTGCAACACCAGAGGAATCACAAGAGCGTTGCCGGCCTTTAAGGAAGGTGTTCGCGCTTTTACCTGATATTTATTTAATCAATATTTTTGCATTATCAACTCCTTTTCTATCGCAAACATCTAAAATAATTCATTTCTCAAGGTTTAACTGAGAATATTATATTTTTTAAAAAATCCAAATTTCATTTTATATATATATATAGTACAGACTTCAAAATTTCCGAGTGATTCCGCTATTAATATCGCAACAATAATCGACGATAACATACAAAAATATGTTTCGTAGACTGCACTACTTTATAAACTTGATGATACTTTGCAATGGAAGGGCAAAAAATGTGTTTATTGACGACATCACATTAGAAACCTCTAAAATGGTCAGTGTTTCTCTACTATATTATGCATGTATTATACATATAAACCTTCCTGTTGAATTACTCTATCTATTTTAAAAAACCGCATCAAAATCCATTGCGTAGTTTAAAGATGTAATAATACATAGTGACAGACAGCGATTATCTTTTATGCTGACTTATTCTAAATTAATGTTCTTAATAGATAATACTTAATGAATGTAAATATTTTTGTAGTTTTTCACTATTCACAATCTCACAAGTTTATACATCTGTAACAACAACTAACAATAAAGAGATTTTACGACATAGATTATATAATTTACGACATGTACTTACCTTAGCATTTGAAAATTTCTCATAAAACAATTTAGGAACTAAGTATACTTCATATCATTGCTATAGCATGAAGATCATAAGCTAATGAATAGTCTATAATATTAGTAGAGGCCAGTCCCGAAATGCCAATTTTTGGGGTATAAAAAAAAGATGACAACCGATTCTCAGACCTACCAAATATATCGTCCATAAAATGTGTCGAACTACAATAATGATTGTATTCGATTGGCATATTGCAACCCTATTGCGGATCTGAGGAATGGAACAGAATAATATAAAAATCACGATTCAAGAATACGTGTTGATCATAGACGGGTGAAAATTTTAAGTTATAATATTATGTATTTTTAATGCGACATCATAATAAAATAAAACTTTAAATAAATATTTAGGGGTGGGTCACTCTTATCATTTAGCGGTATGAAAACTAGATGTTGGTTGGATTCTCAGACCTACCTGATATACACATAAAATTTCAACAAGTCGGTAAGTACAGCCGTTTCGGAGGAGTTTGGTGACAAACACCGGGACACGATTCTTTTATATATTAGACCCTATAGCTGACCCAGCAAACGTTGTATTGCCATATAAAGTACCTAATAAGAAAAAAGTCAATAATTAAAATATTTGGGGTATAAAAATTTGATGACGACCGATTCTCAGACCTACCAAATATAAACAAATCGTACATACAATGTATCGTACTTCAATCATTATTATATTCGATTGCCATCTTGCATATTATTCTGTTCCATCTACAGTTAATCTACCGACTATAGTTGGCTAAAATTAAGTATATGTTTTACCTCCTGAGAAAGTTAGAAAGCTATAAAAATTCTATGTAGTTATTCATTTTAAACTATTCTTTCAATTTGATTTCTGAACGACTGCGGACACAACAAAGGAAAAACAAAATACTAGTTTTTATTTAATTCCCAGCATTTTCATATTTAAATCTTCTCTGGACTTCCACAAATAATTCAAGATCAAAATTAGCCAAATCGGTCCAGCCGTTTTCGATTTTTAGCGAGACTAACGAACAGCAATTCATTTTTATATATATAGATAATAACAGATGCTTCTGCATAAATAACAAAATAATGAATTAATTGCTGTGGAAATATAGTTGTCAAGATTTATTATATAAAAAAAGTCGCGAATATAATTTAAATAATATTACTTACATAATTCATGCAAATACCAAATAGATCATTTATAGGTTTAGATATACTGTGCCAGCTGTAAGAACGTCGAAAAAGATGAGGTTGACTATTACCCTCATATTTTGAGCAATGCACGTACACCAACACAAAATGACATACAAATCGCGAGTGTAACACGTAGCTTGTTACGCACACTAAAGTAATAACCTGTTCTAATCGGTGGTCTATCAGTAAGGGGCTCAAAACGTATAATTTATACGTTAATAATTGATAAGTTATCTAAGAAGACAACATAGAGACATAATATTTCTGTACGATCGAATAAAATGCGAAGAAAACTGTTACACAAGTATCATGCCAACTCCATAAGGTATGTGAACTGGCATGGGGGGTGGACCAGCACCTCCAAACTGACCACCTGCCATCATAGGAGTATCGGCAGGATGCCGTATCTTTTGTCATTTTTCTGACAGACGACCGGACATCCGTAGCCGGGACCGTATGACCCGCACGCTCCAAGTTGAACGTAGGCTACCTAAAACACAAATACATTAAACTATACTGTCTGGGTATCTGTTCACATGGAGAATAACAAAAAATCAATTGGAGTTGTAATTAATATTATCAATTTTTAAGCTATTGCTTATAGCTTCTATCGCGGGCCTTGAGCGTGGAGACCGGATCCAGATATTCCGTAACGAAAATAACCTAACACTTACTTACTAGATCTATATAGATATTTCGCCACGGTCCTTACAGTTGCCGTCCAACAGCGGTTTTCACGCATGCTTTTTGTGCATGCGTCTTGATTTTTTTAAATTTCATTATCATCATTATTTTTTATCACGTTTTTTTTATTTTTATTATTATGAAAAGCATTTTTATTTAGTTTCACCTGTCCCGTTGTCTGTCTGTAATCAAATCTTGCAAGTAAAATTTTACTCACTTCCCGTTTGCTTTTATTTAAATTAATTTTATCAAAAAAAAAAAAATAATTATAATTGCATAAGTTGATAAAAAATGCTATGCAATAGCTTTACCGCGGCAGTCCCCGAGTGCCACACGTCTTTTTATATCTTTATATTTTGGACACCACACCCTTATCCAGTGATGGTTTTCTAGTTTTTAAGTTTACTTTTAATTAGAATAAAGAATTAATGTTAACTATGGGACGTAATTGGCCTGAAATAAAAGAATTATTATTATTATATATAGTCTCGTGCCAGATTTTGGCGAGACAACACGTCCTGAGGATGCCTCGTGTAGAGGCGAAACACGTGTCGAATTGTTTTAAAGACAAATATTGGCGGAATTAACACTAAAGAAAACTTAAATAATTTGTATAGTTATGGATTTCCGCAAAGTAACGCCTTATTCAATAAATTTTATTATTATTATACTTTAATATACAAATTAAATTTGTAACCAAAATTTATGAATGATGCTTCCGTCCGAGCGCTCTTGCCACCTTAACCAACCATTCGAGTGACGCATGGATCGTAAATTTTGGTACCATACTATAATATTATAATCACATAACATATATCTTTCAAGACTTTACGACTCCATTTGCGGTAGTTATTTTTAATGATTCGTTATCTGCCTTTAAATAAAATGCTACGAGATTGTTAGGTACCCAACGATTAATGTTTTATGTTCTTTTCTTTTCTTTTCAAATTCCTAAATTTTTATTGTTAATAATGTGGTGACATTTTCATTTATTTTTGTACAAAAATAATTTCTGTTTCTATTGTTATGGCTATTATGATTTTGTAATTTTTGTTTTATTTTATCTTGTTGTGTTCTATGTGGCAACAAAGTAAAGATTGTGTATGATGAGATATCTTAATTTGTTGTTCATTTAACTATATTTGTCAACATTCATATATTTAGCATTCTTGTTAAACTACTGGTTGTCTACTAAATAAATCACATATAGTACTTGCTAAACCTGTCATAATTAAATTTTCAACAGGATGTATTGAAAAATTATTGAAGTAGGCGTTATTTTGCGGAAATCCATAATTATACAAATGATTTAAGTTTTCTTTAGTGTTAATTCCGCCAATTATAATTAAATAAAAAAAAAATGTCCAAAAATTAAAAAAAAATATATGGGGTAAACTACGCTTAACATTTAGGGGGAGGAAAAATAGATAGTAGCCGAATCTCAGACCTACTGAATATGCATATAAAATTAGGTAAAAATCAATAAAGCCGTTTCAGAGGAGTAAGGTAACTAACATTGTGACACGAGAATTTTATATATAAGATTAGTACTAAGTTACCTTGAGCACAAACAGTAGAGCAAATACCACTGCTACTTTTATAGAAAACATTTCTATTTCATGAATATCAAATTGATAAATCCTTTTTATATGTACTCTTTAACTCGATTCGCGATCATTTCGCAAATAGGTATGTGTGCAATATATGCACGTAGTAAGTAGATGTTATTACAAATATCGCTATTTTCTCTTCGCGACCATATTATACAGAGAGCTTCCGAGTAATTTTAAGATAAAAAGAGAACGATAATAATATAAAGTTAATATTTAAACGCTAAAACTGTCATGTAATAACACGTACAAGATGCTTTAAGTGATCCTGAGATCCTATTAAAGTTGAATGTACAGCATTCACCAAATAGAGTAATAAACGTATGTAACGGCCGAAATGTAAAGGGTTGTAATTAAATACATACTGATTTCGAACTGAGCTGTTCATAAAACCAGAACACGACTAGTGAAACAACAGAAGAATTTATACATCAAGTGATTAAAACGAAAATATTAAATATGTATAAAAACAGACGTAGGGTCCTGTCGCTTCGGTTGTGATCATTATATTTATTAATAAGCTATAAATGGTCGAAGACAGACAACAAAGATGAAGTGCCAACAAAATAAGGACTAGATCAAGTCAGGCGACAACTTTTTATGGCTCAGACGCTTCCGTGGCATGCATTCCGTAAACTGACTGACAATAAAATACTTAACTACAAACTTGTTTCTTTGTTAAGATGATATTGTTGTTGTCATGCATTCAATATTTTTTACGAAACAATATGACAAAAGTATACGCGAATCATTTGATGATTAGTAATTACGAGAGTTTGAGATTAATTACCAAACTCAAATGGGGCCGTACATTGCCCAACAAGCGGTATAATTCAGCTCAGCTGCATTTGTTGTGTTGCAGAAAATTTCATGAAAATCAATCAACAAAAATGGTTGTATGGTCATGCTGTATGTATTTTGGGCTGCAGAAGGGAGCTATTTAAAGAAATAAATAATACTATGACAGTTTATTCCTAGTATATTTACAAGCAAATATGTTCACAAAGATAAATGTAGTGATTTTCATAGTAACAACATAAGGAACTGTTTGTTACAAGTTCTAGAGTGCTCCATAAAAAAGTTGAGACGTTACCTGGAAATGACTTAAAAGGTGATAAAGAAAATGGCTTTGAATAGATCTTTACTTAACTGTAGATAATCTAAATTCTAATGGCTACCTGGGACTATTTATAAGTAGGGATATAAGGGTAAAGCTTTTTTTATCTAAACAACAAAAATTACTATCTCGTATAACAAAGTCTATTACATGTTACTCCTGTTGTTAACATTATGACTATCACAGTTTCTTGAAAATTCACTTATGTGCCTGTGTAACATACAAGTAACGTTATCAAAAATATATTGAGAGGCAGTTCATATTATTATTTCATTAAATTTTTCTCTTTATGATTCTTTAGAATGTATTACGACGACCCGTATAGCCCATTGGTTTGTCATCCTGCCTACTGAGCTAGAGGTCTCGGACCAAAACCTCGGTGGGTGCAAACATTTATATGATTAATGTGGATGGAAACAAACTTCCAAGATAAAGATGTTTATTTGTATTTAAGTATGTTTTTATCATTTTCATTATAACTACGTGACAGCCCTTAAATTTGTTCGGTTAATGTCGCTTTACTTTTATTCTATTCCACTTTACATAATCATTATTTCTCAATACAAATGCTTGATTTGACAAATATTTAAGCGTTTTGTATTTATGATAATAAATAAAACATGTTTGTAAGTAGGTATTTAAATAAATACACACTAGTAGAGGATCATCTTCTTTTGAAGTCGGTTTGAGATGTTAGCCAATACTTTAGATGACTGTAGCAGCTGTTATGTGATCCTTTGACCTACCCGTTCTGTGTGAATAGGTCAGCCTGATAAATATTAATTTCAATTATCATACGGGAAGTTTTTATCTATTACCTATATGTAATGAAGACTAAAGGCGAAGAGTAAGCAGAAAACACGCAGTCAAGGTGTTTTTAGACAAGTTTTTTGGTGAAAATATAGCATTTCGAGTTATGAACACTACTTAATCCTTTTACACATATCCTTAAGTATTATTTGTAGGTTGCTAATGCTTGCTGTTGGTTATAGTTAACACTCCAGAGCCTTTTTGAACTACCACTTTTCCTTGCAGTTAAACAAGTTTTTTGGCATGGCATGACGCATTTTTTTAGTACAACTCTCAGAAAAGTTATTCTTATAGCTTGTACTTTTTTGTGTAAATATATTTATTCGGATTAGTAATGAATAACGAGGATTGTAAGCATATAAACTGTTTTCGTATTTGTATTTGTTACATAGATGACGGCCCGAAGCCGTGAACTCAAATCGCTCAAGGTCGCTGGCATTTAGTGTCGCCTTAAGTTGGAAAATTTATAGAATTAGAAGTATTTTTTTTAAATCCATTTCTATTCAAAATGGTGATGTATATAGATTATAAATTATATTATGATTATTCTAACTTAGATCTAAAAGCAAATATAAACTAAAATCTAAAATAAGTAATTTATTAAACTAGACAACTCATTTTTATTAGAAAAAATCTTTGATAATGTATACGTCTAGATAAAGCCTTTTGCTGTTAGGCAATGCATGGAAACAGGCCAGGCTTATTACTTTAGTGTGCATGACAAGTTACGTGTTACACTCGCAATACGTATCTCACTTTGTGTTAATGTGCGTGCGGTGCTGACAAGTGAGGTTAACTGTTCGTCGCTATTTCTTTCGATGTTTTCACAGCTGTCACAGTCTTTAAAGACGTATAAATAATCTAAAGAAAAACCTATTTTGAAACTATGTGAGTTTTCACTAGAATTAAATATTAAGTGTTGCATTTTACTTTCAAGAATGTTTCTAGAGAACTCTTTTGTTATCCCTGAGAAATAAAAAAGGTTCTTAACAAAGGCTACAGGATAAACATACTCCTGTATGTTTATCATGGAACATATTTTTTTATGTACCTATACTCACACAACAAATAATAAAACAAATTTAAGGGTTCGAATATTTTATTAAAAATCGACAAGGTTGAGTTTATTTATTTTCGGTCCGTATCAATAATGTAATTTCATTGTCCTTTCCGTTATTCTGAAGTGATGCAGAGGGTAGAATAGTGACTTCATCACCCATACCAAAACCACCATCACCGAAGGAAGATGATAGTACAGGAACTGGGTATGGGATGTACTGGATATTATTATTACCAAAGTTGCAGCCTTCATCATACCCATAATTATTGGGATAGCCACCGTACATGTGATGAGGGGAAGAATAACCTCCATAGCCAGAGTCGTAATTAGATCTACGATTGTTGAGAGCAAACAACAAGAAATATAGAAGGTGGTGCCAGTCATTGTCCTCATTTTGGATGATGATTGGTGGCATTAATTGAGGGTAGAATGGATAATCTGACTGAGCTGGTGTTAGTGGTGTTTCTGGAACGCGTTCCTGGGCTAGCAATGGCTTGATCACAGCTGGAATAACGAATTGGCTTATCGGCTGAACTATCGGCGAACCTGTAGGCTTGTTCAGGTATTCTACGTATCCGCATTGAGCTGATACCGCGACTATCTGAAATTAAAAAAAACTATTATAAGACTATTTCATTCTTTTTTCACGACCATGATGCAAGGACCGTCGCTCTCTTTTTAAGAGGGAGAAGAGCCTAATGCTGCACAAGCAATGACATTTTAGCAACCATGATGATCCCTGCTTTGGAATTACTTACACACAAGAAGCCTTGTATAAATATCCGACAACATAAGCGGAAAAATTTAAACAGAATATTTCCTCTCCATTAAGGTTCTAAAATATTGTTACTATTGGTTAAGTATTGGAGGTGGAAGTAGTTATTTAGTAGAATAGATTTACTCAGGATTGTGAGTCGGAGCTACACCGTGGAGCTACTACAGTTGTCATTGCATAGGTCACTTGCGGGCGACAGAAACATTGATTAAAAATTGTTAAATTTTAGGAAGGCTTCACATTTTTGTACAAATCGTAACTGTCCTAAAGTTCTTTACTGATCGTTTTGAAACTATAACACAACATTGTACCATACAGGGGAATGTTTCTATATGTGTATATGTATTTGTTTTTATAAAAACCAATATTGCATGCCTAGTATGTTAAATCAAAATATCAACGTTTTGTCGCATAAAATCGTATGTAACATTTGTACATACATATTATGTTATCGTTTAACTCATAATAATACAATAAATGAGTTGAACATAGTATCAACAGATTGCACTTTTCAACAAATTTTTATGTTATAAGTATGTATAATTCGTCAAAACATTAATATTTTTAAGTTTAAAATTGTTTGAATCATTTTATTTAATGTAAAATGATGTAAGTTTGATTTCACTCCGACAAGAACCAGAAAAAATATATATATATAATATAATATAAATCTAAAAATTGATTTATATTAGAAAAAAATATGTGTCATACATACCTTTAAAAACGCGAACGCTGCAGTTATAATACTTTTAAGCCCCATTTTGTAATAGTATTGACCAAAAATAAACAATGCACTTCATTTATATGGGGTTTATTTCAAAACGTAATTATAAATAATGGTTGCACAACCAACGCATTAACGAATATTAACACGTATTTACTTACCTCGGGAGCTCAAATGAGGTCAAACAGCCGACTTCATAAATTTAACAATGGAATGAGCCATTTTAATTTGAGCAATTATTCGATCGAAACAGATCTTACTACAATCACACCTAGATATCAAAACCGCCAAACCTAGGAATAGTTTAAGTATATTCATAAGATTAACAATATTAGTTACACAAGCTGCTAACGTTACCTCTCTGTACGGTCAATCTTATACCTACTTTGACAGAGGTACGTACCAGACCAAGGGTTACCTGTCAAATCAGTGTGACGCCTGGATAACTCTGTTATGATTTTTTGAGCCAATTTCCCATAGGGAAGATATGATATTATATCCATCACCGAATGATGCATATTTCTTCCACTTAGGTTATGGGCAGTTTCCTTTCTGCAATTAAATATTTTTCAATATTTATTAAACAACCATTATGCAATTCATGATTGATTTAATTATGAAAAGTTGCAACAAACTATTCTAGTGTCCTCACACTATGGATGTGTGCCGTTCCCGGACAGTTCTAGAAACTCTTTTTCACGTACAACCAAAACTATGAACTTCAAATGATCTTACATGCGCGGCATTTCTATGACATCACGACATGAGTACCTGGTCTTTATAATAAAAAGATAGTAACCGAGACGTCAAACGTTGTTTTACCATATTATATATGTATAATTCTTCTGTACGTGTGTTGACAGTGAACTCCTTCTAAACGGCTGGACCGATTTGAATGAATTTTTCTGTGAGAGTTCAAATGGATTCGAGGATGGTTAAGATTCACAATTGAACTATCTCCTAAATAGCGTGACCGATTTTGATGATTTTTTAGATTCTCAATACAGTCCATAATATATCATTCTCCTGCGTATGTTAGTGATCTCCTAACGTCTGGACCGATTTTTCAAATTTAACAATGTGTGTACAGGACAAGGTCTGTTGAGTTCCGCTAGTTATAAATAATTATTTTCTGTATCGAATATTTTAGTTCCGATAGTAAAAATAAGTAACTTTTTGACATGAGAGTTTTATATATTAGATTATATTGTTCCGCACGTGTCTTTGTCACTAAACAATTCATGTACACATTCTGACTTGTAACACAAGACACCAGAGGAGTCACAATCTATCAATTGACATAATAACATTGTATATTTAATCCCAGAGGTGACGCAGAACACTTCAATATAACACAAATGTTCAGACATACATGTCTTACCTTATAGTGAAGATAGATTTGATTATTGACAGCACAATCTGTTAAAGTTTTTGGGTAACCTTGAAATAAAAGTAATTTCAGCTAACAGTTCGAGAAAATATTGTTATGATATATGAAAGGTCGTCAAGAGAGATCAGGGTCGTGGCAAATAGATGTCAGTATTCAGTTCAGTAATTCAGTAATCTGTACTTACGAGTAGGTACCTGGGATAGGTGAAGTATTGGACCATGAAAGAAAAACACAAGCTCGTTAAACATTTGTATATTTATTACATGTAAATTAAACACATAGCCACTTAATACTATTTATAAAAAAACTTCAAATATTTGTCTCGAACAAGTCCAATTTTTTCATAATTTCATAATTAACTAAGTATAATAATTACGTACATTTAAAACATAAAACATTTTCAATAAACATATAAATGAAAAAACAGTACCAGACAAATAAAACGTATGAGATAAGAACATCTATATAAATATAGATACAGCAAGATAGAATAGGTAAGCGAATCTATTGTTATTGTAACTGATTTTGATTCACAAGTCAGAAACAGTCAGCCAATTAGTATGTTGAATATTGAAGCACTAAACAAGTTGTTACCTCAGAACCGATTTTGATAATACTTTTTTTATTTGAAAGCTGATCCTTCCCGTGTGGTCCCATTGTAATTTGGTCCAGATCTGACAATGGCATTCATTAGAAAGCCATAAAAGTCTTAAATTTGCTGTATGTGCGCGACAAATTTACGAATAGCTCAATATGATGCCAACCGATTTCGATAATTCTTTTTTTATTGAAAAGGATATGCTTCAAAGTTAGTTTGGTGAGAGTTTCGTTGGGTTCCAATTATGGAACCCATGACAAAGTAACGGAACTCTTCAATTCTTTGGAGAAAATTAACGATACTAGGCCGAATCTTTTTATGCTTTTTTAAGCTTCATAAGATACATAATAGCTTTAAGGGTAAATGTATACACTTCTATAATAAAGTCCCAGCCACTGTTCAGGCATTATCTATAAATAAATTTAAATGTTTTATAAAAAAAATGGCTCTGTCGTAAATCCTATTACTCCACTGCTGAATATCTAAATGATCGGACAGCCTGGGACTAGATTGTGGTTATTTTAAAGGGATAGAAATGACTGTACAATATTGTATATTTTTATTGAAAAGAGCGCAAAAAAAGAATGTTGGGAGAGTTTCTTGCGCCGCTTCTTCTCTCTCAGAGCGCCATTTGTTTCCAAAGAACCGAAAGTATCTAGTAGTATAAGAAATGACATCAAAAAGAATTCTAAAGGAATCAATTTTGAGAAAATAAATGCCTTTTATTCTATCCGGATATTTCAGTAACCTACTGGTCGTAATGGTCAAGTAAGTAATTGTCGTAGTCAAATATGATGATCAATGGAACTCCTTAACGACTTACAGTAAGGGTGCGATCTCTGGCACAATTTTTAAATGTCTGTAATCAAATTGTAATGCGCTTACGTTCATGGCTGCATTGCAAAACTTATACACATTTAAACAAATGATTAGTTAGTGTACATCAGAGTGAATACTAAAAATCAAAAAATAAAAAGGCGGTGTCAGCCAAGGTAGATTTGTAACATGCATAGTTATAGGTGAGATGTGCTTGTGTCGCACGCGCGACGTGAGGAGGCGAGAGCAGGGCCGCGGCACCAGGCAGTACACTGATTTCAAAAATAACAATAATCGTTACTAGAATTAGATTTATTAATTAGATTGTATAAAAATACGCAATTATTTTTATACTTTTTAGTGCACATTATATCTATTGTTTTGTTATAGCGTTTTTGAAGTCGTTTGTATTTTTGTTATTTTTTTTTAAATACGTACGAAATAATTATCAAGACTGAGAAAATTTAAATTATGATTGGACTATTAATTGGATAAGGTATTGGGAACGGTACGGGTATAACGTTGCCTCCATTATTGCCGCTACCACATCGGCTACAAGGATTCATAGGAGGTGGTCCATTGCCGCCAAAGCCATCAGTTAGCAGCAACAGAAGAATGGGTAATATGCTCTTCCAACTGTCATTGTCGCTGGATTGGACAACAATAGGGTAAGGTGAAGTATTTTGTCCAGTGGGTCCATAAGGGGCGGGCCACACCGTGTATTGGGACGCTACTAACATCTGAAAAGAAAATTTTTCATTGACAAAAAAACCGCGCAACGCTTCGTTAGTTGTAATTAATTGTAATAAAGTTCTTAATAAAAGAGTAACTCCTATACCTATCTATCTAAAGGTACCTAATAATTATAGCTGCTTTAGTTTCCTAACCAGTATATATTTGCGAGGCATCCAACAAGTATAAGTAGATAATGCATTATCATGATGCATGACAATCAATTTCACAATTGACAACCTCCCTTCAGCTGTAATTCTAGAACGGCTTTGGGAACTCCTCTGATTACTACTACACACTACGCACGCATTACACACTACGCACACGCAGACACATATAGTTTCTTCTACATGTTAACAGTCTCTTCAAAAATTGTCATGTCAGTACGAAATGATGACTGCCAAGTTAAAGGGTTCATTGGTAATCATACCTATATGATCCCTTATACAGTCTCCGACAAGTGTGGCGATTCACTGACAAACACAATGTAGTCAAAAGGTAAGCTTGTAGATTGTTTAAACTATTATGACAGTATATAATTTTAAAAGGTCGGTTTAAAATAAAATTTCTCCTTATTAGGTAGTAGTAGATGGTGGTTACTGACATACAAAATGATTCCAGTAAAACATTTCAAAGTATTGAGTTTCGTCCAACAATCACATTGTTCTCATGAACTTTAAAAACGTTTTAAGATCAGCTCAAACAAACTAGATCGACCAATCAACTATTTGGGTCAATTGTTTATTACTTCGTTCTTCTAATATTTATTAATTGCTCGTTTACGAAAGCTATTTTAATTCAATAACAATAAGAGCTCTTCTGTAATAACATTCTGTATTATTTTAAAATTACTAAAAAAACTGTTTTATCAAGAGAGAACAAAATGCAAAGCATTGTCTAATAATTATCCTTGTAAAATATAAAATCATTGATAAATTTCAATGACTATTTTTATTTGATTGTTTGTAATCTTGACCCTACCTCCCCCATCCCTCGTCCCGCACTACCCGCTTCCCGTCACCGGTAGGGTTGTTCCATTGATACATTAGTGAGTACTACCACAATACATTAATAGAACAGTACTTTAACTTCATACCAGAGCGACCGAATACACTCACGCACACATACACACGATTTACACGACCGCTAGGCAATCTTGGGGAGATAGAACAATTGAGTGTCACGTACGCCGCCGAGACTGTAGGTCTAATCGCAAAATCGACAATTATATATTCGGAACGATACGATAATAACACGAATACGAGTATATCACACCTACCCTACTCTAACAAATGTTCGTATTCCATATCGTTTATCGTAATAACATCGTAACCATAGACTAATATTTTGATTTTTTTACGATGTTAGAGTGAGTGATTTATGCGCAAACTATGTATAATCTGTGCTATGTCGCTGCTAAGTGTCAAAAGTCAAAAGGCGCTTAGAACCATGCCAGACTGTGCACCACCAGTATGCATCATTTACACAAAATGTAAATATTTTCCAAAAATTATGAAATGAATATAATATGAGCATTTAAAATTGAAAAAATATTACAAAACTTGCGGATAATAAATTAAAAAAAGTAACTCAACCCTTCTCGTCGACTTCCTATTTCTCAGGCGGCCATTTGCATTACTTTCTACGCATAAACGATCAACAAAATGACTTAAATTACTTGGTAGTAAATAAATCCTGTTGAATCGTAAATCACATATAATTATTTTAATTTTATTTATTAAGTATGTGAATTGTACGGCAAATATATCGATACAACTTGAAACGATAATAGCAACGACAGCCAAGAAGGTGTCGTTGAGATTATCGTAAAAGTGAGGTTTGATTGTTTGTCGAATTCGAATATTCGTCTCTGACATTTACAACTAAGAGCCCTACTCTTACTACTACTAAACCGATAATATCGAAAAATGTTTCGTTCGTTCAATCATCGTTTCGACATTGAATACGATGTAACTAAGAGTAGGATTCGACACGAATAATGCCACGGTATATCGGATATCGATTTTAGGAGTAGGCACCCAGGTCGCTGTCCGAGAAACATTAGTTGCGCTGCGCCGTCCGCGTCGACAAATTTTTTGTATGTAGTGTATGTATATAACCAACTACCAACCATTGCGCTCCGTCCAGATGAATAAAATTCAAGGAGACAGCTGAGTTACGCTACTGTTCTTTTACTTGTATTGTGGTTCTATGTCCATAATATTAGGCAAGACTTTTGAAAACGATTATATGGTACACTTCCTTATATTTTCCAATACCAAATATCGAATAATGCCACGGTATATCGGATATCGATTTTAGGAGTAGGCACCCAGGTCGCTGTCCGAGAAACATTAGTTGCGCTGCGCCGTCCGCGTCGACAAATTTTTTGTATGTAGTGTATGTATATAACCAACTACCAACCATTGCGCTCCGTCCAGATGAATAAAATTCAAGGAGACAGCTGAGTTACGCTACTGTTCTATTACTTGTATTGTGGTTCTATGTCCATAATATTAGGCAAGACTTTTGAAAACGATTATATGGTACACTTCCTTATATTTTCCAATACCAAATATCATATGTGATGTAAAAATAATTCTGACATTAAAACAACAGAGAACAAATAGTCAACAAGACCACAATTTCTTTTTTGAAGCTAGTTATGATGAAAACAAGAAACATTTAATAAAAAAAATAAAAAACTTGGGCTAGCTGAAGGGCGCGGACATGCTGCCAGTATTCTTGGTACACTTCCCCGTAATGATAGTAGTAATTTAATGTACCTAATGATACTCTATACTAACTATATAAGATTTGTTTTGTTTGAATAAATAAAGTAAAAATTTATAAAAATATTCTTACATTAAAATGACTTAGTAGAAGTAGTCCACAATACCACCACATTGACGACATGGTGAAGTTAAATTTACATTATTATTACGTTAATATCTTTTATATATAATCCATATCAAGAATAGACTTGAAATTCCAATTACCAAGAAATTACTGATTGACACAATACAGATTGCCAAATTGTCTATCAATCAATATTGCTGTTTCTATATTATGATAAAACGTCTTCATTGTCAATGATAATTAAGTAAGCATTAGTAATTATATATTTTACTGCAACCTGCAAAAAATATTTATCGTATAAAACTTCTACAAAAGTTTCAATTAACTTAATAAATATTTAATAAATTTATTACTATAACAAATTAAAAATAATACTTGCTGTGTATTCTATTAATAATCGAGCGAATCCAAAAAACTACTACTTATATAGAATTTTTGTCAGCTTGTGTTTGAGTTTTGTCCGGACATACATACATGTCCGGACAAAACTCAAAAACTACAAAAAAATATTTATTAAGGTGTATTTTTTTTATCATTGCGTTTAAGTAGTTTTACCCGTTGCCTGTCGCTATAGATAATATTGCTTTACGATTCAATCAAAATTTATTTTATTCCCAACGACTCCTGGAAGATTTTTTAAAAATAAAAGCATAATAAATAAACTTATATTTACGTGTATGTTATAGTCTGTATTTATCCTTTTTTGTCACATCTTTGGCAGTAGCAGTCGGTTGTATTTTCCTCTATGGTTCACGTAGGCCATATATCAAATTATTGACACCATCATCTTCCCTCCAAAACAGACGCGACAACTGCATGCACATTATAAACTTACTATCCTCAATGGATGTTCAGACGATCGTACCGTTCATCTGATGCTAAGTGAACGCCGCCGAAAATCACAGCAAGCTCTTTTTAGAAATGTGTACGAACTTTTTTTAATGTACCCATGTGGTATCATACTGGAAACACCGCACAAGGAAGCTCATTCCACAGCTTTGTAGTACGTGGAAGATAGCGCCCTGAAAACAGTTGGTGGGGATGATGACGTTATTTGTAGCATGTCTTGCGAAGGTGGAATTAAACGACAGGAATCAGGTCAGGCAGCTCTTCGATGCTCTTCCCCGTGATGAATACGTGATAGAAGACACACAATGAAGCGACACGTCTCTACGTAACGCCAAGTGATGTAGACGTTCACAGAGCACTGGCTCCTCGATAAGTCGAGCTGCTTTGTGTTGCACGCGGTCAAATGGATAGAGCTGATACTGGGGTGCGATGTTGGACCTACTCTTTAAATTATACATACTATATGACTTATATTACCGTATACAATATGCTGGATTTAGGATTAATATTTTATATGAAAAAAAGTGTTGGTTAGTGATATGTACTGCCCATAAAATAAATGCAGTGCCGCTCAGGAGTCTTTATTCTGAGCGACATCCGAACTTTGAGAGGTAAAATGTTAGGTATTATTAGCCCAGTAACTTCAGTAGCTACGGCGGCCTTCAAATACAACAATACTTGCACAATACTGCTTCACCTTTGCGGTACCGGACTGTCATCCTAAGGAAGACACAGCCTGACAATGAATCTTGAGAAAGAATCTTCGTACGTCGTGTTCAACACACGACGTACCAAGTTTGACGACTCATGTGTCACTCGAACGGTTGGCTCAGTAGGTAAGGTCAAACCCCGCATCGTTTACAAATTTTGTTTACAAATTCAATTTGTATTATCAATCCCAGAAGTGAGGGATATCACTTTAAAAAGCCCAAATTGTTGAGTCACATAAGAATAAATTTGCTCAAATCTTGAATTCTAGTGGTTACATACTTAAGAACGTTCTCAATCCATGTGTGAGGATGGAATCCCAACTTTTTTAACATCTTCTTTAACTTCGAAATAATTTTCGTTAGTCGCAAATATCTGTATTATATGAGGATGTTTTTTCGAGTCTTGGATTTTTATATGTATTTATGTATGTTATTTATTATTGTTATTACATATTGTCAGTCAGCAGTCCCCCTGAAAAGATCAAGAAACGTCGGGTTAAATAAAATAATAATAAAGGTACGCTTACGCAAGAGAAAACTCTTTTTAAAACACAGTTACAATTACACGCCTTTTAATCCTTTCACAGTATTATATTTAATTAAGTATATATATTAAGTATATATATATATATATATTTAATATTTCATTGTATTGCACCCGTAGTATCTATGCCTAGTTTGGGGCAAAATATTTTGTGTTAAAGTTTGTCAGTATTATAAGTTGGAGAAAAAATACACTGAATAGAAATCGCAACATTATATAAATCCAATTATCTAAATATTGTACAGAGTCACATTTTAGATTCTCGCAGTCGCACACGTGAGCTCTTGAACGTTTGAGACCTCTTATATAAAAAATATGTTAGGTGTAGTTACCTGTATTTTGTCGAAATAAAATAAATAAATCTTGCACTCAAGAATCGTTTGAGTAATATTTTAGCGATACTTTTTCCGCAGCAAATGCTCTTAACGATATCCATTTGCAAGCCGATGCAATATTGCGAATTAGGTTTTACCAAGGTTGCTTGTGGGATCGTATCAATAATCTACTGAACCGTGTAATGGAAGTTTCTATTTTGTTACTACTTTAACTAACAGTTAGTTTTATATATATATATGTATAATCACATTTGTTAATGAACCTTATTGAATTATAAAAGGTATGTGATTGTTTGGACAGCTGCTTGATGTACGAACACTTGAAGAGCTCGCCTTTGATACGCATAATATGACGTGATTGGGCCACGACAGTGAACATATTGTTTATGTTCGTTCACCTAAACATTTGATTTCATTTAAATAAATATGAATTACTAGAATTATTCGGTTAGCATGGGCAAAGTTTCAGACTACCTACAGTTTCAATGAATACCATCTTCAATAGTTTATTTCTTTCAATAAGGAATTATTAAAATAATCGAAATAATATATAATTAATATCTATTTCTATAATTCGGTCAGTCCGAATGTAGCGAGCTAAGACATACATTGCTTAATAGACTATACAACAAGCTAAGAATAATTTCGCGCCATTTTAGCGCTCTTTATTAAAACAAATAACAATTACAACATAATGCCATGACTAAATATTTACAACACAACAAAGTGAAAAAAATTAGACAGTACTTCACTTTAAGCCACCGCCTTCTATTATTATAAAAGGCGAAAATTCGGCCTCACATCTTAATGTACTGTACTGTACTTAACAGTTCTCACAACTGGGCGGGCGCACCCCAGTACCAGTAATCTTCCATTTGACCGCATACAACGATCGCTGATCAAGTCATCTCCGATCGGCTTGATTGTTTTACTTCTACCACATATATTGCGGGGAGTGCTCAGAAGAGTTGTTCGTGTTAATACCAGCAGCCACACTCCATTGATGGCCATATTGATGTTTGGCATTCTACAACCGCGCCTGTAGCGAGGAACTTCTTGCCTCAAACAGCGACAACACACTTGTAGAATCAATTACCAGTTGTAGTTATCCCGAACCGATACTACTTAGGGACTTTCAGTCTTAGAGCATACTAGCAACTTAAAGGCCGACAGCGCATCTCTTGACCCCTCCTGTTCCGGGTGTCCATCGGCGGTTGTCTCACCACTTCCCATCCCATTAGCCTTTACTTTAAAAAAAGATTTAAAAGAAATCCTCTTTTTTAATCCTTGAATATTTACAATATTTAAATTACTGAGACCTTAGACATACGTTTATTCTTAGTCATACTTCCCCTCTTTTTACCTTTCTTCCAAAATATATTTGATCCAAAAATTAAAATATATTATGAAATGTATGTAAATATAAATGAAACAAACACTTACATTAAAGATAACAATTGCGATGAAGGAGAGTAACCAGAAACAGGAGGTCATCTTGTTCGTAATATTATGATTTCATAATTCAAATAATGGTTGAATTTATAATGAAAACTTATCTAATTTGTTCTTTGTTTTTGTCTATCTTTTGTCTGGTAACAGGTGTCAATTTTAAATTAAACAAAGCTATTTTTGAGTCATCGTATGGTTCTGACGTCATATAAATATCACAGACTTTGCTCTCACGTATTCGCTTTTGACTAAGATAAATATTTCCTTAGATCACATTACTTATAATTTTTAAAATAAAATGTTCATTTTACAAGAGCTAATTCCTGAAAGGCATTTAGTTTTTATTCTTTGAAAAAAAAAAGCAGCGGAGGAGACAGTCGAACTAGCTGTGGAGTACAGAATATGTGTTTGTGAAAAATAAGAATCCTTTGTATGGCTCTCTATAAATCATAATTCGGACGATTCCTATTTTTAGAAGTAGCAATTAATGCAATACAAATCGTAACTAAAACGTACTGGTAACAATGACTTTACCATATAGAACTTGTTTCAGCAAGTAAGTCAAATCCAAATTCAAATGTAAAAATGGTATTTAGTCTCGGCAATCTCTTTGGAAAACTTTGTTTTAATCGTTATTATTACCTTATTTTATTTTATTTTTTTATTTTTATGGAATAGGAGGACAAACGAGCGTACGGGTCACCTGTTGTTAGTGATCACCGCCGCCCACAATCTCTTGCAACACCAGAGGAATCACAGGAGCGTTGCCGGCCATCAAAGTGCCGTGCGAAATGGATTTAATAAAAAATATGGATATCAAATCTCTCACCAGACGTTCGAAAATTTAAGGAAAAAACGACTAATAACAATAATTGACAGCTAAGTAATATTATAACAATTCTAGTGTACCTACAATTTAACATGTTTGATTTTAATCTAGTGTTAACATGACATTAGCTTGGAATAAAATAAAACTTCTTAAATATTTCAATTTATTTAATACATTTAGTTCAATAGCTGCTTAAAATCTAGTAGTAATAACTTGACTACTTCTCACATCATCGTCAGAAAGTTTTAATTCACTAAAATAAATAATACTCATAACTTAATATAAATGTATACCATATCTTCCTTTATTAATCCTCTTCGTGTTCATTGTCATCATATTCTAAAGATTCGTTATCGTTATTTTCGTCACTGTCCATAGGTGGTTTACTTTTTAATTTTCTTGCTGCCTTCGGATCGCGAACATTCCTTGGACTTTCAAATTCATCACATATTTCTTCGATTATCGGACCATCTTCACTAAGTGAGAAATACTTCTGCTTTGTATAACTATTCACCTGAGATTTACCATTACGTTTCTTTTTATTTTCGTAATTGCAAGAATAGCATCCGCAACCATCATTTCGTTCTTTGAGTAAATTTATTATAATTGGGAGCAGAGACTTTAACCCAACGGAGGTAGAGGCAGATTTTTCTGTTTTCATTTCTGTATTAATTGGGCACATATTATATTGAGGAGGGACTGGCTGTAGAATAGAAAGAAGGTTGGGATCTCGAGAAATCATAAGATTGCTTGTTCGATCGATTCCAATATTGTATCTTGGGTATGATGGATACGGATTAGGGTAAGGCGAATATATTTGTTGTGGGATTTCTATAGCTAACGGACCGCTGTCAGGCAAATAACTTGGTCTTCTAGAAATTAAACTTGGTGAATAAATTGGACTGAAAGGGTAGGGCTCACTTGTCGGAAGAAATCCTGGTGCAGTTATTGTCATAGCCTGTGGAAATTGTAGTTGTGATTGCGCAATATCCCCAATTTGAACTGGTATTGGCTGCGGCATTAATTGTCGAACAGCTGCAGTCTGTGCATTACTGTTGTGTAAGTGCATTGCTGGCATGTCTATAATTTGTAGGTTTGGAGATATTTGATTGTTGTAGGTCGTGACTCCTGGATTCTGTGGACTATTTAAAGATGAAAATTGGTTGGATGGTAAATTTGATGGTAGTTGGCCAGCCATCTGTTCGAAACCCATAGACTGTGGCCCCAGCAATGGTGAGTTAAATGATAGCGGAGACTGGATACTCATTGTTTGTGCCGAGTTAAGAAGCTGTTGGTTTCCTTGCTGCTGAATATTGAATGGCATATTAGCATTATTTCCGATTGAGAAGTTTCGTGATAAATCTTTGCTCCCAGGAACATTTTGGGATCCCAAAAATCCAAGATTGTTGCCCAAGTTATTTGGTGAGTTTGCCATATTTAACTGACCGTAACACATCTGCAAACAAAATAAAGTATTAATAAGACTCTTTACATCAAAAATTACACAAGAATGTTTAGATATTTACATATGTATGGATATATATGAGGAAAGCAGTGATAAGTATGGCAGACGCCATCGTGAAAATATATAAAATGCGCATCGTTTAATATGTAGATTCTGTTATATATTTTGTATGGACATGTTATGTAACCGATAAAGTTTTATCTCCGTAGCAGTGAAGCTATCTTTTCGAATCTAAGATTTCTTAATGAACATCACGTACCTACATCGGATGATAATTACTCTGCATGCTTACTATTATTGCGTATTTAGTTATCTGACTCATTTAATGAATCTTATATTCATAGTTTAGTTTCTCTTACATTACCAAACGAGCTAGTTTCGTATACATATTTTTTCAATCTCGGAAATGTCTCTAATGAATTTGATGAAATTTAACGTAGTTTTTTAATTTTTTAAACAAGTATTTTCTCTGAATCTAATTAAACAAATTCAATAAATTGGCATTTCTTATTTTCTCTGAATCTTTTTTTTTCTTCATTTCCAAGATTCACTGTTATAACATTTTTTATTTGGCAGAAAACCTTATAGCACTTTACGGCGCAAATGTTCAGCTGCAAAAAACCCCGCTGGTTCATTCACAAATCTACGTATTTCCATAATGAGGCAACAAAAACTTATGAGACAATGGCGAAATTAAAAAAAAAATCCCAGATCTTGTTCTAAATTAAGATATTATTTCTGCGATTGTAATTTGCAACAACTATCATTATATTTATTTCGTAATTAATCGTAATGTAGTAATTTATATGGTCCATGACTTAAATAGTTCGCTTGCTTTGAGCGCGGACGGGTTGGAATCCCGGTAGATGCAAACATTTATGTTGTAATGAACATGATAACTAGTTTTCGAGTCGAGTATGTTTATATGTATTTCTGTATGTTTGATTATGTACACTGTAATGAATATATTTTCTTACACCCATAGTATATGGTATGCCTAGTTTGGGGCAAGATAATTTGTGTTAAGGTGAGTCAATATAAGAAAAATGTATACATTAAATAATGCAACTTTGCTTAAAAGCTTCTTGAATACCGCCCTGGACATGTAGTGGAGATGGAGAGTACTCGTTACTTGATTGATAAATAAATAAGGTGTGCCAACATCACCACTAAGTAGGACTCTTTCGTAAGTTGAGACTGTAGGGCAAATCAAATCAAAATCACTTTATTCATGTAGGCCAAGGAAATAACTCGTATGATTGACAAAAGTTTTCTTTCTTTTTATAATTACCGCCACTTCCGAAACGGTTGAGCTTTAAGGACGCGTTTACGAATCCGACAAAAATAAGATTGTTTTCGGTAGAGTTTGTGATGAAATGAAAAAAATCTAACAAAACTAAAAATTGCCACAATAGATTACTTCTTTATCTTCAAGTAGCGGAAAATTTTTGCTTTAAAATTTTGATTTTTATGTCGTAAAAACGATTATCCGTTACCTCGTCACACAAAATTGACGAAATGGGGCTTCATTAGGATCTATTTTCTGCTACTACTTACATAATTTTGTCTCTTAAAAAATACGTAAGGAAAGCAGATATAATATTTTCAAAAACACTGGAAATAAACTAACGAATATGTTATAAATAATTTCAGAAAAAAATAAAATTAATCGTCTAAAAATCATATATTTTTCTGATAAGCATGAGCTTTAATGTGTGGTATTAAGGGTTATTTTATATTGTCACTTCGTACGCATTGCACAGATAAATCTATCGAAAGTCGAAACGACGCCAGTCCGCGCTCGGCCGCCATCGTGGGTAGACACTGTGTCGGTTGTAATAAGCAGCAGTCGTGCTCGGAAAGATCGCGAACGAACATGAATATTTTTTATAAGCTCTAAAAATACTGTCTTTGATACTTTACATATTTTGTACGCAGTCAGATTTTCCAAAAATTATGTTTCTGCATTTTTTTGAAGAATTAGTGATTTATAAGTTCATCTCTAAATATAAGGTCTAATCGAAATCCAAGATGGCGCTTATAAACTTGGCAACTTTTCTTCATGGGTGTCATTTTCATGGTTTTTGGGGTCAACAATAACGAATTTCGGGTCAAATTAGAATTTAAAGATGGCGCCTATGAACTTCACCAACTTCTCATCATGGTTGTCATTTTCATGGTTTTTGGGGTCAACAATAACGAATGTCGGGTCAAAATAGAAATCCATGATGGCGCCTATGAAATCTACAAACTTTTCTTCATGGGTATTATTTACAGCGTCCAAATTAGAATTCGTTCATAAACTTAAATTTTATTATAAAATGCCTGTCTAACAATATCCCACATGCTTAATTAATTCTTCATTCCCTAAATAAGCTGGGAGTTGCATCCATACCTTAGAAAACAAAAAGGCGTGCGTACAAAGTACACATGTCAGAAGTGAAACTTCCTTGGAAAACTGTTTAAATCTCGTTTGTATCAATTATCCTAATCTGTTCCCTAAGCCAATTGTTTTTGTCAATATTAGAAATTATTTTTCTACTTACTCGCGGCCACGCGCTATACCTGCACAATACATCGCTAGTAGGGAAGATGTTGTACTTTTTCGCGGCCGCGTGCTAAACCTGCGCGATACCACGCTAGTAGGGAAGATGTTCAACTTTTTCGCATCCGCGCGCTATACCTGCACGATACAAAGGTACTGGGGAAGATGTTCTACGTTTTCGCGGCGGCGCGCTGAATTTGTACAGTATAACTCTAGTAGGGAGAATGTTCTACTTACTAGCGGTTCCATGTGCCTTATCCTACGTTCTCCCTTTCTCACTCTATCTCAGTCGGTCTCAATCTCCCTCTCCCTCTTCTTGGATAAAAACGTCCCACATTTTCGTGACACTTTATTGGCACATATAGACACTGGATTTAAAAAATGATCCCAAATTCGTTCTCTGCACCATTGAAAACCTCGGATACGATATCCATATTGTTGAAATGATATACTTGCGCGGCGGCCATCTTGGATTTCAAAAATGATCACAGAATTGTTCTCTGCACCCTCGAGAACCTCGGACACGATATCCATATTGCTAAAATCAAAATTTTGTGCGGCGGCCATCTTGGATTTGAAAAATGATCACCAAATCGTTCTCTGCACCCTCTAGAACCTCGGATACGATATCCATATTGCTAAAATCATAATTTTGTGCGGCGGCCATCTTGGATTTCAAAAACGATCTCAAATTAATTCTTTGCACTCTCGAGAAGCTCGGATTCCCGCAATTAACTTTAAGTTCGTGTATGTGTTTGCGCGGTGTCAATGTAGTGGTGCGATTCGATACCTCTCTGTTTTGAGAACGCGTCCTTAATGAGAAGAAATCATTTTACAAATCACTTCAGTTACAATACATGTAAAGTGATGCGACAAAAATACTCAATCGTCAAATACTCAATGCCTTACACGAGTAAATCAAAAAAAAGGAATTGTAAATGAATACATAAATATAAGAATGTTTATGTAAAGTGGATCAATAAATATCACTAGTATATATATAAAATATATAAAAAAAATCACCGTAAATATATAAAGGTATTTTGCGAGCATTATATTGGCGATTATAAAAAATATAATTACTTTATTTTATTATAAACATTAAGCAGAATTTCTGGGATCATCCTGCCACCACAAGTAGCGCCGATAGGTCCATTTGTTCCACCCCCCGCTTCATACTTCGCGCCCCGTGATTAGTCTAACGCTTGAGTAGCCAATTATCTTTTTTTTTCATATATTATCCCCAAATATAACATCCTCTAGTACCATAAATGTCTCACAAGTCATGCTGTTATAATATTTATTATGTTCGTTTGTCCAAAATAGCAAATTCAAATTCTAAATCCAAATCCTAATTTCTCTACCGATCGTTTTGAATTAAGGCTGACATTGTGCAAATTACCTTAAATAGGTGAGGGTCAGAGAGCGTGGGAGGTGCTTATAAATAAACATATAATATTATTTAAGTTGGCAATTAATTATTTATTTGTAACCTGCCCCTAAGATCTGATGATGGCGTGATATATTTATAGTCATGGATATATTTTGTGCTTGTGGAAATTTTACTTTTGCCATGAAATGCTAGTTTCATTTTTAAATGGAATATTATATGTACTAAGATGCATATTGTAAAGTAGGTATTGTAGTAATGTACTTTCGATTAAATATAGTTCTTGAAATTAATTTATATAGCATATTTTACTCAGATACAGTTGACGGACTTCAACTTGTATCTAAGCAGATGCATGGACATTTTTTTTAATTTGTAATTTTGTATTCGTCTACATTCTATTTATCACCTACAAACGGTTTATAGACAAAATGTTAAATGTTGGTGACACGTCGACCTACATTTTATTATAATTGAAAATATATGTATGCTTAGATTTTAAATTTTTATTCAGCTAAAGGTAATTGGGTCTAATATATTAAATTTGGTTTAGCTTAGGTATACTATGTTTTAAGCATACTTTTTTTAAAGAGCCTCCTACGTGACATTTGTGTATAAAATATGCTTGAACTATAAATACTATCATGATCTATTTATAAGATGGTTTCTTCTGTTGTGTATAATTTCACCAGCGTATATTTAGTTCGTAAAGTTTATAATTTTTTAATTTTGCTAACATTTATTATGAGTTAAACATTACCTAAGATTTTCATAAACTTTTTAATTATTACAGGTACAATATTAGTAGAGTATACATTATATATTGTTGTATCTCTCGTATATTTTTGTTTGTCTATACTATATTGTAGGCACAGAGCGTACTTAATATAATCTTTTTAGTATATCTATTATTTATTTTATATAATAATACGGTTCATTGTTATAGTCTTAGATCATTTATACGTCAAGATAGATTGCAAAAGTTGTGAAACCGTTGAAAAATTGACAATCGTTGACAGTTGACCTCTATTTTCAGCAATATAGTATATATATAATAGTGTTAGTGTGCGTGCTAACCCAAAGCGACATACAAATCAACTAAGGTATATAATATTTGTATGGTATCTATATTTTTTCTACTTTTGTAATTTAATAACGAATATAGAACTAAATGAAAAAAGCATTTGTATTAATAATGTTAAATTATGCTTAATAAGGTTTAAATGTATTTATGATGTTGATTAAAACAAATTATAAATTTCTTGAATTATTTATAGCCATTGTCAGTGTCCTATTAAGTCGATTTCATTTAAAGTTTATTTCTCCCTCTTCCCCAGCAATAATAACCGGCACATCAATTCCATCATCTTCTCCTGAGTCTTTCTTTGGTTTAGAAGCTTTACGTTTCTTACTTTTGTGTTTAACAATTTCTTTCTTCGGTTTCTCAGTTGATTCATCGGTCTCATCATCATCATCATCATATTGTTCTCTATTGATTATTGGACTGTTTATTGGAAATGGTATAGGATATGGTATTGGTATAGTTTTTTGCTTTCCACCACAGTCGCAGCAGTTGCATGAACATCCGTTGCTTCCACATTGAGCCTGTCGGTTTCTTGCAGCAAGAAGAAGTACAGTCAACAGAAGTCCGAGGTCCTCCTCATCATTATTTTGGTAGGCTACCGGGTATCCACCATAATTTGGATAAAAGCCTTGGCATGATACTTCTTCCTATTCATGGAAAAGAAAAAAAATATATATGTGAGCATAATTCTTATAATTATAGTGTTGGTGACTGTAGTAACCATTTACTAATTCCTAAGACTACATTAGTAGTAAGGGAATTGAAACTTTTATGTTGTCTGGTCAAGGAGTTTTCTAAAGATTTCTCGTGATGAAATAATTGTTTTCCAAGTATTTGTAGAAAACTAACAGAGGTTTCATAACATCTATCTATTATTAATTTTAATTAAAATAATACATAAAAAACTGACTTCACATTTGAAGTTAATTCTTAAAATACTTTAAAAATTCTTACCTGAACAGCAATTAGAATAAGTAATATTACACAAGAATTAACTATTAGAATATTCATTATTTAACAATACAAAATTTAGGCAATTTTATGTGATTTTTGGCAGAGATTAAATAAAGAATTAACATCTCATATTGTGAATCAAACGTTATATTACTACATTATTGCGTCACTGGCTCATCTCATATCTAATCAGATAACTGACATTACACAGAATCACACGTGCTACTAAAATAACATTATTATCAAACATCTACGTTCGATAATGTATAAAGAGTGTAAGATTTTATAAAAAAAAACACATATTTAAACCATGTATTTATTACAAAACTAGATAATAATTTAAAAACTAAAAACAATAATATTTGATTAAGACCTTCGACTTAAATTACAATGGTTCCCCGTCGAGCAAAATAATTTGTCATGTTACGGCAGACAAAGTTCTATAAATGTAAGAAGTAAAAGTACCGGCAGTGCGGTCACTGAATGATTGGCATTAGCAAAATGATGTTATTCTAATTACATTATTATGTAGATTTTATGTTATTATTTGATAGTGACAGATTTACTTATTACAAATGTTACCGGCCCTGACGTCTAATTATTATCTTGTTCCTCGCTTTTAGTCCTTTCGTCGCCATCTTCTTCTTCGCTATTACTGTGTTGGGCTTGTTTGGTTGTATTTTGCTTTCGATCTATGTTAATAATGGGGCTGTTTATCGGAATTGGTATTGGGAACGGCATTGGTATAGGGCTATCAGAATTAACGTAACAAGGACAACAGCAATTGCTTCCTGCACTTCTGTTATCATTAGCTAATAACGCAACAAGTATCATTGGAAGCCAATTTTGCATAGAATTAGAACGATTAATCACTAGAGGTGGAGCAAAGAATGGCGGAAATGAATAAGGGGATGATTTTTCCTCTACTTGCGGCGATGAAGCTGGTGATGGCGTCGCTGATACAACAGTCACTCTAGGTGCTGGTATGTCCTGAGCTGGTAAGTTTATTTGTAAATTTACCGGTAAATGATTTTCCCTGCTATTTAACGATTCAATCATTGGCCTTGAAATTAGAAGTTTCTTAGAGGATTCTATGTCGGACACCGTATTGTATGGTTTGTCTACACCAAGATATTGTGATTCCTGAAGAATATTAGCTGGTTGGTATTGCCTTATTGCAGGTATCGGTTGAACTATACTTGCGCTAGGATTATTAACTCGAGCATTTTCATTACGTTGTACCTGAGATTCTGGACTCAACTGGGATTGTGTCGAACTAGGCATTTGGGCAGGTGTATAAAGATGACTCGAAGGTAAAACTGATATTGAGTGCGGCAGGCCAGGGGGTGATTTACTTGTTACAGTAAGCTGTTCTTGGAGTCCCTGGTTTGATGGAATCTGTATTATATTGAACGGTCTTGATCCATCTTTTATATTTTGGTTACAATGTCGTGTATTATCTATATGTAATGGTTGTTGGATCTCCGGTAGTAACTCAGGAAGTACTCCATTAGCCGCCGCTATTGTCAGCAAAGTATTCAACAATTGTGAACTGGGTGATGCATTGTTGGTCAATTTCACCACCTCCCTATTAGAATTATCAATTTGAGCTGATGCTTTACAATTCTGATTGTTGAATTTACTTTGACATTCCACTGCAACCTGTAATGAAAATATTAACTAATGATATAGATATTTATTAGTATGACATAAATAAAACCTATTGAACTATTTCTTAAAACAGTTAAAACGACCAGATAGATTGAGAGACGCAAACAACCTAAGAATTTCCGTAATTCGATAAGAACCCTATTTCTGCAGCTTATATCTCTGTCACCCAAATATATAAAAACATTCAAACCCAAAATGGAAGAGTACAAGCGAATGCACGCGGCATATATCACTATGGAGGTAGCACTGCCCACCCAGGATGAACATTTAACATGCTGACTCTACTTGTAGAAAAAAGACATTTACAGTCTTATAGTCTTAAGCGCAATGAAAAGTTACTCGAAGTTTAAAATCACTCCTCCCCGTCATGTAATTTAGAATAACTTCGCGTTTACAGTTAGCGTTTTACAAAGCCAGCCTACTTTGATAAATTAGAAAGCGTTTAATGTATATATTTGTGAACAGCCACATTATCTTCCTTGCTATTCCTACGTATATAATATATAAACTTACCAGTATATATATTATTACAAGTAAACTAATGGCTGTCCAACACCGTGAACAAGCCATCTCGAACAATCACAAATTAAACTGTTATTTACTTTTATAATAGCGTTTGTTTATCTTTTCGTTGTTTAATATTTCACATTACCTTTCATTATCAGGTTATCGTAATTAGGAAAGTGTTTACGTAAACTAAACTAACTGTTACATATTACAAATGGTCACTTACTAAACAGTATTACTATCATCGTTTATTTATTTTAGTTGTAAGTACTATAATAATATGAACATGTTTGTAATTATAATTTTTTTTTTCAGGTACTTATAATATGATACCAACATTAAGTGATGTCAATATTGGGTGAGAACTAAAGTGTAATTACTATTAAGCTTATGTTTTTATTGGTTTTTAATTTTTAAGTTATAATTAACAATAATTATACATAAAAATACTTAATTACTAAGGTACACAAACTTTAATTATTGTGAAACCTTGGTTTTCGTACTGTTAGTAGAATTCTTCAAAAAAAATATAAAATGTACAGCATTTCTTTATTAACATGTTATGTACCATGTAAATATTTCCGTAAAAGGTGTGATCTTAAATTAAAAATAATAATAATACCGCCATCTCACAAGCCTTAATGATCCTTAATGTTTTTACTATCTTCAATGTTCGTGGTTTGGAGGGTATTGAATGAAACTGCATCGTCACGCTGGTGTACGTAACGCTACTTCCGGTAAAACCGGCTCCAGTCGACTTACAGAGCCAGAACAAAGTTTGATAGATTAATACACAGTTTGACAGATTACTATTATATTATATAGATACTTAGTTTTACTTGATATTATTAACCTCGCCTTGCTTAATAAATCTTTCACTTTACCATCGTGTCTTAAGCACACACTGTTATTTTTTTCATAAGCCTTCTGTAGAGTGTTGGTTTTCTTATCACAAGAGGGCCTTTGTTCAGTCACGTTTCAAAGTCAACCTTTATTACTTAGTAAGTCGTTACACAAATGAACCTACCCTGAACTTTTGACGTTCAAAGGAAATATTTTAGTGTAAGAGAACTCTGAAGGACATTAAACTAAAATTGTTGTTTTGTTTAAACCAATCAAAAATTTAGTTTAATCAAGTAAGTAATATGACAGAAATCTAGGTAATTTTTTATATTATTTTATTTTACTAAATTATATCAGTATTTTTCACGGTATAATGTCACTTTTATACTAATTTTTTAAGTCTTTAATAAGGATTATTATCTTGGAATATCTACAATTTACGTAATTTTTAAGATATTTAATTTTCTAGACACTTTTTTCAAATTCAATTATTTTTATTCTAACTAAATAATTTTTAGTTATTTAATACTTTTTTGGTTTTTTTGAGTATGTTTTTTAAACGTAGTTTTTTTTACTTTTAGTGTCTGTTAGTAATTATAATATATAATCAACCTCAATGAAAACTCTTACAAAAGCCGTACACAAAAAAATATTATATCATCGAGGTACACAAAAATGTTCATAAAATAAAAACTACTGGGCCAAACTATGTAAATTTTTTATGGGACCAAATGGCATCTATTCTGCATCAAACTTAAGAAAAATTACGTAAATCGGATCATATATATCAGGATAAATAGGATGTGACATCACTTACTGAAAGTCAAAAACTACCACCCATTCCAAAACTAATGCCTCAGACCTGAGAAGAATGAGCGCAACAAACTCAGCGGGCTTTTTTTTGTTTATCAAAAAAATATATTTACAAAGTAATATTGTATAATTCAACTTATTACTTAATAGCCTGAGGGCGGTCGCTCCATTCCCAATCTGTGGTATCATTAAGAAAGTAATTTATGTTATAGTAACTTTTACCCCACAAACGTTTTTTAACAATTATTCTTTTACATAACGTAATACTTTTGTTTTGAACATTATCTGGGATCTTGTTGTAAAAGCATATACATCACCCCACAAAAGGAAGGATACCCTTTTAAGTATAAATATTAAATTTAAATTAATAAATAAATAAGTTCTTAGACTTTTTGTATTGTATAATTTTTTGTCGTCGCTTATTTTAGAAATGGAAAAACTAATTTGTTTTTCAGTGATGTATTGTGGCAAGCTCCTTACTTATTCCGCAAACATTGTCCGGTCGCAAATTTGTATTATATAATTCCAGCTGACCCGTCAGACGTTATTCTCTTCCTAAAAATATCTCTTAGGAGTGGAATTTCGTAAAAGTTCTGAACTGACATATACCGCAGTAGACATATGTATCCTCTACTCGGCGACGGCAATATTCCTACCAAAATTTCAATTGTCTACGCCTTATGGTTCCAAAGATATCGTGATGAGTCAATACATAGATGGAAATCTTTTGTGTATAGCTATAATATATAAATAGGTGATAGAGACATACATTTTATTAGCAATATCACTTTAAAAGTAATTTTATGTGTGTATTAAGTTATAAATCGAGAACTATATAATATCATAGAAATTATAAAAAAATTGTTGAAACATATGCCAATTGTCCTAGAATACGATACGGTGAACTCGGTGAACGTTCATGTGTTGTTTAAATAAATTTATGTTATGTAGACACATTTCTTAATGACAAACAACAAGACTTAATAACGATATCCACTAAAAATAATCTCAGACAATGATTTATTGATCGTTTAATCTGTTATGCAAATCAACAGTTCATTAAAGTCGTTTCTGGTTTGAACAACTTTCGATGTTGTTACACAGTGACGTGTGATCTCACTATTAATATTTATTTATATACCAAGTGACAGCTCACTTAATATTTTAATTATCTATTTCTTTCCTAATTTCTATTGTTATTTTGGAGCATGTTTCGGTGATTTAACGCATGAAAAATAGACCAAAAAGCCTTATAAACAAACTTGGTATAAAGTTACACAAATAGACATTTTGATTACATTTTGTTTATTTGTAAGGCTGCCTGACATTCGGTAACCCTCAGAATTATCATTTTACTGAAAGCAATGACGTTCTATACATATGGACATACCATTCGCAGTCTGATAACGGAACGACAAAAGTGTGCTTAAAGACAATGTAAGCACACTTTTCTCCTTAGTCGTGTGTCAATCAACAAGCCTAAGTGTGCCTATAAAAAGTGCTTGAATAATACATTAACGAGTCAAAAATAAGATGATGTTACTTATCATCGGTAAGGGTATGTTATTTATATAAGATTAATATGCAAAAAGCGTTACTAATTAATAATAATTTAATAACACCAATATTTTTTCATTAAATATAGTACAATAATTATTGACAAGTCCCCAGACAAGACACGCTTGTCAGAATGGGATAGATGAAAGGACACAGTCAGAAATGAAAACAATAGAGTCGCTCTTTATAACCGACTTCAAAAAAGGAGGAGGTTGTCAATTCGTCGGTATCTTCTTTTTTTTAAGTTTGTCCCTCACAACTTTCGACTGGGTGAACCTTTTTTTACCATTTTGATAACTCTTTTTTTATTTGAAAGCTAGTGCTTCCCGTGTACGTTCGTTACTAGAATTAGATTGTATAAAAATACGCAATTATTTTTATAATGTTTATTGCATATTATATATCTATTGTTTTGGAATACTCTTTTAGAGTCGGTTGTTTTTTTGTTAATTTTTTATATTATATATTATATTTTGTGTAATGTGAACGGCTTACAATAACGTGACCACTTACTTACGTACTATTTATACGTTATCACGGAAATATCGTTACTTGTTATCATTAATACTTATTTACATCGCAAAAATGTAAAAACTAATATATTTAGCTTTCCCGTACACGAGATAATGACAGAGAATGAGCGCCAGTTGGTAGCAAGAGAGAGATATGAAGACAAAAGCTGTCATAAAAATATATGTTGATGTCCGTTTACACTACATATACCAAAAAGATACGCCAGAAAAGATATATAAGTCTAAAAGACAAATTTTATTTAATTCAAGGAACTTAACTTTATAAATAACCAGTTCAACTAATTATTCCATGTAATAAATATATTATTTTTGAGTATTAGTTTCTCTTTGTAAAGGTTACCATAACTTATTAAATCCAAATCCCTTTAGAACGTAAAGAAATAACAAATATTTACCCCCCTATAATATGAGTGTGATTTTTGATTTAAAACGTTAAAAACCTCCGACTGAACAGATCTTGATCGGAAAATAGGGACAGGCTGACGAACGTAAAACTTATAGCAACCATCTTTTTCGTCTGAGTTTAAAAATATATCTAACTGCTACTCCGCTGATGTGACTGTCCAAATCGGGTTCTAAATAAAAATACGCAGCTGAAACTGAAATAGTATTTACATTACTGCTTATTGACCAATAATATTTTAAACAACTAGAGTCAACGCAGAAATGTATAGAAATAGCTGTTGAAGGTTATTATGGTGTCATTTGTGGCATGTGCCATATTTCGGCTTTGATTTTGTATGAGGTGCACTGTCTATATGTATGTATAGAACGTCATTGACTGAAAGTGTTGTCCGCGAAATACTCAACATTTTTCATATCGTTTGTTTATTCTCAGTTATAACTTTACACCAAGGTTACTTGTAAGTCCGTTACATTTTCGGCTCAATAGTATAATTTTTTGCAATTTATTGAATAAAAAACATTATTTGAATTATAAATTAATTTTTACAAAAGCTATTCTGACAACACTTGGTAAGTTGACAGCAACAATATATTGGTATAGTTACTATGTATTAAATCAAATATTGTTGATCAAGACGTTCATCTAGGTCACACTTATAAATGCCAAAAGTTTTTTTTTACCAAGTTTAAGCTTTAATGAGAAGAAGTGACAAGAACAGCCACTCATCAACTTACATCTTCCGATTTACAATTTCTTTATTTATTAAGATATATGTAAAGTATACAAGCGAGTAAAAAGTATTAGCGAGTCAAGTCAGGACCTATAATACCTAATATAAACCTATAAACGATTTCCCGCCATTTTCCTACAATTAAAAAACATTACTACACAGCAGTGACGTAATAGAGGTTGTTGCCCCCCCCCCCCTACACACACATTGCCTACCTGTCTTATCATTGGCTCAAGCGTTTTATCAACACTTAGGAAATGTTGTACTAACCACATAATTGTGTAATACTTTACGTGTACGTGACAATTTTCATATTGCATCTTGATATGAGACTATTTCAAGTGAAGTGTTTTGAAGTGATTTAACTTTCGATCCAAGGAATGTTATTATCTATAGTGTTACGTAATGTTATGGACTATTAACTCTCTAAATATGATACAAAAAAGCTATATATAAAGATATAAATACTTTTTATGTCTAGAAACGAAGAATCTGACTACAGTGAGAATCATGATGGGGTAAGATGTGTGGACGTCATTTCTACTATTGATAAATCAAACCAAATCAAAGAGGTGTTTCTTTATTCATTACCTTTGTATAAAGAAATGACACTTATAAAGGTCAAAAGTTATACCATATTTACCACAAAGGTGGATCTTTGATGAGAAGTAAACAAGAATCTCGTTACTATTATTTCTAAATCTACTACCTATATAGCTTTATCGTCTTAAAATTATTTTAATGAATATCACTGGAAAATGATACTCAGCCCTCAAGTACTGCAAAACTTACAACACGACAAAAGTCAAAATAAATAAATTTAAATCTACTATTTAAAAGCACAGTTAGTAAAAAAATGAGTACAGTTAATAAATAATGCATACACACTATATCATATAAATAAAGTTATTAGGCGAGCATTATATTAACGATTATAATATATATACTAAAAATATATTAGATAAATTAAATAATTTAAATTTAACAATATAAAGCAGAACTCCCGGTGACGAGAACATCCACAACCACAAGAAGTGCCTGTTTATGTAACGATAATATGTAATAAGTTAGGATATCATCCCCACCATCTGGATGTTTGGCGGTCCTCCACAGTGCGGTTTTCAAGTAGCTTTCTTCCACGTACTACAAAGCTGTGGAATGAGCTTCCTTATGCGATGTTTCCGCGACGATACAACATGGGTACCTTCAAAAAAAGCGCATACTCCTTCCTTAAAGGCCGGCAACACTCCTGTGATTCCTCTGGTGTTGCAAGAGATTGTGGGCGGCGGTGATCACTTAACACTAGATGACCCGTACGCTCGTTTGTCCTCCTATTCCATAAAAAAAAACGACCTGCCCCACCGCCCGTCACGGTCACAAGCAATGACATGCCACAAGCAAGTATGATGAAGCCCACCACAAGAACTCAACTAGATACTTGTTATAGATAGAGCTGATTGACCTGATTCCTGCCGCCAAATTCCACTTTCGACACGCCAATATCATCCCCACCATCTGGATGTGTAGCCTTCCTCCACAGTGAACACAGGTATTTAAGGAACTTTTTTCCACGTACCACCGAGCTATGGATGAGCTTCCTTGTGCGGTGTTTCCAGGACTATACAACGTGGGTACCTTCAAAAGTAGTGCGTACCCTTTTTAAAGAACCGGCAACGTGCTTGCGATTCCTCTGGTGTTGCAAGAGAATGTGGGCGGAGGTGATCATTTCATCGATTGTAAGAGCGTTTGTTCTCTCTTCAATTAAAAAAAACATGAAAACATCGAAAAATTCCAAATGGGCTAAAATTGCCACAGTTGTATAGAATTTATTCGAATGAATAATCCCTTATATTGATGAAAATTGTAGCTAACAATTAAAATCTGGTCAGGATAAAGCAATCTCTTTGGATTTATGAGTAAACTAGAGTATTACAAGAAGACTATTCTATTCATTCTATTAGACTAGTATATTCCTGATGGAATGGCCCTGGTGGCTTGAGCACGGTGAAGGGTGCTGGTGTGGGACGCGACATGCATTGACCCTCTGACTCCTTCTCCTGTCCAAATTACGTCATTTGGTGCTGAGACTGCTGCTTCGACTGCCGAAAACAGCAAACGTCCTGAATATGTCGGTCTCACTGAGTCTTATATTTTTGTGCCGTTTGATGTCGTGGCACATGGGCCGTGGGGCCCAGAGGCGCGGAGAACGTACTAAGTACCTTTTGATGTCGAGACACATGGGCCGTGGGGCCCAGAGGCGCGGAGAACGTACTAAGTACCTTTTGATGTCGAGACACATGGGCCGTGGGGCCCAGAGGCGCGGAGAACGTTCTAAGTACCTCCTAGTAGTCGCGCCTCAAAAGTGCTTCTGTAAACCCAAGCGCTGGCAGCTATTTCGGTCAACGGATCGGCCTAGCTATCCAACTCGAAAACGCCAGTATTCTTGGTACACTTCCCCGTAATGATGGTTTTAATTTAATGTACCTAATCATAGCTGTTATTGTTAATACAGTTTTTGAATCTTATAAATCCCTCATAATAAAATATTGTTTTAAAAAACGAAGCAACTAAAGGCAATTGTTCACTGTGTGCACATTTCGTGCTCATAGAAAATAATTATAGCACGGAATTTGATAACTCCGTCATACGATCATGACGAAAACTTTTGCTTTCCACTTAAATTTCGTCATATTATTGCACTATGTAGACGTGACAGACCAACCACGATGTTCGTGATATAAATCCACGCGTATTTACAAAATAATGCAATTATTTTATTATTGCCGCTGCTACATTCAGAAATAATTCATTACTTGCAGTTGAGGTAGGTGGCTTTTTTGTTTGTATTTTTTTATAATTAAGGGGACAAAGCGTAAGCGTATAAAATGCATGAAATATTGAAATGCAGTTTTCTTTACCAGGCAATCTAATCTTTTCGATTGTATTCAAGTTATGTAAATCAGAATTTTTGAAAGTGTGAGACATTTACTTCCTTTCGGTGAAAAGCGCCGTAGATAGTGAAATTACTGGGCTAATGATTACACTTAACATCTTCAAGAATGCTAAGCAACGTCGCATTGCAACGATAGCGTGTATCACTTAACATAAGATGAACCATTTGTTAGTCTCGTCACTTCTTATAAAAAAATAATAATGACCGAATGAATATTGTTGACATAGATCTTATATAATTTATATAATTATTTTTTAATACAACACTTTGTTGAGATATCGCGAGTGTAAGATGTCAGCTACATCTGTCATGACAAAATCATATAATTCAATTAATTATTCAAAAAAAAATAAGTGTACAATATAATAACTTAGGATGATGAGAAAGTTTGTAATGACTTTCATTCCGAAATGACAAGTCATTTTAAGACACATTTATTTTTAAGATTTCATGAGAAAGTTCATAGTGAGTAATTCAATAGAAACCATGCAAGCAGATATATGTAGGTACTTTCAAACATGAAAAAGGTTTAAGTGAAAAACTAAGGGCATTTAAAGAGCTTTTAACTCGATATAAAACTAAGGATGTGATATAAATACGACGGCCCATATAGCCCATTGGTTAGTGACCCTGCCTACTAGGGTAGAAGTCCTGGGTTCAAATCCCGGTAGGCGCAAACATTTATATGATGAATATGGTTGTTTGTGTCCGAGTCATGGTTGTTTATGTGTATTCATGTACGTTTAAGTAAGTATATTGTATTAAATATAACATAGTCTTATACTTATAATACAGGCTATGCCTTGTTTTGGGCAAGATAATGCATGAATATTATATTATTAAAATAGATGAATGAATGAATATTATATTATTAAAGTAGGATTTTGAACAACCTAACGTAACGTTTGGAACGTATATTAAGCACTATTCCAATTTAAAAAACCTACACTCCATCACAATTTTTTACATAAAATGCTTCATAAATTTTATGTTCAGTAGCTAATAATAACTCAAGTTTGCATGCTTACACACAAAACTACTTTGTGAGCTCAATAGAGGCATACCAATATGCAATAAGGAAGCAGTGTTGCCAATGATGCATGCCCAATATCATCCGTACGTGCTCGAGCCCTAACAGTAGAAAGAAAGTAGTCAATAAAACTTCACAAAAAAGCAACTGTCTGGTTTTATGAAACCACGATGCAAAAAAAAAACAAATTTTTTAATTTTATGCTTTCACCAAATCAGCCGGAAGACGTCCGCTGCTGGACAAAGGCCTCCACCAAAGTTTTAGAACAATAATACCCGTCATCCAACGTATTCCAGCGATCTTGACCAGGTCATCAGTCCACCTTGTGGGGGGCTTACCAACACTGCGTCTTCCGATCTCTCCTATGGATCTCCTCATTTCTGATTCGATCTCGCAGGGAAACTCAGAGTAGGTATAGCCCTCTCCATTGCTCTCTGAGTGACATTAGTTTTCTCATCAAACCCATAGTTGCGTCACGTCTGCGTAATGTAAGTCATCACTGGCAACACACACTCGTTGAAAACCTTAGTCTCCCGACACTGTGGTTATTTGGGTATATCCAACTTTACTTATTCATAAAATAGTATCATGAACAAAAACGCCAGGCGTCGAAACCACGCCCCCTGTTGAATAACAGAGCTTACATCTGTTGACATAGACTATTCGTCCAACCTCTGTTGAAAGCAGTAGTTCAAATTAATGATTCAACTTCACCACTACTCCGCGGTCGGTTGTAATGCGACATGCGAAAGAAGGACGAAACAATTTGTAGCGATATAATTAAAGATTAATTTTAAAGACCTTTGAAAATATTTTTCTTGTAACAAAATGTATAAAATGTAAGAAGATTTTAAATATTTCGCCTAATTTATATCAATCTAATTAAAATTACCGTCAGTTGGTGCTGGGGCTGCTGCTTCGACTGCCGAAGACAGCCGTCGCAAATATGTCGGTCTCAGTCAGTTTTACGTCTTTGTGCCGTTTGGTGTCAAGACATTTGGCCCAGAAGCGCGGAGAATGTACAAAGTACTATCTATGCACCTCAATAGGGCTACTGGAAACCCAAGCGCTGGCAGCTATTTCGGTCAACGGATCAGCCTAGCCATTGAACGCGGAAATGCTGCCAGTATTCTTGGAACACTTCCTCGCAAAGATAGTTTTAATTTAATGTAATATTGTTGTATATTTAGTTACCAAATAAAATGAGATAGTTTGGGAAAGTTTTTGAACGTATGATGCTTATTTTCGTAACAAGATCGAACGTCAATTATTATAGGGAGATGTGAATTCTGTGAAATTTTATCGTTTGGTTCAGTTTTAACTTAAAACATCATATAATAGAGCATAATTAACCATTTTAATAGTCGTAGAAATATTTTTCGTTTGGTAGAACAATATTGGTAATTTCGAGCGAGCTTGCCGTTCAAATATCGTTGAAACGCAGAGTTCGTTCAGTTAACGTTCTAAGAAATGATAGAGGAATAAACAAGACGTGGATAGGATCAGAACTGAACGTCGACGATTGTGAAATAACGAGAATAGTACCGTTGGTCTTATCGCTTATTATCAGCTAAACGTCATGGTCGTTCCATAGATTATTCCTATAAGAATTAGCTTAAATCACTAACTTAGCTCAGGAAAGAGTATCTAGGCATAAATAATGCTCCACTAAATGACAATGGTCTAAAGCCATTGTTGTGTTATGAGAGATGGCAGTTTGGCAAAACTTCGCGCTAAGTATTAACCATTGCATTACTATTACCTTAGATAATTTATACGAGAGAGCCTCTTGCTGCTAGACAACCGATGAAAACAGGCCAGGTTTATTACTTCGGTGTGCGTGACAAGCTACGTCTTAGAGCTGTATTGCACTGGGACACCACGCTGGAGCAACCAGTTGCCGGCGCCGCTATCAACGTAATGTATACAGCTCTATAGAAAGTTACTCTCCTGGAGTCCGTTTGGTTGCGCAACCAGCCGCGCCACCATGGTGTCCCGGTGGAATATAGCCCTTACACTCGCGGTTAGTATGTGTGCATTGCTCAAAATGCTGATTTTGAGGTTAGCTGTCAATTTTTTTCTACGTTTTCACAGCTGACACAATCTATCTATAAAATATGATCTACGACTATTACCTTATCCAAAGAGAACACAAACTCCAACCCATAAATATGTCTGTTATTAGTGTTTTTAACTGTAGTTTTTACAAAGTTATTGATATTAATGATCGCTGTCTATAATCTATGTCTGTAGACGCATCATTAATCAAATCAATACTTCAACTTTCATCGTGGCATATTAATGAAACTTCCTATTACTAAGCCTTCCGAGTAAATTGGTTTCGTAATCTAAATTGATTGTTGATCACAGCGTAAAATGTGTTCAATAAATTTATTTACAAATAAAGCCAAAGTCTTTCATCACGCCTTATAATTAAAATATAAGTGTGGAGTAAAAAAATGCCTAACTTACAAAAGTAATGGGAATTTACGTGTATCACAGACCTTAGATAATTAGATAGACTGTGGAAATTTTTAACACGCCGAAAAAAATTTACGGCGTTCTGTTAACCTCTATTTTCAACAACACACTAAAACTAAGTGAATTATGTATCGCGAGTGTAAGACGTAACTGTCATGCACGCTATTGTAATAAGTATGGCCTGTTGTCATGCGGTGCCTAACAGCAAGAGGCTCTATGTAGACGTAGGTACTAATTAATATAGACGGACTCAACAAACTGAGTCTGAAGTAAAAATGTATCATAGGTTACGAAAGACTGCCCTGATTCCTGACACCTGCCACAAATTAGGATACCATCACCACCATCTAGAAGTCTGGCGGTCCACCTACTAGCAAACCTCTGTGGTCTGAAGTAGGTACGTAAATAACAACACTTACAGCGCTTCTGGTAATAAAAATAAGAAAATAATGCAATTATTAGAAACCATAACATTTAATTTAAAAAAAAATATTATACTCGCCTAAGAAAATATCTCGCACACAACGAGAATGTCTTTTATAATGTTAGGCAATCTATGTTTAGCAAAGCAATCGCAGACGGCTGCATTTAAAATGGCGGACGATCAATGGTTGCCATGGAAACGCGTCTAGCTCTCTCAGATGCCCTATATGTGCTGAGATGTAAACAAATGTATACATTCAATGAATGAAAACGAACCACGGATTTGATTCTCGCTGGCGGTCTTACGAAATTCCTTTCTACAGCTAGGTTTAACTATACACAAGTCCCTGCCCGTGATTTCGTTTGCTTTATGATCACATTTGGGGGCTCCGTCGCGTTCTAATAATCGAAATTTTAATATGGGTATCGTATTCAAATAGAAAAAGTATGCCACAGACCTGAGAAGAACGAGCGCAACAAACTCAGCGCACTTCTTTTTTTTTCATAAAAATATGATAACAATGTTATATCGTACAATATAATTTATTATTTAATAGACTGAAAATGGTTGTTCCATTTCCAATCTTTGTTAACAATGTTAACATTAAGTGAGTAATTTATTACATGGTAACCTGTAGGTACGGTTTTCTCTTCCAATCGAGACTCCGAAAAATTTCTAGTAGAATAGGTTGGAGGAGGCCATTGCCGACTGGCAAACGGATCTAAAAAAAGAAAAAAATATATAGATTATTTAAATACTATTTAAATAATTTATCATATTATCTTTACGTACACATACTACTTTTAAAATATGTATATTCTTTTCTTATATATATGTATTTTTTCTCTGAGTTCCATAAGTTTATTTCGTCATCGTTCTCTATATTCGGCCTTATTCCAGATATATAAATATAAAAAGGCAGCCATCTTGCGACGAGCGTAGCGCGGTATTAATAGTAGCGGCGCGGGCGTGCTCCTCTCCAAATCGGGAAGCGGCAATGGCCGATACATCACAACGATTGATGCTTCACATGTGGAAATATTTTGAGACATTATCCTTTATACACATCTCTGTTGTGATCCATCCATACCTACTTCATACTATATACAGGGTGTGATCGAGCGATTGTTCCGTAACTATTACAGATTAGGACCTACCCCTCTTATGTCCACTGAGGATACTGCGCCTCTTAAGGTTCGTAGGCCTGGAGGATGTGATTTAGATACAAATTAGAACTCCGATTATGCAAGTGAAAACTAAATACGATGATTATCACTAGGGCGTGCGTACGAGCACATGTAGGAGATATAATAAATCTACAGATTTAAATGCTTATATTCCAACAATAATAATAATTACTATTATACATATATATCTTTAAACTGATATCGAAAGAACGTTACGTAATCAGTAAAATGACATCAATAACTTTCTATAACTCAAATGAAAAAGTATTCAAATTTTTATTAAAAGTAAAAGAAATATTCAATTTTTTAATGACTTTCTTAATGATACGACAGATTGGGAATGGAGCGACCGCCCTCAGGCTATTAAATAAGTTTAATTTTAAAATGTTACTGTGTTACTTTGTAAATGTTACTTTAATTGCTAAACATATTTTTTATGAAAAAAAAGCCCGCTGAGTTTATTGCGCCCATTCTTCTCAGGCCGGAGGCATTCATTTTCGAATGGGTGGTAGTTTTTTGACTTTCAATAAGTGATTTCACATCCTATTTTGAATAAAAATTGTATTTGATACTAAGCACTCCCACAGAATAGGTAAAAGCACTCCCATACAGTTAGTAGGAGAGGAAAGGTTTTGGTTTCCTTACTTTAAAAGGTTCATTAAGCTTAGTAAACTAACACACTGAAACTTACAGGAAACTGTTTATTAAACTAATAAAGTAAAAAACATATCTCTTAATTGAGTACTATTTGTTTTTTATTAAGTGCAAAATTTTTAATTCAAAGCAGATGTTCGAAGTGCCTCCTAGTTGTACGATACAATAACCTGTTTAGTATGACAATTTTGGATACCCCTCGTTTGATTTTTAATATGCTATGTCATTTTACTGATTAGGTAGCGTTCTTTCGATATCAGTTTAAAGTTTTTTGATATCTGTATTAGTTACGTAATAATTCCCCGGACACATTATCAATAACACCCTGTATGTGATCGTATTTTGCAAGTTAATATACTTTTATCGAGCCACATCTTCTGAAGTGACTAAATAGTCAAATGCTAAAACTTTGTCAATATTTAGTATTATTTTCGTTCTAAATGCATATTGTTTGATTTGATCATTGATCATCCTGTATAGTGCAGTCTTCTTAATTTAATTATTATATGAAAAGTTAATGCGTGTTTGTTCATATTTATACCGCTGCCATAACGTTCATGCGATTGTGATGAACTTTTCAAATAATTTCTTGCACTTGCTGGAGAGTGTTACATGGGTGTTGGCAATTTGAGGCAAAGACAAACTCAAAGACAACGTCAAAATCGGATAATTATTAAAAATTAAATTTCTGTTAAGTTGCTGTTGTAAGAAAAGTCATAATTTGATATATATATCATATCATATAATTGTCAGTAACGAGTTATACATATATTTTATATACCTTAAAGCAAAGAGCATAATAATAATAGTTTTAGTTTAGTTTTAGTGTAATTCCATACAGATTACTGTGATAAGTACATTTACAATATATAAGCATTGTTAATTTTTAGAGAAATTTAACAATTTCTATTTTCATGAGTTATCATATATTTATTTGTTATTTTATTTATAATTTAATTTAGTGGTTTATTGTTTGTATGTACCACGTTCGGGTTTTTACCCGTTGTTGTGTCCTTCCTTTGCTACTCTACATATATATAATTCTCTGACCTTGGCTGTACAGAACACTTCCACCCGCAATCACTAGTATTTCGTGAGCCCATCTGACCCTTGGTCGGCGAATATTTCTACCGTGAAGCAGTAATTTGTAAGCATAATTATTGTGTTCCGGTCTGAAGGTCATAGGACCTCTAGTTCTGGTTGGCCCTGGCCATCTTACTGACATTAGGGTCCATCCAAAATCCTTGTCCTTGTTTGCCTCACCACTTCACATGACATCAGTCGTGAACTTTTGCCCCCTCTTAAATAAAAAATTAAAGAAAACTTCTAGGATTAAATATACAAAGTTAATTAGTATCAATATTTATGCCGGACTTGAACCCGCACCTCTCGGTTCCGTCCGAGCGCTCTTAACACCTGAGCCAACTGTTCGTGTTGGTTCGTTAGACGCATGGTTCGAAAATCTTGGTATGTGTTGTTCGACTCACAGGTTGTGGCTCCATCCATACAGGATCTACTTTACAGTTGATAACCTGCTCAACCCCAATAATTACATATTAGGAAATTGACTTGAGATGTCGCTCTTTCAAATATTAACGATTTATTATTTTTAAGTGATATTCCTCACTTCTGACATTAAATATACAAATTTAATTCCGCAACATTCATGAATGTTGCTTGAAAATTAAATTTGTGAATTTAAAGAAGATCGTTTACGAACCTAATTTGCAATCTGACTTGATTGATAAAACGTGATAGGACACGTGCTGTTTATTTTGTAATCGACTCCTTATAAGTATCACATTCCAAATCAAGTCACAACCAGGTCATAGGAATGCTTCTCTTATTTATAAAATATCAATCCAATAGATGATTTCACTACATTTATCTAATTAAACTGCTGCGATGTTCATGAAACAATTTCCAAATGATTTAAATTAGAATCAATTTTAAAATAAAGTTTATATCTTAAAATTAAAATTTGTATTTTTTAAGCCAGAAATTTAAAAAAAAATGCAAACCCTCTGGGGTTCAAATATTTAGAAAGCGATGCCATTGGTTAGAGTAAATTTAAAAAAAAAGACTGGCGACATATGTGAGTTTACAAACAATCATCTCTGCTTGTTTGTATGTTGCCATGAACTATGACGTCATTGTTTGTGCTCACCAAGCGTCATATTCACCATTATGACATACGTGTAACGTGGTCCGCTGATTATAAAACTTATATTCGGTATCTCCGATAGAGATGTTCGTCGCTCGTGCACGCTTTGTTTGTTGCTAGTATATTGTACATCTATAATGTACAATAATGTCCAGCAGTGACAGTTTTCCTTAATGTAAATCTCCAAATTGATCAAACTGTTAGCTTGCTCTCCTTCTTCTGTTGGCTGTCTCTACTTTTTTTCTGTGGCTGTGTTTTGTTTTAATTGTTTTTTTTAAACGGAATTAATGCAGACGAAATGCGATCACTGCGTAATACGAGCGTCCTGTGGGCTGAAGGAAGGTGTGTTGACAGGGATTGAGAAAGGAATAATGAAATGGTTGGTTACGTGCAGCGAATGAGTAAAAATAATGATTTATCAAATATTGTGGCAAGTGTATGTGGGCAGGTCGGTCGCGGGAGACCTCGTAGAACATTCGGTTACTTTAAAAAAAAAGAATGGTTCGAAGCACCCAGAACCGGCGAAAAGATGTAGAGGAAGCGCGTGCGGTTCATAGGGATAGAAGCAAGTGTCATTCTGTTGTCTCTGTCTACCCCGACAGGAAGCAGGCGTGAGTGTATGTGTGTGATGTGTGTTGTTTTATGTTCATTTAAGTCCTTATTTGGCTCTTCTGTACTCTGTCCAAGAAACTCTTGAGGCCTATCATGCTCCTTTCCGTCATTGAAAAAATAATCTATTAATGTTTATATTTACGAGTTTATTTTATTTCGTTATATAGACGAGACACAAATTAAAATGGTCCGAGGAACAGTAGGCGTGCAAACCATATATGGGAACCCGAACTGGAAATGTATAATATTTTCATTTGATACTAGTGGGTCGTAAGTCGTGCGTGGTATTTTATCAGATAGATTACTTCACAATATTTGTAATATCGTTTTAAAAGAAATTATTATATTTGTTGATAACAGAATTAGAACAATTATGAAAAGAAAAATAATCAATTTAAAAAAATCAGGACGGTCTGTTATTGCTTTCTTTTTTATCAACTCGGACAGCGACCACTCTCGGCGGCGTACGCCGTGACACTCAATTGTTTTATCTTCCCAAGATTGCTTACCGGCCGTGTTAATCGTGTGTATGTGTGCGTGCGTCAATTAGGTCGCTCTAGAATGAAGTTTAAGTACTGTTCTATTAATATATTGTGGCTTAAGGGACCTTAAATCGTATTGGATTGGGAATACTGCAGTCAGCTTAAAATTATATAAACAACGATAAAATTATGGGGTAAGTAAGCACATGTCGGCGTTAAGCCACGGTGATCTCGATCATGGTGCATCACGGTGAAATAACACACTAATAATTTCTTAGTTTGATCACTCACAATTACTAGCATAGAATTGAACTTGAACTGAACAGTCTTTACTTTTTTTTTTTTTTTTTGCGCCCAAGCAAGGGAATGGGCTACCCTCCGGGATAACGACGGGAGGGAGGTGGTGAATGCTCATGCATACCAACGCAGCCTTAGTCTGCGTTGGTTATGTGGGACTCACGTGAAAACCTAGGTGCCTACCCACTAAACACCACCTGCAGTTGGCTTTGGGCAGGTGCCCTCTAAGCCTACATCGAAGGCGACCTTCTCATGGGGAGAGAGAGGCGCAAGCGGCACTCCCTATGGAGTTTCCGCTGGGATAACAGTCTTTACATAAAACAACCGCTTTTATAGCTACCTTACAATAGATAAAAGTAGATACAACTTCTTTTAAAACAAACAAATAAAATTTGGTATTGTATAATAATTCCTAAATACAGCTTAATATTTATAATAAATGTTTTAGTGAATTTATATAACTTCAAATGATTTATAATATATGGTTTGTTCATTAAATTTGTATATACATTAGTAAGTAAGAAGATGGCGCTGCAAGCAAGATTCGAAATGCAATTAAGAAAGACTTATTGCATAAAATAATAAGGTTTGATACAGAATAATGATATTAATTCTAAAAGAAATTAATTTAAACATTTACACAGTAAATTAAGTATTTTAAAAATAAATGAACCATGAAACATCTTCAAAACATTCAAACAGTCAAAACAGTGTCTATTAAATATCAAACCTTAATAAATAACGGTTTTATGTTTACAAATAGCTATTTGTTATTAAATCCTATATACTTCAGATAAATCTATAACAATTATATTCATTTTAATGATAAACTAAAACATAAATATTAATAGTTGCGAACTATTGCCGGTAGGTGGCAGTTTGCGCCCATACACACAACTTGAAAAGTACTTTTTTAATTCGATTGTAAAAATAATATTTGCAAATGTTAAGTATTAATTATGAGAATTAATTATTCAATATGAATATATACTTGACACATTCCTGTTTCTCAGTTGTATCATTAAATTCACGCAACAGATTGAAAACACATTCATTATACCCACGAGCCTTAAATATAAATAAAAACTTATCTCGATAAATATATGAGAACGAAGTTAAGTGCTAGATCAGAGTAATTAATTTCGGCTTTACAGCTTTCAATGGATTAATTGAAAATTAAACATTTATCTGGACTCAAATTGAGTTCGTGATAACGAAAACCCTTTCAATGCTTAAATTTACTTATCTGCAGAGCTTTTGTTCCAAAATAAACTTTTTCGTTTTGATTGCGAAAATGGAGTGAATGGATAAAACTCGACAGAGATTAAGATATATTATGAGGAGATAATATGTTGGTAACTTCGTATATGTTGACTTTGAAACATGGTCCATAACAATATAATATCTCATTTTCTAGTTTATACTCTGCGTGTCCAATTTTAGCAAAAAACAATCGAAGAGATCAAGAACCCGTCCTGGTGTACCAGTTGTGTGTGAGATAAGACTCGTGTGTGAAGATCATAGAATATATGAAATGAAGTTCTAAACTCATATAAGGACATAATAAGGCAGTCTGATAACAGAACGGCTAAAGTATGCTTTTTACCAATGGGAGGCTCCTTTACACAGGATGCCGGCTAGATTATGGGTACCACAGAGGTGCCTATTTCTGCCGTAAAGCAGTAATGTGTAAGCATTACTGTCTTTCGGTCTGAAAGGTACCGTAGCTAGTGAAATTACTGGGCAAATGAAACTTAACATCTTATGTCAGAAGGTGATGAGCGCAGTTGTAGTGCCGCTCAGAATTTTCGGGTTTTCAAGAATCCTGAGCGGCACTGCATTGTAATGGGTAGGGCGTATCAGTTACCATCAGCTGAATGTATCGTCCCTTATTGTCAATGATTTGAATTGTAAAGACAATATAAGCAAATTTTTCTCGTTAGTCGTGTGTCAACTGTCACTGTCCAAATCGGGCTCTTTTCAATATAAGTAATGTTATACATTGCTGCTTATTCTCGAGGATTTTTTTTTTATTAGGAAAAGCAAACAACTACAACTTACAAAGTAGATACATAAAGAAATAACAATTAAGTCTAATAAAATTGTAGTCAGATACGCTATCCACATCTTACTATGAAAAATTTTGAGGTATTCAATGTTAGGTACAAAAAGAAATGTTTATACAATACTAATTGAAACTAAAGAGAAATAAACAATGTTCTAAATATTATGGCTAGTTGGAGTAAATTAAATTTATAAAAATCAAACAATTAATAAACACAAAAAGGAAAACAAAAGAAATAATTATCTACACAAATCTACACTAAATTATGACTATATATACAATGATATTAACCTAAAGTACTTATGATGTTCAGTAGGTATTTAAAAGAATGTATGTAAATAAATCAAATATTATCCAGTATTTTTTTAATTTGGCACTTGAACTGGCTCTCGGATAAATGGAAAATGTCAAAACTAATGAATTCTTTGTTGTAATTGTCAACTAATTGATGCAGAAGTGATCTTATTCCTGCATTAGTACGAAATTTACCAGTTGCAAAAAGTTTCCGATTACACAGTCCTCGGATATGGGCTGTTCTAGGAATAACATAATTTAATTTGTTGGTCAATTCTGTACAATCAAATTTGGTATGTATAATGCCGTGCAGAAACATACATTGAAGAAGTTTGCGCCTTGATTGAAGGGATAGTAATTTATACTTATCTATCCAATCTGCGTACGACATATTGTAATTGCCATAGCATCTGTAACTCATGGATCTTAAGAATTTACGTTGGACATTTTCTATCTAAATGTAAAAAAGTATAGGGCTTCTTAAAGTCAATGCATGTTCTCATGATAAATCCAAACATTTTGAAAGCAGTGTTAACAATTTTGTCAATATGAAGATTTAAGTGTAATTTATTATCCAAGATAACTCCTAGGTCCCTAACAGATAAAACTTTACTGAATGTAACATTACAAAGAGAATAATTATAATTAATAATGCTTAATGTTAATTTATTATTTCTGCAATAATCAGATAATCTATTTAGGTCCTGTTGGATTAACTCACAATCGTTGAGGTTTGTAATTGACTTGAATATTTTTAGATCATCAGCATATAGTAAAAATTTACAATTACCAAAACACTGCTTTATGTCATTAATATAAATAATAAACAGGAGAGGTCCAAGTATGGAGCCCTGAGGTACGCCAGAAGTGACATCTATACTTTCAGACCTAAATCCATTAATAACTACTTTTTGAGTTCTTTTTGTAATATAAGAAGAAAACCAGCGTAACAAATTACCACGTATACCATTAAAAGCAATTTTACCTAACAAAATTTCATGGTCCACCTTGTCAAATGCCTTCATAAAATCAGTATAAATCACATCTGTTTGAACGTTATTGTCCATATTATTAAATAGAAGAGAAGTGAAATTAATTAGGTTGGTAATAGTAGATCGCTTTTTAACAAAACCATGTTGCTCCTCTAAAATTGTACTATGGACAACAGGATAAAGTTCATTATGAACAAGTCGTTCAAAAACCTTTGCTACTTCGCATAAAATAGAAACGGGACGATGTTTTAGTATAAAATTTGTTAAGTTTTTGGAAACAAATTTGTATAAATTAACTATATTCGTTGGAGTTGGTCCACAGAAAAGTGTGCGATGGCTCTTAAGGATAATATACTATATCCATTTTTAAACTTAAAAAAAAATGCCAGTTATAAAGTGGTAATGTAAAAGTTGTTTACACAAATACGATATGAATCCTTATCAAATTATTACTATATTACCTATAGAATTTATGAAATCAGTTAGAAACACCTTTTTGTTTCATTTTTAATTTTTTAACTTTGATTACACATTTCCAATGGCTTCAGACTACATTATTCCCTAATACTTATAAAATTTTTGCTATTGACAGAACAGTGTCAGATAGTATATTATAAAGAAACGTATAATAGCTTATAAGACGAGGTGATACACGTCATAGGTTAAAAGTAAATATAAACTCGTGCGGAAAGTTATCAGGTCAAGGTTTGAAGTGTGCCGCGCTCAGACGAAGTGGGCTCGCCTCTAATGATAACGTTGATAGACGTGAATTAAACCTTTCTCGAAAACTGTGATATCATTTATTTTTCTTTTAGTCCTTTGTAAAGCTCTATTATTAATATATTTTCTAAGAAGAACCTTCAATGAATAATAATCAATTGTTGGTTAAGACGTGAGGTTGGTTAAGACTGGAATACTCTACCTGTTTGTATATAAGAAAAGCTCAGACGCTCAACGGATTTAAGAATTTAATAAATAAAAACTATTTCTTAGAATTGATCGTCTAGTATAGTCTATAGTATAGTAAAACATAAAATATAATATGTACCAACTGTTATATACATATTGTAATTTTCTGTATTTTTTGAGAAGTAAGTAATTACATTTATTCATAATTATCGTTAAAAATGTCTTAGCACCGATGCATCTATTTCAGTTTGGTTTAGGTGCTTATGTTTGTGTGTAAGTTTAATAGTTCTATCAGATCAAAACTCCGCTCATTCAAATAATGTAATACTATTACCCTTGTTGGGTTCTCCCACGACCCCACCCACATACTTCCATGAACCTTCGCTTGATATTTGAACGGAAATCGCATCAGATATTGTCATTAAGCTTGCTAATGTCTTGTTTAAATCTTGCGCTATCTAACCTTTCAATTAAGTAGAAGCACACATTACTTACTCAAGTATACGTTTTCATTTAAATATTTGCTACTTTTATAATTAATTTTACGCTTTTGGTATGTGGCGTTTGTGAATAAGAGATTACAGTGAATTTATTACGACGCGTGTGCGCGGCGTTTTTTCGACGCTATTTAACGCAATGAAGTTTATGCATGTAAATTGTTTAAGTGTCAGTCTTAGTTCTATTTCTGTAATTATTAACATTAAATAAAATTACATAGCAGACGGTAATCACTGGTTGGCTCTGCACAGGGTTTTCTAGTGAGCCATCCAGAGGAATTTAATTTAAAGGTGCCTCTTTGTTTCTGTTTTTGAGACTGAGACTGTAAATTTATATTAGGCATGAAGAACAATGTATTTAATTATAATAAATAATAAATATATAAAATAAAATAAATTCATGTCTTCATAATTTGTTTCAATTAATTTCATATTCAATAATAATAACACTACTCAGATAAATTTAGTACGTAATATATAAACTAAATCTACTCACATTGAGAAATTTTCACATATCAACATTTTTACCTATGATATTATCACAATCAGGATAACACAATTTTTTTTTTACACAGCCGCCAACACCATACAAAGCTAGTCTTTAAATTACCCTCTAGTATAGTGTGGAGTGAAATCTATATTCAAGATCTAGTACGAGAGCTTTGTTTTGAAAATAGTTTTAACATCTTATGCTGCGGCTACACTGGCGCAATACTGCCAAGATTTGTTTGTCGTTTATTAAAATAGGATATAAAATAACTTACTTTTAAACCTTACCACCCATTCGAAAATTTATGACTCAGACCTGAGAAGAACCGGCGCAAGATACTCAGCGGGCTTCTTCTTCTTTTTCTTTTGATAAAATATAAATATCGTCACAATTTAATTTAGTGCAGAATGTTATTGAATAACCTTGAGGGCGTTTGGTGCATTCCCGATCTGTAGTATTATTAAGAATGTCATTTACTTGATGTTTTTTAACAATTCATTCGAATTTCTTGATACATTTGTTTTGTATTTTTAACCGACTTAAAAAAGGAGGAGGTACTCAATTCGTCGATATTTTTTTTTATGTTTGTTACCTCAAATCTTTCGACTGGGTGAACCGATTTTATTTGTTTTTATTTTTTGATAATTCTTTTTTTATTTGAAAGCTGGTGCTTCTCGAGTGGTCCCATTGTAATTTGGTCCAGATCTGACAATGGAATCCATGAGAAAACCATAAAAGTCTTAAATTTTGCTATACATACGTATAGCAAGGTGGATGATAAATTTACGAATAACTCAATATACTTCAAAGATAGTTTGGTGAGAGTTTGGTTAGGTTCTGATTACGGAATCCATGACAAAGTAACGGAACACTGTGTGTAATCAAATTGAAAAGTACTTACGTTCATTGCTGCATTGAAAAATTTAGTATATTTACACATATTTAGACAAATTGTTAGTTAGTGTACTTAAAATTCACTAAAAATCATAACATAAAAATAAATTAACAAAAAAACAACCGCCTTCAAAAACACTATCCCAAAACAATAGATATAATGTGCACTAAAAAGTATCAAATTAATTGCGTATTTTTATACAATCTAATTAATTAATCTTATTCTAGTTACGATTATTGTAATTTTGGAGTCGGTGTCATGCTAGATAGGTTTGTTACTACATACATAGTTATAGGTTAGATGTGCTTGAGTCGTGAGGAGGCGAGAGGCGAGAGCGGGTTGCGGCGGCAGAACTCCGATTCCAAAAATAACAATAATCGTAACTAAAATTAGATAAATTAATAAGATTGTATAAAAATACGCAATTATTTTTATACTTTTTAGTGCACATTATATCTATTGTTTTGTTATAGTGTTTTTGAAGGCGGTTGTTTTTTTGCTAAAAATTTTTTTCTGTGATCATTTTGTAAAAGCATAATATACATATTCATCGGCCAACTTTAAAATACTTAACCGAGTTGTAAGCATAACAAGTTTATGTTTGTTTGTTGGTGTTAATATTATTACCACAGTTTCCAACAGTTGCCTGTGATAATCACATTATCAAGAATATACTGACATGCAACAGTTAAAATGTTTGTATCTTTAGATATTGCTCTAAATAATTTTTAGAGCGTAAGTTATAAATAGCTAATAGGTCTGTTCTGCAGCACAAAGATGGTATTAATATCGGCTGCACTTCCCCATAACAATATACCATAGGACATTAAGACATGAATGATTTTTTTATGGATGAGGAAGACAAGCGAGCGCTTGCTCGGCTTGATCAGGTGAACCTGATGTTAAGTGATCACCGACACCCACATTCTCTTGCAATTCCACAGGAATCACAGGAGCAGACACAGTACGAACTTCCTTGAAAACCGCAAAAATTTTATTTTAATTTAGAAATTTTAGAATTACTTTTTTCTTCCAGAACTATGCAGCGACAACTCCTCCCAAGCCCTCATCGGCGCCTCCCCACACCACGCTGCAGCGATCAGTCCGAGCAGCCGGTCCGTCCAGAGTCATTCCCAGGTTCTACTTCCCCAAGGGAAGACCACCGCCAGCTCATCAGCAGGACCACGCGTTACACAAAGTCCAGTCAGCCTTCGCCACATTTCCTAATAGTCAGGTGAGAACGATGAATAACTATAATATTACAATTTTCAATTATTTCGCATGTGAGAGAGTTATAGCAGAAATTTACCAGTGGGAAGCTAGTTTGCACAGGATACCGGCTAGATTATGCTGAGCAGCACTGCATTGTAATTGGCAGGGCGTATCAATTACCATTACCTGAACATCCTCCTCGTTTCGTCCCTTATAGACAGTCAGTCATAAAAAATTTAATTTTTTTTCCTAAAAAATAACTATGTAAAAAGGTATCTGGTTGCAGGGCTACTTTTCAGATACAATTGTAAATCTATGAGACGTATGGAGTAAATTAAATTAATTGACTAATAAAATAATATTCAAAAACAATAAATATTCAAATCGTGTTTATATGATGGTTGGTGATATGATTTCTGAACTTTCAAAGATATTGTGAGTAAAACTGCTTAAATCCACCAAAACATTATTAAATATTAAAAAAATGTAAAACTTATGAGATTGATGATAGAGCGCAATTTATTGGTATTTTTAAAATAAAATTTGAAAACATAATTTTATTTGTGTATTTATACTAGAAGTGGGTTATCACTTTTAAAATATAACAAATTATTGTTATATTATTATTAAGAATAACATTAAACTTCATGTCGATAGGTAGATATGCTGAGCTACTTAAATAATGTATCCGACTAGATAGAGCCTCTTGCTACTAGACAGTAGACTACCGATGAAAATTTATTACTTTAGTGTGCGTGACAAGCTACGTCATACACTCGCAATTTGTATGACACTTCGTGTTAGTGTGCGTGAATTGCTCAAAATAGAGCTTTACTGTTATACAAATACTGAAATATATGTAATTATAAATTAACATAGACAATCAAAGGCGTCGACATAATACAAGCTAATATCCTGTTATCTATTAAGGAATCCAGCTGAGATACTTAAAATTTTAACAATAGGGTTAAAGTATGAAATTGCCGTTTTAATGTAATAGAACCTTCATGGTTTGGGTTTTTTGAGTGAATCTTTTTTCACATGTTAGCTATGTAGTTCTTCTTTTAAAAAATGTGCAACATTCGATTATCGACTTTCAGTTGTTTTTATTATTCAGCATAGACAAGAAAGATAGAGTTCCGATGCGGAACTAACGCGGCAGAAACTGCTAATTAACAATCCGTGCGATTTTGGCTTAAACGCTTTCGTGATGAAAACTTTGATAATTTGAAGAACGAACCACGTGGAAGCCCGCCCACACAGGTGAATAACAATGAACTGAAAGAGACGGTGGAAGCCGATCCGAGCCAAATTACCCAGGAATTAACGACATGATTTAACTTTACCATACCAACAATTCATTTGCGTCAAATCAATAAAATAAAAATATAAATGGGTGCCTCGTGAGTTGACTAATCTGCAGGATGAAACGCATGTTGACACTTGTGTTGCCTTGTTGAATCGATACAGAAATGAAGGAATATTGGATTAAATCGTGACATGCGATGAAAAGTGGAGTCTTTACGAAAATCATGAGCGAAAAATGCAATGGCTGACCCCAGGTCAAACGACGCAACAGTATTCTAAAGCAAAGCTTATTAATACAAAGGTAATGGTAACTGTTGGGCGGTCTCAGCATGGTGTTATTCACTATAACTTTCTCTGGTCTGGTCAAACTATAACGACAGATGTCTACTGTGCCGAACTCCGAACAATGATAGCAAAACTAACCCCGACTCATGAATAGATCTTCACCATGATTGTTCCATGATAACGCCAGACCTCATACAGCACGAGAAGCCGTTTTAACACTACAGTAACTGCCATTAGAAACCATTCGTCACCTTCCGTCTTGGCCAGACCTTGCTCCCACGGACTACCGTTATTTTCGAAATTTGGATAACTTCTTGCAAGGGAAAAAATTCAACTCCGATGGGGCAGTCCAAATCGCCTCCCAACATTTTATTGACGCCCATCCACCGCATTCATATGCTAAGACCTAAAATTTTCGCAAGTGCTTATACAACTTCCTCGTTGTGTTATAAATTCATACATTTTAATATTTTATTATTGTAACAATATATTATATTAGAAGATCAGAATGAGGCGTTATTTAAAAAAACATAAAATTTGTATGATGTATGGTAAGTAGTATCGCTTAGTCAAGAAGTAGATTACTTTCATAGTGGAGCTGTATTGTTATTGTTTGTGGCTAGATACTTTTATTTATGAAAAAAAAAATATTTAAATTAATGAGCGGGCATTGCATGATTTGTCATATATAATGAAAGGTCACTGACTGAATTATTTATATTTCGAATAATTAAGTACTAGCTGACCCGGCAAACGTTGTTTTGCCATATAAAGTATAATTCACGCGATAGTTTTATAAATAATAGCCTATCTGTTATTCTGGTGTGTAAGCTATATTATTGTAAAGTTTCATCAAAATCCATTCAGTAGTTTTTGCGTTAAAGAAGTACAAATCCATCCAGACATACAAATTTTCACATTTATAATATTAATAATAGGATTTTTTAGGAAAAAAATATAGGTTCCGGATAGGTAATCACAAACCAATACTTAAATCTTTTCTGAAACAAGCTGAATCTAATGGTATATTATAAAGACTGATTCAGTAGTATTCACAATGTAACCGAAGGAAAAAAAACCGCTCTCCATATAAATGCAGATTATGTATTGTTTTGTTAAACTGATACTATTGATTATTTTAAGTTGTTTAATAAATCTCTCTCTATTTTATTCGCAACGCGACCTTACTGTAGAGCGCTGTTAAATATTTAAAATTCAATCCAGCCCCAACATTTTGAACTTCACTGCTTTGATAAACGACTGAAAGTATAATAAAACTCTCAAAAGATTCTAGGAGGAATGTCACTTAAACAAATTTTGAAAATATCTGATATATTTAGCCTATATTCCGTTTTTTAGAGAATTTTTTTAAATTAAATTTACACATCTAGCAAAAACATTACTATTTCAATCAATATAAAACAAAGTCGTGTTAGTTACACCATCTATAACTCAAGAACGACTGACCAATTTTTATGATGATAGGATAATAAGTTAAAGTATCGAAAAAAATCACGATTAAATATTATTATAGGCAATATTAATTTTCTCATACATTTTGTATGTATTGACATTTTGATGACATCTATATTGCATCTATAGAAACATTTAAATACTTTTTTGTTCATTGAAATCTTTCTATTTTCGTAAAATTATGTTATTCAATTTTACCGGTTGATGTGTTTGTTTCGAGGACAATTCGAAGGTGAGGAAGATCTTATTGAGGATCCCGATAATCCTCACCGATATGCCGTTTGAGCTTAAAAATCTTCATTTTCCGATCCGACCTGCATTCACCATGACCATTAACAAATCACAAGGCCAATTCTTCAAAAGTTTGTGCTCTGAATCTAGAAAATCCATGTTTTTCCCATGAACAATTATGTCGGCGGCAGGAATCAGATCAAACTTCGGAACACTCCCAATGATAAATGCGATAGAACATAATATTATATCAAATAAATTAATGCAATATGAGAAATCGTATTTATCTCGAGCCAATTAACATTAATAGTTTTTGAGTGATTGAATTTATTAATATGACTAGCAATTTGTAGTTAAGGTTTCATTTCCGATTATTGTTTCTAGTAATTCATTTTTATGAGTAGGAAAAGTGCGTACAAGCAAATAAATAAATTAATTAAAAAAACTAAATAGCAATAATAATAAAAATAATGTAAATAATTATGTAAAACAAATTACTCTCTAAATTGTGTATATTTTTAACGATATTTACGTAAACTAATGTATTTTATAATACAATTTACATAATTATTAAGAGCTCATATCCGGTTATATGTATTTAAAATGTTTTATTATAATTCTTGGCTTTCCATTTCGGTTAAATATAGTTATAATGTAAAACTATGGAACGCATAAATGCAATATAAAAAGGGAAATTAAAATGGTATGTAAATGATTGTAGTTAGATAAATAAAAATCAAAAGATAATTCTTTACATACATTAATTCAACACTCTTATTAAATTGTATACAATTCTTGGGAAATAAACATATCTAAGTTTTTTATATTTCCTTAAATAATTACAATAATTTAGTGCTTTGTCTCAGTATATTATTTTTCAAATATTTTTATTACAAAATTACTGAGTGCACCAAGCTTTTTAGAGGCCAGTTTGGCCTTCTCTTCCAAGTGACCACGGAACTGAACGTCGCTCGATCTAAACCGAAATATATCGATGCCAAGTATGCCAATACTGATCTCGAATCGAGGTGGTACGACGAAGGGAGACTTTTTAGAGGTCAACGTACAAACTTGTGTCTTTTTAGGGTTGAATTGGACTAAATTTTGTGGGCCCCATTCCGAGACTTTGCAAAGCATAGTCTTGATTTCAGAGACAAGTTTGTTCCGGTTCTCGTCGACGCTTTCTCGGGACATGTTGGCACGGCCGGTGTAGGAAGCATACCCTGTGCTGTCTGCAAAGCAATGAATACTACTGATTTGCAGCATATCATTGATATGCAGAAGAAACAGTGTAGGGGATAGCACGCAGCCTTGCGGGATACCAGCGTTTATAGGTTCTAAGTCGGAGCATACACCGTTGATAACAACCTTAATGCTCCGATCGGCTAAAAAGCTAGTGACCAATTTGCACAACATCTCGGGAAGCCCATTTAAGCCCGGCAGTTTCGCTATGAGCGCTTTATGCCACACCCGATTGAAGGCTTTCGCTATGTCCAAACTCACCGCCAACGCCTCTCCCTTCGACTCAACCACTTGCGCCCAAATGGGCGAGTGATGGTTGAGGTATGCAAGAAGATCATCAGCTGAGCGACCCTGACGGAAACCGTATTGGCAGACGCTGATTAGCTGGTGCTCCTCTAGGTTTTCCAAGAGCTGGCGGTTGATGATTGACTGAGAAAATGGAGGTAATGGCAATGGGGCGGTAGTTAGACGCATCCAAGCGTTCACCTTTCTTAGGGATCGGGTGCACTAAAGCCGCCATCCATGACTTCGGGACTACGCCTGATGAGTAGGAGAGCCGGAAAAGATGGGTAAGTACCGGCGCCAGTTCCGGAGCACATGTCCGCAGCACTATCGGGGGAATGCCATCGGGCCCGCTCGATTTATGAATGTCCATTCATGCATTCAATTGCTATGGTAATAGACTCCCAATCGCCTAATAAAATGTCTTCAAATAAATAGGTCACTTAAACAGATAAAAATAAAACATTCATTCAAATTAACACCTTAGTATGCTGTATAGAGGCTCGGACGCGAACACGGCGCAAGAACATTTTGGTTAGCAATTTAATATATGTAATTAATTAGCAAAATGATTAAAAACATCAAGTTAGTTACACATTTTGTTAATTATTTAATGGGGCACTTACTTGAAGTACATCATTCCATCCTTTTAAAAATTGGATATGATGTTATTTGGACAGTTTTTCACTGAACACTTTATGATTGCGTGGCGTTGTATTTATTGCGTGGTCGAAACACAACTGAACGAAAACTCTGCCTTATAGAGTAGCGTAGGCAGTGCTTTGCTTCAGACATACGGGGTATAATAACAACATTATCAGATTATTTCATTTACCTGTACAGTGAGGCCATTTTATTTTACCATGAAATATAAAGTTTAATCTAAGAGCTTAAATTATAGCTTCAAAGGAAGGCATTTACTAAGTATTGATTTTTGATTTGATATATTGATTTACAAAGTAAGTAAGTAGTAAGTATTTGATCTTAATAACACCTATTCACTCATTCCTGAGATAAAAACACTTCATAAACGGACTCGGAAAATGAAAATAAAAAAGGCGCTGTTAGTGAAAGCGCTACACAAATTAGTGTAAGTAACTGGCAGTCAGTTCCTTTTATAATTATTGTGTATGAAGTTAAATTTACTTAAGTGAATTCCATCTTGCTATAGATATAGCTAAGTAAAGGAGTATCACAGAGGGCTGGCAACACGCCAGTTTGTTAACAGAGGCACTTTATAAAGGTTCAGCCACACTATTTGTAAAAACTAAGCCGCAAGCCAAATGATTAATTGATGGTAGGGTCGCTATTGTTGTTGAGTAAAAAGGAAGTTATTTCAAATAGTTTCGAAGTTAGAAATACATCTTGTAGATGGAACAATGCAGTTACATAGTTTCTATCTACTTATATCTAAACTATCTAACTTTATTATTCTATACTAATATTATAAAAAGGTAAAGTTTGTGAGGTTTTAGAAGGTAATCTCTGGATCTACTGAACCGATTTGGACAAAATCTGTTACCAATAGAAAGCTACATTATTTGTCAGTAACACAGGCTATATCTTAACCCGAAAAATAAAAATATTTTTTCATAGTAGCTGGATCAGTAATGTCAGTCAAAGAAAAATGCCTATCTTACGAAAGCTGCCTTTAACGATGAGAGAGATATATGATTGTTAAGTATATATGTATGTGGCGGGAAAGGAACAACAACTAATATGGTAACAGTGGTAAATGCGGACAAAGTCGCAGGTAAAAGCTAGGCTGTATAAAAAATCGATGTGATCTTACTTTGTTCATATCATAACAATACTTATAATTTAATATTTACAATACCATATAATATGATTACATAACTTCGATGCCTGTATGGATGGCGGCCGGCCAGATGATGAAGTGATCCAAAGTTTGGAAGTGATCAGATCCCTATCGGGTTAATTTTATTTTATGGCAAGGTCACTCTCAAATAAAGAACAAAAGACGAAAGATGGTCCAAAGTACTAATGAACTGGTACCCTATTAATAGGAAACGAAATCGAGGCAGCCCTAATAAGACATCGTGCGATGACATAGTTGAAACAACAGAAAAGATATGGACAAGAATTGCAAAATATAGGAACGGGTGTAAATTAGTCGAGAAGGCTTTTGCCGCTTAAGACGGTCCTTATATAGAAAATAATGACTAACAATACTAACAAAATACTTTTATTTAAAACAATGAAACATTAACACATACTAATGAATACAATTTTATAATTAAGTAACTTAATGTATAGATGTAAAGACATACAGCTCTAAATACAAATAACAACAAAACATAAAAATAAATAAAAGGTCGCTCTCAAACTACAAGAATGAGCAACACCGTGGCTCTAACAAGTTCGTATTGTTATATTCGTTTATAATCTTACATACTTGTTCACAGTCTTTAAATTTTGAGTCTGTTTGATCTTTCGTCGACGATTTTTTAAGACGGACTCAAGTATATATATTTCATAATATATTAAACATATAGGCAATGACGTTCTCTACACATATAAGGATATAACATCATTCACAATCTGATAAATGTGCTTTAAGACAATGTAAGCACACTTTTCTTCTTAGTCGTGTGTCAACTGTCACTGTCTCTATCGGGTTCTAAATTCAAAAACATGTCCTGGACTGAATAAATGTTCCACATTGCTGCTTATTGACCAACAATATTTTAAACAACTGTAGTAAATGCGGCAATGTTTTCATATAGCAGTCGAGGCTAATACATTGTGATTTGTGGCATGTTCCATATTTCGACTTTGTTTTTATGCGGCGTGATTTGTCTGCCTTGAAACGGTGGACTTCATTGAATGTACAATGTAATGTATCTAAATTAAACATTATTTACTAATTTATATTTGGAGCGAAGTTAATTTACATTTGCTATATTATCCTGTACATCTTCCATATTATGAGATAATAGAGCACACGCTCTTTATAGCACAATTCTTGATAAATAAGTATGAATTGATGGCGGTAACAAGCCGTCATTATGTTAACGGGTTCTACAATCCCCGAGATTCTAATATAACACTTTTAATAAATTTTAGTGTATTAGTCATTGAACTCCTTATACTGAAGCAACGTTGTTCTACTGTACACTGGTATATTATGTAATATGGCATGACTAGTGCGTTGGGCATGGAGCATGGCATTGGGGAAGGGCGCTAGTGTAGGACGCAACTTACGATTCTGGCTTTTTTTCATGTCCAGGTTTCTTAATTTTGTGCTGGGGCTGCTGCTTCCACTGCCTAAAACAGAAAAAGTCACAAATATGTCTGTCTCATTGAGTCTTATATTTTGTTGTAGAGACACTTGGTCCGTGGGACCCACAGAAGTTAATAAAGCTACTGGAAACCCAAGCGGATTATCCTAGCTATCTAACGCGGAAATACTGCGAGTATTCTTGGCACACTTCTTCGCATTGATAATTTTTACTTTGTTGTGAATAAATGTATAATTAAGTGTTAAACAGAAACATAAAATTCGACATCTGCATAGTGTGTCCGAACCTCAACGTTGTATGCATTTAGTATTAGGTACTTTATTTACTGCGTCAAAATATGCACTGCAATAAACTCCAAGATGTTTATTTGTAAAATTGATTCGTTTTGAATTTGAACACGTCTACACGATCTCATGTACTTTAATAATGTTGTGATGAGTGCTGAGTAGTGACGTCACTTCATTATGAGTCTTGTAAAGCATTTAGGCGAGTGTTCCAGAGAGCTGTTTCACCTGATTATTGCCGGCGAATTCCACTTTTTCACGAACACTTAGATATAATCTCTAACATAGAATAATAATGCTCAGAACGATAGTTTCAATCATAGTTCCTGTCAATATAGAAGTAACATTATAATTAATGTGTGCGTGAGCGTCACGTACTTACATTCGCCAACACGCACACAGACAGACAAATAATGTTGCAACTGAATAGACATTTCCCTAAATCAGTAAATTGTAAGAAATACTAGGTTATATGTATTAAGAAAGAAGAAACAAAATATAAATTAAGAATTTAATAGAAACATCACGTATTTATTTATTTTTGCAACAATTTTTGAAGTGCAAGTAAAGAAGTTCTTTAGAATCGTTGTTTTTTGAAACCCGATGAAACAAAAAGTGAGACGATAGAGGCGCATTTCCCAGCTATATCCCCGATTTTCTAGGGTGCAGAGAATGAATTTGGGATAATTTTTGAAATCCAAGATGGCCGCCATGCAGAATTATGATTTGAACAATATGGATATCGTATCCGAAATTCACGAGGGTGCAGAGAATGAATTTGGGATCATTTTTTCAATCCATGATGGCTGCGTTGAAAAATTATTTTGGGGCTATACGTATGCGTGGTGGTTATAATGATAACCCTAATGCCAAACAATTTATAGGCATCTTTCGGAAATTATTGCGGCGGCCATCATGGATTTCAAAAAGAATACCAAATTCGTTCTCTGCATCCTCGAGAACCTCGGATTTGATATCAATATTGTTGAAATCATAAATTTGCGCGGGGGCCATCTTGGATTTAAAAAACAAAATGACGCCTAATCGAAAATCGTGCCGATTTCCTATAAAATTTTTCTCATACGTCGATAGAGAAGTTTCACTTCAAAAACGTACCGACGAATTGAAATCCTCCTCCTTTTTTGATGTCGATTAAAAAGAGTGGCCTCACGAATGTTCTCACGAGCTCAAGTTTTTCCGAACATATGGTAAATTCAGTAATTTAAAAGAAATATTTATAGTGACTATTCATAGCGCTTAGTTTAAGCCTAATTGAATTATTGTATCGCTTGTATTGCTAGAACGTGTGAGCAACCCTGGTCACTTGACATTAGATGATCTTAACGCTCGTTAGCCGTCCGCGTCAAAAAAAAACTAATGTTATAAACGTTATGCTAACTTGACCTTGACGCACCTAATTTTCGTAAACAGAGTTGTTTACAAAAATTTTATTTCATTTGAGATTCACATGAGAATTGTGAGATCTGAGACATTAAGTATAAACTAAAAAAACATAAACTGTTTGGGCGAGACCTATACCAGGCGATATTATAATGTTAAGTATTCATAAAGTCATCTAAAGTGAATCTATTTTGACGAGTTTAAAGCTCTGTCATCAAGCAACAGGCTGTGAGCTTTACATATTTTTCATACTTTAGTATTTAGTAGTAGCTTTTACGAGGTAATAGATTTTTTTTATTTTCTCTTAAATTTATACTATAATTTATTTCTCTGTATAAATATGAAAAAGTGTAGGTACTGTTAAAATATTTTCTTATTTGAAATTGATACAATAACTTGTCTCTGTACAAAAATTAATAATATATACATGTGATATTTTCTTGTTTAAAATTTATACTATTACCTATACCTATACTATTAGGCGTAACCCCTCAACTGGGACGCAGACATCTAATGTTTGGTATCAAAATGGCAATAACTGCGAACCAGACATATTATGCTCGATCCGCTATAGTCTCACATTTCTTTTTCTTTTTTTTTCTTTATTTAAATTGCGAGCGCAAAGATGTAAGAATGAAACAAATCAATTTTGGATAAACAAGGAAAGCATTAATGTCAACAGCACACTCGGCGCCTCGGAATTAATTTTCTCACGTTTTTCGTGTAAAGTAGTAGTATGAAAAATGATGTAACCTTTTACCTTTTTAGGTACTGTATTTAGATACGTAATTGGTATTATAGTGCGCAAATATTGTCAAAGAGATCCCATGGAATAAATAAAATAATTTCAGCCGTTCATTTAACATTATTTGTCGTGAATGCAATATTTTTTCAAACAAATAATACCCGAGATACTCGACCAAAGAGAGGCAATGTCAACAGAAAATATTTATGCGTCTGAAAAGGCGAGCTCAGATGACCTTCGGAATATCACACGAAGAAAACCTTATTTGAGTCGATTTGAATTCTAATTTATTTAAGTATTGGTCCAGTATTCAGTTCTTGTATTATCTCTTACAAATACTCATACAAACTTTATTATGCAGCTTTAACATAGTGAGTAAGTACTTACTTAGTTAAAGATTCCGGTGGAAGGACACTTCCACGTCCATTCCAACATAACATAAGCGAATTTTCTTGAAACTGTAACATTCGCTTAGAAACACTGGTATATACGTTTGATAATCACTATGTTGAACTAGGAACAATCGTAATTTTATAAAGCCTACTTCACGGTGAAATCGAATTAGTAAGTCTTTTGTGGGAGCGATCTTTTACAATATGATCCCAGAAAATGTTAAATACAAATGTATTACGATTATATGTCATTCAGTATAAGTATTTTTCTGATCAGTTCAGTAGTTTTCGCTGTATAACCGAAGGAAAAACTCTCCATTTACTGATTTTACTAGCTTCTTCAAATTGCCTGTTCAATTGGTATTACGCTCCTATCGTCAATATGAAGATAAAATGTTTCCTATATCCTGTTTTGTACCAGGGGTACATACCAGCGTCAGTTTAAAATTCTATGTTAATCGTTGAAGGCGTGAATGCGTAACAAATAAACCCATATTCACATTTTTACTATTAGTTATAACTAGTGGTCGCCCTTAGTTCGAAATTCGACCATAATTTATGCACTTTAAAAGTATTTATGTGTTAAAGACTTCTATAATGTATTATTATGTGTGTCATTCGAGTAGTAGTGTGTGTAATATTTATATGAATTAATTTAATGTATTTATAAGGCATTGTATGTTAAAAAACTAATTGTATTGACTTGTACTCCATATAAACTTTAACTATGTCTCCGCTTCGCTAACTTTTCGCTTTACTTATTGATATATATTATGGATAACGTCTAACTTCCAAAATGTTACGAGAAATATTAATTTTTAGCTTTCACAGAACAATAATTATTCATTATATAATATCAATAAAATTGCTTAAATGATTTCTTATGTCATCATCATAGGAGTAATGAACTAGTAACATGTTTCCTGATTTTATTTTTCCTGTGTTTAGATTTTAATTTTCCATTATTTGGAGGTCGTGAGATGTTTCCACGGATGTGACGTCATGTGAATATGACATAACAATAAGTTTTATCTACCTATTGTTCATTTAAATATCTATTTGTATACAAATTGTTGTTTTTATACTTGAGACAGCAATGATAAGATTCAGTTTAAGCTGGAAAAATATATTTTGATTTGAAAATCAAAATATATTTTATTTAATTGTTATTGACTTGATTTGGGTATTTATTTTGTACACATTCAATAAATACCAAGTATTTTACTGGATTAAGAGAAAAACAAGAAAAAATTGACTAAAATAATAACAGATTATCTTACATTTTATTCGTATATATTACATAAATTCATTCAGACTCAGAGCTTATATTTTCGATAAATTATAAAAGAGGTGTGTATGAAATAAATACTTTGGTCTTAATATGGTCCATATATCTTTGGAATACTGCGTCAATTACTGTTTTTGATGTTGTTGTTGATACATGGATTTCAAAAAGAATTCCAAATTCGTTCTCTGCACCCTCGAGAACCTCGGATTTAATATCAATATTGTTGAAATCATAAATATGCGCGGGGGCCATCTTGGATTTAAAAAAACAAAATGGCGCCTAATCGAAAATCGTGCCGATTTCCTATAAAATTTTTCTCATACGTCGATAAGTTTCACTTCAAAAACGTACCGACGAATTGAAATCCTCCTCCTTTTATGATGTCGATTAAAAAGAGTGGCCTCACGAATGTTCTCACGAGCTCAAGTTTTTCCGAACATATGGTAAATTCAGTAATTTAAAAGAAATATTTATAGTGACTATTCATAGCGCTTAGTTTAAGCCTAATTGAATTATTGTATCGCTTGTATTGCTAGAACGTGTGAGCAACCCTGGTCACTTGACATTAGATGATCTTAACGCTCGTTAGTCGTCCGCGTCAAAAAAAACTAATGTTATAAACGTTATGCTAACTTGACCTTGACGCACCTAATTTTCGTAAACAGAGTTGTTTACAAAAATTTTATTTCTTTTTGAGAATTGTGAGATCTGAGACATTAAGTATAAACTAAAAAAACAAACTGTTTGGGCGAGACCTATACCAGGCGATATTATAATGTTAAATATTCATAAAATCATCTAAAGTGAATCTATTTTGACGAGTTTAAGGCTCTGTCATCAAGCAACAGGCTGTGAGCTTTGCATATTTTTCATACTTTAGTATTTAGTAGTAGCTTTTACGAGGTAATAGATTTTTTTATTTTCTCTTAAATTTATACTATAATTTATTTCTCTGTATAAATATGAAAAAGTGTAGGTACTGTTAAAATATTTTCTTATTTGAAATTGATACAATAACTTGTGTCTGTACAAAAATTAATAATATATACATGTGATATTTTCTTGTTTAAAATTTATACTATTACCTATACCTATACTATTAGGCGTAACCCCTCAACTGGGACGCAGACATCTAATGTTTGGTATCAAAATGGCAATAACTGCGAACCAGACATATTATGCTCGATCCGCTATAGTCTCACATTTCTTTTTCTTTTTTTTTCTTTATTTAAATTGCGAGCGCAAAGATGTAAGAATGAAACAAATCAATTTTGGATAAACAAGGAAATCATTAATGTCAACAGCACACTCAGCGCCTCGGAATTAATTTTCTCACGTTTTTCGTGTAAAGTAGTAGTATGAAAAATGATGTAACCTTTTACCTTTTTAGAAACTGTATTTAGATACGTAATTGGTATTATAGTGCGCAAATATTGTCAAAAAGATCCCATGGAATAAATAAAATAATTTCAGCCGTTCATTTAACATTATTTGTCGTGAATGCAATATTTTTTCAAACAAATAATACCCGAGATACTCGACCAAAGAGAGGCAATGTCAACAGAAAATATTTATGCGTCTGAAAAGGCGAGCTCAGACGACCTTCGGAATATCACACAAAGAAAACCTTATTTGAGTCGATTTGAATTCTAATTTATTTCAGTATTGGTCCAGTATTCAGTTCTTGTATTATCTCTTACAAATACTCCTACAAACTTTATTATGCAGCTTTAACATTGTCACAAGGACACTTCCACGTCCATTCCAACATAACATAAGCGAATTTTCTTGAAACTATAACATTCCCTTAGAAACACTGGTATATACGTTTGATAATGACTATGTTGAACTATTAACAATCGTAATTTTATAAAGCCTACTTCACGGTGAAATCGAATTAGTAAGTCTTTTGTGGGAGCGATCTTTTACAATATGATCCCAGAAAATGTTAAATACAATTGTATTACGATTATATTACATTCAGTATAAGTATTTTTCTGATCGGTTCAGTAGTTTTCGCTGTATAACCGAAGGAAAAACTCTCCATTTACTGATTTTACTAGCTTCTTCAAATTGCCTGTTCAATTGGTATTACGCTCCTATCGTCAATATGAAGATAAAATGTTTCCTATATCCTGTTTTGTACCAGGGGTACATACCAGCGTCAGTTTAAAATTCTATGTTAATCGTTGAAGGCGTGAATGCGTAACAAATAAACCCATATTCACATTTTTACTATTAGTTATAACTAGTGGTCGCCCTTAGTTCGAAATTCGACCATAATTTATGCACTTTAAAAGTATTTATGTGTTAAAGACTTCTATAATATATTATTATGTGTGTCATTCGAGTAGTAGTGTGTGTAATATTTATATGAATTAATTTAATGTATTTATAAGGCATTGTATGTTAAAAAACTAATTGTATTGACTTGTACTCCATATAAACTTTAACTATGTCTCCGCTTCGCTAACTTTTCGCTTTACTTATTGATATATATTATAGATAACGTCTAACTTCCAAAATGTTACGAGAAATATTAATTTTTAGCTTTCACAGAACAATAATTATTCATTATATAATATCAATAAAATTGCTTAAATGATTTCTTATGTCATCATCATAGGAGTAATGAACTAGTAACATGTTTCCTGATTTTATTTTTCCTGTGTTTAGATTTTAATTTTCCATTATTTGGAGGTCGTGAGATGTTTCCACGGATGTGACGTCATGTGAATATGACATAACAATAAGTTTTATCTACCTATTGTTCATTTAAATATCTATTTGTATACAAATTGTTGTTTTTATACTTGAGACAGCAATGATAAGATTCAGTTTAAGCTGGAAAAATATATTTTGATTTGAAAATCAAAATATATTTTATTTAATTGTTATTGACTTGATTTGGGTATTTATTTTGTACACTTTCAATAAATACCAAGTATTTTACTGGATTAAGAGAAAAACAAGAAAAAATTGACTAAAATAATAACAGATTATCTTACATTTTATTCGTATATATTACATAAATTCATTCAGACTCAGAGCTTATATTTTCGATATATTATAAAAGAGGTGTGTATGAAATAAATACTTTGGTCTTAATATGGTCCATATATCTTTGGAATACTGCGTCAATTACTGTTTTTGATGTTGTTGTTGATACAGTGCGATTGCTGCACATTTTCAAATTTAATTTGGGGTCCAAAAACTCAAACAACGGAATCGCTGTATTCTGATACAAATTTGCAAAATTTACATTAAAAATTAAACATCAAAACTGCATATGAAGTCATGATACATGTTGCTAGAATGACACATGATTTCAACCGCTATGAAAGCCATTACTATCACCGCTACCATATTTATGTTCTCCTGATGTCTATTTAGTTATTCGTAGAGCGTATGACATGCGAATATAATTTTAAAGTATACTCGCGTCATACATAAGACAATATCCTCTTCAACTATGATCACCTGGTACCAAAATACTTTGTAATGCTTCCTATCTCACTCTCTCGCCGGCTGAATCCTAAACATGTACCTGTTTGAATCACAGCGACAACAACGATTCTAAAGAAGTTTCACTTCAAAAAGGGCGACAAACAAAACGTTGGGAAAATGAATTTAAAAAAATCGCTATACCTTAATGGATTCAAATAGCCAAAGGCAGGCGTGGAAATCTTTAGAGGAGGCCTTTGTCGAAAGACAAGCTGTTTAACTTGTGCCACGCGGAGTCTGGTCGCAACGCAATATGTACCAACTCTAGCGGTCCGCCCAGACGGACTTATAAATTTAAATGAGGCCGGTGAACTACGCGACTGTTCCATTACTTGTATTGTGTCTATACTCCTCATAATTATGTAGATATTACACATAACAACAATAACCAACCGTAAATCCTCTCTATTGAAAGGTTTCATCTTAAGACTTAAGCCAATTACGAGGAATCGGTGCCCGAGCACGTTGTCCTCAAAGATCGTTTCATGGACGACCTCATTTCTTCGCATTCATAATTTAGGTCGACACGTAACAAAAAGAATATTGAACACTCGTAAGCTATCAGTTTCTATGAGTTTCCCATCATTCCTGGAGAGTTCTTTGTAATTTAGTATGAGGAAAATTTACAAGCGGCCATCTGATGGTAAGTGATCACTTTCTTTCGTGCTCTTATTAAAAACTAAAATATTCACAGGAGCATTGCATTTGAGATATGTATTTTTTGAAGGTACAAAGGTCAAATATATGCATAATGAAGAAACAATGGCTTGCAAATAAATTTAAAAACACAAAATATTTGCTTGCACACACAGCTTCAAATAATATTATATTATAGTATGTACTGGTTTTCAGTCATCCCTATCTGTTCAAAATGTTAGGTGGAATAACTAATACAAGGAAAACTTATAACTATAAAAAAATACCATTAAAGAGATAAAGGAACAGAAGAGTGAAGATGTCAACAGTATTATGTGTTTCTACTTGTGAGTGTGTGCGTGCGTGTTTCTGTGTTGTGTGTGTGTAAGTGTACGGTTTTGTGCAAATTTGATTTCTAAAGTTCTCTTTAGGTGATGTCTTTCTAGACAAGTATTGAGCGTTTTGATCTTTTCTCATTTAGATAACATTTTATTAAAGATTTCCTTTAGAGCTAGGTTAAGACAACTAGTTATCTAATCCTGTGTTAGTAAACTCAGAATGAACTACTGAGTACAAACGGTCACGATCATATTATGTTAATGATTCGATTCAGCAAATGGCCGGCTACAGGAATACTTCAAATTTATTATTTTCGTACAGAGGATAATAAAATATCTACTGATACAGCGTTTTATTTTATTATTTGATATAAAAACTAGGTAAACAACGAAGATTGACAACTAATGCTAATAACTACTTAATAATACGTCACAACTTAAGCTATATATTAAATTAACAACAGTGAAATTGTTAAAAATAACATATAAAGAAATAACAATAACAATAACACATAAAATAACTATAATGGAACGACAAAGGCGGATTGGACACATTACATCAGTTAGTTTATATTTTAAACGCATTCAAATTGGTTTAACTGACCAATAGACAAATCGACGAATATTCTGATATTAACATGACATAATAAGTAGTTACTTATTATATGACAAATTGTTTAAATTGTTTGTTTTTTATGTAATATACACGACACACTATATGAGGAAGCAGCATACTTAAATTTGTATTTCACCTGATTTCACTTATCAACTTCCGGCCAACATGATAAAACTCACAGATAACCTACGCGTACACGTATTGTTTATGGCTCGAATCACTGAGTATATTGCACAATCCGAGTCGGTTCGTCAAAGCTAACCCTCGAAAGATAGGCTAATGTTAGCCATGGTGACCTACTTCCGCGGTTCACTGACCTCGCCGAAATGGGGAACACTTCGCTCACATACATTAGACAATGGTTGTATCTGAAATGTCTATAGATAAATTATTGTACGTACATTTTCGATTCTGAGCCAAACACTCGCAGCTTTATTATTTTATTTTAACTATACGAGACAGTCAGCTTATACCAAAATACAAATAAATGACGTTAACTCTCGTATGATGCTTAAGAAGTTATTGACGTCATTTTTCTTTTTAAGTAACATACTTTCGATATCAGTTTTAAGTATTTTGATATCAGTATTAGTTCCGGAATAATCGACAGGTCACACTTAACGATGATAAGACCTGTATAAAGCTATAGATGAATTTACAGCGCAACGCAATTATTATAATAGACTAGCTGACCCAGCAAACGTTGTATTGCCATCATAGTACCATCGTCAACTGTAGTTAATCTTTCAACTATAGGTAGCTAAAATTAAGTTTGTTTAACTCCTGAGAAAGTTAGACAGATATAAAGATTCTAATTAGTTATTCATTTTAAACTATTCTTTCAATTTGATTTCTGAACGACGGGGGACACATCAAAAGGAAAAACAAAATTGTTGTTATTTTTTAAATTCCGAACATTTTCATATATATTCACCTTTTAAACCTTCTCTGGACTTCCACAAATAATTCAAGACCAAAATTAGCCAAATCGGTCCAGCCGTTCTCGAGTTTTAGCGAGACTAACGAACAGCAATTCATTTTTATATATATAGATGACAGTTCCACAGCTAGGAAGTTGTTATCTTACTTCGTCTAAGGCTGTGCATAATTTTCTATGTTATACGTATCCAATAGACGTACGATATAACCAATCTCCGTTATAACTTTTTCCTTCAATATCCGTTGCACGACAAATTTCATAAAACTAGACACCTCAAAATATACCAATTGAAGTCTACGCAACAATTTTCAAACGCCAAAAATATGAAAATAAAACATAATTATTGTGTCAGAGTTTATTTTGTTTTTGTGTTTCTCTCACATAATTAATGTGAAAATACAGTAAGTACATAGTATTTTATTGCACATTAAAAACCACAGCGTAACACCAGAAGTGAGTCGATAATGACCAAGAACCACACTTCCAGCCACAGACTACGATATAAACTATTCATAGCTCTACTCTTATATAACTGTTGCCCTGTTGCCATTTGAATACGACTCTTGTCATTTGGGAGTGTGGTCTCTTTGTTAGGTCAAGAGTGACAGTTTACGACCAATGGACGCCAATAATAATACTCCAAAATCCGTTAGTCAAGTCTGTCAGTTATAATATAAATCGAAACAACAATAATTAGAAAGCTGAATGAATTATTTTGAAATTTAAACCAAAATGGCGCATGTGAAACTGGCCGTCATGCAAATGAAAAAATATAGAAAAGTATTTAGTGTCATATCTTATGGATAGTCATAAACTGGGGGTATAACCTACATCAAGATTTTTACTGCCCATAAACTAGTGGTGGTTTTCTTGTAATCGAGTAAATTGGAATATAATTTAAATATTCCTCTTTCATTGTATTTTGGTTTGAGCTGATGGTATTGTTACCAATGCTCTTAATAAATAAAACAAAAAAAAAATACATTTTGTTTTTATTTTCTCATACAATCCTACCACCGTGAGAAAATCCAAACTTGTAAAAAATAAACCCGCTTGACTGTTCTAAAACATTTGTTATATTTCACAGCATATGATAATTTTTCAATAAAAAGTAAATGGTATTCAATTTTTTTGTTCAATAGCACAATTTGTAAAAATAAGTGAACCGGTGTTATCATACACGAACATTCATATTTTCTATTGACAAGCTTATAGTTAGTTACGTGACCCTCTAAAACATTTTATTATTTAAAATATCTTTATTTAGAAATTAGAGATGGGCCGAATATTCGTTTTATATTCGGTATTCGGCATATTCGGCAGCTTTACCGAATATTCATATTCGGCCGAATATTCGGCTGAATCACCTAATATTCGGCAAAGTGATACTCAAAGTTTTTTCTGTTATTGACCCACGGGTCTCAAATCATGATAATACACGTATTATCATGATTTGAGTGTACAGTGTAATGAGGTAAGTATTTTAGAGTATAGCTTTCTGTTTTTGTCGTCACTGAAGCTTTATTTTCAATTAAAGTAGGTTGGTAAAAAGATAATAACTTAATGCAAAATATAGGTATCTACTATCTAGCTGTTTTGGGATTAGGCTGCCGTGTAAACTCTTTAGAATTATATATTATAATCAGGTCTTAATTGAAGGAAAAAAAACAAGATATTTATTTCGATAAGTCTTTATTGTGTTAGAGAATAGCTTAATCAAATCACAACACCTTAGTAGATTATGAATAATATTTTTTTATATTAATATTAATAAGTAATTTGTTTATACTTTTCAGGTTGTAATTTAAGAGATCAATCACTTAATCTACACATTTAGAGTTAGGAACTTAATTATAGTCTACTGAGATATAAGACACATATACACGCTTAGCGTAAACAAGTTTAGACCTGCATTTGTGCGACGGAACGGAATCATATGTACCGAATATTCGGTTCGGTAAAAGTTTTACCGAATATTCGGCCGAATGTTCGTATTCGGTGAAACCCATGTTCGGCCCATCACTATTAGAAATGATGTATTAAATATTTTTACTTTAAAAAGTCAAGCCAATTTCACTTTTTTCCGTATGTGGATGCTTAGCTTCAGGATCCATTTTAGCAAATCATTACGAGAATATAATATTATAATTGTGTGGCGGGGGTATTGTTTAACGAGACTCACAAGATGGTGTGTCCAATAAGAAGCTAGTTATAATAATAATAATAATGTAATAATAGTCTAATGCTAAAATTTAGTTATTAACTTATAATATTTTGTTAAAATTAAGTTATTAAAATGTTATAAAAACGTTACGAATACATATATATTGTATTTTAACATGTCTGTCAAAACTGAAAAAATGAAACGTAATTTCAGCAATAAATTAAAAAAGAAACCTAAATGTATGTATAAAGATATGTCGTACAACGTTCCATATTTAAATATGTCAATTACTGTTCCTTATAGAAAGCCGTGGTGATATTATCTAGATACGGTAGAGCTGGTAGCGTTACGTTACGTTACGCGTCGATCGTAAACTAATCGTTATTCACTGGCCGACAAAGACGCGTGTCAACGCGACCTAATTCAACCTTAATGGCGGAAGTCGGCCCACCCAACATACACGTCAATGACTGACCGCTCTTAACTTCAATACATGCTATTATGATGCTTAGATAATCAGATTAAAGATTATTATGGTAATGATAGCTAATTAAAATACAAAGTGACGTTGAAAAAACCAAACAATGTAAGAGTAAGAATTTCGAATCTTGTTTATTTTAAGCAATAACAGAATAAGTTATTAATAATGAGGTATAATCAAATGAAAATAATAATTCAAGTAACCTGTCAGCCAACCTGTCGTCGGTCAAATAAATTTTATTTATTTGAAATAAGCTCTTTTGAATCGTGACTATAAATAAATTACTGAATCTACCATATGTTAGAACATACAAGAAACTCAACGGCCACTCTTTTAAAGCAATAGAGTATTTTACAATGGCTGTAATATACAAAACAAATTCGTATGTAAGGAGCTGCATTCAATAGTTTTAAATAGGTGTATCAAATATTTCATAAAAAGTAATTAAGAATAAACTGAAATTACAAAAATAATGCTCACAAAGCAAGCCCACTAAACTATTCTATTACAGTAGATTTTATATAAACCAAGGGAATACAATTATATTAATTTTAGATCTATGAGGTTATACAGTCTCAATATGAAGAAATATTATTAGGATAACCAGGAGCATCTATTTTCCATACTTCTTTATCCTCTATATATTCTTTAACCGTATAGTAAGTAGGTTTTTGAATAATGCGATTCTTATATTATATTAAAAATTAGCAGGAGTGACAGATATGTTTTCCATGGAAAGGTTTATTTTGTCTAAATTCTGTAATTTTCTGTAAATATTATAAGCTTATATGCTACAAATAGTTAACCATTAATATAGACGAGGAATAAGACAGGTCCTAGGATGGAAACCTGAGGAACGCCCATCTTCATTACACCTCCTGATGAATGTTCATTATTAATTACTACTTTCTGAGTTCTATTCGTTTTTCTACTTGCTTTGGCAAGTATTAAATTGGATACCATTATTAAAATGAAAGTAGAAATGGGCCCCATTTTGAATACACTTTGCTCAAAATAGACGTTAACTGTCACAGTCTATCTAGACGTATTTAAATAATCAAAGTTCATAATAGTATAACTTCCTATAGATAATGTTTCATGGGGCACACTAAAAGTTTTGCACTTCTAGCTAATCGGAACTATTTGAATTTCAAATGTTATTTAAATTAAAACTTTTTTGAAACGTTGCAACCTTCTTAGTAATAAAATAAAAACAATTGGCGGGAAATCATTCATCAATTGTGTTTTATCACACATCAAAGTTCTACGTACGCAAAGAAATGGGATTAAGTCGAAAAGATTTTAGAGCGATAATTTTTTATGATTTTAAAAGTTCTCTCTCTCTCGTCGCAAGACTATGCCGCTCTTATACTAAATGCTTTTGGGAGAGAAGCACCTTGCTTGAGCAGCACGAGGCGATGGTTTGCTGAATTTGAGAGGGGTCGGGTTTCTTTACATGACGAATTTCGTGAAGGGTGGCCCTCAACTGCCGTCAACCAAAATAATGTGACTGCTCTTAAGCAGATAATTGAAGAAAACCCGCGGATTACCTATTCGAGGACTATTGGGAATTGGTATGAGTCAAATTCAGAAGATTTTACACGAAGAATTGAGAGTTCGGAAACTTTGTTGGCGTTGGATCCCTCATGAACTGACAGCGGAGCAGAAGCGGGCTCGCGTGGAATGGTGCTCACAGATGCTAATGAAGTACGACCATGGACATTCTAATGCTGTTAAGACATTGTCACAGGAAACGAAACGTGGTATTATTGTTTTAAACCCGAAAAAAATTTAAATCTTGTGAATAGGAGTTTGAAAATGACAACAGGCCAACAAAAGTTAGGCAGGCGAGGAGAAACATTAGTAAAAAAATGATCGCTATTTTTTTCTCAGCTACGGGTCCCGTCTGCACAATTCCACTTGAAGATTAATACAGTGTTAATGCAGCACTCTGCATTCTACTGTATTCTACTATTTGTTTACCCAGGGTAAACAAGAAGTTCGCGAAACACGACCAAAAAGGCGCATTCTCCTACATCATAACAACGCTTCTTCACACACGGCCAACAAAATAAAGTAATTTTTAGCTTCCGAAAAAGTACAACTCGTCACCAATCCTGGACATAGCCCTGACCTAGCACCTTGTGATTTCTGTATTTTCCGCAAAATGAAAGATTTGATTGATTGATAATTGAGCGGTTTGACTTTTACAAATTCTGAAGAGGCAGTGATAGCGTTCAATCAACACGTAGAAAACATGCCTTCAGATCCGTGGTTCTCGTGTTTTAAAAAATGGTTCGATCGCATGAAAAAATGATTAAGATGTAAAGGAGAGTATTTTGAAAAGCTATAAACATAATATTTGGGTTATAATATGTTGGTTTTTTTAAGTAACGCAAAACTTTTAGTGTGACCTACGTATTAATCGACAATAAGTTTGTACGTTTTCTATATTATGAATATCAAGTTAAAACTAAAAATGCTTTTCCGTTGTTATAGGTTCCTCGAGACAGCTTCAAGCACATAGTGAAGGCATGTGAATGTCCTCTCTACTGGAAGATGCCGCTGTTTTTGTCAACACAGCAGAATCTACACGCGCCGGTCGATGGACACAAATTTATTGACTTCTGGAGAGAGTAAGTTTCTTATATTTATTCGTCCCGTTTTGTTGGAGTAAATCATTATTTTACATTTAAAAATTTCACTTAATTTTTATTCATATTGATTTTTATTCACTAATTTGAGTTGAGAGTAACTTGTGGTAAATGTTACGGTTTTCGGGTAGCGATTTAACGGTTTTAGTTTGCGGATAGAGCAATTTAATCAGCTGAAAGCCCTAAATACAAATATAAGCCTAGTTCCAAAATATTATATTCTCAGCATGCGTTAATACTTTGACGGCCTCATAAATAAACTTGGTTTAAAGTTTGTTAAATGTTTCTAAATAGACAGTTTGCTTATGACATAATAATATCACGGTTTCCGCATTTATTTGCAAGGCTGCCAGACATTCGGAAAACATCGGAACTATCATTGTATTCACAGTGTTGTCAACAATACAGTCAACATTTTGCATATTCATGATTTGTTCTCAGGTATAAATTGAAGTATATTTGTAAGGCCGTTACTGTTTAGTTTTATATGTATACCTTAGTCAGTATAACCGTTTCTTGCAAAGAACCGATAAAAACAGGCTAGGAATATTAGTTTAGTGTGCGTGACAAGCTACGTCTTGCACTCTCCATTTGTTTAGTGTGCATTGCTCAAAATAGAGGTTAGTTGTAGAGTCAATATTTTTCGACGTTTTCACAGCTGTCATAGTCTATCTAGACGTATAAATGATCTCAGGTTATAACTAGTTAAACGTCCGACAAAATTTTACTAATTCCCATATAAACTTTCATCGCCTAATTCACCCTTTTCCATTTAATTTTAACCCATTTTTTTAAAAGAGTAATGGTTGTGTTTGATGTTTTTTTAACGGAAAAGGAGTGAATTCGGTGCTTTTACTTTAAAAAGGAAAAGTGTGAATTGGGCGTTTTTCCTTAAATGTAAAAGTGTATTGGCGTTTAGAGAAGTTATGAATTCTTAAGAAATAATTACCCACTGCACCTTCTGGTATTTTATTTCTGAAAAAGAAAACACCGGTGCTGCTGCACCCGGCAATTACTAAAATGGAAAAGGGTGAATCTCTTCTGTTCTGTTTCAATGTTCTGAAGTTTTTCTGTTGGTTACCCTTTTGGGACGAACACACCACCTGTAGGTTTATATTTGTAGTATTGACCCCAGAAATGTCAGACAGTGTACTACTAGACAACTTGTGTCTAATTATTTTATTCTTGATTTCAGAATGTCAACTCAATGTCACGATCAGGCTTCAAGGTTCGTGTACATCCTGACTCGAGGTAAAAGTGACACGCTGGCACCAGAAGACTTTGTTCCACTTGTCCAGGACGTGGTTGATACTCACCCTGGACTCTCCTTCTTGAAGGAGGCCACCGAGTTCCACTCCAGATATGTACATACTGTAAGTGCTGTATTTGAATTCTTGAACTGGTAACTGAAAACGTATATCTTTTTTATGACAATAACGGATGAGACGAGCAGCACGTTCAGCTGATGGTAATTGATACGCCCGAACCATTCAAAATACAGTGCCGCTCAAGATTCTTGCGGCACCACAATTTCCCTCGTCACCTTGAGACATATAAGATGTTAAGTCTCATTTGCCCTGTACTTTCTAGTAGTAGTATTCATTTTCTTAATAAGATTATATTAATTTCAGGTGATTGCTAGGATATTCTATTGTGTAAACCGCTCTTGGTCCGGCCGGATATCAATTCCAGAGCTGCGAAGATCGAATTTACTTCAAGTTATTCAGCTTCTAGAAGATGAAGAAGATATTAATCAAGTAACGCAGTACTTTAGGTAATTGTTAAAGAGTATTTATTATAAACAAATAAAATTTGAACAAGAAAATTTTATGAACGATGCGGGATTCGAACCCACGACCTCCGGCCTCCGTGCCGGTCGCGGTGCTCTATCCAACTGATCTAATCTACAGGATCTACTTTACAGTTGATAACCTGCTCAACCCCAATATTTGCATATTAGGAAATTGACTTCAGATGTCGCTCTAGTCAATCTAAACATTATGTTATTTTTTTTTAAAGTGATAACCTCACTTCTAGGATTAATACACAAATAAAATTATAATATATGTATTATAAACATTATGTATTACATACGTTTATCAATTCTGATATTTGTATTATCTTCGCGACTGCAACATTTATATATTCGTTTGTAATTCAAAGGCGCATTGTTCCAGATAGATTTTTTATGGATAAGGAGGACAAACGAGCGTATGATTGTCACCTGATGTTAGGTGATCACCGGCGCCCAAAATCTCTTGCAGTCTCAATCAGAGGATATACAGGAGCTTTGCCGGCTTTTTAATAAGGCAGGAATCTGCCGAATTCAAGCTAAAATACTAGCAGACAAAAAACATATGAATATTTTAATACACTCATATGAGGTTATTTGTTGGTTGGCTATTATAAGTAGAATTATACATTGTCTAACAATCCCTTGGGAAGCAAGTTTTTATGAGAAAAATTGAGACGACCATGGCGTTCATATGTTGATAAATGATACGCCCTGTCGATTGCAATGCATTGTACTCAGGACTCTTTATTGAATCCAAAATTCTAAGCAGCATCTTAATTGTGCCCGTCACTAAAGACATAAGATGCTAAGTTTTACTATCCTAGTCAATTTACTAGCTAAGGCGCCCATCAAACCATAAATTTCTTTACGTGCACGTAACTACTTAAGGGCAGAAAAATACCCCGCTGTGGTTCCCACATGGCCAGCAGTCTGAACAAAGAGCACTTCCACTGATGGCAGACGTACAAAAAATGATATGCTGATTCCCAGCAGGGCCCAAACTAACCTTACCTACCCAAACTTTGTAAGAACATTTAAGTACAGCTTTACATATAAGTTCTAGTTAATACCTACGTAAGTATCTACCCTGGGATATAGCGGTAGATTCAATAGGAAAGATTTTTTTTTGAACATTCATAAGTGTCATTTCCGCGACCTACATGAATAAAATGATTTTGATTTGATTTGATCTGATTTGATTGATATTATATACAACAAATTTGGTGCTGAGGGCCATGTTGTTTCAATAACATCACACAACTGCGTGGAGAAAGTAAGTAATTATTTGTGTCAATTTCTGCTGCTCAGCACTGTTTCTGTTGTAATGTGCTTTACTGTTTCACTGTTAATACATAAGTATCCATCCCTACTCTTTGGTCCTAGGAAATGACTTACTGCAGATCTCAACGAGAAGATGTTCTTTAGTAGGGTGTAGAGATATTTTGCTGGTATACCTCTCGCGTCTATTTGTATGGTATAAAAACATACACTTAACAACGTAAACCCCCAGATACGTCAGATTTTTAGTCCGCTCTGAAGTTGCATTCGCCGCACTGAGATTTTATATTAAGCTACTGCGTAGCAGACTAAAAATTTAGCGAGGCGTCGAAGTCGTCATTCTGTGAATTAATCTGATTTTATTTTCAGTTACGAACACTTCTACGTGATATACTGCAAGTTTTGGGAATTGGATAAGGATCATGATCTATTTATCGACAAACATGATCTCGCAAGGCACAATGATCATGGTAATTATAAAAGTCATACTTTTAACTTTCATAATATTAGTAAAAATTGCTATAAAGTTTTACTAAACTTGAGAATGACCTACCTAATATTTTGAAAGAAAAATCCCGCTCAATCGCAGTTTTATTAACTAATAAGTATTTTAAAATAATAAAGGCGTAATTACTCACTTATTCCATTAAAAGGAGGATTGATTTTTACGATTATAATAACGACTACCTATTATGTTTTTCTGATGATTGGTAATCGTAAAAGCTGGGAATCAAGATGGCCGAAACGTGTTTGTATTTTTAAAGTAAGCACATAGTAATGCAGCTTAAAGACAAAGAAATTCAGATATATAATGAGGAATTAATAATATCTTCAGATTTAAAACTAGTATGTACCCAGAACACATTAATTGAGGATAATTTAAGGGCTCTTTTATACCTTTCAGCTCTTTCAAGTCGAATGATAGAAAGAGTTCTTTCTGGTTGCGTGACCCGAGGCAACCAGAATCGGTTGACACCTGATGGAGAACCCAGGATGTCGTATACTGAGTTTGTATGGTTCCTGCTGGCTGAAGAGGACAAGACTCATCCCACCGCCATCGAGTATTGGTTCAGGTCAGTTCAAAATATAAGTCTACATCGAAGATTATTTGAGTACTATTTAACATAGGCAACAATTTACTTTCATATTTGAATATCAGAGTAGACAAAGAGAGTATTACCATAATGATATATTAAATATTATGTTAATGTTACGGATGGTGTACATCACCTAAAATCTATTCTCTCTAGATTTAGCCTCATACAATATGACCGATAATGCCTAATGGCTAATAATAATACCTGAGGCACAGTGCTGCTTGGTACTGTCGTACCACGTCCACGCTAAACGTAAAGTCCACGCTAGTTAAAACTGTGAACAGCGGCCATCTTAGAGACGTCAAAATGCGTCATCAAGGCAGATGCTTCAAAAATCAGCAAACAAAAGTATTGTTTTCAAACTGACGACTGTCTGCTCACGTCACGCAGAACATTCCAACCCGCGTAGGCTATTCTTAGTGTTTTGACGTCATGACATATCCTTGTTACTAAGATCATTCATCTAGATCATACGTCTAGCTAGATTGTGACAGCTGTGAAAAAGTGGAAAAAAATTGAATGAAAATTGATGAATCATCATGATGATGATGTCATCCCCAATTGACTCTAGAACTAACCTCTTTTTTGACCAATGCACGCACACGAACACTAAATAACACACAAATCGCGAGTGTAAGACGTAGCTTGTCACGCACACTAAAGTAATAAACCGGGCCTGTTTTCATCGGTTGTCTAGCAGCAAGAGGCTCTATCTAGACATATAAATTATCGCTTTGTTCATTTACGTATGTATTGGATATTACAAATTGGTTCTTCTCCACAAGACTTAGATCTACGATAGATAGATTCAGCCAATCTAAATCAAAATAATCTAATTACTGAAAGGTATTTAAATTAAAAAAAAAAAATAGGGGGAGAGGTTCTTGCTTTGTTTCCGCAGCGTTGGTAGATCGCATTAAAAACAAATCTCAAGGATTTAATAAAGCTAAATTAATATTATAATATCTGGTATTAAGAAAATGACTACCATATATAGATTAAATACTTCTTAACGTTAAGTGGTCTCTAGACACAATAACTAACTTGTGAAGAAAAAGTATTGCATGTATAGAAACACTTGGGAGTGATGGTGCGGGTCGTTACCCAACCCATTACAGATTTAATGTGAATGTGCCGAGTACTTTCATCACACAAACCACGTAGCCTTGACCCTTTGTGGTAATGACTCTTTAATCGTGTGGGACTCATAATCTTGTTGCCCTTCATAAAAGGGCATTCATAAATACATTTATTTGTGGGCGGCGATAAAAAACATGGCCTCCGAAAAGATAAGGTTTTGCAATTTTATATTTAGGTATATCTATATATATATATATATATATATATATATATATATATATATATCATATATCAGTATCAGCTCGATCCTTTACAGCGACCGCGTACAACGCAGAGTAGCTCGGATTGTCGGGGACCCAGTGCTCTGTGAACGGCTACATCACTTGGCGTTGCGTAGAGACGTAGCTTCATTGTGTGTCTTCTACTGCACCTAGCACGGGGAGTGTTAGGCCTGATTCCTGCCGCCGAATTCCACCTTCGCTCGATACACCACAAATTAAAATATCACCGCCACCACCTGGATGTGTGGCGTACGTCCACTGTGCGGTATTCAAGGAACTTCATTCCACGTACAACAAAGCTGTAGAATGAGCTTCCTTGTGCGGTGTTTCCGGGACGAACAACATGGGAACCTTAAACGCGTATAACTTTCTAAATGGCCGGCAACACTCCTATGATTCTTCTCGTGTTGCAAGAGAATGTGGGCGGCTCTTTAATAAAAAAATGAAAAAATACAATTAGTTTCGAGATAAAGTTGTAATTTGCAACCATGTTGATTATAGAGTAGTTGAGTAATAAAATAATACAAATTAATATTGTGTGTTAATCTGCCTCCAAAATTCGATTGCTTTTGGTTCTAAATATTAAATAACTAGGAAGGGTATATAAATTAAAAAGTGAATAATTAAAGCAAGTGACACAAGCTGTTTTGAACCCAACGGGTTACCATTTAATTAGATTAATTAAAAAAAATGTAAGAAATCTAAGAATCTTAAGTTCGTCTGCCTGAGTTCGATATATGTCACATTTTTATTTTTTTTTCTCATTTCAGGTGTATGGACTTAGATGGCGATGGATACATATCTATGTATGAGCTGGAATACTTTTATGAAGAACAGATGCAGAGGATGGAAGCCATTGGTATAGAGACATTACCGTTCAGTGACTGTTTGTGTCAGGTTATTATAATATTATTCTTTCAATTATTTGGCTCTTTGCTTCATAGATTATTCTTTTGTGACGTTCCTATTTTTTATCAGCGTATTTCTCCCTGAGATCTTGGTTATGCTTGCAGTTGACGCAGTATTGACCTGTCACATGTTCGTATCAGTTCACTTGGTACATAAATATAATTCTATTCTAAGTAACTAATAATAACAATATCATACTAATAAACTCCAATCATAACATTTTAGGAGCTTTTATGATTAAATGTTTGATATCGACAATATCGCTTCGAATTCAGCTATCAATCAAATATTTTGTTTGCAATTAAACTATGTTATTAAAAAGTAAAAAAAATTAGGGTTTTAATTGTCAGATTGTTTATTGCTCAGTTTTTTTTTTTTTTTTGAAGTATAACTTCATAAGTAAAGAGGGTATACCTCTTCGTAACGTAACGCGTTACGGCGCCAGCCTCTCTGGCTTCCCTTTTCCTCACGCATACGGCAGCGGTTGGCAAGCTCCTCCTCTCTCACTCTGACCAGTTGTTACTTATATAGGATTAAATAATGATACTAATGATGTACATACACAAAATTCTAATATACATATTCAACAATTGTAACTAAGAATAAAATGTACCAGATAGTTTATTACATAATATATATTCATATAATTATCACCCCACCAACTTTGAAAAATCATATTAACTTTACGTTATTTCTTTTTATTAGATGTTGGACATGGTGCATCCAGCAGAGCAGGGCAAGATAACATTGAGCGACTTAAAGAAATGCAAACTAACGCCAATATTCTATGACACGTTCTTCAATTTGGAGAAATACTTGGACCACGAGCAGCGGGACCCGTTTGCCACGCAACGGGATTCTGACTCAGACGTAAGTTTTATTTAAACAGTCTAACCACAGAGTAGGTATACAGTTCAGTACAAAAAATATACATTAAAATTAAGAACTTCTTAGTCATTGTTTCTTATTTTACAAAGCTTTGCTACAAAGAGCCCAATTCCTATGGCGTAGTAGTTGTATTTACCAGTGGGTGGCTCCTTTGCCATGGATGCCGGCTAGATTATGGGTACCACAACGGCGTCTTGTGCCGTGAATCAGTAATGTGTAAACATAACTGTGTTTCAGTCTGAAGGGCCCCGTAGAGAAATTACGGGGCAAATGAGACTTAACATCTTTTATCTCACGGTGACGAGCGTAATTGTGCTGCCGCTCAGAATTGTTGGATTCTTCAAGAATCCTGAGCGGCACTCCATTATAATGGGCTAATCGCTGCTCGCCCTATATTATAATTATTTTTCTATATCTGATTATGCTCATATCGATGTAGCGTTTTAAAGGTCATCAAACCAGTTAAGTAAATAAATCGATAAAATCTTGTACGAAAAGATTTTTTTTCTACGGAAATGAATATTGCACCCAAGCCATACTGCCTACATAGGGTGATATATTAAATGTTGCAGCTTACTAGACACACATTGGTTATGCATATTTATAGCAAATCTAAGTTACCCTTTATATATATATATATATATATATATATATATATATATAAATCGTATCAAATCGTGATTTTTATGTGTAATAGGTACCTCAGAACTCCACCCTTTTTTGCAATCTTTTTTTCATTTGAAACCTTCCGATTCCTTCAGATTTGTCCCATTGTTAGATATTTTCTGATTCAGATCTCGTTTTACCACTATATACTATAACTACATCGCAAAAGTATTACATAGTACCTATATATTCATTGCGTTTCGGAATTTTTACAGTTAACTGAAGTTGTACATCGTATTTGTGGCCTTCATTGTTTTGAAGAATATATTAATTGATTTATTTTTTTAATTTATAATGATCTTATTAAAAAAATGATAAGTCTCAAGTGGGCTTCATTGTATCAATACTTTTTGTATGACAAAAGTAACATAACAATATTAAATAATCAACAATTTGAAAAATAATTGTTGGCACCAACTGTTTCAGATGTCGGAGTGGGATCGCTTTGCGACTGAGGAGTATGAGTTGTTGGTGGCGGAGGAAGGTGGAAGTGACGCTCAGGATCAGATGTAAGCATATGACGTCACTGGTATCATCACTTGTATGAAATAAATTTGGATTATACGGTCAAATATAATTAACAAATTATATATATAGGTACATCTAAAGATGTTATATGACTACGTAAACATAGTCATATAACCGTCGTAAATCTTTAATGAACTTTATTTAGTATTTTTTACCTACTCCGTTTTTAATAACTGTAGTTTTTTATGTGTTATAATTTGATTATTATTATTAAGATCATAAGGTTTAAATAAAATTAAGGGTACCTACATTTCCATTGTGAAGGCTAAGGGTTAGTAGTTATACAGTCTCTATTCGAGTTTCGTTTATGAATACCTTGAATATAATAATGTAAACATTATTTTTCCTAGGAGATTAAAACAAATTATTGAAACTGAGAAACGAGATTGTGTAAAGCATTACCGAGAAATATGCAGACGGTTGCACAGATAAATACCTAAGTATTCATTTTGCTAATGTAATGATCACAGTTTAATAACGTACCAGCACTAGACAGTTAGACATAGCTGCCAATTGTGTTAGTTTGTGTTTCACAAAGATTAGATCATCTTCAAATATTTGTTCTGAATTTAAAATTGACATTCACAAATCTCTTACTACAGCTAACGTTGAATTTTAATGTTGTACCTATTCAGTCTTATTATTTCAGTAAAATTGAAACTGTTTAGCATGAGTAGTTTCCCATTTTCATTAAAGTTTATTTTATTAATAAGTATTATAATTTAATAATATATTTTGATTATTCAACTGAAATCTGAAAGAATACGATTTGGTCCGGGGTCATATACCTACACAATTTATAAGAAGATATTATATCACGAAAGCAATGTAGATAAAATATACCACATACCATTTAAAATTAAAACTTGGTAGAATATTGTTTGTGGCATCCAATGTTTTGTTTATTTGAGGCAAATTCAGTTCAGTTTCTGTTAATGTATAAGTCTTATCTACAGGTAGACAGTGCAACATTTTTATTCAATGGAATCTATGCTGTCTATAACAATAAATTGACATTAGCTGCAAGTTTCATAATACACAGTAACCACTCTTAGTTGCCTACATCTATTTTATTTATAAGTAGTACACAATAAAATAACTTCTTATTAACTTTCTTTAGCAGTTTTTATTAATTAATTTATCATTTGAAATGTTTATGATTTTAACTTCTAACTAACGTTTTTAATTAGGTATATTTATTTTATAATTTATTTATCATTCCTTATTTTCATTGGTACAACATTTATTTCACCAGGGAGGATACCAGAAGTGGCTATGATAGGGTAAGAGGTTTTCGTGAATTGAAATGTATGTGACTTTGCTGCGTTTATAAAACTAAAACAAAATAAATAATGAATTCATAGTGATAAACATCATAAGAATCAATTTATTAATTGATTTGACAACACACTATAAAATTGATATATAAATAAACTTATTTTGTTTTGCCAATTCCTGCATCGAATCTTCGAACTATTAATTGTGCATTTTTATAGCAGTTCGCTTTAATCATTTGATTGTAAATCACATTGTTATGAATAACAATAAAGCAGCAACTTGCAACAATTTTTTTCTAATGACAAATACAATGTTTTTGCTTGATATATTGTCCGCCTTACACCTGCCTGGTACACCAGTACCACTGGTGAAACTTACGTTCATGTACATATCCACACATCTTCTTGCTTTCGTTTGTAAATAAGCTCATTCGCATTAGGCATGGAGCGACTAACACATATTAAAACAACATTGCATTAAATACATAAGTAATACAAATAAAATTATGAGTATTGCCTCATACAAAAAACTAAACGAATCTGATATTTCCAGCTCATACGATGAAACGGACGACGATTGCATGTCACCAAATATAGATGAAGTTACTAATACAGATGTGATAGAAGATTCCAGTGTCGAAGATTCCACTTTAAGTGATAGCATTTCAAACTCTCGAACAAAAGATATTCCCGGAGTTGGTCCGATAGCATCACGAACCCCTTTATCAAATCCATCTGGTTTCGTCAATCTCAGTTCAATATACGCACTCGGAAGCACCGATCGTTGGGCGAACAAAGCTAATGTTCCTGAAAGGAAATTAGAGAAGCCAATACCACCAGAGAAACCTGTCAGTTTGATGATGATGAATGGCAAAATAGAGAATCGTTTTGCCAACATGGGTAATAATAGTTTCCTTTATTCACAACTGCTGAATCCTGGTGCCAGAGCTAAAGACCCACCTTCCTACACTGCAGCTACTAGCGCTCTGCTTAGTAAAAATGACAGCCAAAAAGTGACGTCACCTATCAAAACAAAATCACCAACTAGTCCAATTAATGGTGTTAGTAAGATCTCCGATAATTATGAGAAAGCGGTCGCTGAGAGACTAAGCCCCCAAAGAGAAATCTCGAGGATGAACCGAAGTAGTGTGTTTAGTAAAGTGAATACGGGGGTAGTTTCAAAAAATAAAAAGACTGGGCGTAACCAAGAAGAGGACGACGAAGACTATGCGCGGGATAGTGATGAGTGTTCTATTTAGATTTTATTGAAGAATTGTGTTTAGTGACAATAATTATTGTTTCAAGAACTTTCTGACTTGATAGACATGATAGACACTTGCTGTAGTCTACGGTGTGTTTTAACATCGCTGTGAGTAGTAAATATATCGGAAGTATTATACTTGTGTAGTGTTGTACAGCATTGAATAGATTTTATACAAAACTTAGTACGAATAGCACCGACAGCGAAGTCATGCTTGCATATTTTGTTGGCCCAAAGTTAGCTGTAAATCAACGATGTATTATCATAATAAACATTTACTGCTAGAAAATGAATACTGGCCTCGATATTCCGTCTTAATAAGTCATATCACAAATCCATCCACACCCGAAATGTATTTTGAATAAGACTTAGATAATTTATATGTCTAGATAGAAATGTATAGAAAACAGGTCAGATTTATTATTTAAGTGTGCGTGACATGGTATGTCTTACACTCGCGATTTGTATATCACTTTGTGATAATGTGTGTATATTACTTGAAACTGAATAACTCTCAACATCAATATTTTGTGACGTTTTCACAAATGTCACATTCTATCTAAATGTATAAATTATCTTAGGAATAATATTAAATGAAATAGATTGACAGTGTTCTTTGTTTGAATTATTAACAAACGAATATTGTACTGGAGTTGTTTTTTCGAGTTTCTAAAGACATATTATATTTTAAATAAATACATTATTAAACCCAAAGCGGGTTATTAATTATAGAATATTTCTGATACTAACTTGCTATGTTTTGAGAATGTTCTTTGGGACCGATTCCCGACAGAAACTCGAAAAAATAAACAACTTAGAATTGTTTCGTTGCAAGGCCTAAGCCTGGGCAGGTAGTCAAAATTCAGATCTAGGAATTAAGGATATTATATATTAATTATTAATCAATCATTAATAAACACGCACAGAGGTTAGGTAGTATAATACGATATTTTTGTAATTTTTAAGGTAACATACATACACATAATTGGTAACGAAATTTAGTGTCATAATACATCGATCAAATATTTTGAAATACAATCTGATAGGTTTCTTATTTAAGAAATATAACTATAATATCTCCATCATCCTTCTTGGAATGTATTCTACAGATATTAATATTGATCGTGTTCTTGAAACCTTTGTCATTAGGCTGTACATTTTTGCTTAATTAGGTAGTTATAGTTTGTCTAGTCTACAGGGTGCTTTCTGATCGTAATGCAATTTATATTTACCAGTACTTTACTGCAGCCAAAGATAAGGTTGTTAATAAAACCACAAGCAAAAGAACATTATTATTATTTTTATTATTATTTGTACATAGTTTTTCAAATTGTTGACAGTTACCTAAGTGATTTTATCTTGGGTTCTTTGAATTTGTAACCTAAGTCATGAACTTGATTAAATAATCCGAATTGTGGATTTGTATGAAACATTTAATGTCCCTAATATGTTGTTATAGGAATTTATTTTATTGGAAATTTCCATTCAGATGATGATAATATGATGAAGTAGTCGATAGCCTGGTGGAAAAAACTCATTAAAAAATAGTGTGTATGTATGTACACTCGTTAGAAGTTATGTCTTTTGCGTAAAAAAAATAAAAAGTTTATAAATTTAAAAGTAGTACAAATGATTAAATGATCGAAGAAACACATCTTTAAAAATCACACACATGCATATTTACTGACGTATGTATTTATTTTTATCCAAATAGATATAAAAAACACGTGTGTTATAGATTCGTAAATATTTAAATATCCAATTTTCAATATAGATTCCTGATTTGGTACTACAATACACTCTATAATAGTGTCTGCATAATAGTTAACATGATAATTTAAGAGATATTTAGAAACCAACTTCATCCTGTTACTTTTGTGTTATGGCGCCACTTCACAATCGGCGATTAAAGGCGATTACACGCGAGCACGATCGTGTGGAGGACTTATTCTCTTCTAGTCGCCGAACATCGTCTAAGCCGTACGTACTTCGCATCGTCGTCGAGGCGTTGTTTTGTCTTCCTTTTTACATAGCGCGAGTACGTACAATGACTACTGGGTGGTCAAATGAAGAAACATTTAAATTCATAGAACATTATCAGAATTACCCAGAAATTTGTAATCCCAAACATAACATCACAAAGGTGGGTATAGGTACTCAGATATTTATCGATAATGAGGTTTGTAATCACTCATTTGAAGAACTGCCGCTCAATAAATGACGATAAGGACGATGACAGACGATCATACAAGTAACGATCATCGCCGAGAGTGGAGAGGAGGCATTACAGTGATGCGCGCGCATCTTAAAATTTCACTCTAATCATATTCATGACACGTGTAAAGAAGTATCTTCAATAAAATGATAATTCCAAAGATGTGCAACGTATCAACTGTCGAGTGTATATTGGTGTGAAACCGCATTAGTTATTCTGACGTATTATATTACTATTGTCATCTACATATAGTAAAATAATAATTATAATCTTTGTAGAATTACTACAGAGGCTGTAGTAATTAAATGAATGATTTAAATGGAAAAAAATATTTTCGAATATTTTCAATTTCAAAATCAAAATTTTCAATAACATTAAAAAAAATAGTAATTAATACAATGTAATGAATTACAGTGTCACCAACTTATCTGTGAACTGATTGGTGTCGCCATCGTCGTTTCAGTGTTGCTAATTAATTCCAATGTGCACAAAAGTCGGGGCATATTTAACGCTTAAGATTCAGAAGTATCGCAATAAAACACACGGAACACTCGAAAGTAGTATACACTGACACTGACAGTCTAATTACATTTCAACATGGTGACCGTAGTTCCTATTTTTGCCACTTCACAGATAAGTTGGTATTACGTATACATGACAACTTATACCTACTTCACACTTGACAGACGCGTATTTTTTTTATTATTGGTTTGACTACGTGGTCCTAAGTACTAGGGATAAAACTAAACAAGAACTTTTAAGTTTATGAAAATAATGTTCAATGGCATTTCTTAGCAACAGAATTTACATTTTCTGGAGCCAGTTGTGATGAAGCACAGCTTCACTTTCCAAATAAAGAAAAATTAAAAAAACATTAAATTTTCATACAGTTAATAAATTTTATTGAAGTGTTGCATAATTTTTATTTAATCTTTAGAATACCAATTAACATTATTAATATTTTTTATGTAATGATAATAATTATTAGTTACCTACCCTAGATAATTTCTTACGTTTTAAGGACTTAAAGGGTAGTAAATTTGTTATATCAATTTGAACGTTGGAGAAACAGGAACTAACTTAGTACCTATTTAATAAAATACGTTTGTTATGCACGGATTTTATGTGTTAAACCTAAACAGGTTTTAGTTTTGACCGCGATTAGTTTAACATTTGGATTTCATCCCTAGTATAGATAAGTTTAATTTGTTGAAAAAATGTTGATTGTATTAGATTTGTCTGTTTGTAATCCTAATGTAAAATATGAATGAATCTATGTGTCTCACGTATTAAAGTATCATTGTTTTATAAATCTATTATCCTAATAGCAGCAAAGTTAAAGTGTTTTCGATTTTATTCAAACAGAAAAAAATATCTATTCGAATTTCGAATCATTGAAGAATTCTCTATACATACCTATTAGAAATAACATCTTGTGGGGCTCTATTTATTTTTAATTCTACATTGTTGCCATTACTTATAATAGACTTATGAACCGTTTACAATTTAATTGATGAGGCGTTATAATTGTTTTAACGCATTTAATAGTTTGTGATTTGTGTACTTGTAGTTCTTGTGTGATGAAGTAATTGTTTGGTAGATATCTAAATATTAAAACTACTGTTTAAATCTTCCAATTGATATCCCCAATGACAGTGCCATCATCATTACTGAATTTAACACATTGCACATTGGTCTATATCTGATAAACCATTCTTATTAGGCTTTTATTAATATTTGAAGTCAAATAGTCCAACAAAAATCCAGACTACTGATAAAAACAGTGGTTTTAAGCAATTATAATAATTTATGTATTTATTAGTTTAAAATATTTTAAATGTGATTATTTTGTACTAATTTTGAGAAGGGAATAACTTAAGGGTAGAACGGGGCTAATCATGCGTTGCCAATATTAAATAAATTTTTAATTTAAGAAAATGGAGCAATTTATAACTGCTGATATATTAAACTATAAGTTAAAACTTATGACGCCAAAGTACAATTTTGGTATGTATTTCATAAAATTTATCAGTATCTTATTACGTTCAAATTCGGGATTTTCACTTCCAGGAGGTCTGTTGGGATATATGCCTTCGATTAATGATCAAAGTTAATAATTTTCTAAAGTCTAAGGAGTTTAAACTCCAAAGCTTGTGCTAAAATAAGAAACATAACCGAAATTTCGTGTTGCAGTTAACATGTTTTGCTTCCCGAATTATGAAGCAAAAACATTTTTTTAATTAAATTTAAATATTACGGAATGGTTGCAAAATTCAATTGTCTCTGCACTTGTAACTATAGTTTCGTTATTAACCTAGATCCTAGACCAAACTTATTCAGATTCCACTGCTGCACCTCATAGTTATTGTCACAACCATCCGCCATACGGTCCGGCTTAATTAAATACGAAAGTTTACTGTCTACATTATTATATCCCAACATACTGTCTGCCAATGAGAGCATGTTTTTTACACCTGCTCTTATTTGTCGAGAGGAGAAAAATGCATTCACGTATTTAGACACTGAAACGGGGCCCATATGACGGGCTCGGGTGAAACACCCCCGACTAAACACTTCCTCTGTGCTGATTGTTTTTTTACCGAAGCCGGGCGGGGGGCATCTGCGCTATCAAACTATAGATACTTAAGGAAATTATCAAGAATGGAATTTTACAGCTTAGCCCCGTACTATCTTATTAAAGTGAATGTATACTAAATACTATTTTAAGGATCTTAATCCTTCTATTAATCTAAATCTGACCAAAAGATTATAAACTTCAGACACAAACAAAACTTTAGTGATTGAAACAACGTTAGCTATCTAGTAGTCTCATTATGCTACGAAGCTAACGAAGTTATTACGAATAATCCTTGACCATAAGGTCAACATAGATTAGTTTCATGTTTGTACTTATACTTGTGTTTAATTGTATCTGATAAGTATTTTAAAATATACAGGATGTTATGTAACGTAATTATAACCTCGAATGAAACACGTCAAGGCTTTTTTAAACACAATAGGTAAAAAGTAAAAACAACCCAATCGAATAGTAACGGATAAAGGTACAATATATTACTAAAATAACACAAGATATAAAGAACTGTGCCTGCTTTTACATAATATGTTTATGTATAGATCACTTATGTATAAAATTGAAACATCAATCTACAATTAATATTCTCGTTATATTTTTCATTTTCTTTTCAATTTATCTCTACACATCTCACGACTTGACTTGTTAAAATTCTGTATCGTAATTTTTTTACTCAGACATATTAACAGATTCATCTTATAAGTGTCTATTGATATTCAAGTTATTATAATTTTAATATGAATGAAATGAATGTGTATGATCTATTTTAGTTTATTGACAGAGGAGAGTTTGTGTATCAATGTTATAATTTGAATAATTATTGTGTATGATTATATACTCTGCAAGTGACAAACAATAGATAAGTATCCTAATAAATTACATAACTCTATTATGTCGTTGAAATTATTTTTTAAATATCTTAGTTCCCTCATTGTGTCACCTGTTCGTGTTATGTAATCGCTGTGGCCCTTACTTTCTTTTAACACCAGGGAAATCACAAGAGCGTTACGAATCTTTATAGGGTCAAATTTAACCTACATAAATTTTGAATTCGAAAATCGAAAACACGTTAGTACCTACTTAGAGGCGAGGATGGACCACCGTGTTGGTAGTAAACGGTTATACCTACTGCGCCATCGACGCATCGGGCATAGTAGACATATGTATCAGTATTGAAACTAAGCCTAGTTGTTAAAATACTTACCTACATGTGCGTACACCTCAATGAAGCAATAGGGTTGTCAGGTTATTTTTCTAACCGACTTTAAAAAAGGAGAGAGTTTTGGAACAAAGTTCCTTAAGGGGCGTTGCGGAGAGTAAAAAAGTAAAAAGCATAAGATTTTTATGTATAGTCTATGTATGATAGCTATACAGTGTATAATGTAATATTATAGTCAACATGATTTATTTTTATTTATTTAAGATTACCTACAGAAACTACGACATACTATATTCCACTATAATTACAACATACTTAAAAAAAATGATAATTGCGATTCTACTTACAGGCAATCAGACATGCATGAAACATAATTTTATGACGATTGTTTGTCGGCTATAAAATAATAACGAATTATATAAATCTAACAAATATTTTACAACTACTTCTACACATATAAGAAGAAAAATTTATAAGAACAAATTTAAATGAAATTAGTAAAAAAAAAACACATACTTTTTTGACGTTAATTGTCGGTTAGATACTAATAACGTATTATATAAATCTAAAACATATTCTACAACTATTTCTACACAAATAAAAAGAAAAGTACACTTAAAGAACAAGTTTAAACTAAATTATTATTTAAAAAATTACAAAGCCTACGCCTAAATTCATTTTCAGAATTATGCTTAATGTCTAAACCCTCAATCCTTGAAGATAGATAATTGTATGACCGCGAAAGCCTTACTAAAGTTGAATTGGCTCCAAGCCTCGTTCTGCAGAGTGGGATTTTAAACAATGCAGTTGCTTTACGAGGAGGTCGATGGGTAATATTGATGTCAAACAGACTCAATAGAGCAGGACACTGAATTTTACTGTTTATTATTTTATACAGAAAAATCATATCTAAGTATATACGGCGGAATTTTAATGATAGGGTTTGAAAATGACGCAGACGATCGTTATACGAGATCAAGTCTCGTACGTCAGGCGTACGGTAGGTGAGGTAGCGGATTATTGCTTTTGAAGCCTTTCAATCCTGTCACTGTGGATATTATAGTCAGGGCACCATACTTGGGAACAGTATTCCAACTTAGATCTCACAGAGCTATTAAAAAGGACTCTTATTGTGGATATTTTTCTAAAATCTTTGGCGTTTCTCATTACAAATCCTAGAGACTTAGAGGATGATGCAAGGTTGTTGTCAACATGCTCAATAAAATTAAGTTTAGAATCAAGTGTTACTCCCAAATCGCGTATGCTATGGACTTGAGTGATTCTTTCATTTAGGATACTGTATTGACTACTTATTGGATTGATCTTGCGCGTGAATGATATATGAAAGCATTTGGTTGCATTGAGCTGCATGTTGTTGATTGTGCACCACTGAAATAAACGATCGATATCACTTTGTAGTAGCTGAGCATCTGCAGGGTTTCTAAACACTCGTAATAGTTTGAGATCATCGGCAAATAAATATACTTTTGAAAATTGATATATATTACTTATGCTGTTAATAAAGACATTGAAAAATAACGGCCCGAGCACTGATCCCTGAGGAACTCCAGATGTTGCAAGGTAAGGTTTTGAACTAAATCCATTAATAACAACAGTGTTGTGTCGCTTACAAAGATAAGTTTCACACCAGTTTAACAGGGTATCTGTTATCCCAAAATTCTTTAACTGTGTTAGTAGCAAGTTGTGGTTAACTTTATCAAAAGCCTTTGAAAAGTGTGTGTTTATTGCATCTGCCTGCTGATTGTTGTCTAGTGCATTAATTACTTCATTGGTGAAGCTAAATAAATAAGTATGATGACTGTTATGTAAATATTAAAAAAAAAATATTGAATGTTTTTCTTGAAAATATTTTTTTAAATTTTTGTTGAAATATTTTAATTGAAATATTGAAGGGAAACTTTGAAATATGTGTTTTTAAACTTTATCCTTTCTTGAAGTTTCTATTCTACCACAGTCTTAAGAAACTCTTCCCTGCAGTCATCCCACGAACATGTCTAGACGGGGCAGTCATTGTTTTCGTGAGTGTCAATTAATTACAATTAACATCTATTTAGAGATACAAGATGGGGATCTGACTTTTTTAATAAAATCAATATAGGTATCATTTTTGAGCTTTTCGGGAGTGTCAATAACGAATATGACATCTATTTTGAGATCGAAGATGGCGGATGTGACTTTTACAATAAAAACAAATTGGGTATTATTTTAGAGATTTTCGGGGGTGTCAATTACAAATATGACACCCATTTCAAGATCTCCGATGGCGGATGTGACATTTTCAATAAAATTAATATGGGTATCATTTTTGAGATTTTCGGGAGTGTCGGTGAACACACAATTTTATTCAAAAATTATCATATCGGCTATAACACCCTGGAGAATCATGAAAACGACACCCGTGATGCAAAAATTGTCAATTTCATGCGGCCGCCATCTTGGATTTATATTTTGACAGCGGTATGTATTTCAGCTCCCTCGAAAACCATGTCAATGACACCCATGATGCAAAAAGTGTCAATTTCATGCAGCCACTATCTTCGATTTACATGCTGACAGCACTATCTATTTCAGCACCCTCAAAAACCATGAAAACGACACGCGTGATGAAAAAGTTGATAATTTTTTGCAGCCGACATCCTCAATTGTCATTTCGACAGCACTAGTTGGTATTTGTTTCAACACCCACGAAAACCATGACAAAACACATGCAGGTTAGTATTTTTGTCCAAAATAAAATATAAAACACAACACTCATAAAAAAAATTGATAGTAAATATTGCAGCCACCATCTTAGTGTACATTGTGAATTATGTTCAAGAATTTGTTATAATCGATCTCAAGGACTTCTAATTCTAATTCGATACCTACTAATTATATTAATAATATAACAATTAATCATTCTTATATACTATAATACTACTTTATAGTTTAAAAAACGCAAACTGGAATTTTGATGGAGCCGAGTTCAAATAGCCGTATACCACGCACTACGCTGGCATTTTGAAAAAGATCGCGGAAACAAGTAACAACGTGACACTCGACTCGTATTGACTGCGAAAACCGCTTAGGGGATTCGTCGATGCGCAGTCCCCTAAGCGATGTGAGTGTGTCATTTCGAACATTTGTAGGTAGTTTCCGTACTGGTACATGTGTCTTCTGTGCTTCGGGTATGCTTCTGATCGATTCTGATGGTAAGTGATCACCACCCGATATATTCAATATATTTAATTATAGAAATAACTAGAGCATTGTCGATCTTGTGGAGGCACACACTTTTTGTTGTGAAACATTTATAGGTGGAGGGTAAATTTGATTGTTGGCGATACAGGCCGTGGCGACGCTTCGCCACGCTATATTGTTGTTAGCGCAATCTATACGTATTATGTAGTACTTTCTCTTATGGTAACTTCGAATTTCAAAAGTTCTGTTTATTTTGGTAAAACAGCTTACATCATTATTTAAACAACGTAATACTAATAATTATTATACTTTCATTTGTTGAGTAAATGTGATTCAACGTGAAGTGATGTAACAGTGGTTCTAACCTAGTACCTACATTATTAAAATTTGTCCTTATTATAACCCAAAAGTTCTGTTTATTGTGGTAAAACAGAACTTAAATAATTATTTTAAACAATTATATAAGTTTTAATTATATAATTATTTGACTTACATACTGTTACACAATAGATTAATTGTTAGTTTCTTATAATATCAAAAAAAAAGATCAAAAATTAAAAAATAAATGTGTATGAAGAAAATAAATGTATATTAAAAAAACTGTCATCATTTTCTGGAGAAAATTCGTTATATTGTATTTTTTATCATACCATATTTAGTTCCTGTCATAATCTGTACTTTTGTGCCTATTACTTGTACAAAATGCATAAAAAATTAAAATTATGGCTAATAGATAAATGCTTTTATAGTTTAAAAGAATTCTTTAGCCAAAAATAATAGTATTCAAATGTAATTTTTGAGACGTACCTACAAACTAATGTTTATTTTAAATTATATCATTGAATTAAAGCTATGTAATGTGTATTAAGAACGTATATCGTTTATTTCAGTCGTGCACGATCAAGACACGACTGCTGTACCGGCGCGGGCGCGGGTCGTTGAACGATATTCGTTCTGCGCAGGTGCAATATTCACCGGTTACAAGCGGTGGATTTCCACTGCACAATACTGAATATTTTATGTGGAATTATTGTTAATATTAATCTGTCTGTTTGTGTATAAGTGTGTTTTAATTAATATTGTTAAGTGTGGATATTAATATTGTTGTTGTTGTTGTAGTGTAATAAAATATATATCATAGATAATAATAACTAGTAATAATAAATAGTAAATAGATAGTAATAAGTTATGTGTTGTGTAGGTGTAGTGTACGTGTCAGTGTATGTATAAGCCACATCACTCCCCCCCAGAGACCGTCACTACGGGCGATAATAATCCGGAAATCGGACTGTGCGGCCTGAACGAGTCCTTTTGATGTCACCCTGAGCTGGGGCACTCTGCTCTATAGGATTAGGGTGAAGTACAGGACTAGGTAGGGGGTTGTTGATAGGAGTGGGAATAGGAATAGGGTCGTTAGAGGGATTCATCAGTATATAGGCCGGTTTGAGTCGGTCTATGGATACCGTAACGCTCTTCCCTTTGACTTGTATTTTATAGGTCTTTTCACCCCGTTCCAGAACTTCATAAGGTCCGGTGTAAGGCGGCTGTAAAGCACCACGTACTGTGTCGTCTCTTAAAAACACATGACTACACGAAATAAGGTCTTTGTAGATGAAAATTTTGTCTTTACAGTGACGTGAAGCTGGAATTAGTGTCAACTTTGCTGTAAATTGGCAAACACTAGAGGTGAAATCCGAAATTTCCGTGCTGTTAAAAGAACCAGCCTGGAAAAATTCTCCAGGAAGGCGTAGTGGCTCACCATACACTAGTTTGGCAGAAGATGACTTTAGATCGTCTTTAAATGCACTCCTTATCCCAAGCAGGACTAAGGGTAATGTGTCTACCCAATTACAATCAGCGTGACACATTATAGCTGCTTTGAGTTGGCGGTGGAATCTTTCGACTAGCCCGTTACAGGCTGGGTGATACGCGGTTGTTCTGCGATGCTTGAATCCGATCATTTTTCCAAGATATTGGAAAAGTGACGATTCAAACTGTCGACCACGATCACTGACAATATCAGTAGGACATCCAAACCTGGATATCCAAGATATTAATGCCTTCCTAACCGTTTCAGCGGAAATATCCACCATAGGTGTTACTTCAAGCCAGCGAGTGAAACGATCCACCGCTGTTAGGCAGTACCGATACCCCTGTGAAATGGGCAGAGGGTCTATGATGTCAACATGCACAAAAGCAAATCGAGCGCGGGGAAGATCAAAATTGCCCAATGGAGATACTTCTCTACTTCGTTACTACGTGGCGATGCACCTTTGCCCGTTGACATGGCACACATTGACGAGACCATTCTCGACAGTCTTTGCGTACTCCAGGCCAAACGAATCGCTCGGAAACAAGTTTAGCCGTTGCGATAGCGCCTGGATGGCTGAGACTATGAAGACTATCGAAAATTTGTCTCCGCAAGTCTTTATTGACAAAGGGCCTAGGCGTAGTGGTGCTGATGTCACAATAAATCTCCATGTGAGAGTTTGGAAGCTTCAACTTTTTCAGACGAAGTGAAGAATCTTTCAAAAGTTGAGTCAATTCCACGTCTGACTCTTGCGATGAGGCCAAAACATTTAAATCTACTGGCATCTCTAGTTCTTCGACACGCGACAGTGGGTCAGCGACGACATTGTCTTTACCTGATATGTGTCTGATATCGGTCGTAAACTTACTTTCCTTTCATTGAAAGCGTAACTGAGCGGCTTATGGTCAGTAAACACCGTGAAATGCCTTGCCTCTAGCATATGACGAAAGTATTTAATGCTGTCATATATAGCTAATAGCTCCCGGTCATATGGCGAGTACTTTTGTTGTGAGGGACTCAGCTTTCTCGAAAAGAATGCGAGAGGTTCCCATACGTTATTTTTATATTGTTGCAACACTGCACCCATCGCCAGGTCGGAAGCATCTGTTACTAGAGCAAGATCCGCCTGACAGTCGGGGTGCGCTAGCAATGTTGCATTGGCCAGACTTTGCTTGCACTCATTGAAAGCTAATAGAGCTTCTCCTGTAATGACGACAGAATGCGACGTTGCCAGTAAGTAAAGCGTTTAAAGGGGCTTGTATGGCAGCTGATTTGGGTAATAATCTTCTATAAAAGTTGAGCATCCCTAAAAATCGCCTGAGTTGTCTGACTGTCGCAGGAAGTCTATTAGCCTGAACCTTAGAATCTAACGGCTTAATGCCAGATGCAGATATTCGATAACCTAAAAACGTTACCTCTGGTGCACCGAAGACGCATTTTGACGTGTTGACGAGGACGCCGTATTCCTTAATGCGGTTGAAAAGCTGATGAAGGTGGGTTTCGTGCTCGGCTTCGCTCCTTGAAAAGACTAAGTAATCATCAAGGAAACAGTAGCAAAAGTCGAGGCCTCTCGTCATTTCATCAACAAACCTTTGGAAAGTTTGACCAGCATTCCTTAGATCAAAGGTCACAAAGGAATGAAACGAAGTATGCAAATACGACATATATGCCAGGCACTCATAAAGGATATTTTACGCCTTGAATATCGAAGCAAAATAGACAGTTATAAAAAACAAATAAAGAATACGCAGAGGAATATTAAAAATACAGAAAATAAAGCTACCCAAACTGAACATGGACAAAGTGAAGGTGAAAACGGTAATGAAATACAAGAGGAAAAGGATGATGCCAAAAAATATATTCTTGAAATAGAGAAAAGTGGAGCTAACGGAAACAGTGCAGAACCTAATAATTTTTTTCGAGTCTCATAAGTTATACATATTACATCAAAATATTAATGGACTTATTAATAAATCTGAACAGCTGGTAGTACAACTCGACGAATTAGAACTTAGCAAAAATATTTTTATAGATGTACTTTGTTTTACGGAACATAATTTAATTGAACACGATTGTGAGCTGCTTAGGATATCAAATTTTCGCATTGCTTCTGCATATTTTCGTAATAATAGAAGGGGTGGGTCAGCCGTACGTACGAAATTGGGTTAAATTTAAAGAGTTAACGGATATCACACGCTTAAGCGTACCAGGTGTTATAGAATGTAGTGGAGTCGAACTAATAGATCAAAGCACAATAGTAATATGTATTTATAGACCACCAAAACTCGATAAATTTACCTTAGACACATTTTTTGACAGTTTATACAACATACTTAATAAAAATTGCTTCAAAAAAAAGGAAAATCATTATCTGTGGTGATATAAATATAGACGTGTTAAAAAATAATAAAATTACGCAAACCCTTAATGAATTAGTACATGGTTTTAATCTTAAATCAGCACTTACACAGCCAACGCGCTTAGTAAGTGGCACATGTATCGATAACTTTTGACCAATATTCGGAGCTATAGCTGTTCTGTTGAAGAACTGGCTCTATCAGACCATACAGGACAAATTTTCAGCTTTACTGTTAAAAAATTGAGTCGGATAGAATACTGGTTTATTTTAAGAAGAGACATTAGCGAAGAAAACTTGAGTAAATTTAAGGAATACCTAAGTAGTATTACATTTTCGGATGTTTATGAAACATCTGAACCAAATGAAGCATACAATAGATTTTTCGCAATGTTCTCACTTCTTTACTAGATATAGTAAGCAAAAAAGCGAAAGCGAAAGCAGAGATGCTTTCCTTACATTAAAATAAAAATACAGTCAATTAGAAAACCAAAGTGGATATCAAAAGGAATAAGACAATGTTGCAAAAGGAAACGAGAGTTACTATGGAAATATAGAAAAAAACCTAATAATAAAAATAAACAAAATTACAAAGTGTATGGAAAACGTTTAAAAAATATCATCAAACTAACACAAAAATCCCAAAATGATTATAAAATAAGAAATTCGCATAACAAATCTAAGACTACATGGGACATAATAAATGAAAACAGACTAAAACTCAATAATTACAAAATTGAACGTATTAAAAAAGGCAACGAAATAATAAGTGACCCCTTAGAGATTGCACAAGCTTTTAATGAACATTTTCTTAGTCGTAAAATTTTGTCAACAACTAATGAAAGAGCAAACGCTAACTGGAACAAGCCGAATTCAATTTTTATGAAACCATCATCGCCTACTCAAATAAATAATATCATAAAAACACTAAAAAATACAAATAGCACTGGGTTTGATGAAATTTGTACCAAAGCAGTAAAATATGTATCTGATATAATATCGCCAGTTTTGTGTCATATTACAAATCTATGTGTAGAGAATGGTGTATATCCAGATAATTTAAAAACTTCAATTGTGAAGCCACTCTTTAAAAAAAAAGATAGGGAAGACATGGACTGTTATAGACCAGTTACACTTATACCAATTTTCTCAAAAATAATAGAAAAGTATATTTGTAATAACTTAAACGATTATTTTGAAATGAATGAAATATTAACCGAAAAGCAAAAAGGCTTTAGAAAAAATAATTTAGCAATATACAATTTCTTGAAGGAAGTCATTACTAATGTAGATAAAAGAAAGCATGTATGCGTACTTTATATGGACCTCACTAAGGCATTTGACTATGTCGACCATCAAAAATTATTGAATAAGCTAAGCGTGTACGGGGTTAGAGGAAACAGCTTGTCACTTCTAAAATCATATCTAACGGGGAGGCAACAAATGACACAAATAGCGAGGTTAGTACGGCATGATAAAACAGAAATACCATATATATCGGAGTCAAAAACCGTAACCACTGGAGTACCGCAGGGAAGTATATTAGGTCCATTGTTGTTCATAACATATATTGTAACGGAACGTTACTACAGCATAAGGTAGTGGTGTTTTAATAAATAATAGGTGTGGGCGAGACGGTTCATGAGTGAGCAGGCACGCATATGACGCCGTGTAAGGGTCTGGGCTGCGCAAGCGGCACGGACAGAGGCTAACAGCTGTTTCCGCGGCCGGTCGACATAAATTGATTTAAGAAGATTTCAACGCGTGCTCAATATACATAATTACTAAAATTAACAGTTACGTAATAAATATATAGTGTGTATTGGATAAATCCCGCTCTAGGGTGAGTATTGAATAGCACATAAGTCTTATTTTATTGTAACTTAGCTGTAGAACATTCGCCATTGTTAATTGTTTGAGAAATAAAATAGAAATCGCTTAAATTACAGTTATCTATGCAAACTTTTTACTGACCACAAGGTTTTTGTTAAATAATTAGATTAGTAATGTTTTAATTTATTATCATAATAAAGTGCTTGCTTTCGTTATTAGTTCATTAATAATAATATGTAAACTTCGTTCTGCTTTGCCATGTCGACAATCTCGCCACTATGCACCAAGTAGGTACCTACGCAATCCTCGAGATGTCGATTTGTGCGATTGCTATGTTATGCTTGCGGGTTCCGTGTTCTGGAAAGAAGGAACGAAATAAAAAAAAAAAAGGAATGGACCGCCAATCGCTAGTTTATAATTCCAGGTCCTAAGTTACCGCTGACGTTGAACCTGCCTTGGTGCTTGCGGTTCTGAGGACGTCGCTCCGCATCGAACGATTCCTGTCTTCCTGGCGCTGGAAGATCACCGCATCCAGATCGCCGAGCGTGACTGAACGGGATCTCGCAGGAGAGTACCAACTATAGCAGAATCCGATAGAACCTACCACGACTTTCTTTTTTTTTTATCGTGTTACCCTACCATAATATAAATTTTATATTATAAATTCTTATTAAAATTAATTAAAATTAGAAATTTAACTGAGGCACTATCGTTTTGTTTTTTTTTTGTATTAAATTTTAAAATATCAAACGAAGGTGTCGCACTGGCGCCCAACGTGGTTTCTATCTGGTTTTTCTTTGGGTATAGTGGTTGTGGATTGTTTGTAAGTGTTTATGTGGACGTCCTTTTCTTTGTTTTTTTAAATTGTGTAATTGTGTAAATATAAATGATACATAAATTGCATCGCTTTGATTATATTTTACTTGTGCAACTTAATTAAGTTTTGTTTTATTTGTGAATTTTTATATCATAAGTTGAAATACTACATACATTATATATTATAGTTACATTTAAGTTATATTATTTTTATAAGAGGACGATTTTAGAACAGTGTTTTGTAACAGGACGAAGTATTTTCTCGATTTGTGTGCTATTTAAAATTCACCTAAAGTGCAATCAGTGTCAGTATGTCTTTTCCAATAAAATTTTTTTCACTTCAAAAAACAGAGTTAGAATACGAAGTTGCGATAAGAGGTGAAAGCCCAGGTACTACTGTGGCTGAACTTAGAAAACAAATCAATAAATTAAGTCAGTTGTTTCCTTCTCACGACATATTATGCTCTCACCTTGAACCATCTGAGGATATAGCGGCTGTTGTAAAGTTATTAAACAAAATCAAATCGAGTCTGGACTCTGGTCTTACTGACAAAAGTTCGTTATTACGTTTAGAAAATTTATTAAATCACATTTACCATAGGATCAACAGAATTGAACCTGATGACATAAAAGAGGAACATCTTACAAGTACCAAACTCTTCAGGATATGTTACGAACAATATTTAAAACTTTCAAATAAAATAGTCGATCCTCTTTTAGTTGATTTAGCCACCTCAACGATTGCGACTTCGTCTAAAAGTCAACAACCTATTAATATTGCTGTCACTTGTGACAAAAGTGTAACTTCCGAACTAGGCAGGTTGAAGTTCGATGGCAAGTCTTGCGTTAGATCTTTTATTGAACGTGCTAATGAATTTAGCGAAGCACGTAACATCCCCGACTCAAAATTCTTATCACTTGCAACAGAAATATTTACGGGTGACGCATTACATTGGTTTAGAAGTATTAAAGACCAAGTTTCGTCTTGGGATGATCTAGTTGTTTTGTTGAAACAAGATTTTGATAAAAGTGATTATGATTACCGTTTAGTTTCTGAGATTCGCTCTAGGACCCAAGGGGAAACGGAAAATATCACAATTTTTTTGTCTATCTTATCAGGTATGTTTGCACGGCTTTCTAACCCAATGCCGGAAGAGGACAAGCTTGAAATTGTGTTGCATAATATTCGTCCATGTTATGCTAGCACTTTAGCTTCCTCGATCCTAGATCAGGTTAAAACTATCTGTAAAAATTACGAAAATATTCAATCGCGATTTGCGCACTTCAGAGAACCAATTGCAGCTTTTGGTACTCTGGCACCAGAATTTGCTTATAAAGGCACTGAAATATCTGATAAATTTAAGTTAAGCAGTAATGACGTTAAAAGTAATGTAAAACAATCGAATACTAGCTTGAGAAACAACTCTAATGTCAATATAAATGAAAAATACGTACACAGCATCCAAAAAAACGATTCTGGTACAAGTCACAAATTACCTTATTGCCCAAGGTGCCGTAATAATACAAATTCCTTGAAGGATTGCACTAATGCGGATATTATGTGTTTTAAATGCGGTCACAAAGGAGTTAGGAAACCTGACTGCCCCACCTGTAATACCAGTTCTCAGGTTTCAAAAAACTAAAATCGCAGAATTGTGGCAAACCTAAACGAATAAATAACAACCGTACAAGCAAAGAGGAATGGAATAACTGGTTAGAAATGGTTCGTTTATTTTTTCTTGGGAACAAGGTTGCTTCAATTCTGCACGTTAAACCTAAAAATGATACTAGACCCTACGTTAATATAAAAGTCAATGATATTACAGCTTCAGGCCTTCTAGATTCAGGTTCAGCAGTAACCATACTAGGTAATTATGCTCACACCGCATTGGTCGATCGTGGTTTGAAGCATACAGCAGATAAGTTATCAATTGTGATGGCTGGTGGACAGAATTTCAAAACTGTTGGTTATCTAGATTTACCAGTGCAGTTTGAAGATCAATTTCACATTATTAAGGCCCATATAGTTCCCGAAGTTCAATCACCACTTATTTTAGGAGTTGATTTCTGGCGCGCTTTTAAACTATGTCCTAAATATTTGGGATCGTTTGGTTTATCAAGTGTTCCTCTAGCAAACATAAATACTGATACTTCTACTGTATTCATACATTCATACGAGAATTTAGATGAGTCTCAGAGGGCTCGTGCCAGTAATATTATTGATCAGTTTAAGGAAATTTCTTTTGAATACAAAGGCTTAGGACGCACGAATTTAATTACTCATCGCATAGATACAGGAAGTTCTCCTCCGGTTAGACAGCGTTACTATAGACTTTCTCCAGAAAAACAAAAAATTTTAGTCGAGCAGGTGGATGAAATGTTAAAACTTGATGTAGTTGAGCCTTGCGAAAGTGCGTGGCAATCTCCAGTATTACTAGTAACAAAGAAAAACGGTCAGCCTAGATTTTGCCTAGATAGCAGAAAACTCAACTCCATCACAAAACGTGATGCATATAATTTGCCATATATAAGCGAAATATTGGATAACTTACGTGACGCGCGTTACCTTAGTAGTATTGATTTATCTAAGGCCTTTTGGCAATTGCCGATTGCCCCCCAGGATAGAGATAAAACAGCATTCTACGTCCCAGGTCGCGGAACGTTCAGGTTCAAAACTACTCCGTTTGGGTTGACTAACGCACCATCTACGCAACAGCGTTTGGTTGATTTATTGTTTGGGAATATGGAAAACAAGGTATTCGCATATTTGGACGATATAGTTTTAGTTACTAGCTCGTTTGATGATCATGTGACACTTCTCTTGCAAGTACTTGATAAGTTACGAATGGCAAACTTAACTGTGAATCTAGAAAAATGTGAATTTTTTCGTAGTCAGCTTAAATATTTAGGCTACGTGGTTGATGCGAAAGGTTTACGAACTGATCCAGATAAAATCTCATCAATTTTAAACTATCCAACTCCTACGTGTCGTAAGGACCTTAAACGTTTCCTCGGCACGGCAACTTGGTATAGAAGATTTGTTCCAAAGTTTAGCACAATCGCTGGGCCGCTCAATAAGCTGACTTCTAGTAAAAAGTCAGCTCCCCCCTTTAAATGGACTGATGAAGCTGACGTCGCGTTTAGGATGCTAAAAGAATGTTTAGTATCTGCACCAGTTCTATCTTGCCCTAAGTATGACCTTCCTTTTGAAATCCACACTGACGCTAGCAACTATGGCGTAGGTGCTATGTTGACTCAAACTATTGAGGGTAAAGAACACCCAATAGCTTACATGAGCAGATCTCTATCCGGGGCAGAAAAGAATTATAGTATCACAGAGCGTGAGACATTGGCTGTTATCGTCGCACTAGAGCACTGGAGATGCTACATAGAAAACGGAAAAACGTTTACGGTGTACACAGATCATTCAGCATTAAAGTGGTTCCTAAATTTAAATAATCCAACAGGGCGCTTAGCGCGGTGGGGTGTACGGCTATCATCATTTAATTTTGTCGTAAAACACCGCCGGGGAGTTGATAATATTATACCAGATGCTTTATCGCGTGCTGTACCGGTGTCTACCATAGATACTTTGTTAGCAAACACGAACACTAGTGACGATTGGTATTTAAATATTTACGACGGCTGTAAAAAGGCGCCCAGTTCATATCCTAATTATATAATAAAGAATGATAAACTATACCGAATTATGCGAAAACCTTGTACGCTTACTAGAGAATTTGATTGGAAAGAAGTAGTTCCGAAAGAAACTCGAATGGTAGTTATGAAAGAGAATCATTCTGAACCAACAGCAGGTCACATGGGCATTTTTAAGACTTATAAGCGTATTGCACTCAGGTATTACTGGCCTAATATGCATAGCGATGTAACGAAGTTTGTTAGTTCTTGCTCTACGTGTCTCTCATACAAGCCACAAAATCATGCTACGCTAGGTGAAATGGGAAGGCCTAAACAATGCTCTAGGCCCTTTCAAATGATTTCCATTGATCTCATGGGACCACTTCCGGTGACTCGAAAACAAAATAGCTACATTCTGGTGGTTACTTGCTGCTTTTCAAAATTTTGCCAAATTTTTCCCATTAAGAAAGCTACTTCAAGCATTATTACGAAGATCCTCGAAGAACAAGTCTTTTTAATACATGGCGTACCTCAGACCATTTTTTTAGATAATGGTAGTCAATTTATAAGTGGTCCGACTAAATCCTTCTTTGATAGGTACAAAGTTCCAAACGTTTTCTTTACGCCCAAGTATACACCCCAAATAAACACGGTTGAGCGCTATAATAAAACTATCATAACATGTCTTTCCACATTCGTCGAGAACGATCACAGAACTTGGGATATCTTCATTCCAAAAGTACAATTTGCGGTCAACAACTCTGTGAATGAGGCTACTGGATATACTCCTTCATTTCTAGTGTACCGTAGGGAATTAGTCCTTTGCGGGTCCCACTACACGGATACGGATTTAGGTGACGAAATTTTGTTTCTTCCGCGCGAAGCCTATGCAGAAAACCTTGGGGCTCTAAGGTTAATATTTGATGATGTTCAAAAATCTTTATATCAAGCTCATGTTAAAAATACTAACCATTACAATTTACGGCGAAAAGCTTTCGAGTTTAATGTTGGAGACATCGTATTTAAGCGTGCTTACGTATTGAGCGATAAAGACAAGTACTTCAGCAAAAAATTGGCTCCAAAGTTTATTAAGTGTCGGGTAACGCAAAAGCTTTCACCTCTCGTATATGTTTTGGAAAATATGTCGGGAAAGAATCTAGGCACTTGGCACATTAAAGACTTAAAAATTGTAGGTCATAATAAATTGTAATTAGTAATTTATTTATAGTAATTTCTAAGTATTTTATTTTTATTTTACTCTGTATTTTTTTTCCTTTTTTTTTAAATAGTTTAGCCTTATTGTGTAAGTGTGTAGGGCGGGTACTATATTATTTGCGGATTTTACCTTTAGTCAGGTTAAATCCTTGCGTGGGCCGAGCGGGTAATGTAACGGAACGTTACTACAGCATAAGGTAGTGGTGTTTTAATTAATAATAGGTGTGGGCGAGACGGTTCATGAGTGAGCAGGCACGCATATGACGCCGTGTAAGGGTCTGGGCTGCGCAAGCGGCACGGACAGAGGCTAACAGCTGTTTCCGCGGCCGGTCGACATAAATTGATTTAAGAAGATTTCAACGCGTGCTCAATATACATAATTACTAAAATTAACAGTTACGTAATAAATATATAGTGTGTATTGGATAAATCCCGCTCTAGGGTGAGTATTGAATAGCACATAAGTCTTATTTTATTGTAACTTAGCTGTAGAACATTCGCCATTGTTAATTGTTTGAGAAATAAAATAGAAATCGCTTAAATTACAGTTATCTATGCAAACTTTTTACTGACCACAGGTTTTTGTTAAATAATTAGATTAGTAATGTTTTAATTTATTATCATAATAAAGTGCTTGCTTTCGTTATTAGTTCATTAATAATAATATGTAAACTTCGTTCTGCTTTGCCATGTCGACAATCTCGCCACTATGCACCAAGTAGGTACCTACGCAATCCTCGAGATGTCGATTTGTGCGATTGCTATGTTATGCTTGCGGGTTCCGTGTTCTGGAAAGAAGGAACGAAATAAAGAAAAAAAGGAATGGACCGCCAATCGCTAGTTTATAATTCCAGGTCCTAAGTTACCGCTGACGTTGAACCTGCCTTGGTGCTTGCGGTTCTGAGGACGTCGCTCCGCATCGAACGATTCCTGTCTTCCTGGCGCTGGAAGATCACCGCATCCAGATCGCCGAGCGTGACTGAACGGGATCTCGCAGGAGAGTACCAACTATAGCAGAATCCGATAGAACCTACCACGACTTTCTTTTTTTTTTATCGTGTTACCCTACCATAATATAAATTTTATATTATAAATTCTTATTAAAATTAATTAAAATTAGAAATTTAACTGAGGCACTATCGTTTTGTTTTTTTTTTGTATTAAATTTTAAAATATCAAACGAAGGTGTCGCACGATTTCCCTACGGTAACCAACCATGAGATGATTTTATTTGCCGACAGCACAGTGATATTTATAGGTGAAAATTTAAATTCTTTTGAAAGTGACATTAATAATACTATAGGCAATATTATAAACTGGTTGACATGTAACAATTTAATCATAAATCTTGACAAAACTAGCATAATGACATTTGTAAATAGACGCAATAAGATAGCATTGAACATTAATTATCTAAGTAAAAAAATATCTGAAATAACACAAACAAAATTTTTAGGCCTACATATTGATGATTGCCTAAATTGGAAAACCCATATTGAAAATTTGTGCATGAAGCTAAATAGATTTTCATTTGCATTGCACATGCTGTCTAAAGTAGTAAACCAGTCCGCAGTGTTAGTAGCTTTTAACGCATATGTCACATCAAATATTCGGTACGGGATCATATTTTGGGGAAATTCCACAGATAAGGATAGAGTCTTTAAATGTCAGAAAAAATGTATAAGATCTATATTTCATTTAAGCCCTACTGATTCCTGTAAACCATATTTTGATAAATTTAAAATACTTACTTTCCCGTGCCTATATATATATATGAAGTGCTAGTATTCATTAGAACAAATGATCAACTATTTAGTTACTCTGATAGTAAACGCAGAAAAAATAAAGTATGTTTCACGCAGCATACAACGGCACTTTTTGGTAATAGTATATTTAATATGGCTCCTCAGCTATATAATAAACTACCAGCATCATTAGCGGACCAAAACTTAAATATTAACTCTTTTAAAAATAAAATTAAGGAATTTTTAATGACGAAGAAATATTATTCAGTTAAAGAATATTTAACAGACATGAATGTATAGTCATTAGAATAAGTTAATTCAGATATTTCAAATTAACATTTTTAGTAAGCAAATTTTTATTTTTCACATTTTTATAATATTATGGTGGATAGACTTTTATGAATAATTTGGTGTATGTTTTTCATGGTAAACTTAGAGTAAGAATTGTAAAATATTATTTTTGCATGCCTACCCGGCAGATTGTTAGCACCTATGATTATAATGTAACACCAATGTACCCACTCAATCTATGCAATTAAATGACTTGATTTGATTTGATTTGGAAATTCATACAAGCCAAAGGGAGTAGTGATCGCGGTTTTCGGTATATCCTCCTTAAAAACGGGAATCTGATTATACGCCTTCATCAAGTCGATTGTGGAGAAGAGAGTACATCCAGAAATAGCGTGGGTGAAGTCATGGATGTGCTTAATAGGATAACGGTCAGGTATGGTCCGTGAATTAAGCATCCTATAATCACCACAAGGTCGCCAGCCGTTTTCCTTCTTGGGTGCAAGGTGTAAGGGAGAAGACCAGGGACTATCAGAGGGACGCGCTGTACCATTGCTAAGAATGAGCTCGAACTCCTGCTTGGCGATTTTAAGTTTATCCGGTGCCAGTCTGCGAGGGGTACATGAAATAGGAAGGCCGGGTGTGGTCCTAATGTGGTGTACCGTATTGTGCTTTGGAGACGCAGGCGTACCTGCGAGACGTGTGATTTCCGGACACTTACTCAAAATAGCGTGAAAGCGCGTGTCGCCTGTTGGAACCTTAACAGAAAACACATTATTATTAGCAATACAAGCATTTGCTGACAAGGTTGTAGTATTGTCTAGTAAGCGTTGATGTCAGCAATCTACTATTAAATTATAAAAGCTAAGAAAATCAACGCCTATAATTGGCTTGGTTACATTAGCTACAATAAATCTCCATGGAAAATTGCGCCGTAAGCCTAGGTTTAAGTTAAGCTCAATAAAACCGTATGTGTCTATAATAGACCCGTTGGCCGCGGTGAGCTCGAAGATACTCTTGGCTCGACGTTCACGAAGTGCAGAGAGAGGGTATACACAAAGATCACTGCCGATGTCCACCAGAAACTGGACATTCATGCTGCGGTCGGTGATGAAGAGGCGACCCTTATAAGATGGACAGTCGTTTGTCGCCACTACTGACTGCCGGCGGCGTTTCCCGCCTTGTTGTAGTCGCATGGTTTCAGGCACTTATGAGCCTGTGCTCTGAACTTGCCATGGTACCAGCACACAGGGAACTTGCGATAACTGGATTCTGACCGGTTCCGGTGTCGCGATGATGAGCGTCGACGGTCACGTGGTCTCGAGCGGTCCATAGAATAGCAAGAAGATTTAGTGTGCTCTTCCAGCTTAAGAGTCAGGTGCTGAACCATCTTCTTTAACTCTGCAATCTCATCTGACTGGTCCGATATGCCCTGCTTGAGGAAGCAGCGGCAATTTTACATGGTGACGTGAGCTCATGGATACGGTCTGCCAGGTCTGCCAGCTGCTCCAGAGATTGGGTTTGTTGGGATGCCAGTACCGTTTGGATATTATGCGGGAGTCGGTTGGACCAAATGGATTTGAGAAAGTCATGAGGTACAGAAGGGCCAGCCAAGTCTTGCAAATGTCGCAGAAATTGTGAAGGTTTTCTATCACCGAGCTCCTCGTGCGTCAACAATTGGTTAACCTTTTTCTCATGCGATGCGGATAAGCGATTAATAAGCTCTGTCTTTAGCTTGTCGTACCTATTGTTAGGTGAGGGTTAATGATTACATCCTTCACATGTTTTGCAAACTGCACGTCTAAATTATTTGTCACATTGTAAAATTTTGTGACGTCATCAGTAATATAGTGGCTTTGAAACTGACCTACTAGAAGTGCAAACCATAATCCTGGATCCTCCGGTGAAAACGGGGGAACTTTAATTTTTAAAATCTGCATTCCTTTATTTTCACGCTCAGTGGAAACGCGCACTCGTCGAGTTCGTCGTGTTGTCACGTTGGCGTTATTACGCGAACCAACATCTGTTACAGATTCACTGCTATCACTCATAGTGGTACCTGGATTATCAGTAGTGATATGGTGGTATTGATGACGATTGTATAAAACTAATTCAATTCTTACACTATGACAGTTTAATATACTTTAACAATTCACACACACATTAAGTACACTGATACACATGAAGTTGCACCATTACAATATAGAAGGAAGGAGAAAACACAGTGATTAGAGGTACAGATATTACGACACGACAGTTGCAAAGTAGGTAAATCTTATAGACAAGCGACACGGGCTTCGCTGCGAATGATCAAGACACGACTGCTGTACTGGCGCGGGCGCGGGTCGTTGAACGATATTCGTTCTGCGCAGGCGCAATATTCACCGGTTACAAGCGGTGGATTTCCACTGCACAATACTGAATATTTTATGTGGAATTATTGTTACTATTAATCTGTCTGTTTGTGTATAAGTGTGTTTTAATTAATATAGTTAAGTGTGAATATTAATATTGTTGTTGTTGTTGTAGTGTAATAAAATATATATCATAGATAATAATAACTAGTAATAATAAATAGTAAATAGATAGTAATAAGTTATGTGTTGTGTAGGTGTAGTGTACGTGTTAGTGTATGTATCGGCCACACATTTTTTTTGGGCAACAAATGCTTGATGTACTCCTGTACCATTTCCCCCGATGAAAAGACCGTATCTGAGTATTGAAGCGACATATCCATGGTACGCCATTAACGATAACTTATTAAAAGCAATTCTCCTGATTCTTCTAAGGACATACACAAATCTATAAATTTTAGAGCATACTTTATCAATGTGTTCAGAGAAATTAAGGTCCTTATCTAAGATAACACCTAAAAATATAGTACTGTCAACTTTTTCAATATTTATTCCATTATAATTAATATTTAGATCAGTTTGTCTACGTCCTTTTACACAAGATTGCATATACTTTGTTTTCAATAAATTCACAACTAATTCATAATTATCAAGACACTTAATAATATTTTTCAAAGTACAGTTAATGTTCGATTGATATTCATTGTAATTATCAGTATTAGAGGACATGAGAATCAATATATCATCAGCAAACATAAAAAAGGGTGTTGAGTTATTTTTTCGTTTACCACGTTTATTTGCGTACATTGCCTGCGTCCAATTAAATATGATTTAAACCAAGATAAAGCAGGGCCTGGCCATGGCATTAGAGCCATACCTTTTCATTTTTCCTAATAAAATATCGTGACTTACGAAATCGAACGCTTTGGACATGTCAAGATATAGAACAGTTGCCTGTTTTTTGCAATCAAGATTCTCAGTAATTGACTTCAATAGGTTAAAAATGCCAAGGGAAGTGGACTTACCCTTTTAAAATACATTTTGATTTGGTGAAATAATATTAAATTTTAGACAATAATTCATTAGTCTTAAGTACATACATTTCTCGGAAATCTTAGCAAAGATAGAGATAAGAGTTATTGGGTGGTAATTAGATATATTTGATTTATTTCCCTTTTTAAAAAGTGCTATTGTACGTGACTCTTTCAACACATCCGGGTAAGTACCTGTTTCGAAGGACAAATTAACCAGATAAGTCAAAACACTTCGGATCACAGTTCCAGACTTTTTTAATATCTTTGTACAAAGGAGGATGGCGAGAATGGACCCACATAATATAAAAATTAAGAAAGCATGATCAAATTGAGTTTATAAGATGTTTATACAAAAATTACTGAGGCGCTAAGATATGGGAGTCAAAAGATATAAATTATTATAATTTATTAAAAATAGGTTATCTTGCACTATTGGAACGTTTTGCGCAATTCATTATTGACATCTACATTTTTTTGACATGACAGTATTTTTTTATGAATGTTCCGACACCATCAAACTATATATACCTTCTCAAATCGGTGTTATTCAGTAGTAATTCACAATAATTGTGAATTACAATAAGACTTAATAAGATGATTGTCGTTTTTGATATTAAAATCAGTAGGTATCATAAATATATCTATAAGATTCGATACCTGTTTGAAAAAGTAATGAATTGTGAATCCTCAATTATAAGCTGCTGGTTAACCTTCCACATAAATATTTTATTATCTTTAAGCAGACAGTAATTAGGCATAGACATAAGATACAAATTATAGATTGGACAATAGATATTGATTAATAATTTTAGGTTAATTTTTACTTTTAGGTAAGTATATCTTTTTAGACTTCCTTACGATTTGCTTTTTTCTTAGTTTTGTTACGTTCTACAATACATGCCCAATGGGTCCCAAAATACATGCATTCTCGAGAGAACTTTGTCATTTGTCTAAAAATTATGGGCTATGGTTTTCATAGTTTCTGAGAGCGTACATGAACATGACATTATTACATTGACAGATGACGGCTACAGTCCGTTCACAGTTATTTTACCTCTGACATAAGTCATTATATGTTTTCTTTATGTTGGTATTCCTGTCGAGTCGTTCTGTGAAGTTCCTAGCGTTTTTCATTCATATTTGTGATATTTCATCTGTTAGCATGCCGAAAAGAATTCAAAGTAGCGGAAGAAATATTATACTATCGGTGCGTGATTTCTGTGAAAGAGAAAAAGAAAATAATGCTCCTTTAATTCCATTTGGAAATGTCCGTCAATGAGTTGCTGCCATGACGGGTATGTAAATTAGGGTTACCCATCTTTAGTATTTTTCCTAATTTTAGTGGAAACTTGATGTCCTAGCGTTACCGCCATCAGTGCATAATTTCTGTCGCGTCAACTTTGATTTCTCTTACCATAAATGTTAGACTGCTTGTTGTTGTTCTTGCGAGTACAGTAACTATCTTGTGATGTTTTTTGTATGTTTTATTTTTATAGTAATATAATCAATCATTTGCTTCAATTTGATATAGAAGTTCTATGTCCTTTATATTAGTCTTTTTAATATATTATATGATATCATAATTTAATAGAGTAATCATTGAAAATTTATTGAATTAGGCGTTACTTTGCGGAAATCCATAACTATACAAATGATTTAAGTTTTCTTAAGTGTTAATTCCGCCAATATTTTATATATATATATATATAGATTTTGGCGAGACAACACGTCCTGAGGATGCCTCGTGTAGAGGCTAAACACGTGTTGAATTGTTTTAAAGGCAAATATTGGCGGAATTAACACTAAAGAAAACTTAAATCATTTGTATAGAGTAATCATTGTCAATTAGTATTATAATTTAATTTGAATAAATAAATAATATAAATGCCAACTGACCTCTATTTTTTTTAGTTAGAACTACAATTTTCGTTTGGCATTTGATACGATTAGGTAAAAATATAAATAGGAACATTATTGGTAAGAAATAACTGTCTACATATTATATACACATATATTTTTAATTTAAAATGAAATAGGCTTTCTAAAATAAAACTTTTTTCCTGTTTCAAGAATATCTGAAAAAACGATAAGCACCATAACTAAAGAAGGCGAAGTTGCTTTATTCACTTTTCAAAAATTTTCTACGACCAGAAAAAAACGCATCCAAGAAAAATAAATATTTTGGATGATTTTGATCTGTGCGCAGTTCGAAATAAAATACTTGAAATGTATACCGCCAGAAAGGAGGTACCGACTTTGGGGAAACTCTAAACGCAGAGTTAAAAATTGATATAAATTTTCGTGGAGGTCGTACTACATTATGGAAAATTATACGTACCTACGAAAAAAATTCTGTGCGAAACTCTATTTCACTATTTCTTGTGAGAAAGTGAAATATAGTGAAAAACGTTTGATAGCAACGCAAATAGATTACTTTATTTCCGATTAAGATAATTATCCGGATGAATATATTGTGGTTATTATTGTGTAACTAACTAATACAATAACAAATGACAGCTTACAATTAATACACTAAACGTGCTTTTTTAAGATACAAAGTAGCAACTCATAAATGGGTTGGTAATTCTTTGGTATTAGTTAAATACTTTTGATAAGCTTGCACATATTTTTCCCGTCTCACATAATCTCCCGATCACTTAATTGTTTTTTATTTTAAAATAATATTATTAGATAGGCATATTCTTAAAGATATATAAAGGTATAGTCTTATTAATGTATGTTTATGTATTAGGATGTTTGTTTCCGAGTCATGGATGTTTAAGTAAGTATATTGTATTAAATATATCATTGTCTTGTAACCCATAACACAGGCTATATATGCTTAACTTGGGGCAAGATATTTTTTTTTTAATAAATTTACATTTTTTAGGAAGTTAGGAAAAACAGACTTTAATAATAAATATATCACACTGATGTAATTATTATTGAAAATTAACCTGTGAATAACAAAAATTAAAATTTGGTTAGCAAATTTCTGTAATGACTCCAAATATTTATTTAAATGCTTTCAACCGTCCCGATAAAAAAGATCTTATTACAAACTTTACGTTCAAATCATTATATTGTAAGAAAAAAATATATCATCAATACCGTAAAATTAAAATTGTCGTTTGAGGGAGTCATAGAAGCTAAATATGGCAATATAACGCTCAGGTTAGCTAACCTAAAAGGCTAGAGGTAAAATAACTGTGAACGCACTGTATATGTTTGTAAAAAAGGGAGATGTTAACCTTTTCGCTTTCAAACTTAGCCGGATTATACTTCGTGGCCAATCGTGATACTGTAATTTCTAATATTTCAAACATAAGTCAATTAAAAAAAAAACATTTAAGTCAAATGACTGCACGTTTCATAATAAACTAAATTTCAATTTTTACTTTTATGCAGTCCTGTCTCTTTTCACGTAGTATTTACATTTTACATCCTCTTTGTAATTTGTATTTTGTTTATTACCTATTTTGTAAATAATTGGTATTCTGTTTTATAGTAAGCATTCACTATGGATTAATGGAAAAGAATCGAAAGAAAATAAAAATCGACTAATCAGTATTCAAAATTAATCGATTTGAGAAAATCGATTTTAATAACAATAAATAATAGATTACTGCGAAAAAATCGTTTTTTTTTAATTATTTAAAAATACATGCTTTTCATATTCCAATAATAATCCTAAGAGATTCATAATATTAACAATTAATCAGATTAAAAATCAAATAAAATTATATAAAAATAACCAATTCAAACCTAAACTTATAGGCAATGTTCCCTTAAAATTTCAAGGTAAGGAATTAGGAAATCAAATAGCATTATTGATACAAATTTTAGTACTATTAAACGTTTTACTTATTATAATAAAAAAGGAAATGATGAGCATCCCAACAAAATGACAAACTTATTGTCTCAAAACCTAAAATATAAATAAAAAAAGAGTATGGAAAAATAAATCAAATTTTAACAAATAGTTAAGATCAAAGATAGTATTAACACTCAGCATTTAAGGTTAGTATAAACAAGTATAGAAATATAAATATTTTTTATTTATACATAAAATTTGTTAATATACCAGAAATAAAACAAAACAAAAAAATTTTTTTAGATAATAATGTAATATTTTTTAATTAACGATGTAAATAAATTATACATACCGACAATTAACCTCAAATCTATAAATGCACTCAATACAGTTTATTCAAATCAGTTTTATCACTAATATTCAATATATATAGATATCCTAATAAATTATTAGTAAATACTATCACCGTCGTATTTGAAATTGATTTAATAAAAACACCAAAATAATATTTATTTATTCACACTGTTTAATTGTACTGTTACGAAACACGTGTTCTAAATATAAAAATGCTAGAATATACAACTTGAATATAGTTATCAATTTTCATCCCACCTAGAACTAACTTCACGATGTAGAATTCAGGTGTCAGTGTGCGCGCGCATCGTAAAAATTCACTCTCATCATTTTTATCCATCGCGCCAAAAGAAGTATAACTTCAAAAAATTGCCATAAATGTCCAATGCTATTTTAAATTTGACTAGTTTTAAAATAAAATACTTAAAATGAGAATTAAAAAAACTTAACGACTACTCTATAGTCTCAAAAACTAAACTTAAATACAAATCTAATTAATATAATCAATGTAATATAACAAATGTAATTTATATAATCGATTTACTATGAATCGATTATAATAAAATAATAATCGATTTAAATAAATATTCAATTATTTTTTAACATCCCTATCTGTTGTTGAATTCTAATTTCTAACGTTAATCTCGTTAGAGTAAAACCCAAAGAATAGTAAAATCTGCAAAAGTGTTCTGTGATTATTCTTCCTTGGGTTGAGTGTTGATAATTGTTGTTCCGTATTGTATTTCGTGATAAATTGGCCACCCCGTTTACCGTAAAAATTATTGAGTATGTTCGTGTGACCAAGTAGACCGTAGTTATTTTGCAATTTACTGGTACCTATTTAAAAATTTAAATGATATGGGGCGTAATTGGATATCAAAGGATTTTTACTCACCATAGATTGGTTTCCAAAAAAATATTTAGATTTGTATTAAAGATGCCTTTTTATGCTGTAGCAAAGGGTCGAATATCGGGGATATTTATGAATTGGGGTGATTGTGAAGCTCAAGTGAAGGGATATTCTGGAGCGCGGTTTAAAAAATTCAACACCACTCTCGAAGCACAAGAATTCATTTCGGCATTTAGTGACAGTGGAGTATTAACACAATCTAAACAAAAACCGAATAGTGCCAGCTTAACCAGTTTATCAAGGGAAGACCTTAAACGACCTTGTTCAACATCTACACAAAACACAAACGAAATTGCAGTTCCAAAGAAGAAAGTTAAGTCTAAACAGAATTCATCCTCAAGTGATGATGAAATATTTGATCTGGCCACTATTATTGAAAACAAATTGAATGATATTGAAAAACGGCTAAAAGAGCCTATTAAAGGTGTTGATAAAGTAAAAACAATCCAAAAGGCTCCTAGAAGAACAGTATTAATAGAACCTTTAGGGCAGGGAAAGCCTGTCGGTGGAGAGAATGATTTTGAGACTGATAGTGATGGTTTTGTTCAAGTTTATACTGATGGAGCATGTTCTTCGAATGGATGTGAAGGAGCTCGTGCAGGGCTGGGAGTGTATTGGGGTAATGGACACAGGTTGAATGTCAGTGAGCCAGTATCCGGCCGAGCTACAAACAATTGTGGTGAGATACAGGCTGCAACTAAAGCTATCAGACAAGCCTTGGATAATGGAGTCCAGAAATTAACAATTAACACTGATTCACAATTTCTTATTTCCTCAGTGACTAAATGGATGCCAGGTATTATTGTTGGTTATATTTAATATATTAGAATAGTAGAACAATAGTTTCTGTCAAGCTAATACAAAATGTAAGGTAACAATTTTTGTTAGAATTTTTTTAACACTAAATAACCTATAGATATATAATAAACTTACTATTTGAGTAGGTTATGAGTAGAGATGAATCAATTAGTTGACGAAGAATACTAATCAGTGATATAAATTACAGTTAAATATTAGTTGGCTCATATGTATCTATGAAGAAATCTACCCAACATGTGTAACAAGTCACAGGAGACATGATTCTAACATGTTATTTCCTTTATTTCATGGTCCTACATATTTTGATAATTATTTGTTGAGCAAGCTACTCACCAAATGAAAAGACCACTTTTATTGTCTTGAAGCAGCTTGTATAAACAAAGCAATAGGAACATTTCCAAGCACCCAAACACTGTCACATCATCAGAACAACTGTTCATTGTCAATACATTTATGATGAATTGAATATATTTTGTTCACAAAAATTTGCTTTTTGCTCTAAATAGTGATTTTTATTATTATAACACTAGAAATAAGGAATTGATTGTAAATAATTCTAGTAGGCTTCATTAGATATATAATAGCCCTAAGGTATAATTTATACACTTTTATAATAAATTCCCATCCACTGTTCAGGTGTTATCATGAATAAATTTAATTCTTTTATTAAAAAAATATTTTTGATTAAAAAGAGCACAAAAAAGAATACAGCTGGGAGAATTTATTGCGCCACTTCTTCTCTCTCAGAGTGCTATTTGTTTCCAAAGAGGTGGTTGTGTAAGAAATGAGATCAAAAAGAATTCTACATGAATCAATTTTGAGAAGATTAATTAATTTTATGCCTTTGCCAACATCAGTAACATATAGTTTTCACATCTCTTGTTATAAGAACAGGAGCATACATAAACAATTGATTAAAATTTTTTTAATTTGATGATTATCGGTGAAAAATTGTATTCTCTGTCATTCTCTCAGTTCATTAGTTTCTACATTTAAACTTAATATGAATGGCAAATTGACACAGTTGGCTTAGCAGTACAGTCATATTTTATCTGGCTTAAGATGCTTAGTCTTTCCTAACAATTAATATTATTTATTCCAAACAGGTTGGAAAAGAAAAGGATGGAAACTTAAGTCAGGGGAGCCTGTGAAGAATGAGATAGATTTTAAAGAACTAGACAGTATTCAAAATAAACTAGAAATTAAGTGGAATTATGTGAAAGCCCACCAAGGAGTACATGGCAATGAAATAGCTGATCAACTAGCCAAAGCAGGTGCTGCCAAGTATATAAATAAGGTTTAACTTATATTTAGAAATATTTTCATCAGTTATAAAGTGACTCTTGAAAGAGGACACAATTTAAATGTGAACTTTGGACTTTTTTGATTAAAATAAAAATTAAGTAAGTACAGTAAATAATTGAAGTCATTATACTATACGAGGTGTGTTAAAAAATAATGAGAATTTTTGTTTTATGAAAAAAATCTTTATTTATTCATCAATATCTATTTTGTCCCCTTCAAAGTAATATAATATCCCCCTCGGATATAATACATTTGTGCCAACGCTTTTTCCAATCCTCGAAACACTTTTGAAAGTCAATCTTCGTTATAGCTATTAGCTCTTTCAATGTCATCTATGCTTGTAAAACGACGGCCTTTTAATGTTCTCTTAATTTTGGATATAGAAAAAAGTCACATGGAGCCATATCTGGCGAATATGGAGGCATCGTTACAGTTTTGTTTTTGGCCAAAAATTCACAAACGAGCAATGAAGTGTGAGCAGGTGCATTATGGTGGTGCAAAAGCCATGAATTGAATTGCCACAAATCCGGGCGTTTTTTTTCGGATTGCTTCACGCAAACGGCGTTCAACTTGTGGGTAGTACTCCTTATTGATTGTTTGAGCTTGTGGCAAGAATTCATGATGCACTATGCCATTAAGATCGAAGAACACAGTGAGCATAACCTTCACAGTCGACCGAACTTGTCGAGTCTTTCGGTCTTGGCGATCCAGAATGCCTCCACTGGGATGATTGAGCCTTAGTTTCGACATCATATCCGTGAACCCATGTTTCATTACCTGTTATAACACGTTTTAGTAGTTCTGCATCGTTATTAACTTCATTTAGCGACTCCTGAGCAACTTCCATTCGCCGCTGTTTTTGTTCGAAATTTAACAATTTTGGAACGAATTTTGCTGACACACGTTTCATACCCAAAACTTCCGAAAAAATTTCATGGCATGAGCCAACTGATATGCCAACATCATCAGCGACTTCTCTGATTGTGATTCGGCGATCGTTCATAACCATTTCTTTCACTTTTTTCACGTTTTCATCGGTTGTTGATGTGCTTGGGCGTCCGGGTCGTTTGTCATCTTCAACGTTTTCGCGGCCATCTTGGAAACGCTTATACCACTCGTAAATCCTTGCTTTAATCATAGCAGACTCACCATATACCTTTGTTAACATTTTACAAACTTCACTACACTTATATCATTTTTTACGCAAAATTGAATACAAATTCTTTGATCCATTTTTTTTCACAAACGAAAATCGCCGAGCTCGAAAAACACGTCTAACGTTAGCGGCTGCCATTCAAAAAGTAAGCAATGAATATTGCTGAAAATTTTATCGTACTTCAGGGGCATGTGTACCTACATAATAAAAATTTAATTTAATTTTTTATACAGGCGGACTCACCAAACCCGCGAAATTTAAAAATTCTCGTTACTTTTTGAACACACCTCGTATTAAAAGACTTCGTACCTATTTGTTTAAGGTATAGATATATATTATAGAGAGTATTCTCTATTAACTTCTGTATTCTGAAGCAGCTCTACCTTATGCAATATGTCTTCTTCTTATAATGTTTTTATAATGTAGAAAAGACTGTCTTTATATGAGATTAGTAACCACATATTTATTATGTGTTATGTAACTCATTCTAATTGTCAATTAGAATGTGTCCTCACAGAATCTGTATAATATGTACTTTATAAATATTGCAAGACAGTTTGTTACTATATTTTTGATTTGAATAAAAGTAAATATTTTGTGATCAATCACTACTGGTGTCATGTAAAGTGATTATAAAGTAAATTTAAATAAAGTCTTTTTAACTGTATGATTTCTTGTTTTTGTGCTGGTTTGGTATCAAAGATTTATAACCACTCACACATTTATCCTTGACAGCTGGCCTGTGAGTCAGTTCAAAGTTCAGGTGAACATAAGCTCTGATAACACATGTCAGCTGTTGGCAATCTATAAACTTATTTTCGAGCGAATTATTCCTAAAAAATTGGATTGAAAAATCCAAGAGAGTAGTGTTTTCTCAATTGTTACTACGTCAAACATTACCAACTTTCGAGAAAAGGAAGACCAAAGTTATGACACCAATGTTCTATTGAGTTAGGTATTTGGTTCAAAGTTTATCAATACTTATAGTTATACTGTCTTATTAATTAACGCAATTAAAAGTAACTCCAAGTTTAAAATTACTTCTCCCTGTCATGTATTTCCACAGAACAGGTAAAAGATCTTAAAATGCCCATCACGCGTAATTTAAATGGGAACATCTGTCGCCATTCGATGTTATACTACACGCCCCAGACACGCCCTAGTCAAATAAACACAAGCACACATACGTTACCACTAACACAGCCCTATAATTGATCAACACAGATAATTGGCATACATACGACTACTTTTGACATCTCACGCCTGTGAAGTTACATTTTTTTTTAATTAAACTGTCAAACCGATAATATACTTCATGGATGGGTACATATTGTGTATAGTGATGTGCCATGCATAAAGAACAACCCGACGTTCAAAAATCGGTGATGACATTTAAATCGAATATATTCAAATCATGTAAATAATAACTGTTACGCATGGGCTATTTATTCACAACATATACCTTTTCAATAGTACTGATTGCGGGTTGACTCCAAGATTGTGACGATACTGCATCCAGTCTAACTTTTGTCAGTCAGTCATTTTGTAACAAATTTGAATTCTGACTCCACGCCGTTAGTGCTTTGTATACGTTTTATTTTTTAAATCGCTGAAGGACTTGGCAATACGGAGCTTAGATTGCCAATATCATTGATAATACAAAGCCATGTCCGAATATTATCTCTGTCTGTCTATAATTAATTTGAGGGGGGAAAATTAATAAATATTATTATAAAAAAGAAATTTTAAAATAAAATACTGAAGGGGGGGGGGTTAAGTATTTTTATGGATTTTTTTTTTAATTTTATAGGAAATTAGTATTGTAAAAGAATTTTGAAAAATAATTAAAGTAAATTTAATAAAAAGTAATTTTAATTTTTTGTATCTTGGGTATCAGAGTTTATTAAAAATAAATTATATTAATAATAATCTCGAATTTAAGAGAGTTAATTGATTATTTAAATTAGTGTTTTAAAATTATTTAAAATAATTCATTAGAAATGAAATGTTAATCGTTTTTAAATATATCTAGTTTTTTTAGAAAAAAAAAATAATTTTAAATATTATTAATTTTAATTTTTATTAATAAACAAAAAAATATATTTTAAGGGATATATTAAAATTAAATTTTTATAATTGGGTTTATTTTAAAAAATAAAATTTTTAAAATTTATATTTTTTATAAATTATAATTTTTTATAAATAATTTTATTAAAATTAAAATTTAAAATTTATATTTAAATATTTATAAAAAAATAATTTTTAATAAAAAGAAATTAGGTATAATGATAAAATTAGTACAAAATTTTATAAATGAGAAAATAAAAATTTATATAATTTAAATAAAGGAATTCGGCAAAAAAAATATTCACCTGTTTAACAAAAACATGTCTTTTTGGAAATAATTTAATGTCTAATCTGCCCACTGAAATAAATTTAAAGGGCTGCAGTATATTGACTGTACAAAGGTAGCATAATCATTAGTCTTTTAATTGAAGACTTGTATAAATGATTGGATGAAATATAATCTGTCTCTATTTAAAAAATGAAATTTAATTTTTTAGTTAAAAAGCTAAATTAAAATTAAAAGACGAGAAGACCATATAGAGTTAAATATTTTAAAAATTATTATTAAAATAAAGAAAAATTAACACTAAATTTTTTTTAAATATTTTATTGGGGTGATAGAAAAATAAAAAAACTTTTTTAAAATAATAAACATAAATAAATATTTATGGTCCATAATTTATGATTATAAGAAAAAATTACCTTAGGGATAACAGCGTAATTTTTTTTTAGTTCAAATAAAAAAAAAAGTTTGCGACCTCGATGTTGGATTAAGATAAAATTTAAATGCAAAAGTTTAAAATTTTGATCTGTTCGATCATTAAAATCTTACATGATCTGAGTTCAAACCGGTGTGAGCCAGGTTGGTTTCTATCTTTAGTAAAATAAAATATTTTAGTACGAAAGGATCAAATATTTAAAATAATTTTATATAATATGAATATTACTAATAATATATTTACTATTTTGGCAGAAAAATGTAATGGTTTTAGAAGTCATAAATATATAGTAAATTATATAGATAGTAAATGTTAATAATAGATTTAATTAATATTATTATTGGAATAATTATTTTATTTATTGGGGTTTTAATTGGTGTAGCTTTTTTAACTTTATTAGAACAAAAAAATTTAGGTTATATTCAAATTCGAAAAGGTCTTAATAAATTAGGTTTTTTAGGAATTATACAGCCTTTTTCAGATGGTATTAAGTTATTTAGAAAAGAGCAAGTTTATTTAAATTTTTCAAATTATTATTATTATTTTTTTTCTCCTATTTTTAGATTTTTTATTTCTTTAATAATTTGGATATTAATTCCTTTTTATTTTAATATAATTATGTTTAATTTAGGGGTATTATTTTTTTTAAGTTGCACAAGAATTAGAGTATATTTGTTACTGCTTGCTGGTTGATCATCAAATTCAAATTATTCTATTTTAGGGGGTTTACGAGCTTTAGCTCAAACAATTTCTTATGAGGTAAGTTTAGCTTTAATTATAATATCTTCTTTATTATTAATTATAGATTTTAATTTAATAAAATTAGAATTATACCAACAAAATATTTGATTTATATTTTTAATATTTCCTTTAAGAATAATTATATTTTCTTCTATAATAGCAGAAACTAATCGAACACCTTTTGATTTTGCTGAGGGGGAAAGAGAATTAGTTTCAGGGTTTAATATTGAGTATACTCAATATTAAACCCTTCTATAGAAGAGGGAGATTTGCATTAATTTTTTTAGCTGAGTATTCTAGAATTTTATTTATAAGAATAATATTTGTTTTATTATATTTAGGGGGTTTTAGTTTGAATTTAATATTTTATTTAAAATTAGTTTTTATATTTATTTGAGTTCGGGGTACTTTACCTCGTTATCGTTATGATAAATTAATATATTTATGTTGAAAGATGTATTTACCAATTTCTTTAAATTTAATATTATTATATTTAGGTTTAAAAATTATTTTAATTTAGTATAAATTAATAAAATATTTAAATTATTTCTTAAGTTTTCAAAACAAATGCTTTATCAAGCTCATTAATTAATTAAAAATTAAATTATCTCATAATTTACTAATAATAGGGTTAATAATATAATAAGAGAAATATATAATAGTTAAAATTTGTCCAGTAATAATAAAAGGAATTTCTACTGGTCGGGCTCCAATTCAGGTTAGAAGAATAATAATTGAAATTAATAATCAAAAAAGAATTTGATTAATTGGATAAAATTGAATACTTTGAATATTTTTATTAAATGAAAATGGTAAAATAATTAAAATAAGAATTGATATAATTAAGGCAATTACTCCTCCTAATTTATTGGGGATGGATCGTAAAATGGCATAAGCAAATAAAAAATATCATTCAGGTTGAATATGAAGAAAGGATTAGCAGGGATAAAATTATCTGGGTCACCTAATAAGTAAGGATTAGTAAGTGTTAATAAAGTTAAAATAAAAATTAAAATAATAAATTCAATTAAATCTTTAAAAATAAAGAATGGATGGAATGGAATTTTATCTAAGTTTCTATTAATTCCTAAAGGATTATTAGACCCTGTTTGATGAAGAAATAATAAATGAATTATTGTTATTATTAATATAATAAATGGGAGTAAGAAATGAAATGAATAAAAACGAGTTAAAGTTAATAATATATTGATAAGAATAATCCTGTAATAATTTGGCTAATTAAGCATAATCCTAATAAAGATCAAAAATTTCATAATGAGGAAATATTTGATGGTCTTGGTAAATCAATTAATGCTCCATTTAAAATTTTAATTAAAGGATGAGTTTTTCGTAAAGGTTTAAAATTATTTATCATTAGTTAAATGATCGTAAAGGGCCAAAAAAATATTTTTTTATATAATTAATATTATAGTTAAAAAATATGTTTGATTATTATATAATTTAGTTAAATTTAAGTTATTTTCTTCAATTATTAAGAATATATTTAATAAATTATTTATTTCATAATTAATAAATAAATTTGATGAGTAATAAGATTTATAAAAAAACAATTAAAAATTAAAAAATTAACTAAAATAAATAGAAATATTTTAAAATTTAAAGAAAAATTGATTAATTCATTTGATGCAATTCTTGAAATATAAATAAATAAAACTAAGAGTCCTCCTAAGAAAATTAAAAATTGAATATAAGAAAATCAATAAGTTCTAATGATTATTCCTGAAATTAAACATAATAGTAAAGTTTGAGTTAAGATTATAATTCCTATGGATAAAGGATGTTTAATAAAAATTATTATACTTGAGAGAGAATATCAAAGAATAGTTTAATAAAAATAATAATTTTGGAGATTATTGATAACGTATAAATCTTTTCTTTGAAGTTTTTAAATAAAATATTATTTTTGATTTACAAGACCAATGTTTTAAATAAACTATAAAAACTAATGATAAAATTTTTATTTACATAAATATTTTTTGTTGGAAATATAATTTTTGTTAGAAAGCATAAACATTTATTAGTTGTTTTACTTAGACTAGAATTTATTGTATTAAGAATTTATTTAATAATATTAATTTATATAATTATAATAAATTATAATACATTTATATTAATAGTATTTTTAGTATTTACAGTATGTGAGGGGGCTTTAGGGTTATCAATTTTAGTTTCAATAATTCGAACTCATAGAAATGATTATTTTCAAAGTTATAATTTATTATGATAAAAAATTTTATATTTTTATTATTAATGATACCTTTGTTTTTTAAAAAAAAAATATTTTGATTGGTTCAAATAATATTATTTTTAATAATATTTTTATTTATAAATTTAACTATAAATGTTATATTTTATTCAAATTTAAGTTATATATTATTATATATCTTTTGGTTTAATTATATTAAGTATTTGAGTTAGAATTTTAATAATTATAGCAAGAGAAAATTTATATAAAGGAAATTATTATTATAAATTATTTTTTTTAATATTATATTATTATATTTAACTTTTAGTTCTATAAATATATTCATATTTTATTTATTTTTTGAAAGAAGATTAATTCCTACTTTAATTTTAATTTTAGGTTGGGGATATCAACCAGAACGAATTCAAGCTGGTTTATATTTATTATTTTATACTTTATTTGTTTCGTTACCTTTATTTTTAGGGATTTTTTATATTTTTAATAATTATATATATATATGTAATTTTTTAAGATATGATTATATTATATTATATTTAGTAATAATTATAGCTTTTTTAGTTAAAATACCTATATATTTTGTTCATTTATGATTACCTAAAGCTCATGTTGAGGCTCCAATTTCAGGGTCTATAATTTTAGCTGGAATTATACTAAAATTAGGGGGTTATGGATTATTACGAGTTTTAATCATATTTCAAGAAATTAATAAAAAAAAATGATTTTATTTGGATTGTAACTAGATTATTAGGTGGAGTTTATATTAGATTAAAATGTTTTTGTCAAGTTGATATAAAATCTTTAATTGCTTATTCATCAGTTGCTCATATAGGATTAGTAATTGGGGGTATAATAACTATAAATTATTGAGGTTTTATGGGGTCTTATTTATTAATAATTGGTCATGGGTTATGTTCATCTGGAATATTTTGTTTATCTAATATAAATTATGAACGTTTTATGAGACGAAGATTATTTATTAATAAAGGAATAATAAATCTTATACCTACATTAAGATTATGGTGATTTTTATTAATAATTTCTAATATAGCAGCTCCTCCTTCAATAAATTTCTGAGGGGAAGTTGAATTAATTAATAGTTTAATTAGATGATCTTGAATAAGAATATTTATATTAATAATAATTTCTTTTCTTAGAGCTGGTTATAGACTTTACTTATATTCTTATTCTCAACATGGTGAGTATAATTTAGGTTTATATAGATTTTATTTAAGTTATTCTCGTGAATATTTATTATTATTATTACATTGATTACCTTTAAATATTTTAATTATAAAAATTGATTATTATTATTATTATATTATTTTTATTAAAAATAACTTAATGTGAATACACACATTTTTGAAATTTTTATTTATTTTTTAAATTATTTAAATAAAATCAAATTTTATTTAAATAATTTAAAAAAAAAATTGATTTGTGGTATCAAAAATGTGTGTATTCACATTAAGTTATTTTTAATAAAAATATTTTTTTTTATTTTTTTTTAATAATATTTATAATATTAAATATAATATTAACAATTTATTTAATTATAATTAATATAACATATTTTTTAGAATGAGAATTAATTTCTTTTAATTCTATAAATATTGTTTTTACAATTTTATTAGATTGAATATCTACATTATTTATAATATTTGTTAGCTTAATTTCAGCTTCTGTAATTTATTATAGAAAAAGTTATATAAAGTCTGAATTAAATTTAATACGATTCTTAATTTTAGTTTTATTATTTATTTTATCAATATATTTATTAATTATTAGTCCCAATATTATTAGAATTTTTCTTGGGTGAGATGGTTTAGGTTTAGTTTCCTATTGTTTAGTAATTTATTATCAAAATATTAAGTCTTATAATGCTGGGATATTAACAGTTCTATCTAATCGGGTTGGGGATGTTATACTATTAATAGTAATTGCTTGGATATTAAATTACGGAAGATGAAATTATATATTTTATTTAGAATTAATAAATAATGATTTTTCTATAAAGATTATTAGTGTAATAATTATTTTGGGGGCAATAACAAAAAGAGCACAAATTCCTTTTAGAGCTTGATTACCTGCTGCTATATAGTTTCGACACTGAACTATTTATTGATGAAGTGGAGAAGAGACCTGCAATATGGGATATTCAGTGTAAGGATTACTCAAATAAAATTATCAAGAACCAAGCTTGACAAGAGTTAGTGGAGATATTTGGAAATTGTGAAGACACGTTTGAAAAAAAGAATATTTTAAGTAAGTAGGTTTGTTCAAAAAAATTAATAATTATTATTATGAAGCGCTCGTATATTATACCGAGAGTATACTCTCGGTATACTTTAGGTACTTAACTAAATTTAAAATAAACTTCGGTTGTTTTATGCAGACATTTTGAGCATTTTTTAAAATGAAGGTCACAACGTTATTACCTTATTTTGTTTGTTTACATTTAGTTAAGTAGCTTAACCTTTCAAGTACAGTATGTTAGTTGTTTTTATATTTTTGTGTCTTGCCATGGAACACGCCCATCGTTCAAAAAGTAATGAGCGAATTTATCTCTGATATTCAAAGATGACGGTGCCCCTCTTCCTGAGACTAGTCATTGGTGCAGTATCTAAAGTATCTTTATATATTAGACCATCTCTAGTCCGCACATAGTTGTGTAGAATGCAACAGGCTTTTATTATGTCTTCGGCAAAATCTATTTTTACATTTATAGGCCTACTACCTGACCCGACAGACGTTGTTCCGTAAATAATAAAAAAACTTTTATAGGAATTTGCCAATAATATTTCAAAACATCATGAGTTATTTAATGCAATTGTTTCACAGCGGAACTGTCGTGCGACTCTAAATTCTGCCATAGAAAATATTTCCATACAAAACAAATATTGAAAATCAAAATATTTATGGGTCCCAAATCGATATAAAAACTATCCTATCTCTCATGTTGGACCAAACTGCGCTCCATGAAGTAATCCCCATTAAAATCCGTTCCGAGTCCATCGCGGACAAACAACGTGTCACGTAATTTATATATGTTAAGATGAAAGATGCGCCATTTGTTAGCCAAAATACCAAAAGTACACTCAATGTTATGTCGGTCTCTCGATAACGTATAGTTAAAAATCCTTTTTTCATGTGGTAAACATTTGCCTGAATATGGACGCATTAAATTTTCTGCTAAGCCGACGGCTTCATCTCCAACTATAACATAAGGCATTGGTGTTGGGTCTATATTAGATATTGGTTTAGGTTATGTTTAATGATTTTTCTGTCAGTCGTTTATAAAATAAAGAATTTTTATATATAGCAGAATCACTGCTCTTGCCATAAGCCCCAATATCGACATAAGTAAAGCAATAGTTGGCGTCACAAAGTGCTAAAAGCACTATGGAAAAGAAATGTTTATAGTTATGATACAAAGATCCCGAATCAACAGGCATTATAATGCCTGTTGATTCTTGAATATCTTGCCGTCTATAGCACCAATGCAATTTGGAAAATTTGCATATCTCTCAATGTCTCGTGCTATTATTGTCTTCCAGGTATCTTCAGTCGCTTCGGGCATGACTTTGTTTACCAATTTATGCCACATACATACTTCGCGGACAATTCCTCGTCGATTTTCCTAGGCGATAATTGTAACTAAGTTCTGCAAATGAACAACCCGTACCAAGATATCTGAAACAAGAAAATTATTAATAATATCATTATTTTTAGGTACACAACTCCAAAAAAAAATGGAAAAACATACGAGACTGCTACAATAAAGAACACAAAAAAGAAAAAACAACTCCTTCTGGTTCAGGTGCTAGTAAAAAAGCCCAATATATGTGTTTTTCAAGACTTGCTTTTCTGCAGAATAGTGTAAGTAATAAAGACACTACAACTAATATGGAAGAATAAAATGAAAGGTAAAGTGAGGAGACAAGTCAACTAAACGCCAGTGCAACCGAAGCCACTGAAAACGTCCCCCTAAACGTAAGAAAACACAAATGCCAGATGAAAAACTAGCTGTTTTAATAGAAAAAAGAAGAAAGGAAAAAGAGTCAAGACTAAATTTTCAGACTGAACTACTAGAAAATAGTATTACCAAACAAGATGAAGATAAACTCTTTTCTTTGTCGTTATATAAAGAACTCAAAAAAATACCAGGAAATAGGCGTTTAGCGACTTATATCGAATTACTTCCAGTAATACAAAAAGAACAAATCTTACTGCCCCTGTTCGCTACAGTACTCAGCGGATCACACCTTCATATTGGCAAGGACAACAGTATACAACCTCGCAAGGATATTTTACTACATCTGGATCATCTCCTGTTATTCCGGCCGCGTCACCATCGCAAATTAGTTCTGGCTCTCAGTCATCTACTGTTATAGAAAATATATATGCCGATTTTGAAGAACAATAAATAAATCTTACCTTAAAGTTATTACGAGTTTTTCTTCTGGTGACACGCTTGGCCTCAAATGCGTTTCAGAGCTTGAAATATCTTTTTTTTATGGAATAGGAGGACAAGCGAGCGTACGGGTCGCCTGTTGTGGTCACTAAGTGATCACCGCCGCACACAATCTCTTGCAACACTAGATGTATGTACACCACCTTCTGTTATCTTTTCAACTATAACTGATTCATTATAGGTTGCCTGGTAGAAATCGCTCTTAAGCGATAAGGCCGCCTATTGCTTTTTGTAGTATCGATTTTTGTTATGTTTCATAATTTTGTGGTATGCAATAAAGATATATTTCATTTCATTTCATTTCATGTATCACAGGAGCGTTGCCGGCCTTTAAGGAAGGTGTACGCACTTTTTTTGAAGGTACCCATGTCGTATTGTTCCGGAAACACCGCACAAGGAAGTTCACTCCACAGCTTTGTAGTACGTGGAAGAAAGCGTCTTGAAAACTGCATTGTGGAGGACCGCCACACATCCAGATGGTGGGGATGATATCCTAACTTGTGGCGTGTCGTGCGAAGGTGGAATTCGGCGGCAGGAATCTCTTCGGAACACTCCCCGTGATAAATGCGGTAGAAGACACAATGAAGCGACGTCTCTACGCAACGCCAAGTGATCCAGCCGTTCACAGAACACTCGGTCCCCGAAAATTCGAGCTGCTCTGCGTTGCACGCGGTCAAATGGATCGAGCTGATACTGGGGTGCGCCGGACCAGAGATGACAGCAATACTCCATGTGTGGCCGGACCTGCGCTTTGTAGAGCGCTAGAATGTGGACCGGCTTGAAGTATTGCCGTGCTCTATTTATGACGCCCAGTTTCTTTAAAGCCAATTTGGCTGTGCCCTCCAGATGGCCACACAATTTCGAGACCCAGTATTCCGATACTAGGCAAGGCTTTAAGGAAAGTGTTGTCGAAAAGCGGTGATACGGCAAATGGGGTTTTTTAGTGGTAAACGCACATACTTGCGTCTTCTGGGGGTTAAATTGGACAAGGTTCAACTTACCCCATTCCGCGACCTTCTCAAGAGAGGACTCGATAGAAGACCCAAGTTTCTCCTGGCACTGGTCGACGTTTTCCCGAGAGAGACCTGCATGGCACGTGTAAACGGCATCACCAGTGCTGTCGTCTGCATAGCAATGTATGTTGGCGGTGTGCAACATATCATTGATATGCAGAAGAAACAGCGTGGGAGATAGCACACAGCCTTGGGGCACTCCAGCGTTCACGGGCTTGGGATTCGAGCAATAACCGTCGACAACGACCTGTATGTTGCCCAGTGAGGAAGCTGGAGGTCCACTTGCATAAGCTCTCGGGAAGCCCAAATGATGGAAGTTTTGCGAGGAGCGCCTTGTGCAATACACGATCAAAGGCCTTCGCTATATCCAGGCTAACTGCCAAACCTTCCGCCTTGCTTTCAATAGCCGCCGCCCATCTTATGTGTCTCCTTTTTTTGGATCGGATGGACAAGGGTCAGGGACTACACCTTTTGAATTAGAGTGCCGGAATAATCGCGTTAGCACCGGCGTCAACTCAGGGGCACACGTTCTAAGCACGATTGGAGAAATGCCATCCGGCCCGCTCGACTTCCTGACGTCCAACGAAAACAGAGCTCGCCGAACAGTTTTCTGTCTGAACTGTACTTCAGGCATGGAGCTCTATCACCGCGGGATGGTCGGCGTTGTTTTTCCGTTGTCGTCAAGAGTTGAGTTGGAGGCAAAAAGAGTGCACAGGAGATCGGCTTCCTCTTTTGCCGTATGGGCCAGGGTGTCATTCACCGTGTGCAACGGCGGCATGGACGGCTGGTTGAAGTTACCAAGAGCAGCTTTCGACAACGACCAGAACTTGCGTGTTCCGGTCGGGGAACTGTAAAGCTGCTCGCCAATTTTGACGACGTGCTTAAATTTCGCACGGGCGATTTGCCGCTTAAAAAATCTGGAGGCACGGTTATATTTCCTCTTTAGAACTTTGCAGTTCGGATCCTATGAGCCCAGCGCCTCAACCCAAGTTCGATACGCCTGTTATTTGCAGTCAGATGCTGCTTTAACTGACGCATCGAACCAGGGCTGTGATCTGCCACCGATCGGTACTACAGAGCTTGGTATAAAAATATCCATGCCCTGCAGTATCACATCGGCTACTGCAACGGTGCAGGCACTAGGATCATCCGAAGGGAAACAAACCCTGCCCCAAGGCTAGGATGCAAAAAAGTAACGCATCCTATCCCAATCTGCTGACTTGTAGTGCCGAACGCGGCCCGTCGCTGGTGGTCTGCGACGTTGGCGAATAGGCACTACACTCCTGACCAGGCAATGGTCGGACGTTCCGAGAGGGGCGTCGACAGAGACCTGGTAACCATCGGGATGTGTAGTCAGCAGAAGATCTAATAAGGACGGCATGTTGGCGACTCCACCAATTAGGACAGACCATACGCCAATTCAAAATTATGCACAGATCGCCCTGCGTAGTCTGTAGTACGTGATCCAAGACATTCGGCATTGTGCCCGTTGAAATCACCCCAGACTACGATTTCAGCGGAGGGGACCTGAGCAAGCACGTCATCAAATGCCTTGAACGCAGCCCATGAGGTGATCCGTTTCTGCGTTACCACTATGGGACCTGTAGACACACGCATAGATGCAGACGCGGTCCACTAAATCTACGCGGATCCAGAGAGTAGACAGGTCCCTACCCTCAGAATTGCCGAGACGGCGACAGCAGATATCCTCCCTAACGTACACACATACTCCGGCATGAGGCATAAAATTATGCTCAATTTTGTACCCGAGGTACGTTAAATATGTCGTATCGCTAGGTATCTGCGTCTCCGTAAGGAAACAGCTGGCTGCGCCGTCTCAAGGTGGCTGTGGACGGCGATTAAATTGGAGTGAATTCCCCTGATATTACAGAAGTCCACATTAAGCGTGGAGCGGAGTGCCATGGTGTTGCTGCCCTGTTTGTCCTTAGATATGCACGGTACTGTGCCCTCCCCAGAATACGAAGGGCAGCCCGAGCAAGAATACTCGGGTAGGGATACTCCGGCTCTGGTAGAGCCGGTACCCTCCTGGGGTAATATCTTTTGAAGGACCGCTCTCATATTTTTATTGGGGGGTGATGGGGAGGGGGAGGGGGGAAGGGATGGCCACCGGTCCTCAACACTAACCTATGCGAAACATAGCGGCGCTAGGCCGCTACTTCACGCCGGTATTCTGTGCGAGTGTAGTAGCCCGGACGAGTCTAGCCCGATAGTGCTGACGTCATAAGACGGCAGCGTGACTCTCCCACTTTCAAAAAGCCCGTCCAAGTGCATCGTAAGAGGCCACCTCATACGACACACTTGGACCTGGGACTACCCTATTCTTTTTACACCCCGGGGCAGCACAGGGTAAAATTTATTTAGGCCAGCTTGCCGAAGCTAGGATTCTGTTCCAGCATCTTTATTTGAGGCTAGTACTACTCTATCATCAGCATAAGTGGCTGTCACTAAACCTAGTGTTTCAGGGATGTCCGCAGTAAATTTGTTATAAGGACCAGCTCAAGTACAGAACCCTGTGAATTTTTATTTGATGTTCCTTGGTCTACTTCTTCGTATATCTGGCCGTTAGGTCAGACTTATAACTAACTATGAGGGAGGTTTGTCTTGATCTTCGAGAGCAGCCCTCTGTGCCAAATTCTCTCAAATGCTTGTTGCCCATCAAGGAGCACAGTGGAGTAATATTCCATTATTGTATCAACTCTATGTACCTTTTCTATAGTGGTATGTTCCCTTCGGAAGCCAAACTAATGTCAGGTAGCGCTTTGACGTTGGTAGAGACAAGAGCCTAATCGATCTAAGACTATCGTCTTACAGATTACTTGATTAGATTAGAAAGGAGGCAAAGTCGAGGTAAGCACGAGGTATCCCTCGTAACTATAATACAGAAAGGGACTTTGCCTCCTTTCTGTATTATTATTATACTTAAGACCTTCCATGTTTGGGGCAAAAAAGTATCTCATTGCACAAGGCTGTTATGTATAATAACTAGAGCTTTTCGTGGTAACTGCATAAGAATTTATTTTTTTAATCAGGTCGAGTTCTAGGACTTTCTTTTCTTTGATTATTATAATTGCCTTCCGGAGTTCTCTTACGGAAATTTGATTTAGTAGCAGAGTCAACAGATGGTCCTGCATCATGCATCAATGTGTTTTTTAAATTCGTTACTCTTACTTTCATTTGGCATAAACACTTGTGTAAGATGTTTTGCGAACTCATTTATTGTGTTATACATCTTTGATGGTTTTATTTAGATTACTTACAGCTTTGTTGACAGTTTTTTGTCACTAGGTCGCCTAGTGTTATGTTACACTTTGTGCAGTCTTTAATCTGGATTCTGATATGTAAAACATATTTATGTTAAATTGTTTATTTTCTCTGTTCGGAGTGTTCCTTCAGCAGGCTTCTTGGATGCTCATAGCTAGGAATATAGAGACTTCTCCAATGTCATTTTTTGTTCTTAGACTAACCTTTAGGCCAGATTTTCTTCTATATTCTCTCTAAAGCTATCCCAATTAGTATCTTTAACTAACAATAACAAAAACTTCAGAAGATCTGGGAGCTTGCTCCCATGAACACAGTATTTTAACTGTCTGACTCAAGTTGATGGTCTGTGGGACCCCTCTAATGTTCCCATGTGTATTGTAACAAGGAGGTCTTACTCGTTATAATATAAGAACTCATTGTTGATGGGCCGTATAGCTTAAGAATATAATTCCAAAGATTTCAATGACGCGAATGAGAAAACAATCAAGTAAAAATCAGATTAGATCATAAAGTAAGAACGGTCAGGCTTCGGCCTAATATTTTATATAATATAAAATGTAATAACATAAATATAACATATAAAGCAAATGATCAATAAACCATAAAAGAGAAGAAGCCAGTTTTATTCTACAACAATCCTTCATGTGAGGGAAGGCTCACATGTTATAGAACTAGTAACTTGAACAGTTTTATGTTGTGGCAAGCTCTGCAGTAAAGTGTTCATTTGTTATAAGATAATATTAAACTTCTCTGCTTGTATTATTAACATTTGCTCTATCTTTGTAGTCAAGGAGTTTTTTCTGGTCCGTTTCTGTTCAAGTTTCTTTGGGATCTCTTCATAAGTCTGTCCATTTCTTATTGTATTTGTGCCTGTCTTTTCTTGTTTGTGTTTCGTTGAAGACCCACATCCCTTGTAAATAACCGGATGGGGTCCATCACATACGGCACAAGTGCCAGGAATATTTCTGTCGACATTGGAAGTCTTTTGTCTTGGTCTTGGTAGTCCATCTTATAAAATAAACATTCGATGTCCAGTTTTGGTATCACTATAATAAAAATAAAAAAGCTGTAAAGCCGTCTCAATAATATTTATTGAAAATATCTTAACATAATCTACAATTTACTAACATTATGAAGTGAATAAGGGTATTTTTACATTTCCCATAATAATGGTAGTTCATAATAATTTTTGCAACTGAGCCAAAATAGTAGTCATACCAGTACCGTCATTACGTACCTATAAACTATATTTACAATTACTTACATTTAATTATTTGTAAAATATAACTCTGTTCCCTGAGAACGTACACTTGCGCTCAACTTCAAGTTCGAGTTCAAAATGCCTTACATTAAGGTCTATTCTTATTATCATAAATTTATAAGTTGGATCATGAAGCTGCCTTTTACGCATCGCTTTTGAGGGTCGATAAGATTGATCACACTAATATTGTTATCTAGTTTTGGCATCGACGCTGAATACTATTAAGTGAACCCATAGAGGAAAGCAGCTAATATATTGTACTGTTATTCATGTTATATATGTTATTCACATAACTATTGGGGTTAAATATTATATTCAAATTAAAATGTTATTTTTAAATGATTTAATAAGCACTTTTCAAACTTTCATGAGACATTATTAATTTTATTTATTTAAATCGGGTTTACCGGTTCATCGGTGTTGGCACAGACTAGTTTCGGACCACTAGGAGGTCCTTCATCAGAGAGAGTGTAGTGAGTTCCCGTCTCACATTCACATATTTTATATTAAGCAATTTTTTGTTCGTGACATAACGATGTGACGTCTGTGTATGTAAGAGTGGCTGCCAATATGGTTTACACGTGCGTTTGATAATAACACAGTAAAGGAGCGCATAAAGTGGCGCTATTGGTCACACGAGCGACGTGGACCGCCATTACTAGCTGTGACTTTTTAGAACCATGCGCATGCGCCGATAGATATTATTTAATTTTTATATTGTAAAGAAATTACTACGTTCGCTTATTATAATCAAATTGTCGCGAACATATTTTGATGTATTTAAAGACATTCATTTGTAAACCGCAAAGCCTTACTCCCCCTAAAAACGTGCTCTGCAAAGGTCACGAAACGTCTGGCTAAATAAATATTAATTATAAAAATGCAATCTCTACCCAAATAACTTATGTAAAAAATTACAGTTAATTAAAACACGCGTTTTAATGTGTAAGTGATGTCACATCCTATTTTGAATAAAAATATTTGATTTTGAATCCTTTACAAAGAATCATTTTTAAAACCCTCAAAGCGTTAAACAGTTTTCTATATACTTAGGTTACATAAAAGTTATTCGCTCACGTCGTTATAGTTGTAAGCGCAACTTAATATTAACAGTCTTACATTTAAACTAGTTGCTACAATATTCAATGAGACGCCCGTCCCTACGGCCCGTGTTTCTTCAATAAAACAAACATACGCACTTATATAATTGTCAAACATTATAAACGGCGTTGAGCTACAATGGCGACATTAAATAATCAGACGGATAGAACTACTTCACCGTTATCATAAATAAAATAAAATAAGTAATTAAATTTTCCATAACATAATTTGGGAAAAAACTGTAACAAAACTATTAGCCGCGCGCTATCGTAGTCAACACTCAAGGGTGATTAAATTATTGTTTTCTAAATATATTATTTCCTTGTTAGAAAATTTCAATTATTTACTTTAAATTTAACAATTATTTTTTACTATTAAATTTAGATAACTCTACCCTTGTGTTCATTTAATGTCGCCACGTTGCTTAATTAATTATAAATGAAGACATACTTTTAAAACTAGATCCAGATAGTGTGTTTTATTTTAAATTATACTCTTGTATTGTAACACTAGGTACAATATGCTTACTATTTACAAAATATATGTAATTATTACTATATTTCTTGGTTCATGCACTATAAACATAGTCGAACATGGCCAATTATGTATTTACAAAAAGAAACTATCCTAGAATATAAAAAAATGTTATGTCATTGTGAACAGCTTATAAATAAAAACTATTTTAATAAAAAAAAAGTCATGTTTTACTGCAAGTAAATAAATGTAAAAATATGTGTAAACACTTTGACAAATAAATCAATTAAATTTACTGATTTTTATACAACTTATTCAGATTAGGTGATCTAGAAGCACTTTACAATTTTATCGACACCATATGCAATAAGTCCTATAGGAAATAATTTTAGTGTCGGGCAGTATAACTGCACTATAAAACAGGCCAGGTTTATTACTTTCATGTGCGTAACAAGCTACGTCTTACACTCGCGATTTGTATGACACTGTGATTGTGTGCATGAATTGCTCAAAATAGAGGTTAACTTTAAACTCAATTTTAGACGTATTAATGATCTAAAACTGTAGGTTATACTTTTGAAAAGTATATATTTCAGGATTTTGTGCGATTTGTCGATTACTGTATCCAATATGCCTATAAAGTGCTCCATATGACGTCATTATAAGAAAATAACTAATTAGTGTTATGTCGAAATATTTTAATTAACACGATTAAAGTTATCGCAAAACAGTCAGATACGATATGTAATATAGCCTCAGATTGACGGGCGCACAGCCAACGGCGCAAAACTAACAAGCAGGATCTTATGTTCGTGCGGTGAAATGCTATGAAGTACGAAGTTTTATTCGTGGGACGAAGCCTGACGCGACGATGACCTGAAGGGGTTCTAAAGCAGATAATCAAGGTGCATTAAGATCTCCGTGTTAATAAGAGCTAAACAGAAACTATTATGTAACAAAAAATCTATATAAATGTTGAAACTATCCAACTTTATTTCGCTCTAAATATTAGATTTTTGTTGTTCTTGTACTCTTGTGTTTACCAATTTTCATCTTGTTTACTTGTTTACTATTCAAATAGTTTTCATAGCATGGTTGAGTATTTTAAATATGAGTTTTCTGGTACTCTACTACATATAGTTTCCTGACCGAGATCACTGTATTTTCATCAATGTATGATGAGATCAATGTATTTTTTATGTAAGAGGAAGACGAACGTGTGTGACACCTGATGGTATTTTAGCTGTTTACTGATATATTATATATATTTATTCGGTTTCTGTAAACGGTTTTCTGTTTCATATATTATGTTGCCGTTTCTTTATTTTGTACAATAAATAAAAAAAAAAAAAGATCCCCGCGGCTCGAACCTCTTGTAACCAAACAACACCAGAAGAAATACGTATTACTTCGACAAGGTAAGGGCGCACCTTCCCTAGCTGGTAGCCTCGATTACATTCTTAGATATAGGGACATACAGGGCACAATATCCTAGGATTTAAGTGTTTTTTAGACCCCAAATAATATAACTTAATGTACTCACATAAAAAGTTGTTCTTCTTTGGGGTAATAAAACATAAATCTTAAAAAAATATACCTCGTGTTTTTTTACGTTTGCAAAAAAGCAATATTGTAATAAAGAACGTGTTAAATACAACCAACCAACAATTATTTAAATAACGTAATTTAGTTAGATAACTTTTAATTAAATATTTTTAAATTATTCTTATTTAATCAAAGAAATTTTTTTTATATTAAAACACAAGTTTTAAAAGTAATGAACAAATTGAAATTGATTGAATTTTCGTCCATTGGTTGAGGTTCAGTAGATATACGAGTTACAAGAGGCTTGGTAGCTGAAGTATGATACAAATGGTCTAGTTTAGCCAACTTCAGGGTGTCGAATTTGCGTGACGGTGCGCGCGCGTCTCGTAATAATTCATTTTAATCACTTTTCCCTGACGCGCCAAATGAAGTATAAATACGAAAAATGGTATATCGTTACAACCCTACTTATTATTACATCACTATAATGGCCACGTGTACAACCTACTCGTTACATAAACTCACGTCTGTATCGGAATAGTACGACTCACGAAACATGACCACTGCGCAGGAGACATTTTTAGATGTACTCGGGATGCAGAGCGACGACACTACTCTCGAGTACAGTTTAAAAGAAAAGTGATTCGTTTTATTTAAATCACTTATTTGTTGAAATGTGAGCTTACTGATGAATTAATCATTTATGTGAGTGTGGTAGAGGCAGGCGACAGCGAACATGTGGAATTATCAGAATCGTCGGAAGATCAATTAAATACGGAACCCGGCCCCAGTTCCTCAAATAACACAATTCCCACAAATTCCATGATAGAGAGAGTCATAAAACTTGAGGATAGCGATAGCGACAAAATGTTTACTAACTAACATAATAATGATTTATTTTCATAACCATCATTAACAGTAGTACATAATTATATTACAATATTATTTGGTCAAAATTATTTTCTTCATGAGTGTACATGTACAGACGGCCGCCAATTGTGATCAACTTTCGTGAATCGATCTATACTAACATTATAAATAGGAAACACTTGTGTTTGTAATTGAGCGATTTAAATAATTCTTTGACTTGAATAATGGTGTATCATTGACTAACACGGAGTGTATTTAAATATAATAACATCGCTACGAAAGTTATATTAAATGCAAATAGTAAAAAATATGAGTTTGGGACGTGTACTGTATATATTATTATCGCAAAAGATAAAACAAAATAGTTCTTAGCCGGAACATAAACTTGTATTATTACGCTATTATATATTCTTCCCGGCATTCAAGGAGCAAAAACGAAACTACCACAGTCGGTAGAACTAAAATTATGAATTTGACTTGCGACATACGAAATAACTATACCTAATTTTATATAATTGTAATACTGTACTAGAGCCCAAATAAAATAGCTAGATATGCAAATAACTAGACAAGAACTCAACGCGTCTCAATCAGACATGCCATAATAACAGACATAGGAAATATTACATTGTGAGTTCTGTGGAGCTTCCAGAAGGATTCTTCATGAAGGAATCAGGGTTAGCATGTATTATTTCGTTCGGAGTAATGGCAATTACTTTCTATATACATATAGACGAATCACGTCACATAAAAATAAAGCCGATAATATATTCCACTGCTATATCTATACATTGCCTCATACACTCCAGTTGTTTAAAATATTATTGGTCAATAAGCAGCAATCTAAAACATTTATTCAGTTCAGACTTGACTCGGACCGTGACAGCTGACTGACTGAGGAGAAAACTGTGCTAACATTGTCTTTACGCACACTTTTCCTGTTCCGCCATCAGACTGCAGTATAGAATGTCTTTAGTTACGGGACTTGTTTCACAACACTCATTAGTCAGTTAATACCGTAACAATTGAAACGAGACGAGACTAAGCTCGTTTCGCGCGGTGATCTGACTCAAGCCGTTTTAAACTGGATTATGTGACAAAATCTTTACACATACATAGTTAACCAAAAACCGTTAAAGCTAGAACAAAAAGTTCTCTATGTACTTAGACATTAATTGGTTAGATTTTTTTGTTTCCAAGCCCCGGCCTCCAGTACCTACGTAATACGTGGATCTATACATACAGATAAAGTACAGTGACGATATAAACTCGATCACGGGTTACATACTGAGAACCCTTCTGATATATGGATCTAAAGCTGAGATCTATAGACGTCCATAGACTGTACTTACGTAAAACTTATCTGGTCTTTGGTTTCGTTTTGATAGTCATTTGACAGCTGAAATTATGCTGAGCTTAAGATAAGAAAGTACAATGCATAAGTCAAGTTCACGTTGTATCACACTCAGATAAGTTTGACGTAAGTAAAGTCTGAGCAATGTCTAAATACGCTCTGTAGATCTAGCTTAATTTTTAACGGGCGACTAAAAGTAGTATGATATGATAGCAAACATATCGGTATAACTTCTCAAATCATATAATACAGTCTCTGTAATGAGCAGTAGTCAGCGAAAAAATCATCTATAATTATAATATAAAGACACAAGATGACGCTTAAATATTACTTCCCGGTTACATTATCTCTCGACCAGACCTATCACATTGTCACATCGTCACACGGTGTGCAGAACAAGAATCACTAGGATATTATTATTAATAAATAAACAACGATTTATATTGTCACTTTTATATGTTATTGGTGTACAGGTGTTGTATTGTGAAACTGATTATTATTATTATAATGATGTCATCAGTGATGAAAAAAAGTGACAGAATCTGGGTTAATTAAAAAAAAAAAATTTTCGTCAGTACTATTATTGCGACACAGAACAACAGAAAAGACAGAACTATTAATAACAAAAGTCAAAATATAACATTACTGTTCTACTTAACAACAAAGCAGTGATAGCATGTAACTATACAATAATAATGAAACTTCAAACGGTACTGACGCAACAGGAAAAGCGCGAGGCGGCCTCATGTTCCAGCGAGGTCCAGAGATAATGTGGCCGTGCAGTATGCAATTCCCAGCCGTGCTTTGAACCGATACAATATAACGTATGTATGAGTAAGCATCTTAATAATAAAGATTCTAGTAACATTATGTATGTAGATATTGTATTGCCTGCGAGCGTCGAGGCGCGGCCACCGAGGAGTTACCGCTGCCGCCCACTATCAGATAACCACCCGAGGTGGTCACCTTTTTGGAGTTTTCATCGGTGGAGAGCATCTGAAAATAAATATTTAGTATGTAACCAATATTAAGATGTTAGGTGGCTATTCACGCTATTCCTATTCAAATTAAAATATTTTAATTCAAAATAGGATATGTTATCACTTATTGAAAGTTAAAAACTACAACCCAATCCAAAAAGTATGCCTCAGACCTGAGAAGAACAAAAACACCTTATTATTCAATAGCCTGTGGGCGTGTCTGTTTGGTCCATAGTGTAGGCATTGCTTCTCCGACTGTCTTGATCTCAAGACGTTTATACATCGGGTATTATTTAAAGTCCATTTGGGGCGGGAATCGAAGGCTTTTTGCGCCACAAAAGCAATGATTAATAATGTAATATTATTATGCTTCACATTGGTAAGTTTATGAGTATTTTAATTCGATAGTTTAGATCGCTTTATAAATATAAAAATATCTCCCATATAAAAAGTAGAGCTCGTGAGAAGAACATACAAGAAAACTAACAGCCATTCTTTTCAATCATTAGAGTATTTTACAATGGCTGTAATGTACATAACAAATTAGTTTGTAAGATGCCAGATTATTAAAAGTGTTTTAAGTACCAAATATTTCATAAAAAGTAATAAACGGTGTAGCGCAATGTGAATCCAATATGAGCTCAACCAAAACACAAAAGAGAATATTTATCTACATATAAAGCAATAGTCAATAAATACCGTACCTTGTACCGGACCCATTTTATGGCAAGTAGCGGAATGTGGGAAAATGAAATTTGTTTGATTTAAGCCCTATAAGCAGAGGCGTGCATTCCATATATGCCAATAGGCATAGCCTACTTACCATATTTAGATTCTAATAATATACCTACACTAGATTCCAAGTTAATTCAGATAAATTTAGTTCTTTTATTCTATAATCAAACTTCTATTGAACACCCAACCAGTAAGTTTTTCGCTGCACGATACGTTCCGATAAGATAGTAAGTAGGCAGTTCCGATAATGCTTACCCAAGCCTAGTAGAATAGGTTCAATTTCTATAACAAAATTTATTTGTCAAGGTTATACGACCACAGCAAAAAATATACAATGACTATGTAAATCTTTCTTAAATATGACCATCGCAATTTGACTTCTTTGGCACTTCTCGGGTAGGCAAGCTTATGACAGTTAGAACTGACAACTATAGCTGTCACGGATTAAACCAACGAAAAAAATTATACCAACATTATGATTTATGAGTAATTATTATGACGTATCTCGTTCGCTTGGTGTCCGAGTTTCAACCTTATTGCGCTCCCATAAGAGTTTTGACATCGCATATGACGTGATTCATAATTGTGAGATATAAAATATGACATTTACGGAAATAAAATATATTGTTTAGGAATCAACAATAACAGCGCCATTTTTTTAGTTGTTGTGTTTTCGTGTACTTTATATCAGGGGCGTGAATTATTAAGCTAATTACATTAGTTATTTGTTTTGTGTTGATTTATTTATTGTTAATTATATTTAGAGTTTGTATTGGGAAAAAAGAAGTTGTGTGTTTTGTGCTTAAAATTGGTAACAAGAAAGGAATTAAAATATAATGGAGAAATTCCAGTGTCGCGATTGTGGCGAAAATACGATTTGTTTACAGAAATTAGGTACCCACGTATACTTTCTCACAATTTTCGTTCGTAGATAAAAATAAAAATTATTTCTCTTAATGGAACATTTCCGAATATTAGTTTAACTCAACAAAAAGGTAAAACTATGAGATATTTCAATACCAAGTATTACGAAAACTACACTTGGCTAGCTGGATGCCACCATTCCAATTTATTGTTCTACTTGACCTGCTGTTTATTTTCTACGAGGACTGTGTGGAATGATATTGGTTACGGTGACTTGAATAATTTGACAAATCTTGCTAAAAAACACGATCAATCTGACAGAACGGGAGAAAAATGTTGGTAAGTGAACTTATATTTATCCTTATGACAGGAACAAAATTTTTAAATATTAATCGCACCTACAACTAGTTAGGCTTACAGTGCATACCGCGCTGGAAAACCAATGCACGCCCCTGCCTAGAAGAATCAAGTTTGCATGTTAACAACAAAAAAAAACAGCGCTCTTTTTATTGCCTAGGCTGGTACTCGTCCTATAGAATTTGAGGAATTACCGATTCTAAGATAATCTGGGAGACAATGCCAAATTGGCTTCGAAGAAAAGTCTTTATTCAGTAGATTGCCACAAAGTTTTATGGCAGCCCACATTCTAGCGCTCTGTAAGAAAAAGGTATGGTCGGCGTTGATCAATTGCCACCAGGTGGCACTGGTCTTTCGTTCTAATCCACAAAAAAACGTGTGCGTAGTAGTAGTAGTACGCCCGATACAAGTGATAACTTAAATTAATCTAAGTTAAACTATTCAATATTGAAATTTTAAGTTTATCAATATGATAATGTAAGGAATGGTTATTTTAATAAAATCTTTTATTGATTAAAAGAATATTTTATTCCTAGTTACAATTCTTGATTAATGTACATTAGAATTTTGTGTATTTACATTTTTAGTATCATTGTTTAATCCGATAAAGTAACAATTGGCTTTCGTAGCTATAATAAGCCACGAAATTTTTACATTGTATGCCATCTAAAAATCTTGCAAAGACAGCTTTGAAAATTAATTAGTAAATATGGCTGTATAGGCTTGAACCCTTTGCTGTCCTACTAATGGGCTAAGAAACCAAAAAAAAAAATTAACAAATGTAGCAAACGTCACAAAATTTCTGAGAACTCTTATTTATTATTTATTACAAAAGTAATAAACAAGTACACTTAGAGATTTTCAAAAAATATAAATGAGAAATTTAAAAAAAAAAATTTAAAACCATTTTAAAGCCATTAGGCCTGACGGAATTATTACGTAACCAAGCGGTTTATCCTGATGACTCACCTGCTTGTTAATGATGAGCTGCTTCCCCGCGGGGGGCTTGTACGTGCCCACGCACTTCATGGTGTGACTGCCGTTACCGTCGTCCACCAGGCTCACTGCAACAGTCAGTACATGCTGCTATAGAACCCGCACATTGCAAAAGGCATAAAAGGCATTTATTTTCTCAAAATTGATTCCTTTATACTTCTTTTTCATGTCATTTCTAATATACTAGATACTACTACCGCTTCGGAAACAAATGGCGCTCTGAGAGAATAAGCGGCGCAAGAAACTCTCCCAGCATTCTTTTTTTGCGCTCTTTTCAATAAAAATATACAATATTGTACAGTAATTTCTATCGCTATAAAATAATCACAGTCTAGTCCCAGGCTGTCCGAGCATTTAGATATTCAGCTGTGGAGTAATAGGATTTACGACAGAGCCATTTTTTATAAAACATTAAAATTTATAGATAATGCCTGAACAGTGGCTGGGACTTTATTATAGAAGTGTATACATTTACCCTTAAAGCCATTATGTATCTTATGAAGCCTACTAGAATTAGTTACAAGCAATCCCTTATTTCTAGTGTTATAATAATAATAATAATAGAAACATGTCATATTATGGTTCGCACGAGTTATAGCGATGAGAAATGGGATGAGAAAGTTCATGTTCATTCACAGGGCAACGGAGAGGACTATGCACGGAGTGTCCCTGCGAGATCGAATCAGAAATGAAGAGATCCGTAAGAGAACCAAAGTTACCGACATGCCTATAAGATTGCGAAACTGAAGTGGCAGTGGGCAGGGCACATAGTTCGTAGACAGAAGGCCGGTGGGGCAGTAAAGTCCTCGAATGGCGGCCACGTATCGGAAGACGTAGTGTTGGTGGGCCCCCCACAATATTGACCGACGATCTGGTCAAGATCGCCGGAATACGTTGGATGAGGGCAGCACAGATCCGATCCTCGTGGAGATCTTTGGGGAAGGGTTTTGTCCAGCAGTGGACGTCTTCCGGCTGAGAATGATATTATGGCAGGCCGTATCGCATAGCAAAAATCTTCATTAACTTTCACACATTTGTGTGAAAGTGTGTGTTGGAATGCAGTTAACGAATAGTTTAATAGAATTGTAGTTCAATTATTATTTCAGTAATATAAGTTCAGTAGTATTTAAGTTTTATATTAAATGTTTTTATTATTATGTATATGATATGTGTCTAAACTACAAACAAGCCCCTTCTTCACCATGGGGGTAACGGACAGTCCTTAGTGCAGCAGATGTCTGGCCGAGGATGAAACGGTCACTCATGTAATCCTGGAATGCAGGAGCAGCCAACCAACGGGCAAAAGACTAAATGCATACGAGATCGCTTCGAGAAGTCGGCGAACAGCCCAGGAGTGTGCCAACACTGCACGCAAAATGGACCCAAGCGAGTTTGGTAACAGAAACCCTTTTACCATTACCATTGATAGCTCTAAATATTTTTGTTTAAATTTAATAATTATCAATTAAGCTATCAATAATAACTATCTCGCTCACATTGGTTTGTACTGGCGTGACTCGCCTTTCGGTTCCCCACGTATTCGGTTTGCTTTCGCTTTTCTATTTGACTAGATTCAAACGATACTATACATAACAAAATGAAAACGCTACGTCACGCTTTCGCTTCCCTGTCTGTCTGACGATAGCTTTAAAGCCTGCGTCAACTCAGTATGCGAATATACTTTTTTTTTCAGAATTCTGATTTTCAAATTATTTGCGCATTTCTTATACGCAGGTGAAAATAATATACACAAATTAAAGTAATAAAATAAAAGTGCTTACTTATAAAGGACGACTTTTGTTTAGAGTTATCCTGGGTGATCACACGAGTGACCTTGGAGCAGGCTGGGCCGGGTGATGACGTCACTCCAGGCTGATTCGTGCTTTTCTGCAACGTCTAAATTGACGGACAACAATAATTTTATATTTATTTGTTCATTAAAATATAATACACTTACGTCAGCTGACAGTGAGCTTAGCATAATCTCTGATTTTGTTTTTAAAAGTCATTTGACAGCTGAAATTATGAAGCGGCGGTAGTGTTAGAAATGACATCAAAAATAATCAATATTGAGAAAATAAATGCCTTTTATGCTGAGCTTAAGTTATGACGGCACAATGCAAAAGTCAAGTTCGCGTTTTATCACACTCAGCTATGTTTTACGTAAGTAAAGTCTGAGCAAAGTCTAAGTACGCTTAATAGATCTCAGCCTTAAACGATACGGAAAGCTTTATTCATAAGAAATTAGAGATTATAAGCGAGACAAAAGTGGTTCTCTGGGACCTTTCTGCCACGTGCAACTTAAAGGCCGGCAACAGTATAATTCCAAGATTGCTGAAATTGGTGCAGCTCTCAGCTTCAGCTCAGCATGAGCTCAGCTGTCAAATGACTTTAAACACTAAACCAAAGATTGTGCTCAGCTTAAACTCTCTATCACTCAATGTACTTCCATCCATTCCATCTGTACATAACCAAAACACCTCAATAAATACTAATAATTCTACTTACTGGCATCTTCTCAAGAGTCGGTTGCAATCGCTTATTCATTTGACTATCTTTAGAAGTACTGTCCTTGCTGTTTTTATCCTGCGAGCAAAAGATTTTTTTTTTCATACGAGAAAACTACGACTTATTATATACAGAGCATAAAACAACTACATCCTAAAAGTGGTGAGTTCGACCGTCAATCTGAATGTATTGGCCCGGAACATATTAAAAATAAATTTATAAAAGACGTTTTTTTATGATGCAGTCCATTTTTAAGTCTAGCTATCTTATTATGTTTATTCTTATCGTCACAACAGCTCACAGTATTAGAAACGGCAAGTAGCATTGGTCCTTATTACGTAGATACTGTATATTGCATTACTATTGTGGCTAAAAAAGTCTACAAAAAACTGTGAAATTTTACTGCATCTACAGAACTATCCCGCCTTCGAGTAGCTTTACGTTGCAATGGATCGAGCTGATACTGAGGTGCGCCCGTAGATGGCAGTACATACGCTTTGTAGAGTGCTAGAATTTGGGCCGGCTTGAAGTATTGCCATGATCTATTTATGACGCTCAGCTTCTTCGAAGCCAATTTGGCTTTGCCCTCTAAATGACCGCGGAATTGGCAGTCTGGGTCTCGGAGACCCACTATACGATACGAGGCGAGACTTTTGAAATAAGGCACAAGTTTCTCCTGGCACTGGTAGACGATTTTCCGAGAGAGACCGACATGGCCCATATATTCGGCATCACCAGTGCTGTCGTCTGCATAGCAATGTATATTGTAGGTGTCCAACATATCATTCATCAGCAGAAACAGTGTAGGAGATAGCACACAACCTTGGGGCACTCCATCGTTTACGCGCTTCGGGTTTAGGCAATAACCGTCGACAATGGCCCGTATGCTGCGCCCAGTCGAGGTCCACTTGCAAGCTCTCGGGAAGCCCAAATGATGGAAGTTTTGAGAGGAACGCCTTGTGCCATACACGATCAAACACGAAAAAGGGGAAATCCAGGCTAACCGCCAGGACTTCCCCCTTGCTTTTGATAGCCGCCGCCGCCTGTGGTGTCGACCGACCGTGGCGAAATCCGTACTTTCGGTCGTTGATCAACTGGTATACCAAGAGCTGGTGGTTAATTATGCTCTCAATGATTTTGGAGAGCAGGTATGTAAGAGCTATAGGCCTGTAGTTTGCGGGATCCTAAATTTCTCCTTTTTTTTACATCGGATGAACTAGGGCTGACTTCCATGAGTCAGGGACTACGCCTTTTAAACATGAGTACCGGAATAAACGCGTTAGAACCGGCGTCAACTCTTGGGCACACGTTCTAAACACGATTCGAGAAATGCCATTCGGCCCGCTCGACTTCCTTACGTCCAACGAAAACAGAGCTTGCCAAACAGTTTTCTCTCTCAACTCAGAGAGCTCTGACACCGCGGGATGGTCGGAGGTATTTTTCCGTTGTCGTCAAGGCTCGAATTGGGAGGCAAAAAGAGCGCACAGAAGATCGGCTTTCTCTTTTGATATAGGGGCCAGGGTGTCATTCCAAATGTGCAGCGGCAGCAGGGACGGCTGGTTGAGGTCTTTCTTTTTTTTTTCTTTTCGACCAGAACTTGCGTGTTCCAGTAGGACTGTAACTGGAAAGCTACTCGCCAATTTTGACGACGTGCTTCGATTTCGCACGGGCAATTTGCCGCTTTAGAAATCTGGAGGCACGGTTATATTTCCTCTTTAGAACTTTGCAGTTCGAATCCTTTGAGCCCAGTGCCGCAATATAAGTTCGATACGCCTGTTTTTTGCAGTCAGATGCTGCTTTAACTGACGCATCAAACCGAAAGGTAATACAAAGCTTGGTATAAAAATAATCCATACAGGCGCAGGCACTGGGATCATCCGAAGGGAAACAAACCTTGCCCCAAGGGGAGGATGCAAAAAAAGAACGCATCCTGTCCCAATTTGTTGAGTTGTAGTGCCGAAAACGGGTCGCTGGTAGTCGTGCGACGTGGGCATCGGATAGGCACTAAACTCCTGACCAGGCAATGGTCGGACGTGTATGCAGCAGAAGATCTAACAAGGACGGTATGTGGCTATCCACATCCGGGAGCCGCGTTGGCGACTCAACCAATTGGGACAGACCATATGCCATTGAAATCACCCAAGACTACGATTTCAGCGGAGGGGATCTGTGCAAGCACGTCGTCAATTGACGCTTGAACGCAGCCCGTGAGGTGATCCTTTTCTGCGTTACCACTATGGGACTAGCGCTTGGTTTATTCTCCTTTAATGTCTCTGCACCAAAATGGTATGCCTCAGACCTGAGAAGAACGGGCGCAAGAAACTCAGCGGGCTTCTTTGTTTTATATGGTAACAATGTAAAATCGTACAATTACTTTACAATTACAATTACTTTAATATTTAATAGCGTGAGGACGGTCGCTCCATTTCCAATCGGTGGTATCATTAATAATGTTATTTATGTTATAAGTAACCTTTACCACACAAATGTTTTTTATCAATTCTTTTGAATTTTGTAATAGGTACATTTGTTTTGAACATTTTCTGGGATATTGTTGTAATAGCATATACATTATTCAACGCCCCACTAAAGCCTTACTAACTCGACTTGGCCTAGTAGTAGGCATTATAAGTTAATGTTTGTTTCTGCGGCTAACATTTTGGTTATTACAGTTTCTAGCGAATTCACTTATGTGCCTATGAACAAACAACATTATCATGACTATATTGAGAGGCAAGTCAAGATGTTCATTTCTTTAAATTTTGCTCTCAATGATTCTTAACAGCTAAACCTTCGGATTTACTAATTATAAATCCGCAATAAATAATGACCTGTGCCTTCTGTGCGCAATAGGGCTGGTGTTTGGGCCAGTGCACTCTCTGGCACGTGTAGTCACAGTACGAGGTGTTCCAGCAGCAGTAGTACTGCGACTCCTGGCCGCAGCTCGAGCACCTGCGATATTACAGTTATTATTCACCAAAACATTTATGACAATAAGAGACGAGACGAGCAGGACGTTCTACTGAGGGTAATTGATACGCCCTGTCCATTACAATGCAGTGCCGCTCAGGATTTTTGAAAAACCCGAAATAAGTGGCACTACAGTTGCACAAGCGCAACCTTGAGACATAAGATATTAAGTCTCATTTGCACAGTAATTTCACTGGCTACGGCGCCTTTCAGACCGAAACACAATAATACTTAAGACGTTACTGTTTCTCGGCAGAAAAAGGCGCCGTTGTGGTTCCCATAATTTATTTATCTATTTACTCTATTAGAGACAAAAACAGAAACAAAAGATTAAATTGAAGCAACTCATTATCCAAAATGGCTTCCACAAGTTAAGCTATCCTCCGTAGTTTTTTGCAATTAAAAATATTAATAGAAGTTAGTTTTTGATAAAAAGTGCACCAAATTAGTAGCAATCCCACAAATTATTTAAGTTATATAAAGTTTTTAGTTTTTGTTTTGTTTTAGTTATAATAATATTAGCAGTCGATATTCGTTCGACCATCATTCGTGTAAATCGTAATAACACACAATATCTACTGCGACAACTGTACGATATACATTAATCAGCTCCGGACAACATATTTCCGAGCTGGTACACGTCGAGAGCATACCCTCCCGGTAGGTACAAACATTTATAATTATGATGAAAATGGATATTTGTTTTGAGTTATAGGGCATACCGGGATCACCGCCGCCCACATTGTATTGAACACCAGAGGAATTACAGGAGCGTTGCCGTTAGTAAGGTATACTAAGGCTCTTTTTTAAAGGTACCCATGTCGTATCGTCCTGGAAACACCGCACAAGGAAACGCATTACACAGTTTTGTTATTCGTTTAAGAAAGTTCCTTGAAGACTGCACTGTGGAGGACCCCCACACATCCAGATAGTGGTGATGATATCCTAACTTGTGACGTGTCGTGCGAAGGTTGTTTCCGAGCCATGGATGTTTATTTGTACTTACGTATGTTTCAGTAAGTATATCGTAATAAATATATCATTGTCTTACACCCATAGAACAGGCTATACCTAGTTTAGGGCGTTTGTGCAGAAATGTGTAAATATTCAATATTAAGAAACTGAAATTAGATTTATAAGTCTACATAGATTGTGACAAATGTAAACGTACAAAAAATTAAGATTGACAGTTAAACTCTATTACGTAGCTTGTCACGTACACTAAAGTGTTAAACCTGGCATGGCTGTTATCTAACAGCAAGAGGCTCTATTTAAACGTAAGTTAAAAATAAGTGTATTATCTAAAATTATCTAAGTTAAAAAATAGGTAGTAAATTTGAATTCCTCAAGGAGATCCGAAACTGAGCGCAGTCAGTCAGTCAGGTCACGTGTCACAGTAAAAAAAACGAGCACATAAAACGACTAAAAAAATTGTGACTTATATAACATACCACTGTTTGTGTTTGACTGCTTTTACATTAGACTCAAGTTCCGCCTGCGCGGATCGCCTCGCGTCGGCCAGAGCGCGAGCCTTGTCCTTCTCAAAGACAGCTCGCATCTCGTTAACAGTCAACTCTGAAATGTTACATTAATATTAACATACAAGTAATTACTGTGGTCTCAAAGTAATCTACATAATTCTTTGTTTGAGGCTGAATCACGGCTATACCACTGATCGTATCGACATGAAACTTCATGCTTTCGATGCGAAATTTATCCTAGATAATAGTTAAGAGAAGGATGTTCACATGTTTGTAATTGATAAGCCGCGCCATTACAATACAGTGCCGCTCAGGATTCTTGAAAAATCCAAACACTCTGAGCGGCACTACAATTGCGCTCGTCACCTTGAGACAAAAGATGTTAAGTCTCATTTGCCCAGTAATTTTACTAGCTACGGTGCCCTTCAGACCGAAACACAATAATTCTTACACATTACTGCTTCACGGCAGAAATAGGCTCCGTTGTGGTACCCATAATCTAGCCGACAACCTCTTACGACACCCTTGGCCCTGAGACTGTGATCATCAAAACTAACTGACATTTTATGTAGCGCTCAGGCCGCATAATACAGAGAATACTCCAATATAAACAAGTATGGCAAGGACTTCGTTATGATTAATAAAAGGTGTTAAAGTATGAAGTTGCTAATTTGTACTGAAAAATTAAAATTCGTTTTTTTTTAAGTTAACATATTTATATAATCAAAATAATTACCATTATTATCTATACATTTCTGCCTCTCCGATAGAACTGTGGTGATATAGATTATAGATTCGACAAACTGTGTGAAAGCATTTTGTACTGCCGCCTAAGAAGAAAACTTTTTATCACGTAAAAAATTGTACAAATCACGAAAAAAATGGTAGGCCGTTGGAGCAAAGTCTAGCGAATGGTTTCTAGAGTTAAAACGGTTTCTCGTTCTGTATGAGGTCTGGCGTTATCATGGAGCAATAATGGTGGAGATCGATTCATGAGTCGGGGCTAGTTTCGCTCATTATTATTCGGAGTTAGGTACAGTAGACATCTGCCGTTATTGCTTGACCAAATCGGTGAAAGCTATAGTGAATAACACCATGCTGAGACCACCATACAGTTACCATTATCTTTTTATTGGTAAGCTTTGCTTCAGAACACTGTTGTGGCGTTTGACCTGGGGTAAGCCATTCCATTTTTCGCTTATGGTTATCGTAAAGAATCCACTTTTCATCGCATGTTACAATTCGATCCAATATTCCTTTCATTTCTGTTTCGATTCATCAAGGCAACACAAGTTTCAACACGCGTTTCTTTACCTAACCTAAAGTACCTACCCATTTTTCATTTTTTTATTTTATTGATTTTTCGCACATGAGTGGTATGGTTGTTGAGGTGACGTTAACCCATGCCGCTAATGCCCGAGTAGTTTTGCTCGGATCAACTGCCACCATTACGACCTGTACGCTTATGTTGTCTTCCTTTTCCATAAAAAAAAAACGTTTTAAGTATTCGTTTATAATTTTAATCTCAACGAAGTACATTTGATCTAGAAACTCACATAAGATGATATTATATTCCATAATATCCCAGCCTCTACATTTTCTTAGGTGGATTAATTTAACTTGTATACATCATCTAGAAACTTCTATAACTATCACCCTGAACTCAAATACTTACCTTAGTCGAATCTTTCCACAAATCTCCCCAAGTAATCTTATTCGGGGGATGTCTTTGTGCAGCAGTGGACGTCTTCCGGCTGATATGATTATGAGGATGATAAAAGTTCATCGTCATACAATACTCACCAAAGTTGTACCTCAACTCCTTAAGCTCCTGCTGGTGCTTCCACTGGACTTGCTCTAGTTGCAACCTGTACGAGGTTGCCGCCGCGACCGGGTCATCGATTTTGTCCAGTGAATCTTCAAGAACCGTTCGAAAGAAATCCGTTAACTGTAATTTGAATTTCCATTTTGTAATTTGATTTCATTTTAACGTAATAAGTTGGGGAAATCATTTCGTATTTTGTATGTATGAAAAAATAAATAATAATAAAATCTCTTTGGTTGTATATACTCCTGTATCTCTGGGTAGTTTTAAGATGCACACAATGTGAAGCGAACCCAGATTAATGGAAAGTAAGGCGATATTGTGTGTATGGAATAGTTGTGATACATTGTTACTTAGAAAACATAGCCATAGAAGTAGCTTCAATATACCGCAAACAATAGTAGGTAATTAATATTAGCTTCTTACTTAACTATTATTACATTATATCTGGACCAGACGTGGATGACGTCAAATCGTCACATAGTCACGGTGTGCAGAACAAACATCACTAGGATATTATTATTAATAAATAAACAACGATTTATATTGTCACTTTTATATGTTATTGGTGTACAGGTGTTGTATTGTGATACTGATTATTATTATATTATAATGATAAAAAATAAATGGCAAACAAATGATGACAGAATCTGGTTAGGTAGTACAACAACACAGAAGAACAGAAACTACACATCTATTAACAGCAAAAGTCAAAACGTAACAATGAAAACTTCCAAAAAAAAGCAGTGATAGCACGATAATATCACAACATGTAAGTACCTTACGGTAATGAAACTGCGTCCTGCCCGGTATCCACAAAAGCGGAGAGAAGAGGAGACGAGAGGAGATAAGACGCGAAGCTGTCAGGATATTTCCACCAAAGCGGAGACATCTGAGCTATGTAGAGCGGACAGTGAGCTGAGAGCAAACACCAGTCGAGTGATGTCTACAAAAGGAACTCGACATCACGTTCGCCTACATGCATTAGCGCTCTGCCGCGCCGATTGATCGCTCTACGCGGCACTAAATTCTATAGAAAAATGAGACATCTCCTCTCAGCTTGATTCATTTCCACCGAAGCTAAGCAAAGAGGAGATGTGGAAATAACGATCTCTGACTGGCAATCAAAATACATATCCTCTCCGATTTGGTGAATACCGGGCCAATAACTTGTCAGTCGTCGTGCTGTCAAAAAGCTATTGATACAATGGACAAACAGCTTAAGGTCAGCATAATCTCAACTGCTAATTGACTATAAATACCACATCAGAGATTGGGTTAAGCTTTAGCTCAGTTGAGTTTAACGTGAGTAAAATCTGAGCAATGTCTAAGTACGCTGTATTTTTAATATATCTTGTTATATTTGGGAAACAAACAGCACAACTTTAATATACTTCAAAAATAAAACACAAAATATAAATAAATGACCAATAATAGTTTCCACAATTAAATAGTGCATATAATAATGCGACCAAATTAGTTACAATTTAAAAATATATTAACAAATAATTATTAATGATTTTAGTGATAATCACATAAATTTTACAGTATTCTTTCTTGTTTAATAAACAAGAACGATGAATGAAGGCATTTTGTGCATAGTTAGTGCGTGTAGTATGTAAGTTAAATAAATATTTAAGTCGCGAAGATTGTCTTGGACATCGGAAATTAAGATCAATAATATTATGAAGTAATTTTAGCAGAAATATTTGATCCTTTACCTTACGACGTTTTTCCGGAGAGATTCATCTTAATTTAAAACACAAAATCTAAATTTTAAATGCTTTAAGAATTTTGTTTGTATTTTCTCTATTTCTGTATATATATGGACTTTGTAATAAGGATTCCAAATAAGCGGGCCGAATTCAAGTATAGAATGAACATTAAATAGAAGGATCAGTGTGGTAATATGTTTAAAATCTCTACTAATATGAAGAACAAAACCAAGCATGCGATAGACTTTTGCAGTCACATATCTATAGTGTTGATTAAAGGTTAACGTGGAGTCGAGATGAACGCCCAAATCTCTCACCCATAAAACCCGTCCAATAAGATCTCATTTAAAGTGTACTTGGATTTGATAATACTTTTTTTGGCTGGATCTCAGCTTTAGTCTGCTCTATAGATCTCAGCCTAAACGGTAAGATCTACGGCGGCCTTGGCGGAGCCCCGTATAAAAATTTGCTTGGAGGCCCTTATGAAAGGTAAAGATTTCTCACTAAAGACAAAATAAAGTTTGCATTAAATTAAAAGAAACATACATCATAATTATCTATCTGTCACTTTATCAATTTTTTTTTACAAACAATCGAAATTAAATATATACTTTCCTTGCTTTTTTTTCGGCAAGTAGCAAAAGTTTTTATTAATTTTTGCTTACGCATGTCGGGGGCACTCGTATAAATGATATGGCAGATACGGTGGTAGCTACGCCCCTGACCAGAACGCGGTACCCAAAATCCTACACTTAGCACTCAAATACTGTTTCCATTGCACCGGTCGTCGAGCTATATGCTTCTTACACAAAAAGAACTTCTACGCACCATACGAATACTACGGCTATTTCTTTTTCTTGCTGAATAAAGAGCAAACAAACGCATGGTGTATGTGCGTAAAAATCGAATACTTACATCGACGTATGAACGATGCTGATTTTATTTTTGCTTTAGACCATAGGTTCTCAACGTGGGCGATAACGCCCCCTTGTGGGCGTTTGAGACTTTCGGGGGGGGGGCAGTAGAAGACCCAGAGAAAATTAGGGGGCATTGAGATGGCGCAGATGGGGCGTGGGTAGATTAAAAAATATAGTCTAAAAAGGCAAAACAATACGAAAATACTCTAGAAAAAACATATTCTCAAAGTGGGCGGTGAGCAAAATAAGATTGAGAAACTATGCTTTAGACAATATCCTAAAAATGTCCTAAAAGTGAAATAAGTAAGTACAAGTGTATACCTTAGCGGCGTTCTGGTTGATCTTGGCTGTGACGGGGCCCGCAGCTGAAGGTACAGGCACGCCGGCCGCGGCCGCGCCGCGCTCGAACGGGTTCACGAGCGGCCGCGGCTGGAGACGCGGCAGCTACGGTTGTTAACAGAGGTACATACATGGAACAGTCTTGGCATTTATTTTTTCAAAATTGATTCCTTTTTGATGTATTTTCTAATATACTAGATACTACATCCACTCCCGCTCAACACCTTAGGGGGGAGGGGATGGCTGAAAAACAGTGCTGCATGGAAACATAAATAAATGATTCCATGTCAGGTGAAGCTGAGCCTTTTCCTTTTGCCTTTTGTTTCATCGCGTATCCTAATTGTTTATTTTATATTTGTAATGATTTGTATGGCAATAAAGAATTTATTATTATTATTTATTATTAATATTACTACTACCGCTCCGAAAACAAATGGCGCTCTGAGAGAGAAGTAACGGCGCAACAAGCTCTCGCAGCATTATTTTCTGCGTTCTTTTTAATTAGATACTTAATATTGTTTGCAAGCGAAGATGTGCGTGTTACATAAAATTGTAAAAGGTGATATGGATAGTCATCTATTGAGTTTAATAAACTTTAAATTGGCAACACGATCTGTGCGGTTTCCATGCCTATTTTGTAGAAATGAAATGAGGTGTGTGCTGGATACTGATTTTAACCTTTCAAATAGGTACATTAAAAAATTTGTTTAAAAATACTCTTTATAAAATTATCTAGTTTATGCTTAATAATATAATGTTAAATATCATTATTAAGTAATTTCAGTTGTGTCCACTTTTTTTTTACTGTATTCAATGAGTACAATTTCACGCAAAGTATCCTTCCTGTACTTGTTATTAGTTTTATCCTGTTATCTGTTATTGACCCTAATTGTAAATAAATAAATCTTTCTATATCAGTCATCATTATTGAAACATATAAATATTGCTATGTTTTAAGTATGTTTTATCATTGAACAACAAATTAATGTAATTATTTTTATTCTGTTTAATGATTATATAATTGAAATATGGTGCATGTTTTAGTTATTATAAAATATTATTGATTTCTTATGCAATAATAATAAATACAAAACAATTATTTTATATAGATGTGCATGTTTATCTCTCTTTATATTACATCTGTGGCTAATGGAAGTTGGTTTCACAATATATTAAATTTTATATATATGAGTTTGTTAAAGTATAATGTTATTATGTTTCTGTTTGTTGGTTCTCATAAAGTAAATAAATAAATAATATCTGTTTGCATTACATAAATAAATCAACATACCTCCGGTGTGACGTCCTCTGTCCTCTGAATGACTGAAGAGTTCAGCTGTGGCAAGAGTGACGCGAGGTTGACGGGCGAAGGGACCGACACCAGGCCCTGGTTATTGCGCTCCACTCCACCATTTACCATTTGAGTATTGGGGGCTCCCTGCAAACAGAATTTATTTATTCTATAAATGCACCTACCTACCTATATCCCTACTAATATAATAAATGTGAATGTAAGTTTGTATTATATTTGGTACAAAAATAGACTAGACCCTGAAAAAGGACCACCTACCATTTTTTGTACAAAAAAAAAGGCATGAACGGGTTGTAATAAGGGATGACAGTTTGCATGAGAATTGAAAGATCGTGTGTGTGTTATTTGCAAAAACAAATAAAAAATTCTGCCAATAGTAACTATCCCACGCGGACGAAGTCAGGGGTAAAAGCTAGTTAATAGAATAAAAGGACAAATAGCTCGCGGGTTACCATGGGAAATTATACGGTTAAATAAAGGTGCGGCATGCCGATGACTGGTTTATTTGGTAGAGCGCTGGGCTACCCGAGAGGTGCGGGTTCGAATCACACAAGGTCCATAAATTTTGGTACAAATGAAATTTGAATAAAAAGTCAAATATCCAATACTTACATCAACAGCACCTACAGACATGAACGGTTGTAAGCTCAATGTCCATTGGCCATTTATTGGAGTTATCACCGGCATTGTGTGAATCTGAGGGTTAGCTGGTAGTTGGCCAACCGAGGGTACACTGTTGGACACTGTTGTCAATGGTGGATGTTGATCAACGTTGGATGTTGGGGTGTTTGATATCACTGTGGTGGTTGATGTGTTGTTGAGAGCAGCGCTGGAACCGATCACTGTCTGGCTTACGGGTGCAGTCACAGTGCTAACTGTGTTGCTAGCTGGAAACATAATGACAAATTTTAATAATTTGCAGGAATTTTTTAAACTGATCTTTTGCCATTTTCATCAAGATAACTGTTTTGATAAAACATGGTGGTTCGCTTCATTAAATACTAAGGAGGTATTGCCAATCGTGGCAGACTGTTTACGATTTGTCAATCAATGTCGGTGACAGTTACAATTATCACCTTTAGAAATGTTCTCCCTCGTACGCTTTGTTTGTCTACTAGTTTGTACGTCTTTTGTTGGGTGATCTATAATATGATTTTACAACAAGATCCCAGAAAATGCACAAAACAAATGTGTAACCAAATTCAAAAGGATTGTAAAAAAACATTTGTGTGGGAAAGGTTTATTATAACATAAATGATCTTCTTATAATACCACAAACTGGGAATGAAGTGAACGCCTTTAGGCTATTTAATTATACATTTTATTATATAATACTACCGTATATTGTAACTAAATTAACAGAAAAAACTTACGCCCGCTGAGTTTCTTGCGCCCGTTCTTCTCAGGTCTGACTCAAACTATTTCGAATGTTTTTGGCGTTCAATTTAAATCCTATTTTGAATAAAAATATATGAATTTGAAACTTACCGCTAACAGTAGTTGTTGAAGAGGCTTGAGTTCTCACAACGGATAAATTATTGCTGGTATTGATTGTTATAGTTTTACTTATTCGAACAGGCGCTTGAGTGGTCGGCGGCTGTATGGGGATGTAAACCATTGAATTCTTAGAATTTAAGTCCAACCTTCCTTCCTCAGGCTTCTTTGGCTGAGGAAACGATTTTTTAGCTCTTACTCGAACTTCAGGCGGCTTCGACGCAGTCTTTCGACTCATTGGACCTACTACAACTTTATTTATCGTCATCTCCCGCAAGTTATTAACCGGCGGATTGACGGGACGGAGTTTGAAAGCGTTCATTAAATCCATCTTCTCAATTTGGCGGTCTGCATCGTCCAAGTCAAGCGGTTCCGCTTTGATCTCAACGTCCATAGCTCTCGGTGGCTGCGGCGATTTCTCAGGGGACTTCATTCTGGCAAACGCTCGCACTCCGACACGGCCGACTACGGATTGTTCAACTTTTTTTTGCAGTGCATTGTCAATTTTATTTAACACGCCACCGCCTGAACTTTGAATTGTATTGCTAGAACTAGTTACTGTTGTTATTATACTGCTTTTTGGTGTATTAGTCTCCTGAGTCACCGAAAGACTTCTTACACTACTGATAGTAGGCATTTGGGTCATAGTATTGGCTTCTGCCGTTTTCTGAGCCAGAACAGCTAAGCACACATCATCATCAAACAGTATACAATCTCTAGCATATCGATTAGGTGTCGAACTTCTTTTAGGTATTACGTTCGTTTCAATAGATTTTTCAAAATCTAATTCTTTAACTTTCTTCTTGGACTTATTCATATAGGAATTGTGAATATTATCAGAACTACTGCTGCTATTCATCGGTAATATCTCTCTTACAACAACGTTGGTTGATTTTTTTCTTGAAGTTTTATCTTTTGGAGTTTTACTCTTTTCTTCCTTTTTTTCTTTGTCATTTACGTTCGATTGCTTTCCTTTGTTTGGTTTTTGTTTGGGCATTGTTATTGATTTGTCTAGTTTTTCTTTAACATTTTCTTTAGGTGTAGACTTAATTTTTGGCGCAATGGGTGTTGTTTCTTGGGAAAGGACTTCCTTTTCTTTCACGTTTTTCACGAATTTATTAACACCATCACTCTCTATGTCAACATCCATTTCCTCGGTAGAAATTTCCTTTACTTTCTCTGGATTTTCATTATGCTTAGATTTAAGCTTATCAGAAACTTTTGCAGTGTGTTGTTTATCGACTACATGGTTAGAATTATTATCCGGACGCTTCCGTTTTTCTTTAGTACTTGTCTCCATTATAGTAATAATGCTAGCTTCTTGTAAACCTGACCTACGACGCTTTCTACTAATCTCTACTTGCTTACTCTGATCAGGAATTGCAGCTTTGTCGAGTTTGTTTCTATAATATAAAAGTAAATATTATAACAAATATTTAATATTAAACCATTACCTAATATTTATATTCAAGTAACTTTACAAATAAAATAATGATATTCTGAATTTCACACAAATATTACGAAAAGATATAAATCAAAACTGGTAAGTTTTTCAGTATGACTTGAAAATGATTTAGCCTTTACAACAAAAATTTCATATTGTATGTTTCTAAATTTGGAAATGACGTACCTCCTTATTCATAATGGTCCGCTAACTTTAAACAGCCGCTAAGGAGTGTTTTTTTTCATTCTGACTTAGGTCAATAGGAGAAGACAGAGTGAGAATTAGCAATGCTATAAGTTAGCAGACTATTATGAATAAGGGGGCAAAAGTGTTTATTACTTCTCTACAGATGAATCTGTGCTCGGTGTTGCTGTAATTTCTCTTTCAGTTGCGTTCTCCGCCAATTTCTGGGGTGTAGATCTTGAGTCTTCAGTATCACTAGTTTCACTGAAAGATATAAAATATAACAATCATGTAAGTACCAACATATGATATATTTTCACCATAACAAATGTATGTATAAATAGGCAATATATTTGTACAACATTGTACGTGTCAGGAACCAATAATATAGTCCGCGAGGACTTCTTCTTCCGACTTACTTCACAAAAATCAATTATTCGCCGCTAGGTGTAGGCTACTACAAGATCGCCTATACTATTCCACATTAATCATAACAAAAATAATTATTCAAAGTTCAGTGGTAGACAGCGAAATGTTTGAAACAGGAGGAACAATTTCGCACGACTAGCTTTATTTGTCAGAATGAAGGTACTAGCATTTATGTAGTTAAATACAGCATTCATTTATTGCGCTATCGTACACAAACAACCACAATTCATATTACATAAAAAATTTAACGGTCTGCACTTGTATAATAATTTGAAGACGTGCATTGTGCATGAACCTCAAAACTGCATATGAAGTCCTGGTACATGTTGCTAGGATGGCACATGATTTCAACCGCTATGAAAGACATTTATCACAGAGTAAGAATGGATACTTACGTACTTTACTATCACCACTACCATATTTATGTTCTCCTGGTGTCTATGTAATACTATACTTCGTGCGAATGACGTCAGAATATAAACTATGATCGCTTGGTTTCAAAACATTGTATAAAATTAATTTTAACGCTGTCTTACGAATTTTCAATCAGGTGACGTGTCCTGACGCGAGTTTACATTATTTATTCCCATTCTAAGGAAATGCTGAACGCCAATAAAGAAGTTTTCACTTCAAAAGACATTACTATCACCACCTACCATATTTATGTTCTCCTGGTATATATGCAGTAATTACGTCGTGCGATTGAAATCAGAATATATTAAGGTATACTCGCGTCGTACATAAGACAATATTTTCTTCAACTATGATTTCCTGGTACCAATACACTATAGTATAACATTTTCTTACGAATTTTCGATCAGGACACGTGTCATGACGCGAGTTTAACATTTCATACCCATCCCAAGAAAAGTGCTCAACGCAGCTAAAGAAGTTTTCACTTCGAAAAGACACCATTTTTGAAAGAGTGGAGCGAGATCGGCATATCACTTGTTACTATATAGCTGAAGAACTGGGAAGTTATCACAAAACAATTTAGATCCATTTGAAGAAATCAAGCCACAAAAAAGCGTATTATTTAGGTGCCACACGAATTTACTGGCAGAAACCCAATGAATTGTGCACTCGATTAGTGTACTACTATTTTGTGGCAGAAATAGGTCAAACGGTACGGTCAAAGGTAGGTAGTGCCAACGAAAACATACAGCAATATATAGCTACTATTAATAAAAATAAATTATATCCATTCACAAAAAAAAATATTAAATTAGTTTTTAGCGTTATTTTGCAGAAATCGATAATTATCTGAATGTTTACTAAGGTGTGAGGTCCGCTAAGATGTCTTCAACCAATTCTACACGGGGTTCGCCTCTAGTTCTCTACCAGTGGGAGGCTCCTTTGCATAGGATGCCGGCATTGTGGATACCACAACAGCGCCTATTTCTACCGTGAAGAAGTAATAACTAATATGTGAGCATTATTGTTTCGGTCTGAAGGGCGCCGTAGCTAGTAAAATTACTTAACAGGGAATGAGACTTAACATCTTATGTCTCAATGTGTCGAGCACGATTGTAGTGCCGCTTAGAATTGTTAGATTTTTCAATAATCTAAAATATTACAATGCCATTAGGGCAAGGCGTATCAATTACCATCAGCCAAATGCCCTGCTCGTCTCTTATTGTCATAAAAAAATATTTTTTTCTCCACTCTCATTCTAGAGTTCAGCGAATATAAGTCTTTATATATATTTTAAATAAAAATAAGGGACGAGACGAGCAGAACTTTCAGCCGATAATAATCGATACGCCCTACAATGCAGTGTCGCTCAGATTATGCTATATATATATATATACATCATATCAGACTATTCCTATAAAGCTCACCATCTGACACTCTTAGATCTCGAGCGCCCTCGCTTTTCTTTAATCTTCGGCGAAGCAATCGATAATCTCTCTTTAGCTGGCATTTTTATTTCCCCGTCGAAGTTTGGTATCTGTGAATTGAAAATGAAAAATGAAAAAAAGATAAACAAAACCCAGTAGGTACCATACCTACTAATAAAAGCTCTGCTTTAGATATCCGTCTATTATCAAACTAGCACGATTTGGAAAAGGGATGGATGTTGAAACTGATGGAGAGAGTGACTTTAACAAGTTAAAAATTAGGACATATACATGGGAAAAGTCGAAAACCCTTACAATATAAGTAAAACGTTATATTAAAGATCTTCAGAATAATAAGGTGAAACAATTGGGAAATTTGGTGAATATTTGAAATCAAAATAGGATTTAAAATCGTTTATTGAACTGTTAAAAACTACCATCCATTCGATATCTATGTCTCAGACCCGAGAAGATCGGGCGAAAGAAACACAACGGACTTCTTTTCTTTTAAATACATTTTTGTACCATTGTAACATCGTATAATCAAATTTATTATTAGTTAGCCTGAGGGTGGTCATATAGAAAATCATTTATATTATAGTAACCGTTACCAAATAAAGGTTGTTAACAAGCTTATATTAGCTTCATACGTATATTGGCATGTAACGGAATCTTTGGACGTGATTTTCAATCCCTTAAATACCTCGGATTGATTTAAAACGCTGCACACGGTCAGTGATTGGTTTCAATTTAATAATTTTCATAGTCAGCCCCTTGTTACTCATGAGGATTTTCATGATAAGATACCAGGTAGTGTGTTGTGCCAAAGACTGTGGCGTGTGCAACATAACAATACATTTTTGTTCCTGGTGTTAACATGATTACTATCACAGTTTCTAGAAAATTAACTAGTGTGCCTATGAAATATGAACATACATAAGATTATAAAGAATATAAGAAATATGACAGAATCTTCAAACCTGAAATGTTTCCAGCACGGTTCTACAGAGGATTTAAATTTGGGTTCTTAAGCATTCAAAGTGGTGATTTATATTGGGCACTGTATATATCAAACTAATAAATGGAGAGCCGGTTTTTTTGTTCGGTCATACTGCCAACTACTGTACCGATCGAAACAATACTTATATCATAAGGTGCAGCGTGTTTCGAAGGTTTTAGTATATACGTTTTACTTTACGTACCTACCAGTCATTCTCAATATAGAATAAACAGTTACATACCACGCGTTTTGATCTTTTTAGTGGTAGTATAATAAGCATAAAAAGTGCGTTCGCAAATGATTTTATGAAATCAAAAAATGTATCATAAGTGTATCTTTATATCTGTGTATGTATAAGTGTTTCTATTCTAAATCTATAGTTATAGTTAGACTAAATCTATAGTTATAGTAAGACTAAGCAAATTTCTTTCTATATGTGGAAGCTTGTAATTGGCTTTTAAGAATTATGTTTACTATTGTTTATATTGTAAATGTTGCTGTAAGCTCCCCAAATAAAATAAAATAAAATAAAATATATGATATGCTGTTTATTACGTATTCGGAACCTATATCTTTGCTATACAAATAAGGCATATCATACAATAATCGGGCGCGGGTTACTTAATTTATATGACAAAACAGTGTTTGCCGGGTCAGCTCGTCTGTTAATATGTCGATCATTAAACTTTCTTACCATAAGTTTAATTTGTTCATTTAATTTGCTTGGTTCAAACTGTGTTTTGAACGGCGGATGCACAAACTTTCCAAACTTTTTCGATATATTACGAATGTGATCTTCTGCTTCCTAAAAATAACAACATCAATAATTAATTTACGTTATAATTAGCCATGTCTATACATTGATCACAACAGAAAACAGTCTTAAGAAGGCCCTTCTATAATAATTCCCAGTCCTGTCTATCGTCAACGCGAAGATGGGTGAAAAGCATATTGTTTCATCCATCGCATACAGTCTGCTGACGACAAGCAATAGAGTGCGATAACTTTCAGCAAAAAGCAGTGAGCAGAAATTACATAAAACCTCTTCCAGGAAATATTTATTTTTGAGTAGGTAATCCTTAAAAATTTGTGAAATAAATGATAATCATGTAGAATCTCCATTACATGCGCGAGGTTTGTTTGCAATGTTTTCTTTACTTTTACAATATAATATGAGTACATTATGAACGGCCAAAGACCAGGTAACATTTGTGCAAAAAAAGCAGATATTTGGAGGGTTACACTGAATTTGTTTCTTTAAATTTGCATTTTCTGTCAAAATCACGTACGAGCGTTTGTTGAAACATATGATGATGGCCACTCTTAAGCACTTCATTCTTTTTTAACTTTGAATTCTTAGACCATGATTTTTTTATGAACATCTCAGCAGCTTTAGATTTCTAATGTTAAGATCCAGATGTTCACCACCATGAAACTTTAAAGTTACCAGTACAAATAATAAATTAAAACAGGAACTTATATTATAAAATTATTATTTAATCAGACATATCTAACAAAATTATATAGGGTTATTGATTGAAATCAAAAAACGAGAGTTGAATATTCACAAGTAAAGTAAATGTGCTTTATTACGGCATATTAAGGCATTTTCTAGTTTACGATTTTTGATGGATTGCTGGATGTGGGTTGTTCCTGATATAGTGTCGTCACTCTTCTACACTTCGACATTACTATTATTATTATTAATTAATTTTGTAACCTGTATACTATCAAGTAGATCCTGCCTCTTGGTGCGGAAGTTATTGGGATCTCTCTCGGAGTACAAGAAGCAGTCTTTGGCGGGGACCCAGGCGCGGTCGTGCGCGCCGAAGAACCGGACATCCACTTGACCCGAGCCAATGTTCAGTGACATACCTTTCGCCGGCCAGTATGGAAAACCTGCAAATATTACATTCTTCCCTTATTACAATTTATCTTCGATAGTGTATGCGTCTAGATAGAGCCTGTTGTTGCGAGACTACCGATGAAAGCAAACCAGGTTTATTACTTTAGTGTGTGTGACAAGCTACGTCGTACACTCGCGATTATTGTCACTTTGTGTTAGTGCTAAGCTATAGCTAAAAATAGAGATTATTGTCAACCTCATTTTTTTTCGTGAGTTCGCGTCACCAAAATGCTTATAGCATACATCTGATATATCTGTACCTATACAACTTTATTTCTGCGAATGTTTTATAAGTGAAATTGAATGGATAATAAAAAATTCAATGTGTAAATACTGTGCATTGTTTGATTAATATATTATAGAAAATAAATAGACATTAGTAATTTAATTATGTTTAGACATTGTGAATTTCAAATTTGAATAGTAAAAGTTGTAAGTTTTCTCTTGTATCGGCAGTGTATAATGTTTCCATTACCTTTCAGCTTAGCCCAGAGCAGCACATGCGGCGCGGAGCACACGTCCGTGAACCACGTGGCCTTCCGTCCGTAGGCGCCCGCGTAACATTCAGGGCACGCCTCGATCTCGCCCATCTCAGACCGACACAGACGAACTAATGCCCGCGCGCCACTCGTGAACTTCGATTGCACTAAAAAGAAAAACGTTTTGCATACAAATACCTATACCTATTTTTTTACACTGAACTTAGCGCACTCTGCTGGTGCTTTTGACTTTTGACTTCCAATTAAGCATCAGCACAATTCGGTAATGTGCGGCACTGAGTCGCATTATGCTCTGTGATTGAAGAACTACCAAGATGTCACAAACAGATACTAACTTCACACCATGTCGACTGTAGTGTCGGTCAATGCTAATATCGATGTTAGTAGGTAGCATATATTATGTTGCTTCGTTGACAGCCTTAGTTGTTAACTTGTTAACAATCATGAATGTTATTTCGTCTCATACACAGTACAGTTTTGCATTCTACAACCGCGCGCTTCGCAAGATATGCCTTTGCCTCCCACAGCCACTCTGTGGAATCAATTACTGCCTGCTGTTTAAACGAACCGATACGACTTACGGACCTTAAGAATTACACTTGAAAACGTGTTGATCCAATAGATGGCAAAAATCGACTGTGAGCCAATGAACGCTTTGTCGGCTCTGTGTGCGCTTCAGAACGAGCAATGAAAAGAACTCGCGACTCCTACCGGTATCTATATGTACCGGAGACGGCACCTGCATGGATCCTTTCTCAACTTAAAGACCGGCAATTTTCAAAGCGACGGAATTATAAGTACTATTTATCTGTATATCTATTTAGAAAGTATTTTTTTATATAAATAAACCGAGGGTGCTTCTATTTGCACAGGTAAATACAAGTCCGGAATAGTCTCTGCCTATCAAATAGGTCACAAAAAAACATGATTTTGTAAACAACTTTGTTTAAAACAACAAGGTATGTCAAAGTAAAGGTTGCACTTCATGTCTTGACCAGCGGATGTCCGCCTCCCCACTTCCCATATCATGAGTCTCTTGCCCGTTTGCGCCCTCTTATATAAAAAAATAGAAGGACAAACGAGCGTACGGGTCACCTGGTGTTAAGTGATCACCGCCGCCCACATTCTCTTGCAAAACCAGAAGAATCACAAGAGCGTTGCCGGCCTTTAAGGAAGGTGTACCCGCTTTTTTTGAAGGTACCCATGTTGTATCATCCCGGAAACACCGCACAAGGAAGCTAATTAAGCTTCGTAGTACGAGGAAGAAAGCTCCTTGAAAACCGCACTGTGGAGGACCGCCACACATCCAGATGGTGAGGATGATATCCTAACTTGTGGCGTGTCGTGCGAAGGTGGAATAAAAAACATGAGAGGCTTCAAGCCTTTCCACCAAATAGCGCCAACAATGGTACTTTACTTACATGTGTTAAATATGATACTATTGTGAAGTATCCATTGCACGTCGGCCAGAAAAGCTTCGGTGCTGCCGTACAGGCCCTTGGTGATGTTCTGTTTGATGAGGTTGAGGTCCATCGGGTGAACGACGTATTTGTCGTAGTCGGGGAATTCTTTGCGATCCACGGGGTTAATGAAAGGCTCCACCTGTTAAAAAAAATATGTTTTAATAACTACATTATTCTATAAACTTCAATGGTTAAAGCAAAGTTGAGATCGGATGATTAATATAAGTTAATAACTTATCTTAATATTACTTAATATTTTATTTAAACACTATAACTAAGATTGACAACATAAGAAAGACTGTTAAATAACAATTGTTAGTAAAGGATATTATTATTATTATGATGTAGAAACTGGGAACTGCAGCGGCCTGTCTGTCCATAGGTTGTATGTTATATATCGCAAACTAACAATATTGCTATAACCATACTCATAGAATATTCTAGCGCAGGCGTTTTCAACCCTTTGGTATTAACAGAACACTTTTTGTTCCTCAGAGTTCACGGTACACCAGTAAAAAATAGCCAAGTGCGAGTAGCGGGTTCCGTACAGTATACTCATAATATATATAACATAACGGACTGCAGAGGCTTAATGGTCTTTTTAACCTTTAAGTACGAAACCCCAAAAAGAAAGGGAAATAAAAATATATGGTTAAAAATTAAATTATTTTAATGTGAATGCAATGAGTAACGCACACATCAAGCGTCAGTTATTTCCGTACTATTTCCTTATAAAAATAGCTTTCTTGATTTCAATGAAACAAGCGCGGCACACCGGTTGAAAAGTCTGTAGACGCTGGTAACTAGCGCATAAACTACCTGGCAGCCCGATAATGCGTGTCCAATTCTGATTTGTCAATATGTGCGTGCTTGTGGTTTAATACTACAATTTACTAAAGAGCTAATAATACCGATGCGTGGCTGACTGTCTACGAATTGTCAATAGAAATCGGTTACAGTAACAATATAGAGATGTTAAGTCTATGGCTATAACAACAAATAAAGAAACCAAGATGGCATACCTATTTCAAAATGGCCGACATGACAACAAAAAAGATTTTATAAGGGGTCCTAAGTGTTAATCTCGCACCATAGTACGGAACTCCAAATCAGACTCGCACTGGCCCAGTTATTAGTATTATATTGATACGTTTTTAAATATAAGAGAAGAACCCGAGCGGGGCCTCCTACTACAGGCGACTCGTGCTTAAAAGAAGACCCCAACACTTATATTGTATATTTTTGTCTTTTGTTTTATTAAAATATTATTATTAATTGTCAAATTAGGCAAGTGTCTTAGACAATTTATGCATCTAGATAGGCTGTGACAGCTTCTGCGAAAACGTCGTCGAAATTGCGGCGAACTGTTAGCCTCTATTTTCAGCAAACGCACGCACACTAAGACAAAGTGACTGAAGTTTAACGAGTATAAGTCCTAGGTATTATGCACACTAAATTAATAAAGCTGCCCCGTTTGTCATGCGTTGCCAAACAACAAGAGACTATCTATTTGTGTAAAAAGTGTGTCAATGTTATTATTATTATCTTACGTATAAATTACCTTAGTTGAGGAGTTTTGATTCCCTCTGGAATCCCTTGCAACCATTTCCACTTTAATGTATGTGTTGTTACTTAAGTAAATTCCGGGTGGAAGCACTTTTAAATTAAATGTTAACTATGGGGGCAACGAACCACTGTTTACAGCGCTGCCGTTGGCTTTAGTAGATACGTGAAACACCACTCGATCGGTGGCGTATTATAAATAATTCGATAGGAGGTGATCACTTTACTTTTACTATTCGCATTCTTGCCCATTGATGACATAAGATAATAATTATATGTACTTCAAATTCGGACTGAAAGCAAATCAGTCGTTACATCATGTGAAACCTGTTATTTGTGACGCAATAATAAATTTAACGATTTGCAAACTCAGTACATTATAATAAAATCAGTTTTTAAACAAACAACATTCGCTTTTGCAGTGACATCAGTGCGCTTAGCTAAGTGCTAAAACTGCCGCTTAGCATTGTCCACTAGACCTTTAACTTTGGTGGGAGTAATAGTTGAACTTAATTTGTAGCTCTGGGCCCAAATAGTTTATAATGTTAATACGTTTCAGTTCGTCCTACATCCAGTACTCTATACTCTGTGCCTACATAATTCCACGGCATTATACTATCTCACGCGTGAACTGTTTATTATTAGCTCAAAGCGAGACGGCGATAGACGCTTCGGAATGCGCACGTATTGATTATGCCACGCGAGAGTGAGACGCAAGGAGTCGGAACTCTAGATAATTTTCAAGGTCATTTAATCATTCTAGCATTGTAACTACGTGTAAACTGTATCTGTCTGCTGAACATTTTATTTGAAAGACTATTACGTCTACCTTCTATCAACGCGTGAACGTACTGTGACAGAATCGTTGCTTGCACCTGAATATATCAAATCACAGCTTTTCTAAACTGATGAAAAAGTATTATTAAAGTTTTTACATTAAAGATTTAACATTGACAAAACTATAAATCTAAAATATCGTATACCTTTGCATCTAAAATGAAATATTAATTCAATTATTCAAATGTTTCCTAAACATTATTCTGTTTCTTTGAATGGTGGCACCATTTTGTTCAAGATTGAAACTGTTGACCTTATTATGTGTTCACTAACTTAAATTTTTTAAATGTTTGCAGCAATGAATTTGTTACTTGAATACAATCATAATTATTATTAGAATAATATAACACTTTGACAATAATATGAAATTAAGATTAAGTCTGATATAAACACAATACAGCATACTTATTTCTTTTGTATACAATTGTAAATATTTAATGTGTGTTAATTTCTTGAGATATATACCTATATGCAATTACATTATCAGTAAATTAAGATTAAGTAAATAAGTTATTTTACCCCATTAAGGTCCATCATACGGGCTAGGGCATGCTGAAGTAGCTCGCAGAGTAAACCAAGAGAAATTTTCTTCATAGCAGGAGATCTGGAACATAAATTATATGTGTATTATATTAGATATGTAACTTGAAAAGTTGTTTGCTGTGACAAGCTGATAGTAAAACATAGTAACTAACCTGGTTTCAGAACTTTCAGCTTGCAATACAAGAATACATTCTGGACACACCCAAGTCTTTCGACTACTGATTTTATTGCGCTCTGTACCAGATAAACACTTGTAATGGTAAGCCCGTGGACAAACTGTACAATGCAATGGAGAATGAGTTTTCTCGCTGTTAGGTTCTGCTACCCAATTACACCGCCAGCAGTATGGGTCTACACGAAGCTTCTTTTCTGTAGTCTAAGAAAGATAATTAAAAAAATTATTTATGACTTTATGTGACACTTATTAATTAAAATGGATTGAATGTGAAAATAATTATAATAATATAGTGAGTCATGTGAAATAGTGTTTGACAGTATTAGAATTATAATAATATTGACACACTTTTACACAAATTATCTTGTTCCAAACTTGTGCTTAGTTACTATGGGTGCAAGACAACAATATTATATTATTTAATGTGATATATATATATATATATATAACTATACATGTTTATATGACTATGAGAAGTATCTGTATAGGCAACACATTCAAATAACAAATTGCAGTATACATACTTGCACCTGATTTCCTTCTAATGATTTTTTCTTTGTGGATGTAGCATCTATTTGAGCATCTTTCTTATTTTTAGATGCATCAGTATCACTCTCTTCATCAGAATTTCTGTGAATTTTTCCAGTCACAGAACTAAGAAACTGCTTTACTTTGTTAACAAACTCTGGATTCTGAGACCTCATAGATCTCTTAGCTTGTTTTTCAGACTTCCCACTACAGTTGCTTTTGGATGAATTGTTGCTGTTGCGTCTGGCTGGTATTTTTTCAGCTTCTACAGAATTATTGAGACTAGAGCTTGAGGTCTCTAAAGCAGTTCTGGACTTTCTAGTCTTGCTTTTCAGTTGTGTACATTCATTTATGATTTTAGATTCCTTAGCATAGTTAATGAGGGATTTTAGTTCTCTACTTATGCTTTTGTTGTGTTCTTTCTCACTTGTTTCAGAGCTGGTTGTTTCCACTTGGGATTCATTTGACTTTTCACATTGATTATCTATCACTGGGTTAGGTTTTAGGGCAATTTCAACATTTGAAGTATTTGTTTCCTGAGTAATGAGTAGAGATGTTAATTTGACTGGTGATGATTGCTTTTTGGTTGATTTAGACTCTATCTTCTCCAGCTCTTGATTTGAGACATTTTGAATAGATGAAGTGGCTTCTTCCATATTTTGGTCATTGCTAGTAGATGAGTCAGCAATCTCATTTGGTTCTACCACAGCATTTACCATGGTAAAACAAGATTTTTCAACTCCTGGTGAATCAATTTCTGAATTTAATATTTCTGATGGCTTCTGCTGGCTGGATGGTATGTTTTTATAGAAAGAGCCGATGGTCAGTTTAGCGTGGCTCTTGGTAGGTGTGTTAGTCTTACAAGCAGAGTCATTTTTTGTTGATGAATGAACAGCTTCTTTTGTATTAATTTTAGGAGTGTTAGTTATAACATCTTTCCCAAGTTTAACAGGAGATATTTTGGTAGAAGTATTAAGGGCCATCTTTGCAGTTGTTTGTGTAACAGCCTGGCTTTCCTTTTGTGGTGATATAACACTATCTTGGTGAACCTTTTTTTGTGACTCTTTTCTTGTCTCTGGTGATATTTGTGTTAGTTCCCCAGGAGTAGTAGGTTCATCAGGTGTAGAGGTATTGTCTTCATTCTGGTTTTCAAGTGAAGGTTGAGACTGGTCATCCAGAACTTTTCCATCCTCATCCACCTTAATAACAAAAATTACAGTTTCTATATTACCCACTGACTCTGTCACCTCCTGGCTATCTACAATGTCAGCTGTAGTTGAAGAAACATCTGTCTCCATGTGATTTTCAGAATTTTCATCCATATCCTGATAAAAAAAAAATGGGTAATAACTGTACACACTACACACTACCTAAACACAAATGGTAATTATAATATAGAGACGTGTATATTATTATGAATATTTCTACATTTGAGCCGGTCATTGCCCAAGCCTGTTTAATTTATATATTGCTCTATACAATTCAACAAAATAGTATGCAGGTAACAAGTCATTACCGAATCTCACTGTGTCCTTTTTAGCGTTCAACGAACCAGCGTCACAAAGAAGTCCGTTTCAAATTAGATTATTACATTTAGTATTTCATTCCATTGATATCAAAATATAATGCACAATTATTATTTAACGAAACAACTGAAGGAGTACACACATTGCCTTTCAGAACTGTCGTATACGTACGTATTTCATTGGTCGGTCATTCCTTCCTATTTCGTTGAGAAATTCTTGATTCGCCGATTTCACCAGATGGAGCTGTAGGTGTACTAAGTTTATCTCGCTCTTACAACTTATCTGTCTCTTTTCTTTCTTTTAAACGCCCATTCAATTCAACTTATTATCACACTCAGTCATTACTGAGCCAATAGACTTTAAGTTTCGAGAAGCAACGCAACCGGCAGCGCTACAGTCTATACTCTATAGCATTACCTAATTGTGTATACTATTACTATACCTACCTACAAGGCTTAGGCACACATAGTACCTAATAAAAGCATAGACAAAGCTTAATCCAAAATACCCTATAGACTAAGCAAAATAACTTCTCCTTTATTAGTTATGTGCTGAAAAATTTATAGATTATTATTGGAAATTAATGCAACTACTACGATAAAAACTAACTTGAATTGTTCCATTCTATTATTTATAACAATGTTTTTACCAATCAATGGGGGATGTTCAATGAGTTTGTCATCACAAAACAGTAAACATTAAACCCTGTGTTTTTATTGGTGGATTGTGGAAGGAGGACCGATTCATTAAATATCATTCGTGTTCGTGTATTATTTGACAAATTGGCTCATTAATCAGCATTTGTAAATTGTCAAATGTCAATGTCAATAGAGCGTTATGTTAGAACATCACCAATAACATCACCAAATTAGTTACAAATTGAAATAAATAATCAAAAATTGTTTTTAAAAATAAAACACTGCTCAGATGGAATTTATAGAACTCATATCGATAAATAAATTAGACGGAGTTATACTTAAGTATCCACACCATGAAAATGTTGACGGTACAGTTTGTATAACAGGACATCATTTAATACTAAGTTCTAGAAAAGAAGGAGTTCGTGAATTATGGGTAAGTATATAATATTAATTAAATTTTTGTTAAATATTTTTAAAATACTACAAAATTAATAAATTTCTGGCTTTCAGTTACTTCATAAAAATATAGACAGCATAGAAAAGAAAGAAAACAAATTAAGTGGAGGTGTTATTCAAGGAGGTTCATTGTTTTTAAAATGTAAAGATCTAAGAATATTTCAGCTGGATATAAGCAATACTACAGAACTTAATCTAGTCATGCAGACATTGGAAAATTTATCAAATATTTTAGACCCAGCTTTATATTATCCCTTCTTTTATAGACATATGCATCCTATTATGGAAAATGGATATACTTTGTACAGGTAAAGTAACTTTATACAGGTAAATAAAAATAATATATTAACACACTTATCTCCCATATTAAGAGAGATCATGTATACATTCCTGGTTTATTGAAGTACTTGGGAATTTATTGTCACTTTCTGTTCTATGTTGATCTGTTGAAATATCTACTTGTTATAAGATGAACCCAGAAATCCTGCCAATCAAGAATATTAGTAAATTTTCCTTTTTAACCTTAGTATAGGTATTTTGATGGTAGCTTTGTAGTCATAATCAGGTTTTCATATTAAATAAGTTTTTTTTTCAGTGGGTAGATAAACCTCATATCTTGTAACTTTGGGGGAGGCCTTTGTCCAGCTATCATGGGCATCTTCTGGCTGAAAGGAGCAAAGACATTGAACAAATTTTTTTCTTTAACCTTTCCACATCAGATGGTGCCAATGGGCACTTGATTTTACAAACACACAAGATGGGTAGTGCCATATGGCACTGTTTTACCTCACCCAGTTTCAGCGCTTATTACGTGTACAAGATGGTCTGTTTACCTATGCAATCATGAACGAATGAATCCCGATACAGATTTCGATTCGTTACGATACAAGGCCACCAACTTTCAACGTTATGGACAAAGCATTTTTGTTCACTTTTTCCCGGGTGTTGCAGCGACCGGTTATTTACAAGACAGAGCACGAAGATTGTTCTTTGTGGAGTTATACCTAATAATCTATAATTGCTATGTTCGTACACAAAACTACAGTTGAGTGGCAAGTGCTCGCGGGGGGCGGGCAAATATATATTTTTTTCGTTAAATATACACTGAGTAAGACAATACCACAAGAAAGGCAAATGCTAAGAAATTCAGAATTCTCAAGCAACACAAAGTTAGAGCACCCGTGTAAACTGTAAATACACATATGCATTTGTGTAAGCATGTGTGTGTGTGTAACCGTTTTGTGTCCACACAAGCTAGTTTCATTTACCTTTTTTCAATAGTTTTTGTTTTATGGTGTATATGTTTTATATATTGCTGAAAAGGTCATTTCATTCTCATTTTGATAGATGTTCTGTATGAACAGAAAACATAGATTTTGATGACAAAATGTACAGGATAATAATCTTTGGATTTTATAATGAATTTCCTCCCCCAGTCTAGTTTTTGCTTCAAACAGTATAGGACTTTATAAATAATCTGATCTACTGTTAGTAAAAAAAATCTAGATTAAATTTCCTATCGAATGGTATATAAATAAAAGTCTAGAAGCTAAAATCATAAAATCGTTTTGGAAGAACGGCTCCTAACGCGAGCATTTTCTGTTGATCATCATTTTCGTGGGTATGTTTCTGGATGAATATATCAAAATATTACTATGAAGGCATCTATATTTTGGTTTTATTTCTTAAAGAACATATAATGCTTATTACAAAAACATAAAAGGAAGTAAATAAAACAAGTAATTATCATTAAAAATCATTATTTATTCTAAATATACCTATTTTTACACTTATTGTCGAAAGAAAAGTCTGTGTGAAATAAAATAAAAACACAATATGAATAATTTATACATGGTCTTATAGCTTGTTTCAATAGCTTTCAGTGACAGTCACTCAAATCACCCTAGTTATAAGCATTTTATTACTACACGTAAAATAATACGCACGGGGAGAACGCTGCGCGAGCGCCAAACGCAAGCCGAACTGAGGCGAACATTTTGAGGCGAAGAGGCGCTGATGTGGGAATTTTAATAGTTAAAAAAAGCAAAAGCCCTATTTAACCTAAAATATCTGATTCTTTTCACCTCATGGTCTTGTCTATTTGTATGTTTCCATCTAAAGATGTGATTTCTTTCTGGTTTTTATCACCATCATAAACATATCTTTATTTCCTTTAACATATCATAATCCATAGCTAATCAAAACAATTTTTTTAGAAAGTTCATTAATTTTTGTCTTAATTTTAAACATTCATACAAACTATCAAGTAGTAAGCTGTTATATACCAGCCCGACCTTAATTTATTTTATTTGTGTATTAATCCTAGAGTTATCACTTTAAAACATAACAAATCATTAAATTTGTGTGACTTACGGCTGTTCCCAATATTCAGTCTATTTCTTACTTGAGATAAAAATCGTAACTATTGTTGACTTTTCTGTCCCAATAAACTTATCGACGGTGACTCACCTTATCTGTACACGCTCTCTGTCAATAGGACGAAGTATAGCTTACCAGAGATAGAAGTTTGTATGGAAATTGCAATTCCTGTGTCCCAATATCTATCTCTGTTCCTTTCTACACATCGTCACATTCGATGGAACCACTGTGAAAAACAGTGGGCCCATTCTTCCTTAGGGGTGGGTCTCTTCTATGGCATTTTCGTACGCTTTCACCGCATCTTCAGGGCTCGTAAACCAAGAATACTTCGAATTTTATCTTTACTTCTTGGGAATAAATAAAAGTCGCAGGGTGCCAGGTCGGGACAGTATGGTGGATGACACATTATCTTGACACCTGCCATAGTCAAATATTCAACAGTCCGTTTTGCGGAATGCGGTGAAGCATTGTCGTGGTTAAAGAGGATCCTGCTTCGAGGGCGCTGCTGTCGAACTTTTTCCAAGACAACAGGCAAACAGCGATTGACATACCAGTCTGCAGTAACTGTCCTTCCATCTTCTAGCACAATTGTCGCGAAATGACCTTTCCGACCAAACAATGAGGCAATCATCTTTTTTCCTTGACTTCTACCTTTCTTTACCTTAGTTGGCTAATCCTCGAAAGGAAACACCCACTAAGCTGATTGTCTTTTGGTTTCGGGTTCTTGATTCATACAAATGTCTAGGCTTGCCCGTATTTGCTGATAGTTCACTCTTTTATCTTCCTCTATCATGCGTCACACAGCACTGATGTTATCTTCAGTAGTCGCTGTTAAAGGACGTCCCTCACGCGGATCATCATTGAGATTGCTACGTCTACGCTTTAACTCGTTAAACCAATTGTTAATAGTGGCACGAGATGGGGCTATATAGCTTTGTTGTTGAGTAAGCTTATAACGAAAGTCATAATAAATCATTGACCGAAAATTTTCTCGCGTTAGGTTCATGTTCACGTGTAACAAGAGTTTTAGAATTGCCTCCAATTCACAAAAACAAATGACAAATTAATGCAATATACTATTATACATTAGGTTACCAAAGAGTTCTAAAATTGAAATTCAAAAAAGTTTTCATTAGCAATGTTTCTAATTGGCCTTAACATTTTCAGTGTTACCCATGTACTTTTTTTTTTTTTTTATGGAATAGGAGGACAAACGAGCGTACGGGTCACCTGGTGTTAAGTGATCACCGCCGCCCACACTCTCCTGCAACACCAGAGGAATCACAAGAGCGTTGCCGGCCTTTAAGGAAGGTGTACGCGCTTTTCTTGAAGGTACCCATGTCGTATCGTACTTGCAGGATTAATGAATATTTGATTTTTATAAATTTCAGTGTTGAAGGGGAATTCACAAAAGTGCTAGCAACAGAGGAATGGCGGATATCACGTGTTAATCAAAATTATACCATCTGCCCAAGCTATGCTAAGGGTGTTGTAGTGCCAAAAACAATAGATGATGAAACCCTGTCAGCAGCTGCGAGCTTCAGACAAGGTGGCAGATTTCCCGTGCTGTCTTATAGGCATAATAATGGAGTGAGTGTTGTTATTAACTGGATTTAATATTGTACTTAACACATGAGATAAAACAATAATACATGTCCCATAAAAGTAGGTTTTTGTTGTGACAATAAGGGACTAGACGAGCAGGCTGTTCAACTGATGGTAATTGATATGACCTTCCCATTACAATGCAATGCCGCTCAGGATTATTGAAAAACCCAAAAATTCTGAGGGGCACTATAGTTGCGCTCGTCACCTTGAGACATAACATGTTAAGTCTCATTTGTAGTAATTTCACTAGCTATGGCGCCCTTCAGACCAAAACTTAATAATGCTAACACATTACTGCTTCACGGCAGAAAAAGGGGCGGTTGTAGTGCCCACAATATAGGCGGCATCCTGTGTCTCCCACAAGTGTTTTACCGGTCTTAGGTGGGTCTAGCTCATAACAGAACGGATTGATCTACCGTTTTAATATATAACATTAAGTAGTAAGTTTATATTGTGTTCCTCCTTTAAACTTTTAATGTAAGAGTCAGGTTTAAATATCTCAAAATCGACAAACAGCTTCTTTTAAATATAATGTACTACTTGGCTAAGTCGAGTTAGCAAGTCTTTTGTGGGGCGATGTACATGCTGTTACAACAGGATCCCAGAAATGTTCAATACAAAAATATTACGTTATTCAAAAGAATTGTGATGATACCACAGATTGGGAATGGAGCGACCGCCCTCAGGCTATTAAATAATAAGTTCAATTGTACAATGTTACTTTGTAAGTGTTACTTTAATTGTAAAACATATTTTTGATGAAGAAAAAGAGCCCGCTGAGTTTGTTGCGCCCATTCTTCTCAGGCCTGAGGTATTAATTTTGGAATGGGTGGTAGATTTTTTGACTTTCAATAAGTGATTTCACATCCTATTTTGAATAAAAATATTTGAATTTGAATATGGGCATCAAATGATATTTGTAGTAAGTAGTTTGTAAATGTCGAAATAGTCAATTTTTAAGAATATTGTGTCGAATAGTGAAAGGGAACATAATAATTACAATATAATAACAGGTAGGTAGAGATCAGTAGAGTAGTGCAATTATATATAAATAAAGTATAAATATATGTAAATTTAGTATAAAACGAATAATTTGTACATTCATCTGTATTATACTTGTTCACTAATAGTATAAAACATGCTTGTTAGATATAATAAAATTTAAACATCTCAATATATAGTTATATAGATAGTACTAAAAAATGTCTTATTCCAAGGTTACTTACTCTATTCACAATATGTCTTCTCTCTTCTTACGAACAAGTCTCCTCTCCTCTTATCAGATGCCCATGGCTTGACTACACTCACTTACACTATTTTTCATGCTGTAAAAGTATTATTGTATTTAATATATAAATTACGTGACACGTTGTTTGTCTGCGATGGACTCCTAAACTAATGAACGGATTTTAATGGGGATTACTTCATGGAGTGCAATTTGGTCCAACTTGAGAGATAGGATAGTTTCTATTTCGATTTGGGACCCATAAATTTTTTTATTTTTAATATTCGTTTTGTATGAACATATTTTCTATGAGATAATTTTGTGATGCACGGTTTGACAGTTCCGTTGTGAAACAATTTAATTATAAGAACAGGGAGCATTTTCTACGAAATAATAATTACTGTTTTGAAATATTATTGGCAAATTCCTTTAAAACAGTATTTTTTTTTATTATCTGCAGAACAACGTCTGTCGGGTCAGCTAGTTGTATTATATAATATATTGAAAGACAAAAAACCAACACCCACTCCAAAACGAATGCCTCAGACCTGAGAAGAATGGGCGCAACAAACTCAGCGGTCTTTTTTTTTTCATCAAAAAAATATGTTTACAAGTAATATGGTACAATTATACTTATTATTTAATAGCCTGGTCGCTCTATTCCCAATCTGTGATATCATTAAGAAAGTCATATATGCTATAGTAACCTTTACCACACATACGTTTTTTAACAATTCTTTTGAATAACGAAATACTTTTGTTTTGAACATTTTCTGGGATCTTATTGTAAAAGCATATACATCACCCCACAAAAGACTTACTAACTCGACTTAGCTGATTAGTAGGCATTTATGTCTGTTTCTGGTGTTAATATAATATAATTATGTTTATGACAGTTTCTAGCAAATTCACTTATTTGCCTATGAACATATATTATCATTATCAAGAATATATTGAGAAGCATCAGTCAAAATGTTAATTTCTTTGAATTTTGCTCTCAATGATTCTTTAGGACCTAGGTTATAAATGGCGCGAATATCCCTCTTCTGCAGCACAAATATTGTATTAATATCGGCAGCGTTGCCCCATACCAATATACCATAGGACGTAATACTATATATATAAAGTATACAAGTCGCGCCGTATCTATGTCAGTTAAATGTCGAATCTTTCAATATGGGGGCCCCATTGTAATTTGGAATCTAGAGTAATGCCATGAAATATAGCAGACACCACCGGTTTTATCACCTCTTCGTTTAACAAAAAACTTGCATCTACATTTTTGACATAATATGATACGGTAAATTTTATTTATTTCGTTTTCTTGCTATTTAACAATAGGTTATTAGGGCTAAACTAGTAATTAAATGCTACTTTTATATAATAATATGAAATCATAAGCTTATAATTGAAAATTATAAACTATATAAAACACTTTAAAACGCGTGTGATTTTAACGTATTCAGGGGACTGCGGTTTAAATGACCCATTTCAAACAAGTTCAATTTCACATTTAATAAATGTTTTTTTTTTAATATGTATTCGCGCTAATAAAGAAATTACTATATAAATTACTAGTTTACACAGCAAACGTTGTATTACCTATATTAAAATCGCGATACAAAAGTAAATACAAAAAAATTAAAATTTGAAGTTGTATGTATTTTTTAATGCTGACTCATAATCAAACAAATTTAAAAAAAATGACAAAAAAAATGGCGTGGACCACCCTTAACATTTAGGGGGATGAAAAATAAATGTTGTCCGATTCTCAGACCTACCCAATATGCACTCAAAATTTCATGAGAATTCGTCGAGCCGTTTCGAAGGAGTTTAACTACAAAGACATGAGAATTATATTAGATATATTTACGCAAAATATTTGATTTAATTGTTTCTGTAAGTTATGTGATCAAACACAACTAATACAAAAATAATTATCAATGTGCAATAATATAGCAATTAAATAAAATTCCAGGCAGTTTTGATCCGGGCTGGCCAACCACTTTATGGGCCAAAACACAGAAGATGTCGACCCGACGAGGCTATTCTTAATTGTATAGTTAATGTGGGCATGAAGGGCATCATATATGATCTCAGGAGTACAAATTCAATATCACAGCAACAAAGTAAAGGTATATATTTAACACTTATTTGAATAATCTGCCAGATTGGTTATATTAATCCTAAAAATTGAATTTGTAACCAAACTTCGTCGTACCGTCGGATTCCGTCCGAGCGCTCTTAACCACAAAGCCAACTCACTCTTTCTTCTTCTTATGCAATTAACATTTCATCCGTTTTTTTTTCTTATAATATGCATAGCGACAAAAAAAGATTAGCTGGCGTGCAGTGCGGCCGTTTGTGACTTATTCCAACGTTCGTTTTACTGAGTTATCCGCTTGGTCACTTGCTAGTCGCTAAGCAAGCCGCAAGCCGCCTGTCAATAATTATAAAATTTATTATAACAAACCACACACGCACAAATATCATAATAATAATAAAAGCCTTTATTAACAATCTATAAATAAGTGCAGTTACATTTCTTATCTTAAATCTACTATTTTAATTTGATTATCTATCACCGGTTTCTAGATTGTTTTGCTTTTCAGCATAGGCCTCCCCAAGTTTTCTCCACAAAGATCTATCTCTTGCTGTCCTCATCCAAGTCGGACCTGCCACCTTTAGAATATCATCTTCCCATCTTCGATGCTGTCTTCCTTTATTTTTGGTATTATATCTTGGACACCATACTGTGACTTCTTTAGTCCGTATTTCTCAGTCTTACATCGTATCATGTGTCCAGCCCATTTCCATTTCAGTTGTTGGATATGATATTTTATATCAATGACATTGGTTCGTTTTCTTACTGTAGCTAGCCTAATTTTATCTTTAAGTTTTATGTTAAGTATACTTCGTTCCATTCTGTGTTGGCAGGTTTCCAGCGCTTTGATATTTTTGTTTGTGCAACTCCAAGTCTGGCACGCGTAGGTCATACTGGGTAGAACACAAGTATTAAATATTTTCTTTTTGCCTTCTATTGGTATGTGCGGGTTATTCATGACATCTTTTAGGGCCCAATATCTCTTCCATCCTATACTTATTCTATTGTTCATTTCTTTTGTAGTGAGGTCTGTAGGAGATTTTTTTGAATTTTTGAAGAGAATTTGGCCAAGGTATGTATATTCCTCTACATATTCCAATTCATTGGCGTTATTAGGTTTAATAGGAACTTTAGTGTAATTAGTCATAACCTTTGTTTTCTCTGTATTCATTGATAGTCCAACCTGCTCACTTTCATGTACTAGTTGTTCTATCATGTTTTGTAGGGTTTTTGCTTCTTCGCTTATTAGTATTAAATCTTAGGTGGTTTAGTAATTTCCCATTAATATTTATCCCGTGTTTATACCAATCGAGCTGCCGAAATACGTTTTCTAGGGTTGCCGAGAAGAGTTTGGGTGATAGAGGGTCACCCTGTCGGACTCCTCTTCTAATGGGGAAGTAATCTCCTACCTTCTCTGTCCGTACTTTAGCTTTCATATTCCCATATATGTTCCTTATTATACGTATGTCATGTCTTATTATAAATATTGTAAATCCGTTATTAGATGTAAGTCCTACAAAATAGTATTATTATAACCTAATTTAAGTTCTGTGGATTTTGTGATGTTTTAAATAAATAAATAAATAAAAGGGACCTGCCTTGAATAAGAGGCTCATAATAAATGGTAACTTGTCTACAAAGATGTCTGACTGCTATTGTCATACCAATCCCACACAGCCTTTTGCTTCCTTTACCTTATGATGGATTTTTTTGGAAGTGACTTCTCTATATAATTTTAAGTTGTACCAAAATTTATGGACGATGTGGGACTCTATCCGCGCCTCTGACCTGACCCAACCGTCCGAGTGACGCATTGATCGTAAATCTCGGTATGTCTTTTTCAACTCTCACTATTACTGTATATTTTATCCCAGCAGTGAGGGATTTAACTTAAGAATAACAAACTGTTTAGTGTAAGTAAGTAAGTGAGTTCTCTTTCTATATGGACGTTTCAATATCCTCTTGGTTTCGGTCATATTACTACCCAGCTTTACATTATGAAAAAAAAAAATTGTTTAAGGATAATTAAAAGATAGTATATTATATAAGTACCTAATTTTCATCAAGAATAAATAAACGAATATACATTTGTATACAAGATATATGCGACATATGTAAAAAGTAAGTGTATGCTATAAATTAAAAACATTTATGTTGTAATATGAGTAATTATTATAAATTACACATTTCAGGCGGAGGGACAGAAAGTGCGGCAAACTATTCACAATGGAGGATATACAACAGATCTATGGATGATGTTGATAATCAGCAACAGTTGTTAGAAAGCTTCTCCAAATTAATAGAAGGTATGAGACCGGTGTCACGCCTGATAAGCGAAGCGAATGTGAAGCGAAACTGAAATGGTTTTTTGTTTTATATCGCACTTAAAGATTCTGAATCTGTGAGATAAATAAAATATAAACAACAATTATTCTGTTTAACATAGTGCGTGTGGCAGGTTAATGATCGGAAAATTACCGTTCCAGAATATTGTTTTTATTATCTAAAGTAACACTGCGGACTCTTATCAATATGATCGTTCAATTTACTATAGTTTAATTATCATTTATTACATTCGTTACAATGTTGTTGACATATTCATAATTATTTTTTTATCAACAGAACATCAGATATTATTAAAGAATAACTTTTACATTTCATTTGGTTTTAATGTATATTTTAAAAATGGGAGGTCTCTAACAAGGGTGGTCCTCACTCTTTCTATGCGGTCTGATGTAACTGGCACAAAAATTATTTTAAGTTTAATTAAATTGGGTTTTAAAGATTCAAACTGAATTATCTAAACCACTGTGGATGGATCCGAATCTAATCTCCTAATTATGTATTTACTAGTAGCCTCTCACATTTGTAAAAATATTATCAATACAATGTGTGGCACAAAAATTATTTAAGTTACTTATAAAAGCATTTGTAAATACTAAGGGCTCGCAGAGACTCGCGATATGCAAGGAACCGTACGCCAAAACTTCTTCATCCTCAATCTAATATATAAAATTCTCGTGTCACGGTGTGCGGGACCGAACTCCTCCGAAACGGCTTAACCGATTCTCTTGAAATTTTGAGTGCATATTGGGTAGGTCTGAGAATCGAACAACATCTATTTTTCATCTCCCTAAATGTTAAGGGTGGTCCACACGATTTTTTTTTTTTTTCATTTTTTTTAAATTTTTTTGATTATGAGTCAGCATTAAAAAATACATACAACTTCAAATTTTCACCCATCTACAATCAACAGTTACTTTTGTATCGCGATTTTAATATCGCCAATACAACGTTTGCTGGGTCAGCTATAATATATATAAATTACGTGACACGTTGTTTGTCCGCGATCGCTTCCTAAACTAATGAAAGGATTTTAATGGGGATTACTTCATGGAGTGCAGTTTAGTCCTACGTGAGAGATAGGATAGTTTTTATTTCGATTTGAGACCCATAACAATTTTTATTTTCAATATTTGTTTTGAATGGACATATTTTCTATGAGAGAATTTATTGACGCACGATTTGACAGTTCTGCTGTGAAACAATTACATTACAGTTAACAACAGGGAGCAATGACGTTCTATACATAATATATAAAGTCATTGACAGGGAGCATATTTTACAAAATAATTCTTGGTGTTATGAAATACTAGCTGACCCGACAGAAGTTGTTCTGTTCATAATAAAAAAAACTCTTGCGGATGGAATTTTGGAAACCCCGTTCTTAGCTGACCTCTACTCAGAAAAGAATACTCCTACCAAATTTCAAGTCTTTAGCTCTATTGGTTCCAGAGATATCGTGATGAGTGACTATACACGTGGAAATCTCTTATATATACAGACTATTGTATCGTACTATCGTTATATCGTACTACAAATACATAAAAAAACAGTATTTTTTTATTATGCACAGAATAACGTCTGTCGGGTCAGCTAGTATACTTATAATAATATAATAACCTTTTGCCTTTAAAACAATTTTTATCTTGAATGTATTGTCCGGCAATTCTGTTATGGTGGTGGGGAGTTTATTATATAATCTAACAATTTCCCAAAATTACTTATTATCCTTAGTGGTTCCAAAACTGGTTATGGAAATTTCATTTTACCTTATCTTATAAGGTAGGCAGAAGCCACAGTTCTCTTCCATCCTAATTCATAAGCGTCTCTATTCACTCGTACTCGACTTGTATTGTGTTCAGCGTGCGTGGACCGTGACATATCATGTGACAAGTGGATGTCGCGACTGGAGTCCTGTGGCTGGCCCGAGTCAGTCCGCAACTCCTTGCACACAGCCTGCATCGTCGCTCAACATATACATCAGGTATGTTTTGCAACTTATATTCGACTGCCTATTTACTTTATAATAACATCTAAAGCTGCACTAACAGGTCCCTACCATAATTTATTAAGCAGGGAGAGCACCGCGAACAGTGTAGGTGAGTGTTGAACATCGTTAGAGGGACCACTATGATACCTACCTATACTTATAGAACTACAAGTTTTAGGGCTATTTTTCATCGGGACACCATGGCGGCGCAACCAGTCGCGCCACTGAGGTATCCGTAAGCTACCAAACTAGACACCATACAGACACAAGAGTCACGGCTCCACACTGAGACGGTATCAAAATGTACCTCAAAGACATAGACACTACTGCTGTATGTAAGTAAGAAAATAAAGTTCAAAACAAAAAAGAAACAATGGTGGGGTCATCGTTATTTAGTCTTAGCATTTCATTTTATATCTATATCGAAATGATCTGATGAGGAATTATCAAGTGAGTAACTCTATAGAGCTGTATTTATTTTATAGGCAGCAGCGACTGGTTGCGCCGCCATGGTGTCCCGGTGAAATACAGCCCTTAGGTACTGTAGGTAATTAAGCATTATTGAACCAAACAATGGCCCAATAAGTGATCAATGAATAACCTCAACACTGCTCAAAATAGAAAATTCGCAATATTCTAAAAGTATTTTATTAAAATTTCAACTTCTGTAACTTTAGTTTAGTTTTGACTAGAATCCGTAATGTTTATATGTTCTACGTTGTGTTTCGATGTACAGAATATATATTTTTAATTGTTTAAAGATAATTTTTATATCCCGTCAATCTGAAATTTACAGGAACTTGCCTAGGTATGAAGACACACTTGTCGTAATAATTCGTAGTTCTTACAAGCACACTGATGCATTGGAGATCATAGTTCGCATGCGGAGTATGTTTCGATAGCACTTAACATAAATGAGGCCACGAGTTTATATGTTATACTATTTTTAATTTATTGCTTTTGATCTAGTATTTGGCTAAGCGTATGCTGAGACGTAAACGACGCAGGTCCACGCAGCACAGGCCAGATTTTATAATATATTATGTTGGTACTAAGAGCTACGTACGCTGCGGCGTAGACACGTGACTGCTCTGCGTCTCCACAAAACAACTTCTAGTGTTAGTCACTGGCGATCCGTGCATGGTTTTTACTGCTAATGTAACTTTGTACACATGATTATTCCAGCTAAATCCTTATTTTTTTGCAATGATAGATCATTTAATTGAATAGTAATATGTTACAAGTGAAGATTAATAGTAGAATAAGTGCGTTGCAAACCTTGTTTGTATTATACTAATTAATTATCCAGACTTTCTAAAATAGACATTATAATAGTTATAATGGGTAGCCAACCGCCTCAGCTTGCCAAGCCTGCCCCTTGTGTATTAAAATATTGTTTGTCCCATACTGTAAATGCATACCTCGCTGACCTCATCCTGATTCTATGAAGTCTTTTTACTCGTCTAATATATATACTAGACAACGTAGAATTGTCTTGGTGCGTCTCAGCATACGCTCGTGGCCTATGTCTGCCTCGCCTTCCCTGCCTTGCTAAATCTGTACTGTGGTGTGGTGTCCTACATCAACTGCGTCGCAACATACACTTAACATTATGCCCGTCGCCAATCTTGTAGTTCGCTCTGCAGTAGTCACACGCACCTGCGGCTCCTCCGAGACTCTACTTTTTATTATAGTGCAAGTATTTGCAGCAAGGTCGCGAACTAGAAGATTGACGATGTGTACATATTTGAATTTGAACAAAATTTTGCGTTTGTTTGTACTGTACTAGATGTACAAATAAGCGTGCAATGGGCGAATCTAACTAACGAACGAACTAATATTTATAACATACATATTAATATATTTTCAGAAAGGTGAGCCGGTGCTACTACACGGAACTAGAGGAGAGGACGCTACATTACTAGTCTGCTCTTTGGTCCAAATAATACTAAATCCTGACTGTAGGACAATAAGAGGGTGAGATATTATATTTACTTATGACTTTTGTTGTATGAGACGCAGTTGTTAACTTAGAGTTACAACAAGTACAAGTGTGTAATGAATCTCTCTTGACTTATACCTGCTACCCCTCTTCAGCCTGAAGGACTCTTGTGTCGTCCACCAGGGCTGCCTCAAAATAATGCTTAAAACTTCAAGTTAACGGTATCCTCCTCTGGGTATCAGCATGCAACTCCAACATTACAATAATATAGAGAGTCCAAAATAACATTCATAGAAATCGACCGAACGCCCCATGGTTCCTAAAAAACAATGAACTTCATGAAGAACTTAAATATAAAGCAGTAAAGGAAGAAATCAAACAATACTCTTTAAATCACAAAGAAAGCCTAGCAATTTATCCAAACCCATTGGTAGTGGAGTTACTCACTATAAACCTTCCAAAGAGACTCAAGTAAAGTAGCACTATCGAATTGGACTTGAAGTAAAGCGAAGAAAAGTTGATAGACCACTATTTCCAGGAAATCTAAATATCCAACACATCTGCTCATAGTTTGGGGACTAAATGCTGATATTTAAAAAAACTTATTTGCTGTTAAACTTATTTGCCGACTTAACCATACAATACTATGGCGTGCTATGTAAGTGCCATACCCGCAAAACCCCAGTGTTGGTTGACCAATGAACTGCCTCATGGGTTTTTTATTGATAAAATTTCCTATTATTATTCTAATCACAATATAACCTTTGGTTAGTAAGCCATTTGTTTTTAATTAACTACGTAGACCTTAACTGGTAATGTGTTCATTCACACGTTTCTTATAGTCTGTATTAAGAGGACTAGATATAATATATCTATGTTCTTGACATGCAGGAGATGAATATAATAAAAATTGTCTAACTAAAAATAACTTTTAATATAAAGAATATTTTTTCTTGACACATTCGTTTTTTTATAGAATATGAGGGTAGGACAACCGAGAGTACGGGTAATCTGATCGTTACTGGTCAGGGTCGCAGCTACTCTCTTGCAATACCTAGAGTGTTGCAAAAGCCTGTTTCAAAGGTCACCTGCATACCTCTTTTTAAGACACCCATGTCTTGTCGTTCTGGAAATACTGGGCAGCCTTTTGTAATTCTGTAGTTTGTTATTGTCATTAATTTTCTTTGAAGATATATATAATGGTGAGGCCCTCGTCACACAATGTTTTGCGTCTGGATAGCCGGTTTTAATTGGGAGAGTTGAAGTATACCGGTCCTGCTGTCCCAATTTGGTTGTGACGTCAGATGTTTCATTTCAACGAGTAGTGTGCAAGCACTGTTTGTTCATGTTTGAAGGGCGTCATAAATTACTAACTGCCGTAATTGCTAAATTACTGAAGTACTGAGGCTTAACTTCTTAAGTCTCAGCGCTGCGTTGTACCGGTCTTGCCGGGTTGTTTGAGTGAACATGAGGGATGGACGAGTGCCCGTGTCCAGGTTCCAGGCGCTGGTGGAGCGCGAGTGGCTCCAGGCCGGCCACCCGTTCCTGTCTCGCCTGCGGAGCGGCCCGCTGGCTCCGCCGCAGCCCCGCGCCGCTCCTACATTCCCGCTGTTCCTGGACTGCGTGCGCCAGTTCCTGGAGCAGTTCACATGCAGCTTCGAGTATCGGCAGTCCTTCCTCATCACACTCTACGAGCACGCCTACGCGAGCCAATTCGGTAATATTATTTTTATTTTTTAAGAATACCACTCCATTATTCGTCTCTTCATCTGCATCTTATCTGAGTCCAGCAGTGTGTAAGTTGTCCAATAAGACCACCGCATCCACATTGGCTTATAATTTGTCTACAGTAAGGCCAACAAAACGAGATAATATACAGAAAGTCTCGGGGCTTCAACATTTTTATTTGAATATATTATATACAAATTTTAGACCCCTATTCTACCCGCTGTCGTCTGTATTATACAAAGATGATTCGTCGTGTATGTGTATCAGGACTAACAACATTTTCTCGAAGATGTCAATTATTTCTGACTTCAGAGAAAAAAAAATAAAGAGTATAATATAGATATTAAAGATTTTTTTATATTATATGAGTATAGCTGGTATTTACCAAAACGTCAGCATATGACAAAACTGTATTTTAGATATTTTCATTCTTGAAAAAAATTATTATACTTTATTTTATAGCATGGTTGCACTCCATATCCTTACCTCATTAAATCTAACTCAAGATTGATCGATCCGAATCGCGTGACCTCATGCAACCTAAGCATGCGAACATGATACCTGCCGGCGATGACCGGGGTAGTACAAATGATTCATATGTGTATTTGGTTTTAGCAACTTTGTGAAGTAACGAATGTTTGAATGTGTACTTAATAAATTCCAATGATCAAACATGAGCATTCGTGAATGTCACTTCCCACAAGATTTGTCCTCGATCAATTCGACACGTGTTTTGCCTAGACAAGGCATCCTCAGGAGAAGTTGACTCACCAAATTCTGGCACTGTGCCAGAAAACAGGACAAATCTTGGCGAAAGTAACACTCAAGAATGCTCGCAACGTTTGGATAGTTATGGATTTCCCTAAAATAACCTTTTAATTCGATAAAAATTCCAACGAGGCAACAAACCACCGTTCAGAAATTTTAGGGTCGTTAGTGAGCAATTCACGTTTTTGTCTCATTTAGTAAATCTCCTAGGAATCGAAAAAAATTGACCGATGATGCAGTATATTAGATGACTCGAACGTAACTGATAAATTGGGCTTACCATAAAAATATAACATCGATAACGCGTTACGGCGCCAGTTTGTCTGGCTTCCCTTTCTCTCACGCATACGGCAACGGTAGGCAGGCTCCTCCTCTCTCACTCTGTCCAATTGTTACTTATATAGCGTTAAATAATGATACGAATTATATACATACACAAAATTCTAATGTACATAATATTTATTTATTGTAACTAAGAATAAAATATATTTTATAACCAATAAAAGATTTTATTAATATATAACCTTTCCGTATATTATCATATTAATAAACATAAATATTTAAGTAATAACCTTACTTTTCGTGACTGTTCTTGGACGACGTCGCACCCAAATAAATCCCATAATAAAATGTAAAACGGCCTTCGCGAAACGTCAATATGATGCTCTCTCCTCTAAGCTATACAATAAGATTCATGAGAAGACTTTTATCTACACACTAAGCAATTTCGAGGTAAAAAGGAAAACCACCGCCTATCTTAAAGAATTATCATATTCAGAAACGGAAAGTCTACTATAACCTACTCACTAAGTATTAAACGCACACATACACACACATTTTATTTCTATTTATTATTGATTATTTCATTGGTCATTGTCATTTGTCAAGGAATCACTGACCCCGAAGATACAGTTTTAACTAGTTTCGGGGTCAGAGGTCCACCCATTTTAATGTCACTGCAAAACCGTTTTCCAATGTTATTATTATTATTATTAAAACCTTAGCTTTTCTCGAGTTAAACAATTTCAATATTAAATAGTTCAACTTAGATTACTTCACGGTATCACTTCTGTTGGGCGGCCCGAGACGCACACATTTTATTTGTATGATATTAGTTCATTTTAATAAATATTTGCAATGAACATGTTAACAGGAACATTCCTATGCGACAGTGACCAGGAGAGAGAGTCGCGGGGCGTGTACGACCAGACCACCAGTATCTGGTCGTGGATGAACCAGCCTGATGAACTGAGCGGCTACATCAACCCGCTCTATGATCCCACGCCAAACGTCATCTGGCCCTCAGTTGCGCCCATGAGTTACGTCATTTGGGAAGGTAATTTTTTTTTTATTTTTAGTTACGAATATTTTTCCTTTTTTTCTATGGAGTAGGAGGACAAACGAGCGTACGGGTCACCTGTTGTTAAGTGATCGCCGCCACCCACAATCTCTTGCAACACCAGAGGTATCACAGGAGCGTTGCCGGCCTTTAAGGAAGGTGTACGCGCTTTTTTTGAAGGTACCCATGTCGTATCGTCCCGGAAACATCGCACAAGGAAGTTCATTCCACAGCTTTGTAGTACGTGGATGAAAGCTCCTTGTAAACCGCACTGTGGAGGACCGCCACAAATCCAGATGCTACAGTTCGGCGAGTCAAGTTTCCCGGGGATGCTTCTAGTAGAGGTGAAACACGTGTCGATTTGATTTTGGCAGAGATTTACGTTCGTTCTGTCGTTCAGCGTGGGCCGGTGCTATAATGAAGCTGAGTGAGGTGCATCTGACTGGCGCGCAAGGACTCATTATCAGAGTGAACTATTACGACGCGCGCGCACTGTCACGCTAATTGGACACCCTGACGTTAGTTGGTCAACTAGACCATTTGTATCATACTTCAACTACCATTAGCCTCTTATAACACAGATGACTACTGAACCACAACGAATGTCCGAGAATTAAATAAATTTGAATATGTATAAGTTGTAAAATAGAAAAAAACATTGTTTCTACATGTATAAAAATAATTTAATGGTATTTAAAATAAAGTGTGAAAGAAAGAAAGAAAATATATTTACTGACAAAAATGGATACATAAAAATACAAAATTAGCAGCGCTTTCCTCACTAGGCAAGCCTGTATCGCGGAAAACAAGTGAACATACAAATACAATTAAGCAACAAAACCGGTTCATGAGTGAACTTCAAATTAAATTTTTAAATGAATTCTGAAAATATTTGATAGAAATAAAGTACTGCTTTCTAAAATTAATATAACATGTTATAAGTAACCAGTATCTATGTGTTTAAGCACGTACAAAATATTTATTTATGATTAGAGTAGTGATCTGACAGAGTATGTGTGAGTGTGCGTGTGTGATGTGTTTGTGTGAGTGTGCGTTTTGAAAAATCTTAGTAGGTTATTTTAAGCAAGTTTTCGGTAGAGTCGTAGTCTAGGGAATGTAGTATATCCTTCGTTGTCTTTTTAAATTCATATTTAGACAAATTAGTAATATTTTGGAGCTTATTTACTTGACTAAATAAATAAGGAAAGGCAAATGCAGGAAAACGTTGAGCAAAACTGGTTTTTTGTAAAAACTATGAAGATGATAATGAAGGATTTTAATTCGTCTAGTATTATTTTGGGATAAAAAATTTGTCTGGAATGTTTTATGGTAGGAAGTTATTGCTTTTTGAATATATAATTGCGTCACCCTAAGAACCTTAGCCTCTTTGTATAACGAATAAGTAGGAAAACGGAAGCGTTTACGAAACATTACCTTTCAAACAGATCTTTGTGCCCGCTCTGCTTTTATAAGAGATTTTAGCAGCATTACCCCAAGAGGCAATGCAATAGAGGAGTAGAGATTGACAAAGTGCGGTGTAAACTAGAAGTAATGTTTCTTTACTAGAACCATTCCGTAGAAGTTTCATAAAATGAATTGTTTTACGAATTCTTGACGAAATAGATTGTATTTGTTCAGAAAAAGTTAGTCTTTGGTCTAGTTATACACCTAGATAGCGAACAACATTAAGCCTATTCAGAGTAACACCAGAACATGGAATTATGTCTGAAGATTAGATTATTAATTACCACATATCAATATGACGTTAATATTGACGAATTGACTGCATGTGCTCGAACTCTTTGCCAGTCCTAATAATGGACGAAGAAACCAAAACCCGGATGGTACAGAAACGTGACGTCATATTGCCGTAACGGACTTCCGGTTCCGTTGCATTGTCGTCCAGTTACCTCGTAGTGGCTTCTTAAGAAGTTTTATTTCAATAGCACGAGAAATAAACTTTGAAGGATTTTTCTTTTGTTACGTTAAAAAAGTACTTATACTTTATTTTAGTATAGTGTGAAGTGACTTTTATAATTAAGATATTTATTTAGCAAGTGAAACTGTCAATATCACATTACCTAAGACGCCAGAGATTCAAAATAGTTTGAACATCTTATACTTAGGTCACATTGTCGAGACATTATTATTATCACGTCCAGTCCAAACAATTTGTTCTATCATTTAATTTTTTTTTAAGTGAAGGAGAAGTGAGTGTAATGATCATCTTATGGTGATAATAAATAAATAAGTGATCACCGCCGCCCATTCTCTTGTAACAGCACAAGAATGCCACGACTCTTGCCAGTATTTTAGGAACTACTGCAGCCTTCAATCAATCAGCTTAAAAATTTGTATGTGTATGTATTTTTGTCGTTCGCAACCAATGTTTATATAGGTCTGCCAACCCTTCTGAAATTTTTTTATTTTTTCGATCCCTTCATGCGCAAAGAGTTTTAACAGACAGCCACATTCTTATTGCTCGATGCGTGGTATCTGTATGAATTTCAAAAAAAGAACAGTTTCCTTTACGCGCGTTCCACACTACCAGAACGCCGCGCGCCATAAAAAAAAAGCAGATAATTCGAATCGCCATTTTTCTACGATATTTTTATTGTTTTCTTTACAAAAAATGAGCGATTCATTTTAAACGCTGAATATTCGAGTGAATTTTAATTATTGCAGTAAACAAAGTGTAAATTACTAAATAATTGTTTCATTAATACTTAGTTTATTTGTATATAATCAGTAATGAATGATATTAGGTTACTACTGGTGTTTTAATTTTCGCAGTAAGCTAACTGTTCCAGAATCTTTTAGAGGATTTATAGTCTGGGTGTAGATAAAGTCTTGTATGCAACTGTTGATAACTAGGTATTAAAACACTCGTGTGATACTATTATCACACTCGGCTTCGCCTCGTGTGATAAATCCATGTTCGTGTTTTAATACTCCTTATTACACAACAGTTGCATAAATAATTATTAGAGCCTATTAATAAATAATCACTTTACATTTAATGTAGTTCTTCATTTTTCTTCAATCCCTACCTGGAGACCTTCAACACTAACAGTCTGTCTGTATGTTTGCGATAAATTCAAGAAAACATAGAAAAATTTTAGCGCGAAACGTTTCCGAGCGAGGGTGATTAGAATTCAACGCGGACAATATCGCGGGCATAAGCTAGTAAAATATATATTGTTTTCCTTGTTAATATTGTAAATGTATACTCGGTAGAGCTGTACCTGCGGTGGCTGGTGCCGCAGCACACGGACGAGCGCGAGGACCAGCACCGCGTCCTGCGCACGCGCAACCAACACCTGCGGGCGCAGGCGCTGCAGCTGCGGCGCGACCTGGCCGACCTGGCGGCCCGCTACTACCGGCCCGGGCTCGGGACGCGACCTGCTGACTCTGAGAGGCACTACACTTGCGCTCGCAACCTTGAGGCATAACTTGTTAAGTCTCGTTTGTCTAGTAATCTACGGCACTAGTTTCGGCGCCCTTCAGACCGAAACACAGTAATGCTTTCACATTACTGCTTCAAGGCAGAAAAAAGTGCCGTTGTGGTACCTATATATTATGTTGAGTCTCCCACTGGTGCATTGACAAAAACAACCGAACGCTGTCTATACATTTAATAACATTCACTTGTCTGTTTGTAATTTCAAAGTACCTTATTTATTACTAATCATTACATGCCAAATTTAAATTTTTATGTGTCCATTTGTTCTGGCTATTCTCGGTAAAACGTCTCGGTCTTTATACCTATACTAGGATGCCGCAATCGCTCGTCGAACCGCATCGCTGCGGCGAATATTTGAGCGAAGCGAGGTAAACTAAGTCTTTATAATTATATATATAATATATTTAGACATGAGGAATTAGCGCCTTATTTGGTCACATGAGAAACTTATGCTGATTTGCAAATTGTTTGTTTTTTAATTATAATAATTGAACCAAATCGAAATTCAAAATTCTGTCTTGGCAATAACCTAAAAAATTTCGAAAGCTTTCTATGAGTTTTTAGAATTGTCGTATTGAGAGATGAGATAAACACTGACGCGGAACTAAATGTACTCTTTATTTAATAGGTGTTTTACATACGACCGTTCGTCATGGTAACTTGCGGGTGACTGACCACGCATACAATGTTCCATGAGTATATAAATCCCTACAGTCATCCTCCCCTTTTTAAAATTTTAAACAATTTACAATTTTATTAACTTATATCATCTATAGTGTCTACTCACTTTTGAAATAGGTATCACTGATACATTGGCACCTGTGTCGACCAAAAAACGCAGTGCATTCTTGCGGTCGAAAACGCAGAGACGATGGTTTTCTAAAAAAGCGATCATTTCTCCCGTCCCCATGGAGCTCGCCTCATTCAGTTTTCCGGATGCGATTTACGAACAAAGTTGCAGGATTCCTCGCACTTCCGAGGCCTGGATCCAAACCGGTAGTGGAAATAACACAGCCAGTCGGGGCTTGATGGAGTGCTGCCCGCCGAATTACTTCTGGTGCCTGACCTGCCCCTTGACCGTGACCTGCCTCGGAAGTTGTTACGTGGCCTACTCCGAACTTCTTCCCGGAGAGCTGCCACCTCCAACACTAATTTGTTTAAGTGTGTATAGAGCTCACTATTTTTAGCGGTCATCTGCTCGTTGCTTACGGAAGCCATCTCACCTGGAAGCGAGCCTTGTTGCACGCTCTCCATTACTTTATCCGCTATCGGTGCTAGGTGTCCAGCTTCTGGTCCTGGCTCGCTGCCAATACTGCCCTGACCGCTGGAGGTAAACGAGATGTCCATATATTCTGTACTGTCCCCTCGCTAGCTTAGCAGTTACGGGCCAATTCGCGCATTTTTCTTAGAAGCTGTGAGGGTTTCTGTGAGCCTAATTCACTCACTAACTTGTGGAACTACCATTCCGGCGACTCTTCGAACAGTTGTAGAAGTCTCGTTTTGGGGGCTGTATATTTGCCGCTTTCCGGTGGATTGTAGACAATATCTGCTACTTGTTGTAATGCATCACGACCCAATTTCGAAAGCAACAATTGGAATTTGCACTCTTCTCCTAGCTTATTAGGGCTTATGATTCTACCCAAAACTCTGGTATCCTCGCCGACACTGAAATCGTCGCTAGGCCCGTTTCTTCTCCTTTAATCGTAGCTGTGTGTGGCGTAATGCCAGACGGATTGGGTACGGGTAAATGGCTAGGCATAGCGGGGTTCATTCTAAATACACTGAAAGTCAACGCGAGATGGCCACAATAGATCACGTCGGGGTCACCAATTTAGGATTGTCGTATTGAGAAATGAGATAAACACTGACGTGGAACTAAATGTACTCTTTATTTAATAGGTGTTTTACATACGACCGTTCGGACGGTAACTTGCGGGTGACTGACCACGCATACAATGTTCCATGAGTATATAAACCCCTACAAGTTCATAAACTTTTTAAAATCGGTCCAGAAATGGCCGAGAAACTATTTAACACAGAAATCAATTGGAGTCACCCGGTGGGAGCTCCGCTCAGATGCGCTTCGCTTCGCTCAATAATGGACTTTTAGTAGATGCATTCAAACAAAATGTACGGTGAAGATCTTTATTACATTTAAAGGACGCCTTTCGCATCCGCAGCGATCAGTCTCCTGTGACTTATCATCAAGGGCCAACCTTTGCCCCTTAACTCCCGCCAACAACAGTAATTATTTTTTTTTAATTGACACACCAACAGCATTACATACAAAACATTTAAAATAATTATGGTCTTATAGGTTTATAATCTGGTATGAATGCCAGTTACTGGTGCATACACCACTCTCATTGCAAGACATTAATTTAATTACAGTTCGAACTACAAATTTAACAAGGATTTTAAGCAAATTACTAACAATAATAGATACAATATAATGAATAAATAGTTTGTATGAATATCAACTAAGAAATTTATTGCATGGTATTGTTTAACATGGCTACATTTTAGTCACTTGCTATATTATATAGTTGCTAAAGTGTGTCATAAATAGATACTTGCTATCGGTTATCTTGGGTAAAACATTCTAGAAACCAGACGGGCTCTCCACCAAGCAACAATGTTAATGAAAGTAAACGAGCGGATGAATAGATTTCCCTAATATTCCCAATGAGCTGATTCGACTGTACATTTCTGATAATGACACTCGTAGCAGAAATCAGCGTCTTCTGGCAGTACACGCGTATCGAACACTAGCGACAGAGTATTGAAATTGTTTAATCGCCTGTAGAAGCTCACGTGGGCTCTGATATATTTACTGACAGGCTTGAGGTGTTGGTCTTTTGAAACTATGTGACTCTTCGCATAATAATATCTAGCAATAACAATGTCTTTGATTAATGTAATTGATCTCGTAACCGTTTTTATTTAAATATATAAATAGACATAGAGTAGCATATAGACCGAATCCACCGCTACCCTTACCTCGGGCCCAAATTAAGATGTGGTTGGGAGAAAAATTGAACGAACCCACCAAACAGTATGGAGAAACCGGTCTTAATAATTATGTAAACATGGCTATTATTTTTATATATTTTTACAACTCGGCTCTCTCGAAACAATTTTTATATTAATTTTAATATTATAGTACCTAAATATTATATTATGTGTATTAAATTGTGATATATATAGGTACATTTAACCCGGTTAATTTGGCGAATTAAGTAAATTAATAATTATAACATTTGTGCAATAGGTTTAATAATTAATTTGAAGGTTCCTTATTATTAGTGTAATATATTATACATTAACGTATACCCACAGATTTCCTTTGAATAATATTGTGCAGACAAATGGTTTAATATTTAGCATAATTTTAATTAATATGGAGATGATAATATTGATTAATAAAATTATAATATAATTCATTATTTTTTACGTTCTTACTGTCAATGTCAAATAGAGGGCACTGATCGCATATTGTCGCCAAAGAATTTCAAAATGTCAGTTGACAGTTTTAAATGGTACGATTGTAGAGATTTCTGACCGCCATATTCCACTGACATGATGATGATATCATAATGTGATGATCACTTACTATGTACACTCAGGAATATTATATATTAAATGCGTCCCAATTGTGACACATTTTGATTTCATTATTCGGATGTTTTATAATATATCTGTGTTAAAATTGTAATAGTAGAACTGCATCTGTCAAGTAAATATTAATTTGACTGCACAATACACAAGGCTAAATAAATTGCATCACATTATAACGCAGAGATCCACGTGGGGAAAAATAATTATTAAGACCATTTAAATAAATTGGAAACTTAAACTGCCGGTAGAAGATATCGTTAAAATCAAAGCATCTAGATATAAGATTATCAATGAAATTATATGAATTTACCAATATTAAGTTTGTACTGGAAATAGATAATACTTATATTATGCTATACATTTTACAGTGTTAAATAAGGCGTCAACTAAATTTAACTATAATATACAACTTTGATAAAAGATGAATTTGTTGCGCCATTGAAGAACATTTCTTTGAATACGCATATTGTATTATAAACTTACAATGTACTAACGTATAGAAAAACAAAGTGTGTGAGTGAATAGAACATATGTAACGGAGATACAGCAAGATAGGGTAATTGTAAACAATTTTGATTGACATGTCGTAAAGAGTCTATTTTGAACATGAAGCTGATGTAAGCTAAACACGACATTGATACATCCAAATAGGTCGCACATTATCTATGTATTGTATTAATTAATATATTGCACCTAATATACGGAAAGCTAGTTGAATACAACTATTGCCTGAAGTTAAGAGCGGGAGTACCTCTCGTGGCGCGCCTGCAGTGTAGTGATGTGCCGCCGTTGACAGTTATCGTACGCTTGCCGTGTTATCGTGTTAATACTAAAGTTGCGATCACGTGTTATTTTCTTGATTTTAATAATATAATTACTGATACGCGTATATCAGTTTCAGTTCCAAAGAAAATGAGTTTTTATCCCCAAGCACAAGAAATGGCCAAAAATGTTTATGACATGTGTTGAAGTAAGGCAGAATAAAAATTTGAGATTTTATTATTTGTAACATGTCGCATTGTTTAAATTTATCGACACACTCATGATTATGGTCATCAATTATCTCTGCATTCAACTCGCGCGATTTAGTAAAATCCGATGCGAACCAAACATCGGATGTCACCCGCGGTGTCAGAGCTCTATGCCTGAAGTACAGTTCAGACAGAAAACTGTTAGGCGAGCTCTGTTTTCGTTGGACGTCAGGAAGTCGAGCGGGCCGGATGGCATTTCTCCATTCGTGCTTAGAACGTGTGCCCCTGAGTTGACGCCGGTGCTAACGCGTTAATTCCGGCACTCTTATTCCAAAGGCGTAGTCCCTGACTCATGGAACTCAGCCCTTGTCCATCCGATCCAAAAAAAAGGAGACAGTTCGGATCCGGCGAACTACAGGCCTATTGCTATCACCTCCCTGCTCTCCAAAATCATGGAGAGCATAATTAGCCACCAGCTTTTAGTATACCTAGAGGGTCACCAGTTGATCAACGACCGACAGTACGGCTTTCGCCATGGACGGTCGGCAGGTGATCTTCTGGTATACCTAACACATAGATGGGCGGCGGCTATTGAAACCAAGGGGGAAGGCCTGGCAGTTAGCCTGGATATAGCGAAGGCCTTTGATCGTGTATGGCATAAGGCGCTCCTCTCAAAACTTCCATCATTTGGGCTTCCCGAGAGCTTGTGCAAGTGGACCTCCAGCTTCCTCACTGGGCGTAGCATACAGGTCGTTGTCGACGGATATTGCTCGAACCCGAAGCCCGTGAATGCTGGAGTGCCCCAAGGCTGTGTGCTATCTCCTACGCTGTTTCTTCTGCATATCAATGATATGTTGGACACCTCCAACATGCATTGCTATGCAGGTGACAGCACTGGTGATGCCGTATACACGGGCCATGCAGGTCTCTCTCGGAAAATCGTCGACCGCGTCGAAGGTCGCGGAATGGGGTAAATTGAACCTTGTCCAATTTAACCCCCAGAAGACTCAAGTTTGCGCGTTTACCACTAAAAAAACCCCATTTGTCGTATCACCGCTCTTCGAGAACACTTCTCTTAAAGCCGCGCCTAGTATCGGAATACTGGGTCTCGAAATCTCGAGCGATTGCCAATTCCGTGGCCATCTGGAGGGCAAAGCCAAATTGGCTTCGAAGAAGCTGGGCGTCATCAATAGAGCACGGCAATACTTCAAGCCGGCCCACATTCTAGCGCTCTACAAAGCGCAGGTCCGGCCACACATGGAGTATTGCTGTAATCTCTGGTCTGGTGCACCCCAGTATCTGCTCGATCCATTTGACCGCGTGCAACGTAGAGCAGCTCGAATTGTCGGGGACTCAGTGCTCTGTGAACGGCTGGATCACTTGGCGTTGCGTAGAGACGTCGCTTCATTGTGTGTCTTCTACCGCATTTATCACGGGGAGTGTTCCGAAGAGCTGTTTCACCTGATTCCTGCCGCCGAATTTCACCATCGCACGACACGCCACAAGTTAGGATATCATCCCCACCATCTGGATGTGTGGCGGTCCTCCACAGTGCGGTTTTCAAGAAGCTTTCTCCCTCGTACTACAAAGCTGTGGAATGAGCTTCCTTGTGCGGTGTTTCCGGGACGATACGACATGGGTACCTTCAAAAAAAGCGCGTACACCTTCCTTAAAGGCCGGCAACGCTCTTGTGGTTCCTCTGGTGTTGCAAGAGAATGTGGGCGGCGCGCATAGGTAGATTTCGCGAATTTAGGCGGCCAAAAACATTTTACTGTGTTAACAGCTTTTAAATGGGGTTTTAGTAATTAAAAGAGGTTATTATAAAATGAAACACTGTATGGAGTAAAACAAAAATTTTTAATAAATTATTTACTAAAAATATATATAAATATTAAGGTTTTAATAAAAATTTATATTATTATGTTGTCTCAGCGGAGTAATTCACGGGACGATGCGGTCCGGTCCTTTGAGAGGCTTGCATGGGGGCATGGGTCCAACATGTAGAGGCCCTTTGAGACTTTTAACTGTATAAAAAAATATATATATAAATATATATATTTACCTATATAACTAAATATATATAAAAAAATCTAAATAAGTACACTAATATGAAAAAAAATAAGACATTTGATATTTACAAAATAATTTTATTCCATTGTATATGGATATCATATAAAAAACAAAAAAAATAAAACATTTTATAAAAAGTTATTAATCTTCAGAAAAAGATGTGTCGGAGTCCTATATTTCATTTTCGGTCTCATTTGGATCCCCAGGCAACAACATTGCAATAGTTTCGCTTAAAAAAGATTTATGTGAGGTTTTCCTGATTGGCCTCAAACTACTTAACAATGGATCTGATGATAATAATAATCTATGAAAAATATCTAAGTTGCACTCTTCGCGCGAAAACTTTCTCGCGTAATTGAGCCTGTAGGTGCGAAAGTGTTTGTTGCGTGCCTCTGCCGCTTCTTCTGACAGCTGTCCTATCGGCAGCAATGCATGTTCGATGATGCTTTCACCGTGGATTAAAATCTTATGCATTGTTGGCGTCATGGGGTGCCATCCATAAAGATCAACATATAACTTTGCTGTATCCAAAGCGTAGTTATTATATTTAGAAACATCAATTTTATGGCCACTAGTAATCACCTCTAATATAACCTTCAACCTATGGATAACTTAATGGTTAATGCCTGTAATCTCAGCAGCCAATTCAGTGTCATCAAAAAAGCGTCTACTGGTATTCCCATCATTTGTGTTACCAAAGTTAGCTTTAGGCATATCAACTAAAAGGCCAGTTTCTGTTCTGAATCTTTCTTGAATTTCCCTTTTTCTTTGTTCTTCTAACAACTTTTCCTCTGGGGTCCTCCTTTCTCTGTACTTTTTTACGGGTAATTTATATGCTAAATGCAAAATGCTTTCAAAAAGCCGTATCCTGGCGTGTAAATTAGAGATTCCAAACTCGAGAGCTTCGGGACATTTTACTACATTATTTTTACTAAGATCATTGAAGTCTTTTGATGTCGCTCCACATATAAAACACCGACTTGTTGAAGAAGTGTTTGTAGCTGCGTTGCATACTTTGCCGTCAATCATCGTCATTTTCATAATATGCCGAAACGTATATTCGTTAGAATTAATATCAACTTTTGTTGCGGTCAGGCGCTTTTGTGCATTTTCTACATATGCTATTTCTTCTCTAGTGATATTTGTTGATTCTTTCACGAAGCGAAATCTAATCGGTCGGCAAAATCGTGGTGACGAAGGTGAAGGATTCTGCCATACAACCTTTTTGCCCTGTTCTCCACAGACAATTTGGATTGGAACAAAAGAACTCAAGAATATATTTGCATCAGAGTCGGCATCTTCTGTAAATTTCTGCTTATACCGCGTTTGTTGTGAGCCGTCACAACCCCATTTCAATATAATAGTTAATGATTGTCTTTCATTAGAATTAAGTGTTATCAAAACTTCTTCCAGGAATTTCGATAAGCGCGTAGCGGTGTGATCAATTAGGCTTTGAAGGTCCATTTCCGCGCAGGTAGCCGTTACCCGTAAAGCCGATTTCGGCGGGTAACACTCTTGCTTCGCTTTCAACAAAAGGTCATAACAAGGGAAATGTCTTTTGTTTGTTGCTCTTATTATTTCATATTGCCTACGTGTGAGATCAGCCTCAACAAACATCTTAAGTGCTTCGAAGGGGGTCAACGGAGGGATAGCTTCATCAACCTTAGAATAAGCCTTTTTGTATTGACTGGCTTTTGTTGGCGAATTGGTTACGTCCTTCAGGACTTTGGACGCATTTCTTTTTCCATCTGATTGTAAAAGTACTTGCGCAGCATGGACTATTACTTCAGGGTCCACAGAAGAACGTATTTCTTCTGTTTTCCTTCTCTTGCTTCGCTCACTCAAATCGGCAAACGATTTACTTGGACGACCCTGGCGATGAGTTGTTTCAATCGGAATCTCAAAGGTTCCACCTAACCAAGAACTATTATTTTTTTCGAAAAACTCTTTATTTTTATGTGCTTTCAACCATCTTTGTTTCATTTGCGATCTAACGTATGAAAATTTATGCTTAAGAGTTTTTTTATTGTCTTCTGTATCACCATAGCGCACCAGCAAGTAATTCTCTAAATAATCCAATTTCTCATCAAAAGAAGGTAAGTTTTGTCCCTGCATTAGGTCAAATAAATATTTTTTCGTCACTACCTTCACGCCAGAGGTATTTGATGACCCTAAAACGAAGACAACTATATTTTAGAAGCGTTAGAAAAAATATTTTTTTTTCTTGTTTTTTTACAAAAAATCTTTGATTAAGGATTTTTCCGAGATTTGCGGTTTCTAGCGGCAAATTTTTTGTTTACTATAATACGAAGACCCTGTTTATACCGTAAAAGAGAAGAAAACAGGTGGGATGGACCCTGAAGTATAATTAAAACTCTTGAGAAATCGAAAATCAATGATAAATTTGTACAAAAAACATCTTGTCTTACAAGTGAAAAAAAATATGACAATCTGTAATAAAACACCATTATTATATATAGTTTCAAAGATTCATACCTGAATTATGCGAATCCATCACTTTCACTAAGGTAATTAACTTCACAAAAAAAATATGGACTTTGTAAGAGAAGTTGCACAGTGAACGACGCGACGCGTCGAGAACTGTAACGTACACCGGGAACGGAGGTCAAGTTTCGACTATGTGTAAATAATTCATGGCACATGGCCCAAGGGTGGGGATAGTGAGGATAGATTCATGGAAGTGTCTTGTAACGGTACCGGTCAAAGTTTTATGGCTAAATTGACTTTGAAAAAATGACTTTTGGCCGCCTAAATCGTCGAAATCTACCTATGTGCGGCGGTGATCACTTAACACCAGGTGACCCGTACGCTCGTTTGTCCTCCTATTCCATAAAAAAAAACGTTGTGTTCGATGTCAGCGAGAGGGGGATGATGCTCATATTAAAACTGATATCATTGGATGTGGTATAGCTTGGTTGACATTCATTAAATTCAATGCTCTTTGTTTTAGTAAATAGCTCTTATTGAAATTGAAGAAAAAAAGATTAAAATATTGTAGTTATTTTAAATAATTTGCACACCGAGTCAATGTTTATTATATAGGTTAGTCGTTACGTTAATAAACGTGTTAATTTTTGATAAATTTCTTTAAAATATTACTCATTCTTTTCGGAATGACGTTTAGAATGTATTTCAAGGATGATATAGACCATAATTTAATATTTTTGATACAAATTAAGATGAAAAATATAGTATTTCGTTACTAAAATATTAACGGCAGTAAACAAAATATAAATTTAGAATAAAAGACAGTGTTACTCTTAGAAACTTCATAAATTTTTACGCTAATGTATATATTGTGGTGCGTTGAAAATGTGGCTATACTCTGTAATTATTTCATTAAGTTACAAATACTATTATTATATTTCTGACTCTCTTTACCACTAGAATTAATATTTGTATAGATTTATAAATGTTCAATGCACGCACTTTGCGATTGAAAACTTGGTATAAGTGGACGTGTGAGCGGGAAGGAAAGACAATTTTAGTACAGAAGCAAAAGGGATATCTGTAGGAGGTCAACGTTCGAAAATATCTGCCGCGGCAGGAATATACACGCATACAACTGCCTTGACTAATCTATAAACTAGTAAAGTATACAGTACAAAGATTTCTATCGATGTTATTTTATTATAAACGTGGAGTTCTCTTAATATTCTATTAGTAAATCAGTTCTGATACTGTAACTGTAAGACAGCTGTGGAAACGTCGAAAAACTGTTTTCATGCCTGTCTAACAGCAAGAGGCTATCTAGACGTATAAATTATACAGGTGGACCAAAAGTCCGTTTATAATTGGAATGATGATTAAAAAAAACTAATTACAGTAGATCAAAACTGTTTATTGTTTTCGATAGTAAACAAAAGGGGAATTTATTTCTTAAAAATCACATCATCCATATGCAATCCTTCATTATTCTGGGATTGCTGCAATCTAGAGCGGAAATTTTCGATGACAGCTTTACATGTTTCTGTTGAGATGTTTTGGATTTCTGTGCGAATACGATCCTTTAATTCGTCAAGAGTTACTGGGTTGGTTGGCTGGAATGCAGGGGTTTTTGATCACTATGACATAGTGTCACTCCAATAACGACAATTTTGTCTATTAACATGCCCATTTAGGTGGAAGTGTGCCTTGTTGAGAAAAAAATGTTTGTAAAACTGGTGAATCGCTCTACCATTTCGTTCGCAAACTGCAACCTAGTGGCATGGTCCTGAGGCCTTAATTCCTGCACCATTTGGATTTTATAGGAATGTAGACTTAAATCTTTCTTGAGAATGCGGTTTAATACATCATTATCTTGGCACGTTAAGGACAGCAGACCGCTTTCGAGTTGATAGTCCAGGTTGGTCACGAACAGACGATTTTACTCGCTCCACGTTTTCGGGGTCCCTCGACGTTCTAGGCCGGCCAGATCGAGGTAAATCCATTGTTGAACCCGTCTTCTCAAACTTGAGCACCCATTATTTAATTAACACACCTGATGGAGCTTGATTTTTGTGTCGTATCTTGTAATGATTGCAAAACTTTCGTTGAGCTAAGGTCGCAGAATCGTTGTTTCGATAGTACTCGCGTACACAAAATGCACGTTGACTACCGCTAACCGACGCCATGGTACTAAATTCCCATTGGCCTCTCTTGCAATGCGTAACCCCTCCACCCCCCTCCGCCGCCGTTGCTAGACGTGGCAACCGATTCAAATGTAAACGGACTTTTGGTCCATCCTGTATAAACTTCATACACGCATGCGCAGATGGAGGGGATATATATGGTAATTTTTTCCGTATACGATCATAATTATTTAAGTCAATGTATTTTCAAGCAATTAATTAAAAGAAAAATATTGATAACATATGCGGAAACAGAAATTGATTATATAAATTATCTATACAGCGTGGAGCAACAATAGCGACATTAAATAATCACATGCGTAGAACTACTTGACCATAATCATAAAAAATATATTCAAAAATAAAATACATAATTCAAATAAATAATTAAATTTTCCATAATACAATTTCGCAACAACCTGTAAGTTATCTATTAGCCGCGCGCTATCGTACTACTCAAGGGTGATTAAAATTTAGTTTCCTAAATATATAATTTTTTTGTGTGAAAATTTTTTTTTTATTGTTTACTTTAAATTTAAGAATTATTATTTTACGATAAAGGTTAGATTAGCTCTAGCCATGTGTTCATATATTATTGTCGTCATTAGAGCGCCACGCTGTATAGAGCTAAAGACTTATGACACTTGTGTACATGAACTTATCTAGCTTTAAACTTTAAATTATATAAACGTGCTTTTAATATTATGTATAGTAGATAAGAATATTAATATTACCCATTTCTGTGCGCTGGATGTCAAATAATTGTTTATATTCAATATAGTGATATGGTGCTCCCACACTGATGTTAGAAAAAGTTTATAAACATTTTCAATATCATTTGGTAACAAATGTTAGGAATTGTTAGATGTTTTGAGTACTCCTACACTTATGGAAAATGTATACAAACATTTATAACATGACATCAATGACATCATGACAAATAATATTAATAAAAAATGTTTTATATTATTAGTTGCGATTTGTGAAATAACATTTTTGTATAGAAATGTTTAACCTAACATGAAAACGTTGTACAACACTGTGATCAAATGTTTATAAACATATAAGAGCGGTGTGGAGCACAGATAGTATTTATGTCAATTTAATGTATATAAAGAGAGATATTGCATATTTATTGTCAATTATATATTCTCCTTTTAATGGTGTAGTTTTATTATTGATTATAACACAATAGTTAGGGACATTGCCAGATTAACCACGTAGCATGAGATCAATCGATTGCTCCGGGCCCCGTGTGAAAGGGGGCCCCGCATATTTAAACCCATTTTCATTTCCATTCTTCTGAATGACCGTAATTTTTTGAGTGAAACTTATATATTCTATCGAGTTAACTTGATGTCACAAATATGTAAAAACTCGGACTAGTCACACACTCGGGAACCGACTATTACCAATATATCATAAGCACATTGAGGAATTTTCTAGAAACTGTGACATTCATAATGTTAACACGAGGAACAAACATAAACTTGTTTTGCCTACTACTCGGTTGGGTCGAGTTAGTAAGTATTTTGTTGGGCGATGTATATGCTTCTACAATATGATTCCGGAAAATCTACAAAACAAATGTGTTACGAAATTTAAAAGATTTGTTAATCGATTTTCTTAATGACAACACGGACTGGGAATAAAGCGAACACCCTCAGGCTCTTTAATTATAAATGTTTATTGTACGATATCACATTGTAATCCATATTTCATATTTAAAAAAAAAGCCCGCTGAGTTTCTTGCGCCCATTCTTCTCAGGTCTGAGGCAGTCTCTTTTGAATAGGTGGTAGTTTTGACGTTCAATGAATGATTTTAAATCCTATTTTGAATAAAAATATTTGAATTTATAGATCAAGGGCTCCTTGTAAGAGTTTGCTACGGACCCCACGCTTCCTCAATTCGGCACTGGATAGGGACTACATATACTCATGTACATGGGGGTAGGGAGACTGATATTTGTTTGAATAATCTTGACGAGGCGTACACGGGTACAAACTACGTCACTATGGCATAAAAAAACTGACTTCAAAAACTGAAAGTATAACTAAAAATTTAATTTAATACAACTCTTATGCAAACCTTTACCTTTAATATTAATAAAATAATACTATATGTGTTACCTATTGATAGCTTTAAGTCAGTGCCAAGACCTAAATGAAATAAAACCAAATATTATAAACAGCTTACTTACTGTAGTCTGGCCACGCGAGTCTGTCCGCTTGGGTTGTTTTGAGACGAAGACGAACGACTAGACGAAGCTATCCCGCTCAATTTCACGCGTGGCGAGTGGAGGTACCTTTATTACATTTGGCTTAGCACCGACTTCAAAGCTATCAATATATAATAGTATTTTATTAATATTAATGGTATAGAATATTGTTCTCAGGTTTGGAAACCTCAATATGAAGTTCACATTAATAGACTTGAAAAAATTTAAACAATTTTTTTAAGATATTTACAATATAAGTGTAATACATATGATGCAGATTATATAATAAGATGTAAAAGGCATCACATACTTCCATTACAAATAAGACGTTAAATAGCTGATACTGTTTTTTACTATAAGTTACTTCACTCTAAGATAGATTCTTCTAAATTAACATCACAAATTGGTATCAAAGTGCCCAATAACTACACCAGGACAAAATGTACTATATACGAGCCTCATTGCAGTACTAATTACAGGCAACATTCATATTTTATAAGATGTCCACAAGCAATAAATCAGATATCAGTAGACTTGCCTGATTTCGATATATTCAATACGTCACCAAACGCGTTAAGAGGTACATTGACGAGGTGTTGGATGAGTGTGTGTTCTCTTGATTGCTGAATGCCTGAATACTATAATATCCATTCAGTTTGTCTTCGTGTATTTATATCTATATACTTTTATTGTATTACTTCTTGATCTTTTTTTGTATTTTTGTTCATTACTTGTAACACGCTTATAGTCTCTTATATGCGAAAACTGTAAATGGTTAATAGATGTATACTTTTTTAACCTATTTATGTCATGTAATACTGTTTGTTTTCCTAATAAAATAAATATATAAAATATAGGTTTGCATAAGAGGTTTATTAAATTATTTTTTTTGTTTTTGATACTTTTGAGTTTTTTAAGTCGGTTTTTTTAAACGTAGTTTATTTTTTACGTTTTAGTGTCAGTTAATAATAATATATAATCAACCTGAATTTAAACTCCAAAAAAAGCCTTACACAAAAAACAATTATGTCATCCAGGTAGATGAAAATTTTCATATAAATGTTCATAAAATGAAAACTACTGGGCCAAACTATGTAAAATTTTTATGGGACCAAATGGCATCTATTTCGCATCAAACAAAAGAAAAAAAGAAGAATTACATAAATCGGATCATAAATCTTACAGTAATCGGTGTTCATACATAAAAAAAATACCGATCGAATTGATAACCTCCTCCTTTTTGAAGTCGGTTAAAAAGGAACTGCGCTTGATCTTCTGATTTCATATCTAAACAATAGAATTCAGAAGGTCGACGTGAATGGCAGGAGATCTCCTGGGACGCCTCTCAGTATGGGGGTAATAGTCAAGGGTCTATTCTTGGACCGTTCCTCTACCTTATGTATATAAATGATCTTCCTAATCTTATAGAGAAAAAAAAAATAGTATTGTTTGCGGACGACACTTCACTGATATTCAAAGAAAAATGTATGACGAATCAAACGATATTCTGTCATATTGTCATATATGTCATGTCTATTGTTAAATAACCATAAAACGAAATATATAGAATTTACCGTACCAAATGTCAAAAATGTAGGTGCAAGAGTTTTGTTTTGCAAACGGAGAGGTGATAAAACCGGTGAAATCTGCTATATTTGCAATATATGCTATATAGTGCAACCGGGCTACAGCCCCGGCGCCTCCACAAAAGAGCGACCCCACAATAGTCTTCGGAAAAAAAATTAAATTGAGACTAGTATCTGGTGGTATCAAATTGCACGAGTGAGTGCTCATTTTCATGAAAATTATGAAAAATAGGCTTCGAACCACCTTGGGAATAAACTTAAAGCCTTCTGTCCTGAGCACTGGAAGTGATGTACTTCAGGAACTACATTTCAGCTAAACCATCAACGATTTTTCGGCTAGGTTCCGTTCGTTTATCTAAAAATTTAATTTCAGATAATTCTTGTTTCCGATTATATGTATATTTGTTAAATAATAAAAGAATCTAAATTTACTTAGTTTCTATGATTGTTCTATCATATTTGGAAAATAATTTGGGGCCAGGTGCCTCCACTCATTTGTTGCCCCGGGGCCTCCACACCTCTAAATCCGGCGTTTGTTATTTACAGAGGCTATCTGAGTTAAAAAAACACGACTCATGCAGACTTAAAAATAATAAGGCCTATATGATTTGTAACGTTTATGTACCTGATGCATTGTTAGTAAAGAGTACCTCAAAGTGGCTTTAAGCGTGTACGATCCGGGAATTTTGATGTTAATGTGGATCATATTGCTCTGGCGACCCATTTGAAAAAAGCTAGGTACAAAGAAGTCTGATGAAGAAGAAAAATTGAATTGAACCATTTTTAAAGAGATTGATAAATGGTGATGAAAAGGGGATCACGTACGACAAAAAAGTCCAAAACAGGTCGTCCTAAAATATCGATCAGACTCCACAGACGTGGCTGTACCGGGGTTGGTGAGGTGATGGTGTGTGTACGGTGGGATTGAGCAGAACTATCGATTCTGATCTCCACTACCAACAAATGATCTGGAATTGATAAACAGGATGGATGTGGTCTTTCATCACGATAGTGCTAAACTACACCACATGACCCATATAGCCCAGTTGTTAGTTACCTCGCTACTAGAGGTTACAAACATTTATATTATGAATATGGATGTTTGTTTACGAGTCATGGATGTTAAATTATTGTTTATTATTATATCTGTTATGTTATATATGTATGTTTAAGTAAGTATATTGTTTTATATATATCGTTGTCTTGTACCCATTATAAAGGCTATGCCTAGTTGGGCGATATAATTTGTGTAAAGTGTGTAAATATTATTATTATTTAGCCACTCAGTTAAAATTCAAGAGTATGACCGGAAGGTGTTAATACATCCGCAGTATTATAGCCCTGACCTTGTACCTTCATATTTCCGTCTGTTACGGTCTCATCAATTGTATTTGTTTCATACGATTACTAATTAAGACAGTAATCACGACCATCATGTTGACAAAACATACACAGCTTACACAAACAACAACTTAAACCCAATGATATTGTGTTATTAAAAGCTTAAATCTCTAACGGTTGATGCATCCAATATACAATAATTTATACTTTATTAAGAAATAAGTATATGATTTTTAAAACGCTTTTAACTTTGAAGACGATTCATATATGGGATGACCCATACAAACTGATTTGTTATGTTATTTGGTATTTGTTATACTCTAATTGATTATATAGAGTGGCCGTTGAGTTTCTTGTATGTTCTTCTCACGAGCTGTACCTTTTTCAAACATATAGTAGATTCAATCATAAGAAATATTTATAGTGACGATATAAAAGCGCTTTGTTTAAGCCAAATTGAAAAAAGACTTTCAAAACGATGATAAAAATACAAAGTAAGGCGATCCTCGGCCATCTCTCATTCAATAACGCGCCGTGAAGAAGATTTCGCTTCAATAATAAAAATTTGGATATCCATTGAAAAATGACCTTGTCGATTGCTCTGTAAAGATCTGTTGAAAGCCACACGGTAGTTGAGGCTCCGGAATGGTTGCGGTTACCGTGATAGCCCCCACGGTCCAGTCATTCACCTCCCCATTGTTACCTCTACCTACCTCCAATCAGAAACTTATCTATCAACTATCTACAGCGTAAAAATTGTACGAATGCAATCAAACTACGGAACGACTTTTAGGGTTTATTGAACTGTTACCGAATCGAAGTGTAGTTCCAATTTTAAATTGCGTACCTACGATTTTAGATTTTTTTTCGATTAACCGCTGACCATTTTCTTGCTTATTCATATTTTTGACTTATATGGCTAGCCATAATAAATATCACGTCTTTTCAATAATTTTAATTATATTTTTCAATGTGTGATTTATGATGTCAATATCATACTTTGTAATTTTTGTCTATACCTACCACCTATATTTACACAATGGAGTGATTAACTTGTGTAAACGAGAAATTGTATGTATTTTGACCGGATAGTGTGTTTTGTCCGGTGTAAGTTAAACATATAGTGTCCGGATATCCACCTCATTTCAAATACAATTTATTCGACTTAGTTACTTACCTATATAAGTACTAATTCATTCTAATTAAAAATTAAATTATATTATTATCTGGAGAAAGTGTAAAATACGCAACAGAAAAAGATAAGAAGCCAAGTTTTATATTATGACGAAGTAAACAATGCTCTGACATCGGGTATATACTACCAAAATAAAAAGAATTGTTAAACAATGTCTGTGTGGTAAAGGTAACGGATAACATCAATGATTTTCACAGACAGAATGGAGGCTATGTAACTATACATTTTATTGTACGTACATTATATTATATTGTAAATTAATTAAAAAATGATCGCTGAGTTGCTTGCACCCGTTCTTCTCAGGTCTGAGGCGATGTCGGATGGATAGTTTTTGACCTTCAATAAGTCATTTAAATCCTATTTTGAATAATAATCCTTATGAGAATTAGAACGTACAAAATATTTTTTGTAAAATTTTCTCAGGCACAGGCAATATAAAAATGAAAACCATTTAAGTAAATTGCTTAATAAAATCGTATTCCTGTTTAGATTCTGATTTTATAGATACTTATCGTTCATTCAGTTTAAAAAGTGAGCGGAAATGTCAGGTCGTAAACACTGTTGTAAATAATAATAATTAACATAATGCCTTTGTTTATGATCACTAACAACAGTCAAGCCTGAGCCACATTGAATGACGTCAATGACGCGCTACTGTCGACAACTATAATTATTTTAATAATTAGTTATTGAAGTTCGAAAGTTTTTTAACTGCTATTTGGACATAAGTGTTGCCAACCTGTCATATTTTTCATTCAACGCTCATACGAAATAATATTGAGCTTAACGCATCTTTCTTAACGAAAAATTACAGATCGATAAGTATGTTGTGCCAAAGCTTGTATCGAAGCAGAAAATGCAAATTTCTATTTTATTAATGAGTGTCTTATGTATTACAGACATAATACAGGTGCATAAAAATAATGATCGTAAGTGCTAGACCCTACGCTAAGGGTGCTCTCGGACACGGCGGGAATCGATTTCAGAATCGCGTGGAAATCGTGAGGGTCTTAATTTATATGAAACCGCTAGAAAATAGAATCGTGCGGTGCCCGCGCGATTTTATTACTATGAATCCTTTTCAGCTTGTTTCACCATAAACATAGACTTAAATTTGACTTTGACTTTAACTATAGATTACACTAGGGTGTACACGCTACGAGACATGACAGCCCGATAATTCGTGACCAATTGTTATTTTTCAATTATGAGTTAGCAAGTTGAATATTATTCAAAATACTAAGGAGGTAATTCAAGGCGCGGCTGACTCTTTACGACTTGCTAATCAAATTCGTTTACAGTTACAATAGTTTCGCTTTCCTTTTACAGATCCGTTGCAGATGTTCTTCTCTCTCGCATGTTTTGTATGTCTATACACTAGTACATTATAACTCTATCGTCCTGACTTCAGCTGCGACTTGCATGCGGCCACCGCGCGATTCTTAATTACTATACAGCCATTATCTCTGGACCTCGCTAGAAAGTAATGCCCCCTCCCGTTCCCCTTCAAGCCCCTCGCGCTCGTCCTGTTGCGTCAGTACGGTTTGATGTTTCCTTGCCGTTAGGTACATGTCGTGATATTTTCATGCTATCACTGCTTCGTTTTGAAGTTTTTGTTCACTTTTATTATTAATAGTTCTTTAGTTTCTGTGTCGCAATAATAGTGCTGAAAGACAAATAAATACTTTTTTTACTTAACCTAGATTCGTTCATTGATTTATCACAATTATACTTAATAATAATAATCAGCATCACCACACAATACCTTTACATCAATCAATAATACAGAAATTATACATTTTTCTGTTCCAAACTATTATTTCCAATCGCGCGGTTCTTGTATGTATGTATGTACCCTTAACGTATATTATATTACAATATCCGGACGACCGAGCCTTGCTCGGATTTTTAAAAATGTACAAAACTTGAACAAAAAAAAAACTAATAGGACATCTGGATTCGAACCGGGGTCTTCTGCTTTCTGGATCACCCAATGTCCCATCTGAGCTATAATAGTCTTGTATATAGTGGCGAAATTTACCTTTGTATTCTAATGTTATTGTAGCTGTTTCTCATTCAAACATGGATAAAAACATTTTTTTTAAATTGAAACCTAGCTAGATCGATTTATCACCCCCGAAATCCCCTGCATACTTAATTTTATGAAAATCGTTGGAGCCGTTTCCGAGATTCAGAATATACAAGAATTGCTCGTTTAAAGATATAAGATTATATTTTGACGTAGAAACGTATTTTATTTATATTTGCTAGTTACAACTCTACTAAACCGCCACATATTTATCTATTGACCACACAGAATTCCGTTAATATTAATACGTTAGGGTAGGAAGTGTAAATTACTCAGTTCTCACGCTTTTATGTGTAGTATTACTATGATTGTGTATGTATGGGGGAACAATGGGTTCTCGATGTAACTGTTACATTGGATATATAGATATCGCAACTAACAAAGGAATCACGCCCCTTCATTACACTATGCGTTATTTCCAGCAAATGCAGTTCATGTTTATGTTATAATGAAAAGATTGCGTCAAGATATTAATATTATATATTTTTTAAATTATTACAAAGCCTTTAGAATGTATTTGCTCATAATGAAATATTTATTTATATTCAATTAATTTAGGATTTTAGGTAAGTGTATTGTATTCATTTGATTTGACATTAATTTTAATCGAGATCGAATCAGTAATGAGGTCCGTAGCAGATCTAAAGTCAACGACATAGCCCAGATGTTTGCGAAACTGAAGTGTGCAGGGCATATAGCTCTAAGGACAAATGGTAGGCCCCCCACAAGATGGACCGACGATCTGGTCAAGATCGCTGGAATAGGTTGGATGAGGACAGCAGTGAACGTCTTCCGGCTGATGATGATGATAAGACAGGTAAGAACTACTCTCATACGCAGAAACAAGCTCTAATATGTATGTATATTATACTAGTAGAAGGCTTCTTTGCACAGAATGCTGTTACCCGGATATGCCTTATTCTACCGTCAATCATTATTGTTATTCGGGTTAAGGGGAGCTGTAGAGAAAATCTCTGACGGAAATAAAGCAAGATATAAAAGGAAAGCGAATTTATTATAAATGTAACCAATTTCAATTGACAAATCGTAAACAGTTAGCCACGCTTGGAATTAAGCTCGTTTATATTTTGGATATTAAACCATTAGCAAACGCACACAAATAGAAATTAGTCACGTATTAACGTGCTGCCAGGTCGTATCTACGATAGTATGTTATAAGTTTATGGCCGGAGCTATTGAAATTACTGGGTTAATGAGACTTAGAAAACTTTTGAAAGAAACAGATAAGAAAATGAAGTGGATTGATAGTATTAATAGCATCGTTTAATGTTATGAATATAATAAACAATTCTTTTAAGGACGTTCATAATTTGTTGTTAATATTTATTTTTTAATTTTCACAATAAATATTTATATTTGGTTTTCAACTAAGGTACCTATATCTTTATATAGCTATAAATCAAATGTTTATAATAGGGAATGATTTATCGAGCAAATTATCTTGTACTTATTTGCTTTTCTGTTATTTCAATGATAAGAGCACCAATTTCGGGCCTAACTATGCCCGTAGGAAGGTATTACGGTACAAAAGGTCAAAGTTCGCGAATTGTAGGTACGGTATATCTATAGTAGAACAACAGCTATTGTGTCGGGTTTATGTGCGCAGTGCGCATGCGCCAACCACAAGCTCGTTTTGATGTTGAGATTGTAATGGAGACCTGCTCCTTCTTATCTTTGATCAACTTTATTCATATACGAGTGAGCGACATTATTTAACTAGACTATAACATCGTGCACGTTTGAGATAGTGTGTTGTTCTAGCACTGCTAATTGTTTGTCAAAACTAAGTATACATATTCTATATAGGTACGCCAGTAGCCGGAATTTAAACAAATATATTAAGGATTTGTAATAATACTTATTTATTAATGTAGAAAGCACCATTAGAAACGGCGGCCGTCGTCCGCACCATACGTACCTACCTATCCGGAACAACAAAAAAATAAACTACGTTTAAAAAAACCGACGTCATAAACTGAAAAGTATTAAATAAGTAAAAATTTAATTTAATACACCTCTTATAACCTTTTCCTTTAATTTTAATAAAATACTATTATTTATATATGCTACCTATTGATAGGTTTTAAGTCAGTGCCAAGCCCTAAACAAAATAAAACAGCCTACTTAATGTTTTTATTTAGGTTGTCTGGCCTTGCGTGTCCGTCCGCTTGGGTTGTTTTTTTCTAGACGAAGCTATCCCGCTCAAAGTCACGCGTGGCGAGTGTAGATACCTTTATTACATTTGTGCCATCTGTGTCATCCACTAGTGGACGTCTTCCGGCTGAAATAATGATGGTGAAGAGACAATTAAAACTATTAATTTGAATTCATCGTAGTCTCTCTTGTACACAATTACCACAACCATATTAAAATATTTTGCTTACTTACACCCTTATAGCATGATGCATGGAAAAGAGCAATACTTGAATACAATTTATAAATGTACAATTTATTTTGATAAAATTATATCGATATGTACATGCATGCACTTGTTGAGTAGCAAGATGTTTTTATTGTTTACATTAATTATTCTACCATAAGATACGTTGTATTTAATTACCGTATTATACATTGTGTTTAAATTGTATTTAAACATAATTGTATTTAAATCGGAATATTATGATTTCTAATTTTAAGAAATCTCTCCATTGGACATATTTTAATTGCGGCTATGATTTCTACAGTCAAAAATGGCACAATAAGGCATATTTGTATTATTTTCAAAGATAATTATACTTTACTTGACATCAAATGACTGGTCTCACTTGAGCCTCGAGTAGGTACATTTGTACACAATAGTGGCGACAGGGTAACGCCCACATGCCACTTCCACTAATTTTTTCAGTTCCGTGATCCGTACTATTCATCTGTGACTTTCATATCTGAACTAATATTACTTAGAATCCAGAGATTATGTCTATTGTCATTCATTCATCAACGTTCATTTCGAACCCATATTGTACAGAAAACGTTTATCCCAGCTACTCAAAGAGGTTACCCCCAAATTCAGAAAATTTTGTGGAGAACTCCAACCTGAAATTAAACAAAAACCATGGTTCTCCATATTTAGGATTCCCAATAAAATAGTAATTACAAACAACTTAAAACATTTGCCGTTCACATCTTAACCACACCTATACTCCATTATTTCTAGCTAATCTTAGAATTAGAGACTATTTTCCTTTGCGATTGTGGCCTAGATTATTTGTACTTCAATTGCACTTTAATGCAATCTTTGTACAATTGTATAATTTAGTTCCCCACCCAACTTCCTAGAATTAATGTCTACTCTCTCTAGGTTTCTATAACTAACTATATTTGTGTATGTCCATTATAGTAATAATCCTTGTAATAATCCTGATCTTCTTCTAATAATCCTATTATCCTATTAATATTATAAATGTGAAAGTTTGTATGTCTGGATGTATATTTGTACTTCTTTAACGCAAAAACTACTGAATGGATTTTGATGAAACTTTACAATAATATAGCTTACAAGCCAGAATAACACATAGGCTATTACTTATAAAACTATCGCGTGAATTATACTTTATATAGCAAAACAACGTTTGCCGGGTCAGCTAGTCTAATATAAAGTTGCTCCTTCGTAGGTCATGGTATTAAATTTTACAATAAAATTCAATCTTCTTGGCATACTCCGAATCAAAGTCTACTATAATACCTAGTCTTGCCATAAATACTGAAACAAAGAAATAAGAATTTCTAATGCAAATAACACTTATTACTTTTACAGTGTGTTAGTTTAATACATAAATATAAAACAACAACAAACATGAGGTCAAGACAATTTCTAATCGAAATAAAATTATGTTTGAGTGTTTAGACCGCGACAGCGCTCTTTCTAGCTTCGTACCTCCCCGCGGGGTGCGCAAATAAGCTGAACAGACTACCATACCAACCAAAGTAAGTTTAAATTTTTGTGTTTTTACAAGTTACTACTTTAGTACTACTACTTACTAGTTTTTACTAGTTAATTTATTTTCCAAATGATTTGACTTTTATTTAGTGTTAATTCCGTCAATATCTGTCTTTAAACAATTCCACACGTGTTTCGCCGTTACACGAGGCATCCTCAGGACGTGTTGTCTCGCCAAAATCTGGCACGAGACTAGTGAGACGAGTCTCGGATAGTTATGGATTTCCGCAAAGTAACGCCTACTTCAATCAATTTTATTAATTTATTTTGACTAATTTTAGCGTAAATTTGTTTTGTATTTATTTTATTTCTTTTAGTTGTAATTATGAATCAGGAAAGACAAATACGGCAATGGCTGTAAGAGTTATCAGAAGAAGAGCATGATGTCGTGGGTTCTATCTCGTAAGATGATATTGCTATACATAGTGCCTATGAATCGGTAACTGAGATCCAACAGTCCGAAAATAGCCAAAATATTTCGGGATCATCGGACGGTAACTGTTATCTATCTATCTAGTCAGTCTAGTCATACTCAAGGAAATGGACAAAAAGTGAAATGATCTAAAGTACCAAATAATACCAAAGGAGGCATCGACTGGAATTATCGTCTATACGCCAAGGACTAAAGTCATGAGAAGGACTAAAAGACGGCCATGGGCAATATTTTATCATCTTCTTCGAACTCTCAAAGCGAACACTAACATTCTGTCAGTTATATATAAAAATTCAAGAGCTATTAGAAGTTGTTTAATGTTTTGAATTATTTTAAGTGAAAGTTATTTTTTATATTTTTATTATGTTTTCTATAAGAGATTTAATTATTTTTGATATAACATAATTTATTGTATTAGTCCCTTCTACTACATTTTTATTCATAGCTTTGTGGTCAGATGTGCCCCCAAGCGACTCCTTGTGTGATTTTCTTTATGCGCTTAATTAAGGGTTAAACGTCGAGGCCAGTTATCAATAGAAGCATGCACTCTTTCCATGGGATAATTGTTCACTGCCAATCGTAAGAATTGTTTTAGGGACTCCAAATTATCATGGCGCTAAGAGCAAGCCCTACTCTCTAAAACTGACCATAAATCATAGTCCAGTGAATTATGATCGGGACTAGACGACGGCCAGCGTGCTAGAAGGACCATTCTTGGTGTTGTTAAGTGGCTTCACTAGCTACCCAAGAATGGTATCTTAATACACTTGTGCTGAATTTTTGATAACATTTTAACAAAAGTATGGCTCAGTCACTCCTTCATAGCTAATACTGGGGTATTACCGACTTCAGTGATGGTTTGGCCTGCCAAACCATCACTGAATGGATAGTGCCCACGTTGCACTCTGTCGACTTATTGGGAAGCTTCCTTAGAGCTTTGAGCATAAATACGGGTATAATTTTATTAAAATGTTACTCAATTATAAAATAAATCTCATCCGTAAACAAAATTTTTCTGTGACTTCCCTTTGCGTTCCGCTTCAGTAGTTGTTTCGATTTTGCCACCCTATTCTTTTTTAAATTATTAGTTAAGACATGACCAGTACGTCTCTTATAGGCTGCAAGCCCTAAGTCATCTTTTAAAATGTGTGACATGGTTCTAGGTGCTATCTTCATCTCCCGAGATAAAATATTTTGCTTTCCGACAGGAATACTTCGTATTCTTTCCCTTACAACCGCCTTGACAACCCTTTTCGTACAAACACTACGTAGACGGCCAGATCTTTTTCTGTCACAAATAGAGGGGGTCTTATTATACCTATAATACCTATTAATAGCCCGGTACACAAACATTTTACTAATACCAAGCGTATGGAGAGTTTAAAAAATTTGCATTTGGCTTCATGCAAAGGCAAATAAATGTATAATATGAATATGCCTACTTTTTGTGATGCAATCACAGTTCTCTTTATCACATCACTCCATTTTAATATCGCAAAATTATTGTACAATGTATTTGCGCCAAAATGAGAAAACTCAATGAATAATCATATAAAAACGACAGATCCCAAATTCAAATATCAATATTTTGTTTATTTTTACTTGTAACAGTATACGGCCAGAATAATGTAGAAAAATAGTCAATGTCATCGTTCGAATAAAATTGCATCATTTATGACCAGTGCAAAAATAAACCTGCATAGCACCTATAATAGCTTACATATATGGTTAGGTATATTTGCTAAACAGTGAGCACGATAAACAATTTTCAATTTAATATTATGTTGCGCATTGCCAGCGGACGCGCACAAACAAGTTGTCAAAGGAAATGACTTGTACCTTATATTTTCTATTACTCTGACATTTCTGTTGCATTGACGGTATCGCCGCCTACTGCCTTCCGGCAATAACCAATTGCAGTTGGAAAACTTTGTAGCCAGAGCGGGATTTAGGAGAGGAAACGGGGGCTACAGCCCGGGGCCTCATCAAAATATTAAAATTTTGAGAAGTATTTTGTTTTGATGGTACCGAATTGCACTGGAGAGCGCTCATTTTTAAAAATGAAAATAATAAAAAAAATAGGAATGGAATGTCTATTAGGTAAAGCCTGAGAATTAGATAAGAAGAGAGAGAGAGAGAGCATTTAAAACGATTTACTTCGTGAACTATATTTCAGCAAATGATTTTTCGGCGAAAACAGCTCCAAAGGCTCAGTTCCGTTAACCCATTAACTTTATTCTGAAATAATATATTTATTGTATAATAAATTTATTCTTCTTTCCGATTATATTTACGTTAGTTAAATAATAAAAGAATCTATATAGTGTCACAATAAATTATTTGTTGGAAAACTGGACTAAAAAAATTGTTTATTTTATTTGCAAAATAATTTGGGGCCAAGGGGCCTCCACTCCTCTGTGGCCCCGGGGCTTCCATCTCTAAATCCGGCATCGATTTCAGCTAACTGCAATTGCAGGACTGCTCATGATTTTGTATGGAATAATACTTAGATAGGTACTGTTGAAATGGACTAACGGTTACAGCATACTGTAAGACTTTAAGCAACAGCTGAAATAGAAAGGATATTTTAACATATTCAAGAGTTTCGGATGCAAAAGCAAGCAATAGCATTGCGCCATATATTATAGTCTATCTCTAAAATTTAATTCAAAATCGAAATCACTTTCCTTATTTAGGTCAAAGAAATGAACCTTGTGAATGTCAAAAGTACTTTGTACCATTTATCACTTATTCGGAAATGGTTGAAATTTATAGAGAAGTGGCAAGAAACTCAGAAACTTTAAATCAGTATGAAGCATCATCGTTTTACGAATTACTTTAATTACAATCTATGTAAAGTGATGAAATAAAAATGCTCAAAGGTCTAATATTGAATGCAAGACAAGATTAAGTTAAAAAAAATGACACCACCAGAAGCGCCCTTTCAAGAATGACAAAAGCCAGCGTCTTCTTCGGCTATATTTTAAGAAATAAAAGGGAATAATCTGCCCTAAGATTCCGCCACAAGCATTCAGTCTTCTCATTGACCGACAGTTGAGAAAATTATGGTGATTTTCAAAGTATCCTAATCCATCATATCCCAAAATAAGAAAAAAATTAACAAAAAAACAACCGCCTTCAAAAACACTATTCCAAAACAATATATAATATAATGTGCACTAAAAAGTATAAGAATAATTGCGTATTTTTATACAATCTAATTAATTAATCTAATTCTAGTTACGATTGTTGTTATTTTTGGAATCGGTGTCCTCACGACTCAAGCACTGGTTAGGTGATACCTATAACTATGTATGTAGTAACAAACCTATCATGGATGACACCGACTCCAAAAATTACAATAATCGTTACTAGAATAAGATTAATTAATTAGATTATATAAACTATTAAGTGATCTTTTATTTTAATAATATTTATGTGTTAGTAAGAACACAATTTTGTATTCAAAGCAGATGTTAGAAGTGGTCCTTGGTCCTTGTTGTACTATCACTAATATCACACTAATATCAATATTTTGGATACTTCTCGTTTTATTTTTAAAAAGTTATTGATGTCATTTTACTAATTAGGTAACGCACTTTCGACATTATTTTAAAGTTTTTTGATTTCTGTATTAGTTACGTAATAATCCCCTGGACACATTTAAAGATTACACCCTGTATACGATAGTATTTTGCAAGTATATTTTATTTAGACACATCATCTGAAATGGCTAAACTGTCAAATGCTAAAAACTTAGATTTGATTATTGATAATTATGATATCGTATCAACGTAGTCAAATACTGTTTCTCAAGTGTTATGAATGATTATTCATCGTATTATCTGGGTTGTGACATAATTCTGAAGGTAATTGTAACAAACATCTCATCACCGCTTATTATGTAGTCATTTCGGTTTATATTTCGCAACATGTTCGCAGAGTATACATTTTTCCTCGTTACCGTTTCAGAGCTGTTTTTGTGATAAAAACCGTTCAGTCATCAATATTAGAGGAAAACAATATAGCTCTAACTAATTGATTTTCTGCTGACGGTTTTGTTACTAACAAACTCACTTTTTTACTTTTTATAAACTCTATCTCTATTCTGAGGTTTCAAATCATACAATTATAATAATTATTGATTTGCGACTATTTTGTGCTAAGCGCCGTCGTGTGTCTCTGCTGCTTGCGGCGACGTCATGCGCCAGATCGCCTGCTTTCCTCGAATATATGCGAAGGGAACGATGGTTGGCCCATGTGTCAACTCGTGAACGGGTGCTGCTTGTGGTGCCAGGTCGACCGGTTATATTTCATAAATAATTGGATTTGTTGGATGCGATTACTAATTGTGACAGTAATCATCATGTTCACGAAGCATCCTTACACAAACAATGAATTCAAGCCTTAAAGGTTGATGCATCCAATATAGGAAAATTTATATTTATGCATTTATTTCTTTATTATTTTTTATGAACTATCTAATGTTTACTTTGAACATGATTCGTATATTGGATGCAAAAAAGTAATACCGGCAGAGATAAAATGACACTAGTAATGTCATTTTATCTATCACGGAGCATCATTTGTGTTGGAAGCGGTGATTCATGTGCTGAAATAAATACTTACATTCTATGCCATTTTATAAAACGACTCCAGATACTTGAGAGAAGCAGATTTCCTAAAGCAGAAGAGGAGTATGTATTCACACTTTAGATTCCTCTATTTTTTACTATTAAGTACAGCTTCAGGTGAAACAGCTCTTCGGAACAATCCCCGTGATAAATGCGGTAGAGGACACACAATGAAGTGACGTCTCTACGCAACGCAAAGTGATCCAGCCGTTCACAGAGCACTGGTTCCCCGACAATTCGAGCTGTATGTGGTATGTGGCCGGACCTGCGCTTTGTACAGCGCTAGAATGTGGGCCGGCTTGAAGTATTGCCGTGCTCTATTTATGACGCCCAGTTTCTTCGAAGCCAATTTGGCTTTGCACTCCAGATGCCCGCGGAATTGGCAATCGCTCGAGATATCGAGACCCAGAATTCCGATACTAGGCGAGGCTACAGCCTCAGGGAAGTACAGAGCCGTTACCCTCCTGGGGTAAAATAGCTTTAAGCACCGCTGTCATTATTTGGAGGAGGGGGGAGGATATGGCCTCCGGTCCTCGACACTAACCAATGCGAAACATAGCGGCACTAGGCCGCTACTTCACGCCGGTAATCTGTGCGAGTGTGGTAATTAACCCGGACGAGTCTGGCCCGATTGTGTTGACGTCAAAAGACGCCAGCGTGACTCTCCCACTCCTAAAAAGCCCTTAGTCGCCTCTTACGACACACTTGGGCCTGGGACTCCCCTATTCTTGTTACGCCCCAGGGAAAGTACAGGGCAAAAAGTAGGTTGGGATTTCTTTCTTTTGTCTGTCTGTGCGTAAAGTGATTTATCGATGTGTTATGAACCCAACTCAGTTACTATTTAAAGTATCCTATTTATTTAAAAAGTCTAATTATCAAAGATTTCTGTTACTATTACTTACTCTTTAATCTGTGGCCACATTTGTTTAGGCTCATGTGCTAGGCAGAGTTTTCGTTCGCGAGTTGTCTTTCGACCGCGCTTGAATACAACGCCACGCAATGACAAAGAGTTCAGTGAAAAAATGTCTAAATAACAGCGTATCCAAACTTAAAAAGTTTCGAGTGTCGTATTTCATTAATGTATACCGTATATACAACGCCGCTCGGACATTTTTCTTGACCTTTTAATAGGCGATTGGGAGTCTTAATTGTTTATTGTACGTCAAGCCGGACAATTATTCTACCTTGAGTTTGCACCTCAGACCGGGCCTCGGTCATTTAGCACAGATACATCATTGATCGACTATCGAATCCTTGACCTCCAAAACACGGATTTATAAAACCTGTTTACGTTGCCAGGCAATTAATTTTAATTTACTTCTCGGCTCTTTTTATACGAGTGGCGCTAATCAGCCATTCATAATTTACAATTATAGAATACTGTGTTTTATGCGTGAGATTCTGTACCGGTTTTTTTATTCAAGGACAAACTAGTACGAACGTATTTCCTTGCAGAGTAATGTTTCATAGTACCTAACTACATGGATGAATTAAATTCTTGATAAATGTAAAATATTTTTAAATTAACCTTACGGTGAGACCCTCCGCCGTCTCCTGATGTCGTTTCCAATTTTATGGTAGTTGTAGATACCCAAACCACCAACTTGGGAATTCCGCGGAATTTAATTTTAGGTTGGTTTTACGTGAAGGAAAGTTTATGACTACACTACTAGGTAGGTAGTACTATCAAATTATAGCTAAAATTTGATTGGCGGATGTGTGATGTGACGGTGGAAAGGGAGCAGGAATGAACAAAAGCTGTTCGGAACATAAGAAGATATATAGTTCCGGAGAATTAGTAGATTAAAATTGATGATTTAAATTGGTATGATACATGACTGTATTATTAAACCCATATGAATTTACGCACTGTCACGGGGATTCATTTCTCATACTTTCATAAAAAAAAAGACTTAGCGACCTTCAAAAATAGATCATTCTCCCACTTTGGACGGCAATGTATCTCTTGACCCCTGCTGTTGCGGATGGATGGTATTTTTTATAACAAATTCTTATTAATTATAAATAATTTAACTTAACTAAACTGTAAATGGAATTTCAGCGCCATAAATCTTCTTTGTTGTTACCTAAAAGAATTGTATTACCCATTTAAATTGAAAATGCTCTGTTTACTCTCATATAACTTGCAATTATGTACTTTAACTATGCAGGGATAATTAAAGTACATAATTGCAATTCTATTATGTACTAGTGTGTAGTACGTTACGAAGGAGAACGCAGTAGAACGTAACGAAGTATTTGTATTATATTTAAATAACTAGGATTTAGAGCTTAGTGTCAACCGCCGTTCAATGTAGGAAGAGAGCGGAGGTCTGGACTGATTGAGATCCTGGCCATGTGATTTCGTAAAAAATGCTCACTGTAGTTATAGTGAAATTGTTTCGCAACGAAACTGTCAAACCGTGCGTCACTAAATTATCTCATAGAAAAAAAAATACGAAACAAATATTGAAAATAAAAATAATTATGGGTCTCGAATCGAAATAAAAACTATCCTATCTCTCAAGGTGGACCAAACTGCACTCCATGAAGTAATGCTCATTTAAATCTGTTCAGTAGTTGAGGAGTATATCGCGGACAAACAACGTGTCACGTAATTTATTTATATTAAGATGTAGTTACCAATCGAAATACACATTACAGTCGAATAGAGATCTCCTACTTTTCTGAAGTTGGTTAAAAAGAATAACAACATTATTTATAGTATTTCTTAGATTTTGCCATTTGAACTATAATTATATAACATATAAATTTATATTAATGCTTTTTTAAAAGAGTGAATAGATCTTTTAGGTTTATAAGAGCAGTTCGCCAATGTAGGGATAAGCAAGAGTGTACCGTTACCGTAGCCGTTACTAGAAGATAATATAATATATATAAAAGAAAATTATGTATTTGATATCTCATAATGATACCAAACGCAATCAGATTCGACGGAAATACGAGCGTGTTCCGAACCTACACGTTGACCACCTGATCCGCGGGTCGTGTTGCCAAATTCCATGAAATATTAACTTAATATATTTTTATAAAATAGTTCACGTGTAAGCCTTTTATAAGCTTGAGTAAACTTAAACGATGTTTTATATTTATTATTTGAGAGGTTTAAGCTCAAACGTTACAAACACCCTAATTTTTATACCTGTTTCTTTTCTTTTATTTCGGAAACTTATAGTCTTATGCAAATATGACAATAAATATATGATTAGAGTTCCATATATTTGTATTATATTACATAAAAATTTATATTGCTGAAGCATAGTCCAAAGAAAGATTAAAATATTTGGGGTTACATTTACTTATTTAGAAGTACCCACATATGTTTACATTGAAGCATTATATTTATTATTTAATATATAATGTAGATAAAATCTTATGTATAAAATTCTCGTGTCACAATGTTAGTTACCTTACTCCTCCGAAACGGCTTTACTGGTTTTTACCAAATTGTACATGCATATTCAGTAGGTCTGAGAATCGGCTACTATCTATTTTTCATCCCTCTAAATATTGAGGGTTTATTATGATTCAGCATTGAAAAATACATACAAATTTAAATTTTTGCCCTTCTACGATCTACAACTATTTTTGTATCACGATTTTTATATTATTCTGTTCCATCCACCAAACCTATATAGGGTTGCAAGATGGCAATCGAATACAATAATAATTGTAGTACGATATATTTGGTAGGTCTGAGAATCGGTTACATCAAAATTTTAATATTTTTTTTTAATATGTTATATGGCAATACGACGTTAGCTGGGTCAGCGAGTAATAAATATTTTATTTAATATATAATGTACAATTTATTTTATTGTACTAAATGTAAAAAACAATTACAGGTATCTAGCACATGCTTCAATAATTATCATAAAGTTAATATTTATTAACCCCCTTATTCATAATAGTCTGCTAACTTAAAGCATTGCTAATTCTCACTCTGTCTTCTTCTATTGACATAAGTCAGAATGAGAAAAAACACTCCTTAGCGGCTGTTTAATGTTAGCGGACCATTATGAATAAGGGGGAATATACTCTTCAGAGAACAAAAAAAAATTAAAATGTTAACAAAAGAAAAGATACAAATATGCTAAAGAATTAATGGTTAATTGTTTGACATTCAACTATTCTTTTTTAAGACTAAAGAAAATGATTATGACTACATTTTTCTAAACTTAAATAAAAATAATTTACCTTAGGTTTACCTTAAGGTATCACTATACGTGTTTACAATCTTACTTGCACAGTCTACGAATACGAGAGTTCGCTCCAAACATATATCCTCGAACTGGTGGAACTTGCGGAACAAGGACACCTACTTCACTTATAAACCTCTTTTTTAACATCTCTGTTACAAGTTCAAGTACCAGCAGCGTCTTTTTCTGCTGCCAGGTAACATTTTTTGTGTTTTAGTTTGAAGAATTCCACAAGACATTATTAAGTTAATGAGTCGTAAGGTGTCATATATATTGGTATCATATATGCCAGTGACCTTGCTCCTAGGGCAAGGGTGGATGACCAGGGCGTACGAGTTGTATGTAAAGGTTAAAATATTGTGTTTGTTGCAAATAAATATATCTCTGCAAATAAATAGTCAAAAAATTATGAAAGTACTGCAAGATGGTTAGTCATTGTTCGTAGTTATTGTTTTATTCTTTAGTTTTTCTTTTTAATTAAGTAAGAACATAGCTATTTTTTTTATCAGCCTTTTGCTTGTGGCTTTTATTTGTTAAATTTTGTCAAAAGTTTTAGTTTAACAAAGGATGTATATAATACTATTAAGCATGTCGAGTTAGCCTGTAAGTTGAGTATACAACATTATAAAAAAATTTTTAAATGTATCTATAGATTAAGATAGTTGTATGAACGTTGGCTTCCTAATAAATAAATAAATCTCTTTATTGATTTACCTCTGGTTCTGGTCTCGACACTCAGGCTGAGATCTATAGCGTACTACGGTACTTATACTTTGCTCAGACTTTAACTTAAAGTAAGCTGAGTGTAAGCTTAGCATAAATTGATAATTGATATCGTTTTTATAGTCATTTGACGCTTATTTTAGCTTGATTCTGATATTAAAGAAAACTGTTTATTGTCATAACAAAGACCAAAATACTAAAACTATCTTTTAATTGAATTATATTTTTTTCTTAGTAAGCACAACATTTTGAATTCAAAGCAGATGTTCAAAGTGACTTCCTTGGTGTACGATACAATCATCTTTCTACTAATTTCATACTAAATGTATAGTATGGGAAAGTTAAATTGGGAGCGTTAAATTTCAAAATATTGGATATTTCTCTTTTTATTTTTAAAAAGTTATTGATGTTATGTTACTAATTAGGTAACGCTTTTTATAATCAACATTTTACATTTTATACTTTAATTTTTTTGATAACTGTAATAGTTACGGAATAATCCCCTGGTCACACTTAACGATTACATCCTGTATGTATATTATGTAGTTATATAAGCACATAAATAAAAGTATTTCTGCCGCATTCTACAACCTTAGACCTTTAGACAAAGGCTATATTAGTGACTGCATAATGACTTGCATGTATAACCTACTAACAACTACATATAACTACAAGTAAACATTTTTAATTCGTTACATTATTACGATTTTTTGGTGTTACACAATTAACACGTAAAAGTTAAACTCACAGATGTGTTGGAATAGTTAAAAGCTGAACATTTCCAATAAAAATATCAGATAGTTTGTATTAAAATACGCGTATGGTACATCATAATGTCCTAATAATTACGCAATTTAAAATAATTACATTCACATAATATATATAATTTGGGAAACACATTAATCTTAAGGATATGCGTTTTATTTATTTGGATAATAGGAAGTACTTGTGAAAATAAATACTTCATTATAACAGAGTTCCTCTTGGTATTCTATAATTTATGTCATGTTATAACGAGGTTCGCATGACCCAAACAACAGTTATATTATTATTGTAATCACACAAGCTATAGAAATTTGAATCCATCACTCAAGTACTCAAATAATAACTACAGTATTGTAGCAACTAAAGCAGAGGTCGTTGCCCGCAGCAACGCTCCGCGAGTCCGCAGCTATCCAAGTCCTCACAAAAGAAATAGTTAATATTAGAGTTAAGTCCTCTCCGAGTGTCATTAGTAGCGGCACAAAGCTCGGAGTAATTCCACGCTCCTACTATTTGTCAGAGGCAAAAAGTGCCTTGTCCACAATAATTACGAGACCGGCTTTAGAGAGCTGTCGCGTGATTCGTCATGTTCTGCTTGGTCGCGCGAGCCTGTAGTTTCAGAACGCGTCCATAATTTGACATTTCCCGTCAAGGTGACAGCGCGGGAACAGTACAATAGGTTTACTTCCGGATTTGTTGATGCCCAGCAACCTTTTCTGTGAAAAATCGGACAAATTTGAATTGAACTAGTTAGATACCAATACTATAATTATTACGAGACAAAGATAAGCTGCATACAAACGAAATGGAGTAAGAGATCGACACAAAAAATAAAAATGACTGTATTTCTAGTCTTATCACTCAAAAACCTGTGAATGTTTCGGTATTCGGCAGGCTACTGTTGGATTCAATTGACACTTTACTTTTGTAAAACTTTTTTCCACCGACCGAACTGAAGTCAAGATTTAATAAGGCGCGTTGAGCGATCTTTAGTAGGAGATAAACTTATGGGTTCGCGTCATCAAACCGGCAGGATTAACACAACCAGGTTGCGTCAAAGATCTGGTAAAGTTAATAGTATCTATATCTACAGCTATGAAGCGTTCTCCTTGAAAGTATATCTTTCACTGTTAGCCAGTGTTTTTATTATAACTTAAAACACCTATTATACTATTTTTATTTATATTTTTGTTTTTTGACGTCTTAAACTACGGTTCTTACGGATCTACTTTTCGCAATATATTATGTAGAAGGAATGAAAGCTTTGTTTTCCAGTCGTAATTTATTTATTAAACGAACCTACATTTAGGTAGTACCTATATTATACAACCACATTCCGTAGCAGAATAAGCTGACACGTAATTACCACTCAAACAACGGGTTCGTCAAAATATCATTGATTTATGACACCGAGGGCAACGCATGTTCGATATTAGTATGTTATATATATATAAGATTTTCGTGTCACGTTGGTTGTCCGCGATGATCACAAACTGCTGATCTGATTTTCATTTTTTGCACACCACGTGCAGTTTGATCCAACTTGGGAGATAGAATAGTTTTTATTTCGTGACCAGTTTACATTACTTCTGTGACATTGTTGTACAAGGAAAAACGAAATTCGCACGAAAAATTGAACTGCTCCAAATTTCGTTATTAGCAAAAAAGGCTTAAATTTTGTAAGTATGTATGCAATTGTTAAAGTGAAGACAAGCGCACCGGTGACCAGCTAGTTACATAATATAGTTGTTTGTTTTAAATTGTCATCTAAATATGTTAACTACTTTAATTAACAGTTTTGTAAACGATTGTTATTTCTGTGTAACAAATCGGTCAGATTTAAAATGTGAAACAGATATAACGGTCCAATGAAACCCTGACCGTAACATTAACATCAAGTTCTAAGCGAAATTGTATTGATTTTATAAAAATATAATAAAGAAACAATTTGCACATTGGTATCAATAGCTTTGCACTCATCTTGGATTTGAAATAAATATTAGCTGTAGGCACATGGTATACTTACAATTATAATAGTGATAGTTTTATTCCATAAATTGATGCCTACGTTAAGACAAACTGTCACTCTATGACTGAAACTTTACTTACGTAATACTTAGCTGAGTGTAAACTTCATAATCATTGATTTCGTTTTAACAGCATAAATTGAGCCTCAGACAGAAGATGGTATATCTTATTGGCTTAGAATTTTATAAGGTATAGCGCACTTCAAACCTAAACACTATAGTGCTTGAAGGCATAATAATAATAAATGGTATAAGATAATATGTAATAAGTCAGTGAAAGAACTAATATTTAGTAAGTAGCAGTGCATTGTCCGCTACTTACCATTAACCAATGATCTCTTTCAACTTTGAAGTGGCGTTCCCGTTGCGCTGTCCATTCTTTATTTACCTACACTCAATGTCACACAGTAAATGTTACTGTCATGACATGGATAGTGATTGACATAGACATGGAATGATTGGGACAATGACCATATAAAATGACACTATTTACTCTATAATAATTTCGAATGCAAATAAGCATAAAATATTGAATATAAAAAACATGGTATCAACTGGAACTGGGCAGTACCTACTTAGTAAACAAAGTGAATTGTCTCGAAACCCGTCTAATTACAGCATTATTTTGATGCAAACAAAATGCATCAACAATAACACAATCAGGACATGTGAGAACCTAGAATCATGAGGGTACTTGTCCTAATTGCATAGTTTAAGGGTTGATAAGCGTAACGGTTATGAGCACATGAGTAACTAAATGATACAGAGAGTAAGCTTCATACAATCACGCGAAATGGTTGCACTACTACAATGATCCTGAGCATGTATGAGTCTGTACTGGCCGATTGTTGCGTAAGCGGCGAGAACCGGAATTAACCGTTTGACGATCACAAACACAGTTGACATTCTCGGGGTTAGCCTGACAAACGAATTGTTTTATTAATTATATAGCCATATTATATATACCCTACCAATAGGTAACAAATTTTGACCGCTCTTACGAAGCTTACTCTCTGTACCCTTTAATTACTCATGTGGTTATGAGTGAAAGCATGCTGTGTGCGTGCGTAGAACGTATAGCCACGTGACCATATGCGGGTGCACGCGACCGACATCATTTGAAGTACCTACCTATTTTGATTCGCTGTAAAACATGTCAGCACTGCATGAGCTTTGATTGAAACATTAATTGAGTTCAAAGACCTGCTTGAGTAATACATATCTACATGTTGGATTGATTACTTACTTGATATACTTTTACAAGATCCCAGAAAATGTTAAAAGATAAATGTATTATGAAATACAAAAGAATTGTTAAAAAATGTTTGTGTTATAAAGGTTTCAATAACATAATGATACCACAGATTTGGAATACGGTGACCGCCCTCAGGCTATTAAAATTAAAAGAAGCCTTCTGAGTTTCTTGCGCCCATTCTACTCAGGTCTGATACTTTTTGGAATGGTTGGTAGTTTTTGACTTTCAAGTGATATTATATCCTATTTTGAATAAAAATAGAATTTAAATTTGATTTAGCTTGCAATATAATAAAGAGAAATAGATTTGTATTTATCGAACAATGGACCGATGATCTGTTCAAGAACATTTCAAACGGAGATACAGTAAGATATAAAAGGAAAGTGAATCTATAATTGTTACTGTAACCGATTCTGATTGACAAGTCCTAAACAGTCAGCCACGCAGAATTACCTCCTTAGTATTTTGAATATATCATAATAGCTAACTCATAAGACAAAAAATTGGTCACATCTTACCAGGCTGTCAGGTCGTCTAAACTGTAGTACAGTGTAACTCCATGTTTCATGTTTCTCATCAGAGTCTAAATTAAATGATTCCGTGTTATTTTTGATTTTGCAACACCAAACTTAACTGTACCATAATATACAAATGATTTAAGTTTTCTTTAGTGTTATTTCCGCCAAATCTGGCACGAGACTTTTGGCGAGACAACACGTCCTGAGGATGCCTCGTGTAGAGGCGAAAAACGTGTCGAATTGTTTTGGAAACAAATATTGGCGGAATTAACACTAAAGAAAACTTAAATCATTTGTATAATTATGGATTTCCGCAAAGTAACGCCTAATTCAATAAATTTTCTTGTACCATAATAATTAAGTTCATCTACGCATCTCTTATATTGCTCCCTCGTGTTGGATGAGGCTTCTCGGGTTACCTACTTACCTTACCATAAAAATCTTGTTTGCAATATTCTATCATATACTCAAACTACGGAATGCTTATACCATGGAATCTTTTACACTTATCATTTTTAAATAATTATAAGCTTTTGTAATAAGACGAAAAAAGATAAAAAAAAAATTTACAATAAAAACAACCGCCTTCAAAAACACTATTCCAAAACAATAAATATAATGTAGTGCACATTCAAAAGTATAAAACACACACAAAAAGTATAAAAATAATTGCATATTTTTATACAATCTAATTAATTAATCTAATTCTAGTTACGATTATTGTTATTTTTGGAATCGGTGTCCTTCCGCCGCGACCCGCTCTCGCCTCCTCACGACTCAAGCACATCTCACCTATAACTATGTATGTAGTAACAAACCTATCTTGGATGTCACCGCCTTTTTTTTTTAATAAAAAAAAGAATTATCAAAATTGCTTCACCCAGTCGAAAGTTTTGAGGCAACAAACATAAAAAATAAAAAAATACCGACGAATTGAGAACCTCCCCCTTTTTTGAAGTCGGTTAAAAAGCAGTTTATTCCCGAATATTAATTAGGTGGATATAAATCATGTAATTGAAGACTGATGCTTAGGAAAATTCCGATCTCTGCGGAAATCCCTATTATGCTTATTTCTCCGTTATGAGCCTGTTATAACAATGTATTAAATATATTTTTATCTATATAAATAAAATGAGATTTTTACTTGTGCGTCACAGAAAACCTACTGGATAGATTTCAATTGAGTCTTCTAAGTTTTATTCCTCAGACACTTGGCTCTTATTATTAAAATATTGTGATATCTTCATTCAATATAAAGTTAATAAAGGTTTAATTATCAGTTATTTTTATAAGGACATGTGTGTACGCGGACGAAGTCGCGGGTATCAGCTAGATATTTGAATAAAAATACACTCAGTAAAGGGCTTTACAACTTATGAAATGACTAATATATTGAATGATACCACCCTGTGATACCATGTATTCGGAAATCTGCACACAAGAAATTGCTAGAAATTTAGACTTTCTAGAAACTTCTCAGCAAAGCTAGCTCTTTTAATCTATATAAGCGAAAACTTGGTATCTACCCTACCCTTTTTAAAAAAAGTGGCAGTTGTAGAGAGACTGCCGATAGAAGTAAAAACTTAGGACTTTAAGTATAAAAATTGAAATTTCATAATGTTTTAAAAAAAATTAACATTTTATTTCAAATTATTTTTAAAACTTATTTTCAATAATATATTAATCAAACAAAAACACTATACACACTAAATCCATTCAAATAAAATTTATGAACAATGCGGGATTCGAACCCGTGACCTCTCGCGTTCCGTGTGAGCGCTCTTCCGCAACTGAGCCAACCGTTCGAGTGACGTATTATTTATAAATGTTGCTTTTCAACTCTCCGGTTACATTTTCCTCTACCAAAGAGTGTCCAACACGGCTAAAGAAGTTTTTACTTCAAAAGTGCGCGAACGGATAAAATTAAGACAGAGTGTTTATATCGAGAAGAAGTTAATATAAATAGTTAATCAGTACTAATCAGTACATTAAATTAATTAAAATAAATATTACACACGCTGCTGCTTGAATGAGACACAAACATTATAAACTTACTAGCTGACCCGACAGACGTCGTTTTGTATATAATAAATAAAATAATGTTTTTATATGAATTTGTCAATAATATATTATCATAACATCAAAAATTACTTCGTAAAATATGCACCCTGCTGTCGTAATGAAATTGTTTAACAGGAGAACTGTCAAACCGTGCGTCAATAAATTCTCTCATAGAAATTATGTATGGACACATCAAAGGAAAAACAAATTTGTTGTTTTTATTTAATTTAGCAGCATTTTTCTATTTATTCTCCTTTTAAACCTTCACTGGACTTCCACAAATAATTCAAGACCAAAATTAGCCAAATCGGTCCAGCCGTTCTCGAGTTTTAGCGAGCTAACGAACAGCAATTCATTTATATATATATGGACAGAGGAATAATAAGAACCTTGACAAGAAAGAAAGACTTATAATACTTACTAACTATGTCATGTATTTGATTGCGTCATTATAACATAATATTTACCCTTTACATTTATAGTAATAAAACTAGTCTTTACAAAGCAATTTACAATAGTAAAAACATTAAAACGGCTGCAATAATGTACTTTATATCGTTGCAATATCGCAATCTCATTGTTTGTCTGTATCTATGTCGACATAATTGTGAAACATTAATAGTTATTTGAATATGTAGTTTATTGATACATATGTGTCTATTTGTTACGGGTGACGGGTTTAATTAATGGAATCGTTGCAATGTTTCACATATCTATTTTACCAGTGGGAGGCTCCTTTGCACAGGATGCCGGCTAGATTATGGGTATCACAACGGCGCCTATTTATGCCGTGAAGCAGTAATGTGTAAGCATTAATGTGTTTCGGTTTGAAGGGCGCCGTAGCTAGTGAAATTACTGGGCAAATGAGACTTAACATCTTATGTCTCAAGGTTTCGAGCACAATTGTAGTGCCGCTCAGAATTTATGGGTTTTTCAAGAATCCTGAGCGGAACTGCATTGTAATGGGCAGGGTGTTACAGTTACCATCAGCTGAAAGTCCTGCTCGTCTCGTTCCTTATTTTCATAAAAAAAAATCTTGTTCAGTATATTATTGATAATAATAACAATACATAATTAGATTTTATTGGCAATTTATTATTTACGTGCATTTAAGTTCTCGAGAGCAAGTTATCAAAGTAATCTTAATGATAATAACTTTTTTTATGTACATAGGCTGCACTAAAAGTATCGGGAATGGAATATTTCCACTGTTCCTGTCATATTAAAATCTTTTAATTGAAAACTCCTTGATTTTAAAAATAGAATACCATTTATTTATTTAAAAAAAGATTCTCGGTCTTGTCACAAGGTCTTGTCAAACTTGTTTAGTCGTTGAGAAAATGGAATTGACTCGAGAAAATTGTAGAGCGAAGATTTATTATGACTTTCGAAGTGGTTTAACACAAAAACAGTGTGTTGACCGGATGATTTCTGCATTTGGTGATGAAGTACCATCCGAAACCATATGTTATCGCTGGTTTGCTGAATTTGAACGTGGACGTGTCAAGCTCAGTGATGATCCCCGTCAAGGTCGTCCAAAAACTGCAGTGACCAAAGAAAACGTTGATGCTGTGTGTTACCTGATTGAGGAAGATCGACATGTGACATACCGCGAAATTCAGGAAACTTTATACATTGGCATGAGTCAAATACAAATAATCTTGCATGAAAAATTAGGTGTAAAAAAGTTGGTTCCCCGATGGATACCGCATTTGCTCTGTGAAGTGCAATAAGCGGCTCGCGTTACTTGGTGCGTCAGAACTCTCGAAAGATTCCACGCAGGATCCTCAAATGCTGTATACAACATCGTATCAGGTGACGAATCCTGGATGTATATTCGCGTATGCGTACGCACCTGAAACAAAAAACCAGTCACGAGTTTGGGTGTTCGAAAATGAGTTAAAGCCGACAAAAATTGTTCGTTCACGGAGTGTTGCAAAAAAAATGGTGGCCACGTTTGTCTCCAAAACCGGCCATGTTGCGACTATTTCTCTTGAGGGACAAAGAACGGTTAATGCAGAATGGAATGCTAGCATTTGTTTGCCACAGGTCTTTTCTCAACTCCGTAAAGAGAACTGCAACCGCCGCATCATCTTCCATCACGACAATGCGAGTTCTCACACCGCGCATAGAACAAGAGTTTTTAGAGCAAGAAAACATAGAATTATTAGACCATCTGCCGTACAGCCCCGACCTAAGCCCTAATGATTTCTATACTTTTCCTAAAATAAAGAATAAATTGCGTGGTTAGAGATTTTCATCACCTGAAGAAGCTGTGGACGCCTACAAAACCCATTTTGGAGACCCCAACTTCCGAATGGAATGCTTGCTTCAATGATTGGTTCCATAGTATGGAAAAATGTGTCAAATTTCGCGAAGAATACTTCAAAAAACAATAAATACATTTTTAAATAGTAATGTTGTGTCACTTCCTTGATTCCCGAAATTTTCAGTGCCGCCCTCGTAAGAGGAAGATAAACGAGCATACGGGTCACCTGATGCTAAGTTTTCACCGCCGCGCACATTCTCTTGTAACACCATAGGAATCACAGGAGCATTGCCGGCCTTTAAGAAAGGTGTACGCGCGCATTCGACAGCTTGGTTGCACGTGAAAGATAGTTTCTTGAAAAATGCACTGTGGAGGAATGCAACACGTCCAGATGGTGGGGATGATATCTTAATTCGTGTTGTGCGATGGTGGAATTCGACGACAGGAATCAGGTGAAACAACTCTTCGGATCACTCCCCGTGATAAATGCGGTAGAAGACTCACAATGAAGCGACGTCTCTACGTAACACTAGGTGATCTAGCTGTAAACAGAGCACTGGGTCCTCGACAATTCGAGCTGCTCAATTGCAACAAATGGATACATCAGGCCTAAGTCAACAAATATAGTTATTAAAATGGACTGTGGCATTTTAAAGTGGTCATGATATTAGGACGTCATTTTGTGTATCCAAAAATAAGCACCGATTTGTTGATTCCCTCGGAAGCAAATTAGATGACCGAAGATATTTACTATTTCGAAATTTTCTGAATTATCCAAATTTTTTATTTAATTACCAGACAGCCATCGTGCATACAACTATCTTAATCTATGGACACATTTAAAAATTCTTCTATAATGTTGTTCACGTATAATTAATATACATTTTTTATTTACAATTTAAAGATAAAGATAATTTTGAAAAATATAACCAAAATAAAGCCACAAGCAAAAGGCTGGTTATAAAATAATTATATACTTATATAATATTTTAACACCTATATTCATAGTTTACCACTTTTTTTAAATATTAAGTATTTTTTATTTTATTTTGAATATTTGCAATTTTTTTTTAAAAAATTATGTGACTACTATAATAAGTTGCACATCTAATAATGTGTATTTGTATAGATTTTAGTAAGTATTTTTTTTGATCTAATAATTTTTGGTAGTACTTATTAAATATACATAAATAAATAACAAACAAGGAAACAAAAGATAAAAACAATAACTATGATCATTGATTACACACTACCAGAATGTCCGCCTTTGTTTCTATTCGATCCGTCTGAACATATTCATTCGAATGATCCTCAAAAGGAGGATGGCGAGTATGCATGTATTTTGGGACCCACTGAAATAAGTGGCGTACATCATGGAAACTTATTAATACTTGTAGAACGTAACAAAATTATGAAAAAAGCAAATCGTAAGCAAGTCTAAAAAAGAAATAAGATAAACCTTAAACTAAAATATAACCTAAAATTATTAATCTTATGTATAGACATAGCTGACAGTAATTAGGTATAGACCTAATTACTGTCAGCTAAAAGATAATAAATAATACTTATATAAAATTCTCGTGTCACTTCTCCGAAATGGTTCCACCGATTTTCGTGAATCGCGTGCATGTCAGCTAGAGTCGAGAATCGGACAACATCTATTTTTCATCCCCCTAAATGTTAAGGGTTAAATTTTTTAACCCTAAATTTCTTTTCTTTTTACGTAATTTTTTGTTTTTGTTTTTTTTATGATTCAGCATTGAAAAATACATACAACTTCATATTTTTGCCCTTCTACGATCTACAACTATTTTTTATCACGTTTTTTATA